>NC_052630.1:61190468-62647968 GCF_016161935.1 Mauremys reevesii
AGCCAGGTGGCTCTGCACCCTGCCCCATCTGCAGACACAGCCCCTGCAGCTCCCATTAGAGAGTGTAGAAGCCAGAGTGAGGTAATGCTGCGGCTTCTGGGAGCCCCATGATGCGGCCCTGACCCTGCGCCCCAGCTGGAGCGAGGCTGAGCCGCGTGGTGCAGCCCTGACCCTGCGCCCCAGCTGGAGCCGGGCTGAGCCGCGTGGTGCGGCCCCCAACCCAGTGCCCCGGCTGGAGCGCCAGAGCGGGGCCATGCCACATGGTGCAGCCCTGACCCAGTGCCCCGGCTGGAGCGGGGCTGAGCCGCGTGGTGCGGCCCCCAACCTGGTGCCCTGGCTGAGCCTCGGAGCGGGCCCAAGTTGCATGGTGTGGCTTTTGGGCCGGCTTAAAATGGCTCATGGGCTGGACTTTGCCCACCCCTGCTCTAATCTATTCTCCACTGGATCCTAGGGGGCAATGGCACTTACAATAGCAAAGTGGCCTTCTTTGACCTAAAAGGTGATCTTGGAGTCTTAGGGAAAGAGCTACATTTATTCCATGGTTTGTTCAGAATTGATACAGTATAACAGAGACCCTGGGAGTAGATAATTTCCTTTACTGAACATTCACCACCTTCTACAAAGAATGAAGCACAACGGGGAAATATCTTCTTTGCTTTTTATATGTTATGGGGCAACATTATGGAGACTCAGGGCCCTGACTCCTCTTCTAAGGACTATCACTTCCTTATCTGCTTTAATAATAAGATTACCACTATTCTAGATTCTGAGTCTGATTAAACCTATAGGAAGCAAATGGAGGCAATTTCAACCATGCAGGTGGAGGAAACCCCTCAGGAGGCTCTTGAACTTTTGAATCTTTTTTTAAACACACACAGGTAGGGAGCCAGAAGTGGTCAGAGATGAATTGGAGCATTTACTCATGTCTGGGATTGGGAGCTTGTTGCCAGGTGCCTCTGGATGGTAGATGGAGGAGGAGGTTGGCTAGGCAATGGAGCCAGAACCTGGCCTTGTGACAAAGTGAAAACCCTGCAGACAGCCTAAGAAACTGCTGCGGGACTTTACTGTGAGAACAGAAGAGCCCTAACTTTCAGAAATAAGGGTTGTGTGCTGTTGGTGGACTAGGAGTGACCAGAAATGAGCATGAAGGATTTGACATCTTGGCAGCCACACAGGAGCAGGATGGATCTCCTCCGGCCAGAATCCTATGACTTAGCAGACTCTACCTTTGTCCATATCCATTGTGAGCCTGGGACTGCAGGACACCCCTCATTTCTCTCATGTGACTCAGCCAATCAATCAATCTCATGACAACCAAGAATTATCCTCTCCTCAGCAAGCATTCCTGGTCTGCACCATGAGGTGCAGAATCCCTTGCTGCTTTAGGGACTCATGCATGCATGCCTGGGAATGGGCCACCAGAGGCTGCAACTCCTACATCTGCAGCCCAGGCTTGTTTCCAAAGTGCCAGTGAGGATGGTGGAAATGAGAGAGGAGCAGGAAAGAGATGAAGGTGTGTAAGAAAGGGAGCTCCTATCAAATCTGAGAGTCAGTGGCCTAAATATACCCTCATAGAGTAGAGTGGCTGAGCGCAATTGTCTACTGTGACACAGATGCAGCAAACTGAGGCTAAGATTCAGTTCCAGGTCTAACAGAGGAGAGCATTTTGGGTACTAAAATGGACAAATGACCATGGTTAACCCATCAGTCATACCCCAGTCCAAAGAGTCCCTTCCATTTGTAAAAAAGGGTAACATACAGTTATGTTCACCTAACACTTCCCATTACAAGTCCCTGATATCTGTTCCTTATAACTTCGCCAAACTTTAAGCATTTTGAGACGTTCTAGTCCCTCCGTGTTTTGACTTGAAGTTTGACAGGACGGTCACACTGGTGTCAAAGATGTGTCTTTTGCCATTCCCATGAAAATCTGCCCAATAGCTATGAGTCTCTGAAAATTCTCTATTTGCATTAACTCAGTAGAGACTTTTTAGAGTATGGCTGCTAAATTCACCAAAGGTTCAGGCTGCACTGAGCATGGTCCAACCCAAGGATACTGGGGCTTAGCAGTACCGTCCCTGCAATTTCTCCTCCTGGCTGCCAAGGGCAACTGTGGGGCTGAGCACAAAAACCGAAAGGGAAGAGACTGTCTCTCCTGTGCTCTGCAGCATGGAGGACACAGAAGAAGCAGCTTGAATTGAATATGGAGGGGTGAGAAACAGGGGTGGCGAGTTATATGGGCCCGTGGTGCCGGGGGTCCAGCAAATTCAGGACCTGGGGACCAAGCTCCACCAATGTTTGGGGCCATGTCTCTCCCCTGGCCCTACCTGCCGCCCCAAGGCACCTCCCCCAGAACATCCCAAGACCCCATCTGCTGCCCCCCACGCACTTCCCCCAAGCATCCCTGCAGCTCCATGCTGTGATCCCTTGCCAGCCGCTGCCGGCTACAAGGGTGCAGTGCCGGGGGCAGGCTGAGGCAGCTTCTGCGCCTGTGGAGGGAGGAGGAGAATGGTAGTTTCCCCCCACCCACACACAGGCAACTCCAAGTTGACTCCGAGCGGGGGGGGTCTTATGCTGGCTGGACCTCCTGAGCAGCAGCTTGGGGGAGCTTGGGTGAGTGTCATGCCGGGAGGAGCCTGGAAGGGGGCCCCCTTTCCCCTCTCCCCCAGAGCTCAGTGCTGTTGGTGGGGAGAGGGCTGAGGGGAGGAGTCCTCTCTGGCCTCCCACTCCAACTCTGGGGCAGCCTGCCTGCTGCACCTCAAACTCCTTATCCCCAGCCCAGCCTCATGGCCCACACCCTCTCCTGCATCCCAACCCTCTGTCCCAGCCCAGAGCCCCCACCCAGCACCCAAACCCCCTCCCAGAGCAGCACCCAGCACCCCAACCTCCTCCAGCACTCCACACTCCCTCCTGAACCCCAACCCTATCCTAGCCCAGAGTCTGCACTCAGCACCCAAACTCTCTCCCAGCGCTCACACCCCCTCCTGCACCCAAAATCCCTCCCAAAGCCCACACCCCACACCCTCTCCTGCACCCCAACTCCCTGGCCCAGCCCAATGCCTGCACCCAGGACCCAAACTCCATCCCAAAGCCTACACCCCTCCTGCACCCAAACTCCCTCCCAGAGCCTTAGGTAGGTGGGTGGGGGGACTGGACTTGGACCTGTTCTGGGCACCACCAAAAATTATACAAACCTGCCGCCGCTGGAATGGTGGAGAAAGGGAGACAACATGAGCCAGAGCATGGGAAGATCAGACTGGGAGGGGCTCGGGGTATATAGGTACTCATCTGGAGGAAGGAGAAGCCATGGAGCAGAGGCACAGGAACAGGACATGGGACCAAAGGATCTATAACCACTAGACACCTACCAGAACCTGGAATGGAAGCCATGAGTCCTGATTCACTACATTCCTCTGCGATTAGGAAATAGCTGTGAAACTCAGTAGCAAAGTGTGTGTCTCATCCCTTTTAGTGGTTGAGCCATATAGAGGATAACAACCTACTACTCTGTTAGTTCAAACTCTATCAGTTAGTGCTGTGGATCTAAAGGACCTAAGTTACAGTCCAGTATGGTTACACATGATAAAAATTCTGTTTTCTCAGGGTTGTTTTTTCTTTAAATAAGAAATTACATTAACAAACTCCATTAATAGAAGTGAGATTACAAAATCAAGCACTCAGAAATTGAGAAGTGCCTGAATTATGGTTGCTGTATAAAAAGCTGTCATTATTTTATGAGGTGCAAACACCTTTAAAAAAGACAAGTAAACTGGCTCTGTGAAGGGAATAGAGTTTTACATGAATACTTTTTCTCATGCAAGGAAGCACTCACTAGCATGTGTAAGGGTAGCACAATCTAGTCCTTAGTCAGAGAAAATCCTGTTACCTGGATTTGACAGTCTTCACTTATCAAATTTCAAAGGATTTCTATCTGATTTACCCTATACTGCATTTTTAGATTTTATAATAATTTAAAATAAAATTTAGTTAGAGCGCCTGATATATCTGCATTACTATTAACATACAAAAGAATCTGCATTTTGTTATCAACAAAAGTATAACCTCCTTGCTGAGGACCCACTACATCATGAAATGTGTAGTTCTCTTTTAAAAGTGATAAGAAAAATATTTCTCTCTGTTTAATTTAACACTCTTTTCCCTTGATATTACATTTGCTTCTTCTTATGATCATTTGCTCCTAGATTACTTAATGTTCTAGAGGTAATAGGATTTGTGTATTCATTCACCTGACCTCTAGTTGGAGATACGGCACATTCAGAAGTCTAGCAAGCTAAGGGTGGAGTGCTAGTGCTGAGAATCCAAAGAACACAATGAACTCAGATCCGCTGCTTCTAAGGTAGGCTACAGAATCACTTATAAAGGAGGAACATATGGACTCTGCCACTCTTGGTGATCAGAGAACTCCAAGAAGGAGCTACCTATTGATACAAGTCTGATCAGTGAGTGGACAGTTCCAGGTGAGAAAATTTAAGAGCTTTGCAGTTTGTTTTTTTTACTATGTACTCTTACCAATCGCAGTATTCTTTAATGAACAGGGCAGGGTCAAATGGGAAATAAATGGCTCTCTGCACAGGGAAGAATTTCACCCAGTGTGAAAAGATAAAGCATTAAAAGCGTGCTCTGTTCAACGTAATATACTTATTTGGGGATTGTTGAGAGTTAGATGTCCATAGAGATGAAATACCAATTGTTCTGTGGTGTATTCATTCAATTGTGAGATGAGTGATATCCCTCTTCAATTAAAAGCAGCAAAGAGTCCTGTGGCACCTTATAGATTAACAGACGTATTGGAGCATGAGCTTTCGTGGGTGAATACCCACTTTGTCTTCAATTAGTTTCCATTGTTGGGTTTACTTAATTAATTATGACCGCCAAATAACTGTCCAAATTTAAAAGGCCCAAAAATGTCTTAATGCAAATCAGATCCTTCTGCCTCTCCCTGGGGATGTTCCCCATTCTGTATTTGAGGTTCAGCCTGCAGCCCACTGGTAGGAGAACCCAGTCACATCACTAACTCTGGGTTCTGGCCCAGGGCCCTGTACCACACAGTTAGGTCATCTGCTTTACTCTTATTCCAGTTTTCCCTTTACCACTCCTGGCCTCACATCTTTACTTCCCCTTCCAGGTCTCCCAGTCTCTTCCCTGTTTGATCAGGATCACTCCTGGGCCTCCCTGCCTGGAGAGCTTTCTCACTCTTTCTGCTTTGTCATAGTTAAGGCTACGATTTATTCACAGGTATTTTTAATAAAAGTCATGGACAGGCCATGGACGATAAACAAAACTTCACAGCCGGTGACCTGTCTATGAAATATTAAAAATACCTGTGATTAAATCTGGGGAGAGGGGCACTGGGTCCAGTGCTGGGGAGGCATCTGGGGGAGTGCTGGTAGGGGGGAGTGCCCAGAGCCAGTGGCACCAGCTGTCTGGCCCAGCAGAGCATGGCTGCTCCAACCGGCTGGCCAATGACCGCTGCCTGGGGCCACCAGAGCAGGGGCTGCTCCAGATGAATGGCTGGGGACCGCTGTCCACGGCTGCACGAGCAGTGGTTGGTGTGGCTATCCCAGGGGCCACCTGAGCAGCTGGTCCCAGAGCCAGCTACTGGCCACCCCAGGCTGGTATTAAACTCCCAAGGTTACAGCTTCTCTCTGACCTTGGATGGGTAGATGCTGCCACCAGCCAAATGCAAAAAACCCCTTTGAGCCCAGGAAGGTGCACTTGGGAATTCCTCCCTGTGGGGTACCCTCATGCCCTTTCACCCCCCTCCACCCCCAGGGAAGAGCTGAGAAAGAAAACAAAGGAAGTCAGCTGTTGCTACCAGCTAATTAAACAACATATGCACAAACCTCTTAAGACACAAAAACCCAATCCTGTTCTTAAAAAAAGGTAAATTTTATTAAAAAACAAAAAGAAAGAAAATACATCTGGAATGTAGTCTATTGCTAGATTTAAAAAAGAGTGAATATAATAATTAAGCATCAAGAATGGTTTTCTTGAGGTCCAGCTTAAAGGTTACAAGCAAAACAAAAGCACCTGGGTTTAGCACAGAGGAGTCCACAAGCCATAAAGAAATAAAAGAGAGAAACCTAATCACGTCTTCCTAGACATTCCCTGATCTACTTACATATCTGGGGTTTCAGAAAAGTAGTTTCAAGGTATGACTTTTCATACCTGGTTTAAAGCTTCTTACAGCATCGCTATTCTGTCCCCCGTCTCCAGAGAACAACAACAGACAGACCGAGGGAAAGTTTTTTCCCAATTTTAAAAAGTTCTAGCCTCCCCATTGACTCTCTTGGTCAGGTGCCCACTCCCTTCCTTTTACCCATGGCTTTTTTTAACCCTTTACAGGTAAAGCAAGGAGAGAACAGCTACTAACAGGGATTTTGTAGCTAACTGGCTGGCCGGGTGTCCATAAAAGGGAGCTCTTCTCCCCTTCTCCCCCCCTCCATCAAAACATTCAAGTAGTAGTCAGGGATTTCCCAGCTACCAGAAAACTCAGAAGTCACAAGATCATGGTCCACACACACACACATGCTCATGTAACCAGAGAAATTCCAAACCATGCTAAAGGATAGCATCACTCCCCTTAGGTTAAGGAGTTGAGGACCTGGTGAACCATTATCATCATACTCTATCTACAGCCACTGACATTCTGACCTCCAAATGGCCCCTCCTACCTCACTAAACACATCTGTTTCTCAGATAGCGTACACCAGATGAAGGGGAGGGATGCAAACTTGAGCATCTGTATAAGAACACCAGGTTGAAACCTAAAGACTTTCTTCAAGACTTTGTGGAGTCAGATTACAGGCCAAAATAACTTTACTCCCTACCTCCTTAGAAGCTGCCAAATCGCACCCTAACAAGCTATTCAGGTTGGCAGAACCCAGCACCAGGCTCTGTGAAGAATTATCCTATTGTGCTGAAGAGACCATCTACATTTAAGAAGACTTATCAGACTGCATGGATCTGATCCCCCTATGCTGGCCAGAAAGCAGGAATTCAAGGACCTGAGCATGAACACCAAAGGGTTGGTTCGAGACGGGACGGTCTGCCATAGGAGATGCAGGTGGCATTATTAGAGAGACAGGAGGCTATGTATGCAAGCACAGGGACAGAGCCAGGGGCAACAGAGGTTGTGTCTATAAAAAAAATTCAGAAAATCTACTGTCATTCCCTAAGACTGTGTGGCACTCCACTAGTGATGGCAATAGTGGGGATAAAAATAATAGAGGGGGCAGGGAGCATTGGGAAGTGGGATTATGAAAGGAGAAGACTGATTTGGAGATGGAATAAAAAAGAAGAAGAGGAAAGAAAGGAGATGCTTCCAGAGGAGGAAGGCCCTGAAGTTAGAAAAATGGCTGGGTAATCATAGACTGAAATGTAGCCCCTACAGAGACACAAGTATGGCACAACCCTGAGCAGCTGAGAAAAGCTACTTTGTCATGGTATCTGTGGCACAATTGATTGAAATCTCTTGTGCAATGCATTGGCTTTACCACAGATGCTGAAAAGAGCAAGGCAAATTCATTTAAAGCTGCCTTAGCAGTAACATGCAACATATTGTTTATCATAGCCACTCTGTTTTCCCATGCTGCCTAAAACATCAGTGCAATATGCATGACGCATTTTTCTTCCAATAGCTTTCCTCAAAGAGCAAATGCTCTAATTTGGGCCACGATACACCATAGCCTTACAACGTATCAAAGAGGTTGAATCCCTGTTTTACAAAACTCTACCTTAATTATAGATGGAGACCTGAGAGGTGTCTCCATAATCAAACATCAGGGAAAACTACTGGCTAAAATGGTAAATGTATTAAAAGGAGTCATAAATCAGAATAAGCAAACTTAAATAAGAAGAATTTTCCATGTGAAGAGCAATCTATGATACTCTGTTACCTTATATGTATTAGTAAAGGGTGAACCTCAAAATTTTGGGGTTTGGTTCAGATAACCTCATCAATTTCCCTGAACCTTTTTGTCCTCTCTTTCCTGTGTCCTTGTCTTGCTGCCCAAGTTCTTGTGCAGACGCTTCTCCCAATTGTCTGCATCTCAGCAGAGGGGCATGGGGATACTTTGCAGGCCTCTTTCCAACACGCAGAATCTTGTTCAGGGAGGCTCTTCCACCAGGTCCATGGCCCGACTAACAAAAGTGGAGCACTAGCAATCAAGTGGAATACTAGGGTCAGTGTAGGTATCAGCTAGTCTCTCCTGCTGATACTATTTTTCTACAATCCACCTTTCTCACCTTTCTCCTTTGTCTCCAACCCATAACTACCATGATCCTATGATTTCTTGCTATGTAGGATGCCTGCAGATGTAGCCTCCACATTACCAAGCCGTTTCTTTATGCCTGGGAAGGCAGAAGGAGCTACTGCATGTTTCTCTTAATTCTTTACTTATCAGTACTCCAAGTGATTTCCTCATCTGGTCACAGGGTCAGTACTAAGAAGCTAGGCCCCAAAGCCTTTAATTCATCTAGTTTAGTGAGTTTAGTTCTCTTCCTCTCTACCACAAACAAGCTTCCATGTAGGGCAGTGGGTCTCAAACTTTTTTACTGGCAACCCCTTTCACATCGTAAGCCTCTGAGTATGATCCCCCTAATAAGTTAAACACACTGTTTAATATATTTAACACCTCTATAAATGCTGGAGGCAAGCGGGGTTTCGGGTGGAGGTTGACAGCTTGCGACTCCCCACGTAATGACCTCATGACCCCCTGAGGGGTCCCAACCCCCAGTTTGAGAACCCCGAAGTAGGAGACAAGGTATAGATTCTTCCAGCAGAATGTGACCTACTGTGTCCTACTTCTCAAGAAGAGTTGGGGAGGCCAAGGGTACAAAGGCTGCAGGGAGACCATTGGCCACAGGAACTGTATTTCAGGATATTGCCCCTACACCATGCCTGCACAACATGCGGCCCGGGGGCGCATGCGGCCCAAGGAGCATCACTGTGTGGCCCGCCGGGGGATTCTAAATCCCCCCCACAGGGCGCTCTGCAGGCAGTCCAGAGCCCTTTAAATCCCAGCCGCGGCCAGGAATCAGAGGGCTCTGGGCTGCCTGCAGCCGCGGGGAGCCCAGAGCCTTTTAAATCCCAGCCGCGTCCGGGAGTCAGAGGGCTCTGGGCTGCGGGCAGCAGCAGGGAGCCCAAAGCCCTTTAAATCTCAGCGGGGGCCGGGATTCCAAGGGCTCTGCGCTGCCCGCTGCAGCGGGGAGCCCGGAGATCTTTAAATCCCAGCCGCAGCTGGGAATCAGAGGGCTCTGGGCTGCCGGCAGCCGCGGGGAGCCCAGAACCCTTTAAATCCCAGCCGCGGCCGGGAATCAGAGGGCTCTGGGCTCCCGGCAGCCGCGGGGAGTCCAGAGCTTTTTAAATCGCAGCCGCGGCCGGGAATCAGAGGACTCTGGGCTGCCGACAGCGGCGGGGAGCCCAGAGCACTTTAAATCTCAGCGGGGGCCGGGATTCAAAGGGCTCTGCGCTGCCCGCTGCGGCGGGGAGCCCAGAGCTCTTTAAATTCCAGCCACGGCCGGGAATCAGAGGGCTCTGGGCTGCCGGCAGCCGCGGGGAGCCCAGAGCCTTTTAAATCCCAGCTGCGGCCGGGAATCAGAGGGCTCTGTGCTGCCCACAGGGGCAGGGAGCCCAGAGCCCTTTAAATCCCAACCACGGCCGCGGCTGGGATTTAAAGGGCTCAGGGCTCCCGCGCTGCCAGCAGCCCAGAGCCCATTGAATCCCAGCCCCAGGCCGCTGATTGCCCCCTCCCCAGACCCCTGCCCCAACCGCCCCCCAGGACCCCCACCCCCATCTAAGCACCACTGGTCCTTGTCCCCCGATTACCCCCTCCCCAGACCCTGCCCCAACTGCCCCCAGGACCCCACCCCTATCAAAGCACCACTGGTCCTTGTCTCCCGATTACCCCCTCCCAAGACCCCTGCCCCTAACTGCCCCTTGGGACCCCAGCCCCTATCTAAGCCTCCCTTCTCCTTGTCCCCACCTGCCCCCTCCTGAGACCCCCCCCAACTGTCCCCCAGGACCCCACCCCCGCCCTGTCCACGGATAACACTCCTGGACTCCCCGGCCTATCCAATTGCTGCCGGTCCCCTGACTGCCCCTCCGAACCTCTGCCCCATCCAACCCCCCCGGCTCCTTGGCCCTTGACTGCCCCCGGAACCCTCTACCCCTTCTCCAACCCCCAAACCGCTTACTGTGCCACTCAGACCAGCGTGGCTGGCTCCCTGCAGCTTCAGACAGTTGCTGTTATGCTCCCCCATGGAGCCCACAGCCCTCTCCCACTCCCAGCACCTGCCTTCCAGATTTGAACACCTCAAAATTCAGGAGTGCTCAAGCTCGGTTTGGGCAGCTTTTACTTCACTTCTCCCAAATCAAATATACTGATCCACTGTAACTTGCTGTAGAAAAAGTAGGATAAAATTGAGCAAGAAATGCTTATTAGGACTGGAATTGCTATTCTCAACAGCCATTGGCTTTTTGTTTGTTTGAAAGGAAGACAGTGATATTGCATTGGCAAATTCCCCATAGAAAGAAAGAGTGGAACAAAATAATAATAAAGGCACCTCAACTTTTCCTCATTTATGGAGGACAGTCTTATAATATGCATCCAGATATCCTCCAATCACACAAGCTGAAAATTGTTCCACTTTACTGCATCTCTGTAACCATATGGGAACCAATCCTGTCTGTGTTTTGTACACATCCAAAATTCTGGCTGAATGACCCGCCCTGGGAGCGAGTTACCAGTGACCCAGGGCTGGGGCGGCAGGAGGTGTAGGGGGGAGCCCAGGGCTGGGGCAGCAGCAGGGTGGAGGGAGGGCACTGGTGGGGAGGAAAGGGGGAAGCCTAGCGCTGGGGTGGCAGGGGGTGTGTGTGGGTGGGGGGAGAGCCCAGGACTGGGGCAGCAGGAGGGTACAGGGGGAGCCCAAGGCTGGGACGGGGGGCAGCCAAATATTTTTTTGCTTGGGGCAGCAAAAAATCTAGAGCCGGCCCTGCCGGGTTCCCTCAGCCGCCGGAGCCCCGGGCCCTTTAATTTGACCCTGAGGGCTCCCAGCCACCTCTTTAGCTGGGAGCCCCTGGTTGATTTAAAATAAAGTATCACCTCCCCACCCCCAACCTTCCTTTTTGGCCCACAGCTGTTTTGGTGGGGCGGCGCTGGGGAAGGAGGGTTTGTTTCCGCAGGGCTGGGTGGCCCTGGGGAGGGGTGTTTCCTCGGGCTGGGAGGTTTCGGCCCTCAGCTGTTTTCTTTGGAGGAATGTGGCCCTCGCACACATTGTGCAGGCCTGCCCTATACACATGCACATTTGTTCAACCCCTCCCCATGACATATCCACTCCACATGGTGATGTCAAGATAGTGCTGTCATCACTAGGATTTACATTCCCTCCCTCCCTGGTGATGATTTTAGCAAGACCACATTAGAAACTCTTCTTTTCTTACCACTCAATAATGATTTCATCATAGTTAACACACTAATGTACTGGCTTGTGTCTCATTTGTGTATATGAATGAAATATTCTCAAACTTTACATCTCATAACTATATGTTCCGTAATTAATCTGTGTTCCATAATAAATTATGTGGGGTTACTCATATGAATAGGCAATCCATAATGTGGTGCATAAAATGACCCCAATACTGTTAATGAATCCTGTGTGTTAATATATGTGAGAATACGGTAAAACAAAAATATTTTCTAAAGCTAAACCAAAAGTATGTGCTTTGTATTATACACGTAAGGCCACAAAACTCTGGAGAAATGACCTGAGAGGAAATGACCTGAGAGGAAAGAGCCTGTTGCTTGAATTCTGTCCTTAGAACCAGATACAGAAGCAGCCCATTTTATTTTAACTTAGAATATATATTTTGAGGGGATATAGTTTGAGAAGCCCTCTCATCTTTAATAACCTCTAGGGAACAGTGAGCAGCAGGTAAACTTCATGGGCTGTTCAACACAAAAGAAATTCTATTAATTGTAGGCAATCCATCGCTGTCTTCTTCATACCCACCAGCAGAGGTCACACTTACTCCTCAACTCAGGTCACAGATGCATGCTTTCAGCCCCACATTGAAAAAAATGATAGTGTCTCACCCTCTGACATGACACTGTGATCTTCACTCCCCAGGTGCTAACTCCATCTACCAGAATAGCTGCCTTCCCTCCCTCCATCCTAAAGGGGCGAAACTTCATTTGGACAAATAGTTTCATGATCAAATCCCAACTTGGTCCCTATATACAGATCACTTGCTTGTTGCAGGCTAGGTTCAGCTTAGTTGAACAAATCCAGCTATAAATGTAACTGGAAGCTCACTAACCTTTCAAAGTGTATGTATGCCCTAACTTATAAGCAGAAGTTACTTGGGGGGAGCGGGAGGCAGGGAAGGATGAACTGGAATTATTCATTATATCCAGTTTGAATGCAGCTATTCAGACAATTCAGTGCCTGTATGCTCGCTGAAGTGACAGCAACAGAGAGGTTTGTGGCAGCTTTCATGTCTGAATTTGAACAGACACCTTTCTGTACTCTCACCACTAGAGGGTACATTTGTATCACTGAAAATCAGATATCCAGCCAAACCACATTTGGATAAAACCTTGGATTCCTATTCGTGGCTGTGTCTACGCTATGGCGGGATCGACGCTGCTGTGATCAATACACCAGGGGACAATTTAGTCGGTCTCAGGAAGACCTGCTAAACTGATGGCAGAGTGCTCTCTGGTTGACTCCAGTACTCCACTGGGAAAGAGAGAAGTAAGGTAAGTCAACAGGAGAGCGTCTCCCGTCGACACAGCGCGGTGTAGACACCGCAGTAAGTCAACGTAAGCTATGTCGACTCCAGCTACGTTATTCATGTAGCTGGAATAGCATAATTTAGGTAGACTTACCACGTAGTGTAGACATAGCCTCAGATAATCAGTTCAGTCCTGCAGTCTGTACTCAGGAAAAACTCCCATTGAAGTCCATGGAACTTTTGCTTGCGTAAGAACTGTAAGAATGGGTGAAGTATACTTGTCTCTAGGAGAAATAGTTCAAAACAAATTTCTTATGATGGTGCCCAGTAAAAACAAACTGCTGGGGAAGAAAAAAAGAAACTTGTATGTACAGCTCTATAGAGGTGTAAAATCACACACTGCTTTAATAAGGTGGTACAAAAGCAAGTTCTATGTCTTTCCTACATATGGTATCCAAAATGTTTTCAGATAATAATTAAATATTAAAAGCAGACGTGTTAAAAATAGAAGATATAGGCAGACTGTTTCCAGCTGAGATTTGAAAGGAGATGTGAGAGAGAGGAACATTATTGTAGAAGAGGGCTCCACACTAAATATAGTGAGATTCTTTAGAGGGAAAATGTGGAAGGAGCAGGGGGAAGTTGCCATCATTAAAGTGGAGATGTAGAAAGTGAAAATATACTGAAATAACAGGATGAAGTGGGGTAGGCCAAGAAGGTAGGATTGTGGCAGCTTTTTTCTTAGAATTTCTTAGTGTTTGCTAGTTTAGGTCAGTTCTTTAATATTACTCCCTCACTACTTATATGGTCTTGTTTCTCCTCAGAGTTGTCTGACCTCTCCGTTCCATCAACAATGCTAGCCTCAATCACCCATTTGTCCACTTTTCACATCGCCATCCTCATCCTTTCTTTTATGCTACCCCACACAGGTAGGCCATCATCCTTGAACTAGTTGCAAAGACTGTTTGGATCTTGTGTTTTTGTTCAGCCCTTCTCCAATTTTTATGAAAAGTTTACATCCAATGTAAGTGTAACTGGGTTAAAAAAAAGAATTAGATAAGTGCATGGAGGATAGGTCGTGTCAGGGATGCAACCCCATGCTCTCAGTGTCCCTAAATCTCTGACTGCCAAAAGCTGGAATTAGACAACAGGGGATAAATCACTCAATAAATTGTTCTGCTGTTTGTTCCCACTTAAGCATCCGACACTGGCCACTGTTGGAAGACAGGATACTGGGCTAGATGGACCATTGACCTGACGCACTGTGGCCATGGTTATGTTCTTAAGTTACTAAGAGCTAGTCTACACTAGAATCACTACAGCAGCAAAGCTGTACCGGTGCAGCTGCATCGCTGTAGCGCGGCTAGTGCAGACGTTCTATAATGACAGGAGAGAGTTCTCCATAATCACTCCACCTCCCGGAGTAGTGGTAGCTATGTTGGCAGGAGAGTTTCTCCCTCCCCAACATAGAACTGTGCACACCAACCCTTAGGTTGATGTAACTTACGTTGTTCGGGGGTGGGGAGGTGGTTTTTCCACACCCCTGAGTGACTTAAGCTATAGCAAAGTAAGCTGTAGTATGTACAATCCCTAAGAATTTGAATAGCAAATATATGGCCCATAAAAGCTCTTACAAAATGAAAACACAAAGAGAAAACACATTGTTTGAAAACGGCAATTTAAGTGCATGTTTATTATCTCTTTATGGGAGCTCTGGTCTTCTTCAATTTAATGCTTTATTTTTGAAGAAGTTTGCCTTATTCAAACTTCAGCTCACATATGGTTCTATTTTGGCCTCTAACTATATGGGTCAGTAAAAGGTAAAAAGGTGCTCACTTGCAGTAGTAATTATGGATGGATGATCCAGTTTGGATAAATTAATACAATCAGCTCAAAACCTTTGCCTAATTTCATGATCAACTTTGAACCAAATATTTTGAGGGTCTGAAAAGTCCAGCTAAGGTTTCTTGCAAACTCTTACATCTGGTTTCCACCTGGGCCTAGAAACTGAAGCACCATTACTATGAAAGCAACAATATTTTCTTGTAATTATGTATGGGATTAGAAATGGACATGCAAAAATAGCAGGTATTTGGGTAAATGCAACAAGAAGGCAGAATATTAATATTGAGAGATATAGACTAAAAAGCACATATGAATGCTCTTGGACCGCCTCAAGTGTTCCCCAGCTTAGTGTCAGTTCTTCCCACCAGTCTAGCCATCTGTATTTTCCTCCACATCAATCCCTCCATGGAGTCCCCCAAGCCTCAGTCCCAGGGAAAAGGTGGCATTGGAGAAGAAGCATAAGCCCTTTTCTGTAGAACTCTAAGCTTTTAACTATTTCTTCAGTTTTAAAAGCTGCCCTTTAAAGGTCATCATCATTACAGTACCAGTAGGAGAGTCACAGTTCATTATTATGGCATAGTTAATTTTACACTAAGCAGGTGCTGTTATCCAACGTACCACTGACATTCACTTCCTGAATTATCTGCTGCATACTTTATAAGGCAATGTTGACAGTAGCCTCCAAAATGTTATTTTTAGATGCTCATTATTCATGGTGTCAATATACCGTGGCTTGATATTCCCAGTCAAGTGAATAAGTTATAACTTATGTATCCATAAGAGAAAATATATTGGCCTAGTTAAAGTAACTCATTATCATACACATATGGGTGCTTAGTCTTAATATGGTATGCTCTTATTTACCATTTTGATCCAGGAACCTGTAGTATATTATGCTATGTATCATGTCCTCAGGAGAGAGGCCAAGTTCAGCAAAGCACTTCAGCTTGTGCTTAACTTTAAACAGATGAACAGATTAAGTGCTTTGCTGAAAAGAGGTCTGAGAAAGAGCGGGAATTTGAGGCTGTAAAAAGGTTGCTAGGCCATCCCCAGAAAATTACAACCTGTTAAGGCCTGACTGAAATTTGGATTTCTTCTGAGCCTATAGGAGAAGCCAGTTAATTTATTGGCTCTGAAACAGGAAGCATTCAACAAGAAGGTAGGTCGAAACTCCCTCTTCCTTCCCTTGTTCACTTTCTCCTGGATAATAACTGGACAATAACTAGATAGATAGCTGCTGGGGCCGCGGCTTTATTTAGCGTATTACACACACAAAAATAATCTTAACAGAACATTCAAGTTGCAAAGTCAAACACTCAAAAGTTATGTGTTGCCAGAATTAAGATTCTGGTGAAATGTTAATTGCTCCCCTTTGCACATATGCTTCATGATATAGTTTTTAATTATGTGATCACATTCTTTCTTTTCCATAGGATGCCTGGTTTATTCAGTGCACTGGCTAGATCTGCTCTGGGAATGAATCAGAATTATCTAGTGAAGGAGACTGTCTGTAAAAGCAGCAAAGCATCTGCTCTAACCCCTCAGACAGAGACTAACACCTACAAAATCTCCACCAAGCATTCTCAAAACTACAGTACCCGCACGAGGAAATAAGGAAACAGATCAACAGAGCCAGACATGTACCCAGAAGCCTCCTACTGCAAGACAAACCCAAGAAAGAAACCAACAGGACTCCACTGGTCATCACATACAGTCCCCAGCTAAAACCCCTCCAACGCATCATCAGGGATCTACAACCCATCCTGGAGAATGATCCCACACTTTCACAGGCCTTGGGTGGCAGGCCAGTCCTCGCCCACAGACAACCTGCCACCCTGAAGCATATTCTCACCAGTAACTGCACACCGCACCATAGTAACTCTAGCTCAGGAACCAATCCACGCAACAAACCTCAATGCCAACTCTGCCCACATATCTACACCAGCGACACCATCACAGGACCTAAACCAGATCAGCCACACCATCACCGGTTCATTCACCTGCACGTCCACCAATGTAATATACGCCATCATATGCCAGCAATGCCCCTCTGCTATGTACATCGGCCAAACTGGACAGTCTCTATGGAAAAGGATAAATGGACACAAATCAGATATTAGGAATGGCAATATACAAAAACCTGTAGGAGAACACTTCAACCTCCCTGGCCACACAATAACAGATCTTAAGGTGGCCATCCTGCAGCAAAAAAACTTCAGGACCAGACTTCAAAGAGAAACTGCTGAGCTTCAGTTCATCTGCAAATTTGACACCATCAGCTCAGGATTAAACAAAGACTGTGAATGGCTTGCCAACTACAGAACCAGTTTCTCCTCCCTTGGTTTTCACACCTCAACTGCTAGAACAGGGCCTCATCCTCCCTGATTGAACTAACCTCGTTATCTCTAGCTTGCTTCTTGCTTGCATATATATACCTGCCCCTGGAAATTTCCACTACTTGCATCCGACTAAGTGGGTATTCACCCACGAAAGCTCATGCTGCAAAACGTCTGTTAGTCTATAAGGTGCCACAGGATTCTTTGCTGCTTTTACAGATCCAGACTAACACGGCTACCCCTCTGATACTTGTTGTCTGTAGGGGCTTATCTTCACTACTGTATTTTTCACTCAATGCATCTGATGAAGTGGGTTATAGCCCACGAAAGCTTATGCCCAAATAAATGTGTTAGTCTGTAAGGTACCACAAGGATTCCTCATTGTTTTTGCTGATACAGATTAACACGGCTACCCCTCTGAAAACTGGGAGATCATCGCTGCTGCAATCGATGCAGTGGGTGTCAATTTAGTTGGTCTAGTGAAGACCCACTAAATCAATGGCAGAGTGTTCTCCAGTCGACTCCGGTACTCCAACTCCTCGAGAAAATTAAGGTAAGTTGACCAGAGACCGTCTCCCGTTGACAAAGCGCAGTGAAGTTATTCATGTAGCTGGAATAAAGTAACTTAGGTCAACTTACCCCGGCAGTGTAGACAAGGCCTAGGAACTTTGCTTCTTGTGTTGCAGAAACTGAAAGGTGAGTAGTGAATGAGACAGGGACTGCAGGAAAAGAAAGAAAGGTCTCATGGTTAAGAAAGTTGAATGCTGTCCTGGAGAACTGTTTTCTATCCCTGCCTCTGCCACAGAGTTATTGTGTGATGCTGGGCAGGTCACGTAAACCACATTTTTTTACAAATGGTTGCTAATTGTGTGTTCCTTATTTTCAGGGCTCAGAACGTGTGATCCTGGGAGCTGATTTGCAGAAGTGCTGAGCATTCTCACATGCAACAGCAGTCAAGGGGAGCTGTACTTTAATGTATAAAGTGCTATCTAATGCTAATTACTCTGAAAAATTAGGTTCTAGGCATCTCAAATTGTGCACTCAAAATTAGTGGATACTTTTGACCTTAATCTCTTTGTTTCAATTTCAAGTCAGTAAAATGGAGTGTTGTGAGGATAAAATTAAATTGATTGCTGTGAAGCACTGAGATATTGTAGTGATAAGCACCATAGAAAAGCCCATAAGCCAATTAGTAAGTTTGTCTTCAGGGCAGGGTTTAAACAGTGTGCAATCAGTAAGACCACACCTTGAACAACAAGGATAAACAAAAATACTAAATAGTTGATCATTCAGTGAGCACCATCCATCCTGTGCACTGAATGAGACAGGGGTCCTATGGAAACAAAATATGTAATCATGTAATTAAAGACCATATCATAATGCATACCACAAGGGGGTCAAATTAAGATTTCATGGGCAATGTTCATTCTGGCATTTCCTAGCTGTTGAGGGCAGCCTTAATAATGGTATTTTAACATGGGGGAAGGGAACATTGTGTGTAATTTCCTAGGTTATAAAAAAAGCAAAATGAAAAAAATTAAATGGTAGTTTGACATCATATTGACACCCACGTGAGTCATGAATAGATTTGGACCTTTTAGATCCACAGCACAGATCCATGTCACTTAAGATTGGATTAAAAATATTTTTTTTAAAAAATCAATTCGGGGCTCATTTGTTTTCTGATTTCTGAGCCCCAGAAACCAACAGACGTCTTGCTCTCAGCCTGCTTTAAACCCCACTGCCAATTTTCAGATGGAACTTTCATTGGTGAGTGAGTTGGCAAAAGTTTTGGGGTAAGATGTCAAGCTCTGCTACAGCCCCTGTATGTTTTGCATTTGCAGACAGAGACCTTAAGAGTCCCAGTGGTGGCTCGGAGAATTTCCCCAGCACAGGCATTGCATAATGTAGTTGTAGGCTGCCTTTCGCAGGCCCCCGGCAAGCCCTTGCACAGAGCTCACAATGGGGTTGGGGTTGGGGTTGAGAGCTGGAGGGAGCATATTAGAGGAGGCACAGACCTTATGGACAGCAGAGTCACCCTGGAATAGGCTGCCATGATTTAGAGCAGCTCCACGGGTGATCCTAAATCATGCTAGGGCCATTTTAGCCCTTGGAGAATCCCAAAATTGGGTGAACACAAAAACAACTTAGCTCTTCCTTAGTCCCTCCTCCCCTAGGGCTGGAAGATGAGTTGCATCTTCCACAGTGGGGTTGTTTTTTCTTTTTCTTTTCTTTCTTTTTTTTTTTAAATTAAAAAGGCTTTTCTTGTTTGTTATTTTCAATGTTTCTGAATTCCCTGCTTCTCCCCTCCCCGATCCACTCACTTCCCTGTCTGGCAATGAATTTTCAGATTTGTAGCCTCACATCCCTCTAACTCTATATATGCCCTGACAGTTGCTACTGCCTCTTCCTTTTTCTGCCCATCTTCCCTCCATGCCCCATTCTCATCTAGTTTCTTCTTCTTCTTCTTTTTTAATTTAAAGTCTACTGGTATCTTGAGATACCGTTCCTCCCCCAACCGCATGCTAAATACTGCTCAGTCTAGCTATGAGTTTTTGTGTCAGTAGGTTGTTTGGTCTTTTGTGACTAGACTGAGTACTGGGGGAACAGGAAATAGATGCGTGGACCATCACGCTGTTGTCTGAGTCTGCATGCCTGCTATACGTGTGTGATACACCCACAGCTGTCTGTAGTAAAAGCTACCACAGAAGCAGAGAGGGAATGTGGCAGCTTTCAAAGGGACTGTCTACTGCTTTACACAAAGCCACTCAGCTCCTTTGAAAGCTGCCAGGTGAGTAGGTGTAGAGTCATGCAGCTTTCCCCTGTATCTACTGCTCCCCTCTCTTGTCCTCCTCCCTCTACCCAAACAAATCCAGTGCATCTTCCACTCCCCAACACCCAGGGAAGTACGACACATTGAGTGACAGTACAAACCTGAGTCTGAAGCTCTTTACTAAGCCTTCATAATTAGAGCTGGTCAGGCTACTAGTTCTGAATAATATAAGTTGTTCATTTAATCCTTTATGAGTAGTGAATCATTCACAAAATGATCGTGATTTCTGCAAAACAAAAATTATTTTTAAGCAGAAGTATGTGCTGAATAGTTTTAACAAGTAATTTACAATGTGTTGGTGGGGTTTTTTTGCATAACTGTTAAGTGTTTAGGCGCCATTATTCCATGAGTTGTCTGATTGACTGCCTAAGTCAGACAGAGCTCTTTCTTCTCCCTTCTTGAATGGCTAGACATTTTTTAAAAGTAGTGAGAAATTTAGAGCTACCTGGTAATAATTTATTCATACTGTATGTTGGCCTGGTTATAGAGATGCTTACTGTATAAATAGGTTGGGTTAACTCAATAGAGGGCTTTCTGGAATATTGACCCAAAGATGGCTCCAGATAGTAACCTCTCCCAGTGACACTGAAGAGTTAAGGGACAATGCCACCAAGCACAAGATCCAACTGTGGGTGTTTGAATCAGTTAGGCCTACATAAGTTACTATCAGGGGATAGTAAGACTTTTGATAAGATAAACAGGCACATAGACTGGTGGTTGTTTTAAAATCCTTCTTCTTTAAAGCTTTATTTATACTGCTCAAAAGACAATATTTTTTGTTAAAGAATGCAGTTTGATCACTATACACCATTGGCCACAGACTCCCAAAAGGGAAGAACTGAAGTTGCCTGAACGCATTTGGACCTGCAGGTAATAAGGGTTGATAACATAAGCTACTGTAGCCCAGGTCCTGCTCTAAAAGTGGGAGAGCTGCAAAATTCCACCCCAAGGTAGACATCATGCTCCTACCCAAAATCTGAGAGGGGTGCATTCAGAGACACCAAAAAGGGACAGAGGTGCAGCTAGTCCCAGTACTCATAAAAGAAGAATAATGAATGACACCCACTGACCATTAAAACAATAGTCAAGGTAAAGCTATGATAGGAATAATAGCTTATGTAGGAAACATTGTTTAGACTCCTGCTGAGGTCAAGAATGGATCCACCTCCTGCTCTCCCTCTACTGAATTATACTACTGGTGCATTATGGATGATTTACAAAACACATTTTTTTTTTGGAAGAAGCAGGTATTGATAACCGGCAGAGACAGGATACCAGTCCTCATGGATCATCATCTGACATGGCAAATGCTATGTCCTATGGAATTATGAACCTAATCGAGACTTTCTTGTACTAGTCTGGCTGTTCTCATAGGGAGGTGTTATTGCCACTTTATAAGAGTGAGACCATTATTGGAATACTACACCCAGTTCTGGTGTCCACACTTGAAAAAGGATGTTGACAAATTGGAAAGGGTTTAGAAAAGTACTGCAAGAATCATTTGTGGCATGGAAAACCTGCCTTACACAGTGAGAGACTAAAGAAGCTTAACATGTCTTTCTAAAAGATGCTTTAGCTCAGCCAGAAATGATGGGTTTGATGCAGGTTTCACTTGGTGAAATGCTATAGTCTGTGTTATGCAGAAGGTCAGACTGCATGATAAATGGTCCCTTCTGGCCTTAAAAAAATCTCTGACTCAATGATACTGGCATGTTTTGTGAATGTTTGCAAATTAATTTGAGTCATCCACCATCTTCAGGGTTTTATTCATCCTTTCCTCTCTGTTATGCACACTAAAAATATTATACAGCCCAATGCCCCACAAACACTTGCACACAAGTAACTTTACTCACATGACTAGTCCCACTGAAGTCAGTGGAACTACTCATGTGATTATAACTACTCACGTGCATAAGTATTTATAAGATTGGGCCCAATTCATAAGCGTAGCTTGACTTCTATATTTGGGGTGGGGGAGGGCAGCTCCAGCCAGGCCAATGGGGCCATGCATGGAGGGCAAATTCCACACCTGCCCAAGGCTTTCAGTGGCCCAATGTCTGTTTCTCCATCACGGATTTTTAAAATTACAACTGAGCATATTAAATCACCAGCAACAATGCTAGAGATGAGAAAACACAGAGCACCAGGTGTCTTGAACTTTTATTCTGCAATATACCCTTGTTGCTATCAACAAGTATAAGCAACATTAAGCTTCTGGCAGGCATACTATTTCATTGTCAACAAGGTTTGCGTGAACTTGAAAATCATACCAACTGATTAATGTTCTTACTGAAGGACCATTCCTGGAATTGTTACGTTCTCCAACCTCCCACTGAAGTCAATGAGAGGTTTGAGTGTGCAATGATTTCAGCAGGCTAAGACATATTAAAATAAGTTAGTTTACCCTCTAGAAAGATTATCATAACCTCTTTGAGCCACTGATTGTTTGGGGAGAGGAACAGAGAGATAAATACTATTTTATTCTAAATCACTGAAAATGGTGGGCCAGATCCTCAGCTGGTGTGAATGAGCATTTTTCTATGTATGTAATTATTTCTTTTAACTACCTTTTTCATAAATTCTCACACACACACTATCTTTAATAGATTAGCCTCTGACTAGGCTTTTCACATTAAACTTCAACTCATTTCCTGCAGTTCTGTGTGATTAAGCATAATTTGTAACTGTAGTTTCTACATACAAGTCAGTCAATTTTTATCATCTAATGAACTCTGTGTGGCACGGGGGGAGAAGGGGAGATAATTTCAGTATTTTCAACCATGATATTACCCAATATTTGGCTACGGTTAAACCTAATCCTGAAGTGTTGTCCTACAATGTAATCAGGTGCTTGGTACAGAGTACAGAATAAGAGTTGTAACCACCACCACCCCTCTTTTTTTTTTTATAATGTCCATCTATGGAAGTCTGGACTTCATCATCAGGATATACAAATGAAAAAGTACAAAGAAGGCAATGGCATCCTCTATTTTACATGGATGAGCTACACACATGCCTGACCTTAACCCAGATTTGGGGCATATATGTCTCTGCAATCAGGTTTCTTGTAAAAAGGTGCTGAATACAGTCTTAAGCTGACAGTGTCCTTTTAGCATATTATGAAGATCAGACAATTAAATTAGACTGACCAAGCAAGTTATGCTTGATTTTATGCACAGCCTCACTGTCTTGCTTTTATGCACTGGCACAATGCTGCTGGACCTGGGTTTACAACTAAAAAGGCATGTATACATTTTTTAAATGCTACTAAATAATATAATTAAATTATTTCTATTAATATTAAGTTTTGTAAAACCTAACACACACAGAGAGAGACTTCTAATCCTAAAATGACTAAATTAACCCTTTGGTTACTGCAGATCTTTATACATAAATGCACATGTTCTAAGAATTCATTTGATTGGACAACTTGAAATTGCCGCAGGGCAAATGCTCTCAGGATTAAATTTGTTAAAGTAGTTCCCTGAATAGTAATTGCATGATCAATAAAAATGTGTACATATTGAAATTAAACTCACTATTATGCTAAGATATTCAGGATATAATGCTGTTGGTTTCAGTTTAAGGCTTATGCTTCATAAACAAATAATATGCAATATTATTGAAGGACTTACTAACTTTCTGTTAAAAAATATTTATACAATGAGGAGACATGGTTCATGTGTCCGGATATGGGTCTGTCTGGGCAAGAACATGTGGTTATGTGGGACATGCATCTTGAACATAGTTTTTCAGACAGTTTGTCCATAACTTCCTTTTTTAGGTTTGGTCTCTTCTATAAAGTGGTTCTCAGTGGAAGTCTCTGTTTCCGTCTTCAAAGATAGACTAATCAGTCAGAACTTATTACTCAGTTCAGGTATCATTTGTGATATCATGTTGAGATAAGAAAAACTTTAGAGGCAGAACAGCTCTATTAGATCATCCACTTTAATCTGGGGCAAAGTAAAATTAGGTATAAGCATTAGTGCCAGGGTGTCTTAATGTTCACTTTTTAAATAAAATGAAAGAATTCAAATGAACAAGGATTTGTAATGAGTACAATAACATCACGTGAGGTAGCATTGCACATTGTCCAAAGGGAAGGTAGGTAACTGAGGTTAGGTCTACAGAGCAAAAACAAACACAAAAGTGCAGCAGGGAGTCTCAGAGCCCAGGTAACTGACTCAGGCCTGGTCTACACTACGAGGTTAGGTCGAATTTAGCCATGTTAGGTCAATTTTATAATGAATGTGTCTACACAACCAACCCCATTCCACCAACCTAAAGGACTCTTAAAATTGACCGCTGTACTCCTCCCCTATGAGGGGAGTAGCGCTAAAATCGAATTTCCTGGGTCTAATCTGGGGTAGTGTAGATGCAGCGCTGTGCCATTCTATGGTAATGGGCTCCAGGAGCTATCCCGGAGTGCTCCAATGTGACTGCTCTGGACAGCATTTTCAATTCTGATGCCAGGTACACAGGAAAAGCCCCGGGAACTTTTGAATTTCATTTCCTGTTTGATCAGCGTGGCGAGCTCAGCAGCACAGGTGACCATGCAGTCCCAGAATCACAAACGAGCTCCAGCATGGAGTGAATGGAGGACACTGGATCTGATTGCAGGCAGAACGCTGATCCAGCAGAAGAAATGCTGATATATATGCCAAAATCACACAGGGCATGGCAGAGAGAGTCTACACCAGCAGTGCCACATGAAAATTAAGGCGCTCAGGCAAGCCTACCAAAAGACAAAGGAGACAAACAGTCGCTGCAGGTCAGAGCTCCAGAAATGCTGCTTCTATGATCAGCTGCATGGCATTCTAGAGGGGACCCTACCAGTACCCTAACACTCTCCGTGGACACCTGCAAGGTGGCAGCCTCACACAACATGGATGAGGATTTTGTGAATGTGGAAGAGAAGGAGGAGGAGAATGCGCAGCAGGCAAGCAGAGAATCCATTCTTCCTGGCAGCCAGGACCTTTTCATCACCCTGGAGTCAATACCCTCCAAGGGCGTACTGTTCCCAGACCCTGAAGGCAGAGAAGACACCTCTGGTGAGTGCACATTTATAGCTACACTACAAGGGTTAAAAGCAATTGTGTTTAATATTTGATTTGCCCTGAGCAATTGGGATGCATTCGCAGCCAGTACAGCTAATGGAAAAGTCTGTT
This sequence comes from Mauremys reevesii, assembly GCF_016161935.1. Lineage (NCBI taxonomy): Eukaryota > Metazoa > Chordata > Testudines > Geoemydidae > Mauremys > Mauremys reevesii. The sequence goes on from NC_052630.1 coordinate 61,215,408, forward strand.
AATGTGTCTGGGGATGAAGCGGGAATCCTCCAGGGACATCTCCATGAAGCTCTCCTGGACGTACTCTGAAAGCCTTTGCAGAAGGTTTCTGGGAAGGGCTGCCTTATTTTGTCCTCCATGGTAGGACACTTTACCATGCAAAGCCAGTAGCAAGTAGTCTGGAATCATTGCAGCACAAAGCATGGCAGTAAATGGTCCTGGGTTTTGGTTACATTTATGCAACACTCACTCTTTATCTTTCTGTGTCAGCCTCAGGAGAGTGATATCATTCATGATCACCTGGTTGAAATAGGGGAAGTTTGGTAAGGGAACAGTAATCCCCTCTGTTTGCTGGTCCCAGACACATTAGACCCCAGGCATGCTTGGCTGTGTGCGCTTGGCTAAAAGGGATCATCCCAGAGAATAGCCACGTGGGGAAAGGGTGAGCTGCACATCCACCCCAAAATCACAGCCCCTCCTTTTAAATGGCAAACACAACTGGCATTGGTTGCTATGGGAAAGGAGGGCGCTGCAGTTTGAAACCATTCCCACATGTTATGAATGCAGAAGAAGCCAACCCCACGTACCCTTTGGCTTACCATGGCTGCCTGCAAACTGAATTCTGAATTCACATTGATGTTGGTGAAATGGCCCTTGTGATCCACCAGTGCTTGAAACACCATTGAGAAGTACCCTTTATGGTTTATTTACTCTTTGGCAAGGTGGTCCTGTGCCAAGATAGACGGAACGCATATCCCTTTCACCCCACCACAGTTAGGGAACCCCATTGCAGCAAAGCCATCCACTATGACCTGCACATTTCCCAGAGTCACTATCCTTGTTAGCAGAAGCGTATTGATTGCCCTGGCCTGGCTACTTGGATCACAGCAGCCCCCATGGTAGATTTACCCACTTCAAATTGATTACCGGTTGACCAGTAGCAGTCAGATGTTGCAAGCTTCCACAGGACTATCGCCACTCACTTCTCAACTGTCAGTGCAGGTCTCATCTTGATATTTCTGTGCTTCAGGGCAGGGAAAAGCAACTCACAAAATTCCATGAATGTGGCCTTATGCATGCGAAAGTTTCGCAGCCACTGGGAATCATCCCATACCTGCAATACTATGCAGTCCCACCAGTATGTGCTTGTTTGCTGGGCCCAGAATCAGCGTTCCCCTGTATCAACATGCCCCAGTGTCACCATGATATCCCAATTGCCACATCCCATGCTTTCAGGAATGTCTGTGTCCATGTCCTCCTCACAATCTTCCTCGTGCTGGCGGCTCCTAGCTAGGTTCTGCACATACTGCAGGATAATGCACAAGGTGTTTATAATGCTCACAAAAGCCGTGTGCAGCTGAGCAGCTCCATGCTTGTCATGCTATGGCGTCTGCATGAATAACCCAGGAAAAAAGGCGTGAAAGTATTGTTTGTTGTTGCTTTCAAGGAGGGAGAGAGTGAGGGAAGGCGGGGAGACTGACGACATGTAACCAAAACCACCCACAACAATGTTTTTGCCCCATCAGGCATTGGGAGCGTAACTCAGAATTCCAATGGGCAGCGGGGACTGTGGGATAGCTACCCATAGTGCACCACTACGTGAGTCAATGCTAGCCATGGTATTGAGTACACACTCCACCGACCTAATGTGCTTAATGGGGACACGCATGATCGACTGTATAAAATCGGTTACTAAAGATCAACTTCTATAAAATTAACCTAATATTGTAGTGTAGACATGCCCTCAGCCTCAGAAGGCTCATGCTATGGGGCTAAAAATAGCAGTGTAGACATTCCCGCTCAGGCTGGAGCAGAGGCTCGGAGACCCTTGGCTCCAGCCCAAGTGGAATGTCTACACTAGGGTATGTATAGACTGCAATTAAACACTCACAGCTGGCCCATGTCAGTTGACTTGGGCTCACGAGGCTTGGTCTGCGGGGCTGTAAAATTGTGATGTAGCCATATGGGCTCAGTCTAGAGCCTGATCTCTGGAACCCCAAAAGGGGAGAGTGTCCCAGAGCCTGGGCTCCAGCCTGAGTCCAAACATCTACATTGCAATTTTACAGCTCTGCAGCCCAGGCCCCACTTGCTCGAGTCAGCTGCCACAAGCCAGCCCTGGGTGTTTAATTGCAGTGTAGACATAGCCACTTACTTTTATTCTTATAGCACAAGCCCCTTGTACCCAAGTCAACTGACCCAGGCTCTGAGACTCACTGCTGTGTGAGGTGTTTTTCTGTGTAGACTTAAGAAGAAGAAGAAAATAAGCTTCTATCTTTTAGTCATCCAAAGAGTAATCACAATAGAAGAAGAACAAATTTAGAGATGATTGGGTGTGTCTGATGTTTTTCGAGATACCACAATGACCTATTATTATCGTATCTAATGCTTCAAGAAATCTATATTGGTTAGTTGTTCACCCTCTAAATTAAATGCATGGAAAGATCCAGTAGACATTAAAATAAATATTTTAGAGGGATTTGCAAAACTCAGCAGTTTCACTTCACAGTGATTTGTGCAAACATTTGTTTCAGTTTTGATCCACATGGGTTTGTACTTACCAGATTCTGAGGTTGGTTTTGAGTCGGGAGACTGGACAAATCCAGCATTAGCAAAACTCAGCTAAAACCTCCACCTTCACCTCAGGTTCATGTCAAGGCCATGAGAAACTACACATTTCACAAAATCTGAACGAAACCTGGAAATCAGCCCAAGTTTGCTCAAAACTGGACAGCAGTTCACTGTAAATGTTCTTAACCCTTAGCTGATTTAATTTTCCAATGTCTAGGGAATGCCTGAGTTTCCTTAGCAACTAGTCAGGAGCAAATAATTTCTATACTTTATTGTTTAGGTTGATACAGGTGTCTTCTGCATCCCTCCCTTCCTCAAATTCCTTTGCAGGATGACTGGGCAATGGTTCTGTTTAGAATTCTCCTCCCTCATCACCCCTGAGATAGTAGATGGGACAAGAGGTCACTGAGGCCATTTCTACACTACAACAAAGTTATGTTAACCTAAGTTCCATCAGCATACAGCCACCGCAGTTAATGGGTGTGAAAGGAGAGACCTTGAAGGCCACAATGGCAGCAGCTGCAGATACAACACACAGAAGTACCATTGTCAGTGTATTCATGATGGAAATCGAAACTTAAGATGCTGAACTCACTCCCCAAAAGTTGTAAGCACGACATTCTCACTTCTGCTTGGGATTGACTGAGCATGGCACCAGTCATGACACCAGCCATGGGGATTATGGCCCTCCAGGGGTTGGGGAAATTAGGAGGGAATAGCTCGGTTTCATGATTCTAGTTGAATACTGGCACTGTTTTCTACAGGTGTCAGCAATTTTAGTTGCGCTCACTGCTGAGGGAAACAGATGCAAAGAGAGCACAGCTGCTGTCGGCGTCCTGAGGGCACCCCAGGCCTGTATACTGCTAGCCTAGCCTAACCCTAGAGGAGAATGAAAAGCAGATAGCAATACTACCTCTCTTGTGCTAGAAGAAGTAGTGGATCAAGTAAAAATGAGTAATTCCAAAGATGGGTCCTGCTACTATGGGAGTGCCATCCCTGTTATTTCAAAGTAAACTGCATACTTACCCAAGGTTCCTTCCCTTACATTGTGCTTAGCTGTGCTCGACTGGCAGGAGTCAGAAATGGGTCCTGGCTTCCTGCGCAGTTAGATCCCCCAGTCACCTGTCCCCCATACTCCTCCTCCTCTTTCTCCACTGTCTCCTCCTCACTGTTCATGGCATGGGTCTGTGACTTGAATTATCCATGGTGCTGTTGGGGGATGGTCTCCACTGATGATGTTATGCAGCTCTTGGTAAAAGCGGCAGGTCTGTAGCTTGGCATTGGATTGATTGTTGGCCTCCTTGACATGCCTGCCACAGCTCTTTTGCTTTCATGTGGCATTGTTCATGGTCTCTGTTGTAGCCCTTCTCCTGCAGCTCCCAGACAATCTGCTTGTAGATGTCCTTCTATGGTTGGTTCAGAGATGTGTCTAAACAGCCTCTGCTCCCCACAGAACCAGGCAGGAGCATGTCTGGGGTGTGTAGCTGGTACGGTCAGCTGGGCAGTTGCATTCAACAGTGGAGAGCTGCTAAGTGGGCTCGCCAAGCCCGGCAATGGGGAAAAGGAATTTCAAAAATTTGGGGGGCTTTCAAAGGGAAGGGCAGCTTCTGGTCCTGACATCTGTGCAGGGGAGTTGACAATGGTGACCAGAGAGTTGTGCGACAGCTTCTGGGGGCCAGTATTGGTCGACCTAAGTAATAGTGTCTATACTGACACTGCGTCAACCTAACTACATCAACCAGGACTACGCCACTTGGGTAGGTGGTATTATTAAGTTGGCATAGTGGGGCACTTACATCGGTGGTAGCCAAATGTAAGTGAAGACACATGCACACCTAGGTTGATATAAACTATCTTGTATTGACCTAACCATGTAGTGGAGACCAGGCCTGAGTGGACCACAGCAAGGGGCATTCAATCCCAGCACAGAGCATGTGTGGAATGCAAAACACTGGCCACAGCGGTTAAACTAGATAGAAACAGGAGAGAAGCTCTGGCTGCACCAACCAAGGAGGAAGGGTAGTAGAGTGCTACTTAGCCACGCCAGGGAGAGGAGGGGGAAGCTCTCCTTTTAGCAGACAAGAGGGAACTGTGCTCCCCACCATTCCCACTTTTCCCTGACTAGCTCTTTTTCCCCTGCAGAAAGCAAGAGTATAGCTGCAGGTGGGAGCAGTGCCTACAGGTTTGGGGAAAGAAGAGATGACTGTGGATAGAAACCTGAGAAAGGAGGTGGGCTGTATGAACAGAATCAGCCATGCCTGCTGAAACTCTCCATGGGTTTGAAGTTCTAGCCAACTGCTTACAAAGCCCATGTGCAGTCTGAGTAGCACAAACACAGTAAATACTAAATCCAGGATGGACAATTAAAAGTTACTCCATAATATCCTGTGCATAATAGAGCTGGACGTAGAACTAAACTGACTGACCATACCCACCTCTTGACATGCCACCTGTTAATATAAATCTACATCAATCTTCTTGTATAAGACCTTACTACTCCCTCAGACCATCCTCTACCATTTGAAATATGGAGTTCACAGATTTGGCTTTACTGTGTTCTCTCTCCTTTCTTAATCCAAAATCTGAGGGAGACAATGATTTTTGCAATGCTCAGAAAGGAGATTGTGAAAATGAGGAAGTATCGTTATTAATTATTGTTGTTTATCTCTACCATGATAGCTCTTAGAGGCCTTATCTGAGATTGGAGCCCCATTGTTCTAGGCATTGAACAAACCCATAGTGAGACAGCCTCTCCCTCTCCCACCCCACCCCCTCCACCGCCACTCAAGAATTTACAATCTAAATAGACAAGACAGAAATAGGGTGGGGAAAATATTATTCCTCCCCTTCCCACATTTTACAGATAAGGAATTGAGGCACTAACATTTTGTTCAAGCTCACACAGGAAGTCTGTAGCAGAACCAGGAAATGAATCCTGAGTCCTAAACCAGTGCCTCCACAAGACTATCCTTCCTCTCTATGTTGTTAGTTGTCAATCCTACTCGACCTGATCATTCCTGAGGAGGCTCACTTTTTCTACCTGCCCTCAGTCCAAAAAAAAAAAGCTAATTCTATGTTTCCCAATCTCTGAAATGCAGTGGGTTGCCTCTTTTGCTGCTTTTATCTCTAATGCTTGTTCTCTTTCATTCTCTTGACCTCAGTGATCTCACTGCTATGCCAATGATCTCTACTGATTATATGACTAATATCCAGATTAAGATCCAGTGATGCACTAAAATACGTATCTGCTATGATCATCTACTGTACCACCCTACATCACTTAAGCTTTTAGGAAGTAAAACAGCATCAGCTGGGTAAAAAACCAACCAATTGTACTTTTAATTGAAACAAAAACGTTTTCCATAATCAGATTGGAGTGGAAAGCTGATCTTCTATTTTACTGCATGTCAGTATCTACATTGCAATCTTTTCATAAATTTCCCAAATTCCTTTCACCTGTTTTGCCACTTTTGCCCTATATATAGTTGTGAACCATGAATGGACAAAGATGACATTCAGTTGCTGTTAGAATAATAATATTCTGTCCCATTAGCAAAAGAAGAACCAAATGGAATGACCTATGTCCTTTCATGAAAAAAACAGAAGTACAAAAAGGAATCAAATTCACATGACTGGGAAACTGAAGTGTTCTACCACCGATGGTTTTAACAGACTGTTCCATGCTGAAAACCACTATTTGGAACAGAAACCTGACCTTTCAAGACAAAAGTATCAGTCCTTTGCACTTCTGCTGTGAATAATGACTAGGCTCATGTACCAGACGATGATATTCTGAAAATATCAAAGTATATACAGAGGGTTTTTTAAAAAAAAAATTGCAACGAGAAAGTCAAGATCAGGTATATGCAAAGGATTCATCCAGAAACATCTGAAAAACAGTGTGGAAGATGGTGCTAGATTCATAGATCCTGAAGCTAGAAGGGACCACCATGGTCATCTACTCTGACCTCTGCATAGCATAAGCCCCAAAATTTCCCCAAAATAATTCCTAGACCACATCTTTTAGAAAAACATCTCTAGTGCAATCTCATATATCAAACCAGGGCCAGCAAAGTCTAGCAGATTTAGGGCTGATGCAGAGTACACAGCCCACCTCCCTTCCTGTTCAAGAATCCTAGTCAGCTTTAACAAATATCCAGCTATCGCTATGCCCAGTAACTTCATTTCTTACCTTCAGCAGAAGTCATTTACCTTCTGCCTTTGGTGGACTGTCCCTTTGCAAAACTATGCGAAGGCACCAGTAAAAGCAACTGGGCTCCACTTCTGCAGCACCAGGAGGCTGGAGTAGGGTGTCCCCAAGAATCCCTAAGCTTGTAAACAGTGTCTGTTACTTAAGGGGTGCCCCATACAGAGCCTTTTATAAATCTTAATTTTCTTTCTTTCTTTATTTTTGTCATGGTGATACGATTACACTTTTGGAGCCAAAATGTTTAGGCCCTAAAAATTAGTGCACAAAGCCCCTGGCAGGGCCTCCCTCATCACCACCACCTTATTTTAGGTAATATGGAAAACAAAGGAAAACCTCAGCTTTCATTTTAAGAACAGAAAAGGCAGTTTCTAGCCATTTCCTTTGTGAAGCAACCTAGAAAATATAAAGCCCTGTAAACAGCTCACTAAGGCTGAAACCCGCTACTATTAATTCCTAACAACCCTGGGGTTCCTGTAGGTTCTTGACACAAGGGAAGATCACAGAATTAATTAATGTGTCTACATGTGGTGTTGGCAGTTCTGCCTGAGCTACTAATGATGGCACTAGGGCCTGCAGCTCCACCAGCTCCTATGGCTACAGAGAGGAGCAACTAAATAGTATAAGAGACACCCTCATTTAGGGGACTAGACATGGGGTTAAAAATAATGGACCAAGCATTCTATTCCTGGCTCTGTCACTGGCTTCTTTGTACCATGGTCAATTGATGACCTTTCTGCCTTAATTCCTACTGCTTATCAAACGGGGACCGTATTTTCCTACCATATAGGAAACTTGTGACAGTTATTTGTAAAGCACTCTACAATTCATTAGAAGACACACAAAACCCACCAGAGCCTGGGGTCCTCCTAGATATTTGTCTCTTGGAAAACATTGTGTAATGCTGGCAATTCTGCACAAACCCCATCATAAGCAGTTGGGTTCACTTCTGCAGAAAGAACTGGAGAATGGGGATGTGGAGCAGCTAAAGATATCTTTCTTTTATCCCCTATCTTATGAGCGCGTGCATGCACACACACACACACACACACACTGTAAAATAAGTCCTATGCATTCAGAATGGATCCCTAAGAATCATCTTGACTTTCCCAGATTCTGAGGATATGCTTGTACCTAGCAGTTAGAGAATGGTGGAAAGGAGTTGATTATGTTTTTGGATTAGGGGAACCAAAACTTATTTCACAGACCCACCCAAAAATGCTAATTCTGAATGGCTTCCCTTCTGCCAGCCACCGCAAATAGAAAATGCAAGGCCAAGTAGAAACTGCAGGTCCAAGTTACACACGCTGAATGCCACTGTTTGTTCTCCCGTAGTCTAGATGTTCCTTCTCATTTTGGCAGTAAAATTAGAGAGTAATTATATCCAAGTTTTGATTTAAACTCAAATAAATATGTTTGTGCACCTCTTGGTTTTCTGACACACTCCCACAGTTAGCACATCTGTCACTGTGGCTATAAATAGAACAACCTCAAAAAAATGGAAGTTTGCAAATGAATCACTGTCTCAAAATAATTTCTCAAACATTTTTTAAACTTCCTTCTTGTATGTTTCCTTGGATACCTTTATACTGTACTTTTAAAGGAAATCCCAAGAACACTACGTATACTTTTGATGATATTTTCAGGGAAAGCTGCTGTGAATATGGAGAAATTTTGAACTAAATTCGGCAGTCAAGTTAAGAAGAAAACGTTGCCCTCATCTAAAACCCACTCCTGCTCCCACTGAAGTCAATAGCAGGATCTCCACTGATCTCAAATGGAGGATGATCTGCCCCCTACTTCTGAAACACAGATCTAAGTTGTAGTTAAGAGAAAAAATTCACTCATCTTTAATTTTTGTTAGCCCTTCTCCTGCATTCCCACCTCAGCCCACTTTGTTTGTCTCATTCAGCTGATATTGTCTTATGGGCTGTAAACTCTTTAGGGTAGGAACTACCATTTCTTATATGTTTGTACAATGTCTACCACAACAGAGCCTTGACCTGGATAGTCTTTAGGTGCTACTGAAATAGAAACGTTGAATAATCATAAAAAAGATGGAAAGCTGAACCACTGAGAACATAAAGTAGAAGCGCACACAGCAAGTCGTCAGGTGGATTGTCGTCCTTCCCCCTTTTCTTTCTTTCGAATATTTGTGTTGTTTATTGGATGATCTCAGACTTTGCCTAATTTTATTTCTTGACCATGTGAAAAAATATGCAGTACATTCAGGACTTGTTGGTGTTAGGGTCTTCTGAGAAGAAAGCCCTGCAGTTTAGCACTTGAGAGTTCCTGTTGAGTTTGACATTCTCTTGCTTTACCCTGAACACATAAGAAAGAAAAGATTACAAAGAAAGGAAACATGTGTGATCATGAGCCAGTAAAAGCAAGAAAGCATCATTCACAGAAATATTATTTACAGACAGTGCAGTGCACTGAAACACAAGGCTCTTCTTGAAATGAGCCTATTGAGCAGTATGTCAGAGAAACAACGTTTTAATGCAATAATATATTAGGACAGTTAAATATGATACGTGAATAGTAATATTGTGGGGTCCATGATTATATTTTTCCAGTTGTTTTGCTTTGTGACTGGAAATCTCAGCCAGCCTTCTGCCTTGTTATATCACAGTTCCCAAATATTTATAACGTTCCATAGCAACACACAGCAAAATTAAACCAGATGACAATAGAGTTCCACTAGTTACTCACTGAGCGTAAGACTAACCCAGAGAGAAGGGGGATGGCTTTTAAAACACATACCTCACTACAACAGTAACCAAAAAAAAAAAAAAAAAAAGCCTTTAGAAAAAAATCAGGCGTTTTATACAGACCACATCTCTAATGCGTTTGCCTACCTCATTTGGTTCCTCTCTTGCGCACTCTCTGGTATTAATTGCATCAGTTAAGTTTTGGGGTATTATTTGTATGAAAGGTACAATACACAATTAGGATGTACTGAATTCTCTTCTAGATCAGGCCCGGACTTTATATCTTTCTGTTCAACCTCTCATACTTTTTAAAGCCATCTTTGATGGCCATGGCCACCCATTTGTGTCATTCATCCTTAGTCCATTGCAGTAAAATAGCTTTGTTTGTGCTTTTTATAATACCAGGTGAGGTGCTTAGGAAGAACCCTGGATAAGCTTGGCCAGTATTGACTGGCAATTAGGATATGCCACTGTCAGCCAAACACAACCCTAATACCACTGAGTGCCTATCTGATAGAGTGTTATGTATTGCATAGGAGGTTCCTATCAGATCTGCTGCACTAACACACTATGGTCCACATCTACATTCCCAGCATTATCTCATTTTAGGGTACTTTGAGGCTCTGCCATCCAAAGAAACACGGGCCATATCATGCCCAGATTTAAGAGAAAATCCTCAGTGATTTCAATGGGAAGTTAGCCTAAAAGCAGATACCATGATATTGCCCTTTGTTAGATTTGGCACAGGAAACCAACAATGGGTCAGGAAAAATTCTGCCATTATTCCCATTACAAATGTCAGGGAAAATGGCATAGAAGTTACCTGACTATTTGTATCTTTCTTGCCAGCACAGATGAGGCCTATTTGTTATTCAGCTCACAATCCCTTTTGCGGTTCAATATTGCATTTGAAATCCTATCTTTACTCAATTATTCACTTTACTTTCAGCCACAGAGAAAGTCTGAGATGGCCTTGGCTCTGCTGCGTTTTCACTTTCTAACAGAACAACAAAGATTACATTTAGGATACATCTACTCAGCAAAACAAAAATAAAAACGCTGTGGCAGCGAGTGTCAGGGCCTGGTTCAACTGACTCCGGCTTGCGCTCATGGGCTAAAAATAGCAGTGTAGACATTCAGGCTCAGGCTGGAGACCAGGCTGAGAGACCCTTCCCCCTCGCTGGGTTTCAGAGCCCAGGCTCCAGCTCAAGCCTGAATGTCTACACTACAATTTTTAGCCCTGCAGCACAAGCCCGAGTCAGTTGACCCAGGCTTTGAGACTTGCTGCTGTCAGTCTTTTTTTGCTGTGTAGACATACCCTACGTTTTTTAAATCTTCTATAGAGTAGGAACAACAAAAGAAAGCAACTCTTATTTTCACAAGAAAAATCTGCTTTCTGGTTAAGGAAACGTCAGGCTTACTTTGACATTTCCTAAGCCCGAAAACCATTTATTCCTTTGTATACCATCCACTCCCACACTTTAACACTTAGGGACAGATTCTCAGCCAGTGTGAATCAGCAAAGCTGCTTTTACTTAAATTCAGAATTCAAGTGGCCTTACTACCACTAGCTTGGTTTGTTTTTAAATCTGTACTGCTACTTTTTATTTTAAAAAAAAATTTAAAAAAAAAATTTTAAAAAAAAAAAAAACAAACAGAAAAAAAAAAAAATATGTAAATGTAACAATCACTCAGATTAAAATTAAAAAAAAAAAAAAAAAAAAAAAAAAAATAAAAAAAAAATCAAATCTCCTCAAAATCAAAATTTTTGAAATTTTCTCTCTTGGAAGGAAATTTGAGAGAGAAAGAGAAAGTAGAAAAGCCTCAACAAAATGTAAAAAAAAAATTATTGTTTTAAATTATATACTACTTATACTGTACAACAAGGGTCGGCAACCTACAAGAAGTGCAAGTCTTGTTTCAATATTTATCATTTCTTTTTTATTCAGTAATAAAATAATTTTTTTTAACCTTTTTAGTCTCTTTCTATAAGTCTATAATATATACTTAAAACTATTTTATATATGTAAGTAAATAATTGTTGAATGTTTAATAAGACTCATTTAAAAATTAAATTAAAATGCAGAGCCCCCTGGACTGGTGGCCAGAACCCGGGCAGTGTGAGTGCCACTGAAAATCAGCTCATGTGCCGCCTTCGGCACCCGTGCCATAGGTTGCCTACCCCTGCTGTACAATATACTTAGGCCTTATTTTTTCAGCATCTAGCTATTTTACCACCACTGAGGCCAGTGCTCCTGTCTGTCATTAAATACAATATAATTCAAAGCAACTGTTTATGGGTTTTTTAAAAAGCATAGGACTAAATGAAAATTTTGAGTAAACTGTGTTAGATGGAGGATTTGTACGTTTAAAGGCTATTTTAAGTAGCTTCCCTAATAAAAACACATTTCAATGAAGAACTAATAGTTTGACAACTGATAAATCCAAAGACCAGTTTTTTAAACATCTGCTTCAGACAGCCTATTATTGTTCAATATACATGTAAAGAAAAGGGATAGTCTTCCAATTAGCGATGTGACTTTAAAGGGACACTGAATATATATATGTTATTGATTTAGAATTCTTCGTACTTCTCTCACATTCTAGGCACTTATATATGTTTATAAAAATTCCAGACCTGTGTTAGTAGTGAGGCCATGTGTTATTAAAACATACAGAATATTAAAAGCTAGATCCTTAGCCTTCTGTCTGGCTCAGGGGTGTAGCCACTGGTAGGCCGCAGCCCACCCACTTAGCATTCAGGCCCACTCCCGCCCAGCCCTGGCTCTGCTCCAGTCCTAGCGCTTGCCCCGCCCCGCTCCACCTGCCTGCCACCCACTGCTCAAGTCAGGCAGCGGGATCGAGGGCTCACCACGCTCCATCTGCCTGCCAGGTGCTCCAGCCAGGGAGTGGGGTTGGTGCATGGGGGCTTCCCTGCTTCCTGGCTGGAATGCTGGGCAGTGGGGTGGGGTAAGTCCCCACATCCCAACCCCACTCCCTGGCAGGAGCACCTGGGGGAGCGGGGGGAACCCCAGACCCCACTCCCTGGCAGGAGTGCCAGGAGGAGCAGGGCGAGACAAGCCCCCGTGCCCCAACCCTGCTCCCCTGGTGCACGCAGGCCCCTGACCAGAGTGTCCATCAACCTCCACAAGATCAGCTGGAAGGGATGAGGGGAGGTGGCCCCAATCCCTCCTGCCTCACCTCTCCTGCCCCAATCATTGCCCACCCACCCCAAGTCAGGGCCCACCCAAATGTCCCGTCCTGGCTACACCACTGGTCTGGCTCCTTTTGCACTGTTCAGGAAGCATAGACAGGGCCATGCTTAGAATTTATTGGGCCCTATGCAGTATTATTAAACTGGTGCCCCTATGCCCATCTTGCTCTTAGCAACACAAACACAAGCTTACAGTATTGGAAAACTTGCCACATGCATTTTATCAAAAACAGTTTAATTGTGCCATCTTCACCCCAACCTCTGCACAGTGCTGCCTTCATCCCAACCCCTGCACTTCCCTCCCACCTGCACCCGCAACCCCAGCCTTATGTTGCCAGTGTGTCCCGCCACACTGCCCCCCTGCCAACTACCCCTCATCCTCTTATGCCCAGCAACCCCATGCCCAGCAACCCCATGCCCAGTGGCCCCTAACCGGAGATCTCCCCCACACAGACCTCCCTCCACTGCCCAGCACCCCTCTCACAGCCCCCTACCCAATTGCCCAGCACCCCATATTCCTGAGGAAATTCAGCACCAAAAAAATTAAATTCTGTGCACAATATTTTAAAATTCTGCAATTTTTTTCAATAAATAAATGTGGAGGCTCCAGCATGGCAGTGGCAAGCATAGGCCATTGGCTGCATAGAGATGGGAGATCACCCTGCAGCCTTCCCCCTCCCATCCCCTCCCTTCCCCTCCTAGGATAGGGACTTAACAGTGAGATACCTCTGTATGCATGTCAAAAGGCCACAGGGATGCATTACACAGGATGGCTGGGATGTCAGCCATGACCCAAAATCCATTTGAATGACAAAAAAGAAATAGCTGATACCGATGGCTGAGTCCAGTCCCCATCCAGGCCCTTGCCTGCCACCTCTCTGGACCATCAACTCTCAAATGGCCTTTCATTCTCCCTAAAATAGAGCATTTCCCTTTAATCCTGAAAAGTAAAGAGGTGCTTGGGATGTGCAGTTTAATAAGAAAAGGAATTATATTCAGGCACCAGTCTTTTTCTGCACCGATTTACACACCTGGTTGCCACACACGGCTCAGTGGGATTGTAGGGGGTATAACTCAGCATGCAGTTTCAATAATGCTTCAACAGTGAGGCTGGAGCCATAACCAGCCAAGTCTCATTGGAACAGTGGTTCTTGTTTTGGATTATTTAAGGCAGTTTTTAAAGGTCTTTCCCACGTGTAAGGAAGGAGGTGCTGCATTCTTGAAGGGACCTTTAAAATCCCACTCAGCTCTGCACTCTTTAGAACTCTCCCTCATTCAAAATGCGACCAGCTTGACAGACAGCCCTGGAGATACTCGGATCCACAAGAAAAAAAAAATCATGCCCCTCTTCCCTAAATAAAAGTGGTCAGCTACTCCAGCCTTGCCAAGTGTGAGTCCATCTTCCTCCTCAGCTAAGAAGTCACTCCCTCCCTTGCATTCTGCCGCACTGATTGCTGTTTTTCTGCTCCAGGTACTTCCCCCTCCTCCTTTTGTTTTAGTGTCAGTTTCCTCCTGTTGACAACAGAATATTGTGAATGGGCAGGAAAAGCAAATATCACCTTCTTTTATTTTCCTTTAACGTTCCCTTCTCTGCAGCCAGGTTGTGTGCGCGCCTCTCCCTCCTCCCAGCCCACATCTGCTGCTGATCCCTGCTGGGGAAGGGAAGAGAAGAAAAGGCAACGGTCCAAAGGGGATCCTTGGCGTCTGGGCTCAAACTTCAGAGAAGAGGGAGGTGGAGTGAAAAGGAGACTAGAGGCTTGTCTACACTGCCACTTTACAGCACTGCAACTTTCTCGCTCAGGGGTGTGAATAAAACCCGCACTGAACGCTGCAAGTTTCAGTGCTGTAAAGTGGCAGTGTAGACAGTTCCCTTGTGGAGGTGGGCTTTTTATAGCATGCTGCGACTACACAAGCAATGTTAAAGCGCTGCCGCGGCAGCACTTTAACATTGCTAGTGAAGACGTGCCCTAGGAGATTGCAGGAAGTTGCCAGCAGGAGCAGGGCAAAGCACGCGGGCAGAAGAGGGGAGAGGTGCAGGTACAGTGTGGGGCTGCTCAGAACAGCTGCTCTCTCCTAGGGCCACCAGCCTGCTCCCCAGGAGGCCCTAGAGCATTCGCTACTCGCTCACTGAGCCAGACAAAGAACCCCCTACACTCTTTTCCCTTCCCAGCCCAGCTCCCCCCAGCCATCCCCAGCCCAGTTCATCCTCTGCCCACCCCCTGCCCCCCAAAGTCCTGAGCCTGGCTCTACCCCCCCACCCTGAGCTTGGCTCCCCCCTCCCTCTTCCCAGCCTCTGGGTATTGCCCCCCCCCTCCCTTCCCAGCCTTCCCCAACTCCTCTGCTCACTCACAAGCAAACTTTTGCTCTTGGCCCCGTGAGACCCCACCCGAGCCCTCAGCCGAGTGGGTGGAGGAGTTGGGTCAGGGGGTCAGGTCAGGGAGAAACCTGCCAGCCCAGCACAGGGGAGGGGCTGGAGAGGAGTCCGCGCTGCAGCCAGCGAGGGTGGTGCTCCAAATTTTCAGGTGCCCTCACACAGCCGCATATGCTGCGTATGCCTAAGGACAGCCCTGAGCATAAAACAACAGAAAAGCTTCCTGAAGGGGAGCCATGCCACCTACCGCTAGACCACCTTCCCTAGCACAGGAGATGCATCACTGGTAGGCAAGGACATGGAGCAGGACGGGGTATAGCCAAAGCATCTTGAAGTCTGGCAATCACTAGGAGACCATTAGGGCCTGCAGTTTAGGGCAGCCTGACATCACACAGCAAGGCAGTGGCAGAACTGGGACTAGAACCTCAGCTTCCTGAAACACAGTAGGTTTGCCTTGCTGAGGCTCATACAAAACCTTGATTTCAATTTTGATTATTATGGTTTGTACCTTAAGTTTTCCTTTGAGTTCCAGCTTCCAGTTAACCTCAAAATTCAAAGGAAACACAGTCACAATGACTGATTTTCACCAGATTTCACATTGAACATGAAAAACTACAAAAGTAAAGCTCACAAGCAGAGGGGAATTCCAGACCTACAAGCTGGTAGTTTGCATTATAGAAACAGAGTCATCCCTGGCACTAATATCCTTGGCAGTTTCAGTGGGGAAGCGGCAGATGAAGAATGAAAGCCTGAACTACACTCTCACCTCATAGGGTATGTCTATGAAAGATTGGTAAGGAAACGGGGAAATCCGTAACTACAGAGCCTGTGTTTTAACTATAGGTTTTAGGTTTTAACACCTAAATAAAAGGACTTCAGTTTCCAAACCCACTGTGGGTACAGTGTGATCACTGAACAAGCACACAACTCTTCACTACACACACCAGACAGAAGTTATAAGCTGCCCCACAAGAAAAGAAGAGTTAAAATGTGGCTTTGGATACCAAAGGTTTGATCTCCCCTTACAGTATAAGGGCCAAATCTACAAAGATATTTAGGTACCTAAAAATGAAGATAGGTGTCTAGTGAGATTTACCAAGGTGCCTAACTCCCATTGAAGTGAAGAGACTACACCAGGAGGAGAACATGTGATAATCAGTCCTGTTGCTCAGACCGCACGTTCTCACACACTAGCCAGGTTTTTGGAGGAATATCCTACTCATTTGTAAATCCCATCTGAAATGCAGGCATCACAGCACAGACCTGTGGGGCAGACTGGTCCAGGGGATGGAGATGTCAATCATATCCCAGCCTTCTCCCTACAAATGGTCTGTGTCAATTTTATGACTCTAAGTTGTAAAGAGGAGAAAGGGTTGTTTTTTCCCCTGTGATGCTGCTAACTAGATTTGTGCTTCCCCTGCACACACAGGTGCAATGCAGCAATGAAATGCTGGGCAGACTGCAGTGAAATGCTGGCAGGTGGCTGGAACTCCCCATAATGCACATGTTAGGATATAGATATTCAGGCCTGTCTGCAAAGGCCTATACTTTAAGAATTTAGGTATATGTTTATCATTTTGCTAGTTATAGTGGTATAAAAGACAGAATCTGTGTAAGGGCCTTCTCTCACGGTGACAGTCTGAGGTCCTGTTCTTAAGCTAAGGCCTTTGGCTAAGCAGTGGGAGCAGCCATAAGCTAGGAAGCATATGGTCACATCCTCATATTCCAAACTAGTCACATTGAAATAAGGCAATCTGGGGCTGTTAGAAAGATGATCTGATCTATCACCTCCAGAGAAAGGGAAGAGCCCAATTCTTTTATTAGTTGTCCCCCGAAATTAGTGGGTTTCTGAGGTCCTGTAGATCCTCCCCTTAGGCTGGGGGGGGGGGATCCTTTAGCATTGGGCGGGCTTCCGCCCGCCCGGTTCACAGAAACCCAATAGATACAGAGGCGTTAAAACAAGAGATGTAAAAGGAAATTTAGTTTGATAGTTTTCTGTTTGGTAAGAACTCACTTATCAATAGACACAGCTGGGAAACCCTTATGTCTTTACAGATGTAGTTGTAAAATCCTCACTTCTGTATTGTTTTGTCATTATAGTTCCCACTTTGCTATTGCTTATTTGTATGGTCTCTCTCTGGTTCTGTGATTGTTTCCGTCTGCTGTATAATTAATTTTGCTTGCTGTAAACTAATTAAGGTGACGGAATATAATTGGTTAGCTAATCATGTTACAATATGTTAGGACTGGTTAGGTAAATTTCAGTTGAACGATTGATTAAGGTATAGCTAAGAATATTACTATATAAATTAGGGGCAAACAGGAAGTAAGCTGGGATTCAAAAATAAGGAAAAAGGAACCTGGATTTAAGCTTGCTGGAAGTTCACTCCAATCAAAAATTGTTTGCACTTTCGGACTTCGGGTACTGTTGCTGTTTGTTCATGTGAGAAGGACCAGGGAAGTGAAAGGGTGAAGGAATAAGCCCTCTAACAGCCTGCTGGGCCAGTACTTCAAAAGAAGGTGGCACCAGCCTCTACCAAAGAGGTTCCCGACTGCCACTCTTCCCTATTACAAGAGGGAAAGATCCCCCAACACACCAGTAGATACTAGACCCAGCCCCAAAGTGCGATTTAGGTTTCCCCTTCCCCTTTTCCTCTCTTCCCGCAGCAAGCATTAGATCCTCTCAGCAACCTACAATGTCCAGCATTGGGCCCCCTCCCCTGAGAATCCCCTTTGTCTCTCCCAAGGCGAACATTAAGTCCCCGCCTATTTTTCATAGCAGCCCCACATCACATCCCAGCACCTCTGTCCCTGTCCCCAAGCCCCCAGCAGTATTTCCTTCAGTGCCTTAGCAGCAGCATGCTTCTCTCAGGAACCCCTCTGGTAGCAATCTCCCTGGATCAGCATCCTGGCTCCAAAGGCATTCACCTGCTTCACTGTGGGACAAAGAGCAGGTCTGAAACAGAACAGGTCATAGCATTTAAGGCCAGGAGGAACCATCACATCATCTAATCTGACCTGCATATTGTGGGCCACCAATACCACCCAGCACTCACACACTAAACCCAGCAACGGAAAGGAGACCTAAGTAAATGAGACCAACAGGAGGCTAGATCATTATGTGCCATGGGAAAAGAGTAGGATGGAACAAGGGTGCATCAGTGCTTGAGGCCCCTAGAATGGCAGGTAAATGATGAAATGGGATATACCCAGATAATCCTGGCAAGAAACCCACACCTACATGCTGCAGCAGAAGTGGGGTGGGGGGAGAGAGGGAGGAAGAATAACAGGGTCACTGCAATCTGACTTAAGGGAAAATTCCTTCCCAGTCCCACATATGGCCATCAGTTAGACCCTGAGCAGGTGAGCAAGAACCAGCCAGCCAAGAATCTGAGAGAGAGAAAGCTTGTTGCCTCCTTGGAGTTCTGGCCTATCCCATTCAGTGTCCCATCTCCAGGCATGGCCATCCTTGATGCTTGAGAGGAAAGAGATAAAAAAAAACCTCTCAGAATACACCACTGCAAGTTAGGAGAGAATCAGGCCCAATAACTTCAAAAAGAAAGCTAAAACACCACACTTCTAAGTGTGAAACACTCAGCAGACTGATTCTGACATAACACTAGTACAGTGCCTGTCACATCTTTTTGCTTAATAGTACACCAGAAATAATAAAAGGTATTGATTCTGTGATCATATTTGTGTATGCAAAAAATGTGAGCTGTGCAATCAGAAATGCTGTCAGTTTCCTAGCTAGTGCGTGATGAATACATTTCCTGCACTGCAAAACATCAGACACAGGAAGCATACCATCCATGCTCAGAAGATACTGTACTGCTCGTTTTTTTCATCCAGGTGTCTCAGTGTGGCTGAGAACCAGAAATCCCCTGATTTCACAGAATTAAAACAGTTATTTCAGATGGAAAGCCCCAAAGTGAAAAGTATCTGACTTCTAATAAACAGTATAGGTTTATTATACTGTAATGAGAAATGGCCATGAGAGAGGAGAGTTACCGGGTTTCTGTACGTCTTAAAGTAAATGAAATGTACTTTAGCAATATCAGGAAATATTATTCTAGTATTATTTATACTGATAGACATTACAGGGTAAACAGGGGTATTAACAATAAATGCCTTTATTATTAATACCCCTTCATGCTAGTCTGAATATTATAAAAAATTAGAAATAGTTCATAAACAGCTTTAGATGATGTCTCTGCCATAGAAAAAATGTATAACTATACTTTTATATACTCCACTGCATTTTTATTGAAGGTTAGCCCATCACTTCACAAGCAGTCATTAATGATGATTCTCAACCACCATGTGAGGAAGATAGAGAGAGGTCAAGGTCACATAAGCCTTAATCACCCCTCCTGTGAAAAATTCAGAGGAGGGCATTGAAATGAAGGGAAATTCTGTGGTAAATCTTTTTACAGAGCTTAATTCCAATGAGTCCCCATTGAGGGCAGGGAATCAAACCATGTTTCTGTCCCCTAATATTGTGCAATCCACAAACAGGAAGTCTTTGGCATGGAGGCACTTTGCCTCTACACAGTCTCCAAGCACGCCCTTCACCCTCTGGCAACACAGCTCCAATGGCTTCCCCACAGATTCTGTTTAAGGAGGGAGGGCAGGTGTGTTCCCTCTCACAGATCAGGCTACAGATAAGGTTGTACAGATCCCAGATGAATTACCTTTTCCAAATATTCTCCATGGAGATGGTGAGGTGAAAATGTTTCCACCACAACCCACCTATTCTTCCCCCATGTGAAGCTGAACTCTTTAAGAACCCTCTGTGGATTCCCAAGAAGCAGAGGTCAATACCTTGGAGATGCTTGGGCTCCCTTCCACTTGGGGCATCAAAGATCTGCCTGTAGAATTCTCTTTCTGCACAAGCATCTTTGTGAAGCAGTCTTACACAAACAGTGTAAGTGAAAGAGCTGAGGAAAGAGTTCTAGATTCCTGTACTCTGAGTACGTGACTGTAATGTACATGATCTGAAACACTAAGATAATTAAAGTTTTTATGCAAATGATTGATGTACAGTCTAAGGGAGGCAAATTAAATACACCCAAATATTTCCTATTTTCAATTAATATTTAGTGTAAAATAATTCACTTACATTTTGGTCTTTGTTGAGATAGGATAATATCAAATTCTAACTATACTTTAAAAACAACACTAGGATTTTCAGACATTCTCAGCATTGGCTTAGCTCTGCTTCCACTGATGTCAATGGTAAAACTTCCATGGAATTCAATGGGACCAGAGTTGAACCAATGTTGAGAATGTCTGAAAATCACTTTCCCTCTCAAAAAAATCTCTCTCTCCCACCCTCCAAAAAAATGGATTTGCTATTACAGATCAGTCCATTGATCTATCGAATATACTAGTAATTGGTCTATCGTATGCCATCAGTTCTGACTACATCATTCTTTAGAATATTGAGATAGTTTCAATATATATGTTTCCAGGGATGCCTAGAAAATGTATTTAAATTAAGATGCATGTTTTCAAAAAGCCTGAATGTTAGAAAAATCTATTTCCTAGCAAACAGATTTGTATGCCTAAGATCAAGAAGGATTCCTTAAATAGCTTGAAAGGAAATAGATTACCTTTCCATAATAACATGTGTTTTAAAAAATCCCTTGGAGTTCTTTCTAGATTTCAAAAGGATAGCACAACTTTCATTCAATCATGTGCTTAGTGTTAAGCACATATGTAGTACCATTGACTTCAATTACTTCAGTAGTACTGCTCAGATCCTTAAGTGCTTTGCTGAATCAGAGCAGGGGTTGGCACCACCATGTTGCGCGACGGACACTTGACAAAATTACCGTACTTAGTGACAGACATTGAGGGGAGTTATGTCATTTAGTCCTTCAATTTTTTGAAAAATTACCACAGATGTCAAAATTTTTACCATGGATACGTTGTTGACCCCTGAATCAGAGCCTTGTATCTGGCTACTGAGGCCTCAGTCCTGCAAACACACAGGCACATGAGTAACATTACTCATAGGAATAATCCTATTCAACTGAATGATACTACATGCAAGCATAAAGTTACTCATATGTATAATTGTGTGTAGGACCAGGATGAAGATTTCAGGTTATTACTGGGCTCCACCAGATATAATTAGAACCTTAAAAAACAGGGGTGAAATCGTGGCCTCATTGAAGTCAATGACAAAACTCCCATTGATTTCAGTGGAATCAGGATTTTACCTCACAGGACATCTGCCCACTTCTATTAAAAGGAGTGAATTACTAAAGTAGATTGGATTGAGATTAGGGCAAAAATAGCCAGGATCTTCTGGATGCCTGCACAATAACAGGCTCACCATCTCATTAACTTTTATGCTCCAAAACATTCGCTAAAGCACTAATTTATTAAAAAATGAACTATTTCCTCTCCTACAGAAACTAGTTTCTATTTCCTTGAAGTGCCTTTCTTGAGAGAAGGAACGATCTGCATCTTATCTCTTCAGATCATGTAGAAGACTGCTGCATTTCAAAGAAATCACTTGTTTTCATAGCTAGGTTAAATTGGAGACGATTTTCAGGAGAGCCACAAAACATTTGTTTCAACAGAAAGCCTCTCTGGGCTCAAGGCAACAAGGCCCTTCAATCCAGCAGCCTTGGTGCCATCTGCCCATTTGGCTCACACTCCTCACAGTCATCAAATTTGACCAGATGCAAGGGTGGGAATGAATGTTTTTGATTAAACAAATTTATCATGTAAGAACTGGAGTGAGACCAGCAGAGAATGAGAGTGTGGTTAAGGGTAGTTTAATAAGTGACTTGAGAAACAACATGAAGAACAGAGAAAGAAGGAAGTAGGACGTAAGTTTGAAATAACTTACACTAACTTGTAAGAGTTAAAGAGTTCATGGAATTTTCTTCTCTTTTCACTTAAATTTAAATTTGCCTAGTGTTGTAATCCTGAAGAAATGCACTCTCTCTCACCCCTCCATAACCCTCATATACACCCACAAATGTCATCAGATCCGTCCCGTAAGCAGGGAGTCACAATGCACAGCACCAGTTCATAGGCAATTAGAATACTAAAAAGTATCTGCACTATTAATGGGACCCAAAAACCTTTCTGTTTTGAAATTTCTTCTGTTCAAACTCAGAAGAAACAGCACAGATAGAGGAGATTACTTATCACATGCACACAGGAGATTTCAAAATCTCTAGTAAATAGAAAAAACAGATTATAGTATGAATGACAGCTGGATCACTAGTGTTGCTACAAATAAATTCTCCTGCTATCTTCTTACTGGACTGGGTTGACACCAAACATTACCAAAGAGGTCTGTCTCCTAAATCTAGTTGTATGGAGAACGATCAATACCATTATTTTAATAAGGCTTGCAAAACAGTCATGAATGTAATAGTTCGGTCTCAAAATCTACTTACTATTCACTGTAATGATGAGGATAATGAAAAAAGTGAGGATGGTTTAATTGTCTATCAAGGAAGCATTACACAAAGAGTAATTAATGATGCCTCATAGTTGCCCTACAAGTTGGTACAATTATTTTATGGGTAAACTGAGGAACGGAGAGATGAAAAATCTGGGCCTTAATCACCCCTGTCATGAACAAACTCACAAGAGGGCAATAAAGAGAAGGGAAGCTCTTCACAAACTTTCACTCAGTTTATTCCAAAGGGATGTTGGGTTTGATCCCATCACTGAATGGACTGAGATTCTATCCGGACATTGCAAGGAATCTGCAGGAAGCAAGGATACTCCACTTGGAGATGAATGTGAAGGTAGAATTTTGAATAGGTAAAGTAGTTAAAACAATTAAGAATAGGTACTAACTTATTTCCCACAAATCTCCAGTAGGCATGCTTGCTTAATCAACACAATATTTTTAGTTTAGGAAACACCACATAGAAATGTCCTTGTCCAGCTAGGCTCTACAGAGGCAGAGCTTAGATGAAGTCTCATCCTGCCCACCAGCATCTATCTTGCATTATTATTTTTCTGTCTTTCATGGATTCTTCAAGCTATACATTTCATATCCTTGGGGGAAAATATTGTTTTTTAAACCCATTTCTTTAGAAGTCAGTGAGATGCACCAACTGGCTCTTGGAATGACATCACTCACTCTCGGTTCATTCAGCTTCAACTGCTTTGGGCTCTGGACTGACTAAGCTCTGAATCATCTCCACTTTCAGCCCCCTCCAGTCTCGAGAAGAAAAAGTGATTAAACTCGGGGAAAATAAGTGAGAAAAACACTGAGACAGAAAGGGGTGACTTTGGAATGAGAGTTACTCAGAGCATGAGGCTCTGAATCTCTCTTATAGAATCACAAAAATGTAGGGCTGGAAGCATCCTCAAATAGTCATCTAGTCCATCTCCCGCACTAAGGCAGGACTAAGTTTTCCTAGACCATCCCTGACAAGTGTGCGTCTAACCTGTTCTTAAAAACCACCAATGACAGGGATTGCATAGTCTCCCTAGGTAACCTGTTTCAATGCTTAACTATCCTCATAGTTAGGAGAGGGAGAAAAAAATCTAATATCTAACCTACATCTCCCTTGCTGCAAACGAAGCAGATTTCCTTGTCCTGCCTTTGGAGCACATGGAGACCAATTGATCATTGTCCTCTTTATAAACAATCTTTCACATATTTGAAGACTTATCAGGTTTCCTCTCAGAGGCTTTTCCTCTCTAGCCTAAACATGCCCATTCTTCTAAGTTTTCCTCATAGTTTATGTCAGGGATCGGCAACCTTTGGCAGGCTGGGCCGGTTTGTTTACCTGCCACACCCACAGGTTCAACCGATTGCGGCTCCCACTGGCCGCAGTTCGCCACTCCAGGCCAATGGGGGCTGCGGGAAGCGGTGGCCAGCATATCCCTCGGCCCACACCACTTCCTGCAGCCCCCATTGGCCTGGAGTGGTGAACCGCGGCCAGTGGGAGCCGCGATCAGCTGAACCTACGGGCACAGCAGGTAAACAAAATGGCCTGGCCTGCCAGGGTGCTTACCCTGGAAGGCTGCATGCCAAAGGTTGCCGATCCCTGGGTTATGTTTTCTAAAAACTTATTTTTGTTGTTCTGCTCTGGACTACATCCAATTTGTCCACCACTTTCTTTGTTGTGTTGTCTAGTAGAGCACTGAAGACTTGACATATCGTATTAGAATAGTTAGCTACTATCAACTTTATTTTATCCTTGAAGTTATTTTAGGCCCCAATTCTCAGATCTATCTGAGTTTGGTGTTTGGTGTAGGACCTGAGGAAAGGCATAGGGCAAAGTTGGCTTAACGCCATGCTTGTACACTCCATGTCCTGAAGTGGACTAGGAGCAAGAGGAAATTAGGGCAAGCCTTTCTCCTAAATTCACAGGATCTGATTTTCCACTTCCTTGCATAGCCATTGACAACTATGCAAAGTGGGTGACAAATGCCATTAAATCAGAATGGTTGCATTTGGTGCCCACTTTACACAGGGGTGTGTGTGTGTGTGTGTGTGTGTGTGTGTGTGTGTGTGTGTGTGTGTGTGAGAGAGAGAGAGAGAGAGAGAGAGAGAGAATGAGAGCTGATGATTCACAAAAAGGAGAATCAGGCCCACTGATTTTGGGGATGGAGATGAGTCATGGATGAAAGCTAGAAGAGGCAGTTCAAGGAGCCATCTAACATCTTTGATTAATCAGCCTAAGAGGCTGCACCAAACAGTTCCCTCTTCATTCCTGTGATAGCCACCAAGTCCCTCTCGCTCTGTAACAGAATTCTCCTCCTTTACCACTATGACCTCTCTACCATTGATCCATTCACAGATTTGCTAGACCCCCTGACCTTCCTGCTCCAGTGAAATCATAATCTCTAATGGTGAGGCTCGTAGCCATCCCCATCCAGGCATATATTCTTTCAGAAGGCTGCATAGCCCTCATCTGCCTCATCTACTTAGTGATAGAAATTTTTCTAGGATATACTTCACATCTCTGCCATTCCCCTCTTCCTCAATTTGGATGCAGCATTAGCAAAACAATTTGGTAGGTTTTCTGTCAAACACTGCTGCCATCAGAGTGCATTGCAGACTTAAGACCATGTGTCAGTTCTGCAACATGACCCAGAAAAGAAGCTATTTCAGCTAATGGACCTAGCAACAAGGATTCCAAAGAGTGAGGGGACTGGGAGCAAGGCTGAAAGAAATAGCTGGAGGTTCGCACAAATGGGGAATAATAGAAGAGATGTAGCCATGCAGCTAAAATCAGATTGTGGCCCAAGAATGGTTTTAGATTTAACCTTTACTCTTTCAAGTCTCACTTCACATTAAAATACAAACATAATAAAAGGCTTTTGCAAAACTTACCATCAACATTCATTTGAGTATATGAATAAGCATTTGCACAGACAAACCAAACTGTAGGTATGCAATTACCCTTTTTTGCATGCTCTAATATTGGCTTATTTGTGAATGAGAGTGGTCTGCAAGTGCATCTGTAGAAACCCACTGAACATATAGACCAAAATAGTCAAGGACTAGATTATGAAAAAGACGTAAAATAATTGTTATCATTCTATCCTTAATTCACGTTTTGTTCCACAGGTATGCATGTCATATGTGGTTATGTAATAATGTGAATCAAAGGATGAGTTAAGGATGAAAGGAAAACCATAGCATAGATCCTCAACTGGTGTAATTTAGAGTTGCTCCACTGTTTTCAATGCGGTTACACTGATTTATGGCTGCTGAGGATCTGGCCCATGGTTTTCCTTTTATCCTTAACTAATTTTAGAGAAAATCAGATTAGCCCTATTGAGATCCATGGAGCTACTCTGGTTTACACCAATGAAAGCCCCCACAGGTATGAATCCCATTTCTGATAGACCCTATTTAAGCTCTTTCCAATATATTCATTTTATATTAACTTACCTTGTTGGTTTAACCATTTAAAAATATTTCCTTTGGACTTGGAACCCAAATGTCAAGAATCCTATAATGAAATGTTTGGTGGCTGGACTGTATCTTAAGGTCCTCATCATGCCCTTGTTCATAGTGTTACAGAGAAACTCATTCTTTCATGCACCCTCATCCAGCATCACCTCAAGACTGACCAGCTGTGTATAACCAAAAAAAAAAAAAGTTCCACGACCAGGTTCCAAATAGCTTGGCAAATACCAGAGAGAAGTGGGATTATGAACATCTCAAACCAAATAGGAAAGGCTCTACATCAGGTGTATGTCGATCTAACCACAAAATCTCCAAAATATTTTGAAACTGTTTCCTCACTAGTTCCTGCTTCAAAGTTTCTGTTGCAACTTCCTGGAAATTCCGTATAGTTTTATGGCAATACCAGCTACATGTTCAAGGATTTTTCTAAAGAAATACCCTAATAAATTCACAGCATCAACTATGAAATAGCAAGACTAAGTCATCAGCAGTGAACAATGTATTTCTATCTTAGGGTTTCGCTCTGCTGCCCATTTCTGTGGCATCTGAGCCTCCTTTACATAAAATAGAATTTGACTAAAAGTTCTACATCTCCTTGTTACTGAAGAACAGCTTTGTGCCAGCACTCAAAACTCAGTACTACAAAACAGGGACAACTTGCTCATTAATATTTCTGTTCAAATTTTTAAAAATTGGATACAACAAAAAGATTTGCCAAAGAAAGCTATTTCAACTGTGAGTGCCCTTGACAAGCTGAAAAGTTATTAAATCAAATTGTCATTTAAGAGAATAAGCATACATAAAAAAATACTGGGCCCAATTCCCTACTCACAACAATGTAAATGAGGTAACCTCTTCAAGGTCAATGGAGTTACACTGGTGCAAGTAACAGGAGAATAAGGTCCATTATTTACTCAGTTGAATATATAATGTACAAGGATTGCTAACATGGTCCTTGCATTCTAGGGGACGGAAACAAACAAAATAAGGATTAAAAGGTAAAGTTTTAACAAGTTCCAGCTCTAAAGATAGGAGAAAATTGCTATGTTCCCCTTGTTTGGATTGGGAAAATTGACTGTTCACTAGTCAAGCTTAGAATGGGGACTCAGACATGTAAAATAAACTAACTCCTTTGTTTTCTCAGCAAGGGCAGCAAACCAGGCCTGAACCCTCTTCTCAAAGCCATAGAACCAAGCCTGGTGGCTTGTTTGTACCCATCCACAGTTATAGGTTCATAATAATGCCCCAGTTGACTCAGCAAAGTGCTGAAAACTCTTCTGTGGTGCTGATTACCCTCAGATGCCACCAACTCCAACAGGACCTGAGAAGTGCTGAGTACCCTCAAGTGTGCTAAGCATCTTATAGGACCAAGCGCTTGGTGATTAATCTCCTGAGTCCAATTCTGAAACATGAATACCTCAGTCAGATGTCCCAGTCCTACATTTGGACACCCAATCCAGCAAGTAAACGCAAGAAGGGGTCATTTACCCACCTAAGGGTAAGTTTGAGTATCCAAATGTGGTATTTATTGCCCACTTCTGAAAGCTGGGCTCCACATGTTTCCGTCTGGTCCCACATTGATATGATGCATTTATTTTGTAAGCTACAAAATTCCCATAGTACTTAAGGGAAAAAAATCCAGCAGCTAAACAACAATTGCTTTATTATAAAAACATTTTTCTGAAAGTTAAAAACTACTCCTTCCTTTTTAGCCCTGCATGGGATCAGAGTTTGAGAGCATTTAGTAAATAAGTCTGCCTCTGTGGACTTCATTGTTTACCTGATAATGTGAGCATTGACTGCACCACAGGAAGCATTCAGACAGAAACACTTATGTTATTACCAATGTTCAGAGGACAGATGAGCTGCCATCATCCTAACACAATCAACATGCAAATTAGCTCTCAAACGTCACATCTGCATGCTTATATCGACCACTGAAACCTAATTTTCATTCAGAATGTATCCTCAATACCACACTCCTGTAGAGCAATTTCAGAGAGGTGAGCAAGTTCTCAGTAACTGAGATCCAAGGCAACCTGCTCACATTATCCACTAGTTACTGATCAGAGCTCAAAGTACATGCAAGGTTTAAGGAAAGGAAACAGCTGAAACTTCCCAGAAACCCCAGATAGACAGCAACTTTCGGGGGGTCAACTGAAATACACAGAAGTTTCCAAATCAGCATTCCAAAGAGATAAATGGAGGAAACTCTCACATCTCTTGGGGAAGAATTATGACCCCGTCCCCTGCACCCATGGAGACTTCTCTAATAGCAGAACTAGTGCAATTCTGTAGTGATAGGAATGAGATCTGACTTAGGGTTTGTCTATCTGCGCTGACTGTGGGGCTCAGTCTGTGGGGATATTTAATTGCAGTGTAGACATCC
Source organism: Mauremys reevesii (assembly GCF_016161935.1). Lineage (NCBI taxonomy): Eukaryota > Metazoa > Chordata > Testudines > Geoemydidae > Mauremys > Mauremys reevesii. Next base: position 61,243,759 of record NC_052630.1, read on the forward strand.
AGGCTCTAGGACCCTGTGAGGTGGGAGGGTCACAGAGTTCAGGCTGCAGCCTGTGCTGGAACTTCTACACCACAATTCGCCCCATAGTCCGAGCCCTGTCAACTGGCACGGGCCATTTGCAGGTTGCAATTGCAGTGTAGACATACCCTAAGGGAACCTCTGCAAGAGTTATATAGCCCTTGCATGTTCTGAAGCTCAGTTCTATGAGAACTCCCTGTGTACTAGCAGGGATTTGGGGCAAGGCTGGTGAATCCACCATTATATCAATCATCCATTTCCCCCACATAATAGAGATGCAGGCCACAAAGGTTACTCCAGTGTTCTAGCCCAGAGGCACTCCTTAATTACTCAGGTTGTGCACTGAGGCACCAGTTTTGGCCTGAGGCAGATATTTCAGGCAGTGTGTGTATAGACTCAAAGACAACACTGCCTCCGTTGTTCTGTTCTGAAGATTATCTTCAAACAAACATAAGAGCTACAGACATTTTTTTAATGAAATCTGCAGAACCTCCACTGACTAGGCAAAGTTCCTATTCACCATTAGCAAGTAGACTCAAGCCCTAATCCCCCAAGTGTCTTCCTCTACTGAAAATACAGAATTTTGAGTAAAGGCAAATCACTTCAGTTAGTGTGTTATAGGTTTACTTTGCTTTCTGCAAACAGCGATTGGTACAGCAATTTAGAAATAACCCTGTCACACAACTGGACATGATGGAGACACCTATAAAATATGGCTTTGGGCTGCTACAAAAAGCATGGTATGAAATGCAATAATTGAACCAAATTTACTCAGGACAGCTCTCAAGACCTTTCCTACAAAAGCCAGTTTGAATCTCTCTTCTATATTTTAGACCAAGCATAAACAAACATATTGCAGTACTGCTCACAGTATTCTAACACCAGGTGCAATTAACATAAATAGGTTGTAAATAGCATGCTACATATGGATGCAGAACTCTGGTGTTAACCCAGGATGTTTTCTGACTTCTTACCTTCTGCTACCTCATGGCACCAGTACATGCCATTGTATATAATGTATGCAGTGTTAGCCCCGGGATATTAGAAAGACACAGTGAGTGTAGTAATATCTTCTATTGGATATTTTATAGAGTCTGTCAGTGAGAGAGACACGCTTTGGAATTTACACAGAGCTCTTTTTCAGGTGAGACCTTCAGACCTGGAGAAGTTTGTCTCTCTTACAGACAGAATTTGGGCCAATAAAAGATATTACCTCACCCATCTCATCTCTCTAATTGTACTTAATGGATATAGCAGGTGCATTCTAACTAGATGAAATGAACCTGGAACATCTGGAAGCACATTTAATAAAAGTCCCAAAACATACTCATAACAGACTTTTTCAAATCACCAATCAGATGTAGACAAGATTTTCTGTGCTTTTTCAAATTTTACTTAGACTTTTTTTTTTGCCTCACAAAACCCAGTCTCATCCGGTTCAGCCTTCACCACAAGACGAATGCTGTCTGTTTTCTTTTTGAAAGACACACGTCACTGTGCACTGAAAAAGGGGAACTTCCACAGCTTGCGGTTATGTTGCACGATAAACAGATCTGTTCACACCACTTCGAGCGGCGGCTTGGATCAATAAAAGGCAACAGGCACCAGAGGCAGCAAGCAGACATTCGCGGCTCTCAGGACTATCTCTTCAGAAGTCAACCCCACACCAAGACTAAGCAATATGCCAGGATTATTTTTTTCTCACAACCACCCAACTGAACTGAAAGAAGCAGATTGCAAGCTTGGAGAAGGCAAAGTTCATAAAAGGAAGCAAAAGGCTTTGTAAGTATATGTGACTTTCTGTCAAATGAAAATGTATTTGGAGTGAAAGTAACGTTAGCAAATTGAGAATTCAGAATTAGTGCCATTTCACAGAGTTCACCCACAGCAAAGCATATTCTGCATAGCATGTTCAATGCTATAAAACTATAACAGGGCTTGAATGGAAAGGGATATGGATGAGAAGTTCCTAAGTTAAATAAGTTGAATATAAAAATGAGTGAGTAGGAAAGAAGGAGCAATTGCTTGTAATTATTTGCATAAGTATCCCACTGGCATCAACCCTGGAAGTGAATGATTTGGCCCTAAATGTTTACAAGTCGTAAGAACTTCATACAGAATGCTACCTATCTGTAACTGTTTTTAACCAGTATCATCCATTCATTACACGTCTTATCATTGATTTCAGTGGTGCAGATCTGAAAAGCTATTTGAAGTCCATGGTACCACATCTTGAATCTAGCAACAAGTCTAACACCAGAAATGTTATGTAAGTACTGGATTCTAGAAATACATAGTAATTATGAACTAAGGCTAGATTGCCATATTTTATCCTCACAAACAAGTCTATTAAATTTTCACTTATGTGTAAAGTATATGATGAACCATAAAATATTTCTAAGATCAAGCTAATTTCAATTTCCTAGTTACAAAAAGTGTTTTTATAAACCGAGCATCACCACACAGAGGGTACCAATGGAATTGAAAAAAAAAATATGTTTTCCTTTTTTCCATTTCCTTTTTAATTGTTTATGGGCAGTGCAGTGGTGCTCATCACCACACCTATTCATTAATAGGTCACTTATATTATTAATGAATTAAAGCCTGACAACACCCTTGTGAAGTAGAGGAATATTACCATCCCTGTTTTAGAGATAGGGATAACAATGGCACACATAGGTGAAGTGACTTGCCCAAGGTAACAAAAGAAGCTAATGAGTCTTGGAATGAAAACCAGGTCAATCCAGGACTTTAACCACAGACCCTCCATTCTACTTTTATTTACTCTGCTGCTTCTTACTTGTCCGAGTTAAGGGGCAATAGCATGCCACCAATTTCATGCAGAGTCCACCAGAGATTTTATGAGCAAGCACTGCGTTTTCATAAAATTGAATAATCAATTGTATTCTTTAAGTATTCTTAAGAGGCCATTAAGTAATTAAAATAACTAAACAGTCAATATTTTGTTTCTTGCATTAAGTATTTTTTCTTTTGGTCATCACAGGCTTTCTGCAGAAGAGGTGATGCAATGGTCCCAGTCTTTGGAAAAGCTTCTTGCCAGCCAAAGTAAGTGTATTTTTGATCACTACTACTTTCTTATGTTAATCTAGTGAGCTTTCATGCAGACTAAACAAATCTATGAAGCTATAGCATTCTGTGAATAATGCTAAAAGCAATGGCCAATAGCCTTTAAGTAATTCACTGTCACATGGCTACCTATTGTAATATAGTGCCTTAACTTGACAGCCCATCCTTTCCATAGGAAATGGAAATAATCTCATTAAATTCAATGGGGTTAGATCAGATTCCACATGCCCACATTACTCCAAATAATGCAGATAAGAGTTATGTGTGCACTTGGAGCCAAAGTCAGACTATGCAGAGAAGAACAGACTCCCACTGACTTCAGTAGCCTTTGGATCAGACCCTTTATTCGCAGTGCACTGCAAAAATATAGATATACTGTATATTTCAGCAAAATCTTATTACTATAATAGGAGAATTCAATGTGACCTTTACCTTAATTGTATTTATCTTATCCTCCCCAATTTAAGTTATAAATATAACATTATAACTGATTAAGTACTTGTATTTGCTGTAGGCGGTCAAGTTGCCTTCAGGGAGTTTCTGAAGTCAGAATTCAGTGAGGAGAACATTGAGTTCTGGCTGGCTTGTGAGGACTATAAGAAAACCAAGTCTGATCACTTGCAAGACAAGGCAGAGAAGATTTATGAAGAGTTTGTTCAGATAGATGCAGCTAAACAAGTAAGTACAAAGTTAATCTGTACTGTGTTTATATATGAAAGATTATGAGAGTTGGCAAGGGATAGATAGATGGGGCTGTACTAGGACAAATACATCTTTAATAAAACAGGAAGAGAAGCCATAGGTTCTTATATTTTCATTAAGTCACCTTCTGCCATACTGCCTTGAGCTCATCAGGTGAAAGTAGTGCTGCTGATTCAACAGGTGGCACTCTTCCCTCTAAGTCAGTGTTGATTTGAGCAAGATGTTAAGAGCCTGTTCTGCTGATGGAGGTGCTGTCACTTGAATGAGAAATGAAACCAGTCTGGATCATTTATGGTCCTTAAAGATCCAAGGATACTTTGGAGAAAAGTAGAAGTGTTAGCACAGGCCATATTCCAAACTAGATGCCTACATCCTACCAAAAAAGCCTCCTGCAATTTTAATTGGATATTTTATTCTTCAGTTTCTGTCCTAAATTGTTGTTATTCTCTCTGACCCCAGAAGTGGCTGCATTGCACCAATGAATGGCAATTCCTGTGTATAGTTTGTATGCCTTTTTTATTTTAAGTTCAATCAATTTTGAATGAAAGGTGCTATTTAAGGATAGATTAATTATTGTAGCTTAAAGAAACCTTGGACCAAGTTTTAAGACTGAGAGTCTGTGTTTCAGGAAGATAAAGTGACAAATATAGCGGCAAAAAGTATTTTTTTAAAAAGATATTAACTAAGTTTTATTTTCTCTTCCTAGATCAATATTGACTATCATACAAGGAAAGCTACAGCTAAAAAGGCTCAAGACCCAACTTTCACAAGTTTTGATGAAGCCCAAAAAACTGTATATGTGCTAATGGAGCGGGACTCGTATCCTAGATTCTTGAAATCAGAAGCCTACCTTAATCTTTTAAACAAGCTTCAGGTCAACGGTGTTAAGTGAACAGTTTAATGCCATGGAAATCTGAGGGTAAACTATGCATGTCAATTAACCTACAGCAAAGAGGTTCTCCTGTGCAACTGGGTCTCAGCATAGAGAATGGAAACTTCAGTCTCTGAAGTGTTGGCGGAAGTGCAGATAGATGATCATACATGATAAAACTTAACAAGATGAAGGCACTCAAGCTAGGTTTCCAAGCCTGATAGCGTGGGAAAGGGGCTATGGAGGGGGAGACTCTCTCTCCTTAACGCCACTAAACTGAAACTGGATACATAGTTATTAATTAATTGTATCGCACTGTGAATTCCAACAGGACAGACAACAGTTTGGAAGAGATAGGATAATACCCTTGTATCTGAGTGTGATGGGTAAAATAATTGATATTGGGAGAAAAATACTTTTAAATTGTCAATTTGTATACTAGCTACAGAAATGCATAAAACAGACCAATAAGCCAAATGAGAACTTGTCCAGGCTATGAAATGTTAATAAATGTGTGCAGTTCTATTGTATTGAGTAAAATGTATTATAAATGTGACAATTGAGAATAGGTTTAAGTTATATAAGCTAGATATTACTATTTATGTATTAAACAAATAGGTATGTAGCACATTTTTACTATTTAATTTATTGCAAAGTATGAAATAATGACAAGCAATTCCTAAATTAAAGCTACATGACAAAAGCACAGAAGTTCTATAGTCACTTTTTCTCTATCATAAGAAGGCTTTGACACCTGAATTAAGGAGGTAAATACTGAGGTACAGCCATCTCTGTTATCCTCTGAAATCTCTTCTTTCTAATATTCTAATTCTTTCTAGATGCCCAATTCTCTTGCACACATTTTACACTGGCATAACTCCATTTACTTCAGTGGAGCTTATCCTGATTTACTCAATGTAAAATCAGATTCAGGCTTAAAGTTCTTTTTCATTTTTGCACTTCTCCAACTTTAACAGTTAAGTCTTTCAACAACTATTGAAACAGAGATGAGAGAAACCATCTGAGCAGAACAACTGCAGAACTCACACCACATTTCACGTTGTTGAATTGTTAAACATTCCAGACCCCTCATGCTTACTTATCAAGAGTGACAGTAACTGGTGAGGCTGACCAGCAAATCCCTGCAGTGTTAGTGCTACAGAGTCTTGATAGACGTTGTGACAGAGTCTAATTTACAATACCAATATTAACAGTAAAGGTCATTTACATTTCATTCTGAATCTTGTGTTAAATTTGCTCTATAAAATGTGCCGTACTATAAACAGATGAACACCAAAGTGGGCAATGATTACTGGGGAGGGGGCCAAAGCAGAAGACCAAAGTTGTAATTTTACTAAGTAATTCCAAAACACAATTACTATCAGATCCAGAGTTCATGATGGTAAAGTTTATAATGAAAATAAATAACCATGAAAACTGTTGCCAATGAGTTCTCTCCATGCCCAGGATAAAATCTTGTGTTTCCCTCCCTTGCAGTTCTCTTTTATCTCACTGTTTCAGTTTTTCCGTTTTCCAAAACAGCACAATCTTAGACTCTGGGTTTGACTCACACTGTTGAGACCAGGGGGTACACACCCATTGCCTGTGCCAAAGGGAGCAGAAATAACTCAGCCTTAGTCACTCTGTTGGGAAGAGCAGACTGTGTTTACAGTACTGCTCCTTGGGAAAGGGCTTTGGGGGTCCAAAGAAATAGGACAACAGGTAATTTTCAAAGTAAAATAACCAAAAGAAAAACAATTATCAAAATTGATAATTGGAGAAACAATTAGATAGAATTATTAATTACTCGCTTCTCACATGACTAGTTCAGGAAAACTGAATCAAAAGATGGAATTATTGATTATGTTCACTAATGTGACTGCATCTAAGGGGTAAATCACAAAATTCACCACAGATTCTACTTCTTATACAGTATGCCCCAAAATAAACCACTGAACTTGAAACACAGAAAATGTTTATTCAAGTAATAAAAAACAATAAAAGAAACCAACAATTAGATCACAAAGATTATGCAACTGAGATAACTATAGGGGGGAAAGGTACAAAAAATGAATGATACAATGTAGCAATACTTAAAGCAACCTCTTAACAAGAAATTCTTAAAATATAAAGTAAATTAAAACTATATTGAATGGACTATTATAAAACTGAGCGCTAAATTCAAAAAGCTATGAGCATCAACAACAATGATATTCATTTAATTACTTGGGATACTAATAGCATCAACAGGTTGTTTACCCTCATTAAGATTCACTAGCAGCTAAGCATTAACATAAACATAAAGCATTAACATAAATCAACAGCTAAAGAAGTGTATCAAATATAAACTTTTTGAACCAGATTACAATAACTATAATTCAATTTCATTATTAAAATATCTTAAGTAAAGAAAAACAATTTTGATTAAACTAGATAGGCTGGTTAGGACAATATAATTGAAAATAGTGTCAACTGAAACAAAATCTAGCAAAACGATTACTACTACTTTTACTTTTGGTGTAAGGAAATAGTACTCTGAGGGGTACGCTTGAAATTAAGCAGTGTTTAGACACACATGCCTAGTCCAAGTGTGTTACTGTGACAACTCTCCTTCTTCCTTGCCCTAATCCCATCCAATGCTGTTCGCTCTACAAATCCTCTCCCTCCAAAGTGCTCTGTTCAGTGCTAGAATCTCTATCACATCACATATCAATAGGTTTTCCTTTATGGCATGCCACTGCTACTTCTTGTATTGGCCTCTTTTTCCTTCAGTCTTGAACTGTTAGACTCTTATCCACATAGTTGTCAGGACAACTCTTTACATGACCAAATCATCTGAGCCTTCACTCCCTCATTTTTTTACTTACGGATGTGATTTTGAGCATGTCTCTAGCATACACATTCCACACCTGGCCTTTCTTGCTTATACCCACTAATCCATCTCAACATTTGCTTTTCTGTGGAACAGACCATTTGCTCATGTTTCTTCTTTGTTGTCCAACACTCAGCACCATACATTAAAACTGGATGAACCAACATTTTATAGACTTTCCCTTTTAATCACTGGTATCTTTCTCTTTCTCTCTCCATCTGAGAGAGGCATTTATTATCTTAGCTCTAATTTTATCCTCCATTTCTGCATTTTCCTGGATTCTGGAACCCTGATGCTTGAAACTGTGTTACTGTGAAACTTGTTACTGTGACAACATGGAAAGCAATGATATGATAGCTACATGCATAGTGACTATTACAATAAACACTGCAGACTGAATAAGTTACCTATTGGTTTGGTGGAGTTAGGCTAAAGTTTAGAAATGGTGAAAGAAAGTAACAGAGCCTAAACAAGTAGTGGTTACAGTTGGAGTTTGAATTCTAGGCAAAGTGAATGGTTTAAAAAAGTTGAGATAGATGTGAAGGAGGTAGGGTGACCAGATGTCCTGATTTTATAGGGACAGTCCCGATATTTGGAGCTTTTTCTTATATAGCACCTATTACCCCCCACCGCCACCCCCGTCCCGATTTTTCACACTTGCTATCTGGTCACCCTAGAAGGAGATGCTTTTATCATTGAGTTAATTTGCATAAGAGACTTTTATATACAGATGGTCACAGACAAAGTCTGCATAATATATAAAAAACCAAACACCAGCAAGATTGATATGCAGAAAAGTAATTAGGGAACACAGGACTCAGTATTTGAAATAAGGTAAACCAGTAAAAAAATAAGTTATCAGACATCAAAATGGAAAGACGGCTACTGCAGAGTGTAACATATCAACACATTAGATAACACTGTAGTTTGAAGTGCACCGAGCAGCCAATGCCAGTAGAAAGGTATTTTAACTGTTAAATGAAAGTCCTCTTTAAACTTGGAGTAAGGTTAGGAGATAGGGAACGGACTTTCTTATACATATACAATGTATAGGTTAGAAAGGGGAAATTTAACACATTGAGTGTAAGTCAAATGGGAATAGAGATTATTTAAAGAAATTAGAGGCATTTCTCTCACAGACACACAGAAGCTGACAGTCTCTTTGTAAAGGGGCAGAATGGAGGGAGATTTGCTAACTGGGTACAGTAAAGTAACTCTAGAACAGTGGTTCTCAACCACGGGTCCGGGGCCCCATGGGGGGCCATGAGCAAGTTTCAGGGGCTCTGCCAAGCAGGACCAGTCTTACACTTGCTTCGGCTTTCTGCCCTGGGCCCCAGCCCCACTGCATGGGACTGAAGCCTGAGGCCCTGAACCCGCCTCCTGAGGCTGAAGCAGAAGCCTGAGCAACTTAGCTTCACGGTGCCCCCTGTAGCATGGGACACTGGGCAATTGCCCTGCTTACCACTTAACACCGGTCGTGGCTTGTATATGCAGAAAAACAGTTATCGTGGCACAGATGGGCTGTGGAATTTTTATAGCATGTTTGGGGGGCTTCAGAAATAAAAAGGTTGAGAACCCCTACTCTAAAAGACTTAGACTTAGGAACTAGTTTAACAGTATCAATTAAACAACAAATTTTCACAAAGATATGGTAACAACGATGGCAGCTGAAACTTAGTTAAGTACTCATCAAACCAAAGATTTTAACGTTAGTTCTTTTAAGCAATAAGCCAGATAATGTAGTAAGCCAAGTGAAGTGAAGCGAGCTCAACACTACACACAAGGTGTGAACAATAATTCTGGCAGTTACAGGTGACAGCATGCAGTTTAAATTCACATCAAATCAGTTTTAGTTACAATGTTGTCAGATTCAAATCCTATAGCTTTGTCCAGTTATGATCTTTGGAGAGTTTTTCCCCATCCTTAAGCTAATATAAAGCTCTATTTCTTTCCTACTTCTAGTATAATCTTTCTTTGTATTCATGTCATAAACAGATAGTTAAGGGTTAATGTCTCTTTTACCTGTAAAGGGTTAAGAAGCTCAGTAAACCTGGCTGACACCTGACCAAAGGACCAATAAGGGGACAAGATACTTTCAAATCTTGGTGGAGGGAAGTCTTTTGTTTGTGCTCTTTGTTTGGGGATTGTTTGCTCTTGGGACTAAGAGGGACCAGACATCAGTCCAGGCTCTCCAAATCTTTCTGAATCAGTCTCTCTTGTTTCAAACTTGTAAGTAATAGCCAGGCAAGGCGTGTTAGTCTTATTTTTGTTTTCTCAACTTGTAAATGTTCCTTTTTGCTGAGAGGATTTTACCTCTGTTTGCTGTAACTTTGAACCTAAGGCTAGAGGGGGTTCCTCTGGGCTATGTGAATCTGATTACCCTGTAAAGTATTTTCCATCCTGATTTTACAGAGATAATTTTTACCTTTCTTTCTTTAATTAAAAGCTTTCTTTTTAAGAACCTGATTGATTTTTTTCCTTGTGTTAAGATCCAAGGGGATTGGATCTGGACTCACCGGGAATTGGTGGGGGAAGGGAGGGGGGATGGTTAAATTCTCCTTGTGTTAAGATCCAAGGGGTTGGATCGGTATTCACCAGGAACTTGGTGAAAAAGCCTCTCAAGGCTGCCCAGGGAGGGGAAGGTTTTGGGGGGACAGAAAGTGATCCAGACACTGAAATTTCTGGATGGTGACAGTGTTACCAGATCTAAGCTAGTAATTAAGCTTAGAAGTGTCCATGCAGGTCCCCATATTTGTACCCGTAAGTTCAGAGTGGGGGAGGAACCTTGACAATTCATATGGAATTAGGATATGTTAATATCATCTATGGATGTTGTTACATTTATTAATATGGGATTTCAACTCAAGGATAATGGTCTGGATTCATGGAACACAAATTTGAACTACAAAGGAGTTCAGAAATCTAGGGTATGTCTACACTACAAGACTATTTCGAATCAACTTAAGTCGAATTTGTGGAATCGACCTTATGAAGTCGAATTTGTGTATCCACACTAAATACACTAATTCGACTCTGTGAGTCAGTAACGGGGCCAGCGTCGACTTTGGAAGCGGTGCACTGTGGGAAGCTATCCCACAGTTCCCACACTCCCCGCTGCCCATTGGAATTCTGGGATTTCCCCCCAATGCATGCTGGGGGGAAAATGTGTTGAGGGTGGTTTTGGGTAACTGTCATCATTGAACCATCAATCACGCCCTCCCTCCCTCCCCGAAAGCGCCTGCGGGCAATCTGTTCGTGCACTTTTCTGCTCAGTGACAGCGCGGGCACCACAGCACTGCGAGCACGGAGCCCGCTGCAGTTATAGTTTGGACCAGGCGTGACATTACAGTAATTCCCCTAATTAGATGCAGGAGTCTCCGAGCGAGATCACCCTGAGGATGGTCAATGAAGGAGATAGAGAGTGCATGCTGCATGAAAGCCAGCACAAACCAGGGCCCTATGCAGCCGTGCTCGGGGAGGCAATGCTCCCTGAGTACCTCATGAAAGCCTGGCGTGGAAAAGTGTGCTACCACGGAGCACCCAATAAGGCAGCTCTCCCCAGGAACCTCCTGCGGAGGCTTTTCGATTACCTCCAGGAGAGCTTCGTGGAGATCTCCCAGGAGGATTTCTGTTCTATCCCCATATATATAGAGACCTCCTTTTCACATACTTTAGATTCCTGTTATATTAAGAATAAAAGTTTACATGTTTAAAGCACTTACCGACTGCTCCTTCCCCTGATTCAGGGTCCGGGTTAACGGCCGGGGAGGGTTGGTAGGGGATCTCCGTGACGGTGATGAAGAGATCCTGGCTGTCGGGGAAACCAGCGTTGTAAGCGCTGTCGCCTGCCTCGTCCTCCACAAACCCTTCCTCATCTTCCCCGTCCACGAACATCGCCGAGGAACCGGCCGTCGACACTGTCCCATCGTCAGAGTCCATGGTCACTGGTGGGCCAGTGGTGGCAGGCTCCATAGCGTCCGTTTGCCGCTTTGATTTTTTGGTAGCCTTGTCTGGGGTCCTTGATTTTCACGCGGCACTGCGTTGCATCCCGCCTGTATCCTCTGTCTCTCATGGCTTTGGAGACCTTCTCGTAGGTCTTTGCATTCCGTTTTTTGGAGCGCAGTTCCGAAAGCACAGACTCCTTGCCCCACACACCGATCAGATCCAAGACTTCCTGGTCAGTCTATGCCGGGTCCCTCTTTCTATTCAGAGATTACATGAACTCCTCTGCTGGAGAGCTCTGCATTGCTGCCGATGTTGCTGAGCTCACCCCGACGTCCAACCACGAAATGAGATTCAAACTGTTCAGACAGGAAAAGGAATTCAAATTTTCCCAGGTCTTTTCCTGTGTGGCTGGTCAGAACATCGAAGCTCGGACTGCTGTCCAGAGCATCAACAGAGTGGTGCAATGTGGGATAGCTCCCGGAGCTACTAAGTTCGATTTGCATCCACACCTAGCCTAATTCGACATAGCCATGTCGAATTTAGCGCTACTCCCCTCGTCGGGGAGGAGTACAGAATTCGAACTAAAGAGCCCTCTAGGTCGAACTAAATGGCTTCGTGGTGTGGACGGGTGCGCGGTTAATTCGAATTAACGCTGCTAAATTTGAATTAAAGTCCTAGTGTAGACCAGGCCCTAGAAAGGCAGCATTTTCACTGTCCCAAGATGAATTCTGGCTTCCTTCAAAGTACAGAAATTCCCCATTGCAGTAAATACTCACTTTAAAATCTTTCCTACACTTTAGAACGACGTGGGAGTTCTCACCCTTCCTTTTGTTGTCTGAGTCTTGTGGTTTGGTGATGATTTCTTCTTAGTATTTTTGACCTTCAGGAAAGCACTTTCTTTCCTTTGGCTGCTTACATTTGGGATTTTTGGACCTTTTAAGGTTCCAAAACCCAGGTTCTTGTCTATAAATGATTTTAGTTAAAAGAAAATGTCTTGGAGAGCAAAGTTCCTGAATACTGCTTACATGAACTGGAGGGCTCAGTGTTTGGAGCCTCAGGATTTATAGTGGAGACTGGCTCTCTCAGTTGAAGAGAATTAAATCTCTTAGTGGAGAGAGAACAAATTCATAAACGGAGAGAGAACTGGATGTCTCTTAGGATATAGCTGCACCACAGCTGGAAATATGCTTCCCAACTTGGGTAGACAGACACACGCTACCTCTGTTCGAGCTAGCACACTAAAAATACACCAGCTACACACAGGAGGTGACTCCAGCTAGCTGCCTGAGTATGTATCCCATGCTACACAGCAACTGGAATGATTTTGTTGACGATGCACAACATTAAATAGAATCTGTGTCAGTCTCTCTTAGGTGTATTAGTTCTATAGGGCTAGCAAGAGTAAAAACTAACTTTTGTTACTAAACCTAGCAGAGGACTCTGAATACATAGAAAGGGCATCTTCAGTTTCTTTCCTGACCATAACTGCATTTTAAATACCTTTGTAAGTTGTTGCTAACATAATTCTGATCTCAGTTTGGATGGGACAGAACTGTTATCTGTGCAGGCAAGTCACGTGTTGCTTGTGAATTGCCTTATTAATAACTTCTAGGACAATGGTACACCATCTGTAGGCTGCATGCCACCAGCTGTCCATGCAACATTTCCAGATGGTTCATAGAGCTGCTCAGGTCTGAAGGCAAAGCAGGTGTAAGAAGACACCTCCTTTCAGCTGCAGCCCAGTCCAATATGCTTAGAATTTCCAGAAACAATTAAGATTTTTTTTTATAAAGCCTTTAAAATAAAACGTTTAAAAGCCTTGTGGATTTGATAAGTGAAATCTGGCCATACTAGTGCTAATGTGGCTAGAACTTTATGAATTAAAACATTTTCAATGCAGCCCCAAACCATGTGACATAACTGGTTTGGGGTTTCATTACAGACTCAAGCCTCAAATCAGCTTCATCAAAAGCTGACTATGGTTGAAAAAACTTTAAAGCCAGGATGGGCCCACTCAAAATTTTATATAAAACCATTCAAAATTGTTGATTTGGTCACAAAGCCAAGGGAAATTCCATCTCTGGGGTTTGAGCAAAACCCAAATGTTCTTGCAAAATTCTTACTCAAACTCACAGTGAAAAGAGAAATGCTCAAAATCAAAGTGAACATTCACATGCGCCCCTGCTGACCAAAACAGTGTTCCATACATTTCTAAATCCTTCACTTATTATCCTTCACTTCAATTATTCTTCCTTTTTTACTGCACATGGGAGATTCATCTCTAAAAGTCTACTCATGCCAGAGATATTCCAGCCCATTCCAGTCTCCTTAGCAACATTGCCATGTTCTGGTAAGGAATAAACTCTGCAAAAACGCAGAGTACTCTCTGTCATACTGTTATAACCCTTGTACTGCATTTCCGTTGCTATAGCAAAGCTATACAAAGTTGGTTGTTTAAACAAAGTCCAAGAGGCCTGAAATATTTTAATGTGATTTAGAGTTGCATCTATACTAATCTGTTTAATAAAAATCAAATGGCTGTAAGCAATAGTTAAATGGCACAATCTCAACAATTTATTAACAATATGTTGAATTCTTCCCATACAAAGACCAATAGTTTACCAATATGCAGGGCATAATGTTTGCATTTTGCAATGAATTCTTTGTTTGGAATACTGCCTGGATGGAGATCTGATACTCTGAACTTACAAAAAGGGAAGCAAGTATAATGATTCAAAAGATTAAAGACTTGATTTGATTAAAAGAAATATCAGTACTTTTTGTAATCTCTGGGTTTGTTTATAACTGTACATGCATGGAGTCAAATCCATTCCATAATTTGATACTAACCTCCTTCTGCCCGCCCACCCACACCCCCAACACAAGCAATATCAGCACAGCTAGTGGTTTCACAACTGTGGGATGTGTGACACCAAGATGTGGCAGAGGCTTCCAAAACAGTACGTTACAAACCAGAGTATGGAAACTGTGCCTATTCTGTACTATCCCACGCTTAATGGAGAAGTTATCTACAATTCTTAAAAAGTACTTTAGCTCTTCTGCCATTGCAACTGGAGGAAGGGTCAGATAAGTTAGGCTAAAATATACATCAATGCAAAAAAAGGGCTCTGCGAGGTTCTCAGCATAAATTTTAGCCTCCCATAAGGGATTTAAGTGGGTTGGTCCTCTGGATTGGTGTGAATTGCACTCTTAGCATTTAAATTATAGCTAGCTGGATATACAGACTTAGGCCAGAAATGACCACTATGATAATTTAGTCTGACTTCCCACATTACATTGACCAGAATTTCTCAACCGGTGTTGGGAATGGGGGAGTGACTCACACCTTTAGCCTTCAAGGTCCATATTCTCTGTCAACATCTTAGAACACAGTCAAGTAAATGATATAGACTTATCTTTGATACAATTTTTACATATGGTATAACAGTAAGAATATGTGGGATTTATTTATGTATTTTTACTTCAAATAAGGAGTCACTAACCAGGAAAAAAAACAGGAGTACTTGTGGCACCTTAAAGACTAATCTTTTTGCTGATACAGACTAACACGGCTGCTACTCTGTAACCAGGAAAAGTTATGAAACACTGACACAGACAATAGAATTGCACCCAGTGAGTCCTGTAGAGGAGGAAATTAATCCACCCTAGTACATAAGTGAATGGAAAAATCCACTATGAATGTAACATGAAGGAAACCTCTTGCCCTTAGAGCCAAGCTTACGCAGGCCTGTGCAAGAGGTGAGCAAAGACAACACATGCGACCCTAGTGCCTGCAAACATCCACATTTGCACACAGAAATGCACGCGCACACACACACACATATAATGTATATATATTGGGGAACTGCATTCACAGCTACCCACCCTCATGGGACATTTACCAACCTATGTATCAATACACCTCTTTGTGCGCACACACGGCGGGGTTTACAGGCATGGCAGCATACTCATTGCATGGGACTTTCAAAGTTTGACTCTAAAATGACCAGAGTGGAATCAATTTTTAAAGAAGAGTATTTCAACATATGGCATATTCTGAGATGTCAGGTAGAGCTTATTTGTCACTCTGTAGAAAAACTGTTAAGGAAATTACTCTAAATTGGTGGCTTCCATCACTGTAACACTAAACTTACAAGAGGTATAGAGCAAGGTAAAGATTGTGATTCAATGGTTAGGGCAGGGCACTGGGTGTCAGGAAATAAAGGGTTCTGCATGACTTAGAGCAAAGCAACTTCTCTGTGCATAAGTTTAACCAATTGTAAACTCTGTAAAATGGGGTTAATAATATTTGCAGGCACCCACCGGGCAGGATTGTTATGAAGACCCTTTGTGTAGAAAAAACCCTCGTGGGGAAAAAACTAATAATCCAAAATACTCCCTGGAGGTAATGTGGGCAAGCTAAGGTTCCTAAGGGAGTAGGGATCAACATTATTTTCTGAATAAGGAATGTTTACAATTTTAAGGTGGAAAAGTCTTACTCGTGATGTTAATGTTACATAAAAGTTAATATTAATTTCAATTTTGAATTTAATTTCCATATTTTAAGGAAAAAAGACTAAACATTAATCTGTCCACAGATTTACTTATGACAAAAACATAAGCAATTATAGAATCCACAGCAAAAGTATTGCAAAAAAAGGAAACCGTCAACAAAGGATTCTTATTTCTTTTATTACTAGTCCATTAAATGGTAACATCAATCTACAATTAGTGTAACTGTTTTACTGCACAGATTTTAATTTCATGTGCTAGTAACTATTTTTTGTTGGAGGTGTTTGAATGCATTTCCAATTTAGAGTGACAAGAAGTTTTTAGTGATGGGGAAAAATTCTTTTTACAATAGAACCAAGAAATATTTTCCAGCATTGGACTGAATGGATTTTGTTCTAACTTTCCAAGACTTTGGGCTAAATTCAACAGAAGTTCTGTCTAAATAAAGGCTGCAGGATCAGGCCCTATATCTAACCTGTAATAAAGTATTGATTTTGTAGGTCAAAAATGCTGGTTTGATTTTTAGGATCAGATTTAGTCTTCCAAGTTCAGAACATAAATATATCAGAAGAGAATGGAAACCTCCAGGTCTATTTGTGGAATCCAGTTATAGTCACTGAATCAGGTTAGTGGTCAGCCACATTTCCTACGAAGAAAGGTGGTGCAGTGCAAGAAAAGATTCTGACTCAAACAATGATTATTCTTAAGCTATCTTCCCAAAGTCTGCTCTACCACTAAAGGAAATATTTTCATTGTTTTCAGAGTTTCAGTAGAGAAACTAATTGAACTTTTGATGATGGGAGGAGCCATTCAAGTGAAAGAAGTGAGGTTACTTCAGTAGAAGCAGATTTTTACAATATGGGTGTGTCACCAGGGCAAAAAGGAAACACTCCCCAGCTTCAAAGCATGTGTTGCCACACCCAGACTTCTCAAGGAGGGTTATTTCTTTAATTAGAGGTTTTCAAGCAAAACAGAAAATAGTCTTAAAACTCTATCCTTAGCCACAAGCTTCAGAACCATCCTCGCAGGGGTCTCTAGCACTCCAGCTCCTGGACTCAGCCAGCTCTGCTCCCTTCCTGGAGCAACAGCCACAGGGCTGCTTCCCTGAGCCCCAAGCCCCTGGCCCTTGCTCCACAGATCCACCACAGGGGCTCCACTCCAATGTGGCTTTCCGACCCCAGGGCTCAGCCTGTCTCAGTCCTTTGTATCCATCTGCTTACTAGCAGCCTTTTATAGGCCCAGGTGTAATCTAGCCCTCTTTAATTAGCCGGACTGGGCTCAACTGCTCTGGTCATGGGAAACTGGGCTTAGTTTAGTGACAGGGTGCTAAATATACCAGCTTTGCAGGATCAGGGCCCTAAATGTGGATTTTGGAGACTAACTTTAGGCCTCCACATTTGAAAACTTCATCTGAAAGATTGTTCCCTACTAATTATCAATGGTAATTAGAACAATGTAGCACATTACAAGCATGTGCCAGTCGTATGTAATGAAAAGGCTGCCACCAGAAACATAATATTAGAGGCATCACAATGTTATGTACAAACAGGAAGGCAATTTAAAGGTCAGTGCACAACTGCAAGGTTAGAGCACAGTGTAATTTATCACCTTAGCACGCCAACAACACTCCCCTCATGCTTGACTGTGAAGCAACGGGCTTTGTGACTATCACCCTTCCTTTGTGGTTGCACAGTGGGTGTGAAAGACACCAAACAAAGACTATATGACAAATGGTGGAAAAATTAAACATTCTTTTCTAAAACTTCCCCTCATAAAATGGGGGTTTTAGTGTGGGGTGGTGTGATCCCTACAAACAAAACTTTTTAGAGAGGAAGTCTTTAGTCACTAAATGAAGAAAGATTGCAAAACAAGTTCCTGCTTAATATTCCATGCAATTAATTTGCTAAGGACTGCTGAAACACAGAGAGAAAAAGAGATTTGTGTTTTAGCCCTTTATTGCTTTATTTTTTAATTGCACAGGACTTCAAAGATTTCATTCACAAAATTGTTTCTACTGCTTTTATACACTGAAGTATCAAGTATTGCCTTCTCTCATTTTAGCAGGAGACCTAAGAAGGATAATGACATCACAACAGACTGAACCCAAAGTGCACCTTTAAGAGTGGAGGGGACGTTTATAGACCATTTAAAATATGTATGATTGTCTGTTTAGGTTAAAATCTTTTTAATTCAAATCCCAAACAGTTGGGAGAAAAGCGCTTTCTCTGAAAGATTCAAAATTCCTTCCCCTTCAACAGGGCTTCAGGAAGAGCATACCTCAATTTTCAGTGTATTTTCTGATCCCTCAAAAATACCAGGTAATCAAAAAATTATATTCCTTATATATATTTATTTATTTGAGGGGGGGAAGGTTATGAAACCACTTTTATCATAAAGGAGCAGTCTAAAGGCAGTGCCGTAACAAGGGTGAGGCAAGGCATTTGCCTCAGGGAGGGATAGCTCAGTGGTTTGAGCATTAGCCTGCTAAACCCAGGCTTGTGAGTTCAGTCCTTGAGGGGGCCACTTAGGGATCAGGGGCAAAAATTGGTCCTGCTAGTGAAGGCAGGGGGCTGGACTCAATGACTTTTCAAAGTCCTTCCAGCTCTAGGAGATTGGTTTACAAAGTTGGGGGGGAAGGAAAAAAAAAAGCTTTTGGCATGGTGATATTTATAACCCAGGTGATCTCCCCCCCTGCCGCCACCCCCCCCCAAGTGTCTCCCAGCCCGACTTGCATCCCCCTTCCCTTCCCCCACCCCAGGAGAGAGTCCCTGTCTTTCCCCTGCAGCAACTACTGCCGTAGGGTCCTAGTGCCCCCCAACTCAACTGCCAGGGCAGACTGACTCCGAGCCTTCCCTTCCCCCTCAGACCCTTTCATTTTCCAATGGGACCCTCCAGCAGCACAGTGGGGGCCCCCATCTACAGTCACCACTCCTGCCCCATGCTGGGCAAGGAGGCAGCCCCATCCCTCACCCCCAGTGAGGCTACAGTCAGAGGCAACAGCAGGGGAGGAGGCGCATGCAGCACCCCCTGGCATCCACAACGGAGAAGGTGAGGTGAGGTGATTCCTGGACCTGAGAGGGGCCCTAGGAGCACATTAAGTGACAGTGGTGGGGGTGAGTGTGCTGCTGGGGGGGGCAGGAAAGGGGGGCTCCTCCCCCAGAGCTTGCTGCTGCCAGCAGGGAAAGGGCTGGGGGGGTCCTCCTCTCTGGCCCCTGTCCTGGAGCAGCCTGCCTGCACCCCAAACTCATCCCCAGCCCTGCCCCACTCCAGAGCCCACACCCCCAGTCAGAGATTTCACCCCCCACCGCACCCTCAACCCTCTGCCCCAGCCCTGAGCCCATCCCACACCCCAAACCTCCCATTCCCAGCCCCAGACAGAGCCCTCACCCCTACTCTCACCCTGAGCCCCTCTCACACTCAAAACCCCTCATCTGCAGCCACAATCCACAGCCCTTACTCCTGAACCCCATCCCTCTGCACCCCTCCCATCCCCAAACTCCCTCCCAGAGTCTGCACCCCAATTCCCTGCCCCAGACTAGGGCCTGCACCCCAGACCTCCTCCCTCAAACTCCCAGAGCCTTGGGCAGGTGGGGGGCAGAGTTTGGGCAGGAGCAGGTTCTGGGCACCACCAAAATTTCTACAAACCTGCCACCCCTGATCCTGCCCTGCAAACCTGAATTCCCAGCATTCTCAGGACACATGCTGATCCCTAGTGGCCACTGCTGATATCCAGCACCTCCCTCCTCTCTTAACCTGTGAGTCTCTCTCTGGATTGGAACTGGACTGGAACCAAGGACATCTTGGAAACAACATTACCAGCCCAAGCAGTCAAAAATCATGAGTTAGACCTCACAAAATGACTGGCTCTACTGCCGCCGCTTCATTCATTCTTCGGCGGTAATTCGGCAGCAGGCCCTTCCCTCCGAGAGGGACTGAGGGACCCGCCGCCGAATTGCTGCCGAAGAGCCGGCCCTGGGGGAGGGCGCAATTTTATATCCTTACCTCAGGTGCAAAAATACCTAGTTATGGCTCTGTCTAAGGACACTAGTAAAGACAGACCTTCTTCTTTGACGTTTATTTTTAACACGTTAAAGAATTCTTGGGTCTCTCTCTTTTCCTTAGGGAATATCTTCTTGATAAAGTCAAGGAAGGAAGTGACTCCACCAACAACCATCACATGTAAAAGTATAACTGTTCATTATAATGGCAAAGTGTCAAAGGAAAAAAAACAGTTTATTTCTAAACTATTGTGAGAAATTTTACTGTTCAAAGGATTCTAAAGGAGCTGGGTATTCAATCCCTTAAGTTTTCGAAAAAAGAATGAGAAGTCCTTGTGGCTCCTTAGAGACTAACAAATTTATTTGGGCATAAGCTTTCATGGGCTAAAACCCACTTCATCAGATGCATGCAGTGGAAAATACAGTAGGAAGATATATATATATACACACACACACAGAGAGAACATGAAAAGATGGGGGTTGCCATATCAACTCTACCAAGACTAATCAATTAAGGCGGGCTATTATCAGCAGGAGAAAAAAACTTTTTTAGTGATAATCAGGATGGCCCATTTCAAACAGCTGACAAGAAGGTGTGAGTAACAGTAGGGGAAAAATTAGCATGGGGCAATAGTTTAGTTCGTGTAATGACCCATCCACTCCCAGACTTTATTCAAGCCTAATTTAATGGTGTCCAGTTTGCAAATTAATTCCAGTTCTGCAGTTTCTCGTTGGAGTCTGTTTTTGAAGGTTTTTTTTTTTTTTTTTTTGAAGAACTGCAACTTTTAGGTCTGTAATTGAGTGTCCCGGGAGGTTGAAGTGTTCTCCATCTGTTTTTTTATTGTTGTAATTCTTGACGTCTGATTTGTGTCCATTTATTCTGTTGGGTAGAGATTGTCCAGTTTGGCCAATATAAAGTTTAAGTTTTTGAGTTTTTCCCCTTAAGCGCCTTTGAAAATTCCACCCGATTTGTCTAGTTAAGAAATCCAGCTGAACTGCTATTGTGTCATAACTAACAGTCCCAGATTACTGATAAAATTGAGCACCATTTCTTGAAAAAAATACTAAAAACACTGAAACATAAAACCTTTCAGTGCCCCTCTGTGTGAACAAGATAGAAATGCAGCAGTTTCGCAAAGCTTGTATTTAAACTTTAGTTCACATTCAATGCACTAAGGTCACTTGTAAATCAAGCTCCTCTGAAAATGTCAAACAGCCACAAGGATTGTTCTTAAATTGCAGTGGTCGAAGCATTTTTGCAGAATGTGAGGACTGTATCTGCAAAACATGCCCTGTACCTAACAATAGTAAGTTAGAGCCCCACACAGTCACACTCTAGTGGGAAAAGGCTGTACTATATTTAGTGCAACAAACTTCTCAACAGAAAAGGTCAAGACACTATCATTAAAGATGCACAGAAGTGATCAACAAGAGGGGTTGTTTTTTAACTCAAGTTAATTGCCAGCTAACATGTTAGTACACACAGTCTGGACACTCCACATAAGTGTGTGGTTTACTCAAACTGAGCCCTAGGGTAAACCAAATGTGTTTGTATCCTGGAGCAAATGTTTGTGGAGCATCCCATTTAGTATGTAAACTCAGGTGAGCTAATACAATTGAACTGGCAGCTAAGTAAAAAAAAAATAGCTAGTTGAGACATACCCTACTCGTGTTCGTAGTATATTTAATCGCAAATACGTTGCATTGAGAGTAAATGTTCTAAAAATCCAATCAGTTGACACATTTAGTGTCCAAATCTTCCAAACAAGTAAAAGTTTTGTGGTGGGAAAAGTGGTTGGTGTGTCTCTGTCATCCCTGCTTCACAACTCTTCTACAGAGAGTGAAGTAATGGCAGAATCACTAAATTAATTTAAGGGTATGTATAATTTCCAGCTGATGTAGGCATACCCACGCTACTTTGGTTGAGCTAGTACACTAAATATAGCAGTGTAATTGTGGCTGTGTGGGCACCAGGATGGTCTAGCTCCCCGGAGTACAATCCTGTCTGAAACCATAGGAACTTAGTCATACAGAGCTGGTTGAGAAGGAACTGCATCAGCAATTGGTCTGGAACTGCCCTGTATACTCTCAGTACATGGCAAGAGGATAGCTGGAGCACACGCGTGGACCATGTGGGCACTGCTAGCAAGAAGGGGGGGGGGAAATGGCAGGATAGCTCAGTGGTTTGAGCATTGGCCTAATAGACCCAGGATTGTAAGTTCACTACTTAAGGGGGCCACTTAGGGATCTGGGGCAAAATCAGTACTTGGTCCTGCTAGTGAAGGCAGGGGACTGGACTCAATGACCTTTCAGGGTTCCTTCCAGTTCTATGAGATAGGTGTATCTCCATATATTTTTAAAGGCACCTGTGCAAGGGCCTTACACGCATTTGAAATGGAGTGCCCATAAAGACTGTCACTTGAACTGACAATGGGTGCCCCAGCAGTTATAGTTTCCCCTCAGCCTCAGGTAGACTTTCCAGGCACCCTTTCCATGTCCTGGTTGCGTGTACACACACACACACACCCCAACAGGCTTTGCATCAGGTATGTAGGCATGAAGGAGGCAGGCACCAGTGGAATAATAGAGATCATAATGTCTCACAGGTGAGGGATGGGAGATTAGTATGAGTGTGAGATAGTAGGCTGGGCATCAGTGAACACATTTATCCATGTGGGTGGGTGTGAACAGAGTGGGCAGAAACATGAGTGAGAATCTGAGAGGAAGATAGGGGACAAATGTGGGTGTGCACTAGAATGTGAGTGGGGGAAAATGAGAGAGGTGTACATTGGGCAGCAAGGGGATAGAGATTTAAAAAAGAAGAGGGGGGAAATATTGAGGCAAGCACATGAGAAAAAAACAAAGGGAAGGAAGGAAGAAGGAAACTGAAAAGTAAGTGGAAGGAGGGAGAGAAAGAAAAGTTATATTAGGGAACAAAATGAGATGCCATATACAACAGAGGAGAGAAAAAAATGGAATGAAGGAACAGAAAAGAAAGAGGAGGAGGAGAAGCAAGAGAGACAGAACAACTTAATTTTATTAAATACTTTTCACTGCCAAAATGTTACAATAACAAAAAGACAAATGTTTGATTTACACATAAACAGTCTTTTGAGTGGCCCATAAAATTTTGGCTGCCACCTCTTTCAGATTCTCAGATCCTGTGTAGGATCACTCTCTGAATAGCATACACAAAGGGTTCTGAGACCCTAAGGGAGTCATAGCAAGCCATACAGAAGATACTGCCTGGACTACATCTGCATCTCCATCAAGCCTGGAGAGAAAGGGACAAGAGGAGGATAGTTGGGGCTTATGAAGAGGAGCGAGAGCAATCTTAGAGGGGAGGCAAAGTCACTATGTCCTGATCTGGTAAAAATAAATTTCATAGGCTACTTTGTATCTGCCAGTCCAGCTCTGGAGGAGGCAAAGTCAATTGATGTATCAGCTCTGACATAACTGTATTTTATCCAAAGGTGTTCTGTTGTGGTTCCTCTACTGTTTGTTTTCTTTGAAAATTTTTGCAGCACCCCCCAAATTTTTTGACGTTTTCTCCTACTGAATACTTAAAGCCACAATTGATTCCTTCATGGGACTTGGCTTCATGCCATTCCTGTTCCCTTATACCTACTAGTAGAAAACATGGAAGAAAGGACTCCAGTGAACAAGACTATATTAAAAGTTATGGGGACAACAATGTCCTACACATGCTTCAGCTATAAAAAGCTCTAGGTAATATACAAGAATGTCTCTTTCAGGACTGAATTAACCAGCTTGTTCATTATAATCAAGTGAAAGAACTTCTCTAAGAAACTTGGAGCACCGATTCTAACCCCATCACTGACCTCAGTTTAAACTAATAACGGGTTTATTGACAATTTGTCTGTTCTTATTTAAGATGATTCATGATGACATCTAGTGGTGCATTTGTGTAACAAAAGTGAAAGCTACAGTGTAAGTTTACTTGATCACATTACCTGTCCACTAAGGAAGATTTAGTGCACTTATCACTCCTGGTAAAGGATCAAAACTCAAACTGAGTCCTGTGAAAGGACATGGAAAGGCTACATCATGGGTATCAGACAGTCTAGAAAGAAGGGACGAGGGTTAAGGTGAGCACTCTGCATGAAACAATTTTAAAATATTATGTAATAAACTTTAGTGAAATAACACTACATGCAATCTGTTAGCAATGATGTTTCTCTCAGACAAATGGAAATGAGCACGGGCAGTGACGAGATGAAGTTTATAAGATAATCAGTGGTTGGGATGGGTAGCTGGAAGAGTTGTGCAACACATAAGTCTACACAAACTGGGAATTTCCCCGTTTTGGAGAATCCTCAGCTGAGCAGACAATGGCCTCTGTACTTATCTGAGGTCAGGATCTGGCTGGGATCAAGTGTCCAAAGAACCTGTAGTAAAGCTAAGCTGCACAATGTACTGCACAGTATAACAATTCTGGCTGCACAATATTCTATGTTATGGCATCTGCCTGGGGCTGATGTACGGCACCTACATCCCCAAGAGACCACAAGACATCACTGTACAGAAGAGTTAGTGACCACCACCTGTAACAGTGCGAACAGCTGAGGATTCTTCAGATCCTCCAGAGGAAACTTGCTTCTGCCTGATGGGATTCATTATGTTCAGCCAGAACTCTGTTTGAGGTCTGCCCATCTGTAGCTTTACAAACAGTTAGCTTGCTTCCAGGTACACAGTTGTTGATTGTCTCCAAGCTAAATCTGTTTTCAGTCTACAGACATGATTATTCAAATTTACAGAGTGCCCACAAAAACTTGTTTAGGGACAAATTTTACTCTGATCCTCTCCCACAGACTTCAACAGGAGACACATGTTTTATCTTAATATAAAATGGGGGAAGAAAGATTTTAGTGAACTATTCCCTGGGAAAGGAGTGGGGAGATGGTTTTTGTCTTCTGTGCATAAAAGTGACAGATAATGACAACAAAAGAACAGACAAAATGATGTAATTTATCTAAATAAAAACTAGCAAAGATTAGTTTGAGAAAGTATCCAGAAGTCTGGGTGGTTATCCAAACTCTGTTTATCTACATTCTTTGTTCTGGAAGTCTCATGAGATCAGGTTGTGGTTTTTAATACCCAGAATTTCCAGTTTTAGGTTAGGTTGGACATAAATATTTTTTTCCTGAAGTGTTTCAGCAGATATGAATGAATCAATAGTTTACATTTGTAAGCAGGGTCTGAATGAATGCTTCCCTGGCAGCTAGCTAGGAGGGGGAGAGACTTGGGTGTGTTTATGTAAATACAGTTTGCTCTTGCTCTGCTTACATATTCAGCAAAAAGTTATCAACTTTGACTGTTGTTGGGTAAAAATCATCTTAGTACTGAATGCAGGGGTAGTGAAATATGGTTACCAATGTTGTAATTATTGTAGGAAAGCAGGACTCTGCTTAACCTGTCCCAAATGACTGTGCTTAACTGGTCACCCTCACTTGAAAGAACCTCATTAAGGGCACATCTACACTGGCAAAATTACAGCACTACTCAAAGAGTGCCAAAGGAAAACTGCTGTTGTGTGTTCACACTGATAGCTGCCTGTGCAATAGCATGTTTGCACTTGTGGCGCTATTTGGCGCAGTGCACTCTTGGTAGCTATCCCACAGAGCACCTTTTTGCTTTTCCTGCTAAGACTTGTGGGAAGGCAGAAGGTGTCGTGGGGCATCCTGGGTCCTGTGCCAATGCCCCGTGATGCATTGCTTCGCGTCCTAGCAATCCCTGTGCTTCTGTCCACATTTGGTGCCATCTTTCAACAGTTTGTGTACTATGCGCCCTGCCTCTTTCTGGCTGCAGGAATTGATCCCAAGCTGATGACCAGAATGCTGCTCACACTGACCAACATGCTGCTCACACTGACCAACATGTCATGAATGGCAGTGGAGTTATTCCTAAACTACAAAGGCAAGAGGAGTGCTACATTGATCTCAACACATGTAGTAGCTATGACACGAGAATGCTTGTGGCATTCACAGACGTGCTGACAACCATGGAACAAGCACTGAGCGGTGGGAGCACATCGTGATGCACATCTGGGATGATGAGCAGTGGCTGCAGAACTTTCGCATGAGGAAAGCCACATTCATGGGACTGTGTGATGAGCTGACCCCAGTCCTGAGGCGCAAGGACACAAGAATGAAAGCTGCCCATCACTGGAGAAGTACGTGGCAATTGCACTGTGGAAGTTCACTACTCCAGACTGCTACCAATCGGTTGCTACTCAGTTTGGAGTGGGACTTGTGTTGATGGAAGTGTGCAGGGCCATTAATCACATCTTGCTCCAAAAGACCATGTCTCTGGGCAACGTGTGTGAGATTGTGGATGGCTTTGCACAAATGGGCTTCCCTAACTGTGGCGGGGCGGTAGATAGCAAGCACATTCCAATTCTGGCACCAGGCCACCTAATCACAAGGGGTAGATTGAGTACATTAATCACAAGGGGTATTTCTCAATGGTTCTCCAGGAGCTTGTGGATCACTGTGGGCGTTTCACAGACATTAACGCAGGCTTGTCCGGAAAGGTGTATGATGCATGCATCTTTCGGAACACTGGCCTGTTCAAGAAGCTGCAAGCAGGGACTTTCTTCCCAGACCAGAAGATCACCATTGGGGAAGTCAAAATGCCCATTGTGATCCTGGGAGACCCCGCCTACTCCTTAATGCCATGACTTATGAAGCCATACATGGGGCAACTTGACAGCAGCAAGGAGTGGTTCAACAACAGGCTGAGCAAATACAGAATGACTGTGGAGTGTGCATTTGGCTGTTTAAAAGCCCTCTGGTGATGGCGTTATGGGAAGCTGGACATGGGCTATGACAATATCCCTATGCTTATAGCTGTGTGCTGTACACTCCATAATATTTGTGAAGGGAAGGGTGAAAGCTTCCCTAAGGGCTGGACTGCAGAGGGTCAGCACCTGAAGGCTGAGTTTGAACAGCTAGAGACCAAGGCTATTAGAGGGGCACAGTGCGGGGACATAAGGCTTTGAGACAGCAATTTCAATCTGAAAGCCACCAATATTTGTTGCTATGCTCAGGATTGCAGTGCTTGTAGTGCTAGGAAGTGACTGATGCACACGATGCAAGAAGGGGCCTTAACATATTTGTATGTTGCTTTGCAGGCCTCTTTTTGCTTTCACTTAATAGAATAAAGATATCTTTCAATAAAATAATTGTTTCAAAGCAAACCACCAGAGGAGAGAGTCAAATGAAAAAAATCATCAGCAGGGAGGGGGTGGGGGAATGGAAGTTCTCAAGAGGAGGAAGGGTCCCAGGACGGCTACAGAGTTGTGTATGTCCAGGGATCATACCCAACCTTCTCCTTTGGAGTACAATGCAGCGGGTGCTGTACTTCAGCAGAGCCAAAATGCAGATGGATGGGTGTTGAGTGCAGTGGGTATTGGGAGAAGGGAAGAGTGTGTTGGGGGTTGAGGGGGGCACATGGGAAAGTTTTGCGACAGCGGCTGCAGGGGAGGGCGGGGGCAGAGTTGCTCGGTTTGAAGACCTAGTATCGCCTGGGGCATGTCCACCTGGTGCTCCATAACTGTTAAGAGCCGTTCTGTGGCTTCTTTCTGGTGTGCTGTGTTCTCCTTTCATTCCCTCTTCTCACTGTCCTGCCACTCCTTCAATTCCTTTTTCTCGGCAGCAGAGTGCATCATAACCTCATGCATAAAGTCCTCCTTAGTTTTTCTTGGACGCTTCCTAATTCTTCGCAATCATTCTGCCACCGATAATAAAGGGGGAGACTGTGCTCCCAAGGTCATCTCTGTGAAGTTTAAATGCAACATTTTACCGAAGCAGTATTATTTGCAACACAGACAACACTGTTTCAGTGCTTTAAAACACAGCCAGTACTCTCACACCTGTCACTAACTGGCTGGCCCCAGGCAAGCACACATAAGCCACAAGACCCCCGAAATGGTGAGTAGCCACAGGGCAGGGTAAATAACTCTTCCCGGACCATGCTGTACACTGGGCACATGACTCTTGGGTACAGCCAGCACTGTAGGGGGTGCCTGATGATCATTCCTGTCCCCACACTTTCCACAGGATGTGATCATTATGGAAGATCTCATTGCTGAGGATGAGCAGGGAATCAAGGGAGGGTCTTCTCCAAGCTTTCGGCTTCTACCCTGGTCCCTCTGCAGCAATGATTCTCCCCCCCCCCTTGGTGGCACAGTGGCGTGGGAAAGTTACCATTAATGGGGCAAGAAACAAAGCACCTCTGCTGAGGAACTTGCGGGAGCAGATTACCAAGTTTCTCCACAAGAGTTTCCTGAAGATCTCTGAGGGAGATTCCTGTGAAGTGAGGGAGTGTATCAACAGCCTGTTCTGCCACTCAAACTAGGCATGAGGTGGGTGTGATGGAGCCCCTCCATACGGCTTTATGGAATATGCTTATGATTGTATATGTGACATAACCAGAATATGTTTTAGGCTACAGATGCCATGTAACATATCTATGTAAATGTTATGATCTACTGAATGTATTCATCCCATTTGTATGTGTGTATCATTTTTGTACTTGAAGTTATGAATATTGGCTGTATACTTGCTTGATTTCTAAGTAAGCTTGGTAAGGCATTTGGTCAGTTTCTTTACAAAGGAATTTGCAAAGTTAAGTGCATCTTGATTGGGCACTTAAGGAACAATGAATCTTGGAATGCTCCAATCCACATACGAAGTCTACCTGAGGACGTTCAAGGAAGCATGTGAACCATGGCTGCTACCCTGTAAGTTCTGAGTCATGCATGGACATGTGACTTGCCCATGTGACTCCAAAACTCCATCTTGGAGCTGGACTTTGCATGGGGGGGAGGGCCTCCACCCACAAGAGATAGTCTATTTAAACCCTTTTCTAAGAGAAATGGAGGAACTGAGTCTCTGTTTAGATTGCAAGCTCCTTAGGGCAGGGATTTCCTTTTTGCTCTATGGGTTTGTACATCATCTAGCACAATGGAGGAGTTCTGGTCAATGATGGGATTTCCCAGGCCCTACCACAAATACAAATAAATAACAATATTCCCATTCCTACCATGGGCCTCCACTGAGACTGCCAACAGGAGTGTCAATGCATGCCAATGTAAGGGTGTAATTTTTAAAAGAACAACTGTCCACTAGAAACTGGACTGAAACCAGCACATTCGTTTCATATAAGCCAACAAGGAACCATTAAGTGATAATAACATTCAGTCATTAGCTGATTAGAAAGAGTTACACATTTTTTCTAATAAAGTCAATTAGGGTTCCAGTTTAGGTATTAATGTATTCAAGACATTGCAATCTTTTGATGAATATATTTAACCTCTTCTTATCTGTAACATTTTTCTATTTAGAAAATATCAGTTATACACAAATGTGTGAGTGACACTGGCTAAACTCACTGGTGAAGGTTAAACAGCCTAACTGTGCTTTGTATTGAGCAAGTTTGGTCAGATTGTTCCACTGCCTCAACATTATTTAAATAAAGGTTTCTGAATATAATTGTAAAGGTGAGGTGCTTTGCCTCCTGTCACATTTTGCCTACTTCTTCATGTTACTCTAGTTATGAATTCATGAGCCTCTGGAACCTGCAGCTTGTGCAAATACATGTTATTTTTGGTAAGGCATGCAAATAAAATTGGACAACGCATCATCATCATTTATTCTGGCAAATAAGGAGCTCGAGTTACACTGTACAAATATTTGTCCAGGGATCTGTGTGAGAAATAATTAAATTATACTGTACTCATAAAGCTTATGGAAAGGTTTGAAGAGTAAACAAAAGCAGAATGAAAATACTGTTTTATAATGAATGCATCAGAAAAGGGTTGCATTAGAAGAGTGAATCTTGAAAAGTTCAGAATGTCTAATTGGATAAGCTCACTGGCAGGTTCAGACCCCTCTATGAAGCTTATTTGAACTTGAATCTTTGAAATTTCCTTCCTTTTTCTCCCCACAAAACTCCCTTCTCCAACACAGTTGGGCTAATCATGAAATACTTACACTCAGAACATTTTTAATCTCCTCTTCGCAAAAAGAGGTCCCAGTCGTGCAATGAGTTCCATACAGGTAGACCTTTATGTCCATGTAGAATTCCACCGAAGTTTGGAAATCTGCCAAGGGTTCTCTGCCAATTTACACATTGCAGGATTGGGATCATTTTTCCCCCCTTAAACAATCACTGTTGGAATAGACCAGGTGGATGTACACGTTTATACATATAAAAGGGTCATACATTGGCAGAGTCATCTGCAATAAAATAGGCCTGGCACACTAAATTATTATGGTTTGAAAACTTGACTTTAACTTAAATGAACTGGGTTCATGTTTTGCTTACAAGAGACTAAGTAAAACAAAAAAGAGTAGGGAGATCAGAGAAGAAAAGATCCAATGAAAAATTAAACATGGGGGGGGTCAGTCCCCTCAAAACTCTTTTGCAAATCAGTCTGTTTCACTAAACTGTTCATGTCAAAACCCTGAGAGTGTACTCAAGATAATCTGCCACTCTGTCCCTCTCAGACCTCCTAGAATAGAGCTTTGAAACCAGTGGGGAGGGCACATCTGAATTTCTTGGGGGACAGAATAAGCCTTCCAATGGTTCAGTGGTTATGGTAGAAGTGGCGGAGCCAAGGGCAGGTCAAAGAGCCACTTATTCAGGTTTGTCCCAGCTGCCCCAATGTCATGACAGCTCTAGAGCACAGAGTCATAATGCCACTCAGGGCAGCTGGGGCAGCTAAGCCAAACCCAGGGAGAATCTGCCACCCCAGGCAGTTAATTCTTGAAAACTGTGGGACTACTTCATTCATTCCTATATGGTACTAACTCAGGCTAAAACTCAAGAAACACAACTCATCATCTGCTAACACAACCACTCTGTAGTGTGGACACAAGCTGGTACTACTCAAGTACCATTAATCCTCCAATGACTTCCCACAATTCCCCACGTGTGCAGGAACAAGAGGCAAGTCCTCCCACAATTCACTGGGAAAGAATTCATAGAATGGCTCAGCTTACTACAAACTATGGGGTGTGCCCCAGAAGTTTTAGCACCACACACTAGGGGAGTTTTAGCACCACACACTAGGGGAGTGTAGCCCCAAGTGTTATTTTGTAGTTTGGCCATTCTCATTTGACTTAGGCTAACTCGAGATGTAGTGTAGAGAACTTGAGTTAACACCGCAATGACGACATACCCTTCTTGCCAACTATGATAACGATGATAAAGGACCTCACACAATGTAAAAACATGTCCTACTTTCAGTGCTTCATAGTCAACCATCGTGCAACGTATTAAAGTTGATTGGAAATGCACATGTAAAACACATATCATACTAAGGAACTCAGAGAGAACTTATTTTTAGAGCAGAAAAGTAAGACTAACAAAACAACTAGAGATAATCACTTCTTGATCGCAACTATAACATGAATGCGCCATTTTTCAGTGGTGGGATGCTTATCTCTTTTCAACAGTATGTTTCTAACTTTTTCTGTACAGTGTCATTTGATCAAGAGATGGAAAATATTAGTCACAAAACTGACCCCATCAGAGAATACATAAGGATTTCAATACAGTAAAATACTTCTTTTCACTTCATCATTACAGAGGTCACAATAGTGTCAGAATACACAGCCTGTTTTTATCAGTGGTGCATCAGGAGCCCAATGGAACTTTTTTTTTTTCATATTAACCACACACACAGTTTCCATATATATTTGCATGAAAGGAGTCAGACAACAGCACACACAGTGTGGATACAACCAGAGTGACACAAGACTTTTTACTTTAAAAGAAAATAAAGAAAAACACTCAGGATGGAATTTGGAAACTTGACCCCCTGGCCAAGTGCTACTACTAAATGAAACATTAAAAATGGGGGGACAATCCAAGAAAAAAAATTGTAAGTATAAGATTATGCTTGACTCATTTCAGAATTTAAATTGAATTAGAGTATTTCCTTCAGCATAAACAAGGAATGTAGAGATAAGGGCATAGCCTTTCTGTCCAGGATATACTTCCCACACACACTTGTAAGGTCAGCCTTAGAATGGCAGCTGCACCTGTTTTCTAAATATGTACAATGTGTAGATAAATGTATGCCTATGTGAATCTTCTGTATTAAATTCTCAGTATATTAAGATCAATAAAACTCTATGCAATAAACTGAAAAGAGAGGTTAGAGTGCAATCAACTAAAACTTTTATCATAAAGGTTTCTTTATGGAGACTTCACTGTATAGTCAAAATAGCTGCATATTTAAAAAAAAGTAAATAGCTTCTTTACAACCTAACATGGCATAATCTTCTCATGCTGAAATAAAAATGATGTATGTTACAGTTTCATTCAAAATAAAGGCTTTGCTCTTTGATCTATCAAAACATTTTTCTGTTTCACAGGATATTCTCTCATTATAGATAATTGTAATTACAGTCATCCCAGACTTGTATTGTTTAACAAATTACTCATATCCTTTCCATCTGTGAATAATTTTAGATCTTAGATTCATTTACTATCAGAAGTGTGATTAATTCTCAGAATGTGTGTGACTACTTCATTCATTCATATATTGTACTAACTCAGCTAGGGTCCTGTGATTTGTCTTTTGGGTGATGAAATCTGCTGGAAATGCACAATCCTACATGCTAAGATACTTTTCATGAGCTTACGTGGAAAAGCTTCATAATAAACCAAGGAACAGATCTGGGTAATTTGCACACAACTCCTCTGAACTAAATCCACAAGTGGTGTAACTGAGTATAGCTCCATTGTCTTCAATAGAACTATGCTGATTTATACCAGCTGAAGACAATACCTTTGATAACGGTTACATTCATGTGAATTTCAGCAGTATACAATACCCTTGGGCTAGGACAGAACAAAGCAAAAAGGTATCCCAGCATGTATGTCCCTCTCTGCAGGTCCATACGTGGGGCAGGGCTCTGAAGGAAAAGGGAAAGCTGATGAAGAAGAACTGTGTAAATACTCAAGACTCTTGTGATTTAGCACATTTCTGTCTTCACATTAATCCAAGATAGCGTATTTCATCAATCCTAACCTTAGCTTTAGAAGTGGATTATATGTATTCCAGCCTTTCAAAAGCATTATCAAAGAAATGTTCATATTGTTTCTGAATGTAATTCTATAAACTGACTTGTGTGTTGATACAGTAGCTGAAAACCTACAAGTGAAATTTATTCTGAACAGTAATAGTGTTGAGCTCAGATAGAGAATGAAAGTATTAGGATCAAATTTGATCACATACTCTTTTTAATTATTGGGGATAAGCAGTGCAGGTGGGCTAAGGAGCAGAATGTCAGGGTGAGCAGTCTAGGGACTCTATTTGTAAAAACCTTTCTGAATGAGAAGCAAGATCTCCAAATGCTGATTCATAAAAACCCAGAGCCACCTCCTGAATGGTGCTAAGCCCAGCTGCTAATTTTGGGGACCCAATGTTTCACAGGATGGGGCCCACCACAGACTCTCATTGACATGACACCCAGACAGCCACACTTCTGCAGAACTAAGCACTTGGAACTGCATGAGAAATGCAAACACAGTACCAAGCGAGATAAACCATTCTTCACTATCAGAGGGGTAGCCATGCTAGTCTGGATCTGTAAAAGCAGCAAAGAGTCCTGTGGCACCTTATAGACTAACAGATGTATTGGAGCATGAGCTTTCGTGGGTCAATACCCACTTCGTCGGATGCATGTATTCACCCACGAAAGCTCATGCTCCAATACGTCTGTTAGTCTATAAGGTGCCACAGGACTCTTTGCTGCTTTTACATTCTTTACTAAAAATACAAAATTCCAAACTGTGTAAAAAGCTTATTGAGAGAGAGCGTGAGAGCAAGAGATTTTTTTTTATTCAGCACATAACATTAAAAATATTAAAGTTAAATCCAAAAACCAATCCAGGGCCGAGTGGAAACATGAAGTAGAAAGAAGTTTCAATAATTCAAAAAGAACAAAATATTTAGGAAAAAAAGTGTTTTACAAACAGCCTCACAATTGACAACGTAGGGTAAAATTCTGTCCTCATGAACTCAAAGGAGTTTTGTTTTTAGTCTCAGAAAGGCCAACTGCTGAGCATGATAGAGACTGAATTACTTAGAAGTGACCTCTCCAGGACAGATCCGAGGCATATGGTAGGAGCGGTGTGGGAAACACTACATACAGATGCCCATGCTGTGCTCATTCTATAGACAGAGAACCTCAAGTGTGACACAATTACCATGAGTACTAAAATACAGTGATGTAAAAGAAAGCAATAAATCAATAAAATTGCAAAACTTTGCTGCCTTGCACTTGTTTAGCCATTTACACTTATGAACAGAGGGGGCACATGCTACCAAATCACAATGTGCACACAGGTGTATATGACTACATAACCTGCTAAATAGCAAATAACCAGACTACATAATGGAAGCTTTCAAGGAATGACTCAAGTCTTTCTTACCTTCTAGATTTGCTCTGATTACAGTCATGGGGAGCCTGCCCTCAGTGTAACTCCACTGGTCAACAGGCTAGCACCAGATTCTGGTATGGTATACATCGGTGTACTGTAATGCTCTGCTCAGGTAAATGAAGCCACACTGCAATTTAGGGCAGCAGCAGATGTGACCCCTAATGTAGACAGCTGAAGCCACTCTTTGCACCAGTGGATCGTTCCTTGATTTAAACTAGCATAAAATGCACCAGAGTAAATCATAGTTTATTGCAGCATACCCTGTCTACATTATGAGTTGCACCAGTGCAGCTACCCAAATTGCTAGCACCAATGGCTGAAACTCACGCAAATCCTCAGTGCAGACAAGGCTTCAGGGGGAAAAGATCAAATTCAGCTGAAACTATGGAATTCATATCATAGTGCTACAAAAAGTACATTTGTATTTTTTTGCCTGTTACCTAGTGCATAATCAGATGATTCAAATACCTGTAAAGGAAGAACAGAGAACAACATAGTCCTGCTTTCATGAGCTACAAATGTGTAGTTAAGCTCTAGGCCACAGTATTTGTTGAAAGTGTTTATCTTTGCTGATACATGTTCTCCAGTAAGAACAAAACAGTCTTCTTTTACAATGGAGTTTTCCATACAGCAACCAAAGAAAAAATAGTTGTTATTGACTCCTGCTTTAAAGAAGAATTCAGCAATGCAGACTACCTTATATTTTAAAATAAAGCCATCTAGGTTATGCACGAGTTCCACTCCAATGATCCAAAGTACAAATGTATCTCGATATGAACATTTTTATTACAGCACAGGTAAAGGCTACAGCTAAGTATTTCAAAAATGGAGGCCTGAAGGTTCTAAATCTTGGCTTGTTCTTTTTTAAAGTGTTAAGCACCCAGCAACTCCCCCTGAGGTCTGCTTTAAATTTCAGTGTGGGTTTCTGTTGAGTCAATTATTTGGGTTTTGCTTGTGGGCAATGTTTGGAGTATATATTACACACAGGGAACTATGCAAAGCCATAGAGCTATGAGAATTTGAGCAGCTATCTCAAGGATACTGGCATGAATTCTCTTTGGGTTTGGGGGATAAGGCCTCATATAGTATTATCAGTCAGAGTTGTCATGGTGCTTTGCAAGTAGGCATTTTAATATCTGGTAGAAAACCTAATGGGCTAGAGTCTAAGATGGTCTAAACTGATGTAGTTCCATTGATTTCAGACTCTAAAGATATGGCCCAATTATAAGAAAGGCGAGTTTAAGGGTTCCACAGTTCGGAATGTCTCCATGGGCAGTGAAACTCTGCACCATCCTTATTTTGTGTTCCAATATAAAAGCACAATCTAGCCCTAGGATAGGTGTAGGCCAATCAAGCCCTAATCTGAACCAAATTAGATTTAAATTACTAGACTGAAAAGAGATCTCTTTGATTAGTGGTGGGGACTATAATGTAGTAATCTAATTCTAAACTGATATACACAGAAACTCATTTTAAAGAAAGACACATTCCATAAAGAACATTGTACATAAGCTTATTGAAGAATTTGGCCTTCAGAACATATGGCATTGTTTAGAGGAGGAGGAGTTGGACAAATAAAAAAATAGAAATAAAAAAGGAGAAGATGACTTTCTTCAGTTCACAAATAATTTTCTAGGATAGATATTTCCTTAATTTCCTCATCACTACATAGTAGTGATAGTTTCTGACAGGATCCATATGTCAGAATAAGTTTACCAAGTCTGATCAATATTTTGGATTAATATTGACTTAGCATATCCCAGACAGTTGTCTTGGAGATTCAATAATTCACTCACAAACTCGAAATTATTCAGTTTAAATCAAAGTCTTGAGTTCTCCAAAACCTCTCCAGGCATATTTATAGGGTGTCCCTCAAAACATTTTGAGAGAAGGAATAATTTACTGTTCAACAAAAGCAAACGAGAAACATAAAACCCTGAAAAACGATTAAAGGAAAAGCCAAATTTAGGGATAGCATTACAGTTGATTGTAATGAGACGGAAGCTTTTCTAGAGTCACGTATCTTGGACTGTGGAGTTATGGAGGTCTCATTTTATAAAAGAGAAATTGTTACGTTCATGTTTTTCTAAAAAAGCACCAAAGGAACAAGTCTTTTACAAATTCAATAATTTAATCTGTTTCAGTTAGGCCCTTGAAAGACTGTTTTGAATGCTTGTTAATTATTCTTTTCTTTAATGCTTAAGAACCAGGGGACAAATCTCCATTGAGATGAGTGGAGATGCCTCATTCCTGTCAAAGATTTTCATAAATACAGTGGGTGAATTTAAACAGTTCATCCCGGTTTTAGAGGTCTGACCAATTCCAGTTATATTCCCTATATGTAAAACGAGGAACACCGTTGGAACTGGTCAGACCTCTAAAATCAGAGTGAACTTTAAGTGCACCTGCTGTACTATATCAGGTTCCAAAACTCACATGTTTTCTTTATTTAGGAGAATGAGCCCAAATATTTGTTGTCTTTGTAAGCTATTCAGAGAAGATGAAAATGGGATCACTTCTAAGTAAGTACTACTATAATTCTGCAGTCACATAATCCTACAAGAGATGAAGGGATTTAGCCTCCTGACTGAAAGAGTCAAGAGGGCTAACAATACAATTTAATGCTGAATATTTACCTATGCATGTTGTCCTCATGCATGCACATACGTTGATCACCTGTTATTCATGCTGTTGCTTCACAGTAGAACAATTTCAATATATTTGCATTGTCTTACGCTATGAGTAACTGGATTGTTTTAATTTGAGCTGTTCAGGCATAGACATCCTGGTCCAAGTTCACCCCTGGTGTAACCACTGAAGTCAATGAGCTATACCTGGGATGAATTTAAAGCAGGGATGTTTTGGGTTTGTTTTTGTTTGTGGGGTTGTTTTTTTTTAGCTCAGTCTCACTGCCAGATGTTGAAAATTTGTGCCTTATGCTGCCATTTGTCTCAGCTGGACAGGTTCTCCAGCCACTTTATGTTTTCCATGATACCATAGATTCCTATGTACACTACAACTGCTCAACAAGAGAGGAGATTGTGGTGCTTCAGAACCAGGGAACCCAGCCCATAGAAGAGAATTGGGACATGAGGCAACC
The DNA here is from genome assembly GCF_016161935.1 of Mauremys reevesii. Taxonomy (NCBI): domain Eukaryota; kingdom Metazoa; phylum Chordata; order Testudines; family Geoemydidae; genus Mauremys; species Mauremys reevesii. The sequence continues at coordinate 61,281,345 of NC_052630.1, forward strand.
GAACTACAGCTGTATCAGAGGGGTAGCCGTGTTAGTCTGGATCTGTAAAAGCAACAAAGAATCCTGTGGCACCTTATAGACTAACAGACGTTCTGCAGCATGAGCTTTCGTGGGTGAATACCCACTTCTTCAGATGCAAGGGCTGAACTACAGCTCACATCAAGTACCACAATGGCATTTCCAAATTGAAATCTTTCAGCCCAAAATTTCTAGTTTTTTTATTTTTTCAGTAAAGTCAAGTTTTTCTGTGTGGAAAAAACAAACACCAACCAGCTCTTCTTAGCACTTTGCAAGATGGTGGGAGACAAATGGATTTTAAAAGTGTACAAATAACATATGAGAATCCAAAACAACCTCACTAAGGCAGTAGTCTCACTTCTACTAATAGTATTTATTCTTTTTATTACAGTAGCACATAGAAGCAACAAGCAAGATTGGGACGCCATTGTGCAAGACACAGTACAAACACAGTGAGATTGTAGGCTCATTGGGGCAGGGACTATCTAAATACAAAAAAAACGAAAAAGGTTGGAAGGGAAAACAAATCAAGTGACTTGCCCAAATTCACACAGCTGGTCAGTGGCAGAGCAGGAAATAGAAGCCATGTCTCCTGACTCCCAGTCCCAGGCTTTCTGCAGTGGACCATGGTCCCTTAAGTACTTTGTCTTTTCTATTGTGCAGTACACATTGGATAGTGGAGACATAACCAGTTCTTCTCCCTCTCCATAAGGATTCTCACTGCAGCAGATCCTACTGATACAACTACTGTGACTAGGTGGGGTTATAGTCAGAAAAGTGGGGAACGAACATCTTAATAGTCCATACTCATTTTCCCCTCAGTGACTTCCATATATTTCCTCAGTTTACAGTAAAACACCATTCTTCCCTAAGCGTAAACTCACCCATGGAGTGTAACTAAAAACAGGCTGTGTTTGTTCTGCTTTGCAGATTAACACTAGAGGCAAATATTCAGAAATGGAAATAAAATGGCAGTTTTGATGGCGCTCAGGGTGACAGACAAGAACGTCACTTATTCTGTATAAGAGTGATAATGCTGACAACAGTAAAAATGTGTCTGTGTCAGTAACAGCAGATATGACTCAGAAGCAGCTCTATCAACGAATAAGCATTCACAGGAACAAGATGCAACTTTTGCAGAGCCACCTCTCTTCTCATAACCACACACTTCAAGTATTTATGTAAAGAGGAGGTCAGTTAGGCATGAGAAAAGCCCTACTTGAACAAGAACCAACTGTGTGACCAGAAATTACGAAAGAACTAAGACTACAGTTTGGTGGTTGCAAAATTTCTATCAAAGATAGGAGTTAAATCTATCTAAAAATGTGCTGAGTAACTGACATTCATTTTTCTTCCCAGAAAAGAAGATTCGCTTGTTATAACAAACAGTAAGACACGGCAGTGGTTTCCTTCCTAGAATTATATCAAAACAAACCTAAGAAATCACCACAAACTAGACTACAAAACCAGCAAACAGCTGCTGTGCAGAGCAGACTTATAAATCAATCCCACTAGTACCTACTATCCACAAACCAATACTGCTTTTAATCAAATATGGATTATTCTTGAACTTCATGGTAATTAAGTGGCTTTAGTTAGGATTCAGTAACTGATGCCAAAATGGAAGGATCAAGGGAGAATGAAAACTCTCTCTCCAGTTTGATTAGAGCCTAATGAACTACAATGCACTTTTTCTCCAATCTCTTACATGGACATGAACATTTAGCATAGGCATTTCTTTCAAGTTACCAGTGGTAGGATACTAAAAATTATAAGACCCGGAGACAAAGATGGTATATATAAAGTTATGCTGATTTACACCAGTGCAGAATCTGGCCCTTAGAAGTTTATTTTTCTTCAAGATGTTTAGTTCTTTCTGATCCCTCAGTCTTCCACAGAACTGAGAGTTAAGAGAATAAATGGAAGATCCCTAAAACCCAGGAAATTGTCACGTAAGGACAACAAGCATAGAAGAAAAACAATCCATTGTTAGTCACCTCTAAGAATCCCCTTGATTAGTAATACCGTGATTAATTTTAAATTACAAACAAGTAGGGAATTAAATGAATTTAGTGTCTTTTGCAGTCAAGATTCTATTAGTCTTTTCATCATTTATCAGCTACAATAGAACCTCTGGGTTACGAGCACGAGAGTTATGAACTGACCATCAACCACGCACCTCATTTGAAACTGGAAGCATGCAATCAGGCAGCAGCAGAGACAAAAGCAATACAATGCAGAACTGTGTTAAATGTAAATTACTAAAAAAAATAAAGGGAAAGTTTTAAAAAAATTGACAAGGTAAGGAAACTGTTTCATTTAAATTAAGATGGTTAAAATCAGCATTGTTATTCTCCATAGTAAAGTTTCAAAGCTGTGTTAAGTCAATGCTCAGTTGCAAACTTTTGAAATAACTACCACAGCGTTTTGTTCAGAGTTACGAACAATCTCCATTCCCGAGGTGTTCATAATACTGAGGTTCTACTGTATCATGTTCAGAGCTCAACCTCTCAGCTGATGATAAGTGTAGAAGGTGTTAGTTGAGAAGAAAAAAGTTTTTACATTTTTTATCATACTCAGTCCCAAGGGACTTTAATAATAGTACCTAACATTGCAGTGGCACCTGAAGTCCTGAACCACAGCAGGGTCTCTAGACACAAAGATCACCCCTACATGATCACCCCTGCCTCAAAGAGCTGACAATCGGAACTGTTAATGCTTTCTTTATTCTTCTCCCATTCTGAAGTACTGTACTGCACTGCCTACACACACACAATTTCCATTGACTTTAAAGGGACTTGTATGTGTTTAATTTAGCGCAGAACTGGGTCCACAGTTATTGAAAGTTATCTTTTCTTCAAAATTGTAAGCACGAGATCTGAGACATCCAAAAAATGAACTTGCAGAGAGCAAAATGCATATAAATTCATTGAATTATGTGACTGTATTTTAGATAATGAAATTTAGCTTTATTTTTAAGCCTAGCATTAGCCACGCAGTTAACTACAACTCTAATCCCACAATAACCTTTCCTCCTTTTGCAAAGAGTGTCATTGGAGGAAGTGCTACAGTGGTCCCAATCTTTTGAAAAGTTGATGACTACTAAATGTAAGTAGTTGTATGTTTGTACTCCAGCAGAGTTATTTACCAGCAGCTAGCTAACTTTTTTAGAAATGTGTGGATAGGGAAAACTTATGTGATACATTGGTATATCTCCATTTACTGCGTTTTATGGTTATTGACTTCCATTAAAGAGGAAAGCGAATGAAAAATTTTAATGCCAAATCAATCACCACAAATGCCCTTGATGCCCATTGCAATATAATTAATCACTATGAATCCTTCTGAGAGATAAGTTAGGTGAGATAATATCTTTTATTAGGCCAATTTCTGTTGAGGAAGGGACACATTTTTGAGCTTCACCAAGCTCTTCCTTGTCTGGGGAATTAAATACAAACTGGGACAGACTATTAAGCATAAGGGATTCACACTTGCTGTAGGAGACTACTTAAAATGAAGTGGGCCATTAAGGGTTTAGCAGGCAGTAGCGTGTGTTACAAATTGTTGCAATAAGTCATAAATCCAGCATTTGTGTTAAGTCATTGGTTTTAAGTGTTCAGCAAAGTTATGAATTTATGTTTCTAGGCTCATCTTTAAAAGGTGTTTCACAGGTTTCCTTTGATGATGAAGACTAAGAGGTCAGACATGAAGTGATCACTTTGTAAAAAGTGTTCACCCACAGGTCATTTTTATCTTATTTTTTGTGACGGTTCATTCAAGAGCATAGTGATTGTCTGGTTTCACCCCCATAGTTGTTTTGTAGCATCTGATGTGCTAGTTGAGGCATGGGTTGATAGAGGCATGTGATATAGGAGTCATGAATCTTGAAAGGTGTGTTCTGGGGAGTATTGATCATTGTAGAAGTGGAGATATGTCTGCAGATTTGCACTTGTTATTATGGCAGGATCTGATGCCATTTTGAGTTGGTGTGTCCTAGTCTGTGGGAAGCTAGGTGAGGTTGGGTCAGTGTTTTAAGGCCAGAAGAGGGGGTTTGGGAAAGATTTCTTTCAAGATGTGGTCCCCTCAAGTCAGGGTTGTAGTTTGATGACACCCCATGTGGGTTCCAGTGTGGGGTGGTAGGTGAAAACTAGGGGTGTATGTTCAGTGGGGTCCCCCCTCCTCCCCCGTGTATTGAAGCAGGTTCTCCCAAGGTATTTGGGTGACCCATTCCATGATGTGATCTATTTTTCTAGTGGCATGTCCTTGTTTGATGAAGGCATTTGTGTGAATATCGCGGAGTTTCTCCTCAGAGAAAATTCTGTGGTACCAGTGCCTGGCTGTAGATACCAGACTTCTTGCTGTGTTCAGGGTGGCTGCTGGATCCAGAAGTTTCTTGTATATAGTCATCTGTAGGGCTCATCATGGTGTCCAGGAAGTTGATGCTAGCATGGGAATGTTCAAGAGAGTTTGATGGTTGGGCAGTGGTGCTTGAAGTTCTGGAGTAATTTTAGGTCATCTGTCAAAAGGATGAAAATATTGTTGATGTCCTCATTCTCAAAGGAAACCTGCACAATGGACAAACTTGGGAACTTAAATTCATAACTCTACTGAACACTAAAAATCATGTACTTAAACAAAGACATTAAACAGAAGTTACTAGATCACAGGCCCTGGTTCTCATGGGAGACTTCAATCACCCTGATATCCGCTGGGAGAGCAATATAGCAGTACACAGACAATCCAGGAAGTTTTTGAAAAAGTGTAGGGGACAATTTCCTGGTGCAAGTGCTGGAGGAACCAACTAGGGGCAGAGCTCTTCTTAACCTGCTGCTCACAAACTGGGAAGAATTAGTAGGGGAAGCAAAAGTGGATGGGAACCTGGGAGGCAGTGACCATGAGAGGGTCAAGTTCGGGATCCTGACATAAGGAAGAAAGGAGAGCAGCAGAATACAGACCCTGGACTTCAGAAAAGCAGACTTTGACTCCCTCAGGGAACTGATGGGTGGGATCCCCTGGAAGAATAACATGAAGGAGAAAGGAGTGCAGGAGAGCTGGCTGTATTTTAAAGAATCCTTATTGAGGTTGCAGGAACCAACCATCTCAATGTGTATAAAGAATAGTAAATATGGCAGGCCAACAGCTTGGCTTAACAGTGAAATCCTTGCTGATCTTAAACACAAAAAAGAAGCTTACAAGAAGTGGAAGATTGGACAAATGACCAGGGAGGAGTATAAAAATATTGCTCAGGCATGTAGGAGTGAAATCAGGAAGGCCAAATCACACTTGGAGTTGCAGCTAGCCAGAGATGTTAAAAGTAACAAGAAGGGTTTCTTCAGGTATGTTAGTAACAAGAAGAAAGTCAAGGAAAGTGTGGGCCCCTTACTGAATGAAGGAGGCAACCTAGTGAGAGAGAATGTGAAAAAAGCTAATGTACTCAATGCTTTTTTTGCCTCTGTCTTCACGAACAAGGTCAGCTCCCAGACTGCTGCACTGGGCAGCACAGCATGGGAAGGAAGTGACCAGCTCTCTGTGGAGAAAGAAGTGGTTTGGGACTATTTGGAAAATCTGGATGAGCACAAGTCCATGGGGCCGGATGAATTGCATGCAAGGGTGCTAAAGGAGTTGGTGGATGTGATGCAGAGCCATTGGCCATTATCTTTGAAAAATCATGGCAATCGGGGGAGGTCCCAGATGACTGGAAAAAGGCTAATGTAGTGCCCATCTTTTAAAAAGGGAAGGAGGAGGATCCGGGGAACTACAGGCCAGTCAGCCTCACCTCAGTCCCTGGAAAAATCATGGAGCAGGTCCTCAAGGAATCAATTCTGAAGCACTTAGAGGAGAGGAAAGTGATCAGGAACAGTCAGCATGGATTCACCAAGGGCAAGTCATGCCTGATTAACCTAATTGTCTTCTCTAAAGAGATAACTGGTTCTGTGAATGAGGGGAAAGCAGTGGATGTGTTATTCCTTGACTTCAGCAAAGCTTTTCATACTGTCTCCCACAGTATTCTTGCCGGCAAGTTAAAGAAGTATGGTGGATAGAAAGCTGGCTAGATCATTCGGCTCAACGGATAGGGTCAGTCCTGGGGCCAGTTTTGTTCAATATCTTCATTAATGATCTGGAGGATGGTGTGGACTGCACCCTCAGCAAGTTTGCAGATAACACTAAACTGGGAGGAGTGGTAGATACACTGGAGGATAGGGATAGGATACAGAGGGACCTAGACAAATTAGAGGATTGGGCCAAAAGAAATCTGATGAGGTTCAACAAGGACAAGTGCAGAGTCCTTCACTTAGGACAGAAGAATCCCATGCACCGCTACAGACTAGAGACCGAATAGCTAGGCAGCAGTTCTGCAGAAAAGGACCTAGGAGTCAACAGTGTGCCCTTGTTGCCAAGAAGGCTAATGAGCATTTTGGCTGTATAAGTAGGGGCATTGCTAGCAGATCGAGGGACATGATCATTCCCCTCCATTCAACATTGGTGAGGCCTCATCTGGAGTACTGTGTCCAGTTTTGGGCCCAGGGCCGCCCAGAGGATTCCAGGGCCTGGGGTCTTCGGCAGCAGGGGGGCCCTTCCGCTCCGGGACACCCCGCTGAAGTGCCCCGAAGTCCCGCGGCGGGGCTCCCCCCGCCACCGAATTACCGCCAAAGCGGGACCCACCGCTGAAGTGCAGCCCGTTCTTAGGTGGTAATTCGGCGGCGGGGGGGGCCCTGCTGCGGGTCTTCGGGGCACTTTGGCGGGGCACTTTGGTGGGATGTTTGGACAAAATACAGAAGGTCCTCATTATAATGCCTTTGCAATAGCAAACCTTGAGCTATAGTGAACATGGTCCCTGGATCCTACTCACCCTCTCTGCCATGGCCCTAGGAGCTCTGTCTTCCTCCACCCCTCTCTCTATAACAAACTGTTGGCTATGCTGAAGAAATGGTTTGGATCCCTAGGTTCATTATAGCAAAGGTGTACTGCACCCTTAATGAATACCGGAGCGGAAGGACCCCCCGCCAGCGAAGACCGGGAGCAGAAGCAGCTCCTGGGCCCGGCCCCTCAAGAGTTTTCCGGGCCCCCCGGAGCAGCATGAGTGCTTGTAACCACCACCCTCAGCCTGTGGCATGCTGACATCTCTTGCAGAAACCAAAAAACCCTATGATTTGCATCACTGGAGAAATTTGCTTTTAGAACTAGAGAGCTATGAATCACTCACAATATATAGATTTTGCCATTGATTAAATGTCTCTGCATTGCTCTCAGGTTGCAAAGGGCCAAGTATATGAATCATGAGAAACTTCACTTGAAGTCAATGAAGCTGCAACTGCTTATCCCAGAGCTATGTTGGTCTTAAAGTATTTGCCTACACTAAGTTTTACTGGAAAATATTTCTCACCATTGCTAAAAAAGGTGCTACTCAGCAAGTAGTAACAATGGTTGAAACCTCAATGTTCTCATGACTGCAGGTATTTTAGCCACTGCATCATCAAGCACTGCTCAGAGCAGGTGTAAGTGACATGGTGTTAAATTCTTGAAGCTGCTAGTTCTTTAAAGGATAGTGTACTAAGGCTTCCAATAATTGCTACCACTGGTAAAGCCAAAAATCAGTGGAAGTTGGGATGTTTGGACAAAATACAGAAGGTCCTCATTATAATGCCTTTGCAATAGCAAACCTTGAGCTATAGTGAACATGGTCCCTGGATCCTACTCACCCTCTCTGCCATGGCCCTAGGAGCTCTGTCTTCCTCCACCCCTCTCTCTATAACAAACTGTTGGCTATGCTGAAGAAATGGTTTGGATCCCTAGGTTCATTATAGCAAAGATGTACTGCACCCTTAATGAATACCAGAACACAATTTGGAAAAACTTTTATTTGCTGGAGAGAAAACTGACAGCTTTCTTAGTTACAATGATGGCAGCAACAAAAGTCACCTTTCCTGTTGATGACAGAGGAAAAAAATGGAAGTAGTACAGGAGCCAGCAAACAGAGCTGTAAACAGGGGAGGTTGATGGGAGTTTGCAGGGAACACTAAAAGAGGCAAGCAGAGGAACAGACAGTCTAGTGAAGGGAGTGTGTGGTGTTCTGGCAGTGTTTTGCTGCTTGTTGGGGGTTTGCTTTGCTATGGGTTGTGGTGTTTTGGTTTGGTTTGTGCTTTCTGGACTTAGATGGGAAGTCTATGACAGAAGCAGCAGTGGTAGTGACCGAAGCAGTGGAAGACACAATGAAGATGACTAGATGTTGAAGCTGCGGTATGTACATGATCCTGGAGGGGGTACCTGAAAAGAGTTTCATCTGCATGAAGTGGCACCTGATAGAGCTGATGGAAGAAAAGATGCGAGGATTGGAGATGCAGGTGGGAATTCTGGTTGAGTTTAGAAGGGAGTTTGAGCAGATGATGGAGCGAAGACATAAGGAGGCTGAAGGGAAAAGCTCAGACTTGCAGACGGAAGCAGGACTGAAGAACTCCGAGAGGAGACTGCCTGGTGAAGACAGTGGAAGCATGTGACTAAGAACCAGGCAGAGGAAAAGCGGGCTAGTGAAGAAGAAATAGAGCTCAGGAACAGGTTTGCGGAGTTGGAAAATGAAGAAGGGGCACAGCAGGTGGTCACTGAAGGTGAGAAGGCAAGGAAGAAGAGAAGAACAGTGAATCCTATAGGAAGAAGAGAAGAGTCAATGGAGATGACACCAAATATGAGCCCCAGAAGGATACGGGAAAAGGCAGGTCTACACAATTGGGGACTCTTTACTGAGAAGAATAGATAGGCTTGTAACCAGAGCTGATCCAGAGAACAGAAGGGTGTGCTGTATGCCGGGTGCAAAGATACGGGATGTAGAACTGATGCTGAAGAGGATCCTAACGGGAGCGGGAAAGAATGCACTGATTGTCCTTCATGTGGGAACAAATGACACGGCTAGATTCTCACTGGAACGAATCAAGGGAGTCTATCCAAGGCTGGGGAAGATGCTTAAGGAATTCAAGGCTCAGGTGATCTTCAGTGGGATTCTGTCTGTTCCTAGAGAAGGGTAACAAAGGTGTGACAAGATTATGATGCTCAACAGATGGCTCAGGCAGTGGTGCTATAAGGAGGGCTTTGGGATGTATGGCCACTGGGAGGCATTCATGGACAGAGAACTGTTCTCTTGGGATGGACTTCACCTGAGTAGGGCAGGAAATAGACTTCTAGGATGGAGACTGACAACTGATTAAGAGAGCTTTAAACTAGGAATTTGGGGGAGATGGTTGGGAGATGTACAGGTAATCTCCATGCTAGATTTTAACACTGAGATGGAAGAAAATGAAGTAAGAAAGGATACAGCCGTGGGTAGGAGAATGGACATAAGGAGGAAGGGTAGTGTAGATACGAATCTAAAAGGTGATACTGGCAGTTGAATGTCTGGGCCTAATCGGGTAAAGAATGTGAGCAAAGCCAAACAACAAAAATTAAGATGTTTGTACACTAATGTGAGGAGCCTAGGAAACAAAATGGAGGAACTAGAGCTACTGGTGCAGGAAGTGAAACCAGATAATATAGGGATAACAGAAACATGGTGGAATAGTAGTCATGACTGGAGTATAGGTATTGAAGGGTATGTGCTGTTTAGGAAAGACAGAAATAAAGGCAAAGGTGGTGGAGTAGCATTGTATATCAATGATGAGGTAGACTGTAAAGAAATAAGTGATGGAATGGGTAAGAGTTTGTCTGGGCAAAATTCACATTGGGGAAGAAAGTTACTAGAGCCTCCCTTGGGATAGTGCTTAGGGTGTGCTATAGACCACTGGGATCTGATCTGGATATGGATAGAGACTTCTTTAATGTTTTTAATGAAGTAAATACTAATGGGAATTGTGTGATCATGGGAGACTAACTTCCCAGATATAAACTGGAGGACAAGTGCTAGTAATAATAGGGCTCAGGTTTTCCTGGATGTGATAGCTGATGGATTCCTTCACCAAGTAGTTGCTGAACCAACAAGAGGGGATGCCATTTTAGATTTGGTTTTGGTGAGTAGTGAAGACATCATAGAAGAAATGATTGTAGGGGACAACCTTGGTTCGAGCGATCATGAGCTAATTCAGTTCAAACTAAATGGAAGGATAAACAAAAATAGATCTGGGACTAGGGTTTTTTATTTCAAAAGGGCTAACTTTAGAAAATTAAGGGAATTAGTTAGGGAAGTGGATTGGACTGAAGAACTTGTGGATCTAAAGGCAGAGGAGGCCTGGAATTACTTCAAGTCAAAGTTGCAGAAACTATCAGAAGTCTGAATCACAAGAAAGGGGAAAAAATTCATATGCAGGTGTTATATACAAAGCTGGATGAGCAAGCATCTCAGAGAGGTGATTAAGAAAAAGCAGAAAGCCTACAAGGAGTGGAAGATGGGAGGGATCAGCAAGGAAAGCTACTTTATTGAGGTCAGAACATGTAGGGACAAAGTGAGAAAGGCCAAAAGCCATGTAGAGTTGGACCTTGCAACAGGAATTAAAACCAATAGTAAAAGGTTCTATAGCCATATAACTAAGAAGAAAACAAAGGAAGAAGTGGGACCGCTAAACACTGAGGATGGAGTGAAGGTTAAGGATAATCTAGGCATGGTCCAATATCTAAACAAATACTTTGCCTCAGTCTTTAATGAGGCTAATGAGGAGCTTAGGGATAATGGTAGGGTGACAAATGGGAATGAGGATATGGAGGTAGATATCACCACATCCGAGGTAGAAGCCAAACTCGAACAGCTTAATGGGACTAAACTGGGGAGCCCAGATACTCTTCATCCAAGAATATTGCACATGAAATTGCAAGCCCATTAGCAAGCATTTTTAATGAATCTGTAAACTCAGGGGTTGTACCGTATGACTGGAGAATTGCTAACATAGTTCCTATTTTTAAGAAATGGGGGGAAAAGTGATCTGGGTAACTACAGGCCTGTTAGTTTGACATCTGTAGTATGCAAGGTCTTGGAAAAAAATTTTAAGGAGAAAGTAGTTAAGGACATTGAGGTCAATGGTCATTGAGACAAAATACAACATGATTTTACAAAAGGTAGATCGTGCCAAACCAACCTGATCTCCTTCTTTGAGAAGGTAACAGATTTTTTAGACAAAGGAAACACAGTGGATCTAATTTACCTTGATTTCAGTAAGGCATTTGATATGGTTCCACATGGGGAATTATTAACTAAATTGGAAAAGTTGGGGATCAATATGAAAATTGAAAGGTGGATAAGGAATTGGTTAAAGAGGAGACTACAACAGGTCATACTGAAAGGTGAACTGTCAGGCTGGAGGGAGGTTACTAGTGGAGTTCCTCAGGGATCAGTTTTGGGACCAATCTTATTTAATCTTTTTATTACTGACCTTGAGACAAAAAGTGGGAAATGTGCTAATAAAGCTTGCAGATGACACAAAGCTGGGAGGTATTACCAATACAGAGAAGGGCCGGGATATCATTCAGGAAGATCTGGATGACCTTGTAAACTGGAGTAATAGTAATAGGATGAAATTTAATAGTGAAAAGTGCAAGGTCATCCATTTAGGGATTAACAACAAGAATTTTGGTTATAAGCTGGGGACGTATCAGTTGGAAGTAACAGAGGAGGAGGAGGACTTTGGAGTATTGGTTGATCACAGGATGACTATGAGTCGCCAGTGTGATATGGCCATGAAAAAAGCTCATGTGGTCTTGGGATGCATCAGGCGAGGTATTTCCAGTAGAGATAAGGAGGTGTTAGTACCATTATACAAGGCACTGGTGAGACCTCATCTGGAATGCTGTGCAGTTCTGGTCTCCCATGTTTAAGAAGGATGAATTCAAACTGGAACAGGTTCAGAGATGGGCTACTAGGATGACCCGAGGAATGGAAACCCGTCTTATGAATGGAGACTCAAAGAGCTCAGCTTATTTAGCCTAACCAAAAGAAGGCTGAGGGGAGATATGATGGCTCTCTATAAATAGATCAGATGGATAAATACCAGGGAAGGAGAGGAATTATTTACATTCAGTACCAATGTGGACACAAGAACAAATGGATATAAACTGGCCATCAGGAAGTTTAGACTTGAAATTAGACAAAGGTTTCTAACCATCAGAGGAGAGAAGTTCTGGAACAGTTTGCCAAGGGGAGTAGTGGGGGCAAAAGACATATCTGGCTTCAAGACTAAGCTTGATAAGTTTATGGCAGGAATGGTATAATGGGGTAGCCTAATTTTGGCAATTAATTGATCTTTGACTATTAGTGGTAAATATGCCCAATGGCTTGTGATGGGATGTTAGATGGGGTGAGATCTGAGTTACTACAGAGAATTCTTTCCTGGGTGTCCAGCTGGTGAGTCTTGCCCACATGCTCAGGGTTTAGCTGATCGCCATATTAGGAGTCGGGAAGGAATTTTCCCCCAGGGCAGATTGGCAGAGGATCTGGGGTTTTTTTTGCCTTCCTCTGTAGCATGGGGCACGGGTCACCTGCTGGAGGATTCTCTGCACCTTGAAGTCTTTAAACCATGATTTGCAGACTTAAATGGCTCAGATATAGGTTAGAGGGTTGTTACAGGAGTGAGTGGGTGACATTCTGTGGCCTGTGTTGTGCAGGAGGTTGGACTAGATCATAATGGTCTCTTCTGACCTTAAAGTCCATGAGTCTATTAAAGCCTTCCCTTCTTCCCCAGTTAGATCATGATTTTTTGATGTTTAGATGTTTTTCACTCTGATGTAGAGCTGAATTTTTAAGATAATTATCAGCCTCATAACAGATGTATATGTGTTGTGTGCATTTAAAAGAGAACTGGATAAATTCATGGTGGTTAAGTCCATAAATGGCTATTAGCCAGGATGGGTAAGGAATGGTGTCCCTAGCCTCTGTTTGTCAGAGGATGAAGATGGATGGCAGAAGAGAGATCACTTGATCATTGCCTGTTCGGTTCACTCCCTCTGAGGCACCTGGCATTGGCTACTGTCGGTAGACAGGATACTGGGCTAGATGGACCTTTGGTCTGAGCCAGTACAGCCATTCTTCTGTTCTTATGTGTGATTTTAAACCACAGGAAGAGGAAAAATGTTCTTTGATATTCTGCTCATGTGCAGCTCTCACTGATGTTACGGGAGTTCTGAGCATGTACAAAATGAATATTGAAGTCTGAAACTTTTATATGTCACATTGAGTGGCCAGTTATCCCCCAAATATTCTTTTAAAACCATTCTATTAACAATCTCACATTTTATGTAAATATAAAACAAAAAGGGCCAGAAGATTTAAAAGTAGTTCATAGGTGCTGGAACTAAGAGTCCTGCAGCACCCCCTGCACTGAAATGGTTATTATATACAGGGTTTACAGTTTGGTTCAATGGCTCTCAGCACTCCCACTATAAAAATTGTTCCAGCACTCCTGAAGTAATCTGTGATACACATACTGACCATGGGTAGTACCTTATCCCATGAGTAGCCCCATTGTCTTCTGTAAGATTTCTTGTGGAGTCAGGAACTATTCAACATGAGAAAAAGTACCAAAACTGGTCCATAATCCTTGTCTAGTCATTTTTCACTCAAAGCTAAGCAAAACCTGTTTGACAATTATCTTCCTAAATGCTATCATTTATAGTTTATAAAGTTTGACTTCTGAAATATTTTCAGATGGACCTGTAATCTACAAGACCTACCTGAAGACAGAATACAGTGATGAGAACATTGAATTCTGGCTTGCATGTGAAACTTACAAGAAGATTGAATCTCGGAGGAAAAGGATTTCTGTGGCCAAGAGAATGTTTAAAAATTACATTCAGCCCCAGGCGCCTAAAGAGGTGAATTAACATTGCAAGAACTGCTCCGTCCCTCCCTTCAGTGTGTGTGCGCGCACACACACACGCACACCCCTACCTGTTTATATTTAAAACATGCATGTAATACCTGTTGAAACTGAAAGCAGCAGCTTGCAAAATGCAAGTATTCCAAAATACTTGGCAATGGCACTCACTGTACAAAGTAGTGTAAAGATGTTTACTTGATTAATCATCTTCACAGCACCTTTGTGAAGCAGGTAATTACGTATTTTTAACCTCATTTCAGATAAACTGAGGCAGGTAGGTAAAAGGGAGTCAGTGCCAGAAAGAGTCTAGAACTAAATGTCTGGGGGTGGGGGTCCATACTTTTAGGGCATGTACAAAGCCTGTTGATGCCAATAGGAATCTTTCCAAACACTTCAATAGACTTTGAATGTGACCCTTACTTAGTCCGGTACCTGGAAATTAAGTGAAATCTCTACCCAGTTCCATCCTTTTCGAGGGCTGGCAGAAGCATGCTGAAAGACCATCAAGTTCCCAAAAGCACTGGAGAAGTAAGAAAAATTGAAGTAATTCATTCCAAATGGTTAAACTACTTCAATAAATCAATCCTTAATAATCTTCTAATAAAAACATGGACAAATTTTAGGAAAAACAGACCAGATTTGGCTGTATGAACAGGGATTAATATTAAAGGGTCGTTCTTTTCTGTTAAAACACTAAATAAACATTACACCTAGCAGATCATTTCTAGGTGTCTTCAGAATCATATCTTCTCACTTTACTGACAAAAATAAATTAATCTGCTTTTTACTCGTTACCACTGCAGGTCCAACACAACACTGGTAGAGTGAGGCTAGATTTTTTCTGGCTCATGCTTCAGCAACAGAATTGTTAACTAAATTAAAAATGCACAATACAAATTACTGGAGATGTGAGGGCTAGAAAGAACCCAGTTTGATTCTCAGATGCCAGACTAAGGTTGGAGTAGGGTGACAGTTTACTGCTTTGATTAAGAGACAACAATCTTGTCAGCCCTGCAAGTTGAAAATTCACAAGACTGGCTCAAAAATTCATGTGATTATTTTAAACATTATGATGAGTTTGGGGTTTTTTTTGTTTTGAGGATTTTGTGGGGGGAAGAAGGGATTGGTTGGCCGGCCTGCTGTTGTTTTATTTGAGCTTTTCATGGACGTTTATAGGAAATTCAATCACAAATGTACAAAAAAAAAGCCACACATGCTTAAAGATGGATAAACTCCCTTTTGCTTATCAGCATTGACAGCCTCAAGCATTGAATAATCATGAGTCAGTTCTCAAAATCATGAGATCAGCATAACAATTTTTAAATAATAAATTGTGAATTATTAGTTTGCCTTCTGATTTTGAGTCTTTAGGAACACACTTGCTTCCTGTTTTCAAGTTTTTCTCTGCAAACATGAAGGCTTGAAACTTTCTTTTTTAAATGGAAGCTGATGGTAATCTCAACGTAGTCTGTATTAAAAAAATGCAATAGTATTAGGAAAGGAGTAGATTGCACCTTAAAAAACACCCTTGGTACAGCAAGGTCTCCACACATCAACAGTTATACATTAATTCACGTGCCTCCAGCTCCTCTTTCAGCCTCCAATAAGTGCAATTTAGCAGAGCAAATCTAAGTACAAAATGTTTAGTTGAACTGCAATTGCCTTGGTCAGTCTCCTAGATTATGGTGAGGTTCAACTTTTATTTGCAGTACCTTTCTATCAGAAAGGTAAGCACCACGAGCACATTAAGTTCTTAGAGATCCACAAAGCTTCCACTCATCCACTGCAAATCCTCATCTGACTCCTGAGTCTCTTACACAATAACCCATTTCCTAATCAGGATTAATGTACAATCTCTGTTGTACAATATTCTGTGACTTCAGTGGCCTAATTTTCAAAAGTGATGTGATGAGCACCCAATGGCTCCCACTGATTTCAGTTGGTCAGAATGTCTGAAAAACAGGCCTTCAATTTAGATAAATAAATATAGATATAGGAACCTAACTTTAAGTGGGGGGAGGCGAACACTTTTATATCAAGATTTTTTAATATTAGATTTTTATTTTTCTTAATAATCTCTCTCCTGTAGCTCCTTTTCAACATAGGGAACATGGTGCCAAAGTAGATCATATGGATGTAAGGCATAGGCTGCAGCCTACCAAGCTTCATCTTTGAAGTATCCTATTTTTGTCCTCTGTATTTTTGTTGTAACTTTCTTTAATATTGTGTTATTTTTCAGATTAACATTGATAGTCCTGCAAGGGAAGCTATTATCAGGAATATTCAAGAACCAACTCAATCCTGTTTTGATGAAGCTCAGAGAATAGTTTACATGCACATGGAAAGGGATTCATATCCCAGGTTTCTTGGATCAGAAATCTATCAGAAACTCAAACACAGGCCTTCAGACTGACAGAAATGACTCAATACATTAGAGAGAGAGACTAAGGATTTAGCAGAAGAGACTTCCTTCTGGTTTATTAATGTTTTCAAATGGTAAAAGAAGAACAGAAGAAATCAGCCAATGGATGAATTTTCCTTACAAAGAATGGTAGTTTGTTCTTATGCAGATATTAGAGCTGAACATAAAATACTTTCCACCCTCCACCCGCACCCGCCTGGTGGAATATTTCAGCTTTATGTCAAAAAATTGAAAGCCACTTTTAGTTCACCTCAGTCTGTCTGGAATTTTAAAAAGTCGTTACAGGGAAGAAACCTAGGACCCCACTCACTCACTACAATCTATGGGAAATTAGCTGACTCTTGTCCTTCTCCTACCAGCTAGGGAAGACTAGTTCCACCCCCTCATCAACATCCACCACTATCCAAGGGAAGCCACTTTATTTAAAAATAAAAGTGCTGAGGTTTAGAATGATAGTTACGTACAGTATTCTAAACTCTATAATTCACAAGCTAAAATTCAGCACATTGCCCAGTTCATCAGCTAAACAGTCTCAAGTGTAAAGGGAAACACATGCCCATTACATTTGATTACACAAAAAATACATTAGTTTTCAGAAGGCTCCAAGGATAGTTGTAATTGTATCCAGGCGTATTTAAGCTACTGTGCATGTTGTACCAAATGCTCTTGGATTAATAAAGTAAGATACAAAGCAGGTTGTTAAACCTTAGAGGAGAGATATGGAATGTTTTTGTTTAATAAGTCATGTTGGGAATGGCTTCATAAATCTGGCTAGCCAGGTGCAGATGGTAGAAAATAAACACCTAGATTAGTTCTGCATGACTTGTGTTTTCACAGCAGTATATGACATTTATTATGGCTAGCCCTATATTTCATGCCACTTACATTTTGGCAGATTCACCTGATCTGCCTGTTCACTGCACTATTCAAAGTGTAGCTTTTGCCCCTTTATAATTAGAATGTTTACATCACTATCAGGCCCTCACACAACAAATGTATCCAAATGAAAATGTTTCTTGTAAATCTTTCATCTATAAAACCTAGAGGGGAAACAATGGACTACTGTGAGCTGTCCATTAAAGGAATAGGGCATGCTGCTAGTTTGGATAAACAGAATACAAATCCTTCTCTTGGGTAATGGATTGGATTAGTGAGAAGTGGTGCTATCCCCAATTATAAAATAAGATACTACTAGTTTTCACCTGAGCATAACATGTTCTAATGTCTAAACTAATTATAAGCTCTCACACACACACTAAATTATAAGTGATTCTGTTGTATAACTAAAGCTTTTCAAGTGTCTTTTCAATCAATATTTTCCAATATAATACATCAGGCTGTGATCACGTCCAATCTGACAAACTAAGCATTGGTGATCTGTATGCATTTGGGAGATCTCCAACAGAAATCTAGGTGGTACAGGGAGAGTTGCTGATGATGTAGGTGGCCTTCTCCATCAGTACCGACCTAATGCCATTATCATAGGCCTATCATTCTCTGGATACTCCTCCTAGTCCCCCAACTCCATATTTGATATCCATAAATCAGCAGCCCTCTTTTCTCCATGGTCAGCAACCAGCCTTGCTCAGCATATTATTTGAGAGAGCCTGTCTGCTTCCTTTTTGCTGTTAGAAATTACTCTGTATCTGCCATGTGTCCTCAGCTGCTGCTAGTCCAGCTCCTTTTGGCCTCTGCTCAGGCTGGTTTTTAGTGATTGTGAAAGTTTCCTCTACAGTGGATAGTTTCAAACTAGCCCACGTGAATCCCAAATGAAGGAGAGGGCTGGGGAGCTACTGCTGAAAACTATCTTTTTGTTAATAAAGCTATGCTCCAAAAGGGAGGACTTGCTAATCTTACAAGTGTGTCACTTTTAGTTTGAGGTGGGTATGGACCAGTTTACATTTTAGAGAGATTCTTCTACAATGATTGCCTCCAAGTTCATGGTACAAGGAGCACACTGCCAAGTTTCTGAAAGGGCTTAATGTACCTAACTGATACCCATAGTGGGGTCACTTACAGTAGTGCAGTGAGGCTGGGGCCATTCACAATACAACATCCCTCACACTTAGGAAAGAAAGTGGTCCATAGGGATGACTATGAAAAATTACAGTTAATAATCAGCATTATTTTTTGGCCTAAAACATGCTCATCTTATGGTTATTTTATTCAAGATACATTTAAAATTCCTCTTTCTAGAATGAAACTTTAGGGTCTGTTTAATATTCAAGTGCAGAGCCTCTTCTGTCAGGAAATGACTAAAAGTTTCAGAGTTTGTTTCTTTTCTCTATTAAACAGCTTAGTCCTATGAACTGGAAACATGGCAATTTATTTCTCTCTGGATTCCCTTTCCTCATTAGTGGATGAACAATCACAATGCTTTTCATCAGGTCGTACGGTTCGTAATAACAGTAACTAATGGCAGCAAGAACAAACCACTGACCTCATGCATTTATCATTGTCAGTAGTAGCACTTGAACAGCTAGTTTAGATGTACTTTCCATTTGCGTACAGCATTCAGAAGTATATGTCAACATCAATCCTTATCAGTTGAAGGACTACTGTTAAGAAAGAAAATGAAATCTAAAACCCTGTAACCTTAGTAGTCAATTCTCCCTCTTTATTCTTCAACTGTTTACTTAACAGGTAAGAACAAAAGTAAAAGATTTGAAGTGATAAATATGGAAAATATTCAAACACAAAATTTAAGAGATTAATCAGTATGTCAAGTTAAATTCAGGTCACACAACCAGCTAAATGGATGCTGTCAAGATTAAATATTTTAAAAATCCTTATCTCTGATACCAGTTAACAGATTAGCATTTAATAATTTAAACTAAAAGCATTAACAATCAAGTTGACATTTATCCTCCTTATTTAGGTGGCACTTTCTGCCCGGGAACTGAAAAGAGCTGTCATCCTGTCTTCTGAGTATTCATCCTTAAATATAGAGCCGTCTCCTTGTCTGTTGCAAGGGCAACTGTGACACAGCCACCATTTTATGTTCCTCTCCAATGTAGAATGTTATCTAGCAAGTCACCATGAAGCCTACGCAGGCGCAGACACAGCGAGCTGATCATGCAGTTAAATTAGATGTTGATTGTTTCTCACTGACCTACCATACATTAAGTAGTACAGTTCATTAGTATAGTGCCACCATCACAGAGTAATGTTCAATATATGGTAGCTATTTTCTTTTTTAAATAATGAGAACATTTCCATGTGGGGAAATCTCATCATTAACCTAACTTTCAGGCCTAAATGAAAATTCTGTCACTTATTCCTCCTCTTTAAAAAGTGACATCTTTAGTTTAGGCCTCTTTCCTCCTCTTCAGAGAAACAATCACCGGACAAGAGCAAACAAACCCCAAATGAAATTAATATTTTAAACTGGAAAAATACAGACACTGGGAAGAAAAGAAGGGAGCAGAGATAAAGTACTGATCATCCCTTTAATATTGTATGCAGTTTTAATCAGCTCTGCATTCACAGTAGGTGAGTAGGTGCTGATAAATGGAGGGTAGCAAACAGATGGTAAAGCAAGTCAAAGAGATGCCAAATAAAGAATTGCTTAGAGCAGTAGCTGAAGTTGGCAAGAAAACACTTGCAAGGCTAGTACAGACAGATTTAAAAAAAAACAGTGCTAATGGATGATAAAGTAGATACTAGCAGTTCTTTATAATATACTTCTGGAACACCAAAAGCCTTCACAGAATAAACAACCTTTTCTCTCATGTACTTCCAAATACATTTATATTTTCATATTAACTGTGAATATTTAGTTCTTCTTTTAAAGTCCAGGACACTGTGGCCAGTTTATTACTAGGGTCAGTAAGAAATGATTGTGCTGCATTTAGTGCCCTAGACAGAGGCTTTACATAAATATTTTTTTAAAATGCCTAGCAAGCAATACAACCCCAGAGAAAGGGAGCTAAGGAATTAAACTAGAATTGCAGAACTACCCTCCCAAAGTGAGTATCAGATCTAGAGGCCAAGCAAAGAGAGTAGTATATCATTATCCTGTGATGCATGAGGTAGGGAGAAATCAGGAGCAGCTCTAGCCATTCCGCCGCCCCAAGCACGGCGGCACGCCGCGGGGGGCGCTCTGCCGGTTGCTGGTCCCGCGGCTTCGGTAGACCTCCCGCAGGCACGTCTGCGGGAGGTCCACCGGAGCCACCTGCCGCCCTCCTGGCGACTGGCAGAGCGCTCCCTGCGGCATACCATCCCAAGCACGCGCTTGGTGTGCTGGGGCCTGGAGCCGCCCCTGGGAGAAATTGTTCCAGACTGGGATGTAGACTCAGGCTCTGCCGTGTTGTGTCTCAGACACTATATCTAAAACCATCCATGGAATCAATGAAGAAACAAAAAAATCCCTTATGTCTATCCAAATTAAAAGTATCTGTGGTCAAGTCTCAATCTATATTTGCTCTGGAGCAGAACTGGGGACAGTTTGCATTGCTGTTTGTCAAAATGTTTGCAAATGGGCCCACTATTTGAACAGCAGATCAGTTATGATCTATTTCAAGAACTACTCATGTTTTCCTGTATACTGCAACTGAAGTCCTCCACTCACCTGGCAGATACAGAGTAATGGAATGCACTTTATGAGGTAGGCACCAGTCTCATTGAGCCATGCATCTCCACAGAGATTTTAGAAGCAAGCAACTTTTTAAAAAGTAATACATGGCTGTTCTGTTATCTATGAGCACTTGAACAACATGGCGCAAGAAAGGTATTATGGCCCATCCACTTAATACTAAAGCTCGCAATTCCCGAACATTCCTCCCACATTCCACTGATTAAACTGTCAGCTCTTGGTGTATTCCTTAGCTCCAACCAGAAGCATCTGTTTTGATCACATTTGGGACTGAAATGAACTCCCTGCTTTCTGGACAGGATGAGAAATCCATCAATCAGAGAAGACTGGGATGGCTGTCACCAGTGTAAAGGGAAATGCATTGAGGGACCAGAGTAAAAAGTAACAGAACACTCTTGCTGGCTGCATATGTTTACAGAGACTCTACATTTGAGCCAAGCACAACAGAAGCTGACTGGTGATCAGTTGTCATCAGAATTATCCTATGTACTGTCAACATTGCTGACAAGAATCTGAAACATGCACACACACCCCTTTAACCCGGCAAGAACCTAAGCAACCCATGGAATTAGATGTTTCTCAAATAGGGTTCTATTAGTAGATGTTTGAAACTACTACAAATCAGGAGGAGAGAGGAGAAAAACACTTGATTCAGAAAAAGCTGGCATTGCAATAAATCAGTATTTTTTCTTCTTAAAGCAGAGCTTATCAGTTTTAAGTCTTGGGCTTCAAGCTCCAAAGTAGTAAATTCATCATTCAAATATCAGAATAGCAAAAAGCCAAAACTGATGATCCCTTTAAAATACATAGGAAGTTTTTAAAGATTTTTTTAAATAACACTAGAGAATAATTTTATGGCCTAGATGCCCAAGATTAAAAATCTAAAAAACAACAATTCCTAGGAATGCAAGGCACAAAGCTATGGGAGAAAAAATCGTTCATGTCATCTGGGGGAAAAAAAGTGATGTAGTTCATTCTATGAAAGTTCAGATTGCCAAACATAGCTTCAACCCATATTTGTGAGTATGTAACGGTCACCCTAAGATATTGGTTATTACGTCTATGTGGCTATTTCACCCGGCTAAGCAAAATAATCCCCCAAGTGACATAACTAAATTTCAGAAACTCCTAATATCTCACCGTGATAAGCAATGATTAACTACTGTCTCCCAGCATTCTTTACAATCAGAAACATAAAACTACTGATAGTGAAGTATTTTCTCATAGTTTCTTTGTTAAACCAGACACTGATGACTCTAACGGGGGAACTTCTGGCATATTGCCAAGAATGCGATATACAAGATATTTGTAACTTTGGGCTACCTCACTTAGAACATTTTGTAGTGTATACAGTAATGGTTTCTCTGTTTCCATTTTAAAGGGAAATATTAAGTAAAATAGCTAAAAATCGTGGACCAATTTATGCATCCACAATGATACTACCAAAACATTCATGCATACTTAACTTGACTAGTTAAAGGCACTTTAAAATAGTAGTTGGCTATTCAGTACCAATACTCATGAGCCGACACAGAGAAGAAATGGAACAATTCAGATCAGGTTCTAAGATTATAAAGCAGGGTTGCCAAAACTACCATCTTAGCCATAGAAAGTGCATATGCAGCCAGGATTTTCAAGGCCCAGAGTGATGTGCAGACATGGCCCCTATCCTAGGATTATTTGGGGGTATTTTTACACAAATGTGCTACCGCTATCTGTGGTGCTTTTACCTATTTTGCATGGTTTGATTTTCCATCTTTACCACCCAAAAGCAATATCTCTTCTCTCTCCAGCAGAAAGAAAATTTGAACACCCAAAAATTAAAGCAGCATTGCCAGCCTCAGTCATGCAAAAATCATATCACAGGTCAAAACAAAGTCATAAGAAAACCCATAAAGTTGTGCATGGAAAAATTAAACCATATAGATTTTTGGAGGGGTTCTCTTTACCTACTGATTATTCCTTTAAGGGGAAAGCCACTGTGATAAATGAAGGGGTGGGAGTAGCTCTCTTTTATGGACACCGAGCCAGCCCGTAGCTATAAAATCCCTCTTAGTAGCTGTTCTCTAATTGCTCTACCTGTAAAGGGTTACAAAGTCTCACTGCTATGCACAGGTAAAAGGAAGTGAGTGGGCACCTGGCCAAAAGAGCCAATGGGAAGGCTAGAACTTTTTAAAATTGAAACAAGACTCCCCTTTTATCTGTCTCTTGTTGTTCTCGGGGAGAGGCAGACAGGGAGCAGTTATGCTATGAGAAGCTTGGGCCAAGTATGAAAAATCATCAGTATCATACCTAGAAACTACTCATCTAAAACCCCAGATATGTAAGTAGATCAGGAAATGTCCAGGAAGATGCAGTTAGGTTTATCCCTTTTATTTCTTTATGGCTTGTGGATTCCTCTGTGCTAACCCCGGTGCTTTTGTTGTGCTTGTAACCGTTAAGCTGGACCTCAAGAGAGCTATTCTTGATGCTTAATCCTTGTAGTTCTTTTTTTAAATCTAGCAAAAGCCTAAGTCCCCAGATGTATTTTCTTCCTTTTTTTTAGTAATAAAATTTACTTTTTTAAGAACAGAATTGGATATTTGTGTCTTAAGAGGTTTGTGCGCAAGTTTAATTAGCTGGTGGCAACAGCTGATTTCCTTCTTACCTCTTCCCCAGGGAGGGAGGGGTGAAAGGGTTTGAGGGTACCCCACAGAAGGAATTCCCAAGTGTGCCTTCCTGGGTTCTCAAAGAGGTTTTGCACTTGGATGGTGGCAGCATCTACCAATCCAAGGTCAAAGAAAAGCTGTAACCTTGGGAGTTTAATACAAGTCTGGAGTGGCAAGTATTAGAGTCCTTGTGGGCCCCCACCTTCTGCACTCCAAGTGCCAGAGTGGGGAAATCAGCATTGACAGCCACAAACCGCCCATATTTTGGGTTGGAGCATGTTGCAAGCTGAAAATTTAACCTGGAAAAAACTGCACATAAATAGGGGCAGCGGACAGCCCCTTTTTTAGTTGCCTGAAAGAGGACTCCACTTTTCATCTCCTCCCTGCCTCTCCTCCTCTGGCATTCTACTGGGCTAGCTGTAACTCCTCTCCTTTCCCTTTTTGGCATCCTCCCCACCCCCAGCATTCTTCAGACCAGCACCTGCACGGTTCTGCAGCCCTCTTATCATTCCTTCTGCCACAGC
The DNA here is from genome assembly GCF_016161935.1 of Mauremys reevesii. NCBI lineage: Eukaryota > Metazoa > Chordata > Testudines > Geoemydidae > Mauremys > Mauremys reevesii. The sequence goes on from NC_052630.1 coordinate 61,305,335, forward strand.
AATTCCATTCTGAAAGCTGAAGATCATGGGGGAAGAAAAAGTTCAGGGTTCCTTTTTGTGCCCACACGCGTTGCTGCTGGTTGTTTTAGAACCAGGACTGCCTTTTGTTCTCTTTCTGCCAGAGTTTGGCTGCTACCCAGTTTACAGACACACAAAACAAGGAGGGGGGAATATGAGGCCTATGTAGATAAGGACCGGAAGTGCAGTCAGAATGTTCCTCCTAGTTAGAGTGCCCAATATTTCAGCCTTGCTATTTGGGACAGGGTGAGATGTTATAGGTGCCTATATAAGAAAAAGTCCCACATACTGAGACTGTCCCTATAAAATCGGGATATCTGCTCACCCTACTTCTGGTGGTCCCAGATGAAGCTGGCACATGGCAGCTAACCCTCCCTGATGATAACCCTGTGGCTGCCCACTGGAATTCTTGCTGTACACCTGCCAAGAAAAAGCTACTTGACTTTTTAAGAAAAGAAAATATTGTTCTCCATGCATGGTTTTAGTCAGGGCCAGAAAGGAAGATACAACCTACTGCAAGGAAGGCTCTTTTCATTCCAAGCTCTGGAATCCTTGTATATAGTCCTCTCCATGGAAATGGGGCTCACCCATCTGGTCCCCTTACAGAAAGGAATGTGGAGTAGACTGAGTGGGCTACTGTGGAACCAGGTCTAAACTGAATTTTACTGAGTATCTGCTATGCTAAGGTATATGCAAGGCACAAGCACATGTAAATTAGTTTTCTGGAGATTAGACTACATCCAGTGACTGTCTACTTCACATAAAATGTGTTGGTTCTCACATTTGGGATGGATGCATTAGAAATGCTTACATAAATACAAATACAAAACTCAGGTTAACCTCAGGTTAATCAGCACCAACAAGAGACTGTGCCTCTTTAACCTTAAGTGATCCTCCTCCAGGTGCAGCCAGGAGAGTTAATTGGCCCAGCTAGGCACCTTAACCCTTTCAGGTCTGGTGTGGGGTGGACTCCCCATCACTGTGTCCAATACATTTTCATATAAATTATTGCTCATGTTACTCCTGTGCAAGACACATCCTCAATTCTACCTTTTGCTAAAATCCTCATACAAGATCTTCTCCCCTTGTTTATTGCAGATCTCTTCTTTAAAATTCCCCAAATCTTAGTTCTTCAGATTCCAGCACATGAAGAAGGTTTCTGCCCACTATCTCACATGAACAAAGGAAAATACATTGCCCCTTCAAACAAGACAATTATTTCCCAAGTCAGTTCAAAGCTACCTTTCTTTTTCAAATGCTCATTGACTTGCTCCAGGTTTTCTCTCTGACTTGCTTTCTTCACTGCTTCCCCCTCCTTTTCCTCTTTCTTTCTGATTTAGCATTGGCCGTTCTCTCCATTTTTGTTAGTGTGTGATCTGGCTACTACATCTAGAACACATCCCATCTCTCTTCCTTATGAGCTTGTCAATTTCTTCTCCCTTTTCCTCTTCTCCTCTGCCACTGAACTCTAAATGCTTATTTAAGTCTGTAAAGTGTTTGGTGTCCTTACAAATAAATCCCCATTCAAAGTAAAACCCCAATCCTGTAATCTGACCTGCTCAGGTGGACCCTTTGAACTTCTTTGGAGATCCAGTTTCTTCAGTGGGACTATGCATAGGCACCAGGGTCCACTCACACAGATCCTATTGCAGGATTGAGGCCCAAAATACCATGCTGTCATGTAAAGAAACATAAAACCCTGAATCTAGCAAACATTCCACAGAATATATTACAGTGGGTGCCATTATAGCTAAATTTAGGCTATAGTTATCACAGATGCTGGGAAGTAATTGCTAGCAATATGAAGTCTGGTATCAAATTATAGTTTCACTCAATTAACACAAGGATGATAGACCACAGAAGACTATGTTATCATACACAAACATATTGATGTTTACAAAACAGCTACTTTACATTGCTAAACACTGCAGACTATGCAATCTTCATCTCTAGACTCTAATAAATAAAGCTTAATTTGCCATAAAAATTGGAACAATTGGTGAAATAATTACATTCACTCTAGCATTGCATCACTGATAAGCTTGCCTAGGTATAATGTTATAAAAGGTTTGAGGGTTTGTAGGGCCTGGTCTGATCAGAGGCCAGATCAAACGGTGAAGATGATATATAACAATCAAATTATCTACCCTGGTAGCTGAAAGGACAAAACAGTTTAATAGAGCACACTAATTATTTGCACCCTAGCCGTTTAACCTGGTTTGACTGATTGTTATCCAATAGTATATCAAGCTAATGTAACATAGTATCTTAAATACTGTAGTTATTTTTCCCAGAATAGTGTAATTATGTACTTTAATAATTCAGTTGATCTCTGATTCTTTCTGGTTTCTAGCAGCCCATTTGTCTGCTAATAACTTTTCCATCTAGCTCACTGGGTTTCATAAGGGCAGATCTTCTGAGACTAAGGTGGAAGGCCTCACAATCCATGCATAGCTATGATTTAGAAAGAGTTCCTGGTTGTGGAACTCATTGTAGCTAATCTCCACCATTATTATTAATTTGCATTGTAATAATGCTTAAAGTCCCCCATCGATGATCCGGGCCCCATTGTGTCCTGCACTAGAAAAACCTATAGAAGAGGAACAGAGGGGGCTGGAAAATCGGCTAGAGACTTACCTTGCAAAATTTCCAGAGAATCACATCCTCAAAAGGGAAGGGGTTGTGCAGTCTATGGAGGAGACTAGGACATCCTAGGATCCTTGGAGATAGATAGCCCTCAATATGTGGATGCAGACAAATGCCCCTTCACCTTCTGAAAGATCCTTGTGCCATTTCAATACAGCAGTAGTGGGAACACTTGAGAGCTTGGACTTCTTCTGGGATTATTCATGGAGGAAGCCTGAGACAACAACAACAGGAAGAGTGGCTGGTCCTCTGCCCCATCTTCTTTGTGCCCCAGGCTTTACCCACAAAATCCAGCAGAGTATAAATCCTCCAGAGAAGGTTCTACAGGCTTTGGGGAGGGAAAGAATGATTCAGGAGAACTGGGGCTCCTCCTCCTTTGCATACCATGTCCCCACTGGCTAACAGAAATTGAATGGTACAGTCTAACCCCAGAGATGGATGGGATATATAGCTAATTGAAATATATAGGCAAGTTGCCAGTGAGTTTTTTCTATTATTCTCAACTTCTTATGATGAATAATCAAAGAAAAACACTTACATACAGAATGAAACATTTATTTAAATAAGTGAAGGGATTGGGAGAACCTCAACTTTTCAAATAAAAACATATCCAAAATAACCATATTACTCTGGCAAGCTATGTCATGCCATGCCTTTTTGCTATAGATGTTACAATCTGTATCTTCCTATATGATAACATAGTTTATGTACTTTTTAAATCTGTACAGTATGTTGTCTAAAATCATATAAAATGTAATCAGTTTATTTATGCATACATATAAATCATTAGATAAGGCAACTGCAACACTAACTCCTCCAAATATATATCAGAATTAAACTTCCAGTAGATCACTCATTCCAAAAGCTTGTTGTTTCAAACTTGCATAAGATGTTGTTCTTAGTGCCTTGTTTTATGCATTTAAAAAGAGTTCTACCACACATTTTTACAGGTGGATAGTCCTGTGACTGACAAACTTTAGGAACCAGAGATACTAAGTACAACACGTTTCCATTTTAAAGATCAAAAACAACAACAGCCAAATAAAAGAGCGAAGGGAATCCTCACTATTTTTTAAAAATCCCCTTTTAGTCTAAAGAGAAAGCTTGCAAATATTTCACAAACAATTTTAAACCCACTATAGTTTTGGGACAGGTGCTTCCCCATTTCTCCACCCACCCCAACTCATGCTGTCCATTAATGCAAGTAGCAAAGACTACATGGCTACAACTGAGTCTAGGAACGAGTATACTTGGCCCAGATGTGTAATATTATTACAAAAGCAATAAAAAGAATACTTATGATCAGTACTGTAAATGGACCAATTTTGATCCCATGGGAAGCATCAGTGTAGAAACTCCATACTCCTTTAGTGCTTGATGAAGAAGTGGAGAGGCTTGCACTGCAGTTATTTTTCCTTTGTTTGAGACTCCATCCTGCACCCTTCGGCCAAACAGCTTTACCAGAAGATGCACCGACAATGGCACCACTTGGAAGGACAGGCATGACAGAGTGTGTAGGAGCAGCCGTCAGCACAGAGATTCACTAACCAAGCAACCAGCTTCTTCAGTGCCTGTTATTGAAGGACACTATCAAGAAGCGGCAACACCAAGTCTGCTAGTCATTTATGTACAGCTAGTTAACAATGAAAGCTATTTCTGATATTGTGTGCATCAGAAAATGCCTTGTTTATAAGCTTTACAGTTGATTCCTGTACGCTAATGAGTGGAAAAATCTGAAGAATTGTCGCTGATACTTTAAAAAGCACATGGTGGCGAAAAACAATGGCACTCGGTTATACGTGCGTAGATCCTGTTTAAGGCAATAGGGGTTGCAACCATGTCATTCTGAGCAGAATTTACACCAAAATATATTAACATTATTAATGAAGAAGTGACAAAATACAGGGCCCTGCCTTGCACCATTTGCAGGCCCATTGACTTGGATGGAGTTATGTAGAGTGTCAATCAGGACAAAATTTGGTCCATATTAGAATCAGAGGTACACATGGCATTTTATATGCAGCGGGCCAAATTAGGAAGTGTGTGTCATTGATGTAAGTTAAACATTTATTGTAAATTGGCTAGAAAGAAGCCCCTAAGCATTCAGTAGATATGTCAAAAGAGACATTTCCTGAGGGAGTGGAAGGGAGATATAGAAGGTAGAATAGCTAACAAGAGGTATTAAGAGTATGTGAGAGAGCGGTGCGAAAGTTGGAGAGAGATAGAGCTCCTACGCTTTATCCCATATCATCATGTTAGATGCTTTTCATGTCACATCTCCCTTCTGGCCTCTCAGGGAAGTTGTACCAATGTGTGTGGCAGGGAGAACAAAAGTTACTCTATTTTAACAGTTACACTAATGTGTAACTTAAGCCATGGTTTACAGCAATGCTGTGCTTGGGAACTGACTTTCATGAGTTTTACCCACTTATACTTAACCCAAGGTGGGCACAAAATCTGATTAAGATCCGTTTAATGGGGTTGTGGGTAGGAATAGCTTTCTTTGGGGGAGGCACAATTCTCATGTACATCAATGGAAGTTACACATTCAGTGAGGGAATCACATTCCCCTATGCTTTTTGGTAATGTTTTGATGAAAGACATAAGGTATGCAGCTTTTGTAATACTTTCTTCCTGGAATAATAGACTTGTACACTACAGGCTATATTAAGAAATACTTAATATACTTAATAGCATTTCTTGTTCAGAATCATGGGTGAAATATAAGGGTTTGGGTCAAAAATTATCAGCAGTGACTGAGTATGACATACCAAAGTGTTAAGATAAACCGATCACAGTTGGGTAATAGAAGATATCAAAGCATTTTTAGCGCTGGAAGTTGCAGTATCCATAATATGGCCATATGATCACTACAGTCTGTGAAACAGAAAGACAAAAATTCCTTAGTTTAAACTGTTAACTTCACTGCCTTGGTTTTCTTTATTCCATAATCTCCTTAGCTTTCCATCACTTCCATTACAAGCATTTGGGTAGGCAACAAATCCAAAACGATCTAATGGATTTCAGATAATATTTTAATTAGTTTGGGTGAAATTCAACCTCCATGTACATAGCAAGAATCAAGTACGGTGTAGATTCCAATACTTGTGTGATTGGCAGTAGTGCAAAACCACAAGAAGGCGAGAAATCCATAGGAAACAGGGAATGAAATTCCAGCCCTAGCTTACAGGCAGAATGCAGGGCACAGCATAAAACACAACATATGGAGCTGAACACCAAACAGTGCACCTTCATTCTCCCTAAAGGCTTGTCTAAATTAAGATAAAAGGTATTCTTTAAAAACATCTTAGCTAACACCTTTCTCCTACTCCAGACATACACCAAATGGGGCTTTTGGACCACTGGATCCATGTAAGTGTAGATCCAGGATTTCCTCCCCTAGCTCACCCCCATTAACTCCTTCCATTCTGGCCTATTCAAAACCAATGCAGAGCTCTCCTTCCCAGCACAGCTTTGCGGAGACCCCCAGCAGCAGTTCCACAAACCTTGTGGGCAGAGAACCTATGGGGTTAGGGTTACCAATTTTGGTTGGCTGTATTCCTGGAGGTTTCATAACGACATAATCTTTAATTAAAGATTAATCTTTAATTCCTGGAGACTCCAGGACAACCCTTGAGGCTGGCAACCCTACTATGGGTACTAGAGAGAGCCCTGCATAGGTCCTCCTCACTTGGATGAATTCTCAAAGTTCACTACCAGACACTATTTGTGACAGTTGTTTTTATGATTAACAACATCCTACTCCCCAGTCAGAGGGGCAATGGTGGCCATATTTTTCTCATCTCCTGTTGTTTTCTAAAGCCATATTATTTCCCTGTCTCAGACCCACCTTTGAAAACTTAAAACACAGCTCGACATGCTCAAATTTCAGATGATTTACTGGGTTGTTGTAGCTCAGACTTATGTGGTTATTCTCTTTTAAACTTATTTAGTTTTCTTCATTTGTGTATTTGATTGGCAGAATACTGATCACCAATCAGGTTACTCACAATCCTGTCTGCCTGATAAATATTCAGTGAGAAACACAGAGATGCGTCAGTGGTGTTTCTTAGTAAATCTTTAAAAAGCTGGGGCTGCCAGAGGTACAAATTATTTCTGCCTTCCAGCCATTATGAGCAATGCAGCTTTATTTAACATTTCTCAACAACGCCTCCAACATCCTGTAAACTGGATTACTCTTGAATGAATGTATAAATAATTGGATATTAATTGCATACCTAAAACCTGTTAATAAAGGCAGTTAGTCATAATTAGCTGGACTAGAGCACTCTATTTATATGTTTGCACCTGTTCTTTTCTACTACAGTTTGTATGTAAAAAAAAAAAAGACAAATGCAAGAAACAAACATTATTGGATTGATACAATGCCCTGGAAGAATTATTAAATGGTATTCTGCTCCTGTATCTAACATTGGTAGATTTGAAGAGTAATGCGGTGCATTGCATATCCAGTGGGTAGTACAGAGAATCAGTTTAGGATCCTGTACCAGAAGGGGATCCAATTTTAGGGATAATTCTACCCCTTTCTCACCTCACACATAAAGAGAGCTATACACACACACAAATCCAAAATTTCAAAATTAGGGCCAAGCCTGAAAAGCTCAAATGTGAAATTCTGGCTCCACTGAAGTCAATGGCAAAATTGGATTTCACCTCAGGTTTTTTTGTTTTGTTTTTTGTTTAAAGTGTTCTTGTGCACTTTGCTGCCATTTTGTTCACAGTGTTTTTTAATGACAGTTCACCATGAGCCAGTTGGCAAGGGAATGGCTCACCTTTTCAATACTGGTTCCCATCTGAAACTATCTAGTTTCAAATAAAGTTCTTCAGTTACCACATAAGCATTCACTGCTGCCCACCTTTATTACAGTAAAGCCTCTTGTACACTTGCCACTACCAACTTCCCCCTTCTCCACATGCATAAATATTGTTTCATTAAAAGATATGTAAACACAATGAAACTACATGATGTAATGTTGACAGGAAATAGAACAGATGGTCTAGGTTAGCTTGAGTATTTTTAATCAACTTTTCTAAAGAATTTCCAATTTTTAAATAAATCCTGGAAGTCTCCCCACCTCCAATTTTACTTTTTTTAAAGTTGATATTACATGACTGCAGCTGTTGTTAAATTTAGGTTTAAGAAAGATAAAACCCAAAAGATAAAGCCCCCCTCCGCCGAATTACCGCCGAAGACCGGGCTGCACTTCAGTGGCGGGTCCCGCTTCGGCGGTAATTCGGCGGCGGGGGGGGGGCCCCGCCGCGGGTCTTCGGGGCACTTCGGCGGCGGGTCCCGGAACGGAAGGGTCCCCCGCCGCCGAAGACTCCGGGCCCCCGGAATCCTCTGGGCGGCCCTGACCCAAACCACCTCCCACCATCAGCACCCCACAGCCCCTCCTATATCCCCTCCTGCAGCCCAGAGCCTGCACCAAAACTTCCTCCCAGAGCCTTAGGTAGGTAGTGGGAGCAGACTTGGACCCATTCTGGGCACCACCAAAAATTATACAAACCTGCTGCCCCTGCTGATGGGATAATGGTGGTGTTGTAAACAAGCCTCCCAGACTCTGGTCACTGGTTAAAAAAAAAATCAGCATTTAACAACACTTACCACACACTGACTTCTGAAACACAACACTCCCTCCATTGCCAGCCAAATTAAAATTACGAAATACCTGTTGTAACCTTGGCCCCAATCCTGCCAAGGGAATTGCACAGGTGGACCCCTAAAGTCAACGAAGTTAGGAATCAGAGCTCATGGGATAGGTTTAGGCAAATGTTGAATTTTTAAGAAAGACCACTGAAAATACCACATGTAGGAAGCAGAGAAGTTAGGATAATAGCTCATGAAAATGAGACAAGCTTGTTAAACTTAGTGCTTAACAAGCCTGCAGCTCAGACTATAAATACTATAAAAATATTACCCACACTTATTTTATACCTTAATATCTTCCTAATAAAATAACCCCCTCTATAGTAAATATCAACAATCTGTTTTTGTTTGTAGGTTGTATGGAATTTTCTTTTTGTTTGGTTCTTAGGCCATTAGGTCCAATTTTATTTGAATTACTGCCTTAATTGTACAGCGTCTCAGATATCCAGTGAAGTTATTTTATAAACAAGTCAAATAAGGATCCAACCCTGGTAGCATTGATGGTCAATTTGTCATTCACCTTGGAGAGAGGAAAGATGGACTTATGATTAAGGTTGTGGACTGGGACTCTGGGGACCTGGTCTTGTGCTTTGCCATAAACATACTGCTTTGCCATAGACATTCTGTGTTACCTTGTGTAAGTCACTTAGTCTTAATACCTCATCCCAAAGGAGCTGTGAAGGTAGGCTAAGGTACTAATGCATCAGACCTTGAACACCAGACTCAGTCTGGGTGGCTTTGAAGTTCAATGGCCTATCCATTTTGAGGAGACACAAGCAAAAGGAGGGCTGGGGTTTGGGCTTCCGTAGGGATGGAGGCTACATGTGCTCTGGGAACTTGTCCCTAGGGTCCCGTCACCAGCAGTTAATGCACACATTCACTACTCTCTCCTTGGAGATAATTAGCAGGTTAGCAATAATCCTAGCCTTCCCCCAGTCCACCTCCCTCACTGTTACCAAAACTATCCCAAAGAAAGGACAAGAAATAAACTAAACTTCCCACCGATTGGAAGACACTGAGGCACGCTATTTCTTACTGCTCGGTAAGCAAACAGCAACAGTTTTTCTGCTGCTCCCTGGCACCACAGCAGCCAGGAGGAACCTACCCAGAACTGCCATTTCCAACCACCCAGGAACCTTCTGATCCCAGAATTCCAGGCCTGCTTCTTTGAACCTAAATCATTCTGTCACTCAGCACTGTCTCCCAGTGGCCCCAGCAACAGTAACAGACCTGACTTTAGCTGGACATCTAGCTAAGGCCTGGTCTACACGAGAAAATCAGGTCAGTTTAACTACATTGGTCAGAGGTGTGAAAAATCCACTCCCCGAATGGCATAGTTAAGCAGACCTATGTCCCCATGTAAACAGCTGAAGAATTATTCCATTGGCCCAGCTACCACCTCTCAGAGAGGTGGATTACCTACACCAACAGGAGAACCCTTCCTGTAGGAACAGGTAGTATAGACAATTTCCAAGAGAAAGTGGAGCAGTGTGCTGGTAAGAGCCATGCAGCAGCCTGGCAGAACAATACAGTGGAGCCTCCAATGAGACCTACCACAGAACTGAATCCTGGCAGGGCTCTGCAGGGACACCCAGTGACCTCTACTGGAGGAATGAACTAAAAAGGGGAACCCTGACCATCTATGGATACTCCCTGGTGCCCAAACTATTCTTTTTAAAAATTGTAACCATTTAAACTAGTAAGCCTATGGTACAATATTGCTACCCTTAGTTCTGTGCTGCCTTCAGAGCAGGGCACTGGGAGAACAGTGGCAACTAGCCAGATGCCCAGCTCTGAAGTAAGGGCCACATGGGATGGTATTGCCACCCTTACTTCTGTACTGCTGCTGGCAGTGGTTCTGTCTTCAGAGTTGGGTGCCCGGCCAGCAGCCACCACTCTCCAACCACCTAGCTCTGAAGGCAGCACAGAAGTAAGGATGGCAATATCGCGACCCCCTACAATTGCCTTGTAGCACACACACCCTGCAGCCCCCTTTTGGGTCAGGACCCCCAGTTTGAGAAACACTAACTTACAGGTTTTACATGTTTATGTTTTGCCATTTTAAAATACATATTCATGCTTTGTTCCACACTGAAATTTAAGATTTAAATATCTGAAACCATGAAATTCAAGGTTTTAAAAGTGCTATGACCATGAAATTTGCAAAAACGGACCAGGAATTTGGTAAGGCCCTAAACAGCACTCCAATGATCCTCTCAGTTGAGGACATCTCCCCAAAACCTAAAGCATGTATCAGTAGATTTGACCAGGTCATGTTCTCCACTATCCACTAAGTGACCTCTAAAAAAAACCATCAAAATAGACAAGTCTTAAAATCATTAACCTAAAACTGATAGGTATAACTACTACTAGGAGCCAGATTAACGATTCCCACTTCACCTCAATAGGATCTATGTGATAGGAGAGGGACTACTTCCATATAGACCGTGGTTGTAGAGGTGGGGAAATTGGTATATTTCCAGGATAACATTTATCTTGTTGGAATATAGTTCTTTATGAGACTGTGGGCTCTTGCACTCTAACTTGGAGGTCCTTATTCAGGCACACAACTGTAGGTGGCTGCAAAATTAACACTGCCAGATTTGGGGGGCTGAAGTGATACTGCTTCAGTGAGCTGGAGATAAGGAGAACCTTAGAAATATCACTCCTGAGAACAGGCAGGGTTCTTAGAGTCTCCAAATCTTCTCATTTAGAGCTGGCAAATACAATACAAGAGGAAGGACTCAGTGAGTTAGAGCACAGAACTAGTATGTGTTTGTGACAGAGTGCTGGGATCAAACAACTGAGCTAGCACTCTGACTATGTCTGATTAACTAACAAGCTACTTATCCCATTAACAGAGGGTTGAGAAAGGCACAGGAAAGACATGCTGGAAGGGAGAGGCAGACAGGCTAGGAAAGCCAGAACCAAGAAGAAATCTCTGGGTGGAAAGACCTCTTCCTGCTCCTTGCAGAGGGTGAGGAGAAACTAATGCTGTAAATGGTTTGGTGGAAGGATCAGTGTAGTGGTAGGAACAGCAATGTAAATAAATTACACAGTGATGTTTAACAACTGAAAGTTTCCAAATAGTCTGTCTAGACAGAGCAAAAGACAGATGGGACCTTGCCCTGTCACAGGGTTGATTTAACAATATTTGGACAGCTGATGAGCTCAAGTGGGTCAGATCCTTATGGGTCCATTTGGTCTTAGGGCATAACACATTTCTCTTCCACTGCAGTCTATGCAGTATTGTGAGATTTGGAGATATAATTCTGGCATTGGACCAGAGTCAACATATTTTCCTCCTCAAAATACTTATAATCTCCAGCCAGTGTTTCAAAGAGAGATTCTGGAAGCCTTGGGGGACGATAGCAGGACTCAGCCTTGCACTATTCCTACAGCTAAGACCATGGTGCTCACCTCAGAGACTCCTGTTAAAGGCTCAGACAATATGATCTCCACCAGAGTTTTGATGGCCATTGAGTGAGGGTTGGGGGACTTTTCTGCTTGCAATAGGACACTCATGAGAGGGGGTGGCCTGCTAAGTAGGTGACCTGAGTTTGGGACCGGACATGATTTCTTGCTACCCCAGACTAGGAGACTTGGAAAGAAGTGGAAGCATGTTCACATTCTGTGAGGTGGACACTCTTGGGTGACTTCTACTTTAGCTGATGGAGAGTCACTTTGACAGGCTTTCATGCATAGCCCAGCAGGTACACCAGACATTTAAACAAAAAACAAGGGACCCTGGAAGACCTCCTAAAAAATCATATGCATCACATTTTCTGCCACACATTTATACAGCTTGAAAGAGCTGCTGTGTTAAACCTAAATACTGATTTATATCCATATATAGTTCTAGGAGATAAAAGAAGGGGAATAAAGCTATTTTAAAGCTACTTTTCCCATGTCAGACCAAATTTGAAGTTTTAAACAATTCATTTCTCCTTGATCTCGTCACATTCCATATAATTTCTTAGTTGGGTGTAGCTCAGCCTGAACAGCTATATGCAGTAAAATTCACATTCAGTTTTCTCTATTAGTGTGGCTGTATTTGATATGAAGAAGCATGATGTGGAAAATAAATTACAACCTCTGCAGTTGCAAAGGGTACGTGCAGCTGGCAGAACATGCAGTGCCAATCAAATTGCTCGTGATCTTCTAGCCATTTGATAAATATTCATGAGGAAGCATTGTGATGTGTCACTGGTGTTCCCTTTTAGTAAATCTTTAAAAAGCTGGTGCTGCCAGAGGTAGAACTTATTTTTGCCTTCCAGCTACTGTTAACAATGCAGCTTTATTTAGTATTCCTTTAGAGACTCAGAAATCCTGGAGATGTGTCACGAATTACTTATATATAAGTGAATAGTTAGTTTTATACCTTTAAACAGTCAAACATGGCCCTATTTAAACTCTTATTTTTCTTTCAACTGAGGCAGTTGCAAGCAAAATAATTTTAAAATAATCTTACTAGTATTTGTTATGCTTGGATACTGATTTGAGAGTACTCTATAAATATCTTTAATTACCATTCTGACTCTCCACAACACGTTGGTAGATTTTAAAACAAGTGTGTTACAATGTACAAGCAGTGTGTAAGAATGAATTGAATTCCCAAGCAGGCTAATTGATGTCAGCCAATTTTGCCTCCCATATGTGAAGGAAGTTATGTGCATTTAGAGCTGAACCCAAAAAGCCATGATTTCAATACACACATCATGAATCCAATTTTCAAAATTAGACAAACCCCGTGCATCCAGATTTTTAAAATTGCCCTAACATGGACACTGTCATTTTAGGTATGATATGATTTGGTTATGTTGCACCTGGTCCTACTGGCTGGTTTGAAAGCCAGTTGCTCTAGTTTTCACTGCAAAATTGAAAAAATAAAAAAGTCCCCCAGCTGGCCATTCTATAGCGACCACCTCCACCATAATGCTGGCCCTTGAACTATTGATGCTGCCAGAGTCCTTCCCCACATTTGTAAATATCACTGCTAATGATGAGCACTTCAGTGGGCACTATGGGTGCTCAGCACATCGGGGGGGATGGGGGGGAAGGGAATCATACCACTTATTTAGATACTGTCATGTGGATTTAGCTGCCTAATTTCAGACACACAGGTTTGAAAATTTTGGCCTGAAGGACTTGCCCCCAGTCACACAGTAAGCTACTATCCATGCAGTGGCTAGAAACCCCATATTCCTGAGTTTCTGACCTGTATTCTATCCTTGAAAAGGGGAACAGTCCTAATCTACTTTAGCTGCTGAGGGTGAGTAAACAATTCACTATGGATAATTTGTTTAGTGAATTTAGCGCTCACACACTTGTGCCCTGTCTGCAGACTCCAAGTTTTAAAATTTGTTCCTATTCAGACATTCAATATTATCAAATCACAAATCATCTATTCACTGTTTATGCTCTGATATCAGAGCTGTATGATTGGTTATCTAAGTCACAGAGTGGGGAGCTCCCACTCCACAGATCAACAACGTGAAAGAACCTTAGGTGGCGGGTAAACTGGCAAGAAATCCAACCCCTACTTCATGCTGCAGCTATCCACCAATTGGAGGATGGATGTACCATTCCAGAACGAGACTGTGCATGCTGGAAGGGAGGGCACAAACTGCTGCTGCAGAGAGACAGATGCATGAGACGCAGCGCTCAGGACTGTGAGCACCTCATCTGTGTGGCCCCTGGGAACCTACAAAGCACTGCATGTGAGAATCGTCCAGACCCCAAAGGGAAGGAGGCTATCCCGATCCATGACTAAGGAACTAATGGTGGCACACGTACTATTCATTTGCTAATAAAGATGTTGGAGTGAGGGTGGGGTGATTCCCTATCGCCCAAAGGCTGTAGCTTGTTTTTCCACCCAAAGGCAAGAGATGAGAGCTTGGAACTAACCGCTAGAAAAGGGAGCCTCTGCCACAAATGGCATATTTTCTGGTCCTGATTGTAGAGGTTAGATAAACTACTGCCAACCAAAGTCATGCTTAATTTTGTAATGAAACACTTTATAAAGTTTCCATTCTACAAACATTTACACCAATAAAATTTTGCTCTCATTCTGTTCACAGATAGTGGACAGACAGTTAGCTTGTGCGGCTCGAAAGCTTCTCTCTCTCACCAACAGAAGTTGGTCCAATAAAAAATATATACATTACCTCCCCCATCTTGTCTTTCTGACATGACAGTAATACAGGGAGCAAATATCAAAGTAAAAGATACCAGTTTACACTAACTTTTCAGAGCAGAACTATATTTCATAGAATTCCACGAATATTACCAAGCAGACACACTATACCTTGTCCCTCAGATGGCATGGTGATGGGCCTGCACTAACCTAAAAAGAACAGAACAAGGAAAACCAACAATTGTTCATCTGTGTTGGCACACACTAAAACTCAGCCTGCTCACATCTGGTGAATTAGTGAAGCACTAGATGCCAAGATAGTCTTGGAATAAGTTAAAATGTAAACACACCCTGTGTAATAAACTGAGGAGGAAAATCCCCTAGCTCAGAGGTGCTCAGCTGACTGCTACAAAAACAGGTATTCTGGTAAATCAACTGCTAGGCATATTTAATCATAGCTTGAATATTAGTATGTGAGCCCCATCACTGAGAGGAACAACCAACAGGAATGCTCAAACTAGGAAAGAATCAGAGAGACCAAGAAAAGATTTGACAGAGATTCTACAATACTAGCAAAAGTATTAGCAGACAGTTAACAGTTATTAGGCAGCCTTTGTGATCAGTCCAGGAGCCAGACAGCTACTAAACCTTAAATGTTATTCAGAATAATATAGGCCCTCGTTCAACCAAGTATTTATGCACAGGACTAACCACACATGAGTGCTCTCACTAAGCTCAATGAGACTACACACATGCTTGAAGTTAGGCATGTGCTTAAGTTCTTGCTGAATCCGGACCTCTATGCTCAGTCTTTTGGATGGCAAGAAGCTGCCCTATGTAGTCTTTATTCTACATATGGTGGACCTGGCGGGGGGGGGGGGGTAAATCATTTGCAGAATGGATAAAACTACTCTAGTGGTCTCACAAGTCACCATAACCAAGAAAATCTCCATAAATGGGAAAACCTAGGAATGGCTTTTCATCACACCATTTTCAATTATTTCTTTGTATTTTAAAAAGGCTTTTACTGGCAGGTGAACAGCAAACTTACTCATGAGATACATGAGTGATCAAAACCAGGGACATGTAGTCGATGTACAGGTAACTCTTATAATCACTTAATAGTTTCTATTGGCACAGCATTTTATATGCAGTTTGGTGCATATGTGAGTGGTTCAAGACTTATAACTCAGAAGAAAGGTATGTTTTGGGTATAATACATGAATATATTAATGTGTATGTACTCATTCTGGCATTGCTATCTAAGGGTAGATACACTAGCAGCCATTTTAACAATTCAATATTTTACAGGAAGTGGCTGATGGGAATGAAAAAAGTTGAGACCCCCAGGATAAGTCATTCAATTGAGTGCAGCTCTTTGTGGCTTTAACTCTGGATCTATTGAGGAGGGGAAAAATAGCCTTAAATTTGGATCTCCTCTTCAGGCCACATCTGGACTTCAAAAAAGGGATTAGACAGTGAAGTGATACTAATGCATTGAGTGCTTATAGCTGGGAGATTTAAAAAGTTAAAATGTTTAACGAAACAAAGTTTCACTAAAAAAGGAGTGAGAGCAGTTAGGAGTGACATATGTGGAGGTTTGCTTTCATTTTGAAAGTTTGTTTATGTGAGAAAACAGGAATGTGAAAGGAAGCCAAGCTTTCTTTGATGATTGGTTTCATAAGTTTATTAGCTGAATCAAACATGAAGACAGCACTGAAAGTTCATCAGCTATTGGCACCAAGAGAGAAATCTGACAAATAAATGTTCTATTCCTTCTCTCTGTTTAAAGTCTGTGTGCTAAATCCTAACTCCATTTTCCTATTGCCAATGACTGCCTTTCTCCCAGTGAGAAGAAAACAAATGGGAAATCAGTAATAAAAAAGGTAAAAATCAGAGGGCATACAACATATTGAAATAATAAAGCAACCCTATGACAATTCATTTGGGAATCAGTTTAAAGATATTTTTCAGTTTCTCATAATCAGAACCCTAATTATTTCCTCAACCTCCTATATGCAGTTCACCATCAAACATGACAGAAAAAATAGATTGTAGGCCAAAGCCATCCTGGTGCAACTTCAATGGAGTTACAGAAGGAATGAATTTAGCCCCTTGAGTTTACTGTGTATAAACAAACACCTGAAACTATTACACACATGTCAAATGTGAAATAAAGGTAACTTTTGTTTGTCAATGCAGTTCTAATCAGGAGGATCATGCCATGCAAATAAAAAGGACAATGCAGAGGCTCTAGGGTTTGGCACCAAGGGAGAACATACAGTGTTCTTTTGTAAAATTGCCCTGTGTTTATTCAATCACTCAGATATTAAAAAAAATTAAAAAAAAAGTGTCCCCAGTCACTGAGCCATACTACTTCCTATTTTGGTTAGGAAGAACACAACAAAAATCAGACAGACAATCTGCTTCTACCAGGAGCATTATCTTCACTTTCTCTTCAGAAAGCTGTTCACATGGAACTTTCTGTATCGTCTTCCTTTGTGCATTTCTGTTCCCTCTTGCTTCCCCCACCCCTCGAGGCCTACACTACACTGAAAAACATTTTCCATTTCAGGTATACCAGCAAACCCTCCTACTGTAGACACAGCTTAAAGGAGCAAGTGTGCACTTGTTTCAGTGTTGCATACACTATGTACACCCAGTGTTCCCAGAGTGAATTAAGCTATCCTGACAAAAGGTCTCTTTTGCCAGTATAACTGCATCTACACTACACTACTACACTTTGCTGGTATAGAAATATTGTAAAATGTCATACCCCTAACTGACAATACTATACCACCAAAAGTTTCCAATTTCTAGCCCCTGCCCAATATAACAAGGATCGCCTTGACAGCTGACAGAATTCAAAATGCAGCTGCCTTCATTCAGCTCAAAACAAGCTTGGAAGGAAGTAAAGCCAACTGCTCTTTCTCCACCATAGCCAGTTGATGGTACCTTCTCTAGCCACTTGGAAATTTCCTTAGTATGAAATAGATGTAGGGTGTCTCTCATCACACATGCTAGCCAGGAATGGCCTTCACAGTACACCCCATTATAGCCAAATAGGTAGTAAATAAGTGATGTGGAGGATTTCCATTTCCCTCCCCACCCCTTCTGTTTAATGTTATTTGCAGTTTTAAAACAGGTCTTTTCCTTCTCTAGTTTCTAGTGAAAAAAATAAAGACAAAATGTGTCTTCTGAGATGCAGTGTGAGGTAAAATACTATAAAAGAGAGAAAGCTCTGTCTCTCTCTCAGAGGTAGGATCAGAAACAAACAAAACTTGAGTGCAAAGGTGGCTGGAAATGGCCTCTCTCAACACAGAACCAGTGGTGATTGATGATTGACTGCATGCTGGACTCTTTGTGGATTAAGCATGTTGTTTATTCTCATTCTTTAAATGAGGAAATGTAAAAATATGATGTTTTATTCTGAAAAAAAAAACTTTACAAAGATCTGTAGCTTGTCATAGATTCAAAGATTTAAGGGGAGAAGGGACCTGCTAGTCCAGAGATCATCAACATGTGGTACGCAACTCACCAGGGTAAGCACCCTGGCGGGCCAGGCTGGTTTGATTACCTGCCGCGTCCGCAGCTTCAGCTGATCACGGCTCCCACTTGGTGTGGTTCGCCGCTCCAAGCCAATGGGGGCAGCGGGAAGCAGCGCAGGCTGAGGAATGTGCTGGCCGCCGCTTTCCACTGCCCCCATTGGCCTGGAGTGGTGAACCATGGCTAGTGGGAGCCGCGATCGGCTGAACCTGCGGACGCAGCAGGAAAACAAACCATCCCAGCCCACCAGGGTGCTTACCCTAATGAGCCGTGTGCCAAAAGTTGCTGACCCCTGTTCTAGTCCAATGTCCTCCGTACAGACCATACAACTTCATCGAGGAATTCCTGGACCTAGTCCTATTTTAACTTGGTTTTAATCAAGAAAGTTTCATTGGCTTCACTCCAGCTGAGGATGTAGCCCATAATCTCGATAAAGATTTATTTTCTTTTTCCTTTAATTCACAAACAAATCTTGTCACAATTTTGCTACGGCTTTGACATCCAGAGACAGAAATGCTAGAGTGCAAGATGTTTTAGATCAGATTGTTCAAATTACTTTCCAGCTTTATAAGTGAACCATTACTTTCCTGCTTCACTGATTTTTGTTCTGTCCTTCCAGATACTATCTTCGGTGATCCAAGTCCAATGAATACAAAGTTTTAAATTATATATAAATATAGATGGTCAAATTTCATCAAATGAGATCAGAGGACAGATAATTCCCTGAGCCCTGTGTTTTGGGGGTTTATGTGATTAACATGCATTGCTAGAGTGGTTATTGGATCTTGTAGTATGTGGTTCCTTTACACATTTTCCTAAACACATACAGTACACCGCACGTATGGAGCAATAATGGCATATGCTTTAGATTGTAATATATTCTCTTCAGAATATTGGCAAACAGGTAGTGTCAGATTGCACTTTGGTTTACTTAGAGATATGTTGTCACTCTGACTATTTTCAAAATGACTAATAAAAAAATTCAAGATTCTAATAAAACTCTTTAAATACTATGCCTTATTTTGTTAACCCTTTCATAAAAATACATATGGGCTGCTTCTCCTGTTGAAATTTATGAGCCTGAGCCAATATACATTTATAGTCAATAGGAGCCTTATTATTGACTTCATTGGGCAACCTATAAGAATTTCTTCCTTGCTGAAAAGACTGATTGTCACCACTTTGTGTATGAAGGTTTCACTGTTTCTGCTTTGTATTTACTTCAATGCAAAAAGTAAACAAGCAAAAAACAAAAATGACAAAAAAAAAACCTAACTACTTTCTGTTCCAGTTATCTTAAGTGTTCTAAACTCAGTAAGTACAGCATTTTCAGAACGTGTGATTTTCAAATTGATGCTGGCATTTAAATAATTCTTTATTATTTATTTCAGATACAAATTATCTATACGAAGTATCACCTATATGCAGGAGATGGTGGAATCTGGAAAAGGGAGCTGCAAGTGCAAGCAACAGGTGGATATTTATTACATTTCTCCTACTAGAAGAATGCCATGAACACTTAATGATACCTACCATATGCAATGATGTTCCAGTTACAAGTCCATATGACAAACTGAAGGCCTCTCTGTTGCTCATGCTATATTTAAAGCACACAGAAACTCAACTTTTTTTTAATAGTCCCCACACATTCATTGATGTAATAATCAATAAAAAATGATTTCTGACTCATCTAAGCTTGGTACTTTCCTAATTTACATTCCAATCATCATTCGGGGACTTGCTCAACATGTTAGAGCTCTTAAATATGTAATCCTTTACAATCTTTCTACTTTGGAAGTTTTATTTTTTGTTGCTTTTAAAATACAAAATATATTAATCTAATATCTTTGTGCCAAATTTATACTATTTATGATGGCATCTGTGCCATGGTCTGCACTAAAGTCCACCAGGAGTCATATAAGGAATATGGCATAACCCCTACAGAGGGGGCCACGTCGCCAGCCAGTGCAACTCAAAATGTGCCAGCGGGAGAAAGGACATGTCTATGGCAGCTAGGAGCCAGCGGGGAAGATATCCTGGTTCAATGTATGCCTTGAACTGCCTTCTTTCAAATGAATACCTCCCACCCCAGCACAGTGAACAAGACTAGCACAGGGAAGTGACTGTATCCCTCTTCCTAAAGTTACCATCCTTTAAAAAAAAAAAAAGTTTCATGCTAAGGGATTTCTTAGGTAAAGAGCAGTAACTGAATTTTGAGAGTAAACATAGGAAATCTCTTGTATGGCACTGGGGAAACCTGCCAGTTACACTCTAGGGATCAGCTTCACAAGCCCTGCTGCGCTTTATTGCTTTAATAAATTACTGAGCAACCAGTACATTTTGTCCCTCTAGTAACGTGTCTCCCTACTCCCCTCGTTAATTTCTTGAGCAGTTATGGAAAAAGTTGCAATCAAGCCTCTGTCAAAGAATAATGTGAAACACAAATATGAGGAGGAAAAATAACCAGGATCAAAAATATTAAAAATAAACTTTTGGAGCAACCTGGTGTCTGGAAACCAATAGCTTTGCTTTCCATAGATCAGGTCCAGTTTTGGGAGGTCTGGCATACTGAACATCACTCAAACTAGTGCCAGACAAATTCATTTTACCTCATTTCAAACACTGCAAATTTCAAAGTTGGACTTTAACAATACTGGGTTTGCATTCCAATTAGAAGATACCATCTATACTGCTAACCTTTGAATCAAATGTGATGAAGTGTTCATCGGGGCAGGGGGAAAACAGCTCTAACTGAAACCTCCAAGGTTTGGCTTCACTGCATTAACTTTTCCTATGTGGAAAACTCTACACTCAAGCGCTTAAGCCTATAGCATTTCTAAATTCTGCCTGCTCTCAGTCCCAATGATTCTCCTAACCCGATTCCATGACTGTCTAAATGGATGTCCTTTTACATTTGGATAATCAAGGTTAGACTGTATATAGATGGCATGTGACAGAGTGCAAGGAGTGAGTAGGTGAGCCTGCACTCTGATCACTTGAGGCTAATTAGTGCCCCAGGAGAAGCTGATTGAGGGTAATGGTCTAATCAGGCTAATGGCCTAAGAAATCAATTGGCCCCATCAGCCAAGAGGCAGTCAGTCAGTCACAATCACACAGAGAGCTCAAAGTAAGGAGACCCCTGTTCCCCTCAGTTCCTGCTGAGAGGCCCTAAACCTTGGCAAACACTGTAAATAGGTGGGAGCATGGGGGACTGTGGTGATATTAGTGAAGAGGACTTGAAATAAAGCTTCAATGAGAACATACCTGGAGGACTCTGTGCAGTTTCTGCAGGAAGACGACGGGCGGAGCAGAGACCCTGTTACATGGTAGAAGAGAGAGAAACTGCATTTCAACACTGATGAACCCCAAAAGCTTCAGATTTTACTGATTATTCTGAAGTTACTCATCTTGCTGATGCTCTTGCCTGTTTTTTATTCCATGTCTCCCCCCCCCCCCCGCTTCCCTGAAGCACTGCATCATGATCACAATGTTCTTTTGGGTTCTAGTTAAGTGAAAGTGCACCCACTTTAAAAAAAAGTGTTGGAGATCATAATTATGCAGTTTTCATAGGTTTGTATATTTTTCTGAAAGTTTCCAGTTTCATTATGAAATCTGAAATATTGAAAGCCTTTTACAAGCAAGGAAAACACAAACTATTACTTCCATAGACTGATATGTTGCTCATGCTATACACAGGGTATAATGAAGTAATCATAGCTGTCTTTTTAATCCTGCCATGTGAAAAAGAACAATGCCATCTTTTTTATTTGCAAATGCAACTTCCCTTTTTAAATGAATGCTTTTTGCATTGGTAAACATGCATTTGCAAAAGCCATGAGTCATAGCCCCATAGCTAGAAAACGAAAAGCTTGAAAGCCATCACATCAGATTTGTTAAACAAAGAGAACTTTTCTGTCCATACTCTATGTCTGTGGTAGGAGAACAACTATCTGTCATTTCTCTAACTGGTTGAACATTCGTAATCACAAGGTCAGTGCCTCTCTACTGATCAAAAATGGAAAACAAAAAAAAAGGGTCTGCCAATGACGGTAGCTGAATTCTAAATGAGAGATGATTTCAAAGCAGAACCCTGATCTAACTCCACTTGAACTTTGAGATAGTACAGATCCAGATCAAAACTCCACAGCTCAGGCCCATCTTTGTTTTCTTTAAATAGAGAATAGGATATATGATGCACTGCTGTATTTTAATGAGACAGCAGTCAAGTGATAATGGCTTGGTTTTTTATACTTGTGGAGATGCAGGCCAATATTTTCAGAAATAGGTGCCAAAAATTAGGCTCCTAAATCCAGCACCTAATTTATTGGCCTGCCCTCAGAAGCACTGACTATCCAGCAGCTGAAGAAGTGAGGTTGTTTTACCCACGAAAGCTTATGCCCAAATAAATCTGTTAGTCTTTAAGGTGCCACCGGACTCCTTGTTGTTTTTGTGGATACAGATTAACATGGCTACCCCCTGATACTTTCAGCCAGGAGAAATCTGTTGCTGAAGGAGTAGGGCTACCTAGCTAAAATAGCATTTCTGTCCTACTCATTGTATAAGCTGCTAAATGGACAGTCTGTTGCTCAGTATTGGTAATCAAATAGTTTCAAACCTACTCTGCTTTACTGCATTCCATGTGTGTGATGTTTTTCTACATCTGTCATCTGCTGCCTATCAAATGCAACAACTACAGTTTGTCCAAGGAATAATATTACCACCTAGCAACAGCAGCTCACCCATGTATATTGTCTATTCCACTTTCCTTTCTGGTCCTGTCTCTTATTGACTAAAACACATTTTTCTTTCATCTTATTTAGCCCTCAAAAAACAAACTGTAGTCTATGTCCTAGTATCAAGCTAAGGAACAGAGCCATTTTGGAACAAAAGATAAGGCTGCTTCTCATAATGTTCTGAGCCCAATACCATCTTGCACTGCATCTTGTCCAGATTTATTGCAATGTTTAGTCTCCTCCTGGAAAACAATATATTATAGACAGAGAAGTCACCTGTAGTTTAGCTGCAGTATGTAAAAACAAGGAAAAGGACTATCAAGCAGATTCCTGAGTATTTCTGTCCTGCTTACATTTTATGCAAGAGTTCATTGTTAATCCAATTTTCACTATTTTATTTGGTTTAACACACTAATAGACTCCTTGTTCCTTATCTTATTTTTCCCTACCATAAGAGGACCCTTTTCCTTTTTTCCTCCCCCCCTATAAAAACTTCACTTCAGCTACACTCAATTTTTACACCTTGGGGAAGATATACCCTTCATAGTAATAAATTATTATTTGTATCTCAGTATTGCCTAGGGGATCAAGGTCCCATACAAAATAACTGTGCTTGCCATGGAGAGTTTGTTTTAACTTTAGTTCCCTGCCATGCCCCAGGAGATTCTTGCTTCCTTTCCTCCTGCCTCCCTCTAATGCCCTCGCCACCTCCCTCTCCTCCCATCCCACCCTACCCCACCCCTTGAAAGTTAGGAAGCATGGGTTCAGGCAGCCGCTCCATGTGACCCTAATCATTATCTACCCATTCCCAGCCCCCTCTATTCCCCCTGCCAATTCCTTCCTCTGTATTTCCTCCTAAATGTCCTGACCATCCCATATAGGTGTCACCTTTCCCTCATGTCTGGCTCAGATCACCAACATTGCCTGGATTCCAGGGGGAATGGTTCATTTTGGGGGAAACTGTGGTACAGGGAAGGGGTGGTGAAACTTGCATATTTCCTGTAGGCTGTGGATTTTCCAAACCCATTACAGCTCTTCAAGGAAAACCCCTCTGACTGGCTGCTTGACTCCCATTCCCCACCCCCTGAGGAAGGACAGAGCTGCTACCCTCTCCCCAGTTTAAGCCAAGACCAGCAGATCCTGCTAGCTCAGCATCCTCCACTGCTGCCCCACACCGTGCCTGGGAGAAGGGTGGTGAAGAGACCCCCACCCTCCCTGGTACTGGCCACAAGGCCTGGGTTGTGGGAGGGGGATGAAGAGGCCTCCATTAATACCACCTTCCCAGACCTGGGGGCAGGAGGGTGAAGAGCCTCCTGTTGCTGCTACCTATCCCTGATGGGTTTGGGCTCTAGAAAGCAGTGTAAAGAGGCTGCTGTCCTGCTCCTTGATGGGAAGGGGTGTGCTATGCCACCTCCCCTTCCTGCAAGACCTGGGCAACAGGGGGAAGAGAAAAGGCTCCATTGCTGTTGTTCCTCCCCAGCCTGGGCAGATGGTGAAGAAGATGACCCTGTTGCTACAGCTGCCCTCAAGTTGGAGGGAGGGAGGGAGAAAGAAAGGGAGGGGGAAGTGGGCCTTGATTTCCGCCCCTGTGAAAAGGCATGTTGCAGGGCAGGTCTGACTTGGGGGAGCCTGTGGGGTGGCAGAACTGATTAGCAGAATTGTGGGATTAATTGGAGATTCCTGTGTGTGTGTGTGTGTGTAAGAGCAAAATTAACCAAGGTAGCCTGTGCATGTATGTTCAGGAATTATAGAATTAGAGGAGTGTGTGGGTAATGACATTCCTGGGCTAGCCCCTAGACGGGGCTGGCCTTACCATGAGGCAAATAAACACTGGAATAAATTGCCTAGGGAAGTTGTAGAATCTCCATCTCTGGAGATATTTAAGAGTAGGTTAGATAAATGTCTATCAGGGATGGTCTAGACAGTATTTGGACCTGCCATGAGGGCAGGGGACTGGACTCGATGACCTCTCGAGGTCCCTTCTAGTCCTAGAATCATTGAGGCGGCCGCCTCAGGTGCCGGATTCGGGGGCGGGCACTAGGACCCAGAGTGTAGAAAATTGTGTCTGCTGCTGGTGTGTATGTATTCTCTCTGCTCTAGATGCACAGAGATGGTGGAGTGCTGTGCTGTGCTGGAGGAAGGAGGGCACAAGAGACATAACAGGCAGGCAGGAGAAAAGGTGAGAGGGAATAACAGAAAGCAGCAGGAGCTGCAGGGAGAGAGAGGAGGAGGATCCTCTTATGTACCTTTCTAGCACCCCACCCCCAGAAGCCTGGACTGATTAACACCAGCTTTTCAGGTATCTTCTTGTTTCCTGCTGCTTCTCCTGAGATACATAGACAGAAATGTTCACGGTGAGCCTTCTAGCCCCAGTGAGGAGGTGAGTGGTGAGGAGATGCCTGATCTTCCAGTTAGTCAGAGTGCAGGTGACCTGGCAGCTACTGCAGCATCCATATCTCCATCTCAAATGGATGTAACCATGCACATTCCTGAAGAAAAGTGTAGATCAGAGAAGAATGTGGTGGACAGGGCCGGTGCAGCCATTTAGGCAAACTAGGCGGCCGCCTAGGGCGCCTAGTGGTTGGGGGCACCTAAAAGTCCCCTCCGGCGAGGAGGTGGAGTGGAGGTGATCTGGGTGGGGGGGGGGGCCTGCGGGGAGGGCCTGCGGGGAGGGCTGCCCGCAGTAATGGGCGCGCACAGGGGAACAGCTCCACGCCCCAGCTTACCTCCACTCTGCCTCCTCCGCTGAGCACACAGCCCAGCTCTAAGTCTCCTCCAATCAGCGCCGCAAGCCTGGGCGGGGAGGAGAATTAGAGCAGCGCCGGCGTGCTCAGTGGAGGAGGCGGAGCCGAGGTGAGCTGGGGCGGGCTTCCCAGGCAGGGTTAGCTGCTGGGAGGTGGGGGGGGGGGAAGAGTCACCACAGGGGGGGTTAGCTGCCACGGGGGGACAGGAGGAGTCTCCCTGGACGGGGTTAGTTGCCGTGGGGGGGGAGAAGGGTTAGCTGTCGCAGTCAGGGGGGGTAGCTGCTGTGAGGGGGGGCTCCCTAGGTGGGGGGCTGAGTTAGCTGCTTTGGGGGGATTAGCTGGGTGGGGGGTGCAAGGTGGAAGTTTCGCCTAGAGAGCGAAACTTCCTTGCACCGGCCCTGGTGGTGGAGGTGCAAGAAACAGCTGCTGCTGAGTTTAGTTCCTTAAGTCTAGATGATCCAGGACTGTGGACCCACTTTAGCTAAAGTAGCCTGAGGGACTTCCTTGTACTGCATGGGCCACAGCAAGTGAAAAACTTCATGTTCCCCAAAGACAATGAAAATAGAAGTTTCCATCCAAACACATTACTGGTGTGAAATCCCCAATGGTGACAAAGTGGAGAGGCCATGGCTTATGTACTCAAAACCCCAGAATGCTGCATACTATTTTTGTTGCAAACTCTTCCAGTCTAATGTTCCAGCCACATTGGGCTATACAGGAACAAAGGGCTGGAAAAATCTGGCATGCCATGAAATCTGGCATGCAGGCAGCAAATCACCAGAGAGCAAGGAAAGCGCTTGAGATGAGACGAGACTAAGGTTAAAGGCCACCATAGATGATCAGCATCAAGAGAAGATTGCATCAGAGTCTCTTTACTGGCAAAAATGTTCTGAAAAGACTCATTGCCATTGTGAGAATGCTTGCTACCCAAAACCTAGCACTGTGTGGCACTTTAGATCAGTTGTATATGCCAAACAATGGAAACTTCCTTAAAATTGTGGAGCTGGTAGCTCAGTTTGATGCTGTACTCCGGGAGTATCTAAGAAGAGTCACTACCCAAGAAATGTACACACACCACTACCTTGGAAAAAGAATGCAAAATGAGATCATATAGTTACTGGCAACAAAAGTCAAACAGAAGATTGTGGCAGATCTGAAGTCAGCAAGATATTACTCTTTTATTCTGGACTGCACACCTGATGATAGCCATACGGAACAAATGACTTTAATACAGTTGAACCCTGTTATGTCGCCGGCCTAGGGGTTTGCCAAAAAGCGTTGAGATAACCAATGATCGAGATAATCGGCCGGGCGGGCGGAGACCGGGGAAGCGGGGCCGGGCGGGCGGCGAAGCGGGGACTGGGGAAGCGGGGCCGGGCAGGCGGGTACGCGGGGAACCGCGGGGCTGGGGAGCCGGGGAGCGGGCGGCGAAGCGGGGGGCCGGGCGGCGAAGCGGGGACGCGGGGGGCCGGGCGGGAGTCACGCGGCTGGGGACGTGGGGCCAGGGCAGGAGTCACGCGGCCGGGGAGGGATGCGGCAGGAGCCGGGCAGGGCCGCCGCCGGAGTTAGTAGTTTACCGGTAAGTGGCAAATTCGGCGCTCTTCTGTGCTCGAGATATTAGGGTTCGGCGAGATTAAAGAATCGACATAACCGATGAGAAACCGATAAGACAAAGAGGGAGTTTGGCGGTTCCACTTCTAAAACGTCGACTTAATACGATTGGCAAGTTAACCGAGGTCGAGATAAATGGGTTCGACTGTAGTGTGTTCTGTAACAACAACAGAACCTAGTGAAAGTGTCCCTGCAATGGTGATTGTCAGAGAGCATTTTCTAGAATTTATTAACATTGAGGGTACTACAGGAGCTGGTATGACAAATGTGCTTCTTAAAAAGCTGGAAGATATGGGAAGTGCGATAGCTGACATGAGAGGTCAGGGCTACGATAGTGGCGCCAACATGAGAGGAAAGAGGAGTGCGGACATGGATCTGAGAGTTAAACCCTCAAGCTTTTTTTTGTCCCATGCAGTTCTCATTCTTTGAACTTGGTGGTCAGTGATGCAGCATCAGCTTCTAGTGAGGCTGCTGAATTTTTTAATGTATTTTTCTTGCATCAACTCATCGATGGCAAATTTTGAAGTAACATCTGGGAACATCCTCTCTGATACTGAAACCACTGAGTGCCACATGCTGGGAAAGTTGAGTTGAGGTGATAAAGCCTATCAAACACCAAATTGGGAAGATAGATGATGCCATAGTTGCCACTGTGGACGATAATGCTATGACAGGTACTGTTCGTGGGAGAACAGTGGCAGAGGAAAATGGAATCACCAGAAACATACATAACTTCAAATTTCTGTGTGGCTTAGTGTTGTGGCATGACATACTGTTTGAAATAAATGTTGTAAGCAAGAGACTCCAAGGTGTTGACTTTGATATATATGCAGCAATGGAACAACTGGACAAAGCAAAGTCATACTTACAGTCTTAGCAGTCAGATGAGGGATTTCAAAACATTCTGAAGAGTGCACAGAAGTTGGCAAAGGAACTTCATACTGAAACTATTTTCCTACCCATTCAAGAATACAAGAGTCACCAAAGAAGACGACATTTTGATTACAAGGCACAAGATAATCCCATAAGAGACCCTAAACAACAATTCAAAGTTGAATTCTTTAACCAGGTGCTAGATTGTGCAATACAGTCAGTTGAAGAACAGATTATGCAGCTCAAGGAACACAGTAGTATATTGGGCATGTTGTATGTTATTCCAAAACTCTTCACTATACCTGAAGACGACCTACACCAGCAATGCATGGCACTAGAGACAGTGTTGACACATGATGACATGCGCGATATTGATGTGAGTGATTTAGGGGATGAACTGAAAGCCCTGTCAAGATACATTTCAGCAGGATCAACTCCAAAGGCTGTTCTGGTATATATGCACAAATAAGATGACCACCCTCTTTCCAAATGCTTTTGTTGCTCTGCGCATACTTCCAACACTTCCTGTAACAGTTGCCAGTGGAGAACGCAGCTTCTCCAAACTGCAGTTAATAAAAACACATCTACGCTCCACAATGACACAGGAGAGGCTGGTCGGCCTTGTAGCCATCTCAGTAGAGCGTAAGCTGGCCCAGACTGTGGACCTTCAGGAAGCAGTTCAAACCTTTACAACCAAGAAGGCACGTAAAGCACCACTTTGATTATTCAAACAGATAAAAATGCCAGTGTTTACTATACAGACTAGAAAACTTTTAAACGCCTGAACAGAAAATGAAACTTAAGTGTTACTTCAAATGTTTAAGCAAGGCATTTTAAGCTGTTAGTTCTCCTTTATTGGGGGTAGGTAGCAGAGCAGTACCATGAGAGGAGTAGAACAGGAAGAAGGCAGAATTGAGACCTTTCAAAGTTTTGGCCCAAGCAAGAGGGCATGGGGCCATCATTTGAGCCCCCCACCTCCATTGCCAAAATGTTGTGGATCAGCCCTGCCCCGGAGATAAAAATCACACTGTTATTGAGTTATAAAGTTAACTGAGTACGAGAGAATAAATAGAATTAGTTTGAGGCACCTGAGTGCCTGGGTGGAGAGCCGATTCAATTGGGCAATCCTGCCTTTGCATGTAGGAGGTGTACAGAATTAATTGGGAAATCCAGTGTATAGGAATTATAGAATTAGTCTTTAGAGTGGTGGAATTAATTGAAGATTGTTTAGGGGCAGAATTGTGTTTTGCTACAGTTTGTGGTTTGCTAGGGTGAGGAGAATGAGGGAAAGGTGACAGGAAGTCTCTTCTCTGACCCTCTTAATTTCTCCCACTTAAAATCTAAACTGTTCTTTACACACTTTCCACTCTCTTTTTTCTTCCTTTACACTGGCCATTTCCCCTCCCTTTCCTTCTAATTTTACAATAGGAAGGAAGATCAAATTAAAGATGGAGAGGACATGGGAAACAGGAGTCAATTTCCAGCAACACTCATTCTTCCATAAATCCACATGAGAATACCTGCTCATTATGCAGGAACTCCCAGTTCCCTCTCACTTAGTGTGGTGGGACTTCTCAGTGGGTTGCTCAGTGACAGAAGGTAGAAGCTCAAGCTCTATCATTAAACTAATTTTGGTTTATGTTAGCTTCCTATTATGTACCTGCCAATTTCTGTTTAACTATGGGGTGGAAACCACACCTCTATAACATTTGGGGCAGCTGGGAGAAAACAAACATTTAGCAAAAAGCTAATTGCATGGAGAGGAAAAAAGTTGTATCCAGTATTTTTTAGACATGAAACACAAGAATACCACACAGAACCTCTCAGACACTTCATGTGCATCATTGGTAACTAACAAGAGGGGAGATGGTGGGCAAAGTCATCACCCTGTGTAATCTGACACAGCTCTATCTCTTCAGTGCTGTTTTATTCTTAAACCAGGATTGTGGTAAACTCATCTTTGATACATAGATTTCTTAGGGTAGGTCTATACTTACCTGCCGGGTCGACGCATAGCGTTCGACTTCTCGGAGTTCGAACTATCGCGTCTAATCTAGATTAGACTCCGGAACTCCACCACCGCGAACGGCAGTGGCGAAGTCGACGGGGGAGCCGCGGACTTCGATCCCGCGGCGTCTGGACGGGTAAGTAACTCGAACTAAGGTAGTTTGACTTCAGCTACGCTATTCGCGTAGCTGAAGTCGCGTATCTTAGTTCGACCCCCCACCCTAGTGTAGACCAGGCCTTAGAAAACCAGCCCTGAGCTTTATAGACATGCACTAAAGGAAATCACTACAAAAACTGACTGGCTTTCCCCATGAACTAGACCAATTCTGCCTTGCTCCTGCAATGTGAGGCTTAAACAAACATTTTGGA
Source organism: Mauremys reevesii (assembly GCF_016161935.1). NCBI lineage: Eukaryota > Metazoa > Chordata > Testudines > Geoemydidae > Mauremys > Mauremys reevesii. The sequence continues at coordinate 61,335,686 of NC_052630.1, forward strand.
CTATGATGTAGAATATTATTCTATGCAGTGCAAGGCTCTTATCCCCAAAATATGGCAAATGTTTACATGCAGATTACCAAGAAAAAGTCATGAAATCACAAACAGGAAGAATGTTATCCTTGGTGGATTAAGCCTATCCTTTGACTCATTCTCTGAACATTAATATGAGATGATCAAAACTTGTTTTCCTGCACCATACAACTGAAACAAGAGTACAATTACACCTTACAACAAAAGTAAACTCTCTTTATGTAAAATTCCCTGGTACTATAACAAATTGTATTAGCTTCAGTCACAAATTATTCAGACCAATTGTTTTTTTGACTGATCGCTATCTTATTAGATTTCTGTAAAGCTGTTCTTTGAGGCTGTGTTTCAGTCTTCAAGTCTTCTGTAATATTAAAAATGATATCGATTGGCAAATAAGAAAAATTTGCACCACACTATCTTCTTTCGGTTCTTTAAGCTGCCAACACATTAATACCCCCCCTTACAAATGTTTACCTTTCCTGAAAAAATCCAGAAGATGATATCCTTCAGAAGTACTCAAGTGCACTAAACGATTTCAGATTGCCTTCACAGGCAAATAGTAATACACCTGGCCGACTATTCACCCTAACTACTGGATGTCATGCATCTCTTTTGACAGATACACTGACCTCTTACCTCTAGTGGTAACCAGTTTAGATTTTATCTACTATGCTTTATTGCATACATGCACTGTTGATTTCACACACACACACACACACACACACACACGCTTGTGAACAGCACTGTCTAGAAGCAGGCAGGTTCCCATTATCCCCCAGGATTCCTTGTTTTAAAAAAATTTGTTTTTAAAAACTCTTATTTTACATGTTAAATTTTACAAAATGATAAATAGCACAGAAGAGAGATTTATGATACTAGTGCTAAAGACCATCTATAAATGTAAGGGAGGGAGCAATGAAGGCACTTGTAATGACACACCAAGAGGAAGGCAATGATCAAAGGGAGTTTACACTAAAATCATAGAATCGTAGACTATTAGGGTTGGAAGAGAGCTCAGGAGGTCATCTAGTCCAATCCCCTGCTCAAAGCGGGACCAACACCAACTAAATCATCCCAGCCAGGGCTTTGTCAAGCCAGGCCTTAAAAAACTCTAAGAATGGAGATTCCACCATCTCCCTAGGTAACCCATTCCAGGGCTTCACTATCCTCTTAGTGAAATAGTGTTTCCTAATATCCAACCTAGATCTCCCACACTGCAACTTGAGACCATTGCTTCTTGTTCTGTCATCTGCCACCACTGAGAACAGCCTAGCTCCATCCTCTTTAGAACCTCCCTTCGGTAGTTGAAGGCTGCTATCAAATCCCCCCTCACTGTTCTTTTCTGCGGACTAAATAACCACAGTTCCCTCAGCCTCTCCTCTTAAGTCATGTGCCCCAGCCTCCTAATCATTTTTGTTGCCCTCTGTTGGACTCCCTTCAATTTGTCCACATCCCTTCTGTAGTGGGGGGACCAAAACTAGACAATGCTCCAGGTGTGGCCTCACCAGTGCCGAATAGAGGGGAATAATCACTTCCCTTGATCTGCTGGTAATGCTCCTACTAATACAGCCCAATATGCTGTTGGCCTTCTTGGCAACAAGGGCACACTGCTGACTCATATCCAGCTTCTCATCCACTGTAATCCCCAGGTCCTTTTCTGCAGAACTGCTGCCTGGCCATTCGGTCCCCAGCCTGTAGCAGTGCATGGGATTCATACATCCTAAGTGCAGGACTCTACACTTGTCCTTTTTGAACCTCATCAGATTTATTGTGGCCCAATCCTCCAATTTGTCTAGCTCACTCTGGACTCTATCTACCTCTCCCCGCAGCTTAGTGTCATTTGTGACCTTGCTAAGGGTGCAATTCATCCCATCATCCCGATCATTAATAAAGATGTTGAACAAAACCAGCCCCAGGACCGACCTCTGGGGCACTCCGCTTGATACCGGCTGCCAACTAGACATCAAGCCGTTGATCACTACCTGTTGAGCCCGATGATCTAGCCAGCTTTCTATTCACCGTATAGTCCCTTCATCCAATCCATACTTTAACTTGCTGGCAAGAATATTGTAGGAGACCATATCAAAAGCTTTGCTAAAGTCAAGGAATAACACAGCCACTGCTTTCCCCATATCCATAGAGCCAGTTATCTCATCATTGAAGGCAATCAGGTTGGTCAGACATGACTTGCCCTTGGTGAATCCATGTTGACTATTCCTGATCACCTTCCTCTCCTCCAAGTGCTTCAAAATGGATTCCCTTGAGGACCAGCTCTATGATTTTGCTGGACAACATGAGCTGCTCCATGATTTTGCCACTACCCTTAGCTGAGAGACAAATCAGAAAGAGGATCTAGTAAACATTAATGCAGTAATGAAATAACATTCCCTTTCTCCTGTTCATTTTGGGAATGCAGCATGTAATAGTATAGTTTGATATTTTATTAAATACATTTTCAGATCAAGAAATAAAGGTATAACAAGAGAATAAAGGATTTTTTTAAGTGAAGCCTGGATTCTCTTTAAGCAATCACTTATTGATATATTACCTAAAGTTACGATGGTAGTAGTTACTTTCTTAAGTTGACATATCTTGCTATTCCCTTTGGACAATAATAAATCCTCCCCTGCAAATTCCTGGGGTGAGCTCTCATTTTGAGTAATAGATTGGTAATGTCTTGTTTATAGCCTGTTCTTTTGTTTTGTCTAATAACGTGTTGTGTGTTCATCCTTAGGTATTTTAATTGCATCTGTCGGTATAGATGGTTTTTGTATCATATCTTATGGGAACTAATTATTATGTCTGTTTAAACTGTATCCACATCTACTATACACTGGCTGTATTCTGACTAGTTTGTCATTAATTTCTAAACTATTTATAAAAATGTTTGTGATAAATGAGAGGGGGGATAGCTCCCTTTTGTGGGCATCCAGCCAGCCAGTTGGCTGTGGAATGTCTCTTGGTGGTTGTTCTCTATTTGCTTTACTTGTAAAGAGTTAACAAGCCCACAGGTAAAAGGAAAGGAGTGGGCACCTGACCAAAAGAGCCAATGGGAGGCTAGAACTTTTTAAAATTGGGAAAAAACTTCCCTTTGTGGTGGTGGTGTTCTCCAGGAAAGAGGGGAACAGTTATGCTGTGAGAAGCTGAAACCACGTATGAAAAGCCATCAGATCATACCTAAAGATTGCTTATCTGAAACCCCCGATAAGTAAATTAGGGAATGTCTAGGAAGATGCAATTAGGTTTTATTTCTTATCAGCTTGTGGACTTCTCTGTGCTAACCTCAATTGCTTTTTGTTTTGCAACTTTAAGCTAGACCTCAAGAAGGTTATTCTTGATGTTAGATTTTAAAAAACCCCACTTACAAAAATTAAACAAAAGCCTAAATTCCAGGTGTATTTTCTTTTTGTTTTAAATAAAATTTACCTTTTTTTAAGAACAGGATTGGATTTCTGGTGTCCAAAGAGGTTTGTGCATATGTTGTTTAATTAGCTGGTGGCAATGCTGATTTCCTTTGTTTTTCTTTCTTAGCTCTTCCCCGGAGGGGGTGGTGAAAAGGCTTGAGGGTACCCCACAGGAAGGAATTCCCAAGTGTGCCTTTCTGGTTTCAAAGGGGTTTTTTGCACTTGGGTGGTGGCAGCATCTACCCATCCAAGGTCAGAGAGAAGCTGTAACCTTGGGAGTTTAATACATGCCTTTAGTGGCCAATATTAATTTTTAAAATCCTTGCGGGCCCCCGCCTTCTGCGCTTGAAGTGCCAAAGTGGGAAATCAGCCTTGACAATGTTAAACAAAGAATATCAACCAGCTGTTTAGTCAATAAATAATAATCATACCTAGAGTTTATACCATACTTCAGCTGGAGCTCTCAAAGCACTTTACAAAGGTGATAGCTGACTGTGGCAGGGCAGGGGTAAAACCCCTTGACTGCCCTGCTAAAATGCTAGCTAAGCCCTGCTTTCAGGCAGAGAGGCCGGGGCAGAGGTGCAAAGCAGCCAGCAGGGAGCCCAGCTGTGGGCCCTAACAAGGGCTGGCTCACTGCAATAGACTGAGCAAAGCAGCAACAGCTGGGCTGGAAAGGGGGTGGGGGGAGAGGAGCTATAATAGCCCTGAACCAAACTCAGTCAGGAGGCTAGCCTGGGAAGGGACAGCAGGCTACAGCTCTGTCGCCTCACCACAGGAAGGGAGCTTCAAGGGCCAAGAGACCCTGGAACGGGTTGGAAAGGGGATAACTGTTGGGGGATAAAGGGGACTGCATTGTTGCACTATAAAATAAAGCACAAGGGTGAAACACCAGAAGAAGGCGAGAGGACTCTTATTTTACCAGCCTAAGCACAGGGAGAGAAGGCAGAAACCTGTGTGGACCCTGTGACATTCTCATTTTACAGCTGGGGAAACTGAGGCACAGGGTAACCATAAAGGCAGTTGTGCAAGACCACCAGCAGGGCAGAAGCCAAGGACTAGAACCCAGCTCTCCTGAATCCTGGTCCACTACTCTAATGACTGTCACACTGCTCCCCAAATTAATCTCTGTTATGATAAAAATGTCATCATCTGAATTGCTCAGGCTTGATGCATCAAATGATAAACTGCACTAGGATGCTAGTCTAGGATAGCTTAAACATATCTGTTCAATATACTACATGTCTAATTTATGAAAATATTTGTATCTAAAAATATTCTAAAGTTCAAAAATGCCAATAGTAGGAAAGGTCTAGAACTTTTCTAGCTTTACAGTATTATCCAAGTGACCTACTGTGCACTGTAGTGTATTAAGGAACAATCCTGCTGGCACCAGTCCAGCAGTTACCCCATGAGAACAGACCTGTGTTCCCCCATGGAACCCAACAGATTCCAAATACAGCTCTGGGCAGCCGTAGCAATTTGCAGGAGAGGTTAGCTTGTAGGATCATGGCCTCTATGGTAACAGCAGCACAGTGAAGTTTCTGGCTAAGACCCAGCTTTTTTATCATTTCATCATTTTAAATATTTCTGATATTGATGTTTTAACTTTACAGGTTGGATAAACTGATGATTTCACATTTAACTCCTTTTATTCTGAAAGATTTGAAAACACTGTGCAACTGCTGTACATAAGCAGCATAGCCCCATTGAAACACCCCTTTGCTAGAGTGGAGGTTGTACACTGCACAATAAGAGTAGTTGAAGAAATTTCAAAAGTAGGGGGTAGAGTACCTATGTACTTTACAAACTGATCTTACCAACTTTAGCCTTCCTAGTATTTAAAGTATTCCCATGGTATGGTACCATTATTCAGAATAAATCCCTTAAAAGTCTCCTATAGCTTCAAGTTAATAAAGTTAAAATTATAGATTGTGACAAAGTTCCTCCTCTACCTTGGTGGGTCCTGCACTTATTGGCAGATTTGCTCACCTCAGTGACCTTCCCTTCTGGTAGAACCCACAGTCTGGGTCAACTCCTCCTGTGTCGGATCAGGAGTTAGGAGCTTTGGGAGGAACCCAGGCCCACCCTCTACTCCAGGTTCCAGCCCAGGGCCCTGTGGACTGCAGCTGTCTATAGTGCTGCCTGTAACAGCTGCATGACAGCTACAACTCCCTGGGCTACTTCCCCATGGCCTCCTCCAAACACCTTCTTTATCCTCACCACAGGACCTTCCTCCTGGTGTCTGATAATGCTTATACACCTTAGTCCTCCAGCAGCACACCCTGTCACTCTCAGCTTCTCACACATGTACCTCACTGACTAACTGGGAGGCTTTTAACTAGTTCCAGCCAGCCCTTGATTGGCTTCAGGTGTCCCAATCAATGTAGCTATCTCCACTGCCTTCTAGAAAGATCTTAATTGGCCCCAGGTGTCTTGATTAACCTGGAGCAACTGCCAATTGGTTATCATGGGACCAGGGATTTGTTTAGACTGGGGCTAACATACCTGTTCCTCACTACTTTACTGTAGCCATCTGGCCTTGCCCCATCACAAGACACAAAATTTTCCAATCACAAGCATAAAGCTGACATAAGAAGAGAGCCTGAGGAGAATTCCCTGGAAAAACAGATAAGATACTATTTCTCTTTCTTCTGAATGCTTAGTTCTCAACAGGTCAGTTTATCGGCATGTATTAATTTCCTAAATCTTGAAAGACTGTGCTGCTTGTCCCATGAGAAACATGAGTCCAGATAGCCAGCTACAAGTACAAAAATACTTTAAGTGGCAAAATGTATCACACATCAGCTACCATTGCCTTACTATTCATGTCCTTCTATAACCAACACAGCAGGGGAATAAGCAAGGAATCTTTAGTAGCCTGGCTAACTAAGGAAGACTGACAGAGGTGGTAAAAAGTGTCAGATCTCCAAAGATTTGAATCTTCAGTAATGCTATAGGCATCTAATATTTACACTGCTACACTCAAGACAAAACATATAGCCAATATAAACATGTTTACATTCTCAGGCACTGAAAACTTCCTTCGTGTAAGTGTTTGCAAACAGTTCTGAGATTTGACTTCTGAGGCACCTGCTCCCTCTCCTTTAAAATCAACAAACAAAATCCTACAGTTTGAATGTATTCTCACAATTTGCACTCTCCCATAGCTTCTACTGTTATACATGTTGGGGAGGGAGGGGATTTGCTGGTTTCCTAACAGCCTATGTCTGACTCTGGAGCAATGATCCCAACTTCAGAGTTTCTCTTATTTCCAATCCAAGTCAGGCACAGTTAAAGACAAGCACATCTCAGGCCATTCTGAGGATTACGTTGAGGAAAGGAAAGTAGAACTGCACATACTCCGTTCATTAAGAGCGCCTACCATTAAGGCGGTCAAAAAAGCAAACAGGATGTTAGGAATCATTAAAAAGGGGATAGAGAATAAGACTGAGAATATAGTATTGCCCTTATATAAATCCATGGTACGCCCACATCTCGAATACTGTGTACAGATGTGGTCTCCTCACCTCAAAAAAGATATTCTAGCACTAGAAAAGGTTCAGAAAAGGGCAACTAAAATGATAAGAACATAACATAACATAAGAACATAAGAAAGGCCGTACCGGGTAAGACCAAAGGTCCATCTAGCCCAGTATCTGTCTACCGACAGTGGCCAATGCCAGGTGCCCCTGAGGGAGTGAACCTAACAGGCAATGATCAAGTGATCTCTCTCCTGCCATCCATCTCCATCCTCTGACGAACAGAGGCTAGGGACACCATTCTTACCCATCCTGGCTAATAGCCATTTATGGACTTAGCCACCATGAATTTATCCAGTCCCCTTTTAAACATTGTTATAGTCCTAGCCTTCACAACCTCCTCAGGTAAGGAGTTCCACAAGTTGACTGTTGAAGAAGAACTTCCTTTTATTTGTTTTAAACCTGCTGCCTATTAATTTCATTTGGTGACCCCTAGTTCTTGTATTATGGGAATAAGTAAATAACTTTTCCTTATCCACTTTCTCAACATCACTCATGATTTTATATACCTCTATCATGTCCCCTTAGTCTCCTCTTTTCCAAACTGAAGAGTCCTAGCCTCTTTAATCTTTCCTCATATGGGACCCTCTCTAAACCCCTAATCATTTTAGTTGCTCTTTCTGAACCTTTTCTAGTGCTAGAATATCTTTTTGAGGTGAGGAGACCACATCTGTACACAGTATTCGAGATGTGGGCGTACCATGGATTTATATAAGGGCAATAATATATTCTCAGTCTTATTCTCTATCCCCTTTTAATTATTCCTAACATCCTGTTTGCTTTTTTGACCGCCTCTGCACACTACATCTTCAGAGAACTATCCACGATAACTCCAAGATCTTTTCCTGACTCGTTGTAGCTAAATTAGCCCCCATCATGTTGTATGTATAGTTGGGGTTATTTTTTCCAATGTGCATTACTTTACATTTATCCACATTAAATTTCATTTGCCATTTTGTTGCCCAATCACTTAGTTTTGTGAGATCTTTTTGAAGTTCTTCACAATCTGCTTTGGTCTTAACTATCTTGAGTAGTTTAGTGTCATCTGCAAACTTTGCCACCTCACTGTTTACCCCTTTCTCCAGATCATTTATGAATAAATTGAATAGGATTGGTCCTAGGACTGACCCTTGGGGAACACCACTAGTTACCCCTCTCCATTCTGAGAATTTACCATTAATTCCTACCCTTTGTTCCCTGTCCTTTAACCAGTTCTCAATCCATGAAAGGACCTTCCCTTTTATCCCATGACAGCTTAATTTACGTAAGAGCCTTTGGTGAGGACCTTGTCAAAGGCTTTCTGGAAATCTAAGTACACTATGTCTACGGATCCCCTTGTCCACATGTTTGTTGACCTCTTCAAAGAACTCTAATAGATTAGTAAGACACGATTTCCCTTTACAGAAACCATGTTGACTATTGCTCAAGAGTTTATGTTTTTCTATGTGTCTGACAATTTTATTCTTTACTATTGTTTCAACTAATTTGCGACGTTAGACTTACCGGTCTGTAATTGCCAGGATCACCCCTAGAGCCCTTTTTAAATATTGGCGTTACATTAGCTAACTTCCAGTCATTGGGATTTAAAGGACAGGTTACAAACCTTGGTTAATAGTTCCGCAACTTCACATTTGAGTTCTTTCAGAACTCTTGGGTGAATGCCATCTGGTCCTGGTGACTTGTTAATGTTGAGTTTATCAATTAATTCCAAAACCTCCTCTAGTGACACTTCAATCTGTGACAGTTCCTCAGATTTGTCACCTACAAAAGCCAGCTCAGGTTTGGGAATCTCCCTAACATCCTCAGCCGTGAAGACTGAAGCAAAGATTAGGGGTTTAGAGAGGGTCCCATATGAGGAAAGATTAAAGAGGCTAGGACTCTTCAGTTTGGAAAAGAGAAGACTAAGGGGGGACATGACAGAGGTATATAAAATCATGAGTGATGTTGAGAAAGTGGATAAGGAAAAGTTATTTACTTATTCCCATAATACAAGAACTAGGGGTCACCAAATGAAATTAATAGGCAGCAGGTTTAAAACAAATAAAAGGAAGTTCTTCTTCACGCAGCGCACAGTCAACTTGTGGAACTCCTTACCTGAGGAGGTTGTGAAGGCTAGGACTATAACAATGTTTAAAAGGGGACTGGATAAATTCATGGTGGCTAAGTCCATAAATGGCTATTAGCCAGGAAGGGTAAGAATGGTGTCCCTAGCCTCTGTTTGTCAGAGGATGGAGATGGATGGCAGGAGAGAGATCACTTGATCATTGCCTGTTAGGTTCACTCCCTCAGGGGCACCTGGCATTGGCCACTGTCGGTAGACAACAAAGAATCCTGTGGCACCTTATAGACTAACAGACGTTTTGCAGCATGAGCTTTCGTGGGTGAATACCCACTTCTTGCATCCAAAGAAGTGGGTATTCACCCACGAAAGCTCATGCTGCAAAATGTCTGTTAGTCTATAAGGTGCCACAGGATTCTTTGTTGCTTTTACAGATCCAGACTAACACGGCTACCCCTCTGATACTTGTCGGTAGACAGATACTGGGCTAGATGGACCTTTGGTCTGACCCAGTACGGCCTTTCTTATGTTCTTATGTACCATTCTCCCTCTTCCCTAGCTAGGGAGGTTTGGTGGTAGTATGAACTGTGTTAGACAAATTTCTTGAAGTTGTTATATTTTTGCCACCCCCACCCCTTAGATTCATCTGTGATCCAGAGAAGAAAGCCTTTCAAGGTTTTGCATTGCAGGAACGTGGGATTACTGACACACTTCTAGCTAGGGATCATTGAAAGTAAAACTCTTGAATAGCAAGGGTGGCAGCCCCTTTTCTTTCCCTCTTCAAAACCACTCTATTAGGATGAACTCTTCTGGTGTCTGCTTTGAGAGTTCTTAGCTTCTAGGGTGTAAGTGAAAGAATGCAATACACACAATGAAAGGTATTTGGCTATTATTTGTCCTCTTTCTATAGATCACCACAGCATGCTCTGTCCAACCCTGCCCAAGAGCAAAACAAAATGTTTCTTCTCCACCCAAACTTGAGGAGGTAATTAACTGAATAGTTCCATGTGGCTGTAGCTCAACAAAAGTTACGAGAGACTGATGTTTTCAAATGAAAGGAGAGATTCTTACTTCAAGGAGAGCAGGATGGTTACTCTTTCTTACTAATTCAGCTTTAGATGGACTCTGACTACTTTCAGATTTTCTCTCAGAGAAACTGGTGGTTGTTAGGCTTCAGCGAGCCCACCTTTGGTTGGTTTAAGGCCATGAAAGGCCCAGCAATCTTCAGTTAGCAGGAACTGAAGCATATTGGTTTTACTGCTCTTCCATAGAAGATTCTTGGAGAAAAAAGGCTACTGTATTATGAGGCAAGAATTCTGAGGTGGTAAAGCTCAGGTAAAAACCCCAGGACTCAGCTGTAGTCTACCACAATGTGTTTTGAATTTGGGGAGACAGTAGCCTATGTTTAACTTGGAAATGCTGTTCCTTAAATTCATTTGTGTTTTTTACTTTGATTTCCTGAGTCCTTTCTAAACCTAACCCAGTAAAGCTGATCTACAATATTCCTCCAATTCAAAAGCCTCAGCTCATGAGCTCTTGCCAATGAATTAGTTGACTTGTTTATTTAATATTCATTGACACAAGAGTGGGGAAAAGTGTTGCTATCACCAGCATTTGCAATATATAGTGCCTGACATCTGGGGCCTGATTCCCCTTTCATTTATTCAGTTTTTCCTACCAGTGGAACTTCATGGAATTAAATGGCCATATTCCTGATTTATGGTAAAGTGAAAGAATAATGAGGTCCCTTGGGATACCCCCCAGCCACATGAATCACAACAGCTGTGTATGAACCGCACTGGAACAATTTCTTCCACTGCCTCTTCCCCCCCCCCCCCCCCCATGATGTCCATGATGGAAACTATAGGTACTGCAGTCACACCAGGGCAGCTGGTTTTCCCAAAAAAAGCCTCTGAATGCTGTTCCTTAACCTTCTGTGAAAGAATTCTCACACACACACACACACACAAGCTCCTGTTTCAACAAGCCTGAGAGCAGCTGAATGAAATGTTATGTTATTTGTCTGGTTTCAGCCACACCCCTCCCCTTTCCAGCAGGGTAGAGCAGCTGAGACATTAGTTACCAAATCTCATTGCTGCTGCAATAATGGAATCACCACCTAGATATGTCCAATGAAATGTAAATACAACTTTAATTAAACTTTTTGGGGGCTTCAATATCCACATTTAACATTGGCCCCATAGTTCTTAATCTTCTTCTACTCCTTTAAAGGAAACAAGAAAAAAAATAGTAAACTAACACTGCAACCCTGGAAAACAGCAGTCTATTAGGTTTAAACCTATTAAATCAAGCTAATATTTTGCATTTTTCCTGTTCAAAGTATTTCATTGTCCCAATACCCCTATAAGGTAGGTAAATATTACCTCAATTTACAGACACAGAAACAAAGGCACAGAGGTAGCAGGACTTGCCCAAGATCACACAGTAAATCAATGGCAGAGCTGAATTAGAATTCAGGAGCTCCTGACTCCAAAGTTGTGCTCGCTCAGCAAGGCCACACTGTCCCACCATAGAATCTATTTGTTTTACAGTGTCTTGAGATGGGCATGATGTGTGGGATCTGTCCAATGCTAGGCATAGGAGACAGAAAACAGAAGCAAAGCTTATCTCCCTTCCACCCCAAATAAAGTCTAATAGACCTGTCAGTTTGTGTAAATCTGCATAGCTCTGACTTCATTGCAGGGCCGGCTCCAGGCCCCAGCACGCCAAGCGCGTGCTTGGGGTGGCATGCTGCAGGGGGCGCTTCGCCGGGAGGGCAGCAGGCGGATACGGTGGACCTCCCGCAGGCGTGCCTGCAGAGAGTCTGCCGGAGCCGCAGGACCAGCGGACCCTCCGCAGGCACGCCTGCGGGAGGTCCACTGGAGCCGCGGGACCGGCGACCGCCAGCAGGGCCGGCCTTAAGCCGATTTGCCCGATTGCGCCTGAAGGACCGGCAGCGTCTCGCCCGGAAGCAAATGCTGCGACGCCCGGAAGCAGCAGCTGTTGCTAGGCACCGAGAGACGCTGCATAGGCAGCCCGTGCTGGCTGAACTTGCAGGTCATGAGGAGGAGGGGGTGGGGGGAGAAGGCACATGTGCTTCCCCTCCCCCACCCCCAGCACTCACCTGGAGGAGACACCAAGGGAGCTTCTGGTCCGGTGGGAGACAGGAATCTCTGGAGTTGACCTCGATCAGCTGCTGAGGCTTCCAGGGGTGAGTGTTTGACCCTGCGATTCCCCCTAGGTCTGTAAGATTGGGTTGTTTTTGTGGTTTACGTGGTGTTGGTGCCTGCCTGTGTCTGTTTCAAAACTAAAGTCTTGGGATCCTGTAACACAGGAAAAAGCCAAGCCGATACTTAGTGCTGTGAACTCCAGGTGAGAGAGAGGAGGTTTGGAGGAGGAAACCAAATACATCAAGAGGAGAATGCAAAGGTCTGCAACAGGGCAGACTTTTATCTCCAAACTGAGGCACTGAGTGATCAAATTCCTCTCCAAATTATTTGCAAAGGAGGAGGACGGGGGCTCCTATCCAGACCTGTTCCCTTCCCATCAACTCTGCTTTCCCTGCTGCAAGACTGCTGTAGGGGCTGAATATTTCCATTAAATTATGGCTCCTTCGTTTGCCCTACAACAATGAAATAGACTGGCTTGATGGGGGGAATAGCCCCCCCCAAAGCTTTGTGGATATTAAGGGTTTGGGGGGGGGCATGATAATATTCTAGATCAATCAAATGCCCAGCTCAGCTTTCTAGCCATCCAGCAGCTTTAGGGCAGGGAAGGAAGGTGCTATTGTTGCAGAGTGGTCGCAAAATAAGGATGAATTTAGCGGGGGGTTGAGGGAAATCCCACCCGATGCAGCCACACAGAATCATTGGCAGCGCTGGGAGAGGCCAGGAGTGGAAGCAGGTGGCCTGGGGGTGGGGGGACATTTGCCCTCAGTCCTGGGCTCTGGGATGGACTAGGCTGGATGGTGGGTTCAGTCTAGTCTTCCAGCCTGTTGCTCTCACTGGGGTTTGTGGTTTTCATCTGGCTCCACCGAAAAGAACAAACAAGCCCAGTAGAAAAGGGAGTGAGAGAGGTGGGAAGGAGTTTATAAGGGGTTTAAGTGACCCGTCAGCGAAAGAGTAAAACCAGAGTTTGACTGGGTTTCCCCAGCCACCACTCCTGCAAACACTGGGCCAGCTCCATCCCCACTGAGGCTATGGTGAGGGCAACAGGGGAGGAAGGAAGCCACATGGCAGTCCAGTCCCTTCCCCCCAGCACCTCCCTCCAGCCCCCAAACTCTGTCCCAAAGCCTGCACCCACCCTCGCACTCCGACCCACTCAGCCCTGGGCAAAGCTCCTTGGTCTGGCTCCCAGCCCCTCTCCAAGATTTGCAGCTGTCTGGAGGTGCCTGCCTTCCACACCTTCCTCATTCACACCTCATTCAGTCAATGGGGCAATTGATTACAAAGTGGAGGGAAGATCTTATTCTACTTCTAGCAAAAAGACATTTTTCTTTTACCTTATGCTACCTTAGGGGCCCGCTATAACATATTACTAAGGTTCAATACAAAGTCATGTAAAGGTTATACAAAAATGCAGAATGCAGAGATTTATCTACAACTGCATTGATTGACTGCTGTGTGCAGTAATATAGTGACCCTGGCCATAGGTTTGTAATATTGTGTTGTTTTGTGGTTTTCGTGGTGTTGGTGTTTGAGGGTGAGTTTGTGGCTGCCTGTGTCTGTTTCAAAACTAAAGTATCGGGATCCTGTAACCCAGGAAAAAGCCGGTACTTAGTGCTGTGAACTCCAGGTGAGAGAGAGGGAGGTTTGGAGGAGGAAATCAAATACATCAAGAGGAGAATGCAAAGGTCTGCAACAGGGCAGGCTAAGACTTTTATCTCCTAGTTTTCTGGCATGATTTACTTTTTCAAGTGAATTTTGTGAGCAAAGAGCTGCAGAGTGATACAATGGATATTTCTGCAGGAATTTCTTCATTTGAAAAGCTTTGTAACTGGTTAAAAATGTACAGAGAGAAGGGTTTTCAAGAAGTGTTAACTGGTGCCAATGAACTTGCCAAAGATCTAGATGTGACTCCAGTATTCCAGACTAAACGTTTCAGTTTTAGTATGAGTCTGCAGATGAGCCTTTTTCTGACCCAAAGGAGTTTACAGAGTGCAGTGCTTCAGTCAAGTGTTAGACAAAGCTTTACAGTCACTTGAACCAAGGTTTGAACAGTTACAAAAGCATGAAAGTTTATTTGGATTTTTATGCAAATTCAAAAATCTTCCCAAGGACACCATGCTGCTGCAGATCTGGAACTTGCATTGACAGATGTGAAATTAGTGCAGGAAAACGAACAAGTTTCAACTGTAAAATCAGTTGACATAAATGGCTACATGCTTTGTGAAGAACTGGAAGCATTAAAGCCAATTATTTCATCTGATTGTAGAAACCCCCTAAAAATCCTTCAATTTCTTGCATATAATAACCGATCAACAGGATTCCCAAATTTATTTATAAATCTTCCTGACTATTCCAGTAACTGTAGCCTCAGGAGAGAGGAATTTCTCAAAGCTAAATCTAATTAAAACATATCTGCGATCAACGATGCAGGAAGACCGATTAAACAATTTGGCAATCATGTCAATTGAATGGGAAGTAATGAAGAGCTTAGAGTTAGGCAATTTACTGAAAGATTTTGTCAAACAAAAAGCGAGGAAGATAAAGTTTTAAAAACATAGGTGAGGTGTACAATAAATATTGATATTTATAATATGATGTAATGTATGTAATATATAATTTTGTTATTATGTATATAGTCGTGGAAAGTAAATAATACATGGAAGAAATGAAAGGGGGGGTGTGGTTTTTTTTTTTTTTTTTAGTCATCCCTGCAGGGGCCCCGTCAAAACTGTTCGAATTGGGCCCCGCACTTCCTAAAGCCGGCCCTGACCGCCAGAGCGCCCCCCGCGGCATGCCGCCGTGCTTGGGGTGGCGAAATTGCTAGAGCCGCCCCTGCTTCACTGGAGTGCCTTCCACCAATTTATACCATCTGGTAATCTGGCCCTTAATCTCTAATTCCCAGATAGCAGGCTAGCAATTCTTGACTGGATTTACTGAAAGTGAATGCCTTTAAAAGCAAACAAAAACAAGAAAACTCCTGCACATTTCTGGATTGTCCCCCAAAAGCAGACTGATATATAAAATCTGTATTGGCTTGCACTCTGCAGGCATCTTTGAGAAGAGCTACCCAAAATGTTCAAAAGTTCATTTTCAGGGGGGAGGCATTTTAATGGCTCTAACGTGACTCCCCCTCCTCAGTATAAATTAGCTTAGGAGTGGCTCTTTGCATTGGCAGTATCCTCTTCATTGACAACTGCCACCTCAACCTCTACACTGAGACCCAGTACCTCTCTCAATCAGCCTTTGTTGGCACCTGCTGTCTTCTCTTATTGGATAAGTCTAAGGCCTGTGTTATCTTGGGATTTCATCCATAATCTCTCTTAGGTGTTGTTACTCCCCTGCGTTACCTTGCAAAGGTCAGGAAGCATGGCATAGGAACTGGAAATGTAATTTTCTTAATCAAAAAGTTAAAATCCATCTTGTAGTGTGTCTACACTGAACAGTGTGGAGCATTTTATAATAGTGTTTACAGAAATAGGCTTTTTAAAATTATATTTATCTTTGGTGATGCTACTGTTCATAGAAGGTGGCAGATGCAGGAGTTCTATTTATCCACAGATCAGGAACATACAGGGTATGTAGACAAAGCTTCCCCATGCTCCTCTAGTCATGTTTGTCAGCTATGACCTAAAAGGGCCATCTCTGAAGAGGAAAGAATAGTTCTTTAAGTTGGATTTTCAAAACCGTAGTACTGATAAAAACAGATAGGAAGATGCAATTCAAAATGGAGATTAAACTCATGCCATATAACCTTGTCCCCATGCTATAATCTCCCTCCTTATTATGAGAGGTTTCTAAGAAGTGTTTCACATCTATGGGTATTTAATGAATTCAGCCTATTAAAAAGGGAGACCTTTTGACTCACTTTTGACCTTGCTGTACCTGTTCTGTAATGCAGTCTTCATTTCCCCATAGATATGCCTCAATCTTAACTTGAAGGAAGAATCTTAAGTAGAGTTAGATTTATCCCTGCTTATTCAAGGTGTCATTCAAGTGACTTGGTCTGTGAGAAGTCTGCCTGGGGGTCAGATGCTGAAAAGATTCTTAAAACAAATCCTGCAGTTCAATTTGTAGGGGCTGGAAGGAAACTAAATTTTCCTAGACAAGTTTGAACCTCCAAGAAGAAACCCTCTACAGCTGCTCTCCTTCCCCACTGCAAAGGGAAATCCAGGACCCTTTTTCTTTATCCTACATATCTGTGGGAGTGCTCACAGGCTTGTTTGGGGGTGAGGAGCATGAGGGAAGACTTGCTCCCACCCTCATCTTTTATCCACAATCCTTTGTGAGCAAGTCTAAGGTTAGTTAATGCATCGTGCCTCAAACACAAGGCAGAGGCTGTGGCTACACTACAGCTTAAGATGACATAAGTTATGTCACTCAGGGGTGTGAATTAGCCACTTCTCTGAGCAATGTAATTTATGCAGATTTAAGCGCCAGTGTGGACAACGCTATGTCAGTGGGAGAGCTCTCCCACCAACATACCGTTCATGGGAGCTAGAGCAATTAAGTTGACAGAAGAGCTCTCTCCCATCTGTTTAGAGCAGCATACAGCAGCACAGGTTCACTAGTGCAGCTGCACCACTCTAAGCTCGCTAGTGTAGCCATAGCCTCAGTTCACCTGTGGGGGTGATGCAGCATAAGTATGGGCGCGAGTCTACAGGTTACTCACTTACTCCTTCCATGGAGACAAAAATATCCAGACTGCTGGGGACTGAGGCTCTGCAAGCATGGAGATCTGGGAGCCATAAAAATTGAATGGGCTCTGGGAACCTATGTGATGTCACTAGGAGTTGATCCTTCCCATTACACAATCTTTATTGTATCAACACTATGGTTGGTCCACAATTGGACTCGTAGGTGCTAGAGTACTACAAATAATAACTATCACCACATTTTCTCTTCTTTGACTTAGTTAACTGTTTAGTGACAATATTTCTTCTCCCTGCTTCCCTCTTTGTTACTGTAACTTTCCCAAAGGACAAGAATCAATACAAATTTCTCACTACTCCATAAGCAAATAGGACTAGCTTTTCTGTCCCTCCTTGGAGTAGCACCTCATCTCAGCAACCAAGAAGAACGAACCTAGGACTATCAGTCCCGATTGCCACAGAATTTTCTGAGTACACCCTTCTGGGTCTGACTGTCCATTGCTTGCACCATGAAAAGGTATACAACACACACCCATGCACAAATAGGTAAGAAATGTGTAAATCAAAGAGGTATCTTCCAAACCCAACTTCTGGAAACTCAGTGACTAAGAAAATGGTATCACTCCATGGGTATGCGCGCGTGCACACACACACACAAACACACACACACTTTACTTCTATGCCTGTGATTTTAGCCTATCATGTTAATAAATGCATAGATGACAACGAATGGGGAGACGTTCCACCCTCCAAGAACATGAGCAGAAATTAAAATGTGAATCAGCTAGAAAAGATAAAAGCCAGTGTAATTAGAGATACTAAACTGTAAATTTAGAAACAGCATAATAATAAAAGCAATTATACTAATACACAGGGAGATAGTACAGACTAATCATTAGAGGTTCTTTTGAGTCCAAATTATTCTGATGCAATATGGTCTCCAGATATTAGAGTGGTAGAATTGAGGTAAAATAAGCTCTAGCAACTAGCTACAGAGCTTAATCACAATTTAACGATTAACATTAAATATTTCTATATACTATGCCTTTGCTGTAATTCTTAATAGAGCTATATACATAGGTTATTCAAATGATCATGTTTGATATATCATTAAAGTGCTATTTTACATCATAGACAAAGTATTGTTTAAACTAAACTATGTAGAAAATCAGTTATATAAAGCACTCTGTAATAGACTACTGCATTCTGAGGAACTTTTGTTGCCAAGTGAACCATAATCACAAGAGTTACGAATAATTTGGACAACGATCAACAAGTTTATTCTTCTTACATTGCAAATACCTTTCTTTTTCATTCGCACAAGCAGTGGCCAATTAGTCACTGGGCCAACAGGGCCCATGCCCAGGGGCCCCAGACAAATGCGCACCCCAGTACTCCAACCCTGCTCCCCAGCAGGAGTGCCAGGCAGAGTGGGGCAAGCCCCCGCACTCAGACCCAAATCCCTGGCAGGAGCGTGGGGAGGGGGGCAAACGGCAGGTGCAAGGGGTTGGGAGGGGCCCTGTGATGTTGCACTCCATATGTTTTATGGAAATATGCTTATGACTATAAATATGATGTAACTGGAATATGCTTTATGCAAAAGATCTCTTGTAAGGTATCATTACAAAGTTTATAATCTACTGAGTGTGTTCATCCCATTTGTATGTATGTATGTATCATTCTTGTAGCTAAAATAGAAATATGAAGTATTACTCTGAGGTCCTATTGTAATTATGCAAAGTGTGGGCCATTAATGGTGGCTTAGGATCTTGATGGCTTCCATTAACTAGGACAATTGGTTGTAAATGGCTGTGTTTACTTGCAGCCTTCCTGTGTTCCTTTGAGTCAGCCCAGGAAGAATGGAGGCTTGGGGTCTTACAGTGACATGTGGAGGGGTGGGGACCCAGAGTGACAAAGGATTCCTGCCTTGTGCCATAGCTATGAAAGGGGGTGAAGCAGGACAAAGGGACTGTCAGTCATGAGAAATCCCCTAGTTAGCACCTGAGCTGGAACAAGGACTGTACCAGGGGAAAGGATTGGGCCCAGACTAAGAATGAGTCTAGTCTATGAAAGAAGCTGAAAAGAAATATGAGGGTGAGATTTACCTGTATTCAGTTTCTTAAATGTATTAGGCTTAGACGTGTGTGTTTTGTTTTATTTTGCTTGGTAACTTACATTTTTCCTGTCTGTTATTACTTGAAACCACTTAAATCCTATTTTTATACCTAATAAAATCACTTGTTTATTAATTAACCTAGAGTAAGTAATTAATACCTGTGGGAGAAAACAGCTGTGCATATCTCTCTATCAGTGTTATAGAGGGTGGACAATTTATGAGTTTACCCTGTATAAGCTTTAAACAGAGTAAAACGGATTTATTTGGGGTTTGGATCCTATTGGGAGCTGGGTGCTGGAGATAGGTGACTTGCTGAGTGGACTAGCATGTCTGGTTCAATAAGGCAGGGTTCTGGAATCCCAAGCTGACAGGAAAAACAGACTCAGAGATAGTTTCAGCACATCAGATAACATTCCCAAGGGGGTCTCTGTGACTGGTTCTGTCACAGGCCCCAACTTGCTCTGGACCAGAGCCCCACAAAATGCTAATCCGCCTCTGTGGATGATCATTATCCCACATTATCAATGAATAAACTGAGGACGAATCTTCTAATGTGCACTAAGGATCATCAGATTCAAGCTATTTCATACCTGTGGGGTGTGATACAGTAGAGAATTGACCCTGGAAAGCGTGAAATATTCCGTGTTCCTACTTGATCCCAAAGACAAATCCAGAACCCTACGCTTGGAAAGGTTTTGATTTTGCAAGCAAAATGCACACATCTATTGCAGTTTAAGTAACATTTCATTAGGATTTTAAGGTCTCTTTATGTTATCAGCTTTGTCTGTGTTTACATGCCCTCTTTCAGCTAAATCACTGTTGAGAATGTAAATGATGATTTGCTACCATGGCAAGCAGGATCCGTTTGCGATGGATATACAAGCTGATCATAATGGTCTTTCTAAACATTTATTAAGAAACAAAGAGTCCTATGGCACCTTGTAGACTAACAGATGTAGTGGAGCATGAGCTTTCGTGGGGGAATACCCACTTTGTCAGATACGTTGCTTTTTACAGATCCAGACTAACACGGCTATCCCTCTGATACTAAACATTTATTGTGCGTTGTTTATAATATTCCTTTTCCACTCAACATACACAGCATTCACAATCCAGCTATACAGTGTGCTTTTTTGTTCTGGTAACAGTAGATTAATCTCCTTTCTCCCCCCCCCCCTCCCCCCCGCCGCCGCCACTCTTATATTTTTAAACTGAGCATTTAAACATTTTACAAGTCAACTGAACATTAAGGGAATATTTGCACCTGGAAAAAAGCCCATGGCAGCAAGTCTCAGAGCTCAGGTCAACTGACTCAGGCTTGCAGGGCTCACACAATGGGACTAGAAATGGCATTATAGATATTCCCATTCAGGCTGAAGCCTGAGCTCTGAAACCTGGCAGAAGGGAGGGTCTCAAAGCCCAGGCTCCAGCCAAGCAGGAACATCTATGCTGCTATTTTTTAAGCCCATTGTGCATTCCCTGTAACCCAAAGTCAGTTGACCCAAGCTCTGAGACTTGCTGCTACCAGGGGTTTTGCAAAGTAGACATACCCTAAGTAAATCTGTTGATCTGAATTGATCTTTATCTCAGTGTGCAAAAGTATTTTGAACAAAGGCGCACTTAAAAAGAGATGGGCCTAGGTCACTGTGCCACTTTAATTCTACAACTTGGGATCATCTGAAGGCCTTTATTGAAAGTTATAATTATTTATAATACCCCATATATGTGCATGGAACTATGTAGTCAAATTCTAAGGCTGCAATCCTGCAAAGGCTTGTGCACATGCTTAACTTTAAGCATGTGAGTAGTCCCTTTGCTACTGATTTCAATGGCCTCTGGGTCTTTGCAGGACTGAGGCCTAAATCTCTCCCCAAAGAGATGAAGAGTCTAAATTCTTGATCCTGCAAACCAGGCCTTAGTAATCAATTTCTTCTCCCACTTGAACATCCTCTAGCAAGAAATAGTATATAGAAAAAGACAACCCTAGGACACATACATCTCGACTCATTTGTAGGCTAGATTTCCCCAAAGATGTGTGTATTCCAGAAAATCTGCACATGGATTCTTGATGGACTATGCAAAAATAAAGTTCCTCCATGTAATGTATACATTGAAAGTCACACCCTACGGGAGTTGGGAGCACAAAACTACATAAAACCAAATCCTTACAATGCTCTACAATAATGCCAGGAAATATTCAGAACTAGAAGCAGCCTAAACCAAAGGAGTCCCTGAGTATGTGAACTGCTCCCATCGATGCTACATTAACATGACAGGGCACCGAGGGCATATGCTATTCATCTAGAGCTTGACACTTTTTATTTGAGACACAGCGGGGGTATAATTTGAACACCCGCAGTGTTTTCTACATATGATTCAAGATTCTGCACATCCAAAGCAGGCCTGACTTTAATAATCTCACGACTAGAAACTACTGCACTTGTATACATTTCAGTAAGGATTTTGATTGCCTCCGAGTATTTTTCCAGCAGGAGCTCTTGTAATTTGTTTGTTGGATTGAGAGATCTAATGACGTTTCATAACCAAAATACTGCCTCCAGCTTTACAAGGAAATGTTAAGTTAATTGAAGTAGAGGGTGGTCATACTATTTCTCTTTTCACTATAAACTTAGTGACTAACAGCCAATCATAATACAAGTAATGCACTGTGCTAGCTTTCCTATAATACTCTGCCAATCTGCACTCTGTTCTTAGACCTATGTATGCGAAATTCTAAATTTTCACTTGGCTAAATGCTCACAGCAAAACTCAAGGGCTTTCCTGAAGCTGCTGGTGTTTCTTCATTTGTTTTTAATTGCAACAGTCTAAATAAAAAATTGAAGCAGATTGTCTGCTGCGCTCAGCATAAGCTGAATGTAAGTGGGGGAGAGCTCCCAGGGCGTCAGTTACAGCCCAGCCTTGGTGCAGTTTGGAGCAGCCACTAAGGATTGCCAGAAATCTTCATGGCTCAGCCACTCCCCTACCCATCCCTGACATGCTCCCTGTCCAGGGCTGGTGAAAGAGAAGCCAACTGTATGCCTGCTGCCAATTCCAACACATTGGGATAAACCCAGCTGAAGAACTGCAGGTGGTTTCCACTTCCTTTGCATTATTGGAGTAGCCCAACAAAGCAGTTCAGGAGAGACTCTAGCCCCTCATGTCTTAATCCTCTGGGAAAGCTGACCCATAAATCAGTGTCAGAATCAAAACCAGTGTATGGTAAGTAACTACACTATTTCTCTTTGAAAAAGTCTTAATATTCTGATCTCATGTTGTAGTTTCACTGTGGCCTTTTAAAAAAAAAAAGTTACCTATCACAATGTAACTCTATTCAATTCTTGCTAGACAAATTACTCCTGCACCAAAAAAATTAAAAATTCTGCAAATTTTACTTGTCAAATAAATGTGGAAGCTCCAGCATGGCATTGGGAAGCACAAGCCACTGGCTGCACAGAGGTGGGAAATCACTGTGCAGCTCCCCCTGGGACACAGACTCAGCAGTGAGGCTGCACCCAACCCTGACATAGCGCAAGGACCGGGCCTGCCCCAGAAACATCCCAAGGCCCTGCCGCTCCATTTGGGCAGGCAGGCTCAGCAAGGCAGGATCCAAGTGTAGAGGGGCCTAGTGTGGGGGATACAGCTGTGGGTTGATAGGGTTCTGTGTGGGGCCATCTGGGTGCAGGTGGCTCAGTGGGGGAGCCGGGTGTGGTGGCAGGAGGTCTGGATGCACAGGGGCTTGTTGGGGAGTTCTGGGCTCAACAGTAATGGGACTCTGCAGGGGGGTCCAGGTGAAGGTGGTTGGGGCTCAGTAGGTGGCATCTGGGGGGGGTATAGAGTTCAACGAGAGGTTCTGGGCATGGGGATCTCAATGGCAGTCCAGATGCTGGGGGGAGTGGGGCTCAGTGGGTGGGGATCCAGGTGCGGGTGGCTCATCAGGGTGGGCCAGTTGCAGGGGGAGTGGGGCCAGGGGCGGCTCCAGGCCCCAGCATGCCAAGCGCGTGCTTGGGGCGGCATGCCGCGGGGGGCGCTCTGCCGGTTGCCGGGAGGGCAGCAGGCGGTTCCGGTGGACCTCCCGCAGGCGTCCCTGCGGAGGGTCCGCTGGTCCCGTGGCTCCGGTGGAGCATACGCAGGGATGCCTGCGAGAGGTCCACCAGGAGCCGCAGGACCAGCGGACCCTCCACAGGCTCGCCTGCGGGAGGTCCACCGGAGCCGCAGGACCGGTGACCGGCACAGCATGCCCCCGAGGCGTGCCACCATGCTTGGGGCGGCGAAATGGCTAGAGCCGCCCCTGAGTGGGGCTCATCGGAGGGGGTTCTGAGTGCAGGGGGATGAGGCTTAGCAGGGAGGTCTGGTGTCTGGCTATGAGGGGGTCTAGATGCATGGGGGGTTGGGCAGATGGGGAAGCAGCTCCCTGTACAGGGATCCCTTCCCCTGCAGCTGAGGAACGACGGGTGCAGAAAGTGGGGGTGAGGAGAGATGGCAGAGCTTCCTGCAGCAGGGGAGAAGTTGGGGAGTGGGTCTGACCCAGCCCCAGATGCCATGCAGGGGAAGAGGAAGTCCCGTCCTCCCCAGCCCAATTGAGACTAGCAGCTGAGCCTGGTGCAGGGTAGGATCCACCAGCCAGGTCTTCCCCAGTCCCACCTCCTGCCCCACAGTGATTTACCTCTCTGCCAGTTGCCTTGGGCACCCAAAACATACTGCTGGGGAGGATCACATAACCGCCCTTGTGGCTTCCCTTTGCTTCCCCATCAGAAAATCATTTTTCTGCAGAGAAGCAAAGAAATTGGTGGAGGGGGGAGGATATAAATTCAGCGCATGCGCAGTGGTGCAGAATTTCCCCAGGAGTACAGAAATGCAACTATTGAAAGGTTTAACTCCACATCTTCACTCTACAGGCAATTCATTCAAAACAGCCTGCAGAGCCAGGAGACACTTTAAAATACATGATGAACAAGGAAGCCACAAACAGATGTTTCTATAGAATTAAAACAAAGTATTTGAGTCTGGCAGCTAGTGGTTTCTCTTGTTCCCCATTGTCAATGTTTGCTTTGTTTCACTTAATACAAAACATCTCCCCTCTGCTCACATTCTGGCAGCAATTTGCTGAATATAGATCCCTCTGGAGCTAAATGCCTGTCAGAGGAGGTCACTAGAAACCAACGTAAGGTGTTCCATTCCCCAAATCAGCCATGCTAATGCTCTGCTCCCAGATTATTCCAGCATGTAAGCAAGGGAACCAGCTTGGGACCTGAATTCAGATTCCACAGCTGTGAATCCTGCTACCTAGCCCCCATTCCTACTTACAGTGACTACACCTATCTGCAGCTAGATATGGGTTGGGGCAGGAGAAGGAAGCACACTGGAGTTACAGACCAGAGCCTCAACTGGTGAAAATCAGCATAGCTGCACTGAAGTCAATGGAGCTATACTGTTTATATCAAAGGTGATTTAGTTCTAAGTGTTTTATTTCAGGCACAGATCAATATTGCGCAGCACATATCTGCTTTTGTTTGCTTTTTTATCCCTTTATGAAATCTTTTCCTTTTCCCAGTATGAACTATTTTGAAAATGACGTTCAAATTGTCCGTAAATAAGTAATTCTTCAGTTGTGACAAGGAAGGCAAAAGCTCAATGAGTAAGCTATATGACTCCTTATTTTCTCCAGGAGCAATTACAGAAGCAGAGGGAAAATCCAATGTAAGCAAAGTAATCTCTATTCAAAGGAGAGCCATAGCACATGGCAAGGATACTGGAATTTGGCTGTCCAGCCTTCAGATCACACCATACGGTAACATGACAAACTATTTCTTCAGAAATGAACACACAGATCTCATCAATTAAGGCATTGATCACAGTTAGAGGAATGATAATTCTTTGTTCAGGGAACCAAAAAGTTAGAGAGAGAGGCAGAAAGCCAGCAGTAATAGCAGCTCCAGAGCAAGCTGCAACAACTTTTATGAGGCTGAGCCACAGAACACCTGGAGTCAGTCATAGCAGGTCTCCATCTTGTTGAGGCTGTATCTGAATCATTGGTTCCTACACGACTTTGTTAAATATAAACAGGATTACCAAATTCTCCCATATGGGCAAACAGGAGAGTAGCCATAGAGCTAAAGATTATTTTTGTTGTTAGATGATAGCTCATATTTAGGAAGCAAAAACTAGGGTGCAGTTGAATAAAATGCCACCAGTTTTCTAACTATAAAACAAACTAGGATACAAAGAAAAGGACTGGACCACTCTTTGTCCATCATCCTAGTCTAAATGCAAATATCAACCAGCTAAGAAAACAAAACCAAACCCAAACAGGTTCTTCTGGCTCAGCTTGAGGTTGAAACAAAACAAACCTTTGTTTCAATTCCATATTTTTTGTTTGTTTTAATAAATGCAAATCAAATAAAATGGGCAGGCTGAAGCCTTAGTAAGAAAACTCAAATTAGGAAACAGGTTTGAAGCATATGGAGAAGTTGCGTAATCTACCTGCACAAGAGCCACTGCGCAGAAGAAGAGGAAACAAGAAACCAACCACCACATCCTTGTTTACTTACAGCCAACTGTTTTAGATGCCCCTAACAGAAACATTTGCTTTTTCAGCTGGGGTGGAGGGAGTTGCAAGTACAGGTAATGCTTCAAACTCCCTTTCTTTCTCCATCAAATCTGGGATAGGCAGGATGAAAAAGATTCACAGCTTGAAAGATCTGAGTCAAATAAATTCTGTAACAAAGGAAAGACAAGGAAACCACTTGTAGAGAGTGGGCCAACTCACACCTATGCAAACCCATGCATCTTAAGGAGTTACTGAAGTCAACCAGCTGGGTTTCATGGTTGTAACTGAAATCAGATTCTTGCCATTTACCAGCAAATACACACTGCATATGCCAGAATGGTAAAGAATTACTGCCAAAATGTTCTAAAGCTTGTCTGGACACAAGTAGCTACTTGAGTGCCCATTGTTAGGTATAAGTTGGGTGCACACAAGATATTTGAAGATTTGGTATCGGTAACAGTCACGTGTCCCGAGCATTTTGCATTTGCTTTGCTTCAAGAGATAGTGAATTTAGACCTCAGGCACTCAATTGGTATTTTCAAAAGCAATCTGGTGCTCAAGGGCTATTCCAATTTTAGTTAAGCAAGAAGAACATCTATGTCAGGAGGAACAGGTTAAGGTACTCAAGCAGCAGCCCCTCAGTGGCTTCCTGTCTCACAGTGTATATTAATGCAACCATACTCTAAGCAGAATGTAATCACCAAACAAAGTGCTAACTCTGAGGAAGCAGGAAAGTAGGATTAATAAAAGTTTCTGGAAGCTTGAAGATGAGGCCAAAGGTTGGCAGGGACGGGGTACATCTATAGAAGCAATATGCTGCCAGCATAGCGATGGCAGTACAGCTCTAAACGCCTGTTCTAAGGAATTCACATAGACCCTATGATAGCCCACACAAGAGAACCCTTGATATGTGAAGCTGTTACAAGAACATTAACTGCAGATGCTTCCAGTCAGACCCATCCTTTGTAGAATTTTGCATTTTATTTCCTGCCCCAAACACAGAAGTGAAACTTTTCATCATGACTATAAATCCACTTAGCTGACTAATTAGCAGATGTTAAATCCTCAAACAGCACTTAATTATCCTGTACTTCAGTATTCTGAAGGGGAAAAAAACCTCTTGTCTTTGGAATATAATAAGACAAATATTTAGTCTACACACTACTTCCTACCTGAACTAAAGATTTTGAACCAATCTTAAAAAAAAAATCTTTAAGCTGTGTGGATACAACTGAATCTCTTCATAGTACCTGACATGTCCATCCAAATCAATATTATCTAAATCCACTCCAGTAAGTTGGCATTTAAAGATTTTTGCAGTTGAGGGGCATGTGTTTGGTTGTTACAACATGTGTCACAGTGCAAAGCACATGAAGCAAAACTCCCCTTAGATTGAAAAGGTGGATTTCAGTGCCAAAAGTTTGCTCTCCTGAAACATGCAGATCAATCTGAAATGAGAAGTTTCAGAAGCTTAAAAAGTTCCATTTGCAAATTTTCCATCTAAAATGCTTGAACTGCTCTTTCTACAAGAGAGGATTCCTTCACTTCTAAGAATAAAAAATTATATTTAGCTTTTTCCTGCATATTCCAGGACTATCATCTTCACAGGTTCCAAAATGCAGTTTCATTATTCTACATTCCAGTGATGCAGGGGTTTGGGGTGCAGCGGGGAGCTCAGGGCAGCGACCTGGGGTGCAGGAGGGGTGCAAGGTGCAGGCAGGGGACTTAGGGCAGGGAGTTGGGGGACAGGAGGCAGGAGGGGTTTGGGCTCCAGCCCAGTGCCACTTACCTAAAGCGGCTTTAGGGTGGCAGCAGTGCACACCAAGGCCAAGGCAGGCTCCCTGCCTGCCCTGTCCCCGTCCCCGTCCCCGTGCTGCTCCAGGAAGTGCTGCAGCCCGGGCGGGGTCTGAAGGGCTCCACATGCGCTGCCCTTGCAGTGCCTCCAGGTACCGCCGTCGAAGATCCCATTGGCTGCGGTTCCCCATTCCTAGCCAATGGGAGCTGCGGGGGATGGTGCCTTGAGGCACTGCAAGTGTAGCGCATGCGAGCATGCAACACATGGAGCCCTCTGCCTCCTTGCCCAGGGGCCGCAGGGAGTGGAGCCAGCCGCTTCTAAGAGCGTTGCAGGGCCCACAGTGCCACGGGGGGCAATCCCGTGGGGCAGATCCAAAGCCCTGATGGGCCGGATCCAGCCCGCAGGCCATAGTTTGCCCAACTCTGACCTAGCCCTAAGGCCAGGCCTGTACTTGCATCTCAATTACATGTATACAACCTCAGTTACATGGGATCACATCTGTATAACAGAGCAGAATTTGACTATATAGCTTTATCATCAACCTATGTTGCAAAATAAGATTCACCAAAATTAGTTCCAAGACTTTTTATTGCTAGATTATTCAAAGAGACAATCAAACTCACACAAAAGTCAAGTCAGTGCTAAAAGAAAACCTCCAGAAAAAAACCTTATTGTACTTTAAGTAATCACATGTTCAACCATTCTGTGCAAACACTGAAGGCTTCTGCAAGGGCTATGTTATTGCAGAGAGTTATCATATAGTCTAGCCATGGACAATACTAAAGGATAAAGAGTTATAGCTTCAGAGGGTGTAAACCAGTGTAGGTCAACTCCATGCAGATTTACACCAGAGGACAATCTGAAGCTCTCAGTCAGATGGCACTTCATAAAGAAACATTTTAGTGACTTACAGCTAGCACATTTTTATTAATTCTTATTAGAGTGGCTTTCACTTGACTGTGAGTAGTTAATCAATAGCTCTGGCTGACTGTTTTTGAATTAAGTGCACTATTATACTATTTTTGAAAAGATACATTAAGTTTTGGTATTCCAGACTAGAACATGCCCAGAGCTGTTGATCTCTAACTTCTTTTTCCTTCACTGTAAACTTGGCACCTCAAGTAAGTTTAGGAGGTCCTCAGAATGCATTACGAAAGCCCAAAAAGTTAATTTTCAAAATAAGGGTTAACAGAATCATAAAATCATAGCACTGGAAGGGACCTCAAGAGGTCATCTATTCCAGTCCCCTGCACTCATGGCAGGATTAAATATTATCTACCATTCCTGACGGGTCTTTATCTGGTAATTTTTCTCCTTCCTCCTCACAGCAACCTTTTATGCACTTGAAAACTTATGTCCCCTCTCAGTCTTCTCTTCTCCAGACTAAAACCCAATTTTGAATTATACTGGACAATGACCATTACTTTACACGTGTATAGTACTTTCCATCTGAATGTCTCAAAGCACTGTTGCATTGTAGATTTTACTGCATCTATCAGTCCTGGAAAGAAAAGGAAATTTAGATATTTAAATGGTCAGGTTAAACAAGCCACAATTTGGTCTCCATCCCCAGATCCAGGGGCGGCTCTAGGATTTCCGCCGCCCCAAGCAGGGCGGCACGCCGCGGGGGGCGCTCTGGCGGTCGCTGGTCCCGCGGCTCCGGTGGACCTCCCGCAGACATGCCTGCGGAGGGTCCGCTGGTCCCGCAGCTATGGTGGACCTCCCACAGGCATGCCTGCGGGAGGTCCACCGGAGCCGCCTGCCGCCCTCCCGCGGGACGCTGCCCCAAGCGCGCGCTTGGCGCGCTGGGGTCTGGAGCCGGCCCTGCCCAGATCAGAACTCCTACATGTAGGTTTCTGAACACTAAGAACCAAATCCTTCTCGCCTTATTCATGCAATTACTATCGCCTTACTAGTGTGAGTAAGGCAAGTAAGACTTTTCCCTGGAGGGTCATTAGACACTATTATGTCTTGTTTTATTCAGCTATCTAAACAGCTTACACTTCTTTTTAAAATGCCTGTTTTTTTCTACATCTCATCTTCACATGCCTGTACAGATGTTTTTCTAAATTGGCTTTTGGATATATATATATTTTTAAATTAAATATCTTATTAGAACTAATGGCTCATGGCTCTTGCAATCCCCCAAGAGTTACTGAAAGACTCAGCCACAGGTGTGAAATTAATCTATCCTAACTGTTGTATACTAGCAGCCTGTTTAGAGCATTAATATTTGTTTGAAATAAGGAACATTAGGTACAGAATGTAAAAAAGGAATAGTAATTCCTTAAAATATGGAAGAAATTATCCTTCCTTCTGAGTGCAGGACAACACACCATAATGATAATTATTCTGCTAGGCAACTGCTTTGTTATTCATGGATTTAAATGATTTGAACACAGCTGCTAATCTAGTCAGGCATCAGTGGAGGATAGCATAGATGCACAAGGCAGGGAGTATCATTCTAAAGAGAATTTTTGTTCTTATCTCCATCTTTTTTATGGTTTGCATGTGACTGCTACACTCTTTCCTGATCTCTATATGCATATGTTCAAAATAGCCCCAAAGGATTGATATAAATTCTCATTTTCCCTTAGTTCTTTCCAAAATCCACTATTGTCAGCAATGTCAGTTCATTATTCAGATAAAAGTTTTGTTTGTCAAGTCACCAAAAACTAAGACTGATTTAAACACTAAAGATTTAAGTAAACAATTCCATTTAAAAAACTCAGCACTCGCTCAGCATTGTAGTTTATCTGTATTTTGAATTCACCATTCCATAGCCTGAAAGATGTGTGGTACCTGAGAGCACTGTGCAACATGCTAAAGCATTTACAGATCCTA
Source organism: Mauremys reevesii (assembly GCF_016161935.1). Taxonomy (NCBI): domain Eukaryota; kingdom Metazoa; phylum Chordata; order Testudines; family Geoemydidae; genus Mauremys; species Mauremys reevesii. Next base: position 61,365,836 of record NC_052630.1, read on the forward strand.
CTGTAAACTCTGTTAAAGAAATTGCCATACATTTCATTTAATTCCCTTAAAATCTTGGTTTTTAAACATTGTTTTTTGTATAAAGATAGCGTGTGTGAAAGGTTTGGTTGGTGCAATAGTTCTGAAAGCTAAAGTCACAGACCAGGTTCAGTATGTGCAAAGTGTATGCTTATGTCATGGGGCCCACTCACCACTAGGGGTGCCTCTGCCTGGCCATCCTGGGTATTAGCTCAGCCTGGTGCTGCCCTCCTCAGGCAATGACTTTAGCCATCAGCTTTTTTCACCCACTGGGCCCCTCTCACTCCAGGAATCACAGCCGCCTCTTTCTGACTTGGCCCGATAGCCACACCACTACAGGGTTCCTCCTTCTGGGGAAGGGGTGGAACAAAGTCTTTCCAGAACAAATCATCACTGTCCTTTGCCTGGTCTATACCAAGTCCTCAGTAGCTGGTAGGGGAACCCAGGCCTACCTTCTACTCTGGGTTTCAGCTCAGGGGCCCTCTAATCAGCTGCCAAGGTTTGCACTCCTATCTTGCTGCTTTCCCCTGGGCCTTTTCTACCCTTTCTGGTCCTCCCTTTACTCTGGGTTTGCCAACCCAAACTCCCTCCTGCTAGGAGCAACTGTAGGCTGCTTGATGCAAGCCCCACCTTCCCTCACCCAGGGAATGACTACAGCCCACTTCCCTGCAGTGCCTAGCTCCTGGGCTTTATATAGGCCCCTCCTGTTCCATGCTTATTCAGTCCTTGGTTTCTTTGCAAAGATTGCCCTCAAGATTGAGTTGTGGCAATGGTTGGTTGGAGGTAGACCTGTCCACTAAAAACTGTGTTGTCTTTCCTTTACAAAATTCTTGTTCTATTATGGGACTCCGCAGCATGGACCCAGACAGAATTCCATGCTCTGAGCCTGTGACTATACATCACAAATCTTCACTGGGAAAAGAGGAGGTAGCTGCATAATTACTCCATGGCTTTTAAAACCTAATATCTAATTAGGAGACAGCATCCACGACTCCTTTCCCATGATCCTTGGGGATGGTGTCTGAGAAGCCCTGTGGTTTGCCACTGACCGATAGCTCTGAAATAGAGCTGTCAACCAGGAACACAGCATTGTTCAGCAGGGTGCTATCTCCATAGCAGCCATTGAAAGTGAAGGAGACATCCACAAGCCAATCCACATGGCTACTATTTTGTGATGGGGGTACTCACAAAGACATTACCTGGTTTATCTCTCGCCCACAGCAGATGCTTGCTGGGTGACATGGTTTGTTGTATCTCTGGGGCTTTGATCTTTGTTTGGGAGAAAGAGGAGCCCCATGATTTATGGAGGTCTCCTCAGGGCGGCTTCTTGTGCGGCTCTACAGATACCCAGTCTACCTTTCTAGAATTTATTTCTCTCACGAGTCCCATTTTCTCTTCCTTGATATCAGCCATAATTAAGCTATGTATGCTACCTTTCAAGGCAACATGCTATACCTTAATGTTTCCTTTTAAATTCTATGTACCATATATTGGATTATTTAGGATATGTAAGTGAAGAATGTTGAATACATTGTTGCTTTCTGTTTATTAGGGGCATGTTGTTCTCATTTCTAAATACTGTTCATTGTTTAGTTTGCTGGCTCATTGTCGTTTTGATAAATATTGTCCAAATACTGGGCTAATAAGTTTAAAAAGTATTTTAACTATCACAAAAAAGATTCTCAACTACTGGCTTCTATGTGGAGGTGAGTTGCAAAACCCTAAAATTACTTAGGCTTTGTACATAATCCTATTGGTAATTAAATAAAGACAGGGAGAGCCCATTTTCAAGTGTGGATCCCTTAAGACACTCAAATCTTTCATTTAGATATTCAAGCTATCCTTTCTAATTAGAGTGATCAACCTGAGTACATTAAAAGCAAAACTTGGAAGTGCTATTGAAGCATCCAGTCTGAAAACTAGACCACAATCTGGATTCACTTATAATGTATTTAAAATACAGTTGGCCAAAATTTTGTCATTATGTTACATGCAGACTGTTGGAGTTCTTAGTGCAGTTCTAACGCACCTCTTAGCTCTGCACTGCAAACTGTTCATGTTATACATAACACCTCAGGATGTTTGCTGAGCATGCAACTATCTGTGACCATTCTCTCCAGCATTGTGTATTTAGCTGACAGGACTAATAGCTTTGAGTAAGTCCAACACCAAAATAACCACACAGTGTGCCTCCACTGATTTCAGTGCAGTTGCTCCTGATTTACACAAGTGTAAATGAGAGACGAATGATAATCACCATGTCCCACATATTTAAAATGTTTGGCAGCCACTGCTCTCCGCATGGAAAAATTCACATTCAGCCTGACTATTAAATGCTGGAGTTTGTTAATGTTAATAGGTTGGTTTAAATGCTTAGTCTAGTAACCTATTAAAACTAGTGCTATCATTTATAACACTGATCCAATTCAAGAACGGCTTGGCCTCTGGGACTAGTGTAGTTTCATTTTGAGACTGAGAAGATATTTTGGTTTGCATAAGGATTGAATAGATCACTGATCTGTCAGGCTACTTTGAGCAAATGCCTTTCCCAATCTTCTCTAAGTCAAAATCCATACAGTCAACCAGATCCTGGCCTCTGTCTGTACTGCTGGAGTGGGGCAAAGTAGGTCAACATGGAAAGAAACCCAGCTTAACCAGCTGGAGGGGGATTTTCCCCATGCAAGATAACATTCAGGTAGTGTAGAGGCAGTGCCACCAGCTCTACTTCACTTGGCTGCCTGCCTTGGCCTCGGTCTCGAGGGCACATCATCAGAGATGCGGCTGGATGAGTGGAGTGTAGCCAGAGAACACGTCTCTGCTCCAGTAACCCGCAGCTGGTGTGAAGGCCCCACAGGCAATAGAACTTCTTTTTCTCTGTCACACTGACTGTTTGTACCAGGCATTAGCACACTTTCCTCAAGTCAAACACTGTGAGAGAGCATGAGGCGACTCACGCATCTTCTCTCCTAGTCACAATCCCATTTGCAGGCTCACACTGTTCCTGTGCAGGCATCATGCCTGCTGAATGTATATATGTAGCGCTAACAGGAGAGTGAAAGCACCTTAACAAACTCATCCATACAGAAGTCAGCTAATAAACTTTAAAAATGAAATCAATTTTTTACAAAAGTGAATCCTATTGTGTCCTTTGCATCTACATCTCCTCCCTCTTGCCCTCACACCCTCCCAGTCTACCTCGCTCTCTCTTGCACACAGACCTATTCAGATTCCTGCTTTGGCCACAAGACTCCTATTTTCAGCTGCTTCCTCAACTTCTCCTGCTTAGGAGTTCAGTCCTGATTTGGACAGCTCTTGGACACATCTCTATGATTAGTGCCACTCTCCGCTATGTCCCTGTGGTTACAGTCCTCCAGGAGCATGGCAGAGACAGAGACATGGCATAGAGGGAAATCACCCATGGCCATAGCCTTGGAGCTATGGCTAGATTGACACTGGGCAGTTCCTCTTGCCTTCTCTCCAGGGCCATCAGGGCCTATGAGGAACAGCTAGGGAACAGAAGCCAAAGCCAGAGAGATCTTCTCACCTTCCAGGTCAGGAAGGAGCTGGCAGGGCAGCCAGAGATTCTGTCTTACTCCCTCCAATCCAAAGGTAATGGAGCAGTCAGAACAAGACACTTGGCTAGGGGTGATGCCAGAGCCCCCCAGGAACAGCAATTCCTGTTACTAAAGCTCATTTCATGCTGTAGCTCATCAGTCTTGATTTCTGGCAATCAGGTCATTTGCTGGCAGTTATGTAAATAAGTCTGTGCATATTCATTAATATGAAAATTAGTGTATTGAGATTTTTCCAAATAAACTCTTCAGATTTCCGAACCTTTGGTGGTACCTGTTGTGCCCCTCGAGCACCTCACTAAGGAGCCTCCAGCTTCCTCAGGTTAGCTCTGTTCCTCCCTCCCATTGTAGCTGCAGTGACCCCTAATAACCCCTGCTTCTTTACAGCAGATGCAAGAGCTGGATGAAAATTTTTCAGTGAGTAGTAAATTTGCCAAAAAATGTATTTGGAGGGGAAATCATAACTATTTGCAAGTTCCACTTGAGTTCAGCAAGTAGTTTCAGATGGGGGAAAAAGGGGGAAAATTAGTTAAAATGGTTTGTTTTGGCCATTTCAGAATAGAATGTTCCAACATTTCATTTTTAAACCTTTTTTTTTTTTGGACAGTTCATTACAAAATTTAGCTAATTAAAATGGTTGGAGAAAACTCCTGAACACACACATGCAGACACACACAGATGTAACAACATGTTTGTTTGTTTTCTCACAACTTCCCCTGTTTTGGGGAGTAAAACCAAAAACAATTTCAATCCAGGTTTGAACCGAACAAAGTTTTTTGGTTTGGCCCCCAAAACAGAAAAATCAATTATCCATTCAGCTCTAATGAATACTTAGAAGCAACTATAAAAGGAGAAAGTGCCATCATCTACAACTGCTGTACACAGTTTGAGATCTGCTGGCTGGTTTTGCCTGTGCAATCTTAATTTGTCCCCTTTGCATACATGTATTACAATATAGTCTTTCATACTATTTTTTCCACAGAACCCTTGCCTCCTTCATTGCATCAGATGGACCAATATGAATCACATTGTGTAGCAAAGGAGGAGGCTCTCATATAATGCACACACAAGGGAGCCAAATTAAAGTTGCACGGGCAGCATTCAGTTTGGTGTTTTCTAACTTGAGAGTGCTTGACTTTGCAACCTTTTAATCCTCAACTTTATACTTCCTAATTTTTTATTGTTTAATTTATTGATGAGAGCAATTAACCTTAAATAAATTAAATGAAGGAAATTCATGAACATAGAAAGAAATTTTATACCTGCCCTGCTTACGTAATAAAGCACACATTTGTCATCCTCACTGTATGTTTTATTGCCATTGTTATCTGTGTGAAGTTCCATCTCACCACTCAGTGCCAAGCTGAACAATATACTGAAAGTAATTAAACTAAACTGTATTCAAACAAAACATGTTTGTTTTGAATGTAATATCAGTTTTACTGCAACTTCTTAATTACAAACTTTTTTGTAACAGTGTAACTGAAAACTGAGGCAGGACCCCATCAGGAAAACTGAAATGAAAGATCCCCATCCCCATCCCCAGGGCAATCTGCCTGTGAGCTTTCGGGGACCCCAGGCCTCCAGTTTCTCCAAGAGCTGTCTGGGAGCAAGTCAAGAAATACCATTTCAATTCCCACAATAGGCTTTTGAGACTTGCCTTTCTGCAAAAAAAAAAAATGTGATCTATTGATTTTTTTTGTCCCAATTTGAAAAATTGAGAACTTTTTTTTTGGGTGGGGGGGGGAGGGAAGGAAGTCATCCCATAGGAAGGAATTTGGTTTTCCAGCCACCTCTAATCTTTATCATTCACAGAGTACTATCTGCCATGATAGAGAAGAGGGAATAACAACTGGCTGTAGTGGTTGCAAAAGGGATTATTGTAGAGGCATACAGCCATACACTCCCATTACACTAGCTCTCAGACTAACACACACACCCTGTGCTGCCTACAGTCATCACAGAAGGTATCCTTAACTTAAAAAAAATAGTTATAGTTTAAGGGACTGTTGATTACACTACCAGCAGATAACATGGTAAAGAGGGTGCCTATATCTAGATCTGATGAACAGATCTCACTGTTGATGTCCTTATTCACATCCAATTTCACAAATATGTCCTTTTTGGAGAAACAAAACAGTTCTCCATTTGAACAAAGACAGAGCTGGTGCTTTGCATAACATAATTTAGCTTCAAACAAAGTTAATCATCTTTCTGCATCCTAGCTGATGTAACACAATTGAACATTTGTTAAGAAAATGCAGAGTTTAAAATATACAGGTTCGCGCTAAGCTGTTTGTTTTCTGTATTGACAAAAGGTGTAACGAATAAGAGAATGTTCTGTCCTTTAACATTTAGAATGTTTTCATAGGCCCACTTCAGTTAGGTTATCTGGGGAGGGGAGGAAAAAAAAGCAGACCTTGCATAACCATCAGGAACAGTACAGCAATCCCAGAATGCTTAGGGAACAGGCTGTTCCCATTTGCATCCCAGATTAAGGTATTTGCCTTTAAAAATTAAAACAAAACAGCCAAATGTCACAAGGTGCTAGAGTCAGGGGGAAAAAGATGGCATAGTGCGTAGCCAGTTTGTTGCATAAATCGATAGTATTTTTATCCTTTCACTAGAGCAAATACGCAAATACCCATGTAATAACACCACTGTAAGGGAACATAGTCCTGGTTTATCTACTTTTTGTTGAGCTTCAGCTCTATTTTTGGAAGCTTTATAAACTGACACGGGTACTTATGTAAAACAAAGAAGAGTGACTGAAAAGCTGAGTGTGATTAGTAGCCAGAGAGTTGCATTTAGTTTATTAAAAAAAAAATCACACAGACAGAAAATTTCACTTTTATGTGAAAAATCCTTTTTTACAGGGGAAACATATTTTGTTTTCCATTAAGAAGAGAATGTGCACTTGTAATTGCTTTAGCACAATTGTGGGTTAAACAGACTAAATTTGGATACAGGAATCCTTTATTCTGATAACAGAATATCCAAATCCAAATTTAGTAGCTTTGGAGTTGGAAAGTACCACTTGACACCCCCTCCTCCCATTTTTGATTCAGAAAGCATCTCTTTAAAAAAGACTATGCAAGCATTCACGTCCACAAGTAATAGTAGTAAATAAAGTGATAGAGGCTTCATGGCCTTTGACAAAAGTCCTGATCCATGTTGTACATAAGTCTTACGATGCTAAGACTTCCTCCCTTCCAGTAGAAGTGCTTGCCACTTTTGCCATATCAATAGGTGCCCCTGTTTAACATACAGTTTCATCTGCTCTTTTGTCAAGAGACTCCTTGGATTAAATATCTGATACATTCAATCATTCTACATAAACAACAAGGAGTCCTTGAGGCACCTTAGAGACTAACAAATTTATTTGGGCATAAGCTTTCGTGAACTAAAACCCATTTCATCAAATGCATGGAGTGAAAAATACAGTAAGCAGTATAAATATTACAGCACATGAAAAGATGGGAGTTGCCTTACCAAGTGGTGGGTCAGTGCTAACAAGGACAATTTAGTTAAGGTGGAAGTGGCCTATTCTCAACAGTTGACAAGAAGGGGTGAATATCAAGAGAGGGATAAGTACTTTTTGTAGTGACCCATCCACTCCCAGTCTTTATTCAGGCCTAATTTGATGGTGTCCAGTTTGCAAATTAATTCCAGTTCTGCAGTTTCTCATTGAAGTCTGTTTCTGAAGGGTTTTTTTTGTTAAAGAATTGCCACATTTAAGTCTGTTATTGAGTGTCCAGGGAGACTGAAATGTTCTCCTACTGGTTTTTGAATGTTACAATTCTTGATGTCTGATTTGTGTCCATTTATTCTTTTGCATAGAGTCTGTCCGGTTTGTCCAATGTACATGACAGAGGGGCATTGCTGGCACATGATGGCATATATCACATTGGTAGATGTGCAGGTGAACGAACCCCTGATGGTATGGCTGATGTGGTTAGGTCCTATGATGGTATCGCTTGAATAGATATGCGGACAGAATTGGCAATAGGGATTGGTTGCAGGGATTGGTACCTGGGTTAGCATTTTTGTTGTGTGGTGTGTAGTTGCTGGTGAGTATTTGCTTCAGGTTGGGGGACTGTCTGTAAGCGAGGACAGGCCTGTTTTCCAAGGTCTGTGAGAGTGAGGGATCATCCTTCAGGATAGATTGTAGATCCTTGATGATACACTGGAGAGGTTTTAGTTGGGGGGTGTAGGTGACGGCTAGTGGCGTTCTTTTACTTTCTTTGTTGGGCCTGTCCTGTAGTAGGTGACTTATGGGTACCCTTCTGGCTCTGTCAATCTGTTTCTTCGCTTCACCAGGTGGGTATTGTAGTTTTAAGAATACTTGATAGAGATCCTGTAGGTGTGTTTGTCTCTATGGGAATGGAGCAAACGCAGTTGTATCTTACAGCTAGGCTGTAGACAATGGATGGTGTGATGTGGTCTGGATTAAAGCTGAAGGTGTGTAAGTAAGTATAGCGGTTAGTAGGTTTCCGGTATAGGGTGGTGCTGTGACATTATCAGGGATGCTATTCCTGATGGCTTGTAGTCCATCTTTGTGTGGCATGGATGATGTTTTCTGGAAGATCACCAATGGACTGTAGCTTCCTCAGGAAGTCAGTAGTGTCTCGAAGATAGCTGGGAGTGCTGGGAGTGTAGGGCCTGAGGAGAGAGTCCATGTAGCCAGACAATCCTGCTGTCAGGGTGCCAAAGCCTCAGATGATGGGGCGTCCAGTATTCCCAGGTTTATGGATCTTGGGTAGCAGATAGAATACCCCTGCTCGGGGCTCTAGGGGTGTGTCTGTGTAGATTTGTTACTGTGCTTCTTCAGGGAGTTTCTTGAGCAGATGGTGTAATTTTTTTTTGGTAACCCTCAGGGGGATCAGATGGTAATGGCCTGTAGAATGTGGTGTCAGAGAGTTGACTAGCAGCCTCTCGTTCATATTCCGACCTGTTCATGATGACGACAGCACCTCCTTTGTCAGCCTTTTTAATTATAATGTCAGAGTTGTTTCTGAGGCTGTGGATGGTGTTGTGTTCTGCACAGTTGAGGTTATGGGGCAAGTGATGCTGTTTTTCCACAATTTCAGCCCGTGCACGTCTGTGGAAGCATTCTGTATAGAAGTCCAGTCTAAATTTGTTAGTCTCTATGGTGCCACTAGGACTCCTCATTGTTTTTGCTGATACAGACTAACACGGTGTAATGGTGCAACGACTCACCCTACGGTGCCTCCTGCTGGTCGTCCAGGGAATTAGCTCTCCAGCCTTTGGCACACCCTCTGCAGGCCCAAGTCTCACCTGTCACTGGCCCTGTGTCCCTCCCGGACCCCTTGAGCGCTGCCCTCTGGCAGTACCCCTTCAACTCTCTGGGTCTCCCTTCCCAGGGGAACCCCCTACCCCCACCTCACCTCAGTTGCTACTGCCAGTCACCATCTAGCACCCACTCACTGGGACAGACTTCAATCTGTAAAGGCCACTCATCACTGGCAAGGGGGGTTTGGACCTGTTGCCTCTGCCTAACCTTGGGCTGCCCCTCTGCAACCCCAGTACCTGCCTTAGGCCTTCAGCTAGGCTTGCAGCCTGGGGGTTTTCCGGGCTGGAGCTCCCCAAGCCTTCCCTCAGCCCTGCTCCACTCCCAGTACCCTGCTCAGGTCCCTGGTAGCCAGGCCCTTCTCTCTCTACAGGCAGAGAGAGAGAGAGTCTCTGTACTCCTGGCTTGCAGCCTCTTATATGGGCCAGCTGAGCCTGATTGGGGCATGGCCCCAGCTGTTACTGCCTTCCCCAATCAGCCCAGGCTTTGCTTCGCAGCCTCAGCCCTATCCCAGGGCTAGCTTTGACCTTTCCAGGGCCGGAAGGGGTGACCACCCTGCTACACATGGCTACCACTCTGAAACCTGTCATTCTACATAGCGCCCTTCAACACAAACAATCCCAGAGTTCTGATATATAGAGAGATTATTTTATCCACCAGTGAAATACAGTCTTCTTGGGTAAAGCACAGCAGCCATTTAACAGTTTTTTGGGGGGAGAGGAGTTGGAGGGGGAGTGGCAGGGAATGGGAAATGAGGAAACACATGCCAGATCCTAAACCCATTGAAGTCAGTGGAAAGACTCCCATTAACTTCAGAGGCCTTTGGATTAGGGTCTAGAAACAAACCATATACCATTGAAATTACAAGGGGAATTAGGACTTTAGGGATGTAATTAACAGCTCTCAAATGAGGCAATAACTCTGAGGTTAAAGTCCGTGTTTTGACAGAAAATGCCACAAGCTGCGGCAGTTCTATCACTCCTCCAGAAGATGGTGCCATCAGCAGCAGAATACCCTTTGTACCATGCTAGAGCATTAGTTATTAAGCAGTACTGTCATTGGATCACCACCCATGTGCCCCATCATAGCTGGGCACTGTGCCCCCCAGCCACTATGGCTCACGTTTCCCAAGGTGGCTCTGGTGGCTCATGGTTCAGCTCTCTGGTCAGGTCACTATGAAAGTTAAACCAACCCCAATACCCTTTCTGTGGTAGCCGGGTCCAAATTCACAGTCCCAAAACAAACAAAAATAAATGAGTCTTTGCCCCAGCCAAGCTTAGTTCTCAGTCCCTCTCATGTATTATCCACCCACCCTCTGGGTTCGGCTCTCAGATCTCACTCTTCCCCTCAGGTGGAGCACTCTGTGCCATGGCCTGGATTACCAACCAGTCATAGATCCCTGTGAAACCCAAAGAGTCCAGTGTCAGACCTCTAGAGTCTAGGCACAATCACACTGGCCACAGTCCTATTCAGTTCATGATTCCAGCCAGGCTTGTCTCCCCAGCTTTGAGCTCTCCTTCCTGCCCATCCTCAACTGAGTGAGCTCTCCCCTTTTTAGCTCCTTCCTACAGTTTCTCCTAACCTCCATCACACCCACTACAGGTTTAGCAGGCAGGGCTGACTGTGCTCACTGCAATTTCTTACCCATTCCAGACCATTTGGGGTTTGTATGCCCCAATCACAAGTAGCAACTCAAGGCCTCGATCAATATCAGGGCCCCGTTGTTCTAGACCAGGGGTAGGCAACCTATGGCACGCATGCCGAAGGCAGCACGCGAGCTGATTTTCAGTGGCACTCACACTGCCCAGGTCCTGGCCACTGGTCTGGGGAGCTCTGCATTTTAATTTAATTTTAAATGAAGCTTAAACATTTTAAAAACCTTATTTACTTTACATACAACAATAGTTTAGTTATATATTATAGACTTCTAGAAAGAGACCTTCTAAAAATGTTTAAATGTATTACTGGCATGCGAAACCTTAAATTAGAGTGAATAAATGAAGACGCGGCACAGCACTTCTGAAAGGTTGCCGACCCCTGCTCTAGACTTTGCACAAACACATAAGGATGACAGCTCTCTCTGACCTCGGGAGCCTACTTAAGCCATGAAGTCAAGGCAAAAATGCCATTTACTGAATCAACACCATCATCTGTAGCACACTGGTGTTCCTTAGAGGTTTCCCATCCAACCTCCTAATTGATCCATCTCAATTTAGCGAATGATATCTAACAGGAGCACAGCACAAGATAGTATAGCTCCAAACACAGAACTATTTGTAGGAAATACTTCATTTACAGACATACCTATGCACCTTAGGACACATGTATCACAGGCAAAAAGACATGATCCAACCCTCTCAAAGCCTTAATCTTATTCTTTCACTTTTTAAATTATTTATGTAACCATTCTGCCAGATGGCAGATGGCAGCAACAACGGCCAAGTTCAATAAGCCTATGGGCCTTTTCTAAAAATAAAAGAAATGGATGGCTTGAGCCACCATGCAAAGCCGTATTCCCACTTCTGACTCCAGAAAACTAAAAGGTAACCTCTCTGGTCACAAGTCCAGGTTTGCCTCATCCCCGCCCCCACTCCAAAGCACACAGGAATCCTCTCTAACAAAAGCCTTCGATTGGGGAAAACACAAACATTTACATAAAATAAGCATAGCAAAACCCAAACAGTATAACCCATCCCCACTGTGTGTTAGTTTGCCCCACGGGTAGAGGGCCAAAATCTCAATATGCACCCACCTAAAGTTCAATTATGAGCCCAGCTGGGTCTAGGAGTGATCAGGGTGGTTGCTAGTGGGTGACTCTCCCTAATTGTCCACTTCAATCCAGCAATCCCTGCTACACTAGGTCCCGCTTCACTGCCTCTGGTCCTCCATCACTTCTGGTCCAGTCCAGTCCTGTTCTGTAGCATCAAGTTTGTGCTGCTGTCAATGCAGACCTGCAGAATCTACTCCACCATTGCTGGTCAGGGTACACAGAGGCTGCTCTGCAAAGGATTTCAGATCTCTGGTGGGGAACAAAGAGCGCCACGAGATAACTTAGCAGACTCTTGGCCCTCTGGACAGAGTCCTTGGTCTCTCAGAAGCCTTCAGCTATCCCTCCTGCCTTGAATTTTGGGCTCCGTGCCCTTTTAGGTCAGGGGACTCACTTTACCCCAGGCTATACCACTCATAATTTCTCCCTCAACATAAAAAAACCATTTACATCTCATGGATCAGTAACTGGTTAAAAGACAGGTAACAAAGGGAAGGAATAAATGGTTACTTTTCAGAATGGAGAGAGGTAAAGTGGTGTCCCCCGGGGTCTGTACTGGGACATATTCATAAATCTGGAAAAAGGGGTAAACAGTGAGGTGGCAAAATTTGCAGATGATACAAAATTACTCAAGATAGTTAAGTTCAAAGCAGACTGCGAAAAACTACAAAGGGATCTCACAAAACTGGGTAACAAAATGCAGATTAAATTCAATGTTGATAAATGCAAAGTAATGCACATTGGAAAACATAATCCCAACTAGACATATACAATGATGGGGTCTAGATTAGCTGTTACCACTCAAGAGAGATATCTTGGAGTCATTGTGGACAGTTCTCAGAAAACATCCACTCAATGTACAGTGGCAGTTGAAAAAGCTAACAGAATGTTGGGAATTATTAAGAAAGGAATAGATAATAAAACAGAAAATATAAATCCATGGTATGCCCACATCTTGAATACTGCATGCAGATATGGTCGCCTCATCTCAAAAAAGATATATTGGAATCGGAAAAGGTTCAGAAAAGGGCAACAAAAATGATTAGGGGTATAGAACAGCTTCCATCTGAGGAGAGATTAATAAGATTGGGACTTTTCATCTTGAAAAAGAGATGACTAAGCGGGGGATATGATAAAGGTCTATAAAATCAGGACTGCTGTGGAGAAAGTAAATAAGGAAGTTTTATTTACTCCTTCTCATAACACAAAAATTGGGGGTCACCAAATGAAATTAATAGGCAACAGGTTTAAAGCAAACAAAAGAAAGTATTTTTTCACACAACACACAGTCAACCTGTGGAACTATTTGCCAGAGGATGTTGTGAAGGCCAAGACTATAACAGGGTTAAAAAAAGAACTAGAAAAATTCATGGAGGATAGGTCCATCAGTGGCTATTAACTGGATGGGCAGGGATGGTGTTCCTAGCCTCTGTTTGCCAGAAGGTGGGAATGGGCAACAGGGGATGGATCACTCGATGATTACCTGGTCTGTTCATTCTCTCTGGGGCACCTGGCATTGGCCACTGTCGGAAGACAGGATACTGGGCTAGATGGACCCTTGGTCTGACCAAGTATGGCCATTCTTATGTTACTTTCCAAAAGCAGAACACAACCAAACTCCAAATAAACCATAAAACATACAGAAATGCACTGGGATAAAATTAAATATGTAAAGCCAAGCCTGCCAGAACTAGCTTTTACCCTTTGTCCCATACTCTCTGGCACATCACACTAGCCTTCTAATTCTGGGGCTAATATTTATTTAATCTACAGAGGCATAGATAGATAAATGATTAGAATTTTGTTTTTTTTAAAGTCGGCTTAGAGAGTTTTCTTTCCTGAGGCTCTTACAATAGCAACTAAATAAAACATAAACAATTCAAAGGCAGAAGTGTAGGGGGGAAGAGTCAGAATCTTCAGTCATCCAGTGACAGAAGGGTAAGGGAAAGAAAGAGGCAGGATTTAGCTAGCAGAAGAGGAAAAATGCTTAGAGCACAGTACGAGGAACTGATGCCCACATGCAGGTATTTACCAGTGCATTAGTTTGCAGAGTAGGAGGGAGTCTTCCCTAATTCAGAACTAGATTTATATCTACTCATCCATAACTATTTTGCTTCTATAATAACTTCCACTCCCAAACATAGACATTGCTCTCTTTAAAGGACTAGAATTGTGTGGATTTAGTGTTGTGAAAAGAGGAGATTTTTAGCTCTGGCTAGACCCACACATAGGCTGTGGTGAGAGCAGTGCCATTTTTCTCACACAAATCTGCCAATAAGCTTCACTCCTGACCTGTAACACTTTCATCATTTCCTGGATTTCTCTTCAAGAGACTGTCAATTGTGGGGAAGCTTTGTAATGGGAACAAACATCCACTGGCATAAGGGACTGGAATAAGACTACTACAGTCATTTCCACATGCTACATAGCCAAAGGAAAAAAATTCTCCTCTCTAATTTGTCGCATGGATCTATATTGCATATACTGCACTCTTCAGTGTGTCTAGCCTGGGAATTCCATTGGTGCAAAGAGGGCAGAATCTGCCACTGAGAGTGACAATAGCAAAAATGTTGACCTCCATGGGTGAAAGGTAAACTCATTAAGGGCCTGATCCAGCTCTCATTTAAGTCAAAGGCCAAACTCCTACTGACTTCAGTGGTGCAGGTTCAAGACTAAGACATTCTATCACCTGCCTCTTTTCTTGACCCCCTTAATAATGGGCTAAAAGTCATACAAATACACTGAAGTCGAGAGAAACGTGGAGAAAAAGATTTGGAGTTAAGTTTGCAGTTAGCCTAAACCACCACTTCTTTGTGGATTTGAAAGGTGGTGTGTCAGCATTCACCAGTGGTGAATTAGAACTAACTGGGACAAATTATTTTTTCTCAGTTACACAAATGAAACTCCTAGAGTCACCAAAATCCAGTTCCCACAGAAGTCAAGAGGAGTTGCCCCTGCATAACTGAGCATAGACTGTGGCCCATAATATGCTGACATTTTGGAGAGATTTAACAGAAAAATAGTGACTAACCGTGCAGACTTGAAAACCAGAAATACTGCACACAGCAAGTTTCCACACTCTGCTACATCAGTGCAGCCGACTGCTGGTATTCAGCTCCAGTTCAGGGCTTCTCTGCCAATCAATAAACAATTAATTATCTGGTGGTTTTCAGATTGGACTAATGTCTACTAAGAGAAGAAGTAGGCCAAGGTTAAGATGCCAACTCATTTTCCCCTTTGTAACTGGTATGTGTTTCATCTTTGGAGATGCATTCAGATTCCACAGAAATGTAAGACTACTGTGCTATTTTGCCACCCCGGCCTAGGAAAGATAGAAATCAGGGAAAGAGAATAGTTTCTAACAATAAGAGTTGGTGCCACTAAAATAGTCTGTTCATTGAGCACAGAGATAAATATTATTTTTTCTCCGAACCTCTTACTTGAGAAGCCAGATTTGGGATGTTTTACATGTTACAATAAAAGAGTTTGCTAGCAATATGTTAACTAGCAGAGGGTGTCCTGGTGTAAACTAGTACTTTTTCTCCCTCTATGTATATATCTCCACAGCATTTGGATATAGAACTCATTTGAGCTTCTGTTCTTTGAACTGTAGCTTGCATTGTGCTGAACTGTACGAGATGTTTCTCTGAGGAACAATGCCCAGCAGAGCCAAACTGATTTCTTTCATGTTGATCAGTTAGATTAAAAGTTGAGTTCCCCAAAATAAGTGTAAATATAACGGAACCTAGAATTCCTCAGAACTCCTACTCCAATTTCAGAATGCACATATATCAAAGCTGTCAAAAGGTATGTGGCTGGTACTGGAATATGCAGAAAAATAAATTCATTTTTTCTTCTAACTCTTTAATACTTTTATTTAATAAGAATGCTTTTTCAGTTATCCCCATTTTATTTTCCGTGCAGTAAGTTTCCTAAACTTTACCAAGCTGCTCTGAATGGCTTTTGTATCCTGTAGCTCATAATCTGATTTGGGCCTTATCTACACTAGATTGTTATGGGAATCTCTCATTACTGCATTACCACAGGTGGAGCCATGCCAGTTGTAACAATGGGGGCGCACTAATGCAAACAAGGTGCACCGATTTCTACCAGTATTATCCAAAGCTGTTCTGAGCAGGATTAGATGACATGGTGGGTATCAATGTCAGTGCCTTGTTTATGTGAGTATTCCAAGGAGTGAGGCTGAGTCAATGGGAGATTGCCAAAGTGCAGCGTAGACACAGCCTGTTTGATTTACAGAGCTGTGCTGAGCTGACTGGACTCCAAACATTTACATCCTCACATTAGAGTCAAAGGTCAGTATCCCTGTGAATCCTGCAAATGACGCTGATGGTAGCCTGCCAACAGTGGTTGAGAAGCTTGCAAAATTCTGAAGTACTAGTGCCTCACCAGCATATGTGAAACTCTTACAGGTGACAACACAGTCCACTGGGGATTAGGGATGGGCAAACCTGTTTGATTTGAAACTGCCCTAGGCCTTACCCCAGTTAGAACCTATTCCAAGGGTCAAAGTAATCCATGTGAGAGGTTTCTTCTCTCTCACTGAACACCAACATCTTAATAAGCTTTGGTTAAGCATCTACAATTTGGGGTCTTATCCAAATCAAACCTATGAACCTTCTGTTGTTTGCTCAACCCAGGAAAATACACTATTGACAACCATAGAAGTGGCTTGCAGGGAACAGCTGACATATTCCCAGGCATCTGCCAAACAGTACAGTTGGCTCTAGTTTGGTATATGGAAAGTCTCAGCATTTTGTCTTGTTTTTATTGTGAACGGCTTTATTGCTTTTTTTTTCCAATTAACTATAAAAATGGAAGTGCCTGTTAAGCAAGACTCTTATCAGCTGTTTAATCTCTAAGCATGTGGGGGGTGGGAGGGTGAATAAATAGTGATGCAGAAATGATGCAAACTGGAAATAAGATTAGAGATATTTTAAATATTACTCTAAAACTCTACCTTAACTATATAGATTAAAATAGAAATATATAGACTGTATTATAGAAGAACTAACATGAGTTTAATTTAAGATTCCATTGTGCTAATGGTATGCGTTACAATAAAAATACTGCTATTTTGTTTTTAAGATGGAAGCTATACAAAATGTTTCCTTGTATTTTCTTACTGTAATATTAAGCTTTTATGTAAGGTGACTTACTTGTTTGCATGCTGAACTATATTCTCCATCTGTGTATTACAGTGGCTGATGAAATAAACGATACTGAAGGTGGTAGGAGGCATGCTGCAATAATCATAGGTCAGGAACCTTACAATTTGAGCTCTATTCTATGTTGGTAGAGGGAGAAAAAGTACTGGTTTATACCAGGACACCCTCTGCTGGTTAAGATATTGTGGGAGGTAGCACATGAATCCTGAAATTGTAGCTAAAGATTGAGGCATAGGGATAAACTATTACAGCTGCAGGCACCGGCAGTAATTTGCACAATTGATTGGCAAATGGCAGAGTTATGAAAGCATATGGAAGACAAGCCTGCTAGGTTTGGCACTCAGTCCTACTCTAGTGGCAGCTGAGACCTCTGGATCTTAATACCTGAGCCTGGCCCTCTAATGCATGAGCTAAAAGACCCAGGTCTGCGAGCCATGGCTGTAGCAGGCTCATCAATCTTTAGTTGGCCTTGCCACCATTAGTGGGGGACAGAGTGCCACACCCTGCAGGCATGGCTTACATCTATATGTTCATAATGCTTATGAGGGGAAAAAATTAGTTCAAGTTATCACTGAGATAAAATCTACCATGTATTGTACACTCAAACTTTCCATATCTTTCTTTTGTAAGGGAATTTGAATCTGGCTTTAGAATCCTCCTCTATTTTTTCTAATGGGCTGTGCACACTCAAAAGAATTGGCTTCTTGGAAAACAAAAAGTTTTTAGCATATAGGTTGTTATAAAAATGAATTTCCAATGTATAGAACTGAACATAAACCTGTTGCCTAACCCTCACCAGGTACTAGAGAGAATTAGCCCCTTCCTATGCCAAGTCCCCTAAAAGACTTTCAGGCAAATATTAGAACAAGAACAAGCACAGGTTGTACAAACATTTCCAAGTGCAAAACTTTTTGCAACACTGGAACTGTAACCTTTTAGTCCCAAAGGAATAATGTTAGGAATGCAGATGGTTCAGCAGCGATCCTGGTACATCTTCTCCTTACCAAGGGTAAACTGATGAGAAATATGAGGCATTGCTTAGCTTAGCTGGCATTTTTAAAATGAATGGTAGAACACTAGCGAGACAATGCCAGACTACTTTCAGACTGCCAAAAGTGCAGTAGCAAATCTTATTTTGTTAGCACTATTGTTGTTAAGATATTAATCCAGTAATAGAAATGAATTAATGCGCTTAGCCCTTTTCAAGGGATATTTTCCTTTTGCAGGCTGGAGTGGGGCCAAGGGGGTAACTTTATAAGCACAGCAGCTAGACCCCCTTGCACTATTACTACCTATTATCTTTCTCTCCATGTCGGATAATAAGCCAAGTCATTGATCCTACACTTCTGTCTTCAAATGTGCAAGGCATTCAAGCTCTGTGCATGCACACACAACAGCCCCCACCCCCACCCCCCCAAAAAAAAGAGAGAGAGCTCTCCAACTTGCTGAAATCTGCAGTCAGGCAGTTGCAGGAACCAGACCGGTTTTTTGCAAGAGAAGACTGCATAAAGCAAAAGGGAACACTGCGTCAGCACTGTACTCAGTGTAAGAGCCTTTTAAGGACGTGACAGGGGAGTGTGCTTTGGTGTGCTTCCCCACAAGCAAATCAACGTGCTCAGGAGGTGTAACCGAAACCCAACCCATTCCCCTACAGCCTTCTATAAAGAGAGGCTGCCTTTCTCGCTCTTCAAGTTCAACTTCTGAGTGAAGAAAAGGCTGCTGCAGTGGCTGGCGGATCAGCGATAGACCCTGGGATAAAACAAAAGAAGTATGCAAAGTGCAATCTTCTTTGCTCTTCAGCACAACTGTGGACAAATGGAGAAAACTCCCAGCAGCTGCCAAAACGAGGAGAAGAAAGGAAAGATGAAGAGAACTATGTGAGTTTATATATTTATAGCAGGTCTAATTCATATAAAGAGCCACCCTTTGCTTTCAAAACAATGATTCAAACTAGGGAGGTTGCATCTCAGTAGGGAAAAAAGAGAAACTATTTATATTATTCCTTAAGCTATTTGACAGAGTTGACTTTTTAAAAAAATCACTTTGGGTGCAATATGTGAGTAGTGCAAGAGTGGGTTAATTTATGTATTTGATGTCATAAGGAGTTTTTAAAAATGGAGAAATATCTCCACTGCAAAAACCCTGATGTGCAAAAAATCTTGTATTTGCTGAACTGGTCCTTTGATGAGAAATGTAACTGTCAGTGGCAGTTCAGAAAGAATGTAGATCTTGTGCAGAAATGGTTTATTTCAGTTCATGTCTGAGTGGTGAAAATGTAAGCACATTTTCCCCCCTTTTGTTGTTCACGTAGCAAGCGGTGCAATTTTACATTGGATTGGTGTCTTCAAATGGCTCTGTCATTTAAACTATTTTACAGGGTTTGCTCCTTGCCAAAGCAAAACAAAAACAAAAAAATGTGAAAATCTTTCATTATTATATTTATAATGAATATCCTGTTTGCACTGTCTGGATAAGACATGATATTTGCAGTGTAAGGGACAAAATTATTCTGCAATTCCCGTTTCACATAGAGACTAGTGGAGATGATTTTGTGCTGCAGCTCCTGCAGAGTTTAATCTCACCTGTTTTACAGATTTCACCAGGTGGCCCTAAACTGGAGTATCTTCCACACTGAAAATATATTCTTTTAGATTGGGGAGATCCAGTTTTTGGCTCTTCCAAAAATTTGGCAGGAAGAGATTAAATCTCCAAATCCATATTGATGCACAGTTGAAGAGGGTTTTCTAAATATCTGAGCACCAGGAGGCCCCCCGCCCAATAGTTTTCACTCAGCTAAAACTCCCATTGAGCACAGACAACAGTAGTGGGCCCCTAGGGGAGAACAGAGGTCAGTGTGCTGTGTTCCTCACATACAGAAGCATACCTCTGGTTATGAAATTCATAGATGCCTTAGTTACAATTAGTCACTTTCCAGTCCCTGTGGGCTCTCTTGCTCCAGTCAGTGGAAAAAAACTGCTGTTGACTGAAATAGAAGGATTGGGTCCTATTTTTTTGAAATAGAAAAAGATTTGGGGCTTAATCCCACAGTTATTAAGCAGGCAAAACTACCATCAACTTCAAGGGAAATTTTGCATTCTCTTTATAGACTGCAGGATTAGTCCCATCTCTGGTCAAAATGTGCAAAGCTGGAAGGATAGTTTCAGTTAACTCATTTTAATGTATTCCCCTCCCCCTTCCTCTTTCTCTTCTAGCATTAAGGACTGGAAAACAAGGTTGAGCTATTTCCTGCAGAACTCTTCCACTTCTACAAAGACAAAGTCCAACAAAAAAGGAAAGCAACATACTTACTTCAGGTAACTTAAATATACAGATTTCACTCAAATGAATCTCAAATATTTTAACATGCAAGGAACAGAAATATATGCTGTGCAATCTAACTAATGTTCTCCGTCCTTTTATATAGACCTTCTCCTGAAGAAGCCCAGCTGTGGTCAGAAGCTTTTGATGAACTTCTAGCTAATAAATGTAAGTCAGCCTGAAAAGAGTAACAAATCAATGTAAAAATAGAAACATGTTATGGTCTTGCTGGAGGTTTTTGTAATAGAAAAGGCTACTTCAGATGAGACTAAGCAATGGTTTTCCATGTACATCAGGATTATGAATTGCCCTTTGAACCTCATGCATGCAGCTTGATATTGGTCTCAGACACTTCTATTTTAAACAACACAAAGCCCCACTTCATAAAAAGTATGTTCTTTAGCAAAGATTTTTATGCACTTAGAAATCCACTCCAAGACAAATCCTTGTTCCAGTGCTATTAGAAATATACACATTAAGCCACTGTGAGCTTGATCCTGCAATGGAGTCAATGAGAGTTGAATCTTCTGTGGGTTTTACAGCCGCTCTGCAAAGAAAACCACTTAATTGCTGAACCAAAAAAAAAAATTATATCAGCATTTGATAATCAACTTTGAGTCACTCTTTCCATTGCAAATGTCTTCCAGCGATTTATAGCTCTGTTGTAAATATTTACTCCAGTCTAAAGGTTAATATACTAGAACTCAGATCTGGAGAGAAACTGTATAATGAAGAGTTTTGTTTTATGGTTGTTGGGTTTTTTGTTTTGTTTTGGTAAACCTAGCCGTATGTTAAAGGAAGTGTGCTGACTTTACGTGGTTTTCATTTTTTGCACTTTTCCTTCAAAAATAGCTTCAGTTATTTAAAAAGAAAGTCTGGCAAACTGTGGGAACCTAAATATATACTTTATATACATATACATAGGCAATTATTGAAAGTGTCCTGGCAGCTCTGAAAGAAATACGAACACTGAGAGCAGATATATTTTTGGTAGGGAAAGACTATTGCTAAATGCAAGATTCCTGGAATATTTTCACCTCATACATTTCTCCCTTTTCTTGCTCCCCAGATGGTCTTGCAGCTTTTCGAGCTTTTTTGAAGTCAGAGTTCTGCGAGGAGAACATCGATTTCTGGCTGGCCTGTGAGGACTTCAAGAAAATCAAGTCACCTCAGAAGCTGATATCCAAGGCTAAAAAGATCTACAATGAATTTATTGAAAAAGAAGCTCCCAAAGAGGTAAAAAAGCTCTCTGAAATTCCCACCCCCATGTCCACCATGGGCCCATGTTTTGAAATTTTGTTGCCCAAAATGCCCCTGAAAGCTGATTTATGCCCCTGAAAGCTGATTATTAACATCCAAATATTACCTCGATACCATAATTTATTCATCCCAGTTTCCCATGTTGGAAAATTGGGCCAGCAGTATTTTCACAGAGATTCTGGATCAGATCTTCAGCCTGGGTACATCAGCAAAAGTCATTAAAGTCTACAATGTATTTAAAGAGCATCCGCACTGAAATACGATTGTCATCATTTGAGTCTTTTCAGTTGCCCTGTAGTGCAATACATTATAGAAAATGTTCCTCATTACAAAACTATGGATTTTATCTTGCTTCCTTCTGAAGGAGGAGGCAGCCTTCAGGAGCTTCACTGGGAGCTTTGTCTGCCTCAAGGCTGCAGTACTAGGCCCTTAGTGTTAATGAAATCTCACTTTTATCTAACTTGTCTATGATATTTGCTTGAGGTGAACACTCTCAGTAACACATTCCCGCATTCTATTTCAGATAAACGTAGACTTTCAAACCAAGAACATGATTGCCCAGAATATCCATGAAGCAACACACACTTGCTTCAGTGCTGCACAGAAAAGAGTCTACAGCTTGATGGAGAATAACGCGTACCCACGATTTTTGGAGTCTGAATTCTATCAAGAACTGTGTAAAAAGTCACAGATTACCAGGGAGCCTCAAGGGACATGAACTCTGGAGGGAAGTGAAGTGGAAAATTCTGTTTCACCTGCTAAGGAAGAAGGCCATGTGTCCTAGCAGCTCCATAATCTGAAAGACTGAAATCCTGAATGTACAGAAGGTTTGCCCAGATGTAGTGGGGAAAAAATGGACAGAAATATAGCCTAAGCTGGTTTACAGTTGAGTGGTAAACAGTGATGTTAGAGGCCTAGGGATGGAGCCAGGAAAGCTGCTGGCCAGTGTCCAGGGATGATGCATTTTCCATCAGTGAACAGTGCAGAGAGAAGGTATTTCCATGCATTATCATAGCACTGTACATTGTCAGACTCCTTTTGTCACACTGAGAGCATTGATACTGTAGGTCAGATAAGATCTGCCTCTTTTAAGAGTAAACAAGCTCTGAGGCAGCACAGTGTAATCAAACATTTCTGGGAATTTGGACAGCTTTGAATAATTGATTGCATTTTTTTCCCCTAAACAACTGGTGGTATGTTATCACTCACTCACTTCTTAATACTGGTTCAGCTAACTAAAAATTTCCCAGCAGCAAATAGATTCATCAGTCTTCCATGTGACACTAAACACTGTCACTGTATAATGCAAAGAGATAAAGAGGGATACATTACACCTCTTTGGAGCAGAAGATGCTGAGTAGCTAACTACACTATCCAGGGCCAAATTCTGTCAGTGGGGCTGCATGCAGTGAAAGTAAGGGCAGAATCTGGCCCATAGCAAACAGGAGCTGTATAATACTATGTTATGTACACTAAGGCAGTGTTGAACACTCCTATTTATGCCAGGAATGCCACAAATCCTGTCCTGAGGGCAGCAAAACTTCAGGGAAGTGGTCTTTGAATTTTTTTTTTATAATAAATTATTTTGGTACAAGATTTCTCTGAGTATATATTTTTTTGCTTCCTAACAACTTGTCTTGCCTATACTCCATATATTAAAAATAAATAAATAAATAAATATCATAGAATCATGGAATATCAGGGTTGGAAAGGACCTCAGGAGGTCATCTAGTCCAACCCACTGCTCAAAGCAGGACCAATCCCCAACTAAATCATCCCAGCCAGGGCTTTGTCAAGCCTGACCTTAAAAACCTCTAAGGAAGGAGATTCCACCACCTCCCTAGGTAACCCATTCCAGTGCTTCACCACCCTCCTAGTGAAAAAGTTTTTCCTAATATCCAACCTAAACCTCCCCCACTGCAACTTGAGACCATTACTCCTTGTTCTGTCATCAGGTACCACTGAGAACAGTCTAGATCCATCCTCTTTGGAACCCCCTTTCAGGTAGTTGAAAGCAGCTATCAAATCCCCCCTCATTCTTCTCTTCTGCAGACTAAACCATCCCAGTTCCATCAGCCTCTCCTCATAAGTCATGTGCTCCAGCCCACTAATCATTTTTGTTGCCCTCCGCTGGACTCTTTCTAATTTTTCCACATCCAATCTAGCTACACAAGACACTATCCAGCAATGGACAGGTAGGCAGGGGAGAACATATTGGGAATGGGTGCTATTCTATAGTTCCATTCCAAGTGGGATCTTAACTCCTAGCACTCAATAAGACTAGCATAAAGCTCTTAGGATAAGAACTGGCAGTGTCCCCAAAACAAAACAAAAAAAAAGGCAGGCAGGCATGCAAGCTTGATTAGTGCAAAGAAAAGCCTCCCAAAGTTTGCAAGACCAAGGAAAGCTTAAAAAACAGTGGAGAAATAAAGCACGCAAAAGAGAAAATGATACTCCTCCCACCAGCCTTAGCTGAAACAACTGGTAGGCAATGTGCCCCACAGATGAGGCACACATATTGCTGGACATGGCCACAAATCTCACAGGTGGATTTGCCAGTTAGAAAAGACCAGTCCGTTTCCATTTTTTAAATGGATCACACACTTTTACTTATTGGGGCTGGAAGAGAAACAGGTAGGAGCATTATTCCTCCATCAGGTCAGATGAGTCTGCCCTTGAAAAATTAGTACCAGCATTTTAGCAACAGCACAGCTGCAAGTCTGCTACTTCAGACAAGGCCTAAGGGATCTGACCCCCAGATCATGAAAACCTGCTCAGAGCAGGCTTAAGTGACAGAGGTAAAAACACATCAGCTTTGGCTAGGCCAGTATTTACATTGTTGCTAGCAGCAATACAGCTGTACGAGTGTTGTCAGGTGGGTACTAATTTTTTCTAGTATTGACAAAGTAGTCAGTGGAGTTGACAAAAATATTACACACACATGCACAACACACACAACGAGCAGCAGCAGTTTTGTCGGCAGGAGAGCGCTCCTGCCAACAAAGTGAGGTTCACACCAGCACTTTTCATCGGTAAAACTTCTGTCGTGCAAAGTTTCAGAACGTTCAATGAATAGAAGATTGTTGAGGGCAGAATAAATCTGGACAAGAAAAAGAAGTTTGGAGATAAATGTGAGAAGGGAAGGACAGGCAGTAGAAACAAAAATGAAACTGAGCAGCATATTCAGAAGTCTTGAGGTCTTTCTGAGTGTAGCCTTCATTAATTTGAGATCTACCATTCTCTCACTAGAAGGGAAAAACGTATAACGGCAGCAGGCCATAAAAGAGACCCAGTCTGGGAATATTTTAATTAATTTCCTCTACCTGTGGTTAAGACAGGCATGCGTGCAAAATGCAAACAGTGCAACAAAGAAATGCAAGGCCTGGCTTCCCAAATGAAACAACATCTTGAGAAGTGTTCCTTCTCAGGAGAAAGCTGTGTTGAAGACAATGAAAGGAACATGTCTGAACATTCAGGATCTTCAGATTGGTAACAACCAACAAGAATGCACTTTTATGTAGAAATCCATGATTAAATCAAGTCCTGACTAGTGATTTAAATCATGATTTAAATCAAATCCACCCTGGTGTACCCACATTACAAAACCTTTTTAGTAAAATAGTTGGGTCCCACACACACACTCTCTCCCTCCCTCCCTCCAACAGCTGCTGTACCAGTCTGCTGTGGGAATCCAACAGTACCTATTCAACAGTTCCTAGAACGGCCCCCTTGGACAGAGAGCAATGTGGACATTAGTAAAGTATGGCAATACCTAAAGGGCATTCTGGGAGATTGCTATTAACATCCTCATATCCCTTGAGAAATAATTGTATTTATTCTTTTGATGCCTAAAAAGTTACCGTGTTGGGCGACACATGTCCTGCACTCTGGGCATCCCTACAATAACAATAATTACAATTGGCACTTTTATATCAGTATCCAAGGGCAACAGATACCCTGCTCTACTCATTCCTTTCACAAGTAGCTGAATAGTTAACTCTCCCTCCTTCCCCAAGCAATGCTCCAACTAACAAAGAAAGACTCCCACTGCACAAAACCTCTTCTCCAAATGCCTAGGATGGGGGAAAAAAGGGCTTTGGAGCATCTGTGAACATGGTTAGCCGCTCCAGGCTGGGCAGATCAAGTGTGAGCACCCTCTGGAGTAGAAGGGCCTCGACAGAGAATGCCTTCTCTGCAGTTTACAGGTAGTTTACTGCCTAGCCTAGCACAAGGAGACAGATAACCAGTTCCCAAACTATTCACTTCGAATTCTACTTAGGAACTCATCATCACAAGCAAAATCATAGGATGAGCTTAGTGGAGACAAGGCGGTGCTCTGCTCTGCAAGCAGATTTATTTACTGAATTCCTGGTGTTGCAGGATTGACTGGCTGCTAAGGGCTGAGAATGGCAGTAGGAGGAATTCTACAGGGAATGAGACCTTCTAGACTGCCAGACCTGGGAGAGGTGGTCTTAAAGCTGGAGCGCTCTTGGGCTATTGCAACCTTTCCATTATTGCTTTGTTTAGGTGCCTTCAAGCTGGCCTGCATCACATTGAGCACTCATTTTGTGCTAGAAGCATAAGCAATGACTGCAGGAATAAAGTGATGCTGGGGACCCAGTTCTTAGCAATCTTAAATGAGGGAGAGGAGACCTGTTACTATCCTTATAGCAGAGTGGTGAGACTTGTGATGAAATCCTGAAAATATTTGGTGGTTTTTATTTTTTAAAAGGTCCAACTCCTGGAGACAACTGACTCGGTGAGAATCTCAGCTTTTATTTTACAGCTGTGGAGAGCTTGAAAATGTGACTCAAAACAGACCCTATAGGTTCAAAAACCAGAAGGTAAATAAAAAGCCCCCAAATTTGTTATTTTTAAAGATTCTCATTAATTTTAAGCCAACCTCATGATTTTTTAAAATGTTTGGGTTTGGCACCACTAGAGCTTGACCTGATATTGGAGCACCAGTCAACCTGTATCAGTAACCAGGTTGTGGGTGCTTGAGCCTAGAGGTTGGGACAGGAGTCAGGAAGCAGAGAGCAGATGCCAGAGCCACAGGTCACAGACAGAGTCAAGAGCTAAGAGTCAGAGGCCAGCATCAAAACCAGAACCAAAGACCAGATGCCAGAACAAAGTGTTAGAGGCCAGGAATTAGAGCCAAGGGTGAGAACCAAGTTACCTGGAGCAAGGTGAGTCAGACTAGACAGGACTAGTATGAGTATACACAAGAGCTATCACAGCTATGAACAAATGCCTGAAATAGTCATGGACCTGCTGCTGGATTTAAGAGCTGCTGCCCTTTCCAACCAATCAGACCGTGTAGCCAATCAGGCAGTCTACTAGAGGCCAGCTGTACATGTTAGGTTGTCCAAAGACTGGCTCTGCTCAGGCTGTACTTCCTGACAGCGTGGTTCAGAGTTCTGCTTGCCATTGACAAGGGAGTGTTTATACATCTTGGTGATGGGAAGTCTATGGTCTTGAGGTGTATCTGGTCACCTGCAGAGAGGTACGGTCAAAGTTCTAAATATCCCTGAGATAACTAAAAGGGTTTGATTCCAACATGGTGGAGGGTAGTGTTTCCAACATGGCCAAGTATCCATTAATGATGGTTGGGATTTTAAAAGCAAAGGGATTCAGCCACACATCTTCCATTAATTTATGTGGGTAGACCCTGTGCATGACTTTGAAATTCTCAACTAACACTCATATGTTCATTCTGTGAATTGAAAAGGTTGTGACTCCATCGTGACCCCTGGAACAATTTCTGGAAATTTAAATTGGCTAAAAAAAAGAAGCAAAAAAGAATGAAAGTTCAAAAAAGAATTACACATTTTCAGAACTCTAGCTTGTGTAAGAGAAGACAAATAGCAGTCTCTGCTCCACACTCCAGACATTAATGGAGTCTCTATCCCCACGGGGAGACCCCACTTAATCAAAGCTCCTTGTCTTATGAAACCTTACCCTGATTACAACAGCAGGGACAAGTTTAAGTATGGAGCTAGACAACAATAATAGTTTAATTTAGAGTAGTTTGCTGCACAGTATGAATACACCATCCACAAAGCACTCAACTAAACACCCAGCATGCCCTGAACTCCATGTAAAACCCGGGAAGGACTTTCAGGGGACAATTCCTCTTGTGGTTGTTGTAAGTCTTGGTCAGAACTCTGGAGGGGACATTACACAGTTAAACAGAAATACTTATGCCCAATCATAACCAAAGGAGGCCACGCCACTTGGCAAACAAACTTATATTAAGTGTTTTTGCTAGATGTATTTATACTTAGTTGTTGAAAAATATACTGTGTATATTAACAAGCACATTGTTCCACTCGTGCCATTTGAAATCATGAGGCAATGATGTTTTTATAAATGAGCTTCTAGAGGTGGGGGAATCTACAGACATCCTCCATTGGGATATTTAAAAAACAAACCTATCATTTGGGTATAATGTAAAATAAAAAAATACATAAATAAATAAATCACCCTTCAGAAGTATTTTTAAGAGCTTTCAGGATAAGCCATTTCTGGCAAGAGTGACAGTACCAGAGAGGGAGCAGATTCCATCAGAGAAACCCATCCCAACCTTATCTTCATTTTGGTGACAGAAAGTTAACAAGGGTTTCCTCTGAGTCTCCTCCAGCAGATTACTTCTTGGTTCCTCATGGGTCCACATGAACTGTGTGCATGCATGAACAAATGTATAGTGACCTAATTCTAGAGGTTACCATGCCAACAGAAAGGCCCACTCAATTCTTGACCTTGGAGCAACTGGAATTTTTTAGGAGGCTCTGTGGTAAAATTTGTGGCCAATATTTTTAGAAACATGTCATAAAACGTGAGGCTCATGCAGTTTTGTAGATTCACTCTTCAACACTACCCCTGTGCTTCCTAAAATGGGAGATGATGGTTGACCAGAATCCAAACCTGGGGGAAGATAGCTCTATGCTCTCTCTCTAGTTATGACTTTAAAATGAGGCTCCTTTGTACTGGTAGACAATTTCTCCTGAATATAATCATTAAGATCAGAGTTTCCATAAGCTACAAAGTACACATGGGCAGCAATTATATGATGGTCCCTTAAAAATATTCCCGTTCAAGATAAATACTTATCTCTGTCAATTAGCTTATCTTTCCAAGCCAGCTCTCTGGCTTTGTATTTTAACTGAATATTTTGCTGCATTTCTGCACTACAGATTTAAAACAGACCAAAGTTATGTGGATTCTTGGATCTGATCCTAACTTCAGGCTTTCAGAGGACTCACAGTTAATCTAATATTTATAGGGCTTGGAAAGTCAACTGACCTATATGGAAAATGCACTTATGAGTGGAACTGGGTGTTTATTTAGCTGGTGTGTTTCTTAGACATCTACAGACGTCAAAGGAAAATCAAAATAATGAAAAGAAAGGACATGCAAGAAAGGGGGGCAAAAGAGGGAGGCAAGGAATGGTACTGAATGCTTTCTTTAAAATAGCTCTGAGGCAGGCAAGGATTAACCCTTTCAGTGGCACTGGGCTGAGATGAGGAGGGTCGTGACTTGACCCTCTGCACCTAAAGGCAGGAATTAAGAAGCTTGTGCTCCCACACCATGCAGGCATGGTGCAAACTCACAAAACTACATACACAGATTGTGTCAGACACAGGCCTGATCCCTTGGAGAGACTCCCTTTGACTCCAGTGTGCTTTGGATCAGGCCCAAGGCATGCAGGAAGTATCCATTGGGTCCTAGTGTAACTCATGACTGAGTATAATCAAAAGTTTTCTGACCAAGTATTTGCTTATCTTTTTTATTTACTAAGGGCCTAGTCCAGACCAACAACTCCCATTCACTTCAAAGGGCTTTGGAACAGATCTTAGATGTTGCTGCTCATGTACTGTTGTCCTAGGCTGCAGCCTATGTGGCTGATTGATTCAGGACTCTGTTGTATCAAGCAGGCAAGGTACTAACAAGCTTCAACAGGACTTTATTTACAGTGGAAACCTCTTTACCAAGCTGCTGCTGCACCCTCTGTAACTCTCACTCACAGGGGCGGCTCTAGCCATTTCGCCGCTCCAAGCACGGCGGCACCTCCCGGTCGCCGGTCCCGCGGTTCCGGTGGACCTCCCGCAGACATCCCTGCGGAGGGTCCGCTGGTCCCGCGGCTCCAGTGGACCTCCCGCAGGCGTGCCTGTGGATGCTCCACCGAAGCCGTGGGACCAGCGGACCCTCCGCAGGCACGCCTGCGGGAGATCCACCGGAGCCGCATGCCGCCCTCCCGGCGACCGGCAGAGCGCCCCCCGTGGCATGCCGCCCCAAGCACGCACTTGGCGTGCTGGGGCCTGGAGCCTCCCCTGCTCACTCAGCCTACTCAACTCCTCCCCCCTCCTTCCTGTTTCCTGTCCTTTCAGACTCCCAACAGCTAGTGCTCCCAGTTCTAACAATTACAAGCACATTTAAACACCACAGACTCTTCTCTCCTTTAGTTGCATTTGAATCCATCCACCATCAGCAGTAATTTTGCTTTTACTAGTCATCGGGTTTAGGAGAGGACATTACCATCGTCAAATGCAGCAGCTGTGGTAGCATGTAGTTGACCCCGTTGCAACACATTCTAGAGCTCAGAGATGAAAGTGCTGGATAAAGTATGCAATGTAAGTGGGTCATGATGGAAAGTTGAGAAAAATAACACATGTGAACCTGAAGTTCAAAATGAAGGTAGTAAGATTAGCACCAGCTTTATGGAGCTCACAATGGATGATTTAGTTTACATGATCAAATCTCCCATCGGCTCTCATGCTTTTATCATGTCCCAGGTGTCAATCTGGTTCCAGAATGCTAATGCCTTTATAGCCACATAGGTGGACTGAACCGCTATTGTATCCCCCTGCAAGTTTCCTCAGCTCCTCTTTTTGTCCAGTAGAGAAAAATAAATTGCCTGCAATGGGGCTCTGCAAAGGTCGAGGGCTAGGCTATCCCAGCTAAAAGGTACCAGTGTTGTCCTCACCGTCATGCAAAAATGCTTATGTGGGGAACTCAGACTTGCAGATTGGGAACAAACCTATAATTTGGAAGAATTGGCTGAGCAGGGATATCATATAGGTTTCCTAATTGGTCAATGCTGAGGGCTTTGTCCCTTTTCTAACACTAAAGCAGTGCTATGATCTGACCCTTCAGCAGAGTGGCAGTATTTACAGCTAAGACACTTGCTAACATATCATTTGGCCTGCATAGCCTAAGATTTCCAGTACTGGAAACTTTTAGAAATAATTCAAACTCCCCAGGCCAGTGTCGACTATGTATACTTTGTTAATGGCAGGGAACTCTGTTAATCTGGAGTTCTTTGTGAAAGTACGGAAAGGGGATTTATCACATCCCATAAAAATCTCCAGTGGCAGAGCATATTACATAATGTTAAAACTGCCTCTGTGGATCTCAGGCTATGCTTGATATAACAAAGATTTTATTCAAAATGTTCTGGATGCCACAGAGGTAGCCTTATCCTCTGACATTTGATGGCACTCTATTGAAGAAAAAAGGACCATGATGCATATGTTATGGGACTGTCCCCCAATCAGGCAGCAGTGGAAAGAGGTGGACACAAGAGTTAAAATAAATGATTTACTTCAGAAGCCAAAAAACTCTGTTAAAAATTATATCCTAGGATATTTATCTGCTAAACTGGGTTTAACTCCACACACAAAGACTTTTTTTCTTGAGGGCTACAGTGATCACCAAGCTCATGATGAGCTAATGCCCACCACAGATCAGTGGTATTCAGGCTTGTTTGAGTTAGCTGCCAAAGAAAGAATAGTGTCATGCTGTAGAGATCAGTTATATGAATTTGAAATTACTTGGACTCTTTTTCTAGATACCCTTGGATCAAAAAAAAGAGAGCGAGGAATGACAGACCTCCATTTTAACTAACCATACCTTCCCTTTTCCCTCCCTTCCGTCACCTCCTTACATCTTCTCCATCTTCTCATATGTCTTATATTATTGTAGCACCACCCAAATATGTTGTGTCTGCATAGTATTGTCTTGTATTTGGGTAGCTTTGACAAGTTGTAAATGGCAAGGACTAGACTCAAACACAGCACCAGCCACCGCTAAACAACCTTCCCCAGATGCCTCTTCTAATATACCTAACTTGCAGAATTCTCTCCTTTTTTAGTCCTGGATTCCTCCTACTCAAAAACCTGACATGTTGTTCTGGCTTTGTGCATGATGAATATTCAGTAGGGAGTTAAACAAGGCCTCAGATCACCCACCTCAGTGTCTCTAGTAACCTGAGATGAGAACTGAACCCACATCCCAAGAGAGAAAAAAGTGTAGAGTAGCAGATACTTTTGTCAAAAACTCAATACACTAATAACCCAGTTGACAAACAGCATTTTAGCTATATAATAATACTTTGCACTTCTACAGGGCCCTCCAACCAACAATCAAAAAGTGCTTGTCCTACATTAACAGATTAACTGTCACTGTTTCTCTGTGAGGTATTACTAGCCCCATGAAACAGGTGGGAAAACTAAGGCACTGACAGGTTAAGTGAGTTGTTCAAGGTAGCACAGCACATTTGGGATCTGACCCAAAGCCCATAAAGTCAATGAAAAGACTCTCATCAACTTCAGTGGGCATTGGATCAGGCCCTTAAACAGAAGCCCTGGTTCTGTTCCCAGCTCTGTAAATTGTTTAGGAGAACTGTTCTTTCAAAACCTTAAAAATAGAAAACCCAGTAAAGCGACAAACTCACTTCAGAAAGTCATGGCTCAGAGAACAGGAATAACATGTTAAGAATAAGAAAGTTGTCAAATTGTTTATGAAAATACTGATCCTTCACTTTTGCCAATGAGCACTTTCCCTGACTCACCTACCTGATACAGTACATTTCGGTCTGGCAAATGTCCATACCCTTGATTTTTAGCTCAAGTAAACACCAAATACTTTTTTTTCTTTTTAATAAAAAGAAGATCAGGCAAATTTGCAGGCAAACACCAATTGCACAATCCTCCTGTCCTGGGCCTAGTCCAGAGAGCAAAAATAGGAAGAACATTTGACATTACAGAACAAAAAAAAATCTGATAAGTAAAAAATATAAATATTATTTTACATCATGTGCCTGACCAAGTATAGCAGATCTATGAAGTAAACAAGATACTTCCTGTCCTGTACTTTAGGATTTCTCTGGACACGTGTGTGTTAAGAGCTTTCATACCATACAATATTTAACATTTAAAATGAGAAAACAAGAAAAAGTACCTATTTTTTTTAGGCATTTATTGTTTGTGCTGGATTCACAGCCCTGAGTACTGAGCCTCTGTATTTATCTATAAAATAGGTGAAACATGGATAGTGGTAGTGAAAATCTCCCCACATTCTCTTAAGTATTTAAAGCGCCCACTGCAGCAGTATTTCCGCAGTTTCAACGTAACTTGAGGGACCAGGGCTGGCAGTGCTTTTGCTGAGCTTGCCAACAAGGTGGCAGATTGTGATGGCGATTTGTAAATATGATATGGGCATCTGCACTTTAGGAATAGGGCTGACACCATGCTCCTTTGCACATAGGCAATTAATAGCCACCAGAAAAAAAAACAGTTTGACTGTCAACAGTTCTGGGTGCGTTAATACTACAAAAGGAGACTAACAAACAGAAGAGACTTCAGAGGAGAAAAGACAGAAATGTTAAAGGACTGGAGAGACTGACCTTTCAGGAAAGATTCAAAGAACTTGCAGATGATACAAAACTACTCAAGACCATTCAGTCCCAGGCAGACTGCGAAATGCTACAAAAGGATCTCTCAAAACTGGGTGATTGGGCAACAAAATGGCAGATGAAATGCAATGTTGATAAATGCAAAGAAATGCACACTGGAAAACATAATCCCAATTAAACATATAAAATGATGGGGTCTAAATTAGCTGTTACCACTCAAGAAAGTTCTTGGAGTCATTGTGGATAGTTCTCTGAAAACATCCGCTCAATGTGCAGTGGCAGTAAAAAAAGCTAACAGAATGTTAGGAATCATCAAGAAAGGGATAGATAATAATACAGAAGATATCATACTGCCTCCGTATAAATCCATGGTACACGCACATCTTGAATACTAAGTGCAGATGTGGTCGCCTCATCTCAAAAAGATGTATTGGAATTGGAAAAGGTTCAGAAAAGGGCAACAAAAATGTTTAGAGGTATGTAATGGCTGCCATATGAGGAGCAATTAATAAGACCGGGACTTTTCAGCCTGGAAAAGAGACTACTAAGGGGGGATATGATAGAGGTCTATAAAATCATGACTGGGGTGGAGAAAGTAAATAAAGAAGTATTATTTACTCCTTCTCATAACACAAAAATTAGGGGGCACCAAGTGAAATTAATAGGCAGCAGGTTTAAAACAAACAAAGGAAGTATTTTTTCACACAGCGCACAGTCAACCTCTGGAACTCTTTGCCAGAGGATGTTTTGAAGGCTAAGACTATAACAGGGTTCAAAAAAGAACTAGATAAATTCATGGAGGATAGGTCCATCAATGGCTATTAGTCAGGATGGGCAGGGATGGTGTCCCTAGCCTCTGTTTGCCAAAATCTGGGAATGGACAACAGGGGATCTTGATGATTACCTGGTTTGTTACCACTTGATGATTACCTAGTCTGTTCATTCTCTCTGGGGCACCTTGCATTGGCCACTGTTGGAAGACAGAATATTGGGCTGGATGGACCTTTGGTCTGACCCAGTATGGCCATTCTTATGTTCTTAACTAAACTCAGATCACCACCTGGTATAAATTGGCATAGTTAAACTGAATGTTGCTATACCAATTTACACTATCTGGGAATCTCAATTTTGTGCAGCTTAGCTAATAAACAATGAAGGGTGGGATTATTAATTATTATTATTATTATTATTATTATTTGTATTGCATGGACCAAGACCCTGTTGTGCTAGGTGATGTACAAGAACAGAACTAAAAGAAGGTCTCTGCCCCAAAGAGCTTATAATGTAATTATTTAATAGTAATAATTATAAAATATTTGAAGGAGCCACATACTAGGGATGGAGAGGGATATAGCTAGGAGCAAAGGTATAAACTGGACAAAAAAGAAGAAAAGAAGCCCAACAGGAAAATGTCTTTTTGTGAATGAAATTTGTTAGATTGGGAAGCTATTTCCCAAGAAAAATAGGAGAGGACCCATCACTTAGGACAGTTAAAACTAAACTGGCCAAACTATACGGGGAACAATCATGCCTGGGTAAAGGGACCAGACTAGATGTACAACAATTATGTATTGGAATCATATTAATCAGAAATGACATAGGGTTTCAACCGGCAACCCAGAAATGAAAGACTCATGTCCTATTACCACATAAAGCAACATTAAAAATATATAATTAAATATAAGCTGGGAAAAATAAAGATCTGTTAACCAAGATTTTTTCCATTAGCCAATAGGAAATGACTAATCATGACTCAAATCGTAAACCAAGTAGTAACACAACTTGCAATAACAGCTCTCACAGACTCCTCAGAGGAAATATTTCTTTAGGAGTGTGCAGAAGTGACAAGAGCCTTAGAATGTCATTTAGATAAGATGAGGGTTTGGCCAGTTACTAGCAGTGTCAGGAGGAGGAGTTGGGAGGGAATCCAAATACAAATAGAAACAAGGTGCACAAGGATATGACTGTTGCCGAGGACCACGTGGGATGAATAGCTGGCACACAGCTTTTGTGCTGTGTGCACAAGAGTAGGGTGGATTAAGTGTCTCTGATGAAGCACTGGGTGCGGCAAATTGTTTGATAGCAGATTAACAGAAGAAAGGAAAGATCCCTGAAGTGAAGCTTGTTCAGGGCCTGCTCTTGAGTGTAGCAGCACAAAGCAACCGTAGAACAGGGATGCAATCCACCTACAACCCCCACATGACCAGTGAGTCCAGAACTGTCCAGACTACTTAAAACCTGAGGAGCACAAGCCCAAGACAGGGCAGGTGCAGCCTGGCTAGGAAATGTGCTGAATCAGCAGAAGCCAAGTTTCCTGGGGAACTTCTGCCAGGAGGACACCAATAAGTGCCCGCCAGAGTTTAAACCCGTCTTCCTCCACAGCCGAATCCACTCACTCCATGTGCACTCCCTTAAGATGAATCCCTTTCCACCAGTGCAACTGCCCCCACTGACTCAAAATGTGCAGTTTGTGCTTGTGGGACTGATCCTGGCCCAGGGACTATTTTCTAGAATAAGTCACTTGCTTGTGTAAGTCACATAACCACAGTCATAAAGACAGGGTTATGTTAATAGCCTTTTCCCCAAAACAGACCCATCTGAATGTTTTTAAATCTTGATAAGCCGTTAACATGAAGTCTCTTCCAAATAGGTCTCGCATGAAAGGTCTTGAGAAACATCACCAGCTGGACAACAGCTGTTTTGATGCATCCTTCCAAATCCACTTCTAACAGGCTGTGGCTGATAACACACAGTGTTACAGTGTATGGACCTGAAATGTGCACTTCACACACTTTAAATTTCCTCTGCTCCTTACAGCAGCTGAGGTAACACAACAACTTACAGTACCTTTTGATCAGCTGACTTTATAACCAGCCTTGCATTCTGGAGCCCCTTGAGTTAGGAAAATAGGATTCAAAGATACCATAAAAAGAGGCAAAAATCATGATGGAAAGTGATTATAATTATGGTGACTTGCATTTCTATAATAATCCCAATGTGCTATTTTAAGACCAGAATCTTTTGATCTCTACTCTGCTTCCTGTAAATCAAACTCTTGACAGAGTAAAAAGCCTTGGCAGCAGGTGGACTCATAAAAACAATTTTAGCTGCTGGGGATTTCTTCCGTAACAGGCTGTGCCGCAACATTACTAGGATACTTGCTTAACAAGGCTTGATTGTATGGTAACTTGTTGTGGTTGGCTACACTATGGAAAGAGAGCCGGGTTTGGAAATGGTTTCACAAAAGGATTGAAAGGTGGCTCCTATCTAAACCAGCTGTGAACTTTGGTCACTGCTTGAGAAGCATCAAACCTTGTTCAAAGCCATCTTCGCAAGTTTGTTGAGCATGCTTTTTTGAAAATGGTTCAGAATATAGTTTGGCCCTCTTCCTAACAGCAGCTGGAACAGGTTCAGTTTGGATCATGTTTTGAAACAATTTTCAAACAGCTCGCTTTCTGGTGTAGACATGGTCAGATATATAAGGAAAGTTGAACTAACCAACCTGAAGGATCAAAAACTTTGGCATCAGTCATACTTTCTTCTTTATGCTCCTCATTCCTAAAACTCTGCTTCACCTTTCCTAAAACTCTGCTTCACCTTTTTAGCACATCATAAGTCTGTTTGTAATGAATGATATCATCCCAGAGGTTCACACCACCAAAGTGTGGCAACTCCTTCCTAGTCAATCAATCCAGAAAGGTTACATAATAAGAAATTGTTTACTCGGCCATTAGGATACTTTGTTTGAAATGTTCAAGGCCTGTAGGAGCAACACTATATTTGCAAGTGCTAGATACGCCCACAGAAAGTGTGATCATTAAAGTGCACAAACAGGGAAGGAATTCTGCAGTGAGATGAAACTAGTAATTAAAGAACAGAAAATAGCTAGCTGGTTTAACACAGTTAATGGTTTGGCATTACAGCTCACAGTGACGGTTTACTGAAGCACAGCACTCCCACATACCTTAATGTTCACATGTAGATCTGAGGTCATAATGTGTTCCTAAAATAAGGCTGTATCCACACTAGTAATCTGCCCTCATTTCAACCACCAATATAACTGCACCAGTGTGATCCCTTAGATCATTCTACTTTAGGAATACCATATAATGGGGACTAAACAGGCAAAGCACTCCCAGAGTAGATGCAGCTTATACTGGAAAAGCTGTGCTTTTACAGGTATGGCTTATTCCATCACCCCTAAATAAATCAAGTTTACTGGCAAAAGTACAGTTCAACAGCACCTGGATTAGGGCTTCTACCAGCACATCTGTGTCAGTCACACCTCTTCACACACCTGACCACTAAAGCTATGCCAGCAGAAGTCTAATATAGACAAGGCCTTGGTGTAGTCTTGACAGGCAAAGCTACTCCGTGCCAGGATTTGCACAGCGTCATTTCCCCCACTTTCAGAGAAAGTTAAATTGTGCCAAAGTGCAAATTATGGCGTTCTAAGGTTTACCCCATCTGCCTAGCAGTTTAGACAGCTGCAGCTAAACCAGAGTCTGTCCACCAATGGCTGAAATCACCAGAGCAGACAAGGCCTATGTTAAAAGCTAGCTGTCAGCTGAGAGGTACAAAACCTAACAAAAACAAGGAGAATGCTACTTATAGCAAATAAAATAAAAATCCATAACCATATTTCTAAGTAATGTATCAGGCTAAATCAGGGGTGGGCAAACTTTTTGGCCCAAGGGCCACATTGGGTTGCAAAACAGTATGGAGGGCCAGATAGGGAAGACTGTGCCCCCTCCCAAACAGCCTGTCCCCCACCCCTTATCCACTCCCTCCCACTTCCTGCCCCCCTAAGAACCTCCAAACCCATCCAACCCCTCTGCTCCTTGTCCCCAACCGACCCCCCTCCATCCACCCCACCCCTGACCACCCCTTCCAGGACCCCCTGCCCCTGACCGCCCCCAGCCAGGACCCAAACCCATATCCATCTTCCCCAGCCCCTTTCGGAATGTGGCCCCGCAAACATGGGCGGAGGACTCAACAGGAGCAGGGGCAGCCGCACAGCCAGAGAGAAGCGGCGGTTTCCCCTTCAAAGGGCCGCTTCTCTCTGGCCGGCTGCGTGGCCTCCCAGTGCTCCCCCTGAGTCCTCCGCCTGCATTCCCTGCGCTACCGCCATCTGCACCGCCCGCCTGCATATGATTTCAGTGCAGCCAGTGTTGAGTTGCCCGAGTGCCCGGCCCTGGGTCCCCCTGTTGTTGGGGGGGCCTTTGCCAGGGCACCCTGTGTTCACTTGTAAATCTGCCCCTGCACCGCGCCACCCAGCCCCGGAGCCAGCCAGGATGCCGCGCTGCCAGCACAGCAAGCTGAGGCTGCGGGGGAGGAAGGACAGCCGGGGAGGGGCCGGGGCCAGCTGGGAGCTCAGGGGCTGGGCAGGATGGCCCCGCAGGCCAGATGTGGCTCGCAGTCCGTAATTTGCCCACCTCTGCCCTATCCACACCCCCGCCCTCTGACCACCACCCCGAACTCCTCTGCCCTCTATCCAACCCCCCCGTCCCCTGCCCCCTTACCACACTGCCTGGAGCACCGCTGGCTGGCGGCGCTACAGCCACGCAGCCGCCGCCACCGTGCAGCACAGAGATTGGGTCAGGCCGGGCTCCGCAGCTCGCTGCCCCAGGAGCTCGCAGCCCCGCCGCCCAGAGCATTGCGCCAGCGGCGGAGCGAGCGAGCTGAGGCTGCGGGGGATGGGGGATAGCAAGGGAGGGGCCAAGGGTGAGGCTCCTGGGTCAGGAGCTCGGGGGCCGGGCAGGACAATCCCGCGGGCCGGATGTGGCCCGCGGGCCATAGTTTGCCCACCCCTGGGCTAAATACATCCTTGCTGCAAATCTGCTGCCTGCAATCAAGTTACAATATAAAAAAATTGCTGTTCTCTCTCTTTTTTGAACACCACCAAATGGTAAAATTTCCTGAAGAGGACTGGGGCCAGTCCAGCATGCTCAGGCATTTAGTGTATTTAATATAGAAGTTTAGTTTTAACTTAGCTCATCACCTATCTTATCTTACTGAGGATTTATTATAGGACATTCAGCTTCCTCCTGACTGTCATTCATAATATGCTCTGCCCTGGAATAGACAAATGACTTGTAGAGAACATAAGTGAACCCTAATAGTAACCAAGGCTGTTACTGATCTAAGCTCTGTTATCAGGCAGTTACCAAAGTTATATTTTGACTAGGGCTAAACAAACTGCTTCAGTTTAAAGAAAGAACTGATCTGAACTTTTACCCAAAGCTCAAGCCCAACCCAAACCTTTGTTGAGGTTAAAAAAAATGTTTACTTAGGTCTTTGATTTGTTGCTTAGGACAGGTGTATGTATTTTAATTCTCACACACCTTCTAGTTTAATCTGGGAGTGGAGATCTGGCTTTATGAGATGTATTAGTTATTATTCCAACTGGGATGAAGAAAGAAAGTATCAGAATCTCACCAGAATTACATATCTGAGTCTGTTGGGTCTGCAGAAATGTCCGGAGTTTAGAGAGTTGGTTGTTTATCTGCACCAACCCAATTAACTGTTGTTTATTATTTATATACTGTGAATTGGTCCTTATTCAACCACTGTTTTCCAGTAGTTGACATAGCTTCACTACTTAAAGTCCCCCAAAAAGCCATAATTTGCACTGGTCAAACTAAACTCAGGCAGGAATAAATATGCTCAACAAGTGAAAATCACATTTTCCTTGTCTACACTGGGGGTTTGCAGCTACCCTAGTGGCAGATCATCAGTGGCTGAATCTCAAGTACAGACAAGGCTGTACAGCCATGCCAAAAGTGTGTTAGATGACACACACAAAAATATGAGGTCACTGCTCCAAGAAACTCAGTCTCTGAAGTAAAGCTTATACTTATTAGAGTTCATGCATCAGTAACTCTGAGATACTCATGAGAACAGGTTTTACATCGGAAACAGCTCTGAGATTTAATTTCTCTGTTTTGTTGCATTGTCATCCACTACTGGAGCAGGTGTCCCCAGCTCTGTAATACTGGCCTGGCTTTTCTTTCATTAATCCTGTTGTAGTGGCTGTATGCATATGAATTTTGTTACTATTCTAGGAGGTTTTACTTTCTGGCAAATCTTATATTTTCTTAACTTCTTAAAGGAGACGCCTCACATTCTAGGCATCCATGAAGGGCCCAGCTGTTAGGGAAACAGCTGTGCACAGTTCAATGCTACCCTTGGTAGCACAATAATCCCAACTCCTAGAACTATGGGCCAAATCCTCAAAAGTGCTGGAACTCCCCTTGAGTTTCCCACTTCCCAACATTTGGCCTTATTTTTGCTGATTTTGGCAAGCTAACTTGTTACTGCTCCAGACTTATTGCTGGTTTTAACAGCTGCAATAAGCCACAACATGATATGCGTTAAATAAACTTAAATACCAAAAATGTAATTGTTGGGCCAATGTTCAGTTAACAGTATCACTTCTATAAACCTAAAACCAAAAGAAACATAACCACAAATGAAGGGAGGAATCTATAGAAATCAATTGCTTTTAAACAAACATTCCCCTGGTGGGTTTGAAACACAAATATTCAGGCTCTAAAAACCTGAAATAAAAAACTGATTGTAAGCAATACTGAAAATGACAATGGATTTTGCTCAAGCTGAGGCCTGGACTACACACATTGTGCTGGTATATCTTTTAGTTAGGGATGTGAGTTTTCATTGAAATAGTTATACAGGTACAATTATAGCAATACAATTGTGCATGCAGACAAGGAAAGAAAAGCAAACAATGAAACAAAGAGTAACTTGTTACAAGTAAATTTTTTTTAAACATCTTCCCTTTTTAGTAATAATCAAAGCAGTTATTAGAAAGAGAAATGTGTTTGGTTACAACATATGAGGCCAGATCCTCAACTAGTGTCAATTTGTATAGTTCCATTGATAGGATCTGACCAAGGATTTTGTTAACTGTGTCCAAAAAGGGATTTTTCAAAGCTGAACATTAAGCCCCTGTCTTCACTATAAAAAAAAAAGTGCCTTCACTCGAGTGAGCTAACTCAATTTAAAATCCTAGGGAGAATAAGGCAGTTTGTAATTTTCACGTGAGTTGTCAGGTCAAGGTAAGAATGTGCCTTTCCCCGCCTCCCCCCCCCCCCCTTCTCTCTCTCTCTCTCTGTCTCTTCTCCTCCTCCACCCCCTTGAGTGAAGACAAGGGCTAGGGCCCCTCTCCTACAATGTGATCTGTGCAGGTGTTATTAAGAATGTGGCGTGAACATGTCCATAGTCCCAGGGCCGGCTCCAGGCACCAGCATTCCACTCTGCAAGGGGCGGCAGTCTTTGTTGTTTTGCCCCCAAGCAGTGC
The DNA here is from genome assembly GCF_016161935.1 of Mauremys reevesii. Classification (NCBI taxonomy): domain Eukaryota; kingdom Metazoa; phylum Chordata; order Testudines; family Geoemydidae; genus Mauremys; species Mauremys reevesii. The sequence continues at coordinate 61,407,286 of NC_052630.1, forward strand.
GCCGAATTGCCGCCGCGGACAGTGGGGGCAGTCCGGGCACCGTTAGGGCGGCAGGCGCGTTTCCGCAGTGAGGGCAATTCGGCTGAAGCTTCTATGTTTAGCTGTCCGGGGCGGCTTCAGCTAAACATAGAAGCTGCCGCCGAATTGCCGCCGCTGCGGAAACGAGCCTGCCGCCCTAAGGGCACACGGACTGCCCCCGCCAGCCGTGGCGGCAATTCAGTGCGCTGCTTGGGGCAGCAAAAACTGTAGAGCCGGCCCTGCATAGTTCTATATGGAGCTCCACTGAAGTCAGTGTGGCTTTCTATGGGTACAAGGGTTCACCCATCTAGGTATGATAGCAGCAGTGTTCTTTGTCAAAGTTAAGTGAAGAAACTGGTAACGGGAGGAAGGGATAGGCCTGACATACATGAAGAGGAAACCAACCCTCTCTCCTGGCCTGTCTTCTACCACAATACTGATTGCCTAATACTCTTTCTTCCAATATTTCTTCCAATGTATGATCAGGTGTATAATTTATTAGTGATTCCTTAAGTGTACACAATGCTGTGGACAAAATGTCCTAAAGTCATGACTCTAAATGCCAGAAATTATGCACTGTGCCCTTCTTCCAGGAGGTTTGTTGTTTTTAAAAATCAATCAATCAATCAATCAATCATCCCTGAATTAAGTTCATTTCCCTTTCAGACTGCTTGAAAAACATACTTGTGGATATTCCCCTCCTTTCTGTATCCCTGAAACTGATACTTGTGGATATTCCCCTCCTTTCTGTACCCCTGAAACTGCCTTCAAAAGTTCTAAATGTGATAACACGCAGTTCTGCTGCTATCACAGCTGGAGTCTGCAGTTGGAGACGGGGGACGAGGGCATCTTCCCGTACATGGGAGCAGTTGTGAGTGTTCCTACGGCTGAAAATTTTTGAGGAACAGGAGGCCCCATCCTCTGCCATGGTCACAAGTAGAGTCCAAGAATGTATGGCACAGCATACACAGGCTACTGTGGCCATAGCACTATCTCAGCTTCCCATGGACCATGATTACAGAGGCAGCCTCTTCATTAGGGCCTCTTTCGCTCTGTGACCATTACATCTCCAGGTTATTACTAACCTTTCCACCTTGCACCATCCAACACTAATCATTAGAACTGGTAGAAAATTAGAATTTCCATTTTCTTTAAAAATTGATTTTGTGGAAACTGCATGTTCTGACAAAGAAACATTGACCTAAAATTCCTGACCAGCTCTAGTGATAACTCTGCTGCAAACAAATCAGTCATTAGATCCTCCCATTTTCTTTTTTTGATTCTGATGTACAGCATTAGAGGGTGGAAGCTCTGTAGTAGCCTTCTGAGATGAGGCAACTCTCCCTCATAAATTACTACTTCATCAATTTATCTTCCATGCTGCACAATCACTCCATCAGACGTCAGTATTAGGTGGATGTTCAGGTAGGGTGAAATTTGCTCTATCCACAAGAAGATGCAGTAAAGGGGCAGTCCATGCACAGAGTGGGGAGGGGGTGGAGAGGTGAAGGGGCAAGTTCCAGGGATATTGGGGATCAGTATAAGCACAGACTGCTCCTCTACTCCAGGCCACTCCTATTCACAGCCTTCCACACTGGCCTATGTGGGGCTAGTGCAGTGGGAAGGGGGTGCACAGGTCCCCAGAGTCTCATAACTTTCAGATCCTCTTTTTAGATGATAAATGGCAAAAACTTTCTTTTTACCTTTTCAGATCATCTTCAAATGATCCCCTCAGGTTGGGGATCTGTCAAATGCATTTCTCTGTAAAGTGCCATGGACTTTGATGGCACAGTATAAATAAAATATATTGTGGCTAACCTTAGATTAATTAAAGAACTTTTATTACAATAATGATGACTATGCAAAAACCTTCCTTGTTTCTCAAATTCAACAGGAAATTAGCTCTGTCAATCCTGATGACAGTTCTGATCTTGATCCCACAGGTTTTGTTAGATTTTTGAAACCAGGATGGTTGGCATAAAGGTTGGCAATTACATAAAAGTAACCAGGCATAAGACATTTTTCATCTGAATCCAGGTGCTAGAATCTCTTTCTTGGTTATTAAACCAAAGAAAACCTCAGAAGGCCAAGCCGGGCTTGGACAATTGATTACGGCCATGTCCACACTAGCGCTTATGTCGGCAAAACTTTTGTTGCTCAGAAGTATTAAAAAACCCACACTCATGAGCAACATAAGTTTTGCTGGCATAAGCACTTGTGTGCACAGCATTAAATCAGTGGTAGACACTCTCCCATCAGCATAACGCGGCTACATGAGCGATCTTACAATATTGGTACAGCTGTGCCGCTGTAAGCTTGCTAGTGTAGACATGGGTTAAGGCTTCAGTTTACTGAAGTAAAGACGTTTTAATTAATTCCATGTTCCTGTTAAACATTAGTGCTTGTCTACATGGGAGAATTGAGTGGAGCAGCTATAGAGGAATAACTCATTCTGCAATAGAACCCCCTCCGGACATGCTTATTCTGGAATAAGTGCACATTTTTTCTGATTTCAAAGTGGAAGCAGAGTTAGGCCAGTGCTGAGTGCTAGCATGCTAAAAATAGCTGTGTGAACATCACAGCACTAGCGGCTGCTCGGGCTAGCCACCTGAGCACGGACCCAGAGGGCAGGGTGGGCTTGAGCTTGGGGGCTAGCCTGAGCCTCAACTGGGGCCTCAACAGCCATACAGATTTTTTAGTGCTCTAGCGTGAGCCCCGCTAACACAAATCTGTCTCCCCAGGCTGGAAAGCTCACTCCCAGCTGCAGAGTAGACACACCCAAAGGGTGAACTCAGAGTCAGTGCTCATTTTCCACTTGAGAGAGAGGAATCGGAATTCCCATGAAAAGTCTGGGAATACAGTCTGCAAACTACACCCAGCCTTAGAACCTGCCTCCCAGGGCACCCCCGTGAACAGTCATCCCCCTTGATGGTTCTCTCTCACCTCCCCTTTCCCAGTGGAACCAAGCTCACCTATGTGATAGTTACCAATGAAGCTCTTGCTACACCTGACAGTACTCAACCCTATTGAGAGACAAAAGGCGCAGGAACAGAAGTTCATGCATTTTATGTAGCATGAATGATTTCCACTCTCGTCTCTAGTGTTATTTCTGCCAGGTCACCCAGGGCAGCATTCCCAAACAGCAGATGTCTGTCTCCCCTTACCATTATCTATACAGGAGGGACTAGCCCCAACCATATGGTGAATATAAAGGTACTTGCTGGAAGCCTGCAGAAAAAGGGCACAAGGATGGGAGCAGGGAACTCAAATTTGACCCCTTTGGGGGGGGGGGGCACAGACGCTCACTGCCCTCCCTCCCCACCCCGGCCCCAGGATGAGCTCGATCTTCCCTGCCTCCACAGCCCCGGGGGGCCGAAAAGTTCTGTTCACCTGAAGATTACTGAGGGAGGAGAGGGGGCGTGCCTCTGCTTGCCCTCTCTGTGCATGCCCCTCGGTGGGATCATCCCACGTTAGCAGTGCTTCCTGCCATGCCTGCAGCTTGAGGCCTTTCAGGCCCTTCTTGCATAACTGCTCCACCCCACAGCAAGAGAGGGGAGGAGCACAAGACCCAAGTAATCAGGATCTTCAATCTATTGTTCTGCAGCTATAGAAACCAATAGCAGGTTGCAGCAAAGCTGACAAGCTTCCCACAGCACGTAGTGGGGCTGTAATTAGGGATATAAAGCTTTACTTTTATCTGAACTGGTTGAAACTCCTGTCCTTCTCTCTCTCATCTTGACACTGCTGATAAATCAATATAATTGCAATGCACAAATAATGCCCTTTTAGCTACTATGCACAAATGGCAGCTGTTTGAGAAAGTTAAAGATCTTAGCTATTTAAAAAGTCACCAAGATATATGTTGGTGTCATTAGGCACTAACAGCTAAGCACAAAATCTTTTTTTATGGTTTTGTGGAATTTACAGGCACATTATTAACTACAATTGTCCAAGTGCAAAGAGGGGAAAAAGGGGGAGTGAAATGGCAGCAGAGAAGGAAGAAAGAAATAAGATGTAATTCACACGATGTCAAAGCTAATGGGAAAGATCAGAAAGATAAGAAACATAGATGATATGCACTACCATTATCATATAGTCCTAAGGTTGACAACATGTTTTGTGTAACAGACATTTGTGTTCTGAAGCATCAAAGCATGCACTTGCATTTCCTTAACATTATGGTTACTCGTATGCTAAAGTAAATTAAAGTTATCACAATGAACAGGGGCAGCAGGTTTATATAATGTCTGGTGGTGCCCAGAATCGGTCCAAGTTCCCCCCCACACACACACAGACACACACCTGCCTAAGGCTCTGGGAGGGAGTCTGGGATGCAGGCTCTGGGCTGGGGAAGGGGATTGGGGTGCAGGAGAGTGTGAGGGGTGCAGCCCTTATCTCGGGCAGCTCCTGAAAGCATCCCGCACCCCGCTCTGGCAGCAGCTACTAGGTGGGGGGCTGCCTCTGCACCGCTGCCCACAGGCACCTCCCGCGCAGCTCCCATTGGCCACATTTGACAGAGTTAGTGCTCAGGGTGGGGGCAGCGTGTGGAGACTATCCCTCCCCCTTTCCCCCCATGCTGGCTGCTTCCAGAAGTGGAGCGGGTGGGCAGGAAGCTGCCTTAGCCTTGCTGCACTGCCTGTGGTGGCGGTGGGGGCCCCAGGCCCTTTTAAATTGCCCGGGGGCAGCAGGCAGGGCCAGGGGATGCTCCGGGGGAGGTGCACAGGGGCGGCAGGCAGGATCGGGAGAGAGACCCGGTCCTGAACTTTGGTGGAGCTGGGCCCCCGTGCTCTCATATTGGTGGAGCACGGGCACCACAAGCCCAAAGAACTCGCCGCCCCTGACAATGAATGGGGCATAGATAGCACAGTGGGAAGCAGTTTAAGTAGAGATCAAAACAGCAGTAACTAAACTAAACTAAACTGCAAGAATGATATGAAGAGCTACAGGAATGATTTGAGGTCTGTAAAACATACCCTACAGTGAGAGACTTAACTTTTTTGTTGATGAACTAAATAGTATAGCCATGGCTGGACAGGGTGGACTGGTGCTCTCAGGTTGTACTGAGAACTGTCGGTGCTTGGCTAGCTGGTTTCACATACTGACGGTTAACTGTCATTTGTGCAGTCTGGAAGGAATTTTCCCCACAGTCAGATTGGGTTATTTTTTCAATCTTCCTTTGGAGTGTGAGGTGCGGCTTGCTTGCCAGGATTGCTTGGTAGGGTGGCCATCGCACTCACGTGTTCCCAGAATACTGGATGTTAAAGTACTTCCAGGAACGGCAGGGCATGCCCCCACTGGCATGATTTCACACAGACCACACCTCACCGGGGGGAGGAGCAGGGGGGCACCATTTTGAAGAGCATGCCGGCCTGTCCTTGCCAGCGTGACCTAACACACAGGGTGTAGGTGAAAGCGTGCCAGTGAGGGACAAAGGAGCATGCTCTTCAAAATAGCATCCCCGGGGGCGGCTCCAGGCCCCAGCATGCCAAGTGCGTGCTTGGGGCGGCATGCCACGGGGGGCACTCTCCCGGTCGCCGGGAGGGTGGCAGGCGTCTCCGGTGGACCTCCCACAGGCGTGCCTGCGGAGGGTCCACTGGTGCCGCGGCTTCAGTGGAGCATCCGCAGGCACGCCTGCGGGAGGTCCGCCGGAGCCGCAGGACCAGCGGACCCTCCACAGGCACGTCTGCGGGAGGTCCACCGGAGCCGCAGGACCGGCGACCGGCACAGCGCCCCCCGCAGCGTGCTGCCGTGCTTGGGGCAGCAAAATGGCTAGAGCCGCCCCGAGCATCCATCAGCCAATATCAGACAAAACCAAGTCAAATTTTGTCTCAGTACTGGCAGGGGGCAACCCCTCCAAAAGAGGATTGTCTGGTTCAAAACCAGATGAGTGGCTTTCGTATCACCTGGGTATAGCACCTTGATGAATTCCCCACCATTGCAGGTGCCAGGGCTTTGGCGTACTTCAGTCCCTCCTGTTCTCTGCCTGTGGCACATAATAGTCTAGTGTTCTGTGGAATGTAATACCTTGGTCTAATTTCAGTTGTTGGGTTTAGTGTGTGGGTTCTGAGAGGTGTTGGTGGCCTGTGATGTACAGGTGGTTGGACTAATGATCTGGTGGACCCTTCTGGCCTTAAAATTCTATAACTCTATGAAACTGGAATCTAAGTGACTTTATCATAGTCCACAAGTGCCTGCATGGGAAAGAGCTGTCTGATAATAGCTGGCTCATCAATCTATCAAAAAAAGGCATAAAGAGATCCAATGGATGGAAGCTGAAGCTAGACAAATTCGGGCTCTATATTGCCTGTGTTCTGCAGGAGTTCAGACAAGATCACAGGGGTCCCTCCTGAATGTAAAATCTATAAGTAAACTCTTTATAGGTCATATCATGTTTGCCTGCAGGTTTGTACAACACCTAAAACAATGGGGCTCTGATCCTAACTGGAGTCTTTGACTGCTATAACATTACAAACACCAACTAGCTCACTGACAACAGCTCCCAAGCTGCTCTTCTCTCCATCTCTAAGCAAGCAGAAATACAAGCTAGAACATCAGTTGCAACAATGCATTGTCTCTTTCTTTGTTCCGACACACACCTAGCCTGTAGGAATAATTCACATGTGTACACAGTGAGATACGCACCCTTAACCATTCCATTAACATACTGTGCAAAGCCCAATGAAATACGTAGTTCAAGAACAAAGACCAGATGTGCGCTAATTGTTTCATTTTTAAAAATGAGTCTGAAAAGCTTCACTGCTGCATTTTGCCTCATTCTGTAGATCTAAAAGTCATACAAAACAATTGTCATACTCCATCAAACTTGTTTTAAAATGTACACATACAGTTCACCCCACCCCCTCCCCCACACACTATCTTGTCATGTTCTTTCTTAATATTTCCCATATCAGTCATTGCTGTAGCAGGATATTCGCAAGCAGCCCTGCCCCTCCCACTTGATTCATTCAGCAAAGCCAACACCACTGCTACTGATGTCATTGTGACATCACTTCATGAACTGAGCAGGAGAAAGCAGCGTGATTAGGAAATAGTTATTTGTGTAGTGCTATCCTGAAACACAGCAGGGAGATGAAATAGCCATGCCATAGTAATCTGGTTGGCATCTGGTAGAATATTGTAATGGATTTCAAATCCAACCCCATCCCTAAGTGGGTGACGTTTGACAGGAGAGGAGTGGGAGAAACAGAAAGTGAAAGTAAACAAGTGTTTGAGGGCATTGTGCTGCCTATAAACAGTATTAGAGGAGTAAACATTTTACAAGGTCTCTACCTGCATTAAAAAGGGATTGCTGGATTTAAACATTGCTAACTCTTGCAATATTTGGTGTTTTTCTTAAAGCCCCAACACAGAGTCCTGTGTTTATGTGAGACTCTCAGATTTCATTTTAAAAAGTTTCTAGCCATCAGGGTTGCAAAGCAAAGCTTGAACAGGTGAACTCTAAAGCCAAGGCACAGAGAGTAGAAGGCAAATAAAAGGAACCCAAAAAGTGGCATTTAAAAAAAAAACACCTCATGGTTTTCTGAGGCTTGACTCATCAGTTTTGAACAATTAGGATTAGTACTACTGATGTGGACAATGAGATCTCACCTTCTTTTAGATACCGCTAATGCTGCAATGCGTATGTTTGTTGGAGCACAGCAGCAGCTTTAACTGATTTAAAACTTTATTATTAATTATTATTGTTCAGATTTGCTTCTGGACATTTAGGTTCAGATTTCATCCACGGCTTCTTAAAATAGCAACTGTCTACCCACTTTATACATGCAAATACCATTTATGGCTGCAGTTTCAGAGACTGAGAAAAGATCCACATTTGAAATATGTACTGTGTGTTGAAGGCTAATATAATTTAAACTGGCCACAATACTAAAACTGCCAAAATAAAGGTTCACCATGGAAAGGCTGATAGACTCTTTAGTGAAGCACTGTTATCTTTTCATTATCTCTAGACTGATTCTTGCCTGCATATTTATACCTGCCTCTGGAAATTTCCACCACATGCGTCTGACGAAGTGGGTGTTCACCCACAAAAGCTCATGCTCCAATACTTCTGTTAGTCTATAAGGTGCCACAGGACTCTTTGTCACTGTTATCTTTTTGTCCTACTCCTGCAGAGAAGCAGATTTTAGAACCCTGGGATAACATATGCAGACCCAGAAATAAGGATTGCAACTTTGCTGGCACACCCCCGGGAAATCTCTATCAAACTCCAGTAGATGAGCATCTCAATTAAAATAACCTTTCCTTGACAATACTCTGGAACAGCCCTGACTCAGCCGTTGGTGGCCAGCTGTTGGTATAGGGCCAGCACTGGTGCAACAAAGCGTAGACAAGGATATGCCATAGTTACAGACACCTTTGAAAGTAAAACAAATGGGCTAGAATACAATATTTGAAAGGTAAATGTAAATCCAGAAGTGCACTCATCAGGTCAAAGAGGCCATTTCAAAACTGCCAAATTGCTGCAGCATCACAGACAATATTGAACTCATATGCTTCCACTACTGGTCACGCAACCCATGTAACACCTTTTATCTGATTCATTGCATTCATTGCCATCCTTGATGAGTTCTGGCCTTTTTCTTAAAGGCTCCAACTCCAGGAGTTATGGTATTATATGAAAAAATTGGCTTTGATTTTAAAATAAAGTAAGTCTCTAGTTCTCATGGTTTTAGGGAAAAGCTTATAAATATGAATGCCGAAGGTTCACAAACAGCAAGTAAATAAAAAGAACCTCCAATTTATTTTTTAGATTTCATAATTTTAAAGCAATCTCATGATTTCTGGAGGGTTGACTCATATTTTGAACATTTGAGCTTGTCAATACGGCATTAGCCATTGGATCACACAATTTGTGATGTCAGTGCGCTCAGTAAGGTAAAATCATATGGACTGTCCAGTGCAACGAATGGAAACAGCAGGGAAATTGAGGATTTTAGCAAGAAGAATCAGCAGTAACTTGACTCATGTGCCTAAACAACTGCAGGATCATACTGCAATATGACAGCTACATCAAATAGAGCCTGACCCAAAACCCACAGAAGACAATAGGAGTCTGTCCACTGACTTCACCTGGCTTTTTTCTTCTGGCCTCAAACTGTAACCACTGGAATCATTCACCTATTGTACCATAGTTTGCAGTTTAGTAAACAAGTTATAAATAGATTGCAGCAGTTAAATTTGTAATTCAAATGAGGTGGAGAAGTCTAAATGATATTCCTTTTAATAAATAATCCAGCCAAGATGACAATTGTCACTCTCCTGTGCTTCTAAACAGAAAAGTACTCTCAGTAGCTTAATATATGTAGTTAGTTAACTGTTTTAGGCAAGGATTCAAGTGCATGTCAGTCAGGTTTTTGGTGCGTGGGAAGTAAAGAGGTTTCCAATTGTTATACTATCAAATAATTAAGGGCAAGAGTATTCCAACACCCTTACTCTTATTGGGTAGTACAGTAACTCCTTGCTTAACGTTGTAGTTATGTTCCTGAAAAATGCTACTTTAAGCAAAACGATGTTAAGCGAATCCAATTTCCCTATAAGAATTAATGTAAATGAGGGGGTTAGGTTCCAGGAAAAAAAAATTCACCAGACAAAAGACTACTTTATATATATACACACACATACACACACACACATATACACAAACAAACAATTTAATACTGTGCACAGCAATGATGATTGTGAAGTTTGGTTGAGGTGGAGAAGTTGGAGGGTGGAAGAGGATGGGATATTTCCCAGGGAATGCCTTACTGCTAAATGATGAACTAGCGCTGGGCTAAGCCCTCAAGGGTTAACACGTTGTGAATGTAGCCTCACACTCTACAAGGCAGCATGAATGGAGAGAGGGGAGACAGCATGTCAGAGAGAGACAGAGACACACACCGTGTGTGTGTGTGAGTGAGTGAGAGAGAGAGAGAGAGAGAGAGAGATGTGTATTGCCCCTTTAAGTACGCTGACCACACTCTAAGTACACTGCCTTTTAAAGTAGATTAGCAAATTGAGACAGCAGCTGCTGCCAGCAAGCTCTCTCCTTCTTGAGCCCTATTGTGTCCCCCCCACCCCTGCTCTTTGGAGCAGGGGGCAGGAGCGGTGGGGTAGAGGACACCCTGACATTAGCACTCCTCTTCCCCCACCCCTTGCACAGCAAGCAGGAGGCTTCCAGGAGCAGCTCCAAGGCCGAGGGCAGGAGCAGCATGCGGCAGTGGAGGGAGGGACAGCTGAGCTGCCCGGCAATTGATAGCCTGATGGGCAGCTGCCACACAGGGAACTTAGGGGTCCAGGGAGCTAATGGGGGCAGGGCCGCCCAGAGAGGGGGGCAAAGGGGGCAATTTGCCCCGGGCCCCGCAGGGGCCCCCAAGAGAACAGCGGAGGCTCCCGCCTCCGCCCCTCTCCTGGAGCCTCAGCGCATCAAACGCCGAGTCTCCGGCGGGGCCCCTGAGCTCCGCCCCGCTCAGAGCCGCGGGGTGAGGGGGCAGGGCCGGGAGCTCCAGGCTGAGCTCTGCTCCTCCTCTCAGCCTGGAGCTCCCAGCCCCGCCCCTCCCCACGCGGCTCGGGCGGGAGCTCAGGCCCCGCCGGCCACACGCTGCGGCTGTTCCGGCGGCGCTGAGACTCCGGGTGAGGAGGAGCCGGGGTAGAGGCTGGGGCCGGGCGGGAAGCGGGACCCGCCGCGAGCGCAGCCCGGTCTTGGTGGTAGTCGGCGGGGCCCCTTCCGTTCCGGGACCCGCCGCCGAAGTGCCCCGAAGACCCGCGGCGGGGACCCCCCCCCCCCGCCGAATTACCACCGAAGACCCGGCTGCGCTTCAGCAGCGGGTCCCGCTTCGGCGGTGGGGGGGCCCCGCCGCGGGTCTTCGGGGCACTTCGGCGGCGGGTCCCAGAACGGAAGGGCCCCCCGCCGCCGAAGACCCCGGGCCCCCGGTATCCTCTGGGCGGCCCTGAATGGGGGGCTGCCGGTCCACCCTGATTCCACTAGCTCCAACGGGCTGCTTTTTCTGCAAGCAGTGGACAAAGCAGGCGGCTGCCAAACAACGTTATAAGGGAGCATTGTGCAACTTTAAACAAGCTGTTCTCTAATTGATCAACAACTGTGGCAAATTCAGGCCAATTAGCTACCTGGAGAGGGGTAACAATTAGCCCAGAAGGCTTAGCCAGCAAAATAAGGTTCAGCTGGGGCAGGGGTTAGGAAGCCACTAATCAGGTTCAGCTGGCCCCAGTTGCTAGAGACCTTTTAAACCCTCCCTGACAAGGAAGCAAAAAGGGGGGAAGGAGGATGAGAGAAGCAGGGCAGCTGCCAGCAAGGAGGGACAGCTGAGCTCTGAGACTCGTTGCAGGACGGAGGGCATTCTCCCCAAGGGGGGGGAAAGAAACTAGAGCTAGGGGGCTGGCTGAGAAGGAATCAGCCCGGCCTTGTGAGATTGAGAAGGGTTTTCTTTTCCCTTGTGCCCTAGCCTGTGCCTCTGGGGCTGGGAAGGACTGAGCTAACAAGCAGAGGGGCAGGTATTTTGCCACACATGGTGTCACAAGTGGGATGACCCAGTGAGTGAGGCTCCATGGCAAGCCGTAACTGGGCAGGGTGAAGACCACAAAAAAAAAAAAAAATTCCCTCTAAAATGGAGGATGTGCTGAAGGCACTGATGCAGGCCACTGCGGCCCAACAAGAGGCCACCAGAGTGCAGGTGGCTGCCCAGCGGGAGTCCGTACGGGTGCAACAGGAGACCAACCAGCTGTTGATGAGCCAGGCAGCCCAAGATCGAGCAAACCTGACCGAGGTAGTGAATCAGTTGAAGGCCCTGACCACGATGACGCAGGGGGCCCAGGGGACCCAACCGCTACGGGCAAGCAACTACTTGCAGAAGATGATACCAGAGGACGATGTAGAGGCATATCTCCTTGTGTTCGAGAGGACGGCCGGGCGGGAGGCCTGGCCACAGGACCAGTGGGCCGGTCTGCTGGCTCCATTTCTATGCGGGGAGGCCCAGAAAGCCTACTTTGACATGCCCGCGGAAGCAGCCATGGATTACTCTCGGCTGAAGGCGGAGATCCTAGCGAGGGCAGGCCTGACGCCTGCCATAAGGGCCCAGCGCTTCCACGAGTGGAAGTACCGGGAGGACAAACCCCCGAGGTCCCAGCTATTCGATCTGATACACCTTGCTCGGAAGTGGCTCCGCCCCGAGGCCCATGGTCCGGAGAAGGTATTAGAACTACTGGTATTGGACAGATACATGAGAGGGTTGCCGCCGGACATACGGGGGTGGGTCTGCCAAAACGACCCCTCCTCTTATGATGATCTGGTTGCTCTCGTGGAGAGACACTTGGCAGCCCAAGAACTATCTCAGACCCCCGGGGGAGGGAGGCGCCAATATCGGAGGCCAGCCTCTACGCCGAGGCCCCCGTTCGCCCTAGCCCCGGGCCGGAAAATGGAGGGGAGGCAGGAGGTGAAGGAACCACCGGCAGGCCCGGAAAGACTGGAGGACTGGGGAAGAAGGGCTCGGGAATGCGTCCCGGCAGCCCGAAAAATAGGGGCTGCCCAAGGGGATACCGATGTTATGCCTGTGGTGAACTAGGGCACATTGCTGCCCAATGCCCTAACCTTGGGGAGCCTATGCAGTGCGAACTAGGGGAAATAGGGGGACCGTGCGGGCTAATCAGTCTGGTCGGGGACACGATGGTCTCTCATAGATACACTCGGCCTGTTAAGCTGAACGGGATAGGGACCACAGCATTAATAGACTCAGGCAGTGCGATTACGCTGGTCTCTGGGAAGCTGGTCAAGCCGGGCCAACTATCCCAGGCCCCGCGCTCGGGAATATCCTGTGTACATGGGGATGTCGGCTACTACCCGACCGTCCCTGTACGCATTGAGGTGCTCGGAAACCCCACCGAGGTGACGGTAGGAGTCGTTCCGAAACTCCCTTACCCTGTCCTTATCGGACGAGACTTCCCGGGATTTGATGGCCTACTCCCCGGGAAAGAGGAGGAAGGGTGGGAGAACCCTGGGGGCCCAGGGGCGGCCCAGATGGGGGACCCTCTCCCCGCTTTCCACGAGTTTGGCCAGGACGTGTTCTCCCCACCGGGGAAGCCCAGGAAACCTCGGAGGGAACGGAGGGCCGACAAAAGGAGGGGGACGAGGATCCTGACCCGGTACCTGACGCCTACATTGGTGGGGGAAAGAAGGGGCGCAGCTGACAGCGGGGCCAGGCCCGCCGACTCCAGCCCATTTGTTGGGCCGGGTTCCCCGAAGGCTATCTCTGAGGGAGAGGGGGAGGAGGACCCCCCCGAAATGGGGCCCATAGGGGCTGCACGTGGGACTTTTGGTCAGGATCAGGCCAATGATCCCCTATACCATAACATTTTTAAAGAAGTAGTCGAGGTGAACGGGGTCCCGGTGGAGGGAAGAGCTAAGGGACCAGGACCGTATTACATGATTAAAAAGGATTTGCTGTATAGAGTAGTCCGGGTCCAAGAGCGAGTCATCGAACAACTCTTGGTCCCCCGGAAGCATCAAAGGGCGGTAATGGACCTCGCCCACAGTCATCTGTTCGGGGCCCATCTAGGGATGGATAAGACCCTCGACCGGGTTCTACAGAGGTTTTTTGGCCTGGCATTTATGCAGCTGTCCGGCAGTATTGTTCCTCCTGTCCGGAGTGCCAACTACATGGGCCCCGACCATGCTTGCGGGCCCCTCTGGTCCCTCTACCAATTATTGAGATCCCGTTCGAGCGTATAGCTATGGACATAGTGGGGCCACTAGAAAAGTCAGCCCGGGGCCATCGGTACATCCTAGTAGTATTGGATTATGCCACCCGATACCCCGAGGCCATCCCCCTGCGGAATACCTTGTCCAAGTCCATAGCCAAAGAATTAGTCCAGATATTCTCCAGAGTAGGGATACCTAGGGAGATCCTGACAGACCAAGGGACCCCCTTTGTTTCCAAGCTGATGAAGGACTTGTGTGACCTGCTCCACATACGGACCCTCCGAACGTCGGTCTACCACCCCCAGACCGATGGCCTCGTTGAGCGCTTTAACAAGACGTTGAAAAACATGTTGCGGAAGGTGATCAGCTGCGATGGAAAAGACTGGGACACCCTGCTACCATACGTGCTGTTTGCCATCCGGGAAGTACCTCAGGCCTCCACGGGATTCTCCCCCTTCGAGCTGTTATATGGTTGGCACCCCAGGGGCATACTGGACCTGGCTAAAGAAGACTGGGAAGAGCAGCCAAACCTGGGGAGAAACATTGTGGAACATGTGCTACAAATGAGAGACCGAATCGCCAGGGTCACCCCCCTAGTACGCGAACACATGGAGAAGGCCCAAGGGGCACAACGGACCTACTACAACCGTCAAGCAAAGGCCCGGAAGTTCCAGGTGGGGGACCGGGTGATGGTGCTCCTACCCACGGCAGAGAGCAAGCTCCTGGCCAGATGGCAGGGACCCTATGAGGTAATTGAGGCAGTAGGGGAAGTTAACTACAAGGTCCGGCAGCCAGGTCGCCGGAAGCTGGAGCAGATCTATCACATAAATCTGCTGAAACCCTGGCAGGATAGAGAAACCCTGGTAACGGGGTTGGGGGCGCCACCCCCTAAAGATGATCAGCCCAACCAGGTGGGAATATCCCTGGAGCTGACCCCAGAACAACGATCTGAGGCGGTCAGCCTGGTCGAACGCAACCAAGACGTGTTCTCGGAGAAGCCTGGTCGAACTACGGAAGTGCACCATCACATCTTCACAGAGCCCGGGGTGAAGGTGCACGTCAAGCCATACCGGATCCCGGAGGCCAAAAGAGAGGAAATTCGGAAAGAGGTCAGGAAGATGCTGGCCCTAGGGGTTATTGAAGAGTCTCAGTGGTCCAGTCCCGTGGTTCTGGTGCCAAAGCCAGACGGCAGTATGAGGTTCTGCAACGACTTCCGCAAGCTGAACGAGGTATCCCGATTTGACGCCTACCCCTTACCCAGGATCGACAAACTGATCGACAGATTGGGAAAGGCCCGGTTCATGTCTACCCTGGACCTTACCAAGGGCTATTGGCAGATCCCCCTGGCGAAGACCGACAAGGAGAAGACGGCCTTTGCAACCCCGGAAGGACTATATCAATACAACGTTCTTCCCTTTGGATTACATGGGGCCCCCGCTACCTTCCAGCGGCTAATGGATAAGCTGTTACGGACCCATAGGGAGTACGCTGCTGCCTATCTTGATGATGTCATCATATATAGCCCCGACTGGGAGACGCATCTCGGAAAGGTAGAGGCAGTCCTAGATACCCTGAGAAAGGCCGGACTGACCGCGAATCCCTCCAAGTGTTCGATCAGGTTAGCTGAAGCCAAATACCTGGGGTATGTAGTGGGGAGGGGCGTGGTGAGGCCCCAACTCAACAAGCTAGACGCCATACGGAAGTGGCCCCGGCCACTGCGGAAAAAGCAGGTCCGAGCATTTCTGGGACTCGTGGGGTACTATTGGCGGTTCATCCCCCACTTTGCCACCAGGGCATGCCCCTTAACGGACCTGACCAGGGCTCGGGGCCCGGACATAGTGAAATGGTCTGCTGCGTCCGAAGCCGCTTTTGTGGATCTACGAACGGCCCTCTGCACGGACCCTGTCCTAGTAGCCCCAGACTGGGGGCAGGAGTTCATCCTACAGACGGACGCCTCGGAAGTAGGCCTGGGGGCGGTGCTTTCCCAAATGGTCGGGGATGATGAACACCCCGTCCTCTACCTCAGTAGAAAGCTCCTGCCTAGAGAACGGAAGTACGCCATCGTGGAGAAGGAATGTCTGGCGGTAAAATGGGCCGTAGAAAGCCTCCGCTATTATTTACTGGGACGGAAATTTGCCCTGGTCACGGACCATGCCCCGTTGCAATGGATGCACCAGAACAAGGACAAGAACGCGCGAGTGACGAGATGGTTCCTGTCGCTTCAGCCCTTCCACTTCACGGTTCGGCACCGGTCCGGGACTCAACATGGCAATGCGGATGGCCTGTCAAGGGTACATTGTTTTCCGACCCAAGTGGCCCAACCCCGTAGTGTTGAGCGGGGGGGGAGGGGGGATATGTGGCAAATTCAGGCCAATTAGCTACCTGGAGAGGGGTAACAATTAGCCCAGAAGGCTTAGCCAGCAAAATAAGGTTCAGCTGGGGCAGGGGTTAGGAAGCCACTAATCAGGTTCAGCTGGCCCCAGTTGCTAGAGACCTTTTAAACCCTCCCTGACAAGGAAGCAAAAAGGGGGGAAGGAGGATGAGAGAAGCAGGGCAGCTGCCAGCAAGGAGGGACAGCTGAGCTCTGAGACTCGTTGCAGGACGGAGGGCATTCTCCCCAAGGGGGGGGGAAGAAACTAGAGCTAGGGGGCCGGCTGAGAAGGAATCAGCCCGGCCTTGTGAGATTGAGAAGGGTTTTCTTTTCCCTTGTGCCCTAGCCTGTGCCTCTGGGGCTGGGAAGGACTGAGCTAACAAGCAGAGGGGCAGGTATTTTGCCACACAACGTAACCTTATTCCACAAATAGTCCCACTGAAGTTAAGATCACTCGTAATGTAAAGCACTACTCAGCATGGGTAAGGATTTCTATCTGGACCTATGGGAGCTACAGTGGCACAATATGGCCCTAAGTTTTTCTCTTGACACAAAGAGCTGGATTCTGATACTTTCACACTTCTTTGGTAGTAAAGTGGTCCCCATTGACTTCACTAAGGTTATTTGTAGAGATAGGTACCACTCATCTTTGGTAGCACCTTATTCCATTACTCCATTAACATTTTTGGGATTAGCTACTACTCAGCATAAGGGGCATCTGACCCCAAGTAAAGGTGACAACAGTGTCATGCTCCAAAATAATTTATGAAGTCTAAAGCCCAGATCCTGCACTTGGAGCCATATGGATACAGGGGCCTATCTACACAGATACATTTGAGAGGTCATGGCCCTAAATTGTTGAGTTACTAGTACACTTTTGTAAATCAAAGCCCAGATATACTGCAGAACTCTAAAACACTGTTGCAAAATGTTTTACTTCTGTTCTTCAGTTGAAGTAAATGTTGAAGATGTGTAATGTAAAATACAAGCTGAAAAAAAAACCACAACCTAAAAATCTCTGCAATTGAACCTAAAGAACACAGGGGATTGTTTTGTTTGTTTGTTTGTAAGCTTTGCAGTTTAAATCTGACTGTGTCCCTTTAAAGCACAGGAGGTGAGAAAAGCCCTTCTACAGCCACATGTTTTAAGCAATTGGATAGCCAGAAGCAAAATGAAAAATCCCCACCACTTAACATAAGGCACTTGAGGCCAGGTTATTTATAAGCAAAACCTATAAGGAGAGCTATTAACATCATTTTAAACAAAAAGTTTTAAACTGTTGTCATATTTTCCTTAAACATTTTGAGGACTCAATTACTCTTTTAGAATAAATGCTAATATGATTTATGTGCTACAAACACAGCCTAAAAAAGTGCTGTAAAGTAATTGCCTTTATAGTTACTTTTCATTGTCTTTGTTTCTTGATGCAGAGAGACTAAAAGGAGAACATCTTTCTTACAAAGAAGGAGATCCTGTTATAAGCAAACCCCTGTACCTGCATGGAGCCCTCTTGACTGTGAGCACCCAGGGACCTGCCTGCATGGAACCCATTGTGGGAGCAGGGCCTTCTATACAACCAAATCTTGCGGGAGGGGTGTGATAAGTCTTAAGGGGCAGAACTGGCAACGTTCCATTGCCCGGGGATGGGTGTTCCTAGCCATGGAGAGGCCATACAAGGAGACTCTATTCCATGCATTAGTTCAGGAGCGTGGGAAGATGACTCTGATTTACTGACCCAACTTCCTCCCTTCTCCCACTAAAGGAAAATAAAGGGCAGTGCTTTAAGTGCTCCAGGTTGCAAGGGTAGAGAAAATTGCTAAGCAGCAAGTCAGATTGGTGAGGGGTGCACATATATAGAATCTCCTGTGGGAAAACCCCTTCTGATTGGCTGCTTTTCCCCCACTTACCAATCTTTTGGGAAAGAGAAGCCAATCAGAACTGATGCAGGAAAAGGCAGAGTTCTCTCCCTCTCCTCGCAGGAGCTGACACTGTTCTCACAGGAAAGGAGGAAGGAGCAGAAGAACCTCAGTATCTCAGAGTGACTCCATTCCTTCCACCTCTGAGCAATACTCCTTCCCCTCCCCTTAACACCCAGCTTGGAATAGGTAAAGGGGGCCCAGCTACAGCCACCCCTCTGGCCTGGGAATGGAGGTGAAGGAACCCAGGCGCTACACGAGGAGCAGAGGTGATGTGGTGGTGGGGGGGTACAGAATTGATTTGGGGTTGGGAGCAGAATTAATTGCTAGGTAGAAGAGAGGCAGATGTGAGGGTGATAGATCCCCCCACTTTTTCACACCACTTGAAGCACTGCAGAGGGGCTGCTTCCATTACTTTGGTTCTGAGGCTGCAGCCACAGCTACAGTGTGTCTCTGGTGGTGCTCCACGCCTGGGAGGTAGATTCTATCCCCTTTTTCTGTGCAAAGCATGTTTAACTTTGGCTTAGCACAATACTCAGTATGTGGCCCAAATGTAGAGGTCAGAGATTGCAGGACTGCTGGTTGTGACTTCTTTCATCCTGGAAAACTCTTATTGAATCTATTGGGTTAGATTTGCCTGAGCATCTGAGTTTATAGCAAAATCCAAAGCCTGGAGAGTGTTTGTTTGGGGAAGAATGAGAAGGTACAAAAGGTAATTACAGGTTATGTTTATAGATGTACTGCAGAACAGTGAAGTAGTGCAGAAAGAAAGGCACTGAAATATTCCAGTTCCATGCAGATCTTGTCACCTATTTCTGACTGCTCCTGAGAGTCAGGTGTACCACTAACAGACTGAGGCCACATCTAGACTAGGAAAATAGGTCACACTTGAAAGTGTATTAAAACTTGTTTAAACACTAGCATAGATGGCATTTTTACCCTTTAAAATCTGTTAGTTGGTCATGGTTGACCCTGTGCTTCTTCTCAAGCCTGAGAATACTTGTAGAGGTAAGAAAAACTGGAGAGAAAGTTTTAGAAATTAGATACTATATTATTCTTCAAAAGCTCAGCTCCTTTATTCTGGGTGAGTATGGCTCAACTATCCTTGTCCACCCAGTAACCCAGTCCCATCTTGGACTCTCCTTTTTTTAAAGTGGAGTTTAAAAATAATTTAGTTAGATACTTAAAAGAAGTTGGAAAAAAGGAAACAGTGATTGGCATATTCATCATTTTAATAATTTGTAGTAAAGATAGGCCCCAAGCCGAATCCAAACCACCACAGAATTCTTGGTAAACTCTAGATCTGTAATGTGTTGGGGAAGAGGGAGGAAGGGCAACAGATGTGGGGGCAGAATTCTTAGTGTGGCACAATCTCTAAATTGTCCTTAGTATGCACTGTTGGTTTTTGAAACAGGATGACACTGAGTGTTCTCAGAACTGCAGAATTATTTATTTCATTACATCATTATTCTGTAAGCAGAACTTCGAGGATATTTGTCTCTTTGTATTACTTTGTTACTGTCAAAATGTAAAACTCTCACTTCTATATAAATTCTGATGTGTGGCAGAGGATATGGCGGGAGGGTGTAGGGTTGCCAACTTTCTAATTGCACAAAACAGAACATCCTAGCCCTGCCCCTTCCCTGAGGTCCTGCCCCCTTTTCTTTCCTGAGGCCCCGCCCTCGCTCACTATATTTTCCCTCCCTCTGTGGCTCGCTCTCCCCCACCCTCACTCACTTTCACTGGCCTAGGCAGAGGGTTGAGGTACAGGAGGGGGTGAGGGCTCTAACTGGGGGTGCGGGTTCTGGGGTGGGGCCAGAAATGAGGGGTTCAGGGTACAGGAGGGGGATCTGGGCTGGGGCAGAGAGTTAGGGTGCAAGAGGGGTTGAGGGCTCTGGCTGGGGGTGTGGGCTCTGGGGTGAGGCTGGGGATTAGGGGTTTGGAGTGCAGGAGGGGGCTCCAGGCTG
This sequence comes from Mauremys reevesii, assembly GCF_016161935.1. NCBI lineage: Eukaryota > Metazoa > Chordata > Testudines > Geoemydidae > Mauremys > Mauremys reevesii. Next base: position 61,427,272 of record NC_052630.1, read on the forward strand.
GGACAGAGAGATTCAGAATGTGTGGGAGGGGGTACGGGCTCTGGGCTGGGGGGGTGGGCTCTGGGGTGGGACCAGGATGAGAGGTTTGGGCGAGGTCAGGCCTGGGGGTTGAGAATCGGGGTTGGGGCACAGGCTTAACTTGGGTGGCTCCTGGTCAGCAGCGCAGCAGGGGCGCTAAGACTGTGCCCCAGAAGCAGACAGCTGCAGGTCTGATTCTTAGGCGGGGTCCAGGAAGCTCCACACGCTGTTCTTGCCTGCAGGCACCACCCCCCAGCTCCCATTGGCCAGTTCTCATCCAATGGGAGTGTGAAGCCAATGCTTGGGGCAGGGGCAGTGCGTGAGGCCCCATGGCCTTGCTGCCTAGGAGCCGGACCAGCTGGTTGCTTCTGGGGTGCAGCACGGTGCCAGAACAGGTAAGGACTAGCCTGCCTTAGCCCAGCAGCACTGCTGACCGGACTTTTAATGGCTCGGTTGGTGGTGCTGACCGGAGCCTTCCAGGGTCCCTTTTCGACCAGGTGTTCCAGTCAAAAAACAGACATCTGGTCACCCTAGGAGGGTGTATGTATACACATAAATGTAAATTACATGTAAGGCTTGTAGCACTAGCTGTTAAGGTTTCTTGAAACTTCCCACTATAAACCCCTTTTCATTTTCTTATAAAACTTTGCCAAACTAACATTTTGGGCTGAAATTTTCCCTGCAAGAAAGTTGATTCCACCTCCCACCCCCTGTAGCCAAAAGAAAACTGAGGCTAGAGGAAAATAGACTGCTTTGCCCAGGTTAAAACCCAAGATTCCTGAGTTTCACCATCCCTCTGCCATCAGCAAATATCTGTGATACTGGCAGAGTATCCCATCTCCCTCTACTGCTGCTCTACACAGAGGATGATAACCTGCTACTGCCATCACTTAGTCCATTAATTCAAGAGCCAGAGATCTGGGCAGTGCAGCTAAAGGTTCCAACCCTGCCAATGACCCGTATGGATGGCAATATGATGTCACATGAGCCACTTTCGGGGGGAGGGGGGTAGTGGCTCTTTAAAAATTCCTAGGAAATTACACACAAAGAACTATGTTAAAACAACATTGCAAAGTCAAGCTCTCAAAAGATAGAAAATTAAGAATTTTCTAGAATTAAGGTTGCCTGTGCAATGTTAATTCAGCACCCTTGTGCAGATGCATTACACTACAGTCTTTAATTACATCTCTACAATTTTTTCCCCACAAGATTCTTGCCTCGTTCAGGTTCATCCTGAGCACTGGATGAGGCAAGGTTCCTGTTGGGGGAGGGGAAACACATGTGGCCATGTAATTAAAGGCTGTAATACTGTATAATGCATACCCGCAAGGGTTTCACAAGCAATGTTCATGCTGCCATTTCCTAACTTCTGAGTGCTTGACTTTGTAATCTTAATTTTGTTTTAATGTAGTTTGTGTGTATGTATACACACACACACACACAAATATATGTGCACACACAATGTTCCATGTATCACACCACAGTTAAATTATGTAGCTGAGGTCCCTGAACGATGCAGCACTGACTGCAAACCCTCTCCTCCTTACACCTTTCTTCCCTCCCACACCCACTACAGAACAATCAGTATCATGTCTCTTGTTATTTACTTCAGTATAAATTTCAGTTCATTCTGCAGTGCCCATTAATAGATAAGTCTTCAGCTGGAGCTGGCTAGCGTAGCATTATTCAAAGTCAAAAGTTACTTTAGCTATGACCTGAGAGTTTAGTTTATAATATTGTATTCCAGTTATACCATACTCCCTTTTTTTTCTTGGTACACAAACAGAGGTGTGATCAAATATTTTGTCTCTGGCTCTGAGATACCCTGTTACTTTTAAGCATGCTGTTCTGAATGCATTTGTACACAATACAGTCATGTTTGGATACTAGAGAGACAAGGTGGGTGAGGTCATATTTTATTGACCCAACTTCTGTTAGTGAGAGAGAAACTGTTGAGCATATACAGAGCTCTTCTTCAAATCTTGACTTTGTAACCTTTGGCTACTGGCACTTTTGTACTGATATGACACTGAAGTCAATAGGATTTTTGCCTTAAACTTCAGTGGGCCTAGGATTGGGCCTCAATTAACAATTAGGATTTTATTGCCTCTTTTTGTGGAGACTGTACTTTCTGCAAATAACCATTCTCTTGCTGATATTGTTGACTATGCACTATAGCCCCCATTGGGACTGCCACAGCTTCCTACATATTTTGGTTTACAAATGTTTGAAAGAAGCAGGGAAGAAGTTTAGAAAGATTCTAAGCTACTGTTTTTGGACTCAGCCATAACTATTAGCTATAGGCTGGTCACACATAGGTGCTTGACATCATACAGTGCCATCAAAGCAATGCTTATGAATAACTATACATTGGACTGCTCTTGCTTACACTTGTTTTTCCTCTCAGATTCATTATGGAAAAGGGAAGTCAGAGCTCAGTGGCTGTATTTGGATTCCTATGCAGATTGCTATTCTCAAATGGGTATTTGTCACGCACTGAATAAATTTTCTTTGAGAACATAAATGCCTGTAGCTTTGGAGACAGTTTCCATTATCAAGCTGTATTGTTACCCAAGATGTTGGTTTCCAGATCAGTTACCTCTTGCAAGATTAATCCAATAGTGAACCAGTTGCAGTCAATAACATCTTGTCCCAAACTATGGCCTATTTGGCTCCTGAGCAACCATCCACACACTTTTAATGTGTTTTGTAAATATTTTACTGGCATCTGCAGTTGTTCTGGGCACACACATATTTTCTAATAGTCTACACCTTCTTCAGGTCACTGCCAGTTTTTCAACCTAGATCACATCTCCACAGTATTGGGTACAATTGTGGCATACCAAAGGCAGGCATATCAGGTAATGTGAAGTTTCTTCCTGACCTAAGGTCATATCAGACAGATAGCCTTGCTCAAAGCTACAAATGATTTATTATCAACTAGAGTTCTGATCTGATAACATTATTTGTGCTGGGAGATCTTTCCTGTGTTATAATTAGTTTGAACCAGTTTGTTAAAATGGGAACACAGTGTTCTGCTCCTGTTTATGTTTTCTGCTACACTCCCCTCAAGCACTGATGTTATGATCTTTCCCTTTTAGGCCAATGCTACACAAAATTTTGGTTATTCACACCTGCTTCTTCAGCTTCAGGGATTTCTGTACTTGACTGAAGTCTTTTGAGAAGCACAACTATAAATGTATCAACATTTAATACAGATTTCTGAAAAGGCAGACATTCCTCACTGATTCTCATCTTGCTGTAAGTCCCTGATCCTGCAGAATGTGGCAACATGTTTGTAACTTCAAGCCTGTGAGTAGTTCTATTGACTTCAGTGGCGCTACTCAGATGCTTTGCTGGACTGTGGCTTAAGTATCTCCTTTTGGGGAGGTTATGGCATGATAGGCATGAAAGGGTTAATTTGGAAAAAGCAAATGGGAACAGTGGCCTGAACCATCACCCAAGATCCATGCATGGAGAGCGCTCACTGCAAATGGACCTATGAATTTCCACAGGGAAAGAGGATCTACCAGCACACTCCATAGCACTGACCTTTTCACTGGCCCTGTGCAGATGCCCCTTCACTGGAACTCCTTAGGGGGTGGGACCACTCAAACGCAGAAAAGGTGGAGCAGGGAAGTTTCAATCTTTGCAATGATGTCTCCTGCTCGGAGCCTAAATTTTTGGACCAGAGGCATTGCAGCAGAGTTCTATTACTTCTGTGATGGAGGGCTCTACTTACCACAGGATGGTGCCTCCTCCTGGCCATTCTGAGGATTAGCTGTGCATGGCCGATGCCCCTTCCTGCAGTTGTGCTCCATGATCTCTTTCCCCCTCTGCTGCCCCTCTCTCTGTCCAGGAACTTCATGACTCAGCCATCTGGCCAAGTCACTGTGTGGTTTCGCCTTCCAGGGATGTATATCAAAGTCCCTGCTCACCAGCAGTCTCAGGCAGTCCTCACATTCATTGCCTCAGGTGCCATCCTTCAGTAGCTGGTAAGGGAACCCAGGCCTGCCCTCTAGTCTGGCTTCCAGCTCAGGGACCCACCAAACAGCATCCAATATGTGGTTCCCTCGTGATCCTTGCTGCCTTCCCCCGAGCCTCTTCTTTACCCTCCCCACTCCTGTGGATTTGCCAGTCTCTCAACTCCTTCCTCCCAGGGTGTAACTATGGGCAGGGGCGCCGGAGCCTTCCCCGCCCCTTTCCCTCCTCACCTCTCGGAGGCTCCACCTTTGGCCAAGCTGGAAGTCATATTGGGGCCAGGGAGCCCACCCCAACCTGGAGTGGGTGGGGGCCAAAAGCAGCCCCCTTCCTGTGTCCCAAATTTCTTCCTGGGCCCCCCACCCAAGGTAGGTGGAGGGACCCAGGCTCTCCACAGCTGCTCACATGGCTCTCCCCAACCCAGCTCCATCTGGGGGGAGGGAGAGACCTCATAGCTGCAGGCTGGCCATGATGAGAGCCACACGGGCAGCTGAGAGGAGCTGCTGCAGACCCTCCTCCTACCATGGGCATAGGTGGCAGGTTTGTATAATTTTTGGTGGGGCCCAAAATGGTGGTGCCCCCCCACTCCCGCCCTGTAAGCCGATATAAAATGAAGCTACAACGCGTCAGTGCCACAAGATTACAAGGGTCAATTAAAAGTGGAAAGTCAGAAGCAGCACTTGCCTACTTCAATATACAGTATTATATTTTGTTGCACCTGTTGTGATGAAGTGGGAATGTTCTTAATATTTTCTCTGAATACTGTGTGGGTGCCTCAGTTTCCCCTGCAAGATGCCAACTGAAGGTGTTGGGGACAAAGAGATCAGGTGGCCTCCTTGTCTGGAAGAGACACAGAGGCCAGAGGAGGGAATGTCAGTTTGGAGCTGGCTGGGGAAATGGGGAGAGACCCAGAACTTGGTTCTGGGCTCCCCACCCCCCAAGTTGGACCTGACAGAGGGGTTCTGTTTTCTGTACCAACAAGCTCTGTTTAAACTGTGTTCCCGTCATCTAATAAACCTTCTGTTTTACTGTCTGGCTGAGAGTCACATCTGACTGCGGAGTTGGGGTGCAGGGCCCTCTGGTTGCCCCAGGACCAGCCTGGGCAGACTCGCTGTGGAAAGTGCATCATGTGGAAGGGCATGCTGAATGCTCTGAGGTCAGACCCAGGAAGGTGTAAACTTCTTGCCCTGGAGACAGTATGCTCCAAGAGAGGAGGCTCCCCCAAAGTCCTGACTGGCTTTATATGGAGTTGTTCCAAAGCATCACAGCATCCCCTTCCACACCGTGCACTTCCCAGAAGTCCGCACAGGCACTGACACTCCCTCCTCCGGCCTTTGTCTCTTTTCCAGGCATTAGGAGGCCACCTGATCTCTTTGTTCTCCAACACCTTCAGTTGGTACCTTGCAGGGGAAACTGATTTGGGAGAAATGAAGTAAAAGCTGCCCAAACCGAGCTTGAGCACTCCTGAATTTTGAGGTGTTCAAATCTGGAAGGCAGGTGCTGGGGGTGGGAGAGGGCTGTGGGCTCCATGGGGGAGCATGGCAGCAACTGTCTGGAGCTGCACGGAGCCAGACACGCTGGTCTGAGTGGCACAGTAAGCGGTTTGGGGGTTGGAGAAGAGGTAGGGAGTTCCAGGGGGCAGTCAAGGGACAAGGAGCAGGGGTTGGATGGGGCAGAGGTTCAAGGGGCAGGCAGGGGACAGGCAGCAATTGGATAGGCATGGGAGTCCAGGAGGTTTATCAGGGGACAGGTAGGGGGTGCGGTCCTGGGGAAGGTGGGTGGGGTCTCAGGAGGGGGCGGTTGGGGACAAGGAGAAGGGAGGCTTAGATAGGGGCTGAGGTCCCAAGGGGCAGTTAGGGGCAGGGGTCTCGGGAGGGGGTAATCGGGGAACAAGGACCAGAGGTGCTTAGATAGGGGGTGGAGGTCCTGTGGGGCAGTTGTGGCAGGGGCCTGGGGATGGGGCAATCAGCGGCCAGGGGCTGGGATTCAAAGGGCTCTGGGCAGCCGCGGAGAGCCCTGAGCCCTTTAAATCCCAGCCGCGGCCGCGCTGGGATTTAAAGGGCTCTGGGCTCCCTGCCCCTGCGGGCAGCGCAGAGCCCTCTGATTCCCGGCCGCGGCTGGGATTTAAAAGGCTCTGGGCTCCCTGCCGCAGCGGGCAGCGCAGAGCCCTCTGATTCCCGGCCGCGGCTGGGATTTAAAAGGCTCTGGGCTCCCCGTGGTTGCAGGCAGCCCAGAGCCCTCTGACTCCCGGCCACGACTGGGATTTAAAGGGCTCTGGGCTGCCGGCAGCGCAGAGCAGGGGAGAAACCTAGCTCCAAATATTGCTGGAGCAGAGCCCCTGTCTGTGAATATTCCTGGGGCTAAAGCCCCAGGAGCCCATATAAGTTGGCGCCCATGACCATGGGCGGGGGTTCCCGCTGAGAGCAGCCTCTGGCCTGTGTCCCCACCCCTGAGGCACGCCCTTGGCCAGAGCTGGATCGGGGAGAGCTCCACAGGCAGCTGTGGGGAGCTGGCATGGAGTCATGGACCCTCCACCAGGCCAGGATCCTGGTGGGCAGGGATATGGGATGGGCTGCTTTCAGACCCCCGCACAGCAGGCAGGTGGAGGGTCTGCATGAACGGCTCCCACAACTGCCTGAGCTCCACGCTGGGGGCGGGGAAGAGGAGGGAGCAGAGAAGGAGGTCCACCCTGATGAAAAGTAGACAGGCCAGGCACATCCACTTTTAAAATGTGGGAAGGCCTTTGCCCCCCAAATTCCAGCACTACTGACTATAAGCTACTTGTCTCGAGCCCTCAAACATACCCCCCCTTCTCCTGAGGAGTAACTGCAAACCACCTCCCTGCACACCTCTCTGCTTTCAGTTTCCTGTCTTTATATAAGCCCGACCTATTCACACACAGTTGAACTTCCCCTAATTAGGGCTTTCCTCTCAGGCTTAATTCTCCCAGATTACAGCCAAATGGGCTGATTCTTGGGCCCACTTGGCTCAATTCAGCTCTTGCAAGGCCAGCGAGGGGAGTACACCCCACCACAACCTCCATCTGGGTCTCCCTCTTGGATCTGTGGGAAATGGGCATCCCTTCCCAACATATCAGTTCTTTTCATGGGCCAAGAGGATTAGACTTGAGTTCATTCTCCTTTATCTGTGTTGCCTCTGAAGGGCTAAGAGTTTTAAAAGACCTCAAAAACTTCTGTTGACTATAGTGATTGTAAGCAACCTGTACTCAGTACATTAAACAGTGACAAAGCTGAGACTCAGTTTTTACATAGAGGAAGCTGATCTGTTTGGTAAGAAGGCGTTATTTTTACATCACTTTTCAGAGTAGAGCCACATTCAAAAGCTGCAAAAGAGTTTCCACTGTAACTCCTCTTTCACATGCTCTGAACTTTCCAAGCCATTCACATTTTGGCTGAAAGTTTTGGCTGAAAGCTTGGTCTCTGGTAGAAGGTCGATTTATTTTTGAAATTTGAACAAAATTCCCTTCTGTTCAGATGTCTGAGATAAGCGAGAGAGAGAAAGGAGTTCATTTTCCCATTTGTCTTATGGTTTTCTATTGGGTCTATTGCCATGATATATGTATGCCCCACCCACCTCTAGTGAATCTGAACAATTCCCCATTGTAACAAGAATTCTAAATCACCTTTAAACCGCACTACCCAAAAATCATTTCAATTGGAAATTTTTCATAGAATTAGTCCTCCTAAAGCAGTAGTGCACTTGGTGAACAATCACTTCTGAGTGTGCAGCTACGTGTCAAGTGTTTTTAAAAATTTTTTTAGCAGAGGCGAAAGTAGTCCTTCCCCATTTTTGTGATGTCTCTGCCCAATCTGATACGGGGAATAGAGCTGCTTCTTGGACAATTTACATGAGTGAGATTGTTAATGTCTCAATGATACACCCACAGCAAAGTTCACGAAAAAAAAAGTCCCTTAATATTGGAGAGAGCAGAAAATCGTGGCTGGGCGGATGGCGGGAATAATTGGAGATCCTATAATTTTGGGTTCGTTCCACAATTCTGGCTGCATTCATTCTGAAATATAGTCCACATGTTATAAACTTTCATTAAAATAATTTATTTTGACCAAATTCTTCCCATTGCAGTCAATTAGCAGAAGACAACCCAAACAGGTATGAACAGATGTGGTGCTGATACTGCTGTCGTGTCAAGCTAGCTGTGCAGAAAATTATCTCCCAGCCACTCAGCAGCACAACCAAATGTGGGAACTAACTTCTCCCCCTCACCTCAGTGAAAATGCACCATGAGTATGAGAGAAAAGAGAGAGAGATTAGAACACTTCCTCTGTAGTGGCACTCTCCCCAGCTACCAAGAGAGAGTTTCTTTCCCTATTTTTCTGAGCTCCATATCTAGACCTAAGAGCTTAGCAGCACAGGGACAGTCTTTTTGTTTTGTGTTTGTACAGCACCTAGCACAATGGGATCCTGATCCATGACTATGGCTTGTAGGCACTATGGTAATATAAATAATTAATACAATAATAAAATATACAATGATGATAATAATAATAATACATTTCTATAGGCCCTGGCAAAATTGTAATGCAAACAAATAAAGTGATAACATACAAAAGGAAATATTTTAGATTGTAAACGCAAGAAGTGACTAACAAAACATAATACAAGGCCCATGGGATGCACTAAGACTGTCTTCACTGCCAAAATAAGATCTGCTTATTACAGTCAGATAGCTAATTCGAGTTAGCTATCTCACTGTAGAATCCTACTGGAGACAAGGCACAGGTAATTTTTATCTCCTTGTAAGCTAGCTGAGGTAAACCCCAGGTGGTGGATATAGGTATAGTGTTGACTTCAAATTAGCTGGAAGTAGAAACTACCTGTACTTTGTTTACATTAGGATTCTACCGTAAGACACCTACATCAAGTTAGCTATCTTGTTGTAATAAATATACCTTCTTTTGACAGTGAAGATATAGCCTAATTGGTATCTAAAGATATAAAAGGATGAGAAAGAGAGAGAGAGCGAGAGAGAGAGAGAGACTGAAGCCAAAACCAGTAATGTATACTTGGTGCTTTAAAATGGCCAGTTTCACAAAACTGAAAAGAACTGAGAGCCAGATCAGTAGGGAGGAAGAATTTCATCAGAAAAATGTGAATAATAATTGTGAATTGTCTTACACTTTACTAGATGCCCAAAAAGCCATAATCCTAGAATTGAGAAAGAAGGCCATACTGGTTTAAAAAAAAAATCTGCTTTAGAGACAAAGTGAAGGCAGCTATAAAATGTATATATAATGAATGGAAGAAAGGAGAAATCAATAGTAATGAACATAAATCAGAAGTGAGGAATTGAAGAAAATTGATAAGGGAAGCAAAGGGACACAAGGGGAAAAGACAGTTACCTTTTCCGTAACTGGTGTTATTCGAGAGGTGTTGCTCATGTCTATTCCACAATAGGTATGTATGCTTGCCATGTGCACCGGTGTCAGAAGTTTTTCGCCTAAGAGTACCCTGGAGTGGCGCCTTCACGGCATGGTATAAGGGGCGCTGCGAGCTCCCCCCACCCTCAGTTCCTTCTTGCCAGACAACTCCAACAGAGGGGAAGGAGGGTGGGATGTGGAATAGACATGAGCAACACATCTCATGTGAGGTGAATGTGTGAACTGAAGACCATGTGGCAGCCCTGCAAATGTCCTGAATGGGGACATGGGCTAAAAAGGCAGCTGATGAGGCTTGCATCCTTGTCGAGCGTGCCCTCACAATTGACAGTGGAGGGATTCCTGCCAGGTCATAACAGGTACGGATGCACAAGGTGATCCTGTTGGAGAGCTGCTGAGTGGAGATCGGCCGACCCCTCATGTGTTCAGCTGAGGCGATGAACAGCTGTGAAGACTTCCTGAATAGCTTAGTCCACTTCAGGTAAAAGGCCAAAGCCCGCCTCACATCCAGCATGTGGAGGCAGCACTCCTTGCTGGATGCATGGGGCTTGGGGCAGAGGATCAGCAGGAAATGTCCTGACCCATGTGGTAGGCGGAGACCACCTTTCGGAGGAACAAAAGATGTGGGCGGAGCTGGACCTTATCCTTATGAAATATTGTGTACGGGGGCTCGGAGGTCAGGGCCCTGAGTTCTGAGACTCGCCTAGCCGATGTGATCACTACCAGGAAGGCTACCTTCCATGAGAGGTGCGACCAGGAGCACGTAGCTAGCGGCTCAAATGGGGGACCCATCAGCTGGACCAGCACCAAGTTCAGGTCCCACTGCAGGACTGGGGGCCTAATGTATGGGAAGAGATGATCCAATCCCCTAAAGAATTGGCCAGTCATGGCGTGGGAGAATACCATGTGCCCCTGCACTGGTGGGTGGAAGGCCAATATGGCCTCCAAGTGCACCTTGAGGGATGAGAGTACCATGCCCTGGGCTCTAAGGTGAAGGAGGTAGTCCAAAATGAGCTGGATCGGGGCAGCCACGGGGGAAACGCCTCACTCAGGCGCCCATCGGGAAAACCGAGACCACTTTGCCAAGTAGGCTCGGCGCGTGGAGGGTCACCTGCTTTCCAAGAGGATGCGCTGAACCCCTTCTGAGCACATCCTTTCCTCCCGGCCTAACCATTGAGAAGCCACAACGTGAGGTGGAGTGCTGCTAGGTTGAGGTGGAGGAGACGACTCTGGTCCTGGGAGATCAGGTCCTGGCGGGACGGTAATGGCCATGGCAGGGCAACCACCAGGCTCGTGAGAGTCCCGTACCAATGCTGGCTGGGCCATGCCGGGGCAAATCAGGAGGACCTGGGCCCTATCCGCCTTTATCTTTTCCAGGACCTAGCCAATCAGCGGGAACCGGGAAAAGGCATAGAGAAACTGGCCTGACCAGGATAGAAGGAAGGCGTCGGAGATAGCACCTCCCCCCAACCTCGGAGCAGAACCATGGACAGCGATGGTTCTGTTGAGTCACGAACAGGTCCACCTAGGGAGTTCACCCAGAGATGGTGCACAGACTTTTCCAAGAGTGGGGAAGAGACCACTTGTGCTAAGAGAAGTCCCTACTCAAGCGATCTGCCTGCGACTTCCAGGTGCCCGGTAGATGGTAGGCCTGTAGGCAAATGATGTGGACTATACAGAAGTCCCACAGCTTGAGGGCTTCGTGGCAGAGGGCAGAGGATAGGGCCCTACCTTGCCTGTTGATGTAAAACATTGAGGCTGTGTTTTCCATGAGAACCCTGACCACCCTGCCCTCCAGGTGCAAGCGGAAGGCCACACACGCCAGCCGGACCACCCAGAGCTCCTTGACGTTTATGCGGAGGGCAAGGTCCGGTGCAGACCACAGACCTTGTGTCTGAACGTCTCTCACATGGGCTCCCCACCCCAGGTCCGATGCATCGGACACCAGTTTCATCGACAGGGGCCTGCCTCTGAACAGGACCCCGCGGAGCATGTTTCCCGGGGAGGACCACTATCATAGGGAGGCGATCACCAGTTTGGGCACAGTGAGGACCTTGTTCATCCTGTCTCTGGCCTGGGAGAACACTGAGGCCAACAAGAGCTGAAGGAGCCTCATCCTGAGTATGGCATGGCGAACCACATATGTGCACGCCGACATGTGACCTAAGAGCTGGAGACTGGCTGTTGTCACTGGAAACCTTGAGATGGTGTCAATGAGTGCTTTCAGGGTCTCATACCTGTCCGGTGGGAGGGAGGCTCTGGCCGACGTGGCGTCCAGGACTGCCCCGATAAACTCTATGTGTTGTACAGGGACCAATGTGGACTTAGTGTCGTTTACCAACAGGCCCAGAGTGGCACACGTGGACAGAAGGAGCACCACGTGATCCCGCACCTGCAACCAGGAGTTGCCCTTGACCAGTCAGTTGTCCAGATAGGGGAAGATCTGGACCCCACGGCTCCTGAGGTAGGCCACCACCACAGACATACACTTTGTAAAAACCCTTGGGGCAGTGGACAGATCAAATGGGAGGACAGTAAATTGGTAGTGTTCCTGTCCAACCGTGAAACGGTGGAAGCACCTGTGACCATGGAGGGAATGATGGAGGCCAGGGAGACCATGCAGAACTCGAGCTTCACCATGTACTGGTTCAGGCCTCACAGGTCCAGGATGGGCCTGAGCCCCCCATTGGCCTTCAGGATAAGGAAATAGCAGGAGTAGTACCCCTTGCATTTAAACTCTGCTGGCACCACTTTCACCGTTCCTAGGCCAAGGAGCCGCCCCACCTCCTGCCAGAGCAGGGTCTTATGAGAGGAAGTCCCCCAGGAGAGACGGGGGTCGAGGGTGGGTTGGGCGGGGTAGAGGTAAACTGGAGGGTGTAGCCTCGGGAGATGGTGCTGATGACCCATCAGTCCGAGGTCAGCCGCGACCACTCCGGGAGAAAAGCACACAACTGGTTGGAGAAGGGAAGATTTATTGTGGGTGGATCCCTGATGTGAACTCGTAGGTCACCCCCGGGCTTCCCGTCAAAACTGCTGTTTCCCTGCCTATTTGCCCTTAGAGGACCCAGGCTAGGGGGCAGACCGAGACTGCCTCTGTGGACGTTTCTTATAGTCCCACAACTTTTTATAAAGAGGCTCGTATTTAGAGTGGGTGGCCTGGGTGGGAGCCTGCTGCGGCCTAAACTTAGGTCTAGCTGGAGCCGGAACATAGAGGCCAAGAGTCTTAAGTGTAGTGCAGGAGTCTTTCAGGCCATGCAGTTTTATGCCCGCAAACAGAGCCTTGCCGTCAAACAGGAGGTCCTGCAGGGAGGTCCGCACCTCACTGGACAGCCCAGACAGCAGGAGCCACGACGTCCTCCTCATGGACACCGTGGAGGCCATGGACCGTGCAGCTGTATCTGCTGCATCCGATGCAGCAGCTGTACCCTCCTCCACCAAAGCTTTGAACTCTTTCCTGTCACACTCCTGGAGAGAGTCCTCGAACTTGAGCAGAGAACCCCACAGATTCAACTCATACCGGCCCAGGAGAGCCTGGTGGTTCACCATTTATAACTGGAAGCTCGAGGATGAATAAATGTTTCTCTTTAATGAATCCACCCTCCATGAATCTTTATTTTTTGGAGTGGGGGCTGTTTGGCCCTGCCACTCCCTGTGGTTGACTGACTCGACCACCAAGGAGTTAGGAGCAGGGTGGGTGTATAAGTATTCATGTCCCTTGGCGGGCACAAAATACTTGTGTTCTGCTCTCTTAGAGAAGGGGGGCAATGAAGCCAGGGTTTGCCACAGGGCATTTGAAATTTTTGCCACCCCTTTGTGGAGTGGCAAGGCCACAGTGCCTGGTACCTAGGCGGACAAGACATTAAAAACGGAGTCCGAGGGCTCCTCCACCTCCTCTGCCTGAAGGAGGAGGCTTGACGCCACCCTTTTCAATAGTTCCTGCTGGGCTTTAGAGTCCTCCTGCAGGACAGAGGGAGGAGGGGCTGTAATCACCTCATCAGGGGAGGGTGAGGAGGCAGGCGCAGTACTTTGCATGTCCACAGGCACTGGAGGATCCACCACCTGATCACTTTCTGGGCACGGCCCTGAAGATGCACATCCCACTGACTCCTTCCTTGGAGTCCGGCAGAGGGAGGCCAACGGCCATTCTGAGGCTTGTGGCAAACCCAGGCCAAATGGCTACAAAGGGAGGGGTAGGAATTAGTCCCAGGGAGGTTAAAAGGCCTCTCCCTATCCACTGAGGAGAGAGAGCCATGGAGAAATTAGGTTCAGCTGGAACAGGGGTTACCAGGGAACTAATTAGGTTCAGATGGCCCCAATTGCTGGCGACCTTTTTAAACCCTCCCTGGCAGGGAAACAGGAGGGGAGTGAGAGAAGCAGAGAAGCTGCCAGCGAGTAGGTGCAACAAGACTCTGCCCTCTTCCAGCAAGGAAGACTGCACTCTGTCCCCAGAAGGGGAGAAAAACAGCAAGGGACTGACTGAGAGGAGGATCAGCCAGACCCTGCGTGACCGGGAAGGACTTTGCTTTGCCCAAGCCTGTGTCTCCAAGGCAAAAAGGGACTGAGCCCGCTGAGGAGAAGCAGGTACTTTGCCACAGGCTCCAACCACCAAGTGAGCCTCCACCAGGGGCTGCGTCAGGGGCCATGGTGCCCACTAGTACCACTGTGCCGGCCACGGAGTCCAGTGCCACTGCACCTGCTCTGGCACCGGCGGAGCAGGCCGTTTGTCCTGGCTGGCCTGACCTATCGATGGATGACTACAAAGGGAGGCCGGGCTGACATACGACCTGCCGCTGTCCCTGGACTGGGAGGAGCGGCGGCGCCAGGAGCGGTGCTGACGATGAGACCATGATCCCGATGTGGAGGAATGGTACTGCCGGTAGCAGCTGCTCTGCGATCGGCTACGGCGGGTGGATCCGTGCTGGCGAGGTGCCAGCGATCGACACCTGGGGCTGTGGGAGAGGTGCCATGGTGGGCTCCTGGAGCGAGACGATGAACAGGAATGGCGTTCGTATCATGATTGGCTACGATAGCCCCTCTGAGACAAGGGCCTTCGGCAGCGTCTGCCTCGGTCCCGTCGGTGTCTGCTCCTTGAGGCAGAGCGGTGCCAGCCAGTCTCTGTCAGTCAGAACCCAGCCAGACAACCTGGTGGGGGTCGATGGCAACCTGCGTGGACTATGCACGAGACAGTTGCTGAGCGGTGATCGGCGTTGGGAACATTCCCTCGATCGTGACCAGTACTGAGTTGGGGGCGACCCTGGAGATCCCAGCGGCGGCTTGCCTCTGGACTGCGGGGCAAACATTGGCAGTGCTCCTGGAACTGGCATGGACATAATGTCCCAGGTCGCTTGCAGGGCCTCCGGCGTGGAGGGCATCCGGACATCTGGGGAAGCCTGCTCCGAATGGGCCAGGCTACTCCACTCGACCTCAGTTGGAGGCCTAGAGACCAGTGGGCTCCAAGGACTGCCCAACATGGGTCTAGCCTCTCCCCCAGTCTTGCTCCGGTGCCACAATGGGGAAGGCCTTTTCTTAGCCTTCTTGGAGTACCCTGTGGACGAGGAGCGGTGCCAACTGGTAGATGGCACCAGGGGGTCGTCGCGCACCAACACCGCGGTACCCGGTGCCAACTTGGAGCGGCACACCAGAGTCGGGGTCAACGCCGACTTCATCAGGATGACCCAGAGCCTAATGTCTCTCTCTGTCATGGTCCGAGGCTTGAACGACTTGTAAATCTTGCAGCGATCGCTGAAATGGGTTTCACCCAAACAGCGTAAACAGTCCACGTGCAGATCACTCACTGGCATCGATCACCTACAAGTGTTGCACGACTTAAAACCCAGGGTGCGGGGCATGCCCTGGCCCGGGCGCACTAACTAAACTAAACCAAAACTAATCAAACTAGTAACTACAAGTACTATACACTGAACAAACAAGAGTTCTGGGGAAGAGCTGCAGCAAAGATGGAGCAGAGCAGTTCTGAAGCACCTTCACTGGTGGCAAGAAGGAACTGGGGGAGGTGGGAGCACGCAGCAACCCTTATACCGCACCATGGAGGTGCCACTCCAGGTGTTGCTAGGGGCGCTCCCCTATGGGTACTGCTAAGGGAAAAACTTCCAGCACCGGTGCATGTTGTAAGCACACACACCTATTGTGGAATACACATGAGCAATCACTTGAAGAAGAAATATATGTCCAGCTGTGCTAATGACAGTAAGAAAGAATGTTTTAAGTATATTAGTGTAAAGATGCGGGACTCACCCCTGCGGCACCTCCTGCTGGTCTCTCAGGGAATTAGCTCGATTTCCAGCCCAGAGCACCCTCTGCAGGCCGGGGTCCTGCTTGCTGCTGGCCCCCATGCCCCTCACAGACCTCAGTCCCCCTTTCTCTGGGCTGCTGCCCCCCTATCAGTACCCCCACACTCTCAGGTTCTGGGTCTCCCCACCCAGGGGAACCCCCACCCACTAACCCCACTTCAGCTCAGTCTGCGCTACTGCCAGTCACCATCTAGCCCCACTCCCCGGGGCAGACTGCAGTATAAGCCACTCATCACAGGTAAGGGGGTTTGGACTAGCTGCCTTCCTCTACCACCCAGTACTTTTTTAGGCCTTAAACAAGGCCTTGCAGCCTGGGGAGTTGCCAGCCAGTAGCTCCCCTGCTCCTCTGGCTTTCCCCAGCCCTGCTTCACTCCTAGTACCCTTTCTGCTGGGCAGCCAGGCCCTACTCCCTCTGAACTTTTGACTGCCCTGACCTTTATAGGGCCAGATGGGTCTGTTTGGGGTGTGTCCTCCAGCTGAGGCTGCTTCCCAATCAGCCAAGCTTTTCTCTCAGCCCTCTCCCAAGGGTGGTTTTAACCCTGTCAGGTCTGGAGCAGGTAATCACCTCGTTACAATTAGCAAAAAGAATCCTAATGATGGCATTGGTCCATTCCTAGATGGAAAGGGTAGAATTATCAGTAATAATGCAGAAAAGGCAGAACTGTCCAATCAATATTTCTATACTGTATTTGGGAAAAAATCAGATGATGTAGTTATATCATATAATAACATTCTTTCCACCTCACTAGTATCTTGGGAGGTGTTAAACAACAGCTACTGAAGTTTTTTTTAAATCAGCAGGTCCAGATAACTTGCATCCAAAAGTTTTTAATGAGCTGGCTGAGGCACTCACGGGGTTATTAAGAGTGATTTTCCATAAGTCTTGGAACACCAGGGAAGTTTCAGAAGACTGGAAGAAAACTAATGTTGTGCCAGTATTTAAAAAGAGTAATTAAAGATCTGTCAGTCTCACATAGATTGCAGGCAAGATAATGAAACAGTTGATAAGGGACTTGATTAATAAAGAATTAAAGGAGAGTAATATGATTAATGACAATCAACATGGGTTTATGGAAAATAGATCCTGTCAAACTAACTTGATATTTTTTTGATGAGATTACAAGTTTGGTTGATAAAGATAATAGTGCTGACGTAATATACTTAGACTTCTGTAAGGCATTTGGCCTTACAGGCCAAAGCTAGATGTAAATCACCGTATAGTCCCTCAGTAGCATGGAGCTATTTTCTATTTTTGATTGCGTAGCCTGTATATCTATTACTGTATATTTGTTATCGTCAATTATTTATTACTTTGCCTTTATAAGTGTTACCAGCATTATCTGGTTTCTATATTCATCCTGCACTTAATCTTATAGAGTTCAATTTATTTCTTCCCAAACCGCATTTTCTAGTGCTAGAACGTTTAAATAACAACTTCCTTTGACATTCAGCCAGTACATTGACATGGCATCAATTGTTTCCATAAAGATAATGGCATTAATTAAGAGAAACCATCATATTTCACACTTTTATGAGCCTTCCAATTAAGTCTGATGTTATCCTACACAAGAATTGGAAGTTAAATAGGTTGGATGAGTGACAGGGGAGAGGCACTGAACATTTAAAATATTTAGTATTGATATAGACCTTACATCTCAGGATCTCTAAGTTCTTCACAGACATTAGTTAAGTAATGCCCACAATACCCTTGGGAGACAGCTATATTCATTGTACAGTTGCAAAAACTGAGGTCCAGACAGGGTGTGTGACTGCAAGTCACACAGGGAGGCAGTGGCAGAGCTTACTGCTGGATCCAGAAGTCCTGACTCATGCCTTTTGCACTCTCTCCCTTTCTTCATTTGTATGGGTTAGAAAAAGTTGCACTGTTGTCACTCAGAGAATTTGAGTTTTTATTCTATCACTTTATCACTCTATATTCACTGCAACACATTAGAAAAGAAGGATACTCTTGTGGTTAAACTACTAAGGCCAGGTCTATGCTACAGGTGCTAGAGCGGCACAGCTTCAGCGTCGCTGTAACCCCGTAGTTTAGATCCAGATGGGTTTTTTCCATTGCTGTAGAAACACCACTTCTCCAAGCAATGGTAGCCAGGTTGACAAAAGCATTCTTCCGTTGACCTATCTATGTCTATGCTGGGGCTTAGGATGGCATAGCTACAGCAGGCAGAGGTGTGGATTTTTCACACTCCTGAGCTC
Organism: Mauremys reevesii; assembly: GCF_016161935.1. Lineage (NCBI taxonomy): Eukaryota > Metazoa > Chordata > Testudines > Geoemydidae > Mauremys > Mauremys reevesii. The sequence goes on from NC_052630.1 coordinate 61,445,216, forward strand.
TGTAGCTATGTCAACCGAAAATTTTAAGTGAGCTAGGGCTCAGGAAATCTGGGTTCAGTTCCCAGCTCTCGCTTTAAACTTCCCATGTGACCTTGGGCAAGTCATTTACTCCTCCATTTCCCTATCTGTAAAATGGCAATAATAATCCTTCCTTTCTCACACCTTTTTTAACTGTCTTGTCTATTCAAACTTCAGACTCTTCAGGGCAGAGACTGTCTCTGACTATGTGTTTGTACTGTGCCTAGCACAATGGGATCCCAGTCTTGATTAGGGTCTCTAGGCATTACTATTGTTGTTTGGATTACAGTAGCAATGACGAATCCTTATAGTATTCATAGGGACAGAGTCATTTTGCACCCTTCAAACTCCTTTTTCCCATGGTTATTACACAGTTCTATGATAATGGATGATTGCCTCAATTGCTTTACACTTTATGGCAGATTACTTCGAAATTCATGCCCTCTTGACCATGAGCTCCCATCACAATTCTTCTCGTAGAGGTCAAAGGTTGTTTCATTTTTCCAGGAAATCCCAAATCTTTTGGGTTATAGCAAATCAATATTTATGATGAATAGAGAAGGGGAGGGGGTTTCAAGATGAGAACAAAAGACACCCTATGAATAATACATCTGGTCTGAAACTGCACAGCAACTAATCTAGACAGACTGAGATTTTTAAAGCTGCCTAAAATTAATGGGAATTGAGCATCCCAGTTACCTAGCTGGCTGTTAAATCTCAGCTCACAGTCATAGCCTTATAAGAAAAACTTACACTTTCCAGTCCAGGGTCAGACCCTAAAAAAATTGTCTAAAAATAAACCTGTCACAAGACTAAATGAACTAATGAACTAAAATGAACTAATAATAATAAAAGAGCATGAGTAATTTTTCAACTGGGTTAAGAAATTCTGTCTGGATGGTTTAAGGGGATGATGGAAAAATAACACTATCAACAGAGAAACATTATACATCACTAGGAAATGTTTTAATCTATTCTTAACTCATTTTATCAATAGCCCCAGGGCTGGCTTGTAGCCATCCCAGCTGAAAACTTCAAAGGTAGGAAAAAAGGCAGTTGGAAAGATGTTATCCACATCTGTAAGTCATCTCTCTTGTTCTGTTAAGCCATTCACCTGTTAAAGACTAATTTACTGGTATATATTGTGACAAAGTTCCTCCTCTGCCGAGGTGGGTCCTGCACTTATTGGCGGATTTGCTCGCCTCAGAGATTCACAGCAGCCCTCAGTTTGGCCACTTTTGCTAGTGGCTCAAACATGCTGTTCACTCAGCTAACCTTATCACTGGCCAGCATGGGGAAAGGGAGGAGAACAATCCCCACAGTCTCTGCTGACCCACCTAGTGGGTCGGGGGATAGGTAAGGGACCTTCCCTTCTGGTGGGACCCACAGTCCAGGTCAACTCCTCCTGTATCCAATAGAGTTGGGGAGATGGGTGAAACCCAGACCCGTCCTCTATTCTGGGTTCCAGCCCAGGGCCCTGTGGATCACAGCTGTTTACAGTGATTCGTAGAACACCTGTGTGACAGTTACAACTCCCTGGGCTACTTCCCATTGCCTCCTCCCAACAGCTTCTGTATCCTCACCACAGGACCTTCTTCCTGATGCCAGACAGCGTATTTACTCAGTCCTCAAGCAACACACACACCCTCTCACTCTCAGCTCCTTGCACGCCTCTTGCTCCCAGCTTCTCGCATGCCCCTCCAATGTCTCATTGAATGAAATTTCTGGCCCCACAAAAGTTATTGGCAGAACTCCCAATGTCTTCAATGGGGTGAGGATTTCACCCACATTAATTTCAATGTGACTACTCAAGGAGCAAGGTATTACTGAAAGTCAGTAAGGGTAGCAGATCTGGCCCACCAAATATAGACATTGTAGCAATTTTGTCATGATAATTAAAATACAGGTATATCATATTGCTGAGAAATTCTGATGTCAGTTTGTCATTTGTCCCCAGACTAATTCTAGTTAAAAAAGTAAAGTTTCAAAACCAGTGTGGGACCATTTACATCAAATTCGGGCTATAAACGAAATTACCAAAGGGGGAAAAAAGATTTGGTAAGATTACAGTTTTTTATGTCATAACTATACCAGTATTGTCAGAAAACATGGCCAGTTCCTGGTCCCACTGTGGACTAATGGGAGTTTTGCCATTTCTTCCAGTCGGAGCAGAAGCAAGCCTGCAACCATAACTATCAAATACGGTAACTACTCACTTAACATTGTAGTTATGTTCCTGAAAAATGCAACTTTAAGTGAAACAATGTTAAACAAATCCAATTTTCCCATAAGATTTAATGTAAATGTGGGGGGTTAGGTTCCAAGGAAATTTTTTTGTGTCAGACAAAAGGCATTATATACTGTATGGTACTGTACTGTACTGTGCTAGGGAGGTGCCCCTAGCTTATCCCTGGGGCTCAGAGCTAGGTGTGCAGGATCTGGAAGGGAGTTAGAGTGTGGGAGGGCACTCAAGGTAGGGTGCAGAGTCTGGGAGGGAGTTAGGGTGCGGGAGGGCGCTCAGGGTGGGGTGCAGGGTCTGGGAGGGAGTTAGGGTGCAGGAGGGCACTCAGGGTGGGGGTGCAGGAGGAGGCGGCTCAAGGCTGGGGCAGGCAGGAGGTGCAGAGCACTTACCTGGAGCAGCTCCTGTTTGGTGCAGGGGGTTTGCAGGTGGCTCTGTGCAGTGTGGCACCACCCCCATGGCTGCGATTCTGGGAGCCGCGATTCTGGGAGCTGCCCCCACCCCAGCAGGCAGGGCCACCTGGAATGCGGGGGCTGCAGGGCCCCAGGCTAAGGGGGCCCTGGGGCCATGCCCTGCAGCTCTAAAGCCCCTTTCGCAATGTGGCCCTGCGAGCACGGGCCGGAGGACTCAGGAAGAACAGGGGCAGCCGCGCTGCCAGTGGCCGGAGACAAGCGACGCTTTCTCTTTCAAAGTGCCGCTTCTCTCTGGGCGGCTTTGAAGGGGAAATCGCAGGTTCTCTCCGGCCGCTGGCTGCGCGGCTGCCCCTGCTCCACCTGAGTCCTCTGGCCCGTGCTCACAGGGCCACATTGCGAAAGGGGCTTTAGAGCTGCAGGGCATGGCCCCAGGGCCCCCTTAGCCTGGGGCCCTGCAGCCCCTAAAGCCCTTGCGTTCTGGGTGGCCCTGCCTGACTGCTGGGCGGGAGGGGCAGCTTCCCCGCTTGCTCCCTCGCTCCCTCCCTCCCTCCCAGAAAGTCCTAAGCGACGCCAGACAGCTGTTTGGCAGCGGGGGAAGCACTGGGAGGGAGGGAGGGGGAGGAGGTGGAGAAGAGGAACTTGTGCAATTCTCCCTTGTAAAGTCAGCCAAACAACGTTATAAGGGAGCATTGCACAATTTTAAACGAGTATGTTCCCTAATGGAGCAGCGACGTAACTTAGAAACAACATTAAGCGGGAGGACGGTAAGTGAGGAGTTACTGTAATGAGCTCCAACAGCATCCCTGATCCTGCAGGCTGACCTGCTTAGTCATATATGTATGCTTGAATAGAGCCCCTTGGATATCCATCCAGGCAAAGCAGCTTCCTGAAATTGGGCCTATTACCATTACTCCATATTTAACTCTTTTAAAGATGTGAAATAAGGATAACTAGATTCTATAAAAAGCCAAGAGATTTCCTTTGGTAACTAGGATGCCAGATTCTGTTTTGAGTCACTCTCACACGTGTTCTCTTTATAGCTACGTAAACATCCTTAGTCCCTGGCAGATCATTTTACTGTACATATAATAAAAACCCTCCTCCTTTTACATTTATCACTGAGCTTCAGCTAAAGCAGTTGGCATGTCACTCAGAATTATCATGTTACTTACACCATACATTAATCATTTGTTATACCCAGCTGAGTGCCTTGGCATGAATGTATAATGACTAATATCTGAATCAATTCACAAACATTACTGTAAAGAAATGAGAAACACCCAACTCATCCTTTTAGCAGAGCAAATAATGGACAATTACCTCACAAATCTCAAAGTCAATTGGCATCCTATCCTACAAGATTATATTTACTTGTTCTCTCCTTATCTAACTTGATTTACTTACGTTCAGGATGTGCATGTACCTTTGCATTCATGTTTATCTTTCCAACTAAAGTCACAGGACAAAACTCTGCTAAAGTAAATGGGTGAAACTACATTGAAGTCAATTGTGCACAGTCATTTGCCACCAGTAGAGATTTTGGCCCTTTCTCTTTGTGTTTTGCTTTGACTATTTAGAGCTATATCCACAATTAACATAAATGGGTGTAACCTAATAAAGTAATAGGGACAATAGGAATTGCCATAATGAATCAGATCCAAGGTAGATCAAACATCCTGTCTCTGACAGTGGCTTCAGAGAAAGGTGTAAGAACCCTACAGTAGACATATGTGGGATAATCTAGCTCCTGCCCCCGTAAGTCTCATCTGATCTCTAATAAACTCTAAAACACAAGGCTAAGTCCTGAAGCACACAATGCAGAAGTCAATGGAGCTGCACCAATTTACACCAGCTAAGAATCTGGCCCTTTAAAGTTCAGATGGGCAAAAGTTTCATATCAAAACCTCATTTTCAAACCCAAAATTTGGACTAGGTTCTTTGAAAGGTTTGCAAACAAATTCGAGCAAACCTGGCAGGCTTAGAGTTCCAGTTGAAAAACATGTAAGACTCTAGTTTCATGTGGCTATAACTTTCAATACCAAGCAAGGAGAAACTCAGCAAATGTGACTGCTTTGGGCTTTGGATTCATTTGAACTTGAAACAAACCAAAACATAAGAGGTGAGAACCCATGTGAGCACCCACTATTTTTTTTTCTGTGGGTGCTTGAGTCCCTGAGCATGCACAGAGTTGGTACCTATGCTCACACACACACACAAAAAAAACCCTGGCTGCTGCATCTGAAGCTTGCCAGCTTCAATCTGAGAGTGAGAGTGAGCCATAACTGAGACCCACCCTACCGCTAGGCAGCAGCAGCACTCTGACAGACCTCAAATAGTCTGATGAAACATGTAGGGAGTGGTGGAGTTTCTGGGCCTCTTTGCAGGTCTGATTATGGAGGTACATGATTAGGGCCTTAGAGTTGGGGTACCAGTTCCTGCTATTAGAGTAGCACCCCTATCTGAATACATAGTAAAACATAGCCCTTGCCTCAAAGAGTTTACAGTCTAAATACAAAAGACAGGCAAAGCATGGGAAGAGAAACAGAAGCACAGACATGAAGTGACTTGCCCAAGGGCACACAACAAATCACAGGGCTGGGAATAGAACTCTGGTCGTCCAATCCAGTGCTCTAGCCACTGGAGCAGAGAGCACATCAGGGTAAAAGGAAGTTTTGTGTGTTTTGTTTCTGGACTGCAGCTGAGCTGAGGAAACTTACTAGAGGAAAGGGAGTTATTGGCAATGGTAATGCAAGGATACCAAAAAGCAAAGCAAATCTCAAGAGGGCAAAAATGGTTAAGAAAGATATTTTTTGAGACTGCATATCAGGGACCAAAGACAGAAAGGACAAAGAATGGGTGGAGAGGCAAGAGAGGAGGTAGAAGAGATGCTGCACATTAGAGCAATCTTAGACTATAGAGGAAGCAAAATTCCTTGCACTTGGCTGTGGAACGATTGGGAGGGTAGAGAAGAATAAGAATGGTATTGAAGAGGGACCAATGAATGCCATCATCTGGGGGCAGTTTGTGGGGAAGGAAAGGAAAGAAGTTATACTTTGCAGCCCCAAGAGGTTCTTGCTATAGAATTATGACATGGCCAGTTCTCATGGCAGAGGTGCCACTGCTTTTTGTGTCATCAGCATTTATATTTGAGTGACCATACAGTCTTTTGTACTGTGGAGAGGTGGAAAGAGAGTGGCGGTTTTCATGGGGTGAATTGGTGAAGACAATAGTTGGTAAAACAGAGATGTAGCTGTCAACCCATGGGGCTGCAGGAAGCAGCTAGAGAGTGAGAATATCAGACTGGATAGTGTGGAGTGATCAAGGTGCTCGATAGTGCAGTAACCAGGGCCGGCTCCAGACCCCAGCGTGCCAAGCGCGCGCTTGGGGCGGCTTGCCTGCGGGAGGTCCACTGGAGCCGCGGGACCAGCAGACCCTCCGCAGGCACGTCTGCAGGAGGTCCACCGGAGCCGCGGGACCAGCAGACCCTCCGCAGGCACGTCTGCGGGAGGTCCACCAGAGACGCGGGACTGGCGACCGCCAGAGCGCCCCCCACGGCATGCCGCCCTGCTTGGGGTGGCGCAATTCCTAGAGCCACCCCTGGCAGTAAGGTATTTTATAAAAGGTGAACAATTGAGGAAGCACTGAAATGTACCCCAGGAATGGTTGGTGTAGGGAAGAATACGAACAGGATCATAAGGGAATGTGACGGGGTTGCTTACCCCACACTAGCCCAGACAGGGTTAAGCCCATATTATTCACAGTGGAAGTCCTGCATCCCAGGCAGGACTGGGCATGCTCCAAATGTTCTAGCAGTATAAAGGGAGGAAGCCCAGCTCATCAGGGGAAAGACCTGTCTGGGAAATCCTGTGGAGGAACAACCACAGCCCCTATCTGTGACAGGAACCAGAGCTGTCCTGGGCCCGTTTGAACCCCTGTGACTGGAGTAGCCACAGGTGGCGACCAGCACAACAGACCATGGAGAATCTGAAGCTTTATGGGAGACTTCAGTGCAGATACTGGTAGGAAGTGACCCAGGTAGGGTGACCAGATGTCCCAATTTTATCGGGACTGTCCTGATATTTACTTGTTTGTCCCGCATCCCGATCGAACATTGGTCGGAATGCGAATTGTCCCGATATTTTGCCCTCCGGCACACAGGTGGAGGGGGCTCGCGCCCCAACTGCACCCCGGCCCCACCCCAACTCTGCCCCTCTCTCTCCCATTGGATCCCTCCCCAAATCCCCACCCTGGCCCCGCCTCTTCCCCAAGCATGCCACATCCCTCCTCACCCCTCTCTCCCAGGCTTGCGCTAATCAGCTGTATGGCGGTGCAAGTGCTGAAGGGACGGGGAGAAGAAGGATGCGGCAGCCAGCTCAGGGGAGGTGGAGTCAGAGCAAAGGCGAGCTGGTGTGGGGGGGGCGGGGCATGGAGCTGCCAGTGGGTGCTCAGCCCCCACCAATTTTTCCTATGTTCCAGCGGCTCTTGGGTTTTTTTGTTGTTGTTTTTTGGGGGGTTTTTTTGCTTTTGTTTGTTTTTTCCTCCACCGCCAGCTCTTGGGTTTTTGGTGGTGGTGGTGTTGTTTTGTTTTGTTGCTCCGCCGGCACACAGCCCCCCCTCCCACGTCCCGATATTTCACGTCTCTCATCTGGTCACCCTAGACCCGGGGAGGGTGATGGAGTGGGATGATTTAGTTGGGGTTGGTCCTGCTTTGAGCAGGAGGTTGGACTAGATGACCTCCTGAGGTCCCTTCCAACCCTGATATTCTATGATTCTACCTCCCACCCGGGAAACCTCAGTGTGTTTTGGTAGAACCCACCAGATGAGTCAGTGGCAAATTTTCTGTCACTGTTAGGGCCCTGGGTTGGGGCCTGGTGGAGATGGGTGGGCCTGGGCCCCCTACCAGGGCTGCCACACCCCTTGGTGGATGTTCTTTCCTCCCCCCATTGAACTCTGGCTGGTAGGCCATGCTACCCTGCATCCCAAGGGTGGCTCTGTTGAACTCTGGCTGCTAGGCTGTGCTGCCCTGATCCTAGGGGCCATCACCTGTGTTTTGGACTTTAGATCCTGACCTGGTTATCTGGAACGCCTGGGAGAGGACTCGTAGGCAATGCGCCTCTGCCCTCTACCCCCTGTTTGTCTGATGGGGGGTGGGGTGTAGACTGCTCCTGGGGGAGATAGGGAAGTACAATGCAAATCTGAGTTGTCACCTGGGGTGGAAACAGTATCCTCAGAAGCCATCACTTCAGCTGCTTTCAACAGCTCCAACTGCCTTTAGTTTGTTTTGACATGACTGATGGTGAATTCCATGATCTTTAAATACTCTGCTTGGAAAAGGGCTTCAGAATTGAAAAAGCAGATGATCAAGTGTACGTTTATTTATCTAGCTTCTTAAAACTCTGCTAGCAAATGTTGTTATTATTAGCATTCTTATGATTCATACCTATTAATGTTTTGCATTATAGTAGCACCTATTACCCTAAACAAGGATTAGGGTTCCATCGTCATAGGCACAGTGCTCACTAATATTAAGCTGCCTCTTCCTGTACTGCACATTGCCACACTATGGGGCTTGCAATCTAAACAAGGACACAACACAAATAAGTGAGTGTGACAAACAGGTGGGTGGGAAGGACAAAGGTAACCAAAACCAAGATCACATGGTTACATAGCTTAGTTAACACACAAACTGAGGATCTTGAATCCTCTCTTGAATCTTTTCGGGTCAGATCATTCGCTAGTGCAAATCAGCATAGCTCCATTGCAATGAATCACCAATGTACACCAGCCATATGCGGGCTAACAGTAGCTGAAGATCTGGCCAGAGGTATGCACATCTGTTTGCTCACCTAGAGCTGGCAATCAGTCTCCTCTGGGTTTTTACAATTATAGAAACATTTTAAGCCATGTTCAACTTTAAATAAAGATAAAATGCTATACATGGGGAAGACAGATAATGCACACAAATCTAAACATGACTTCCGATGCAATCATGTAGTGTATTTCTGTAATAATACCCAGAACTTTCTATCTTCAGTCATCTAAATAACATTCACAATACCCCTCCAAGGTGAGAGTTAACATTCTCGTTGTACACATAACAAAGGATGCAAAGGGCCAGATATTGGCCCCTGCACTGGCCCCCTTGCACTGCTCTGGTGAGTACACATGGTTTGTAAAGATGCACTATCTGATTAGCTGGGGAGTGTCCCAGCATGGTGGAGATCCCCAGGTGATATATAGGCAGCATAGTGTAGGTAGTTCTACTACATCCCTCTTGCCCCTTCAATGTGTTTAGGTGTGGTCACAGCACTGCTGTGCTCTAGCAGATCCCCAAAAGGTGTAATGGCCCCTTTGAGATTATTAATAGCTGGCATAAAATAAAATGGCTCCTTATGCTGGAGACAGAACTGACCCTTGGCAACCTGGTGAGCACAAAGGAGTCCTGTAGTCCCCTTGGGTCTTGCACTGATTGCAATGTAGCCAGACCCAAGCATTAATAATCCAATCTGTATTTACAAAGCTATTTGCAGATAATGGGCCTGATTCCTCTCTTCTTTGCATCACTGTGACTCCAGTGACTGAGAGAAACTTATTTTTTTCTGATCTTAAGAGGTCCCTGTCAGAAGGAGAGGAAAACAAACAAAATTTTGTTCGTGTAGCAATGTGTGCAATATGATACTGCTATCATGCTATTGATCACAGGCTTGATTTGGATTTAATGCTAATAATGCAAGGTTTGACAACTGTTAAGCTTTTTGATTGTGACCTTTTCTTAATCTTTGCTCACATAACACACCATTTGATAATGATAAAAGGGGAGGGGTGGCATATGCCAATTCATGACATTTACATCAGCGAGAAGGAGAAGAGGAGAGAGAGGAGAAGAGAACAGCCCCAGATTTAAGAAATACATTTATTTTTAGTTGATAATCCTTAAAATAACAGATCCTTCCATTTCCAAAATCATAACTGCAAGGAAGGTATAGGTCATTATAGGTCAAGTGAACTGATAATCCCAGAAGCCAGGTGTAGATATCAATAGTTATTATAATCCCCTGGTAAACATGCTGCATAATAATTAGCCCAGCATCCAGAATAGACCTTTAGCACAGAAATCACCACTAACTCTACAGATTTATTTAAGAAGCAGCTCTAAAATCTCTTTTCTGCTAATTTTAACCTTGCCAATTCAGAGTGAGTCTGCGACACTGTCTAAGGATTTTGTATTGCTGCCTATCAATATTGTTTCTGAGTGTTGTCCACATTAACGGGATTGACAAAAGTGAAATTCTTAGTGGACTTCATACAATTTCTGGCACTCTTCCTTGTTTGGGTCATAGAAAACTGTGCTTGGAAAATTGTTTTAGGCTAATTTTTAACAAAAGTTGTTGTTTAAGGAGGAAATGACGGAGCTGATATTATGAATGTTGAATAGTTCCTCAATAGCGCTATCATTAAATATTTACATTACGGTAAATCTACAGGTCCCAGTCAGAACAAGGGCCCCATTGTGTCAAGTGTACAAAACACAAGCTACCACTGAATAAGGGTATGTCTCCACTACGATATTAGGTCGAATTTATAGAAGTCGGTTTTTCAGAAATCGTTTTTATACAGTCAATTGTGTGTGTCCCCACAAAAAATGATCTAAGTGCATTAAGTCGGCGGACTGCATCCACAGTACCAAGGCTAGCGTCGCCTTCCAGAGCATTGCACTGTGGGTAGCTGTGGTTAGCTATCCCACAGTTCCTGCAGTCTCTGCTGCCCATTGGAATTCTGGGTTGAGATCCTAATGCTCGATGGGGCAAAAACAGTGTCACGGGTGATTCTGGGTACATGTCGTCAGGCCCTCCCTCCCTCCGTGAAAGCAACGGCAGACAATTGTTTCACGCCTTTTTTCCTTGGTTACCTGTGCAGATGCCATACCATGGCAAGCATGGAGACCACACAGCTGACCGTCACCGTAAGTCTCCTGGGTGCTGGCAGAGGTGGGACTGCATTGCTACACAGCAGCAGCTCATTGCCTTTTGCCAGCAGACAGTGCATTACGACTGGTAGCCGTCGTCGTATTCCTGGGTGCTCTTTTAACCAACCTCAGTGAGGTCAGTCAGGAGTGCATGGGCAGACATGGGAGTGACTCAGCCAGGTCATTGCCATCTTCTTCCAAGCACCCAGGAGATGATGATGGCTAGCAGTCGAACTGCACCGTCTGCTGCCACCCTAAAGATGTAAAAAAATAGATGGAGTGGATCAAAGCAAGATATAGACCCGATTTGTTTTGTATTCATTTGCTTCCTCCTTCCTTCCCTCCCTCCCTCCGTGAAATCAACAGCCTGCTAAACTCAGGGTTTTGAGTTCGATCCTTGAGGGGGCCATTCTGTGTGACAGTTGATTTTGTTTCTCCCTGATGCAAAGCCACCCCCTTTGTGGACTTTAATTCCCTGTAAGCCATGTCGTCAATCGCCCCTCCCTCCGTCAGAGCAGACAATTGTTTCACGCTTTTTTTCAGCCCAGACACAATAGCGCTGGGATCATGGAGTCCGCTTAGATCACCACTGCAATTATGAGCACTGTAAACACTGCACACGTTATCCTGGAGTATATGCAAAACCAGAACCTGCCAAAGCAAAACCAGGTGAGGAGGCGATGGCAGCGAGAGTGATGAGGACATAGACATGGACATAGACTTCTCACAAAGTACGGGCCCCGGCAATATGCACATCATGATGTTAATGGGGCATGTTCATGCCGTGGAACACCGATTCTGGGCCCGGGAAACAAGTACAGACTGGTGGGACTGCATAGTGTTGCAGGTCTGAGAGGATTCCCAGTGGCCACGAAACTTTCACATGCATAAGGGCACTTTCGTAGAACTTTGTGATCTGCTTTCCCCTGCCCTGAAGCACCAGAATACCAAGATGAGAGCAGCCCTCACAGTTGAGAAGCGAGTGGCAATAGCCCTGTGGAAGCTTGCAACGCCAGACAGCTACTGGTCAGTCGGGCATCAATTTGGAGTGGGCAAATCTACTGTGGGGGCTGCTGTGATCCAAGCAGACAATGCAATCAAAGAGCTGCTGCTATCAAGGGTAATGACTCTGGGAAATGTGCAGGTCATAGTGGATGGCTTTGCAGCAATGAGATTCCCTAACTGTGGTGGGGCGATAGACGGAACCCATATCCCTATCTTGGCACCGGAGCACCAAGCCAGCGTGTACATAAACCGAAAGGGGTAATTTTCAATGCTGCTGCAAGCACTGGTGGATCACAAGGGACACTTCACCAACATCAACGTGGGATGGCTAGGAAAGGTACATGACGCTCACGTCTTCAGGAACTCTGGTCTGTTTCAAAAGCTGCAGAAAGGGACTTTCTTCCCAGACCAGAAAATAACCATTGGGGATGTTGAAATGCCTATAGTTATCCTTGGGGACCCAGCCTACACCTTAATGCCATGGCTCATGAAGCCATACACAGGCAGCCTGGACAGTAGTCAGGAGCTGTTCAACTATAGGCTGAGCAAGTGCAGAATGGTGGTAGAATGTGCATTTGGACATTTAAAAGCACGCTGTTGCAGTTTACTGACTCGGATAGACCTCAGTGAAACCAATATTCTCATTGTTATTACTGCTTGCTGTGTGCTCCACAATATCTGTGAGAGTAAGAGGGAGACATTTATGGCGGGGTGGAAGGTTGAGGCAAATCGTCTGGCCGCTGATTATGCGCAGCCAGACATCAAGGCAGTTAGAAGAGTACAGGAGGGCGTGGTGCCTATCAGAGAAGCTATGAAAACCAGTTTCATGACTGGCCAGGCTATGGTGTGAAAGTTCTGTTTGTTTCTCCTACATGAATTCCCCCCACCACCCTTGGTACACTCTACTTCCCTGTTAGCTAGCCACCCTCCCCTCCCCATTTCGATCACTGCTTGCAGAGACAATAAAGTCATTGTTGCTTCACATTCATGCATTCTTTATTAATTCATCACACAAATAGGGGAATAACTGCCACACTATCCCGGGAGGGGTGGGGAAGGAGGGAAGCACCGGGTGGGGTTGCGGAGGAGGGAAGGACAAGGCCACACTGCACTTTAAAACTTTAAAACTTATTGAAGGCCAGCCTTCTGTTGCTTGGGCAATCCTCTGGGGTGGAGTGGCTGGGTGACCGGAGGCCCCCCCACCACATTCTTGGTGTCTGGGTGAGGAGGACTGTTGGTTACACAAGGGCTGTAGTGGTGGTCTGTGCTCCTGCTGCCTTTCCTGCAGCTCAACCATACGCTGGAGCATATGAGTTTGATCTTCCAGCAGCCTGAGCATCGACTCTTGCCTTCTGTCAGCAAGCTGATGCCACCTATCATCTCAGCCCGCCACTTACTCTCTTCAGCCCACCACCTCTCCTTGCATTCATATTGTGATTTCCTGCACTCTGACATTGTCTGCCTCCATTCTGCTGTGCTCTGTCAGTGTGAGAGGACAGCAGGAGCTCAGAGAACATTTCATCCCGAGTGCGTTTTTTTTTTCACCTTCTAATCTTCACTAGCCTCTGTGAAGGAGAAACATTTGTAGCTGGTGGAGGAAAAGGGAGAGTGGTAGTTAAAAAGACACATATTAGAGAAAAATGGGTACACTCTTTCGCATTAAACCTTGCTGTTCACATTACACAGCACATGTGCTTTCATTACAAGGTCACATTTTGCCTCTTCTATTGAGGGCCTGCCGGTTTGGTGTGAGAGATCACTCACGCTTCACCCCTCCCCTCACCATGTGACTAATAGCGGGGAACATTTCTGTTCAGCCACAGCCAAACAGCCGAGCAGGAACTGGCACCTCTGAATGTCCCCTTAATAAAAGCACCCTATTTCAACCAGGTGACCATAAATAATATCACTCTCCTGAGGATAACACAGCGAGATAAAGAACGGATGTTGTTTGAATGCCAGCAAACACTGGGACCATACGCTGCCATGCTTTGTTATGCAATGATTCCTGACTATGTGCTACTGGCCTGGTGTGGTAAAGTGTCCTACCATGGCAGACGGAATAAGGCTGTCCTCCTCAGAAACCTTTTGCAAAGGCTTTGGGAGTACATCCAGGAGAGCTTTATGGAGATGTCCCTGGAGGATTTCCGCTCCATCCCCATACACATTAACAGACTTTTCCAGTAGCTGTACTGGCCGCGAATGCCAGGGCAAATTGATCATTAAACATGCTTGCTTTTAAACCATGTGTAATATTTACAAAGGTACACTCACCAGAGGTCCCTTCTCTGCCTTCAGGGTCCAGGAGCCCGCCTTGGGTCCAGGTTGAAAAATATATCTTGGCTGTTGGGGAAACCGGTTTCTCCGCTTCCTTGCTGTGAGCTATCTTCCTTGTCCCCAAAACCTGCTTCCTTGTTGCGTGATTCTCCATTGATGGTGTCAAAGCACAGGGTTGGGGTAGTGGTGGCTGCACCCCCTAGCATGGCAAGCAGCTCATCATAGAAGCGGCATGTTCGGGGCTCTGATCCAGAGTGGCTTGCCTTAGCTCCTTAATTTTCACGCAGCACTCTTGTGCGTCCCTGTTATGGCCTCTGTCCTTCATGCCCTTTGAGACTTTTTCTAATGTTTTGGCATTTTGTTTACTGGAACGGAGTTCAGCTAGCACGGATTCCTCTCCCCGTATGGCGAGAATATCCTGTACCTCCCGTTTGGTCCATGCTGGAGCTCTTTTGTGATCCCGGGACTCCATCATGGTCACCTCTGCTGATGAGATCTGCACTCACCTGCACCTTGCCATGCTGGCCAAACAGGAAATGAGATTCAAAAGTTTGCAGGCCTTTTCCTGTCTACCTGCCCAGTGCATCTGAGTTGAGAGCGCTGTCCAAAGCAGTCACAATGGAGCACTCTGAGATAGCTCCCGGAGGCCAATACTGTCGAATTGCGTCCACACTAACCCAAATTCGACCTGGCAAGGCCGATTTCAGTGCTAATCCCCTTGTCAGAGGTGGAGTAAAGAAATCGATTTAAAGAGCCCTTTAAGTTGAAAAAAAGGGCTTCATAGTGTGGATGGGTCCAGGCTTAAATCAAGGTAATGCTGCTAAATTCGACCTAAAATTGTAGTGTAGACCAGGCCTAAGTATGACAGAATCAGTCCCCCTGTAAGAAGTGATGACCAAATATTAAAACTAGACAAATTCAAATTATAAATAAGGCTCAGATTTTTAACAATGAGGTTGATTAACCTTGGAACAAGGGAAGTGGAGGCTTCTATGTCTCTTGATGTCTTCAAATCAAGACCAGATGCCTATTGGAAGATGTGCTTTATCCAAAACACTGGTTAATGGACTCAATACTGGAGCAACTGGGTGAAATTCTGCAGCCTGTTTTATGCAGGAGGTCACACTAAATCTAGTTGTCCCTTCTGGCTTTAAGATCTAAGCATAGGAGCTAAAAGTGCATTGCTTTGATAAAGAGCTGAAGTGAGATCTTCTGGCCAAAGATTCAGATTCTCCAGGACCATTTGAATTCCTTTGAGAAGACCTCATTCCTACAGCTGATAAAATGTCAGTTACAGAACTGAAAGCACTCTGCTTTTTCAAATTCATGGTGTTGAGATCTCAAATAAACCACTGTTTGCTGTAGCCTCAGGCCTTGTGCCGGCAACAATGGTGTTCACCATGAAAGTACAATATTTCTAGTTCTATTTTTCATGTAACAAAAGTTACAATGAAACACAGCATGAGTTTCATGGGAAAGAGTTTCAAGAAGGCTGCTAACACCCTTTCCTAGTGAGGCCACAGAGTCCAACAAAAATTCCACATTGTCTTTCAGGAAATAGTACCCATGGAACTATTCCAACAATTCCCTTTTGGCTGTTGACTGTCCCTGGGTATGTCTGGCTCATCCTCTAGACAACCCAAAGCAGGGCATATGCATTTCACCTACAAGAAAGAAGGCACGTTTCTTCAGCCCCTCTTTATTATCTTTGCCAGCTGTTCCTGCTTGAATCTTGCCTTGTAGTTGCTAAACAGCTCATACCCTTCCACGCACACGAAGTCAAAAGCCTCCCCTTTCTCCAGCCAACTTGTTCAGTGTGCAGTGAGAGAAAAAAGGAAAGCCTAGCTACGTTTGCATCATGGGAACTCTCCATTTCATCACCAGCACTGTTGACACACAGCAGATCAGGTGATGAAAGGAACACATTTATTAAAATACAGATATTAAAATGATTCCCTACGTAATCCATGGCTGCCCAAAATGGAACTGTCTGTACTATCAGAGAGCCACAGGAACGTGCACAGGAAGGTCAGAGAGAGTGCCGGCTCTAACGGACACAACCCGAACAATACATACAAACAGAACTAGACCTTTATTACGTCTGACACCTGGTGCTCATTTTATCAGCATTTTCTTTCAGAATTAATACTGTGCTCATTTCAAATGAAGCAACATAAATTTCAAAACTGCTATTGATATAGGTATCAGAATTCATAGCAGACATAGAAATGAGGGAACAAGGCTAATTTAAAACCTGGGACTTGCTCACCCAGCAACACTACTGTAAACATTTGGAGCAAAGTCTGTAGTTTGTTTGTTTTGTACAGCCCAGAACATGCTATCAGCACTTGAATCAATACCTGGTGCAATGAGCAAGTACATAACAATATCCTTCTGATGGTGAGAGGCAGTTGTGCATCTATATTTTGTATTCACCCTGAAATTTTCCAAAGACATGTTCAGATTGACAAGCTGGGACATTTTTAGTGTCATTTTATGCTCTAATGGGGGAGCAGCTGGGATCTCATTGCAGAATCGTTGCTGAAATAAGCTGGAAATCACTGCACCTTGGTCTAACTTCCAGCAAGGCAGATGCTTCCTGTTGTGACCCTCAGACTTCTTCTGAAGGTTTGCTTTGTGATAATAAGTTAGCCTAACACCTCAGCTGATGCACACTCAAGGTTTCCATTACTATTGTAGTGCTTCCACCTATTGTATCACAAATAACTCCTCCTCTTAAAAATGCTGCATTTATTTATTTTTTGTAGACCCATATTTTTCTGAGTATAGTGGAACATATAAAAACCTGCTTGGTTTGTCAAAATGAAATATTGTTAATGCATTCTATCTCTTAAACCTGTTTAATTATTAGCTCCGTGCGGAAGGAGAATTTCACTCAAACATAAATCAGCTCTTGGCTGGCAATAAACACTACAACTACAGTGTCTTAAGGAAAAGGAGGAATAACTTCTCCAATTGACATTATTAGAGGAAATTTGGTAGTGAAAATGACCAGAAAGCAGGTTAGCCAGGACATTAAATCCCCTACCATTAGAAACAGGGCTATGGGATGTCATTGACCAAAGGGATTAAGTGGACCTCCATTTTATGTCTAGCATCAAAAGACAGTATCTCCAGCAGAACAGTGCTGTTCCCACACCATCATGCAGGGACATAAGTTCAGGGCTGACTCAAGTCACCCCAAGCCACCAGCACCACTTCTGCATAGGAAGCTATGTCCTCACTCTGGAAAGCCATCCTCACTGGTGAATTTCCTTTATATAATCATCACTCATGGTTTCAGAAGGACAAGGAACAATTACAGAGGGACCAAAAATAACTGCATCAAATTGCTGGAGCAAACCTTTACAAGGATCCAGAAAGAGATACTTATTCATGAACACTGGAAATTGTTTGTTAAACTGATTATTCATGCATCTCAGGCTAATGAGCAAGTAGGTTTCTGACTGGTCATTATTTAATGAATCAAAAAAAGGTTTAAGCTTTAAAACAGAGAAAGGAAACAGTAAACAAGATGAAGTTACGTCCCTAAACAGAGCTATCATACAAAGGCAAAGAATAAGATACCCTTGTGATCCAATGTGTTTGCTTTCCAGTATATTCCTTACCACACAGAAGGGGGTACGATTAGAATGTATTGCTGCTGTGCATGATGTTCATGAGATGTTGAAAGTGTGGGGGACAGATAATTTCACAATCATATCACAGTTTCACCTCCTGAACCAAGTGAAAAAGGAATGTGGGGAATAAAAAAAAGGGAAGCAGGGCTCTTTCATGACGAGAATGCAAAACGCAATAGCTTTGTGGAAATAGAAAAAAACAAACAATATACTTACACAGCATTTTCCATTGGAGAGCCTCAAAACACTTTTCAGACACATGTATGAGGCAACCGATACACAGAGGTTAATAATTTATTCAATATGAGTCACTGTTAAAGGCAGGATTAGAAACAGAACCTTCCAAATCCACATCATCTGCTCTGTCTACTCACTTATTTTGCCTCCACATGTACTTCTCATACATTTATTGTATTGTACAATTACATTAACTGTAACACTAAAGAGTTTTGTGAACTTTCTGCAGAACCTGATCACAGTAGACCAAATTCTGCTGTGCTTATTTATTTTCTGCATCACTATCGTACCTGAGAGCCTCACCATCATCATCAACTTTGGGGAGTACTACCTCCATTTTACACATGATGAAACAGCTGCACAGACAGACTCACTGCAAATCTATTATGGAATGAGAATAGAATACAGACCTCCTGACTCTCAGTCCAGTTCCTCACTCACAAGACCCTACTTCCTCTCAACTTACTCATTTTGTATGCAGGCCAAATTCACATTGCATGCAGTGGGGCATTGGCCTGAGCAAACACAGCAAGATTTGATCCACTGGGAGTTAACTTATCTTAAAAGTAGGCACTCTGTTTATTTAAGTAACTCAGACCCAGCTCCTACTAAAGTCAGTAGGAACCTTTGGAATAGCTCCTAATGACATCATGGAGTGCTGGATTGAGCCCTTAGGGAACAGCAGATGCCGCTGGCTGACGTACTGAGTTCATGATTGAATCTTGTTCTTAAATAAGATTTTGCTTTCCGCTTCAACTATTCCAATCTGTTTTTTCAGCCAGACCCTGAAAAGGGTTGAGTTGGATGAGTGCCTGTGAAAGATCAACAACTCAACTCTTGCTTTATTGTGCTGTTACTATTTTTAGTTATGCCTTTTTTCCCCCAGTGGTTTAAAAAAAAAAACACAGCACCCCACAAGAAAAGTCTATTTTCTTTGTCACTGAAAATTGTGAAGCTCATATGCCTGGAAATTCTATTTCTATCCACTAAAATATTGAAAACCACAAATAATACTGATGACATATTTACATTAGAAGAGATGTGGAACATGCAGTGTCTGGTACTTACTGTAAATAAAATGAACAATAGGAGAGACCCAAGCTTTAGCCTGAAGCATGTTGTGCGGAACTAGTGGCATATTATTAAGGAAATTCAAAGCAAATATTCACCACCCAGTCTTGCACTTACTTAACATTAAGCAGGTAGGTGTATCAGCATTTTCAAATATGGAAGATAATAGAGTGGAGTGGGAAAACCTAGACTTTATCACTTTATAAAAAGATCTAGGCAAATAAATCTCCAGTTCTGCAATTGATCAGCACAGAAGGACACCTGCTTCTTTACAAAACTCAATATTCTGTCCTTCTTCCATGCATCAATCTCCTATTCCCATCTGCAGGGAGCATGCAAAAGCAGAACACCAAAGCTGAGTACTATTAGCATACAACCCCAATCCTGGCCTGAGTGCATGAGTTTGCCCAGACAGAGTTTGCCCAATCCTGGCCTGAGCACATGAATTTGCTCAGACATTGCAGGATCAAGGCCTACAAGGAGAATTTTGGTTTATTTGTGAGTCTCTGCATGCTTTCAGCGGGCCCTCCACAGCAGTCCAATTGCAGGATTGGGATGTAAGATTTGTAAAAGCCACATTTTCAGTCAAACAAGAATATGTTTGTGTGTCTTCTTTATTTTGTAACCTTCATGTATTTTGAATACAGTGCACAGCTGCAAAGGTGTCATCGTTTGCAAATACAAACTTACAAGAAAGCCATCACATGGCATTTTCCATGACTCATTAATTACTCACTAGAAGGTTGATAATATAGCTGCCTCATTTAAAAGAGCTCTCATTTCAATGCAGGGACATGGAAGTATGCCTCTTATACCCGATTAATTTTCTTTCTTTAGATACTTATTCACTGGTTATAAATTTTTGCAGAAATGCAAAAACACAGTAAAAATACAAATGCAATAAAAAAAGCTCTTTCAGCTTTTATAGTACTCTGCTCTATATGCTCCAGATTAAAAGGCGTGAGAGATTTATATGTTAGGAAAGCAGAATATTGAAGCACAGATCTGAGAAAAGATAGTTTCCAACAAATAGAACCCAATCTGATTGAAAAAAATAAATGAATACACCTCCCTCCAGGAAAAAAACTCATAGCTAATTAAGAGAACCTAGTAACAGAGGGGGGGAGGGGTATTAAACTTCAACTTTAGCTTGTCTTTTCTAGTGCTTTAATATCCTTGAAGGAATGCAGCTGTGAAGGTCTGAAAACCATGCAGGCAGATCACCACAGTATAAGGTTGACTTATCAGTTGATATGCTCTTCTGAGTGTGCAGTCAAGGTGCATTTGCTATTGCCTGTAGCTTGCAAGTTTTTCAGGAAAATATTAAAATAATGAGCTAGATAAATTGTAGTATTTCTAGCTTGTTTGAAATGGAACCAAATGGTAAATATGTGGTTTCCTATTTCTCATCAAACACCCTTTCTCCTCTGGTCCTGTCCCCTCTACATTCAGACAAATAAGCAGGCTGGTAGCAGGGCCTGAGTGAGGGAAGATATCAGCATCTTAAGGGCCTAACTGGCTCCTACTTCTTCAGTTGACTGCCTCTTCTCCTCGAGTGGGTTCAGGGAAGCAGCAGGAAACAGGAAGATCCCTGAGAAGCTGGTGTGAATCAGTCCAGGTTCCTGAGGGTGCTAGAGATGTACATAAGATGCTCTTCCTCCTCTCTCTCCCTGCAGCTCCTGCTGCTTTCTGTTATTCCCTCTCACATTTTCTCCTGCCTGCCTGTTATGTCTCTTGGGCCTTCCTGTGCACGGGAGTTTGGGGGTGGGAAGGGGTATGTGGGAAAGGGGAGGTGTTGCACCTCTGGGAGGGGGTGCATGCTCTGGGAGGGAGTTTGGGGATAGGAGGGAGTGCAGGAGTGAGGGCTGTGGGGTGAGGATGAAGGATTCATGATGCAGGACAGGGCTCAGGGCTAGGGCAGGGAGTTGGGGTGTGGGGTGAGGGCTGTGGGGCTGAGGATGAGGGGTTCATGCTGCAGGGGGGCTCAGGGTTAGGGCAGAGAATCAGGGTTCAGGGGGATGAGGGCTCTGGCTGGGGATGAGGGATTCATGATGCAGGAGGGGGCTCAGGGCTGGGGCGGAGGATTAGGTGCGGGGGGGATGACAGCTCTGGCTGGGGCTGGGGGATGAGAGGTTCATGATGCAGGAGGGGGCTATGGGCTGGGGCACAGGATTAGGGTGTGGGGGGATGAGGGCTCTGGCTGGGGATGAGGGTTTGGGATGTTGGGGAGGCTCAGGGCTAGGGCAGAAGGGCAGGGTAAGGGCAGCCTGCCTTGCCATTAGTGGATGGCGGGCGCTAGGACCCTGGGGCAGCAGACAGCAGTTCTGCCGGGATCTGTTCTACCCCAGCAGCGCAAGCAGGCAGGGGAGAGGCGCTGCGCTGCTTTCTGTCAGGCAGGGATGCGGCGCGGCCGGGGGGGGGGACACGCAGGGGGAAGGGTGGCAGGCAGGGGCTGGGACCTGCTCCAGGCAGGGATGCGGCAGGGCGGGGGGGGGGGAGAGACCCGCAGGGGCTGGGACTCAATCCAGGCAGGGCCAGGGAAGAGATCCAGCTCCAAATATTGCCCCCAGCCCTGAATATTGCTGGTGCCCGAGCACCGCAAACATATATAACCTGCCGCCTATGAGTAGAAAGAATACATATGCACCAGCAGCAAACACAATTTTCTACACCCTGGGTCCTAGTGGCACCCCCCACTGTCTGGCACCTCAGTTCGCCTCATGATAAGGCCAGCCCTGTTTACAGCTTATGCACTCTATGAATTGCTTAACGTTCATGAATTATGCACTCTATGAATTGCTTAAAGTTCAGACTATTAACAAAGACTATGAAATTAATGTTTAGTGAAAGTCCCTAGCTACACTATGGAACTGCCCCTGTTCTCAAATGGTCGTCAAGAACAGATCTGGAAAGCCATTTAAACTCAGATTGACCCCGCTTCAGCACGGCCCTTAAGCACATGATTAACTTTAAGAATGAGTAGACCCCTTCAGTGAAATCAAAAGGGACTTAAGTATGTGCTTTGCTGAATTGGGAGCATATTTATACCATCCAGTGCTAAGCAATCTGAACAGTACAGGACTTTTTAAAGTGGTAGTTGAAATCATCTGACTTTAGAAATGGTTTTCAGCAGCCATAACAAAAATTACGTATGGCTCCATCAACATTCACAAAACATAATTAAGAAAAATGTACTCAGTTTTTGTCATATCCATTGAAACAATTCACTATTTTTACATACCCGCATTCCTGATTATTTCTCTCTTTACATTTTTGTGGTCTGCTCTAAACCCCATTAAAGTCAATGGGTGTTTTATCCATTAAATGTAATGAACAAAAACATGCCTTTAGCAAGCACAACAGTAAGGTAGTGTGCAAATAGAGTTCCTCCTGATGTAGTAATCAGGCAACAAACATATTTACAGTTACTATTAAGTTGGGTTTTTTTTTTACTGGGACTAGAGGACACCTAGAATGCTTCAAAATCAGGGGCAGTTCAAACCTGGATATGAAATTTGTGATTTGGGCACATCCCCAGTTAGGACAAAGCCTGTTGGTCCACGCCTTCCAACCTGGTGATATTTATGAATCAGCCATTCATTCTGTGCAGTGATCAGTTTAAATGGGACCCACTGCACGTGCAATGTGCATATCCAGGTGGACTGTGAGTTCAGCATTGTTGTTTGTAACTTGTTAGTTTACTGAACTATTTCAGGCTTTTTCCCCTCAAGGTCTTGGGGGACAAGGCAAAGATCAGTGTATAGCCTGTATTTGTTTTGTTTCTCCTACAAAATGGTCAGACTTTCCTCCTGTATTGGATTAAAGTAACCAATTGTTAATATCAGATAAAAATCTACTCAAAACAAAAAAAATACTTTTATTTTAAACTTTTATATTTTATAATTGTTTAGAAGCTAGCACAAAGCACCCTCATTACTGCTGTTTCGTCATACAAATGTTAAAATATAACCTGCAATAGGCCAGGAGAGGAAGAGAGATCATTTGAACTTCCAGAATACTGAAAAATAACTATTAAAAGCCAAAATAAAAAAAATATGATTTTTAGGGCTGTCGATTAGATGCAGTTAACTCACGCAATTAACTCAAAAAAATTAATTGTGATTAAAAAATGTATCGCACTGTTAAATAATAGAATACCAATTGAAATGTATTAGATATTTTTGGGTGTTTTTCTACATTTTCAAATATATTGATTTCTGTTACAACACAGAATTCAAAATGTACAGTGCTTTATATTATTTTATTACAAATATTTGCACTGTAAACATGATAAAAGAAATAGTGCTTTTCAATTCACTTCATACAAGTACTGTAGTCCAATCTCTTTATTGTGAAAGTGTAACTTACAAATGTAGATTTTTTTTGTTACATAACTGTACTCAAACAAAACAACGTAAAACTTTAGAGCCTACAAGTCCCCTCAGTCCTACTTCTTGTTCAGCCAATTGCTAAGACAAACAAGTTTGTTTACATTTACGGGAGATACTGCTGCCTGCTTCTTCTTTACAAAGTCACCTGAAATTGAGAACAGGTGTTTGCATTGCACTTTTGTAGCCAGCGTTGCAAGGTATTTACGTGCCAGATATAGAGTAAACATTCATATGTCCCTTCATGCTTCAGCCACCATTCCAGGGGATATGCTTTCATGCTGATGATGCTCGTTAAAAAAAATAGTGCGTTAATTAAATTTGTGACTGAACTTCTTGGGGGAGAATTGTATTTCTCCTGTTCTGTTTTACCACATTCTGCCATATATTTCATGTGATAGCAGTCTCGGATGATGACCCAGCACATGTTGTTCATTTTATTAACTCTTTCACAGCAGATTTGACAAAACGCAAAGAAGGTACCAATGTGAGATTTCTAAAAATAGCTACAACCCAAGGTTTAAGAATCTGAAGTGCCTTCCAAAATCTGAGAGGGACAAGGTGTGAAGCACACTTTCAAAAGAGCAACACTCTGATGAGGAAAGTACAGAACCTGAACCACCAAAAGAAAAAGAAAATCAACCTGCTGGTGGCATCTGACTCAGATGATGACATTGAACATATGGGGCTGCTCTGCTTGGATTGTTATTGAGCAAAACCAGTCATCAGCATGGACACACATCCTCTGGAATGGTGGTTGAAGCATGAAGGGACATATGAATCTTTAGTACAGCTGGCACATAAGTATCTTGTGATGCCAGCTACAACACTGCCATATGAACTCCTGTTCTCACTTTCGTAAACCAGAAGCGGGCAACAATATCTCCTGCAAATTGTAACCAAACTGGTTTGTCTGAACCATTGGCTGAAGTAGGACCGAGTGGACTTGTAGGCTCTAAAGTTTTACATTGTTTTATTTCTGAATGTAGATTTTTTTGTACATAATTCTACATTTGCAAGTCAACTTTCATGATAAAGAGATTGCACTACAGTACTTGTATTAGATTAATTGAAAAATACTATTTCTTTTGTTTTTTACTGTAAAAATATTTTTAATAAAAAATAAATATAAAGTGAGCAGTGTACACTTTGTATTTTGTGTTGTAACTGAAATCAATATATTTGAAAATGTAGAAAACAGCCACAAATATTTAAATAAATGGTATTCTATTATTGTTAGAGCATGATTTATCATGTGATTAATTGTGATTCATTTTTTTAATCATGTGATTAATCACGATTAATTTTTTTATCACTTGACAGCCATAATTTCCCTTTTTCAAGAGATGAACATTAATTCCTTCATTCTCTGTTTCTAATTAATCTAACAGCCAGGCTTTTAGGTAGGGTTGCCAACCCTCCTGGTTTCACCGTGAGTCTCTTGGAATCAGGCCCTATCTCCCAGAGACTACTGAAGTCAAACCGGGAGATTTTAGGCACTGAAAGTCCGGCAGCACAGCGGGGCTAAGGCAGGCTCCCTACCTGCTGTAGCTCTGCACTACTCCTGAAAGGGACTGGCACGTCCCTGCGGCCCCTTGGGGGGAGAGGTGGCTCTACGCGCTGCCCCTGCCCCCAGCACCGACTCCGTAGCTCCCATTGGCCGGGAACTGTGGCCAATGGGAACTGCGAGGGCAGCGAATGCGGGTGCGAGCAACTTCTGGAGCCCCCAGGCCTCCTCCTAGGGCTGCAGGGATGTGCAGCTGCTCCTAGGAATGGCGCGGGGCCAGGGCAGGCAGGGAGGCTGCCTTAGCCCTGCTGCGCCACCACCCGGGAGCCGCCCAAGTTCAGTGCCTCCCAGCCAGAGCCTGCAGCCCACACCCCATCCTGCACCCCAACCCCCGCCCCAGGCTCAGCCCAGAGCCCTCTCCCACATTCCAAACCCCTTGGCCCCACCCCCTCAGCCCAGAGCCCACACCCTCTTCCACACCGCAACCTCTTGCCCCAGCCTGGTGAACATGAGCGAGGGTGGGGGAGAGCGAGCAACAGATGGAGTGAGCGGTGCGGGGCCTTGGAGAAGGGGCGGGGCAGGGTGGGGCCTCAGGGAAGGCGGGGCAAGGATGTTTGTGTGATTAGACAGTTGGCAACCCTACTTTTAGAGCCTGATCCAACTCTTACCAAAAAGTCAATTCCCATCGACTTCAATGGGAGTTGAATTGGGGCCTTATTTGCCACCTCCAGCAGTGCTGTCAGCTCAAGTCAGAGTGTTAAATTTGTTAGTTAAATTGTAAGCTAGCCCGGAAAGGCCTATATCCTTCCCTTCCCATGTAATGTGTTGAGAACCATGTCAGTTGGACTCTAGCAGAACTTGACTTCACTTCTAAGAGGGGAAACAGCATGTCTGAATGTAGAGGGGACAGGACTAGAGGAGAAAGGGTGTTTGATGAGAAATAGGAAAAGAATGAAAGAGATGGCAAAGGAGGTCAGGAAACATGAGAGGAGGGGGTTGGTTTGATAAGATGTGGATACCTTGGAACTGGACACAGAGCTAAAGGAAAACAAAATGAAGAAGTGAGGTGCCAACAATTTTACTTTTTAAAATTTAGCATGATTTTGGCCAGACAGAGAGAGAAGAGAGGATAGAAATGGATGAGGAAGGGGGTTTAAGCAGAGTGGAAGGCAACAAAAATCTGTTTAGGATTAGAGGCGAGAGTGGCTAAGGCCTGGTCTACACTAGGCGTTTAAACCGGTTTTAGGAGCGTAAAACCGATTTAACGCCACACCCGTCCACACTAAGAGGCCCTTTATATCGGTATAAAGGGCTCTTTAAACCGGTTTCTGTACTCCTCCCTAACGAGAGGAGTAGCGCTAATATCGGTATTACCATATCGGATTGGGGTTAGTGTGGCCGCAGATCGACGGTATTGGCCTCCGGGCGGTATCCCACAGTGCACCACTGACCGCTCTGGACAGCAGTCTGAACTCGGATGCAGTGGCCAGGTAGACAGGAAAAGCCCTGCGAACTTTTGAATATTTCCTGTTTGCCTAGCGTGGAGCTCAGATCAGCACGTGTGGCGATGCAGTTAAAAATCAAAATAAAGAAAGAGCTCCCGCATGGACCATGCGGATGTGATCGCTGTAAGGGCAGGCAAATCTGTTCTATCAGCGCTCTGTTACAGAAGACGAAATTCAAAATCATTTTTAAAAAATCTCCAGACAGACGCCATAGCAGGGGCTCAGCGCACTGCTGCGTGACAAACGTAACGGAAAGCCCAAGAATCAAATGGACGCTCATGGACTGGAGGACTCAAGCTATCCCACAGTTCCTGCAGTCTCCGAAAAGTATTTGCATTCTTGGCTGAGCTCCAAATGCTTCTAGGGTCAAACACAGTGTCCGCGGTGGGTCAGGGCATAGCTCGGCAATTTACGCACCCCCCCCACCCACCCCCAGAAGTGAAAGGGAAAACAATCCTCTCTTGACTCTTTAACATGTCACCCTATTTTTACTGAATGCTGCAGATAGACCCGATGCTGCAGCACTCAACACCAACATCCTTGCTCCCCCCCGCCATGGGTGGCTGATGGTGCAATATGACTGGTATCCGTCCTCGTCATCAGCCTATTGGCACATGGGGCAGTGCAAAAGGACTGGTAACCATGCAGACTAGCATCCGTTAGGTCGATCAAGGGTGCCTGGCCCTAATTTTTCATGGTAGATGGTACAGTATGGCTGATAACCATCATCGTCATAGCAACAGGGGGCTGAGCTCTGTCAGCCCCCACCCTTCATGTGTAAAAAAAAGATTCAATTGCCCCTGGACTAGCAGAGGGATGCTGGGCTCCTCTGCTCCACACTCCTTACTGTCCTGTCTGGACTATCATAGCAGCTGGAGGCTGCCTTCCACTCATTTCTCACTAACAAGTCAGTGTGTCTTATTCCTGCATTCTTTATTACTTCATCACACAAGTGGGGGGACAATGCTACGGTAGCCCAGGAAGGCTGGGGGAAGAACGGAATTAACAGGTGGGGTTGTTGCAGGAGCACCCCCTGTGAATAGCATACAGCTCATAATTTCTGCAGGATCTGACACAGAGCAGCTGTGCTCTCTGATACAGTGGTTCTCTAGTACACTTGCCCATATTCTAGGCAGGACTGATTCTATTTTTAGATACCAAAAAGGAGGGATTGACTCTGGGAGTCATTCCCAATTTTGGCTTTTGCGCCCCTGGCTAACAGCAGCCAGGGGCACTTATGACAGCAGCAAATGGTGCAAAACGACTGGTAGCCATGCTCATCTTTTTACCAATTTATGGATTGGTAGATGGTACAGTATGGCTGATAACCATCTCTGCTGTCATGCAAAAGCAAAAGCATGCTGCTGTGTAGCGCTGCTGAATCGCCTCTGTCAGCGGCATCTAGTACACATACGGTGAAAGTCACAAAAGGCAAAACAGGCTCCATGATTGCCATGCTATGGCATCTGCCAGGGCAATCCAGGGAAAAAAGGCGCGAAATGCTTGTCTGCCGTTGCTTTCCCAGAGGAAGGAGTGACTGACGACATTTACCCAGAACCACCCGCGACAATGATTTTTGCCCCATCAGGCACTGGGATCTCAACCCGGAAATTCCAAGGGGCGGGGGAGGCTGCGGGAACTATGGGATAGCTACAGAATAGCTACCCACAGTGCAACGCTCCAGAAGTCGATGCTAGCCTCGGACCATGGACGCACATGGATTTAATGTGTTTAGTGTGGCCGCGCGCACTCGATTTTATACAATCTGTTTTACAAAACCAGTTTATGCAAATTCGGAATAGTCCCGTAGTGTAGACGTACCTTAAGAGAAGTGACAGAGCAGAGCTGAAGGAGAGGAAAAGCTAGTATATGCTTGGTAACTCCATGAGCACAATAAACCTAAATAGAATAGAATGCCCAACACCAGATTTGGCCTTGTTATTAAGACTTGATGACCTGAACAACAGAACTGAATGCAGCTCACTGTCCCATAGGCATTGGTTCTGCAGGGCGATGGGAATAAGCAGCAGTAAAATCTTGTGTGACTACAGCAAACAGCCATTACTTTTGGTCTAGTTGCCCACACTGAGGAATAAGAACCCCTTTATACTCCTGCATTGGCTAGCTGGACCTTGGGCTCAGCATGAAGGAGTGCCTCCTGAATCAAGTGGGCTGGGAGTGGATGGGGAATGGACAGAAACTTGGTTCTGAGGCCTCCATCCCCATCCCCACATCCAACCCTCAGCCATACACTGTGTTCAGCCAGTGCAGATGCACCAGTGCAGAGGGCATCTGTTTGCTGCCAGTATAGGCCAGCAGCAAATTATTCCCCCTCACCAGAACAAGGAAGAAGCAGCACAATGCTCCCCATGGAAAGCAGATCTGTTGCTTTAAAAAGGTGCCATTAATTTGACAGTGATTGTTAATTTCATTTTAATTCTGTTAGGGACATAACATTTACAACAGCAGCAACACCTGTTGCATATCAATGTAATTAATAAAGCTGCTTGTGTAAGCAGAGACAATTTTAGTTTTATGCGCTCTTTCGCATTTAGAGAGGTCTCCCCGCCTCCCACACTTAGTAGATGCTCTAAGATTTAAAGATACAAGTGCCTGCTGAATAGCAGGTTTCCTCTCCCCTTTCAAACAAGAAAAGTGTTCTTAAATTTCATACACCTGTGCTTGCATTCAGACTAACCATATGGGGAACACGATCAATAAAACAGAGTTGCTAAAATATACGCTGAAACATGACATAAGGTGCGTCAGTACTTGTCCTGCTACAGCTTGCATGCAGTTCTGAAGGACATTTGGATTTCTGTTGTCATTAAAAGTACTGTTTTAATAACTATGATACATGATATGCCTGAATTGCAAGCCAGCCCTGGATTCAAGTACAGAATGTCCAATCACTAGTGTTTTCTCCTAGCTCATGCTAGGCAAAAAAAAAGTGTCACAATTTCTTTTCTCTTTCTAGATTACAGGCCAAGTTATACTCAGAAAGTTGTCATCTGGCCTCTGTTTCTGTGAGATAAAAGTTTATTGCATCACTCAGTTTCATCTCACATTGGTCCAATCTTAAAGAGCCCCTGTTCATTTAGGTCAGCCTGGTAAAAGATTTCTCAGTGGTTTGCTTTCCTGGCTGCTGAGGAAGTATTCCACTAGGATATAGTAAAATGCTTTAACATCAATTACGTTTCACAACAGGTCAGATGGTAGAGATGTCAGCTGCTTCTGTTACCTGTATTTGATTCTAAAATTAGCTTAGTTGTTTCCTGCTACAAGTGAGATGATAAGAGTGAAGCTTCACATACGCTGGAGTACATTTGAGCTGTGCAAGAACATATACTGAAATGATTAACTAGATTGTCCTTTCCAAGCACAAGAAACAGAGCTGCAGCTGACATCTCATGGCATCTTCTGGAATGGTGGAAACCCCAGCTCTACAACACTGTACCTGGGACCTTGTAGAACCCCTGAAGCAGTGAAATAGCTCTTTGGCACAATGGAGGGGAGCCAGAAAGAGTGGAATCGGGGACAAGCTGCTCTTAACAGCATTGTCCTGTATGGGCCTACTAGAGTCCATGTTGTTAATGCTTAAAACAGGATTAATTCCCACCTGGTTCCCTGCAGAGCCACAGCTAACCAGCCAAAGGACAGCCTCAGTCAACTACAACTTTACTTGGTGGAAGTTATGCTTCCAGGTGGGACATCACAGCCATCTGAAAGGTTATGGTAGTTGCCCATGCTGAATGGCTTCTGCCTCCCTGGATCCAGTGGTGCCCATCCCCTGCATTTCAGAGTTGGAAGCCTTGCCCCGTTTACTCTGTAGCCCCCTAAAATCCATAGTACTAGTAATGAAAGGACAAATTGCTTAAATTCTGCAAAGTGAACTTTAGAAGGAGTGACAAAGTTAAGGGCACTTTCCCCTCTAAAGGCCACCAATATCATGCTGTGCCTGTGTAGAGACATTTCTGCAAGCTGTTAGAGAGAATCGGAATGTGCTATGGAGCTCCTGCACTCCCTGCCCTATTTCTCCTGGGTTTTGTTCCCTCCCCATCCCACACCAATGGAGGAGAGGATTGTTCATTAGTTGTTTTTAAGAGAGATGCATTTCCCCCTTTGCACTAATTTGTTTTCTCCCACAGGCCAGCTCATATTACGAAATGCAAAATGCATTTGCTCCAGATCCTAGCACAGTGGGTCACATGCAAGGCATACCACACAAGACATTTCCTTTTGCAAATGAGGAAGTGATAAAATCATATCCTGGTGCGGAAGGCTCTGAAAGGGCAACAAACAATGGACTATATAGATAAGTCAGATTTAGCTCTTTTTGTAACAGGAAGTTTCTTGCTAGGAAGGCAATGATAGAACAGTGTGACTGCTTCCCATTCTGATCTAAAGAGTGCGTAAACAAGCCTGTTTGTAGTGTATAGGAATTGGGAAGTATCTCTTTAAATACTTGCCCTCACTCTGTTCCAGAAGCCACTAGAACCCATACATGTAGCTAGGTCTTGCATGTTCTATGTGTTTAGTCAACATGGTCACTTGGACCCCACTTTGCCCAGGTGGTTTCCTCATGTTATGCATGTTGTGCAACAAAGAGCAAAAACACAGCTGCTGTATGAACTGAGGAACTGAAACCAGTTGCTTGGCAATTTGTTCAATCAGCCTGGCCTTGAGAATCCTTTCAAAGTAGGAGATATCCTGAGCTTTCAGACAAGCGATGGGGTGGGAGGAGGGGGGGGGATGATGTCCATTTGACTCTCCTCAGAGGTTGGGAAAGTTAGCATAAATCACACCGGACAGGGATTGGGGCAGAGGGCAGATCAGTCAAAGGTGCATGAAAAATACAATTTATGACATGGCCTATCATGCCCATATGTGCACACAGATAGGAATGAGATAGGCACATGTAAGAACTGCTTCTCCTAGTCACCTGTTTGAACCAGTTCATCCGGTGAGGTAATGATGAGATAAAACTGATAAGTTTACTGGTACATTTTGTACACTGTTATTTTCTGCTCATGAACTTTGCTCATTGCAGAAAATCCTGACAAATGACATAAAAGGTCAGATCCTCAATAGGAGTAAAATGATGTAGCATCATTATGGCAATGGTGCTAAGCCAGTTTACAGCTGAGGATCTGGCCCTCTGTATTAGCCCTTGTGCAATTTTTTTCCTTCTCTTCCATGAACTCAAAAGTGACGTCACTAAGATTCCAAGGATTCCTTCTGAATGTGTCTATTTAGATTTAAAATAAAAACTCGAATCTTATCCAAACAGGGGTTCGTGGTACTTTCAATTGAAATAATGAACATGGGCTCATTATTAAGACAAAATTAGCCCACCACAGTGTTTCCCTCCTGAAATGAAATAAATCTGAACATCAGAAGGGCCAACAATAAGCACAGTTTAAAGAGAACAGAAAACTCATAAATACCATTAAAATGTTGACACGTGTGATAGATCCTTATGATTTGTGATGTAATATCTCTCTCTATTTTCAGTACAAGTCAACTAAACAATGAATTTTCTGTATATGCAGAAAGTTATTCTGTGTAACTATTCATTTCAAAGAAGTAAATATCATGGGATAGAATTTCCCAAAATAGAACAGAAGCTTTTAAGAAGCTTGTTGTTTTTAAAAGCAGAGTTGAATAAATTAGCATGGATTTTTTAAAAACTAACTTTGTAATTTTCTGACTTGTATCTCACTATAGAATTGGCGGAGAAGCCAATTTTAATATTAAAAGGGGCTTAAGTGTTAATTAGGATAGACAGATTTGTGTGTGTGCAAACTTGCACAAACTCAAGTCAAAGACTTTGTGTATCTCCCAGGCTGTGGTGAAATTTTACAAATCAGTTCCCACTGGTTCAAACATCAGTTTAGAACCCACCAAAGATTTAGGAGAATCTACATCAGGTGTGAGAAGCTATGCACAATTCCAATAACCTCATTGGCTAGGAGGCAGCAGGTCATGCCAGATATTGGGTCCTGAGATTACACAAAATAAATACATCTTCAGTATCTCTGATGTGTGGGGAAAGGATTCCTCACTATTTCCAATTGAGCTAATATCAGTTAAAGAAACAGAGAGCTCTTCAAGTTATTCTGAATGTGCATGCCAAGTGAATGGTGAATGTTGCCATCTTGGATGCCGTGACTGACAAAATCCTGATCTGGATGTTTACTAGGGAGATGGGTACCTAGAGATTGGCAGCAATATCTACTCACACTTTTGTAAGGGAAAAAAAAAGACACCTGGGAACTCAGGATAGGTCAAACAGCAGCATTTGCAATATGGGATTTTGAGCTGTTATATGGCCGTTAAAAAAGCGAATGCTGTTTTAGGATGCATCAGGCGAGGTATTTCCAGCAAAGATAAGGAGGTGTTAGTACCATTATAGAAGGCACTGGTGAGACCTCATCTGGAATACTGTGTGCAGTTCTGGTCTCCCATGTTTAAGAAGGATGAATTCAAACTGGAACAGGTACAGAGAAGGGCTACTAGGATGATCCGAAGAATGGAAAACCTGTCTTATGAAAGGAGACTGAAAGAGCTTGTCTTGTTTAGCCTAACCAAAAGAAGTTTGAGGGGGGATATGATTGCTCTTTATAAATATATCAGAGGGATAAATATTAGGGAGGGAGAGGAATTATTTAAGCTCAATACCAATGTGGACACAAGAACAAATGGATATAAACTGGACACTAGGAAGTTTAGACTTGAAATTAGACGAAGGTTTCTAACCATTAGAGGAGTGAAGTTCTGGAACAGCCTTCCAAGGGTAGTAGTAGGGGCAAAAGACATATCTGGCTTTAAGACTAAGCTTGATAAGTTTATGGAGGGGATGGTATGATGGGATAGCCTAATTTTGGCAATTAATTTGGCAATTGATCTTTGATTATCAGCAGGTAAGTTTGCCCAGTGGTCTGTGATGGGATGTTAGATGGGGTGGGATCTGAGTTACTACAGAGAATTCTTTCCTGGGTGCTGGCTGGTGACTCTTGCCCACATGCTCAGGGTTTAACTGATTGCCATATTTGGGGTCGGGAAGGAATTTTCCTCCATGGCAGATTGGAAGAGGCCCTGGAAGTTTTTCACCTTCCTCTGCAGCATGGGGCA
The DNA here is from genome assembly GCF_016161935.1 of Mauremys reevesii. Classification (NCBI taxonomy): domain Eukaryota; kingdom Metazoa; phylum Chordata; order Testudines; family Geoemydidae; genus Mauremys; species Mauremys reevesii. The sequence goes on from NC_052630.1 coordinate 61,478,617, forward strand.
CGGGTCACTTGCTAGAGGATTCTCTTCAGCTTGAGGTCTTCAAACCACAATTTGAGGACTTCAGTAACTCAGACATAGGTTAGGGGTTTGTTACAGGAGTGGATAGGTGAGATTCTGTGGCCTGCATTGTGCAGGAGGTCAGACTAGATGATCATAATGGTCCCTTCTGACCTTAAAGTCTATGAGTCTATGAAGACCTTTTAAGTATTATACAGGATTTTTTAATTTACGTTATTTACAGTATATCTTGATTGTTGGCATCATTTTTGACAAGCTTCTTTCTAGGCATCTATGCGAGTATGGCAACATAATTACTAAGGAACATAAAATGTTAAATGACAATATGCCAAACATATAATCCATTAAACACAGAATATACACTGTCCAATTGTGGAAAGCCTCTGGAAGTTACTAGTTGCATAGAGTCTTGAGGCAAACTGTAAATTGATAGCTATTTCAGTCCTTCCTGTCAACAATTCAGTCCCTTTTAAAACTACAAAGTTAACTGACCTTTAATAATTAGTTACAGCCTAGGACTTACTGAAAGAGCGGGAAGATACAAATAAAATAAATAATTCAGAATGTAAAAGAATTGACTTGAGCACAAACTTATTTGGGTAGTCCATTAAAAATATGAAGTGCATTCAAGATTTCACTCTAATTGATTCAATTTCAGTTTTTAGAAACTTGTGATTAATTTGCTCTCCACTGAAATTTGCTGAAGGTGCTTCTTTCAGCGTGTTTAAGGTCTATCTACATGGCAAATACGACTTTGCTGGGGGACTCATTTACAATGGCTTTGCTCCCAATGTGTTATAAAAATGTTTTTGCCTGCATAGATAGAACCCTGAAAAAAATCACGACTGTAGCATGGCCCCCTTAACAAGATTATAAACACAGTTTCGTCATGTCTACCTGTCATAGGTTTATTCCCCACTTTGAACTTTAGCGTCCACAAGATGGGGACCTGCATGGACTCCTCTAAACTTAAATCCTAGTTTAGATCTGGTACGCTGCCACCAGCTAGAAATTCCAGTGTCTAGCACACTCCCTTTCCCCCCTCCTCTTCCCCTGAGATTCCAAACAAGGGAAGAAATCAATCAGGTTCTAAAAAGAAAATATTTTATTAAAAGAAAGAAAGAAAGTAATACTATCTCTGTAACACCAGGATGAAAAATATTACAGGGTCTAACTTATAAACCAAGAGGGACTTCCCCCCCCTCCTTTCTCAGAATAATCAAAGTAACAGCAAACAGAAATAAAGAGATTTCTCCAGCAAACACACATTTGCAAATACAGAAATTAATTATAAGACTAATCCGCCTTTCTAATACTCACTATACTGAATAGAAGAAAATACTTCAGGAAACTTGGAGAGCCTGGATATACGTCTGGCCCCTCTTAGATCCAAAGAGAGAACACCCCCCAAACAAAGAACCCAAACAAAGACTTCCCTCCACAGAGATTTGAAATTATCTTGTCCCTTGATTGGTCCTCTGGTCAGGTGTCCGTCATGTTACTGAGCTTGTTAACCCTTTACAGGTAAAAGAGACCTTAACCCTTAACTATCTGTTTATGACACTACCTGATATAATCCCACACCACGCTGGGTGTAGTCAGGCCCACCGACAGTAATTCCGGGCCCCAGGGCAGAATAATCAGGCCCCCATGCACGCCCAAGCCACACCTGCGCGGAAGCAGTCCACCTGACATTTGGATGGTGCTGCCCCTATGCTGGCTGGTGCTCAGCGAGCTGCCAGCTGCGCTGCTGGGCACAGTCTTCTGGCACAGCCAGGGCTTCCACACACCCACCAGGTAAGGTTGCCAACTGTCTAATCACACAAACCTAAAGATCCTTGCCCAGCCCTGCCCCTTCCCTGAGACCACGCCCCTGTCCCTTCTCTGAAGCCCCACCCCCTACTCACTCCATCCCCCCTCCCTCTGTCACTCGCTCTCCCCCACCCTCACTCACTTTCACCAGGCTGGGGCACTGGGTTGGGGTGTGGGATGCAGGAGGGAGTGTGGGGTCAGGCTCTGTGAGGGAGTTTGGGTGCAGGGTCCAGGCTCTAGGCTGGGGCAGGGTGTTGGGGTGCAGGAACGGGTCAGGAGGTCAGCGCTTACCTTGGGCTGCTCCCAAAAGCGATCGGCACACCCTTCTGGCAGCGGCTTCTAGGTTGAGGTCCAGGGGGTCTCCACACGTGTCACTGCTTGCAGGCACCATCCCCTCAGCTCCCATTGGCCACAGTTCCCAGCCAATGGGAGCTGCAGAGTCAGTGCTTGGGGCAGGGGCAGCGCATGGAGACCACATCCCCAGGGGTCGCAGGGACATGTCCTGTGCCGACCACTTCTGGAAGCAGCACGGAGCGAGGGCACACAGAAAGTGTGCCTTAGCTGTGCTGCACTGCCAGCAGCGGTGGCCAGGGGCCCCAGGCCCTTTTAAATCACCCGGGCCCCTGGTCAATTGCCGCCCTCCCCCCATTGGCAGGGGCCTGGGTGTAATGTAGAGAAGTTCCAAAGCATTACAGGAGTGCTTTATATGTGTATATGTAAATAGTTAATAGAGAAAGTGCCAATAGATGGCAATCAAGAATATAGCTTAGTTCCTAGATTTTGTAGGACCAAATCAATGTGTTGTACAATGCAAACAGCTTCCACTGGCTGCTGTTTACCACAAAGGATACGTTCAGCCAGTAGTATAGTGGACTGAAAATAATTTTTTGAACACGGGGCATCCTAACTTGTAGATGGCAGTTGTTCATGGATTCTAGGGTGGCATTTTCACAAAAGCACCTAAATTGATTTAGGAGCACAAGTCTCATTGTCTGCTAATGGCACTAAGGGCAGCCTAAAATTATGATAAATGGTTTACAGATGGGGTTTCAAAAGTGTCCAAGGGTCTTAGAAAATCTCACCAACAAGCCATTTAACATAAAACTAGGCTCCCCCCACTGTTGTTTCATGGCTAATTGAACTAACTGCATGGGCAGTGGGTATCGTAGGCAGGGGGAGGCTACGCCTCCTCAAACAGCCTGGTGTGGCCCTGCCCACACTCCACCCCCAGCCTCCCTCCTGCAGTTCCTGGCACTCTGCCCTGGCCAGGCTGGCTGGGGCTGGGGCTGGAGGTAGCCAGCATGCCTCCCACAGGGACTTGGGGCGACTGGTGCTGGGGCTGGGGACACTGCAGCCATGCTGCCCAGCCACCCGGTACACTGGGGCTGGAGGCACTGCGGCTGCCTGGCACTGGGGCTGGGGGCCATGGCGGGGGTGCTCTGGGCTCCTGAAGGGGAGCGGGGCAGAAAGGGAGGGGCAGAGCCTAGGGCACAAGGGGAGGGCAGGGGCGTAGCCTCCCCCAACTGCTGGGTCACCGCCCCCCCCCCCATGGCTAGCTGAAGCAATTATGGTAAAAGCATGTTTACAGGCCAGTGCAAAAAACATGCAAAGTGTGCAGCCTCAGAAGGACCCTTATTATGAGCTCTGGGTTCTCAGGAACTTAGGAGTGGCTGGTCTGAAGACACAATCTCTGGAAGTGAGTGGAGGTAGAGCAACAGGCTCTCCCCCATTTCGCTAGCTCGGAGAAGAGTCCCATTCCCATTACAAGCTCCCCACTCCAGATTCCTGCCAGTATATCACTGATGCTTGGAAAGCCAACAAATACCTGATCAGGAAGCTATTGGAGTCTTTCTGGAGTCCTGTACATGTGTAACCAGGAGAACCTAGGTCTGGCATTGTTTATGTGGAGTCACTAACCTGGCATAAAAGGGGGGAAAATCAATAAAAATATGTGATAAACATAATTGTATTCTCAGCTGTTCAGAGCAAATATTGGACTCTGGTACATTTTTTAAGCCAGTTTAATACAATCACAAATCCTGTTATTCTGCTTGTATTAACTCCATCCATAATAAATTGTGTTGCAAGTGTCTCTCTCACAATTTAGGGGAAAGGTGTACAACACAAAGTGCACAAATCAAACAGTTCCAACTGAAATAGTATCCTTTGCCTCTTAGTCCAATTCTGTAGTACAACACAAAGTGCACAAATCAAACAGTTCCAACTGAAATAGTATCCTTTGCCTCTTAGTCCAATTCTGTAGTTGTAGGACTGGGCATTTCAATATTATAAATCAATTACTGTATGTTTTACTAGCAAAGATAAACAACACGAGAGCAGGGCATTCGGACTGCAGGAAAAACTTAGCACTTCCAGTAAAGCAGAATGATTTATCATTATTTTATTTTGAACCAATCTGTTCATCTATAAATATCACCACATTTTTCATTTTTCTCCATGTTTCTCTTATTATGAATTAATTGAAACATACACGTCACATAACTACACTGTGAAAAGAAAATCAGACAAGGAGACAAAACAAGGGAGGGGAGATAAGATTAGGTAAAAATGAAAAATGGGAACATTACATTCAGGACTTTTTTATTTTAAGAGGTCAGCATATGGTTTAGGAAAAAGAAGTGGTAATGTTAAGCACTGAACTCCTTACCAGGTTTGGAAATATGTAAAAGCACAGTGATTAACAATGGGGAAAGGACACTATGGACTAAGGCCCAGTCTAAACTAAAACACTATTTTTTTAATTCAAAACTCCCCTAGAAATCTTCTAAATTTGGGTCTACTTACCCAATTTGGGTTTACATCAAGGAACAGCAGCCTTTGGCACGTGGCCCGCCAGGGGTTTACCCTGGCAGGCCAGGCCAGTTTGTTTACCTGCCGCGTCCGCAGGTTCGGCCGATCGCAGCTCCCACTGGCTGAGGTTCGCCGCTCCAGTCCAGTGGAGGCTGCGGGAAGTGGCGTGGGCCGAGGGAACCGCGGCCAGTGGGAGCTGCAATCGGCCGAACCTGCGGACGCGGCAGGTAAACAAACCGGCCCGGCCCACCAGGGGGCTTACCCTGGCGGCCCGTGGGCCAAAGGTTGAAGATCCCTGTTTTACATAATACTAGACTTAATTATTCCTCCTTCGCTGCAATTACTCATCAGGGACTCATAATGGCAGAGAAGCTAGAAGTGCAGCAACTAATTGCTTATGGGTACCCCTTGCGCAAATATTTGATTTATATATATATAGCCCCATTCCTACACACTCTTGCACGCATGAGTAACTTTACTCACCTGAGGAGTCACACTGATTTCAGTAGGATTCCTCATGTGGGGAACTCAGGGTATGGCTATACTGCAACTGGGAGCATGCATCCCAGCCCAGGTAGAAAGGCACCAGCCAGCTCGAGTAGACCCAGCATGCTAAAAATAGCAGTGTGGCCACTGTGGCACAGTCTAGATACCTGAGTTGGCAGGCTTGTACTCAGGTGGCTAGTTCATGCCACAGCACCCATACTGCTATTCTTAGCACACAAGCTCAAGCTGAGCTAGGACGTGCCCATCTACCAGAGCTGGGAGACATACTCCCAGCTACAGTGTAGATGTACCTTCAGTGACTTCAAAGGGAATCCTTGGGTGAGTAAAGCTACATGCATAAGTGTTTGCAGGATCAGGCACCTACCAAGCAGGGGGAAATAAAATAATTTTAACATCACTACAAGAACTAGTTCTGAGAGTGATGCAACAACACTGATCAAAATCATGATGTGACACCATTAAAGGGCATTTCCATTAACAAGAAGAGGAAATGCAGCAACAGGCAAAATACCACACATATATAAGTGGTAGTCACTTCAGCTCCCACAATAGCCGTTTGAGATTCAAGTCTCTCAACTAGCCCTTTGGAACATAGTAACCCCTAACTGTTCAATGTCCCTGTTCTTTAAAATCTGTGAGCCCACATCTGCCCCATTTTACATTTGTAGTATTGCTGGTGGATCTGGCCTGCTGTCCTAGTCTCCTACCATTTATATCTGTTTGGCTCAGACTTCACTGATGAGACTTTTCCCCATTTGAAAGTGCAAGAATATGGAGGGTTTTGAATTGGTAAAACACCGTCTTTATGTCAGAATAAGAACAAGGACTTTGGTTTGGTCTTGGTGAAAGAGTAGTTTTATATCACTGTTTTCACTGTGTGGTTTGACAAAAATATTTGCCAAGTCTGTAAAACTGTAAACTTGGACTATCTAAAAGATCCCCACTCCCTTTGCAATAGCACAGTCATTAACATTTTACAGCACTTCTGACCTATAATGCTTAGCTCCTACTTTATTTGCTGTATATTATGTCTGTGTGTACAATACACCATATGGTGAGTAGGAAGTTATTGCATTAGACCTGGTTATGTAATTGCATGTTTACACTGAAACATAATTTACCATGGTTTTGCACACACTTGTGTTCCTTCAGCCACATGCTGTAGATGTGAATGGACAGGTAGAAGAGGAAATTAAATACCCAGATGTTTGTGGTCAACAGAAGTTCATCAAAAGTTTTTGATATCAGAAACAAAAAGGATCAGAACCACATTATCATTTATATCTTTGTTGAAAACCATATATCTCCATCAAAAATATGTATAATTGAGTCATTAATGTTAATTGAAATTGCACCTGAGCCTTAAGGGCAGGAAGTGATTCTTCCCATTTACTGTTAAGGTCACCAATTCTGGCTGGATGAATTCCTGGGGGTTTCATCACATAACATAATCTTTAATTCCTGGAGACTCCAGGACTATCCTTGAGGGTTGGCAACCATATTTACTGCCCACACCACTAAGAAACAAAATTCATTGCTTTCTTTGCTGTCCTGACACCTTGTTCTAGCAGAATAATGAGTTGTCATTCAATGGTTTCAATGGTTGATCATTAGTAGAGGTGAAAGTGACCCACACGTTTGGATTCACAACTAAGCTTCCTCAAAGATCCAGAAAAACCCATTTCTGATTTTCAATTTTCAACTACTGTACTGAGAATAACGTATTTAAATTGTACACAGTTAGAATACTAAAAAATCTTAATTGCTATGTAGCAGGGTGGACCCCTGCTCCGGCCCTGAAGGGGTTAAAAACAGCCCTGGGAAGGGGCCCAGGCTTGAGAAAGCAGCTTTTAAGCTGGGCTGATTGGGGAAGTGGCTGCAACTGGGCCACACCCCAATCAGGCCACAGCTGGCCCTATAAAAGGCCAGGGAAGCCAAAAGCCAAGACAATCTCTTTGCTTTCAGAGAGAGAAGGCCCTGGCTGCAGGGAACTAGACCGGGTACCTGAGTGGAGCAGGGCTGGGGAAAAGCAGAGGAGCTGGGGAGCTCCAGCCTGGAAAGCCCCAGGCTGCGGCCTAGCAGAGGGCTAACAGGTACTGGGAGTTGCAGAGGGCAGCCCAGGGGTAGGCCAAAGCAGCAGGTCCAAACCCTCCTTGCCAGTGATGAGTTGGCTGATACTGCAGTCTACCCCAGGACGTGGGGCTAGACAATGACTGGCAGTGGCCATACACTGAGGCAAGGTGGGGATAGAGGGTGGGGGTTCCCTGAGAGGGGAGACCCTGAGAGAAAGGGGTTACTGCCAGGGGGCAGCAACCCCATGTAAAAGGGCACCGGGTCCAGGGAGGGACACGGGGGGCCAGAAGACAGGCGGATCACCGGCCTGCAGAGGGTGCTCCAGTGCTGGAAAACAAGCTAAGGTGCCGCAGGGGTGAGTCCGACCCATCTACATGCTATAATTGAAATATTCTTACCAGGAGGAGAGACCTGGACTTATTGTTAGGACACAGGCCTGAGAGTTAGAATAGTTAGGTTCTATTCTTGATTGTGACACAGACTTCCAGTGTGACCTTGAACAAGTCACATCACCTGCCTTTGCCTCAGCATCTCCATTTGCAAGGTGGAGATGATACTACTTCCTCACCTCACAGAGGTACTAAAGGGTAATGACCATGGCAAGCCACTCCACTTTGTGCCTTCCTTTTCCTCACATTCTTTTTCTGTTTTGTCTATTTCATTTGTAAACTCTTCAACTCGAGGACTCTCTCTCAATGTGTCTATATACTGTCGCAACCCTATACATAGTTATGGCTCTGTATGGCCAATTGTCGGTCCACGGCCAGCAACACCGTGGTGTCATGTGCAACCCATAGAGTGCGGTGTGCAACATTATAGTGCTGTGTGCATTTTCCCGCTCTTTTTGCTTGGTCATCTAGGGGTCAGGCTAGTGCCTTGTGCAGAGATGCCAGTGTGCCGTGTCCAGATCCTGTTGGCGTGGGGGGCAACAGCTTGAAGCCTGAAGGGTTTAGGAGCCAGGGACCAATCAGATGCTGACACGAGTGAGTGAGACCCTTCGAATAAAACTAGGTTTCCCCTCAAAATTTGTGTGGAGTGTCCGTGTGTCAGCTGAAGGGCCTGATCAACCTTTCAGCCAGGGTCTCCTCCGGTTATAGCTAGCTCGTGTCGTGTCACTTTGGATTTATCGTCTTGGATCTATTTCTATCAGCTCGTCATGCTTCTGGTGTCTGTTCTGCTGGTCAGCTGCGCCTGGAGTGCGGTATTTGCATTCTAATTTCTGACATTTTGCTTACCTAGCTTCCTATCTTTTCCCCCTTCCTAAGTCGGTACCAAGTGTGTATATAGCATATAAAAGTTGAATTTTTGTATTTTATAGTATTTGGCTAATAATTGCACAGTTGTCTAGTTTGTAAATCTGTTCTGGGTTCTAGTAGATAGTTAATCATAGACTGTTTTAAGTTGTGTGAGTTACTGCTCTGTCTTTGTGTGGAGTGTTTGGGTCTGGGTGCTGTCTCCATCTGGGGATTAGCTGACCAAGGGGTTTCTGTCCCCGCGGTCTGAGTGAGTGGAACCTGCACAATCGCAGCCGCACCACACTCTGGGTAAATCCCTTAGTGTGAAAGCAAGGGCGGTTGAGGCAGTGGCCTGTGGGCCTCTTTTCTGTGTTGCACCGGGCACCGCTCTGACAAACCCGATTTCCATCTTGTGTAACTGGTGTGTCTGTCTATTCAGTGTGAAGCAGTGAGCAGTATAGATTTGTATGTTAATGATTTTTGGGTGTGTTTGTATTGTTTGATAACATCTCAGCTAAGAATTGCCTCCTCCCCTCGGCCCAATTTGTAACTTTCCCCCAAATAAACGCAGCCACTTGGCTTTAAACTTTATTCTGGTCCAGCCTGTTTTTCCTCTCCCAATACCAAAGTTATTCGAACCCAGATCGGTTTTGGACATATACAAAATCTAATAAAATAGGGCTGATATGAACTGGGGCCTCTAAGAAATAATAATAATAAATCAACATCCCTAATTCATTAAGCTCTTTGGGTGTTGGGCGATCATATCCAACATTACCAGCTGGCCCAGCAAAGGTAAGAGGCTTGCCATTTACTAAGAACTAAAGGACTTAATTCAAGTAATAGAGGGTTGTACTAGAGATTCTGGGTTTGATTCCCATTGACAAACAATATCTATCTATATATGAAGCTATAGCTCACTATAGAAGGTGTTATAGGAGTGAAACATTATTAATACTGTGTCTTTTTTTTTTTCTTCCCCCTTCCTTTTTATTTGCCCTCTTTGCAACTACCAGAATACCTGCATCAGATTACCAAACAAACCAACCCCCCTTAGCCAGCTCAGATCTTCCTTAGACTATGAGCTCCTCAAGGCAGGGACTTGAACATCTTGAACATCTGAAAAAACACCTAGTACAGTGTGGATTCTGCCATAAACAAGATACCGAACTAACAGCTTCCAATGATTCATTAAGGAAAGAACAGAATAAAAGTGGTGAAGCTACCATACGCACACCTATGCCCCACTCTTGCAAACACATAAAGACTTAACTTTTCTCCCATCACCAGTCCCATTAAGTCTTAAGAGGAGCTTAAAGATAAGCATGTATGTGAATGTATGTGTGAGTACTAACTCTCATAATTCTCACAGTATTTGGGTTTTTTCTTAAATTACATACTGGAGTCACATTATGTGAGAATTTCAGCTTTTTAAAAAAAAATTCTAGCCCTCATGTTTTTAAGAGCAGCTTGAACATATTAATTGCATCAACCTAAAGGTTCAAAAATCAGAAGGCAAGCAAAAAGCACTCAATTTTATTATTTAGCTTACAAATCTCATGATTTTTAAGGGTCTGACTCAGGATTTTTGAATACGTGGTTAGCAATACTGCATCAAACAGGGGAGGCATTGCTCTTCCCTTTTTCTACAAGTTACATGCTTATGCACACAGTAAGATTCACTACTATTGTAATGCTGTGTATAAGAAAGATGACCATTTGTCACTTGCTACCACTGTTATACCATTGCACAAATCTTGTACTGCTACAAACCTGATATAAGGACTTTGCAGTCATTTGTATGAATATGATCTATTAACCATATGTACAAAGGTATAGGAGAATCTATCTCACTAGAACTCACAAAAGAGAGTCCAGGCAGCAACATAACCTGAAAATGTTTCTTCAGTAAACAGTGTCAGTTTGCTAACTCTGTTACGTGCCTGATTATATTCAGCCTCATTTGGGGAGGAACAATATGGTGAGCTTTTTTATAGCTCGTATAAAAGACGGTTGATCACCTTTGTAACTGTTGTTCTTCGAGATGTGTTGCTCATATCCATTCCTGTTAGGTGTGCGCGCGCCGCATGCACGTTCGTCGGAAGATTTTTACCCTAGCAAGCCCAGTGGGTCGGCTGGGTCGCCCCCTGGAGTGGCGCCGCCATGGCGCCGAATATATACCCCAGCCGACCCACCCACTCCTCAGTTCCTTCTTGCCGGCTGCTCTGACACTGGGGAAGGAGGGCGGGTTTGGAATGGATATGAGCAACACATCTCGAAGAACAACAGTTACAAAGGTGAGTGACCGTCTTTTCTTCTTCGAGTGCTTGCTCATATCCATTCCAGTTAGGTGATTCCCAAGCCTTAACTAGGCGGTGGGGTCGGAGTGAGATGTCGCAGAGTGTAATACTGTGGAGCCAAAGGCTGCGTCATCCCTGGACTGCTGAACCAGGGCATAGTGAGAGGCGAAGGTATGGACCGAGGACCAGGTAGCTGTGCGACATATCTCGTGGATGGGCACGTGAGCCAGGAAAGCAGCAGATGAGGCTTGAGCCCTGGTAGAATGGGCAGTGAGGTGGCTCGACGGAACATGAGCTAAGTTGTAACAGGTGCGGATGCAAGATGTCACTCAGGATGAAATCCTCTGTGAGTAAACGGGTAGGCCCTTCATATGCTCTGCCACCGCAATGAAGAGTTGGGGGGTTCTGCGGAAGGGCTTTGTCCGCTCGATATAGAAAGCGAGTGCTCTATGGACGTCTAGGGAGTGCAGTTGTTGCTCTCTGCGGGATGAATGTGGCTTTGGGAAGAAGACAGGAAGGAAGATTTCCTGGTTAACATGGAAGGCCGATACCACTTTTGGGAGAAAGGCCGGGTGTGGTCGCAGCTGCACCTTGTCCTTGTGGAACACAGTATACGGAGGGTCTGCCATGAGAGCCCGAAGCTCGGAAACTCGTCTTGCCGATGTGATGGCCACAAGGAAGGCAGTTTTCCAGGACAGGTAGAGAAGGGAGCAAGTTGCTAATGGCTCTAATGGGGCTGACATAAGTCTGGTAAGAACCAGGTTGAGGTCCCAGGTCAGGGCAGGGTGACGTACCTGGGGGTATAGGCGCTCCAAGCCCTTGAGGAATCTAGATACCATAGGATGCGAAAACACCAAGCGGCCATTCTCCCCTGGGTGGAAGGTAGAGATGGCTGCCAAGTGCACCCTCAAAGATGATACCGGTAGGCCCTATTGCTTAAGAGACCAGAGGTAGTCCAAGATGGTGGGGATGGAGACCTCGGCGGGAAGAACGTTGTGCTCTCTACACCAGCATGTGAAACGCTTCCACTTGGCCAGATATGTTGCTCTAGTGGAAGGTTTTCTGCTACCTAAGAGTACTTGTTGCACTGGGACAGAGCAACGCAACTCAGACTGGGTCAACCACTCAGGAGCCATGCCGTGAGATGGTGGGACTGTAGGTCTGGGTGACGCAGTTTGCCGTGGTCCTGAGTTATCAGGTCCAGGTGAAGAGGTAGTGGGATAGGGTCGGCTATTGACAGGTCTAGCAACATGGTGTACCAGTGCTGCCTGGGCCACGCTGGAGTGATCATGATCAAGCGGGCTCTGTCCCTGTGTATTTTCAGCAGGACCTTGTGGACAAGTGGGAATGGTGGAAAAGCGTATAGCAGGTGAGTCGTCCACGGTATCAGGAAAGCGTCCGCTATGGAACCCTGTGAGAGGCCTTGAAAGGAACAGAACAGTTTCCGGGATCCAGGGATGGGATGATGGTCCCCAGGGATACCATACGGAACTTCAACTTTATCATGTATCTGTTGAGTTCCCGCAGATCCTGGATGGGTCTGAGACCCCCCCTTTGCCTTGGGGATTAGGAAGTAGCGGGAGTAAAACCCTGCGCCCCATTCGTGTTCCGGTACCTCCTCTATGGCTCCTTTGGCAAGGAGCATCCGCACCTCCTGGAGGAGGAGCTGCTCTTGAGAGGGGTCCCTGAAGAGGGATGAGGAAGGAGGGTAGAAGGGGGGCGTGAAATCAATTGGAGGTGGTACCCAAATTCCAGCGTGCGTAAGACCCAGCGATCTGACATTAGCCGGGACCACGCAGGGAGGAAAAGGGAGAGGCAGTTGGAGAAAGGAGGGAATGGATCCTGTGACGATACTGGTACGACACCCTCGGGTGCACCTTCAAAGGGAGGGTTTTGGCCCTGCAGAAGGTTTGGAGGAACCTTGGTTCTGGCCCCCTTGGTTGCCTGACTGCCTCCGGCGACCAGTTCTACCCCGCCTTCTAGCAAAGTCCTGTCTTTCTCTGGGCTGAGGGTAAGAGCGGTGTGGCTGGGGGCGGAAGGGCCTGCGCTGAGTCACTGGCGTGTGCATGCCTTGTGAGTGCATAATGACCCTGTTATCTTTTAGGCTTTGCAGCCTAGGGTCTGTCTTATCGGAGAACAGGCCTTGCCCTTCAAAGGGGAGATCCTGGATTGTATGTTGGAGCTCCGGGGGAGGCCTGAGACTTGCAGCCATAAGATACGCCTCATAGTAACCCCGGACGATAGGGGTCCTGGTCGCTGAGTCCACGGCATCCAGGGAAGCCTGGAGGGAAGCTCTAGCGACCTTTTTTCCCTCGTCCAGGATGACCGCAAAATCTTCTGCTTCGGGGAGAGAGATCGGTGCCGAGCAGGACCCTGCGCCGGAGATGGCCGGTGCTGCAGTGTTTTGGCGGTGCCGGCATGGTCCAGTGCCGGAGGAGCGCTGCTAGCAGTGTGCTCAGTGGTCGGTGCCGAGGACGGAGGATTCAAAGCTGCCTCCATGAGGAGATTCTTTAGGCGAAAGTCTCTCTCTCTTTCTTTTGTCCTCGGTTTAAATGCCTTGCAAATACGGCACTTATCTGTAATGTGCGATTCCCCGAGGCACTTTAGGCAAGAGTCGTGGGGATCGCTTGTGGGCATCGGCTTATGACAAGCCGAGCACGGTTTGAACCCCGGTGAACCGGGCTTGGCCCCGGCACTGGGCGCGGGGAAGGGGCTAATGCCCAAACCCCGCTGAACTATATACACTAACTATTTAAGAACTATCAAACTAACTATAACTATATATAAAACCAACTATATATAACAAAGATAGCGAAGAAATAAGGAGTAGCTAGGGAAGTGGAGGACAGCTAAGCCGTGCTCCACTGTGCCAACGACCAACATGGGCGGTAAGAAGGAACTGAGGAGCGGTCGGGTCGGCAGGGGTTATATATCCAGCGCCATGGCGGCACCACTCCAGGGGGCAACCCAGCCGACCCACCGGGGGTTGCTAGGGTAAAAATCTTCCGACAAACGTGCACGCGGCACGCGCACACCTAACTGGAATGGATATGAGCAAGCACTCGAAGAAGAATACAGTTGTTGTATGAGTCCTGATTGGACTAGACCAGAACAATCAATTTTTATCACCAAAAAAAATTGCTGTAAATGAGAATAGCCATTTTTTCTTTACTTGCCAATTTTCTCACTAAGCCCTGTCCACTTTGCAAGAGCTGCAGAGCAGAGTTGTCTGGGTGATTACACTGTCCAATTTAGAGTACTGCTTGTTTTGGCAATCTGAGTGCTCTTTGCTGGCCTTAAGCTCAGTTTTGAAGCTGTTTGTTTTCACAATTTTCCATAAACTATTAATGTAGTTGCACTTTCATAGACATCTGGAAAACAAGCATTGCTTAACCCTCCAAAACACATGACATCATCCATCTTCTGCTGTTCACAAAGACAGCACAAGAGCACCTGGCTCTATTTTGGGTGGTTAGAGATATTACCATTTTTGGTGTCTTGAGCCTATGTAAATTTGTAAGCCTAGTTTGTCAGAAGCTGTTAAGTAACCCAAACAATAACATGAATAGCTTTCTGTGGTTTCCAACTATTAACAGAAGGCAGAACAATAGCTTACAGTGATTCATGAAACACTGTAATAATGTCCTGGAAGTCTCTCCTCCTCCTTCAAGGACAGACATCACAGTTCCAGCCACTCAGCATTTCTGATCTCGCAGCATCTTTTCTGGAAGAAATGCTTTTAAATGTCAGCCCTTCTATACATGACGTCAAAGAGGCTGCACTGCTGAGCATCTTTTGGAAGGGAAAACAGTCCCTATACTTAGCCCTGGGTTTCCCCCTGACTGCTTCTTTGGTCTCCTTCTCCCACACTCTATTATTTGCCTTCTCCCATACCTCTCCTTCTGCTTCAGATAAGCTCCAAGTTAACTGTTGCCAAACATCCTCCCTTAGTCTCCTTCTTCAGAAAGATTTCTCAGTCTGTCCACTCCGCAAAGCTTAACAACTAGCCAGTTTGCTCTGTGCAATAGTGTACCCATACATACTATTAGGTTATGATGCAGTATGATGAAGTGGGAATTTTTCATAATATTTTGGATGAATATGTGCCTCAATTTCCCCTATGTACTGCATGATTAACTGGGCGGTGGGAAAAGATGGTTTATTCTTTGTAGAGATACAGGTGTGATTGTCACCTGTCTGTCTGGGGCCTGGGCCCCATGCCCATGCAGAATCTCAGAAGACAATGACAACTCTGCACAGACATCTGGTACCTAGCAACTAACAACCAGGAACTGCTGATCTCTTCTGCAGGAAACCAGCCGGTTTTGACCCTTGGAGAACAAAGAACTAAGGCGGATAGACAGGTGATGAGAGGTTTGCTCGGGAAGAAGAACAAAGGACTGGGGAGAGGCAGAGGGGATTGTATAGTGTGGGCTGCTGGAAGCAGAACACACTTCTGGAGTGGGAATCTGCTGGGCTGGGGAAAGAAAGAGAGCTTGGGGCTCAGGACTGACCCCAGATGGACTATGCTGTTACTCTCTATGTCAACCAAGGACTTTCTACACTGTGTTCCAAACACCTAATAAACCCTTCTGCTTTTTACAGAACCCTGCCTGAGAGTCACCCCAGATTAAGGAAGCTAAGGGTGCATTACTCCCTTGGATGTGCAAGTCTTCCTCAGGTGTGCAATTTGAGTGGACTCACTGAGGGGAGCACGTGGAGTGAAGCAGGGGTGCTGAAGGTTCAGAGGGTCTGTCTCAGGATGTGGTGAAGCCAAGAGGCTTACCCCAGTGAAAGAGAGTGACTTGGGCTGGGAGGGATAGCACGCTGAAGGGGTCCTCCTAGGGCCTGTTCCAGAGCTGTGCAAGAGAGCAATGGATCTGTGATATGCAGCACAAACCACTTAAAAATATGACCAGTCCCCTTGGCTTCAACAGGACAATTCACATGATTCAAGTTAAGCATGTGCTTAAGAGATTTCCTTGATTGAGGCCTGAGATTGTGAACTCTTGATAAGAGGAGAGATTCTGGGCCAGAACCTCAGCTGATGTAAGTCAGCATAACTTCATTTACATTCATGGAGCTACACAAATTTACATCAGGTGAGTATCTGGATCTCTGCTGTTAATTGTTATGCGCTCTTATGGCTCTGTATATTCAAAAGAAAGACACCTACACTAATTCCAAACTTCTTTGGCATTTCTCCAAAGTCATACCAGAATTTGCTACTTAAGCACCATGTAGCTACTTAAATTAAGTTAGTGATCTATAGCTTTACACACACACTATAAATTTAAACCTCCAATGATTGATTTATAGCAAGGATTTAATTAAATCAGTCTCTTAGAGGATTTCCTTAAAATATATACAGATATCCACACATACAATAACTGTTGAAAGAAATTAGATGCAGGTGAAACATTAGGCTTGTTTTATATAGGCAGAAATAAGACAGAATATAAGGCAGAAAACTTACAATTCGGGATGAAGAAATACACTCCTATCTCACTTTTCATTCCCTGGGACCAGTCTTGCACACTGCCATTCACACATAAAAGCGTGAATGGAAAAAGGTAGTTTTTGCATTAAAACTATATTAATTCAATTTCCAGCATTTCTAATTACCATATATATTCGTTCATAAGCCAGATTTTTTTTAGTAAAAAAGGGAAGCACCAGAGAAGGGGGTCGGCTTATGAATGGGTATAGAAAGGGAGAGGTGGGACACAACCCCTCCCCCCAACAGAGGGAGCAAGGAGAGCAGCACAGCCAGCAGAGCCAGAAGGGAAGAGGCAGGGACAGAGTCTCTCCACTTCTGGCCACGCTGCTCCCCCGCCAGCCTCCAAAGCAGCTGCAGCTCCAGGGCTGGCAGGCTGCAGCCGTGTCGCTCGGCTCTGCTCCCCAGAGCAGGCTGTGGCCGCGCCACCCTGCCCAGCCCACTGGAACATGCTGTGGCCGGAGCAGGCTGCAGCCGTGCTGCCCAGCCTGCCGGAGCAGCTCCAGCCAGGCCAGAGAGATCCTCCCCAGATAAGGTGGGAAGGGATGGGATAAGGAGAGTGCGGGGGTCCCAGGCTAGGGATGGGGTCATGTGGGGGGTGGTCACTGGGTTACTCCCCTGACTCCAAGCTTCTCCCCCGCAAAACATTTCCCCACCAGTTGCTGTCCCAGCCTGTCAGGGTAAGCAGCTGGCGCACCAGGATGCTTTGTTTACTTAGGTTTACCGCTGTGCCTATGGACACTTGAGGTAAACAAACCATCTTGACCCCTCAGCTGCTTATCCTGATGACTTTGGAGCCAAAGTTTGCTGACCCCTGAATTATAGGGTCGGCTTATGAACGGTTAATAAAAAAATTTCATTTTTACTTATCCATCTTGGGGGGGGGGGTGGCTTATAAACAAACCACCTTATGATCAAGTATATACGGTAAATACTTTTCTTCTAATTGCCCTTTTTTGTTTATTTTGGTATTTCCTATTGTTTTAAATGCAGTCTTCATGACTGATCAGATTTATTGACTTTCTCTAGTATTTTAGTTGATGTATTTCATGCTCATTATGAAACAGAAATTTATAACATAACACTGGAGAGGTTTCAGGAAGTTTTAATATCTCTACTTGATTAAGGGAATAACTATTCCCTTACTGTTCCCTCTACTATTCACTGTATAGAACCTGTTATTTTTATTTGAACTCTGTGTGCTGTTTGTGATGAGAGAGAACACTTCATATCTAATTAGTAGTTCGCAATGAGTCATGAGATGTGAATCAAGTTCAATGGTAAATTAATCACAACCTATAGCACAGCATCATCTATTGCCACTTCCTCAACGTAATCTCGCTGTTTTATGGAAATCACTAATGCTTTCAATGTCCAAGGTTATAAGCATCCTAAGAGGTTTGGTCCTTTTATTATCCAAGATCGTAAACTTAATGGAAACCATAACAAACATCGAGAGAATTAACACTATTGAAAACAAACTATAAATCACAGAATCATAGAACAGTACCCTCCAGAAAAGAAGCCCTGTTACATAAAACTGTTTAAAGAATGAAATTTTAAGTGTCAAAGTAAAAGATCATATTAAATGTTCCCTGTCAAATAAATATTCTTGGAATAAAACTGATGTTCTAAGATGTTCTGTGGTTCAGACACAAATACATCAAATTCTACTAAGTGGTGTATTTTGAGGAATTATTGAAACAAAATGTGATAAAAAGCAAGAATATGGTTCCAATTCTGTCCAAGATGCATATACAAGATTCCCGTTTTCCACAGGAGAGATGAGTGAATCCAGGGGAAAGCAGCATTTGCAAATATTTTTTTAAATAAAAAAGAACTACAAATTCATTGTGCAGATACTTTATTCACTTTCTGCAAAAATTTGTCCAAGCAAATTTTTGTTTGAAAAAAAAAATTGCAAACAGTTAAAGTAGCACAAAAACTCATGCAAATGTAAATTCAGAAACAAAAAGCCTCTGCAGTTATCTAGAAATCTCTGTGGATTTATTTGGAAGGTCATCCTGCCAAGAGAAAAAAAACAACAAAAAAAACCCCCAAAAAACTATATTATGTGATTAGCTTGCCATCCACAGCACAAATACCAAATACTCTCAGTGGCCATATCCTGTTTACCTTTTTCCTCAATCCCAGCTCTGTCTGTTATGTTCACCCAATCTTCTCCCCCCACTAGAAATCATCCATCACTTTCTCCCTGTCCCCTACTCAGTCTTTCCGACTCCCCTTCCTTCCCCCACCATCCTACCTGTATTGTCTTCTCCACCTTAGCCCAAGTCAGCTGTCTCTTACACCAAAGCCAAGAAATGTCACATCTGGGTAACATTAATGCATTTTGTCTTTATCACACTTGCCCACATGTAAAGTACAATATGGGGCAAAGAAAGAGAGAGAGACTGCCAAAAACACATGTGCTTTCATATACTATCTGGCCTGGGGTAGAATACACTAGGCTGTAAGCCAGAAAACCATGAGAGCTAGGATCACTTCTTTCACACACTGCTGCTAACAGACCAGCAGTTCAGTCTTTATTACTGAGCAAGGCCTTGTATCCATACCTGGAACAGAACCCAGCTGTCTACTATCAGAGACCCCAGTCTCAGCCACTCAGCTACACTGCTTCTCAAGTGCTTGGCTATGTTGTCTGTTAGAACTAGACTAAACTCCGCTCTCAGACCCAAGAATCTTGATACCCAGCATGCCACTGTTGTATCACAAAAAGTTCATTAGGAACCCACTAGAAGTGTCAGGTCCAACTTTAATGTCTGGACCACACAGCCAATGACAGCCTACCTCTACTAACAGTTACCTATTAGTTTAAGGGGAGGCGAGCTATACTATGGATGTGAAGGGGCTAGGTTCAAACTATGCTGCTAACTCACTCAAGGCAAAATAATGTAGGATAATGTCATGAAAGTCTGAATCATAATGCATACACACAGAGGGGCTGAATTAAGGCTGCTCAAATAACCTTAATTCTAACTTTTGAGTGCTTGACTTGCAAGTAAAAGCTTTCTTTTACCAAGAATGCAGGATATATCTAGGAGACCCCTTTTAAGATTTATTGGGCAACTGGATGCTTCAGGGCATTCCTACACAACCTTACTTCTGTAAGTTACTAGATGGAATCCCACTCTAGGGATTCAAAGCTGCTCCTAGTTAATGGATGTGTGGCAGTCCTGCTAGGATATGGGTTTGGAGAGGGACTCAGATCCATTTTTTACATCAAAAACCTACCACCACACTTCAGACTAGTTGACGGGCTCAGAGGAGAGACCAGAAAAAGCATGGATAATAGATAGTGAACTACTCCTGGTACTACTAAAGCAGAGTTTCTCAGCCTTTTCAAGCCACCCTTTGGCTGAAGTAAAGAAAAAATGTTCATGGTCCTCCTATATTTATTAAAAAACTGTAAAAAAAAATGTATCAGTGACAAGCCAATATAATTTGTGTGTTTTGAGAGATTATCGGAGAATACATGGGGTGGAAAGAGCAGGGTTTTCTTTACTTTAGATTGTAATAAAATTTTCAATGCCCACTGGTTGAGAAACACTGCCCTAGAGAAAACCCACCACCCCACTGAAATAGCAGCCAAGGCTATGTGTGGGAAGGTTGCCCTGCTGCTGCCCTGGGTATACACAAATGACTCCATTGTGTCAAGCCAGCACTTTCCACCAACAATAACTCTATGCAGTTATTTTAAATCTAAAGTTCATGGGTTTTATACAAGTTATCTCATTAAACAGTTTGCATGAAATGTCTTGGCACAGAGCTTGGCAGGTGTAGTCTTCCCTAGTCACCTTTCAGGGGAGCAAGCAGGAATTCTTCTTTCCCTGTGCTGTGGAAAAAAGGAGCCAGGAGCAACAGGGGTTGTCTCTGCTGGGTCCCTCCTATGGGCCCTTGGTGTCTGTCTCACTCCCATAGACCGAGATTAAGGCACTTCTACTACTTCTCCTCTACGCTGCCCAGCAGAACAACCTATGCAGTTAGTCCAGCAGGTAAAACCACAAACCTGAGATGATGAAACTCTTCTTTCTGACTCCATCTATCTATTTGTACTTCACCTCTGGGTTAACATTTGTGAGGTATGAGAACAACTGTAGGAGGATAAAAGAGAGAAAAGTCAGAGAAAAGGGGAAGCGATATGCCTCCTATTGCTGGTTGCTTACAAGCAGCATATATAGATATTTAGATATTGATATAGATATTTTATTTAATTCACATGCAATTTAAGAGGATGTTGAAATGTTCTTTGCTAAGAACTGGCCCATAACACCACCGCCTTCCTCACTACAACTTCAGACAGAGGTAAACTATCTGAACTATGCAGGACCCCTCTTTCTCTCCAGTACTAAAGCCTTGCTACGACTAAAAAATGTGTAATGACACATTTGGATTGTCTGGTTAGGACTTTTTGATGATGTCACCCATGTACCAATTTCTAGTAGTGTATATCTGATAGCTTATTGTCTTTGAGAACAAATCCTTGCACACCTTATATTAAATGTGTGGGTGGGTGGAGTTAATAGGGAAGATGAAATTTAATAGGAGCAGGAGGAAAAGAAAGAGGCTGAAGGAGAAATTACATGTTTAAACTTTTCCAAGGGACAAGCTGTTTCTCAGCAGAAATTTCGGGATCTCCAGTCACTTTTAATCACTTTCTAATGTTAAAAACTAAAATGAGAATTGTTCAATATTGCAAATTTAGTTTTTACCATAGAACGTGAGTTTACGATTACTATTACTGTTGAATCCCAAACTTTTGCTGAAAGGATATCTAGGCTTCTAGAGGATTAGAGAAGTAACTCAAATAATCCAGGGAGAGCCACTAAAAAAGGGTGTTTGGGGGAAGGTGGGGAGTTAGAAAACGAAGTCATATTTTTCTTACCCTTCAGTAACCCTTTTGCCAAGTGTCGTTGGCAGCAGAAAGGACCAGATTCTGTTTTCTAGGGGTTCCTTCTGAAAACTTAAATAATACCACCTCAAGCCCTCACCCAGAAACCTGGGAAACTATATTTATCACCCTGAGTGCCCTTGACAGACAATACTTCCCCACGTACAAACACTGAATCCAGGAGTTGAACACAAAGAGCTTTACTGGGCGAGAGGGAAAAGGGTTACAACAGAATAAACTTGGGAACGCCAGCAATTAATAAATTATCAATATCTATTAAGTAGGATAATAGTGTTAATCTATTAATTGCTGGCTTTCCCAAATTTATTCTGTTGTACCCCTTTTCCCTCTCGCCCAGTAAAGTTCTCTTTTTCTTTTGATAGCATTCACAGGACCAGCCTATGACACATTCTGTGGGCACATAGAATCCCCCTCCATATAATCAACATAATCAAAAGCTTTTATTTCAACTTTACATGCAGTGTTGATCACCGTGAGCTCAGTTTTGAAGTCAAAACAGGAGTACATCAGGGGTGTGTCATGTCTGCAATCCTCTTCAACATTGTCATCGACTGGGTAATGCAGCGTACAACAGAAGACATGCCAAGAGGCATTAAATCTTCTCATCCCTTGAAGACCTGGACTTTGCAGATGATCTCACTCTCCTATCACACACCCAACACCATATACGAGAAAAAACAACTCAACAGATTCAGCCAGCAAACTGGACTGAAAATCAACCGCAATAAGACAGATATCATAACCTTTAATATTGCCTCACCATCACCAGTACAGATAGAGGATTATGTTCTCACCAATGTAGAAACATTCACATACTTGGGCAGCACCATCGGCCAGGATGGTGGAACAAGCCAGGACATCCGGAACAAAATCAGTAAAGCCAGGAACACCATCAGGAGCTTAAATACAGTCTGAAAATCATCAAAATACAACACCAAAACCAAACTCAAGATTTATCAGAGCTGCATACTTTCAACATTACTTTATAGTGCAGAATCCTGGGGAATGAGAAAATATTGACAAGTCCAAACTGTCTTCATTCCATACAACCTGCCTCAGAAAAATCCTCCGTATCTTTTGGCCCAAAACAATCTCAAATCAAGATCTATTGACACAGTGCAGCCAAGAAGATATGAAGAACCATCATTGCCAGGAGGCGTTGAAGATGGATTGGCCATGTGCTTCAGATGGAAACTGATTCCATCACCAGAATAGCAATAAGATGGACACCTGAAGGCAAACAAAAAATGCAGCCGCCCAAAAACAATATGGCGAAGAGTTGTGGAAGCCAAACTGAAAAACCTGGGGGACAGCTGGGGAACGATTGAAAGACTTGCCAGAAACAGACAGGAGTGGAAAAGCTTCATCACTGTCCTAAACGCCAGAAGTGTAATGGGAACATGACAATGATAAAAAGTAGGTTCTCTCCCCCCGCCAAAAGTATTTTAACAATAGTCCCAACCCCAGTCCTCCTCTTGCAGTTGAGTGACTAAACGCATTCTACCTACTTCCCTTCTCCCCAGTTTCCCCCGTTTGTTGTCCAGAGTCAGAAGAGTCCAGGAATTCTGTCAAGTTAGTCTCCAGCCTCCAAAGAAAGTGCTGCCTGTGCTGTTCCAGAGGCTCTCCCACCAGACTTCAGCTTTCATTACTGGGTAGAGGGGCCTGCACCAGGGTCCGTCAGACCTGGCTTAAACCCAAGCTACCTCAGAGCCATCACCTGCCTCAACTCAGCTCTATCTACCACCTCAACACCACTTCAGCTCAGCTCTTTCTGTCATCTCAGTGCTGCAACTGTCTTGAACCTGCCTCTATCTTTGGAGAGGAATCTCTAGTACAGAGGACCCTTAACAGAGTCCTTACTGCCAGAGAGGCAGACTCCATAGAAAATATGAACATCTTTCTTCTCTCTTCTTATCCAGGCTCAACTGTGCCTTACTCCAGTCTTGGTCAGGGTGACCCTTCACCTCTGGCACAGCTGGTGCAGTTTCTGGTCTTTTCATTTCCCACCAGGGTCTATAGCATTTTATTGGTCCCCAACCCAAAAAACTTAACTGTATTTTAGCCAAAATACCCAAAACTGTTGGAGAATTGAAATGCAGATAAGAACTAACCTATTCACTCACTTCCCCTTGCTCACCAACAGATGCCCGTAAAGAGCTCCTTCTCCTATGGAGCCTCTGCCCCGCTCTGGAGTTCTCAGGCAATTCTGGACTGCTCTTCTTCCTGTTCACCAATGCATGTCAATAATAAGCGCCTTACTCTATAGGTAGGCTTGAAAGGATAATATTTTTATTGGTAAATGTTGGTAAACACCAATTTTGCCATACACACACAAACCAAATATTTCCATCAATAATAATCTAAAGGTACAGATAGGTAAAGTAAAAAAAAATTCTGCTTGAGAACTTGAGTTTGATTTAAGGCTAAAATGTTGACATGCTGTTGACAGTTCATGTTTTAACTGTTATAAAGCTTTATGTTTTTGAATCTCCAAGTCTGTGGTTATTAAATAATTCTAACCTGTCCCCTCATTTTCTGAGCCCCCCCATAATTTCCTGCAACTGTGAAAATTTAAACAGATAAACATTGGGAAAAATGCTTAAAACCCATAATTTTGTGCAACTGAAAATTTAAATTGATGAAAATATTTAAAAATGCTTAAAGATAATCATTTATTTTTTATAATTTTGATGGATAATATCAACCACCCTAAAATCAAATTCTGCCAAGCCTATCTACAGGACTTCAGGGCACAGGACTTGCACTTCTATTGGACACAGCTTTTTCTAGTGGAAAGGTATTTTCCATAAGCCATAACAGTGATTTATTTTATTAAAATGGAATTTAAAATTAGTGAGACACATTCTAACAGAAACATGCCAAGCCAGCATGTGCATTAGTAGACTAGAAGGGCACTTTGAATACCACTAGCCTAACAACATACACATTTTTGTACTTCTTGCTATCTTTATTCACCATTTGGCATCAATAGCAGCAATCAATAGTGTATAGTGAGATAGTTTAATAAACCCTATGGGGCATATTAAATCTGTTCTATTTTATAACTGGTTTGGTCTTGTTTTCATTCATGTAGCTAGTTAAAAATTATCCATTAAAGTAAAATCCTTATAGAGCGTAGGGGAATCTGACTGGTTGGGGAAACAATAACCTTTGGTTCTCACTGGGTATCTATTGTGAGAAAGAAACCAAATGTGTGTGTATGTAGATAGTGTCATTATTCCCCGCAAATAGAAAGCATTCCCCGCAGTTAAAAGCACAGGTAATTCTTTGTATTCAGGTAATGGTTTGCAGATGTTTCATATCCACTCATTTAAACATTAGCCAAATTAAGAAAAATATTTGCTTTATTTTTCATTTATTGAACTGTAAATATCTGGTGCTGATAAAGTTTCAGAAGGTGCTCTGTTACTGTCTGAGATGTCACCCAAGCAGTTAGCAATGCGTGTTAAAAATCAATCAAAACATTAACATTACCTTCAACTAGTGTAATTAAAGGACCCCAAAACTGTACAAATTGGGGGAAACACTTGCTTATCATGGCAAGATAGTATTTTCATCAGTACACATGGCAAATACCTTCATTAGAATAAGCTCCACTAGATATTGTTAATAAAGGGAAGTGAGATTATCCAGAACAGACAAAGAGTCTCCATGGTTGAATTGCTATTTTGCAGTATTTGTGGATATTGCACATAATAGAGAACACCACTTCGTGTCAGACTCTATTGAAAGGACACAAGCCAGTCATTGTAATTCTTCATGAATGCCTTTCACAGTGTTATCACTACTTTTGTAACTAAACTATTTTTTGACATCAAAAAACAAAATAAATGCCAGACAGCATATTCAGTGCTCCTTACATTGCTCCATTCCCGCTGAAGTGGATTGAAGATCACACTACCTACCAGCAACTGCAATTTAAAAGCCCCTGCAGGTATATATAAAAGTAGTATACGCTAATATAAGAACTTTACTGTTTTATTTATAGCTGATTTTATTAATATTTGGCAATTATGTGACACATTACAAGAAGCCCCAGCCAAGATAGGGCTCTCATTGTGCTAAGCACTGTACAAATACATAGTAAGAGACATACCTTACCCCAAAGAGCTTACAACCTAAACAGAGAAGATAAATAAGTTTTA
Source organism: Mauremys reevesii (assembly GCF_016161935.1). Classification (NCBI taxonomy): domain Eukaryota; kingdom Metazoa; phylum Chordata; order Testudines; family Geoemydidae; genus Mauremys; species Mauremys reevesii. The sequence goes on from NC_052630.1 coordinate 61,503,969, forward strand.
TCACCCCTATGTTACAGATGGGAAACTGAGGCACAAAGAGATTAATACTTGCCCAAGACCACACAGGAAGAGCCAGGAAATGAACCCAAGTCTCCTAAATCCACCTCCTCAGCATGTTTTTAATTATCACCCTTCTTTGCTCCGCCACTATAAAAATTGTATTGTGCACTGGTATTTTTAACCCTTAATAGAGCTTTTTTTTTTTTGTTAAGTAACATGAATTATTCCAATTTCTTCTGGACTCTGTATGAATGGCTTCTGTAAAAGGTTGCATCTAGTGCAACAAGGCACTTTTAATGCCTCTGAACTCAAATAGAGACAGCAGCAGATATTTTCACAAAGTTCACAATGTATTTCAACTCACTGTAAATTTGACACCACTTCTGGGATTCTTTTTCACATTGACATTGTTAAGACTGCATGGAAACAAGGCAATTTTAACAATAATAATCATAGTTGTTAATCTAGGGTCCAATAACTAACAAAGGCATTTGCACTGTACTCAATGAGTAACTAGGTTCTCAATGCTGTTGATGGCTAACTATTTACACAGTCTCATTGACTGCAAAGGGACTACTCCTGTACAAAGTTCTGTAGTCTGAAGCAACACATGCATATGTATTATTTTTAATTCTTCTAGAACAGAAGACTCTGGACTCATATATGAATATTGATCGCAATGGGAGCTAAAGTTGCTTAGCCCTTCAAGATCCATCCCAGTGCATAAAACATTTGTGTCCAGATGACAAAGGTTGTTGGAGGCATTGGAAAGTATTGTCCATTCACCATAAGCATCTGTTACTGTAATGTTTCCCTGACAATTAGAAGTTGTTTATCTTTACATTAAATTCTTTTTCTGTTGCATAAACCTAGAAATTACAAACACCTAAGTTTTACAAACTGGAATGGTGTAATATTATTGGGAATCACCAGATGGCACTACTAAAGAGTTTTACCAGTTTTCTTTAAGTGAACGTAGAGGCCATTAGATCTTAGAAGAAATGCTATAGTTTCAATTGCAGGGTAGAGCTTTTTAGAAGCTGAGTAAATTACTTGTAAAGTCTGTTCACCACCTGAGTCTCTCTGGCAAGTATTTCTTAAGTGCAGAGCTGTGTCTCTAACATATACCCAAACAAAAAAAAGTTTGGGGTGTCAAAAAACATTACAAAACATCAAGGATGGAAGATTAACTCCTGAGGGTTTGAGGTAAATACATCCTATGTTTTTTCCCTGCACTCACTCTATGGTGATATTGCTTTTCTATATTTAATGATATTGTAATGAAGTGCCTAAAGATCACGCCTTTTAAATATATTTGTATTATCTCCATAACGAGGAGTAATGGTGTGATAAATGAAGGGGAGTGGGGTAGCTCCCTTTTTATGGACACCCAGACAGCCAGTTAACTATAAAATCCCTGGTAGTAGCTGTTCTCTACTTGCTTTACCTGTAAAGGGTTAAAAAAAGCCCATAGGTAAAAGGAAGGGAGTGGGCTCCTGATCACAAGAGCCAATGGGAGGGCTAGAACTTCTAAAATTGAGGAAAAAACTCCCCTTTTGTCTGTCTGTTGTTGTTCTCAAGAAGGAGGGGACAGAGCAAAGACAGGGCTGGAGCTATGCTGTAAACCAGGTTTATCTCTCTCATTTTTGTAAGGCATTTGTAGCACCTCTGTGCTAATCCCAGGTGCTTTTGTTTTGTTTGTAACCTTTAAGCTGGACCTCAAGAAAACCATTCTTGATGCTTAATTATTATATTTGCTCTTTTTAAATCTAGCCATAGCCTAAGATCCAGATGTATTTTCTTTCTTTTTGTTTTTAATAAAATTTACCTTTTTTAAGAACAGGATTGGGTTTTTTGTGTCCTGAGAGGTTTGTGCATATGTTGTTTAATTAGCTGGTGGCAACAGCTGATTTCCTTTGTTTTTTCTCTGCTCTTTGCCGGGGGAGGAGGGTGGGTGGGTGGGTGGGTGTGGGTGTGTGTGTGAGAGAGAGAGAGCTTGAGGGTACCCCACAGGGAGGAATTCCCAAGTGTACCTTCCTGGGTCAAAAGGGGTTTTTTGCACTTGGGTGATGGCAGCATCTACCCATCCCAGGTCAGAGAAATGAGGATTTTTACTCACTAAACTTATGCCCAAATAAATCTGTTAGTCTTTAACGTGCCACCAGACTCCTTGTTGTTTTTTTTAGAGAGAAGCTGTAACCTTGGGCGTGTAATACCAGCCTGGAGTAGCCAATATTAATTTTTAGAATCCTTGCGGGCTCCCACCTTCTGCACTCAAAGTGCCAGAGTTGGGAATCAGCCTTGACAAATGGGGAGAAATTAAACAAAGGAATATTTATTATTATATTATTATTATTATTATTAACAACAGGATGGTACTTAAAAAAACGGTTATCCACCTTTTAGTAACTGTTGTTCTTCGAGATGTGTTGTTCATGTCCATTCCAAGCAGGTGTGTGCGCGCCGCGTGCACGCCAGCCGGAAGATTTTCCCCTAGCAGCAGCCATAGGGTCAGCCCTGGCACCCCCTGGAGTGGCGCCACTACGGCGCCCTATAAAGGGGCCCGCCAACCCTCCACCCCCTCAGTTCCTTCTTGCCGGCACTCAGACAGAGGGGCAGGAGGGTGGGTATTGGAATGGACATGAACAACACATCTTGAAGAACAACAGTTACTAAAAGGTGGGTAACCTTTTTTTCTTCTTTGAGTGGTTGTTCATGTCCATTCCAAGCAGGTGACTCAAAAGCCTAAACCTAGGTGGTGGGGTCGGAGTTCACTGCTGACTGGAGTACTACACGGCCGAAGGCTGCATCATCCCTAGCCTGGTGCATGATTGCATAGTGCGACAAGAACGTGTGGATAGAGGACCACGTGGCCGCTCTACAAATCATCTGAGTCGGGATCTGAGCCAGGAATGCCGCAGAGGAGGCCTACGCCCTAGTGGAATGGGCCGTGACTGGAGGGACAGGGGTCTTAGCTATGCGGTAGCATTCCCAGATGCAGGTAGTGATCCATAAAGAGATTCGCTGAAAGGAGACCGGGAGCCCTTTCATCCTATCCGCCACCGCAATGAAGAGCTGAGTCAAGCGTCTGAACGGCTTGGTACGCTCAACGTAAAAGGCCAAGGCCCTGCGGACATCCAGGGAACGTAACCTCCGCTCCTCACTGGAAGAGTGAGGTTTCAGATAAAACACCAGGAGAAAGATATCTTGGTGTCCATATGGAACTGTGAGACGACCTTGGGGAGGAAGGCCGGGTGAGGTCTAAGTTGGACCTTGTCCTTATAGAAGACAGTGTACGGGGGCTCGGATGTTAACGCCCTGAGCTCCGAAACCCTCCTGGCCGAGGTGATTGCCACCAGGAAGGCGGTCTTGTACGACAGGTACAACAGGGAGCACGAAGCCAGAGGCTCAAAGGGAGGTCCCGAGAGGGCGGAGAGGACCAGCTTCAGGTCCTAGGCAGGAGCCGGCTGATGAACATGTGGAAATAGTCTGTCCATACCCTTGAGGAAACGCCCGACCAGCGGGTTCACAAACACCGAGGTACCCCCCTCTCCTGGATGAAAGCCGAGATGGCCGCCAAGTGAACACGAATCAAGGAGAGGGAGAGGCCCAGTTGTCTGAGGTGGAGCAAACAGTCTAAGACAATGGGGATTGGGACCCCCAGTGGATTGTGACCTCACTGACCCGACCATATTGAGAAGTGCTTCTATTTGGCCAGGTAGGTGGCCCTACTTGATGGTTTCCTACTACCGAGCAGCACCTGTCTGACCTGCTGGGAGCACTGCATCTCCACCGGGTTCAGTCATGGAGCATCCAGGCTGTGAGGTGGAGAGATTCCAGGTTTGGGTGGCGGAGGGATTCCAGGTTTGGGTGGCGGAGGGAGCCCCGGTCCTGCGTGATCAGGTCCGGGAGCAGGGGCAGTGTTAGGGGCGCCTGAACAGACATGTGCAGGAGCGATGTGTACCAATGTTGGCGCAGCCTCGCCGGAGGTATCAGGATTACCCATGCGTGGTACCTGCGAATCTTCAAAATCACCCTGTGTATCAGGGGGATCGGAGGGAAAGCGTAGAGCAGACCGACCCCCCAAGACTGGAGGAAGGCGTCCGACAGAGGGAGCAGAATCGTCGGTACTTTCTGTTTTCCCTCGAGGCGAACAGGTCTAACTGAGGAAAGCCCCAGAGCTGGAAGATTGAGCATACCACATCCCGTCGGAGGGACCACTCGTGACCCCAGAATGAGCGCCTGAGGGTGTCCGCCAGACCGTTCTGCTCCCCCGGAAGGTAGAACGCCGTCAGGTGGGTAGCATTGTGGACGCAGAAATCCCACAACGCGAGGGCTTCCCTGCACAGGGGAGAGCAGCGTGCACACCTGTTTGTTGATATAAAAGACCGCCGATGTGTTGTCCAAGAGGACTGAAACACATCTGCCGGCCAGTTGGGACCGGAAGGTCAAACAAGCCAGGCGAACCGCTCTCAGCTCCCTGACATTGCTATGCAACTCGAGGTCCTCTGGCGACCACAAGCCCTGCGTCCTGAGGTGTCCCAGGTGCGCTCCCCAACCCCAATCCAAGGCATCCATTACCAGGGAGAGGGAGAGTTGAGGGGCAGCGAAGGGGACACCCATGCACACTTTCTGTGGGTCGAGCCACCACCGTAGCGAGCTTAGCACCAAGTGGGGAATGGACACCACTGAGCAGGGGGTCCCTGGCCGGGCGGTATACTGTCGCTAACCAGGACTGTAGTGGGCGAAGCCGGAGTCTGGCATGGTTTACCACATAGGTGCACACCACCATGTGACCCAACAGCCAGAGGCAGATCCGCGCCGTGGTAATCAGGTTGCGGTGCAGTCCGAGGATTAGCTCGGAAATCGCATGGAACGTGGATTCCGGAAGGTACGCTCTGGCATGGGTGGAGTCCAGAACTGCCCCTATGAACTCTATTCGTTGCGTAGGAGACAGGGTGGACTTGGCTTCATTCAAGAGGAGGCCGAGATTGAGAAAGGTCCACCAGATGAACAACACCTGGGCCTCCACCTGCTCCCTGGTGCGGCCCTTTACGAGCCAATCGTCCAGGTAGGGGAAAACCTGGATGCCCCGCCTGCGCAGGAAGGCTGCCACAACTGCCATGCACTTCGTGAAGACCCTTGGGGCAGCTGACAAGCCAAACGGGAGCACCGTGAATTGCGGATGGGCGTCGGCCACGACGAACCTGATGTACCGACGGTGTAGTGGAATTATGGCGATGTGGAAATAAGTGTCCTTTAAGTCGAGGGCGGCATAGCAATCTCCTGGATCCAGGGAGGGAATGATTGAGGACAGGGAGACCATGCGGAACTTGAGCTTTCGTGCAAACTTTTTCAGCCGCTGCAAGTCCAGGATGGGTCTCAGGCCCCCTTTCGCCTTCGGTATCAGGAAATCCTGGGAGTAGAAGCCTTTGCCCCTGAGCTCCCGAGGGACTTCCTCCACCGCCCCTGCCTCCATGAGGGACTTCACCTCTTGAATTAGAAGTTGCTCGTGAGATGGGTCCCTGAAGAGGGATGGGGAGGGGGCTGCTGGGGCGGGAGGAAAACTGGATAGAATATCCCCTCTCTACTGTGCGGAGCACCCAGCTGTCCGACGTGATTCGGGACCAGGCACGGTAGAAGGGGGACAGACATGACCCAAAGGTAGGGGTAGAAGGATCCAGAGTCTCGATAGGTAGGTCGCCCTCAACCATACCATCAAACAGGGGGCCTAGGCCCCGATGGCAGTCTCTATTGACCGGACGCCTGGCTGGAGGGGTGGCATTGGTGACGCCTCCTGTCATTTCTGCCCTGCCTGTGCCCCATCTCCTGGTGAGTCTGGGGCAGGTAGGGGCGTGGGGCCTCCTGCGGCCTAAACTGCCTGCGCTGGGTCGCAGGGGTATGCAAGCCCAGCGAGCGAAGCATGGCCCTCGAGTCCTTTAGGATATGCAGACATTTGTCCGTCTTTTCAGAAAACAGCATCTGCCCCTCGAAGGGGAGGTCTTGAATAGTCTGCTGGACCTCATAGGGAAGGCCCGAGACCTGGAGCCAGGCTCCCCGGCTCATGACTAGGCCCGTGGCCAGGGTGCGCAAGGCTGAGTCCGCCGCATCTAGGGCAGCCTGGAGAGAGGCTCAGAAGATCAGTTTCCCCTCCTCCACCAGGGCCGAAAACTCCGACCTCGACTCCTGGGGAAGGAGCTCCGTAAACTTCGACAGGGCTGAACACGTGTTATGACCATATTGGCTTACGACTGCCTGTTGGTTGGCAATATGGAGTTGTAGGCCTGCTGTAGAGTACACTTTTCTACCAAAGAGGTCGAGTCTTTTGGCATCCCTGCTCTTTGGTGTTGACCCCTGAAACCCTTGACGCTCCCATTGGTTGGCTGCATCCACCACCAGGGAGTCCGGGGGCGGGGGGTGTACAAGTGTTCATGCCCTTTAGAGGGGATGAAATAACGCCGCTCCGTTCTCTTGGCAGTAGGGGCCAGTGAGGCTAGCGTTTGCCATAAGGTACGGGACGTATCCGTTATGGTCTTGATCAATGGGAGAGCCACCCTGGATGGCCCTGAGGGAGCCAGGATGTCTACTACCGGATCCACGTCCACCTCGATTTCCTCAGCCTGGATTGCGAGGCTCTGAGCTGCTCGCTGGAGTAGTTGTTGGAGGATCCAAGTGTCCTCCAGGGCCAGTGCCACAGCCGTGCCCGAGACCGCTTCGTCCGGGGAGGAAGACGAGGAAATTACTTGGATCGGCCCTTCCTCAGGTGCATGCAGCCCTTCGGGGTCCTGCGGCACACGGTACTGTGGTTGCGGGGCCGATTCCGATTCTAAATGCAGCACCGCGATCGGTACCGGGATTGCCAGTGAACAGCTTGGCGTATCGGGCGGTGCCTGTTGAGCCCGAACTGTAGCCGCTGCTGGTGTCGCTGCCCGGCTAGGGGGTGCTGAACTTGGATATGGCACACCCCTGCCCGACGACGGTGCCGGTGGAGGAGGCAGCTGCGCTGGGGCCACCAATGCCAAGGAGACCGAGGCCGACCTTGATCAAGGACCAAACACCTGGCCTACCGACTGGTGGTAGGCCCAGGGGGTCCAAAATGGCCACTACGAGGGCAGATGCCATTGCTGCTGCCACTGTGGGTAACGCTGGTGGCTCATCCCTGAAACCGATCTCCTGCTCTGTGACCGGCTGGAGCGGTAGGAGTCTGCCTCTGAGTCTGAAGTCTCTGAGTAAGAGGCCTGGGGGGGGAGCAGCACCCGGTGCCATTGGAGAGCAATGCTGAGGCGGCGGGGAGCTTCTTATCTGGTCCGGTGCCGCCCTAGCAGCGCGGTGCGGGGAAGGAGGCAACAGCATGGCCGGCTTGCCCCTTGATTGTACTGGGGGTTGGGTCATGGAAGGCAACTCTCTACTACAGTGCGGGGAGGCCAGTGCCGGGAGTCCCATCAAGTCTGAGGCTGCCTCAAATGCCTCCGGTGTCGAAGGGAGGCGCAAGTCTCTGCTGAGGTCCAGGGATCTAGGCCGGTCCAGACTCGACCGCCTTCTCTGCGGTGCGGGAGTCGACGGAGCAGCCGAGGGCTGTAGCCCAGCCTGTCCGCTTGCACCCACGGACGGCGTCGGCCTCTGGGGGTCCTGGTGGGGAGACCGTTCCCTAACCGGCTTTCTCTTCTTAGCAGGCACCAGAGACGGTGAGCGGTGTCGCACGGATGCTGACTTCCTATGACCCGACTCTGTTCGGTGCTGGGTCTTAGATGACTTGGGCTGGGCCCTAAGTCCTGATGCCGGTGCCGGGGCGCTCCGCACCGAGGAAGACGTGCTGGGCACCGCCTCGGCTGGTTCCAGGTCCAAGGGTGGCCGCAGGGCAGCCTCCATCAGGGGGACTCTAAGTCTTTGAGCTCTGTCTTTGAGAGTTCTCGGGCGGAAGCCCTTGCAGATAGAGCACCGGTCCTTTTGGTGGCTCTCTCCGAGGCACCTCAATCAAGCAGAGTGCGGGTCACTCTTGGGCATGAATTTCCCGCAGTCCTTGCAGAGTTTAAACCCGGGCATGCCCCAACGGGCAACGAAAACGTGTTGGGAACCCCCCAACTACCAAGAACTATATACAAATGACCTAAGTAAACTAACTATATACTAACTATCTACACGGACTATACACGAGGATAGGACACTGATAACTTGCTACGCAAGAGAAGTTCTAGCTAGCCGTCACCGGCGGTAAGAAGGAACTGAGGGGGTGGAGGGTCGGTGGGCCCCTTTATAGGGCGCCGTAGTGGCGCCACTCCAGGGGTCGCCAGAGCCGACCCTATGGACGCTGCTAGGGGAAAATCTTCCGGCGGGCGTGCACGCGGCGCGTACACACCTGCTTGGAATGGACATGAACAACCACTCGAAGAAGTCTTTATTCAGGCCTAATTTGATGGTGGCCAGTTTACAAATTAATTCCAGTTCTGCAGTTTCTTGATAACTACAAAAAGTAATTTTCCCTCTCTTGCTATTCACCCCTTGTCTAGTTCACCCCTTCTTGTCAACTGCTGGAAATGGGTGACATCCACCTTGACTGCATTGGCCTTGTTAGCACTGACCCCCCATACACACTTGGTAATGCAACTCCCATCTTTTCATGTGCTGTAATATATGTACTGCTTACTGTATTTTTCACTCCATGCATCTGATGTAGTGGGTTTTAGCCCACGAAAGCTTATGCCCAAATAAATGTGTTAGTCTCTAAGGTGCCCCAAGGACTCCTCGATATTTTTTCCAATACAGACTAACACGGCTACCACTCTGAAACCTTAGAAAAATATGTTTAGCTAGATCTCGTATCTGCATAGACAGTGAGGGTTTGTTTATATGGAGATTTAAGATGTTGTTATATGAACTCAGCAACTACTAATGGGAGGTCAGGTTTTTTTAATATATGTAGATTAGTATAAACTTTTATTCTAAACATACTTAATACAAGCTTTATACTTGTTTTCCAATTTTTCTTTTCTAAAATCTCCCTGTCTACTTTTCTAACACAATTGCTTGCCCTGCTAATGCCCTCACTGTCTGAAGCAGGTCTTTCATCTAATACTTTGTTTCCATTCTGGGGAAGCTCATGTTAAATTATTTATTATTATTAAATTATATTTTCTTCTCCATTCTCTTGGAGCAAGTCCAGAAGTCATCTGGCTCCCATGTGACCAATATCTTTCTCTGGATTAAAGAACCGGGAAAGAATATTACTATTCTCCATTGGATAAGAAGTGGGATGTTGCCCTAAGGCAACAATATATTTAAGTCTGATAGTTCCATCCCCTTATCCCATCTTATAAAAAACACAGGCTACTGCATTTTTAACTAGATGCGTCTATCAGCCAATCACTTATTCACAAAGGAGGCACAAACATTTTGATTACAATGATATTGCTCAGTGAATGGAATCCCATCCCTCTCCCACAGTCCCTTTGTACATACTGTGAATTTTAAAGTAATCTACAGCAATAAAAAGTTCTACCTCTGAAGGAAATGGCCAGGTTACATCAGGATCCTTGTCTGTTCAAAGTCTCAATTTAGTAAGTTTTGTTTTCACTGAATACTCTTCTATTTTTAAAAACACTCATTTACATTCAATTCATTATAGAGATCAATGCACTTCTTAGCCGTAAGGAAGTACTTAAACACCTGGGAAAGAAAAGATACCATCATTTTATAATATGGCATTAGAAGATTTGTTCTGGGACAGCCTTCATGCTGACCTCAAGCCTCCTGTGAAATATTGCAAGGTTTCTGGGGATGCAGCATGCGACCATCTAGTCTCACTGTAAGTGAAGTTTTAGGGTATTTTCACATTTAGTTAAGTTTGTGTATTTCTGTAAACAACATTTTAAATTATGTCTAAATTACTCAGACTAATTTGATGTGGTATACAAAAAAACTTCTCTTTTAAAGTATGGTGACCGTCACTAACACATTAACTGCCATAACTCACTTGAACATTACAATGAAAGAGAGAAACAGGATTAAGAATGACCCAAACCTGAGCCAAATATCTGGAAACCTTGACATTAACAGAGACAAGGAAGCATTCTTTGTTATTATTAGATCTGACACGGGTAGCAAGAGCTCAGTGCAGTGTGATCAAGGAGAGCTTACAGCCACCACCTCTCAGCAAGTAGCAGAATTTTTGAAAATGCGCCTGCTCTTTGATGGAGACAGGAAAAACCAAGAGCAGGCAGAATTCTTCACAGAAACTAAACATATAAAGCTTATATTAAGTATAGACAATATACATCAGGTTGTGGAAGCCTACACATTTTCATTTGTTTATGCCAGCAGAAACCACAGCTTCTGGATGAAACCGCTTGTTCCATAACCAGAATGGAAATGCCATCACCTCCCTGGATACAGAAGGAAGGAAAACACACACCTTTAAATTAAAGAAGGCAAAATCTAATTTGCCACATTTCTTTGATCAGCTTATAATATAGATTTTAATGTTTCAATTTTTCCCCACAGTACAAAAACCACAGGTCATCAGATGAAATAAATAGGCAGCAGGTTTAATACAAACAAGAAGGGTTTTTGTGTTTTTTAAACACATAATGCACAATTAACCTGTTGAATTCATTGCCATGGGATGTTTCAAAGGACATACTAGGTACAGAAGAGAACTAGACAAGTTTATGGAGGCTAGGTCTGTTATTGGCTATTAGCCAAGATGGTCTGGGATGCAACTCCGTGCTCGAGGTGACCCTAACCCTCTGACTAGAAGGGAAAGACAGGGGTGGATCTGTCCAAGAAGCTATGGTTCTGGACACTATCAGAGACAGTATACATGGTTAGATGAACCATTGGTCTGATAGAGTATGGCTGTTATGCTCTTGCTCTATGGAAAAAAGTGATTCACTTCCATGGCCAGTGGTCTATCATTTGGCTTGATGCAGACAGCTTATTTGCACTGCAATTAAAACTAAGGTCCACACTGAGGAAAAGTACTTTATTGATTGGCCCTAATAACCGTTGAAAAAGGTCAGAATAGGCTTTTGTTCAGGAGAAAAGGTGTATATAGCACTACATAAAAGGGACCCTGCAGATCCACAAGATAGAATTGGATTAGGATAGACTTTTGGTAGCATAGGAAAAATTAAAGTGATTTGGACAGAAGGGTGCTGGTTCACAACACCCACTAATGTTTTTCCAGTTTCAAGAGTAACTTTTTCCACTCCCTAGTCAATCCCTCCCTCACCCAATCCTCAATAGTCTTCCCAAACCCCCTTCCCCTCAATCAAAAAAAAAAAAAAAAAAGTTTACTACTCTCCCAGCTGAGATCTTGTGTGTAGTGCCAAAAATATAGCTATAAAAGTGAAATATCATGGAGTTTTGTATGGATGGTCAGGTACAGTACAAGTCCAAGGCTGCCATTTAAAAAAAAAAAAAACCTTTTCCCTTGCAGAAATAGAGTTCCGAACAACCTGATCCCAGTGAGGCTTGTCACTATGAAAATTTTCTTCCCATCCCAAGCAATGGACGCAAATGAGTCAGTGAAGCCCGGGGGACTCAACATCTCAGTTGTTCTCATTGGTTGCTTACTTGATCATCTGTATATTGATCACACATTAAATTGGCTCCCATGTCCCAGTCTGAGGCACCAGTACCTCATTTCAGTTGGGTTTCCTCCAGGAGAGAAAAGATGCTATTATACTTCAACAGAGCATTCACTTTTAAGTGGAATGGAATGGTATAAATCAGGGGTAGGCAACCTATGGCATGGGTGCCGAAGGTGGCACGCAAGCTGATTTTCAGTGGCACTCACACTGCCTGGGTCCTGGCCACCAGTCCAGGGGGCTCTGCATTTTAATTTAATTTTAAATGAAGTTTCTTAAACATTCTGAAACCTTATTTTCTTTATATATAACAATAGTTTAGTTATACATTATAGATTTATAGAAAGAGACCTTCTAAAAAGGTTTAAAATGTATTACTGGCATGCAAAACCTTCAATTAAAGTGAATAAACGAAGACTCGGCACACCACTTCTGAAAGGTTGCTGACCCCTGGTATAAATCTTCAGCATCATACATGAGGGAAGCAGGCAGCAGCAGAATCTTCCCTCCATCAGATGGAGCAAAACAATTAGCGAAATCCATACACAGATTTCCCTTCTCCCCCACCACTATGGGTTAAGGTAGCAGAAATACCACATCAACATCTACAGGGCGTACACAGTGTTACTTCTGGCCCTGGTTATAAGAATGCCTTTGAATCCCAAAAAAAGGGATGGAAAAAAAGGAACCACCAAGATGGAAAAATATAATGGAACCCATGGACGTGTGTATTGTTGACACTGCACGTACAGGGAGTTGCGAGGCACAGAGACCAGTAGCATTGCAGTAGCAGTTTAGGCACAATTTCCTATATTTCCTTAAAGATCTCCCCGAATAAAGAACAGACCTGGCCCCACAAAGCACATGAAATCAGAGGAACTTGCAGCCCAAGGAGCTATGCCTGCAGGCAGGTTATGTAAAACTAATATTCTTTTACGAGTTTTAAACATGCTGCCTTCCTTTTCTAAGTCATGTGTCTCTTTTCTTGGAATTGATTATACTGTATTTCTTACGTAGGACTTCTGGGTGGGGACCAAAAGTGGACTGAACATAAAATTAGCATGTATTACCCCTCTGAATCACATTTAATACTTTCATTATATACTGCCTTTTTAAAGACAGTACTATATTTTATTCATTGTAATCAATGTGCTTTGAACACAGCTTTCCTCCAAAAAATGAGGAAAATTTCAGAATAAGCACAATCTATTCATAAAGAAAAGACAAGGTCATGAAACACAGAGGAAAAGAAATGGGGGGGGGGGGAGGAGAAGAGGGAGAGAGAAAATTCTCTCTAGGTTAGTGGCAGAATCACTGTCTGACTTATTCAAAACCAGACTGAGCAAATCAGTTCAGATTATACTATCAGGAACCATCCTGTATAGGTAGGCAAACAGAGTAGACGACCTGTAAATATGTTCCATAATACCAAAACCACTTTAACAGTGCATCACCATATATTATAATACAAACACCTTCCTCTCTCACTTTGAGATTTAAAGCAGATTTATCATTAAATCAGTAAGAATAATTGCAATGCTAGTTTTCCCATGGTCTGGACTGAGGTTATCACTGAAATTTTGTTTTTAAACTCTGGTATTTTAAGTTTTCCCATGCATTTAGTTCTCTTATATGGTTACGTCACCTCCCGCCCCTCCCAAATCTGTCTCTTCTACTGGTCAAGGAACCCCTCCACAAACCTACCAAAGTGTATGTTGAAAGGTTTACAATTAAAACTGTGGAATAAACACATCTCCAGAAAAATCTCCTGAACTCAAATGGTGAACTTCCTTGTTGCAAGTTTGATGTATATGGTCAAGAAGCCATGATTTCAAGTACTATGCTATCCAAAACAGTCACGGTACCAAATGATAGGGCTACAAAATACCACCTGAAGAAAGTTTGCCAAAATAAAAATGGGAAAATTTATTATCTTTTCTACTAAAGCAATGCAGATCTTTTGAGATTACACATTGGTCTTTGCAAGTGGTTTACAGCTAAATTCATACTTTTCAACTCTGTAAAAAATTAGTCAAAGTTCATAAAAACAAAGACACAGGGGAAGTTGGTGAAAAGAGACAGACTATAATACCTGTCAATGGTGATGAACAGAGAAAGCCCAACTGTTATTTTAAAATTCTGACATTCTCTGCATCATTAGAAATCCAAGTCCCTTAACATGGGATGAGGTGTAAATATTTTCATTAGGAAGAGATTAAAACATGGGTACATTATTTGCACATTTTCAGATCTGTAACAATGGCAGTTCTACTTCCCAATAAGCTATGAGGAATTGATCAGATACAACCGTTAAATAATGGAATTTGATCAAGAGACTAAACATTACTTAGTAGGTTCTACATGCACATGATGCAAGGGGAGGAGATTTATAGACCCGTACATACGATACAAGACAAACTGTTACAATTGTCAAACGTGCGCTGGACAAATTTAAAGTTTATGGAAAAGTCTTGTAGGCTTGTTTCATGAAAACAAGGTCAGAAGCACATTATTGTATATATTTTTCCTCCAAAATTATCTTCACTTGGCCTCCTGAGCTTTCTTGGCATTCTGTTTTTCTTTTGCCTAAAGGTAAAAATAGAGAGCATGTTATACTACGATGAGAATACTACCTACTTTTGTCTACAACTCAAAATATACATGACTGTGTTACCTCCTGGAACATAGAACACAATTAAAAGTGGCTTTTGTTACAGTAAAATATCAAACATAATTTGGATGCTTGTCGAATGCTGCACATGAAGTTACTAAACCTTAATATCTCTGGGCATATGCTTATATAACACAAAACAGGTTAAAGACCTCTTGACTCTCTGTGGAAAAATCTGGAAAAAAAACCCCACTTTACTTAAAAACAGTTTAGTCTTATGTTTCTATCTTTTTTCACATAACTAAGGAGAGATATCCAACAATAAGATTTTTTATTACTCTGGAGATCATCTGCTCATGCAGTTTATTCTATACCTGACAATCATAATCCTCCGTATGAATATCACAACTGGAGCAGTGGGAAGAATCATATAAATCAAACAGAAAATGAGCTCAAGTGAGGAATTATCAGTTGATGAGCTCTGAAGCAACAAAGATCTTTTTACTAGTATTTTGCTTCATCATCAAGAAGCACAAAGGAAGAAAAATACAGAAACTAAGAGCAAGGTTATTTTCAAATAGAATTTCTTGTTCAGTTTTCCACAACGTGTTAAAAGTCTACGTTCCATACAAATGGACGTAATTGTTTTGCAACAAACTTGCAGCCTGGTACATCGTTTTCATAACACCATTTAGTAAAATACTAATATGCAAATTTTGGTTTTACCAATATTCAACTAGAAAATGTTGTGTTGAATAGTAATGTGAGAAGATTAGACAGGCAATCATTTCCCTTAGGATGCAAAAAAAAAATAAAAATCTGTCATTGTTAAAATAGAAATCCCTCCCCATTTCTTTCTTGCTATTCATCATATCATTTGCTGTGGTAGCTACACACTAAACTAAGATCAGCAACAGAATTCTGAGGGGTGACATTTCTCTTGATGTGTATATATGGAGCTTTAAATCAAGCTAAAAACTTTCTTTACACACAGATCACACTAATATGCCAAAAAGATACAATCAAGACATTCTCACTTATCTCAATCATTTAAGTTTGAGGCAGTTTTCACATTAAATCTTAGAAGCACCTGGTGGCATTTACCTTGATGTCACATGACTTAACCTCTTCCTTTTAGATATAGATTTTAAAGACTAAAATGATATTGAGAAAGATTATTTACCCATCCATATAGTAACTGTGGTCCTTTGTATAAAGGTGTGCATGCACCTAGCTCTGACTGCTGCTTGTTACTGAACTGCTTTGGCTCTAACTAAAGGACCCTGAAGTAAAATTCTTTGTGCGCCGTTACGAATCCTCTTAAGTCACCAAGTCTCCCCTGAAGTTCAGTAGTGAGACACAAACTCATAATATGTAACTTAATACAAAAACCATACAATGCTGTTGGTAACACAAGACTGCAAAATATATAGTTTAATTAAAAATAAGAAAATTCAAAGCTGGCTTAATTTCTCTGGGTCACAGTTAAACTACTAACTGTAAGGAAGTTTCTTCACGTTTGCACATGTACAGAGAGAGAAGTGAGGCCAACTACTTAAGGCTCTTTAAGAGTTTTTCTGTCTCCATTTCACATGGTAAAAACATTAGACAAAAAACACTAGGAAGTGGCAGAGACCAAAATGCCTTCAACCTCAAAACAGTGGTCCTAACATCAACTGGTAAAGCAGTGATCTGCGCAAGCAACTGGGCTTCTAAACTCCCCCCTTACCCCCAACCCAAAATGTTCAATTAAATGGAGATGCTTGTTAAGCTAAATAAATAGCTATTTATTTAATGTAAGAGTCTAACATTAGGAATACATGTTATATCTACTGCATATCAGACACATATGCAAGCCAATAACATAATAAAAACCCCAATTAAGTTAGCTGTTTGAATAACCTAGCAGTTTAATGATCTTACCAGGGAGACAACTGAAACAATACATACTTTATTTAAAGCTTAAATCAAGGCATGTTTAACAGTAAATCGAAACTATCAGTGGAAGAAGCATAGAAAGGAAACAGCAAAAGTTAGGAAAGATCAGACAAAAGAAGCAGACACGTACAACAGGATGCAGCAATACAGCCACACATGGGTTGCCATCTAGTGTTCACAGATAGTATAGACAGGGTCCTGGAATCTAATAAGACAAAGGATACACAGACCTTGTGTGTGGATAAGTTTTAGATTTCCGTGCTCCCCTTGGGGAGATAAGTTATAGGGGTTCTCTATACCAGAGTATATTGTATGTCTCTCAGAGGTATGAATAAACCATCCATTAAGTGACACAGGTTACACCGACCTAAGTGCCAGTGTAGACAGCACGACGTCAGTGCTGCTGATACAGCTACTGCCCCTGGGGAGATGGTTTTATTATGCCAATGGGAGAGCTTTCTCCCGTCGGCAGTGTCTTCAACAGATGTGCTACAGCGGCACAGCTGCACGCATTTCTAGTGAAGACAGATTCCTTTTGCCCTCCACTTCACTAATATAGTCGTTATTGAAAGGCCCCCTGATTTTACAGCATTAGGGGACTTTGGGCTATCAGGGAAGACACTACCTGGAGCTTTTGCTCAGAAGAGTGTGTACCCCCCATCTTGGTGAGCACTCTGCATCTTCAAAACACAGGGCTGGAGGTGGGGGGGAATCCCCATATATACTTGCCATTTAGTAGCACACAGCAAGTTTAACTAAATAAACCTCTTCCACTTAAGAATTCCAGTTTTAGAAGTGCAGCTACATTTCTGTTCAGGTAGAAAACATGCAAAATACATGAATTAATACATCTTGCTTCTTTTAAAAAGTCGTACAAGAAATGCTCACCTTCTCTACCAGTGGTATTAACTGCTGGTGTTCTGCTAAAGTTTTTAACAATTCCATGATGAAAGGCAGGTAGTTATGTTTTCTTCTAATATTTTCAATCTGAAAATTAATTGCAAACATTAATGGAACTGCTATGTGTCAGACAAAAGGCACCTCTCTCTCATTATAAGAGTTCTCTTAAGGTTACATTCTCTTTTTGAGCCAGTTACCAAGTTCAGATGGTGAGGTTTAGAGCACTTCAGATGCGTCGATGCATTACACAAAGTTTGTATGGCATAAATATAAACCCTCCTTAAGACTCATGCCACCTTATATCATGCCACTTACCAAAACACTCAACCTGACAATGAATAGACAGCTAGCATGTTGTAGCTCCTGCTTAACATGCTGACAAATGCTGTTTAATTGTGCTCCCCATCTCTCATTTTATATTTCAACTATAAGCTCTTTAGAGCATGAACTGTATTTTTGTTATGTATTTGTACACTCCCTAGCACAATGGGGCTCTGCTCCAGGACTAGTTCCCTTAGAGAAAATTGCAATACAAAAAATAATTAGTAGTATTTATCAATTTTTGACAGAGGAAAGATGCTTTACAGAGATAAATCCTCCTAATATATCTCATAGCACTTTGTCATATAGCAAAGGCCTAAATATGCAGAACAGAAACAGAATTTAAGTTCTTACAGGTGACAAAGAATTTTTTTATTGAAACCTATCTTCAGGGAACTAGTAAAATAAATAAGTTTATCCAAAAGAAATTACTGTATACATATGCATTTTAGTAAAAAGCTTTAGGAGTATCTCTCTTGATGGTGACCTGCATAATTTAAAATAAATTTATTTTCTATCCTACCAAGGGGCAGAGAGATATTTATAGATATTAAAGATGGGAAAAAACCTGTATGGTTACCTAACTCATTCTCTTATTTCTCTAAACATTCCACAGCATGTATTCTGTAGGTATAACTAACAAACAATGGAGCTAGATGGCCATCACTTTGGAGAAACTAAAGCAAATAATTTTGAAGTTGCCTATTTGTTGTTTCTTTTATATCCCCTGAAATCATTGGTGACCGGCTCCAAATGTTGATCAAAAAGAGTATGTCTACACTGCAATTAAAAGTGCGTGGCTGGCCTGTGCCAGCTGACTCAGGTTCATGGGACTGTTTTAGTTGCTGGTGCAGGTTTTCAGGCTTGGGCCTAGGCTCTGGTGTCCTCCCACCTTACAGAATACAGCCCAATCCGAAATGTCTGCATCACCAACTAAAACAGCCTGAGCCCAAGACTGCTGTGGGTGTCTAACTGCACTGCAGACATATCCCAAATCTTTCCCCATTTCTATGAATACAATTAAATGCATTCAGATTACTTCCTTATTTAAGATAATCAGTCAGAATCTCTGTTAAACATGACAATTTCTTCTGCACTTCATTCCATTCATCAAAAACTAGGGGCTGGACTTCAAAAAGCAAAGAATATAAATATGCTCTGCTAGTTTCTAAACAGTGTATAATCTCACATCCGTACCTAATGTAAAGATTAAAAAAATGCAAGCTGTTTCTATGCCATATTCAGGGATCACAGATATGTTCTGATACAGAGCAGCAAACAGCTAAGTATTTTCATTTTTCTGTAGTTCATTGCCAATCCAGTACACACATCTTCCAAGACGGATGGTCTTCCAAGAAGAAGGATTGCTAGGCAGAGACAGGCTCCACCTCACGAAGAGAGGGAAGAGCATCTTTGCAAGCAGGCTGGCTAACCTAGTGAGGAGGGCTTTAAACTAGGTTCACCGGGGGTAGGAGACCAAAGCCCCGAGGTAAGTGGGGAAGTGGGATATCGGGAGAAAGCACAAGTAGGTGAGTGCAAGAGGGGAGGGCTCCTGCCCCATTCTGGGACACCAGGACGATCAGTGAGTTATCTTACATGTCTATACACAAATGCAAGAAACCTGGGGAACAAGCAGGGAGAACTAGAAGTCCTGGCACAGTCAAGGAATTATGATGTAATTGGAATAACAGAGACTTGGTGGGATAACTCACATGATTGGAGTACTGTCATGGATGGATATAAACTGTTCAGGAAGGATAGGCAGGGCAGAAAAGGTGGGGGAGTTGCGTTGTTTGTAAGGGAGCAGTATGACTGCTCAGAGCTCCAGTATGAAACTGCAGAAAAACCTGAGAGTCTCAGGATTAAATTTAGAAGTGCGAGCAACAAGGGTAATGTCGTGGTGGGAGTCTGCTACAGACCACCAGACCAGGGGGATGAGGTGGATGAGGCTTTCTTCCAGCAACTAACAGAAGTTGCTAGATCATAGGCCCTGGTTCTCATGGGTGACTTTAATCACCCCGATATCTGCTGGGAGAGCAATACAGCAGTGCACAGACAATCCAGGAAGTTTCTGGAAAGTGTAGGGGACAATTTCCTGGTGCAAGTGCTGGAGGAACCAACTAGGGGAAAAGCTCTTCTTGACCTGCTGCTCACAAACAGGGAAGTAGTAGTAGAGGAAGCAATAGTGGATGGGAACCTGGGAGGCAGTGACCATGAGATGGTCGAGTTCAGGATCCTGACACAAGGAAAAAAAGAAAGCAGTAGAACAGAGACCCTGGACTTCAGAAAAGCAGACTTTGACTCCCTCAGGGAACTGATGGGCAAGGTCCCCTGGGAGAATAACATGACGGGGAAAGGAGTCGAGGAAAGCTGGCTGTATTTTAAAGAATCCTTATTGAGGTTGCAGGAACAAACCATCCCGATGTGTAGGAAGAAAAGTAAATATGGCAGGCGACCAGCCTGGCTTAACAGTGAAATCCTTGCTCATCTTAAACACAAAAAAACAGCTTACAAGAAGTGGAAGATTGGACAAATAACCAGGGAGGAGTATAAAAGCATTGCTCAGGCATGCAGGAGTGAAATTAGGAAGGCCAAATCACACTTGGAGTTGCAGCTAGCCGGAGATGTTAGGAGTAACAAGAAGGGTTTCTTCAGGTATGTTAGCAACAAGAAGAAAGTCAAGGAAAGTGTGGGCCCCTTGCTAAATGAGGGAGGGAACCTAGTGACAGAGGATGTGGAGAAAGCTAGTGTACTCAATGCTTTTTTTGCCTCTGTCTTCACAGACAAGGTCAGCTCCCAGACAGCTGCACTCTGCAGCACGGTATGGGGAGGAGGTGACCAGCTCTCTGTGGAGAAAGAAGTAGTTCGGGACTATTTAGAAAAGCTGGATGAGCACAAGTCCATGGGGCCGGATGCGCTGCATCCGAGGGTGCTAAAGGAGTTGGCCGATGAGATTGCAGAGCCATTGGCCATTATCTTTGAAAAATCATGGCGATCGGGAGAGGTCCCGGATGACTGGAAAAAAGCTAATGTAGTGCCTATCTTTAAAAAAGGGAAGAAGGAAGATCCAGGGAACTACAGGCCAGTCAGTCTCACCTCAGTCCCTGGAAAAATCATGGAACAGGTCCTCAAGGAATCAATTCTGAACCACTTGAAGGAGGGGAAAGGGATCAGGAACAGTCAGCATGGATTCACCAAGGGCAAGTCATGCCTGACTAACCTAATTGCCTTCTTTCTGGACTTTAGCAAAGCTTTTGATACAGTCTCCCACAGTATTCTTGCCAGCAAGTTAAAAAGTATGGGCTGGATGAATGGACGGTAAGGTGGATAGAAAACTGGCTAGATGGTCGGGTTCAACGGGTAGTGATCAATGGTTCCATGTCTAGTTGGAAGTCGGTATCAAGTGGAGTGCCCCAAGGGTCGGTGCTGGGGCCGGTTTTGTTCAATATCTTCATTAACGATCTGGAGGATGGTGTGGACTGCACCCTTAGCAAGTTTGCAGATGACACTAAACTGGGAGGAGTGGTTGATACGCTGGAGGGTAGGGATAGGATACAGAGGGACCTAGACAAATTAGAGGATTGGGCCAAAAGAAATATGATGAGGTTCAACAAGGACAAGTGCAGAGTCCTGCACTTAGGACGGAAGAATCCCATGCACTGCTACAGACTAGGGACTGAATGGCTGGGCAGCAGTTCTGCAGAAAAGGACCTAGGGGTTACGGTGGACGAAAAGCTGAATATGAGTCAACAGTGTGCCCTTGTTGCCAAGAAGGCTAATGGCATTTTGGGTTGTATAAGTAGGGGCATTTCCAGCAGATCGAGGGACGTGATCATTCCCCTCTATTCAGCACTGGTGAGGCCTCATTTGCAGTACTGTGTCCAGTTTTGGGCCCCACACTACAAGAAGGATGTGGATAAATTGGAGAGTGTCCAGCGGAGGGCAACAAAAATGATTAGGGGGCTGGAGCACATGACTTATGAGGAGAGGCTGAGGGAACTGGGATTGTTTAGTCTGCAGAAGAGAAGAATGAGGGGGGACTTGATAGCTGCTTTCAACTACCTGAAAGGGGGTTCCAAAGAGGATGGATCTAGACTGTTCTCAGTGGTAGAAGATGACAGAACAAGGAGTAATGGTCTCAAGTTGCAGAGGGGGAGGTTTAGGTTGGACATTAGGAAAAACTTTTTCACTAGTAGGGTGGTGAAGAACTGGAATGGGTTACCTAGGGAGGTGGTGGAATCTCCTTCCTTAGAGGTTTTTAAGGTCAGGCTTGACAAAGCCCTGGCTGGGATGATTTAGGTGGGTTTGGTCCTGCTTTGAGCAGGGGGTTGGACTAGATGACCTCCTGAGGTCCCTTCCAACCCTGAGATTCTATGATTCTATGATCTGATAAGCTGAGTATCAAATGTTCTTTATTAACTTAAAACATACCCTTATAACAAAAAAAGGCGGAAAGGTTTATTAGAAATATCAATCTTATCAAAGGAGTTCAGAGGGATGACTCCCCCCTCCCAAAAAAACCCCCACCACTATAGCAAAAAAAACAAATTCTGAGAAGTAAAAGAACGCCACTATAGAGCAGAATTAATGGTGACCATAGTTGTAACTTCTTGAGGCACATGCAACTGTCTCTTTCCAGGAGTTCTACACGTCACTATTTACAAAAGCTTTTTGATGAACTTTTATATATACACACACATACTTGAATGGGAGGAGATGGCAGAATAGGGGAGGCTCAAAGAATATACATAAGAAAATGTGATTGTTTTACAATCCAAATAAAAAGAGTAGATAAAAATATCAGTTTCCCAGGTATCTAGAAAGAAAGATGGTGAGTAAACAAACCAATAACTCAGGAGTAAGTTGACGCATGTGAATAATGTAGTGCAGTGCCTTGCTAATATCCTTGTAATTCCTCCAGCCCTGATGTGAAGGAGCATGAGATTGGCCTCATTTTCAGGCCTCACATCAAGTTGGCTCTTCATTATGATCTTCCTGACAGTTTTACTATGAGAAACAAAAAAAAACTACACGTACCTTGTATCTTTTTAGTTTTTGGTTCTCTTCTTCAATTAACATCTGATATTTTGCAACTTCTGACTGAATAGAACTTAATATATTACCACTCTGGTCTGTATCCATTGGCTCTTCCTTAAAGAAAGTAAAATGAATGCAACAAAGTTAGAATTTTATAAAAAGTCTGGTCTGTACAGTGTTTATACTGCTATTACCTAAATTAATATTTTTAGTTTTTTAAGGACTGTGGTAGCAATATGCTACAGCTATCTGGCTAATTCTGTCTTAGTGTTGTACAATGGGGCCCATTAACATAATATCTGAGCATCTTCCATTTAAAAAAAAAAAATCAGTGGCAACATGAAGTCCATAACAAACTTCATAGTCTCTTGGCACATCTCCCTTTGTGGAGTAAAAACACTGTCAGGGTTTTTCTTTTCTCTCCCCCCTCTCCTTTACGGGGCAGGAATAGGTTAGTTGCAAAATAAATAGTAACTAAAACATTATTTTTATAACCCTTCTAAACAAAAAGCGACAGTGGCATGGAACTACTGCATTATTTAAATATCATATCCTACCTCTGAAAGTTGCTGCTGTAATTCTGCTATCTTCTGCTCATATATCATTTTTCTGTCAGACACAATGGCCATAAGGTTAAATCTTATCTCCCCTTCACTGTATCTAAAAGAAGAGAACATAGTTTTCAAAATTAAATCATTTGCACAGCAGCTCCAAATAAACAAACAAAAGTCCTCTATGGTTTCCTTAGTTGTAAATAAATATTTATTTATTTCACATTAAAGTTGTGGATATTGTTTCACTCTTATTGTGAAACAAAAATCACATCATAGATGACTGCATTGAACTACAAACAACACTAAATATGGCAATTAGTCCAATAGTATCTTTTACAGCACCTGCACCAAAGTTTATTTGCCCCACCTGAGCTTAAATGTTAATCTTTCTGTTTATATAATCTGACTGTTAGTTAACTGCTTATTAAAAATAAAACGTAAGAGTATGAGAAGACTCCCTTTAGTAAGTGTCCTCCATAAGTGAGATCATAAAATAAGTTGTGTTTCTAGCCCAAGCTGTTTTGGAGCTGTGATTTGGGGAGGAGGGTTAAGAAGTTAGGAAAACTGATGGCAGTAGCTTATTTTTAGAAAGCTAAACAAAAAAATAGAAAACTACTTTTAAAATCGAAAAAAAGTTAGGAATTGGTTCTTTTGCAGTAAAAAAAGTTATACATGTACGTTCTTTAAAAAAAAAGCAGCACTTAACATTTACTTTTGTATTCGTTTCTCTATGACAGGCCTGACAGCACTGATCCAATCATCTTGATTACAGGCACCTAGATAGGAAACATAAAAAAGGTTTTTTTTAAAAAGTGCCAGCTTTGCTGCAAATTCAAAACACTGATAATTCAGGCTACTAGTGGATCTCTTCTCTGGATAAAGACAATTCTAAACTGTTCAAAATGGTCTTTTTGAAATAGGAAGTTAATCATTGGTTCTTGTTAATATCTTTCAGTAATCTACTGAATAATATTTAGACAATATTTAGAAAAGCAACAGAAGTGGAGTAGATTTTAAAAGGGGGGAAAGGTCTAACCTTTACTCTATTACTGGCAGGGGAAAAAAAGCACAAGTCATTTGGTAAGAGTGTAAAGAAAGAAATTTTGTTTTCCAAATTGGGTGGGTGGGTGGTGGAGGGAGCAAGTATATAAAAATCTTGATTTTTTTCTCATCCAGTAATTTCTGCCAGAAATTTAGAAACTTGGGAAACCTTTATATCATTCGGATCATCTATTCTTCCATTCTGTTCTCCAAATTTTGGAGGGTTCCTCCTCACGTTTTAAAACAATACTTAGCACTTGCAAAGCATTTGAACAGTAAGGGCTTGTCTAAATGAACATTTAATGTGCATTAACCGTTCCTTGTAGCACTTTGATCTACTCTCATTTCAAAAAGAGGACTATATCAAAGAGACCTAAAACTCCATCTGTAGTTTTATCTGTATTCTTCACTTCCAGTCCTAAACTGTTGCACAGCATGCTTTTAAATTCTGTATTTTGCTATAGTAGTGAGTTGAGCAGTTATTATATGCATACTCCCCAATCCTGCAAATGGATTCCATGTCAACAGAGCCTTATGTCCACAGAAAGCCGATATACTTCAATTATACGACATGCAGGTCTGACTACATCAGGGCCATTGCCTGGTAGGAAGTCCCCCCTTAAGCAATCAGAATCTTTCAAAATGAAAGATTCACTATACTGAAACTAATAATCTTTCACATTTGTCTTAATATTTGAGAAACTGTGACAAAAATCCACCTTTCGATGATGCATTTACTTTGATAGCTTGTACGTTACCATAAGAAATATTACAAGGAACAAATAAAGTATCAATTTAGTGCCAAGTAGTGAAATTTCTACTCATATAACATTAGGATTACAAAGATGACTAACATGCTCCCTGGAATATAAAAAGGAGGTGGAAGGCAACATGAAAAAAAGATATGGAAACAAGAACTGTTCCAGGTGAAACTAGCTAGTTTAATACCAAATAATAAGACTGTGCAAATCTTAAAAATTAGAACAGACATCTGATAGATGGTTACATTTTAAGTGGAATGAAAAGATTTGATTTAACTTCTTGACCTAGCATTAACAGGCTCTACTTCTTTGTACCAGTTGATTTTGCCTTGGAACTAAAATATTAAAGGAATGAATAATAAAATTATGAGATTCTGACATCACAAAAACTAGTTGAAAGGAAAAACCTGAAAAGGTGTGGGAGGGGACTAATCCAATCAATCATCCTTTTCAATACAGTGTCTAAATAAGTCTCTCAGTGAAAGATCAAAAAGTATTAACAAGAACCAGCTGTTATCTCAAAAGGACAGTTGTTTTGGTCACATATGGCCACCAAAAACTGTTAAAAATGCAACAAGGTACAATGTTTAAAAATTAGTCACAGTGAACTGAAAACTTACCTAAATCAATTGGTCCTTCCCTTAGTCCATCTAGTTCATATAGCCTTCCATTAACAGGAACATAGCTTACAAAGTGAAATGCATCTTCTTCTTTTGCTGATGACTTCGCATCAAACTCAAACATTTGTTGTCTAAAAGGTAAACAGAGACAATGCTGAAGTGAGAGAGAAAAGATTACTAGATTTTGTATGATTTGTAACACGCACAACTTTTGTTACCTGGCAAAACTATTGTGAACCTGCCGAATCACTTCAGAGTTGCTTAGTGCCAAACCTTTCATCTAAAAATATATATAAAAATAAAATAAGATAAAGAGAACATAAGCCAATTGTTCAAATCAGCATACACCAAGTATAAAAAAGTTAGTTGCACTTACCGCAGCATCAAAACTTTGTGAAAATTCTTTAAATTCTGCTAGTGTCTCTCCTAGATGGATATCTTGATGGATGCAGTTTAATAGCACACTTACTATGGCTTGAGTAGCACAAGCATTGTTTATTACCTAGAAAGAGGTATGGAAAGTGAGGACCAGTTTATTACAGATGATGATATAGAAAGAATTAAAGTTGGACCAATTCTTCCTTTATAAACCCTTATTTTGCATGGATTACACGGCTCTGATTTAGGTTACAAAATTTCAACCTGGAAGCAGTACCTATTTTTTTGGTAAACATGTACTACCACCTAGGTAGCAAATCTAGCCTGGACAGCCATAAAAGCCTCTGCTGTACAAGACAAACCAAGTGATGCTGGTTGTACAGGTGCAAATGGCAAAACAAAGTGCAATTATTCTAAGTAAATATTAGAAACACCCTTTAATCTTCCCCCTCACTTCTTCTAAAAGAACAGTTAAAACAGAGTAAAGAATACAACAACTTGATCAAGCAAGATGTAGTGATGTCATCGATTGCTAAAGCACAGCAAAGAATCTTTTGCTTACTTTTAAGACGCATTTGTTACTTTTAGTATATACCCTTATTCTACTAGTGATTCAGGGCTTCATCCTTACTCAGGCTGACTAGCACCTTACCTTGCTTGATTTCAATGGGACCACTGGCAGAGTAAGGTATTACTCAACACAAAAAGAGTGTCTGAACCTGGCTGTTCATATCGCTATTTCCATATCCCCCTTTAAAATATAATGATACCATTCAATGAACACTACAATTAGTGTAACAGGGAAAAAGACTACCGAAATATAAATTTTTAGAAGAAGGCATCGCATGCGACCTAGATTTAAGATGATCCTATTTAAAAAAAAAAAACAAACAAACAAAGAAAACCCCCTCAAATACACTGAGTTAGTCTCAAATTCAGATCTGTTCTGTGTGAAAGTTTTATAAACTTCAGAGTTTTTGTTTTTCACTTCATTTTATAGAACACTTATCTTCCTTCAATCCAAGTTTATTTTTAAGAGCTGAGACAGTTGCACAAACTAGTACACCAAAAAATTCAAGCCAGTTAATAAGAAGATAGAGTATCAGACATAATTCACCTTGCTGAATTTTTTGGGGGTAAAATATTCTACTTTTTAAAAAAAGTAAATCAAAACCTTAATGTTAGTCAGAGCTTTTGTACATTAAAGAGAGATACACAGCCTAAAACATGTTTTTTAGTGTTGTCAACCAATTAAAAAAATTAATCGCGATTAAGCACGCTGTTAAACAATAGAATACCATTTATTTAAATATTTTTGGATGTTTTCTAAATTTTTCAATATATTGATTTCAATTACAACACAGAATGCAAAGTGTACAGTTCTCATTTTATTTATTAAACATTTGCACTGTAAAAAAAGAAAAAGTATTTTTCAATTCACCTAGTAAAAGTACTGTCATGCAATCTCTTTATCATGAAAATTGAACTTACAAATGTAGAATTACGTACAAAAAACAACATTCAAAATTAAACAATGTAAAACTTTAGAGCCTACAAGTCCACTCAGTCCTACTTCTTATTTGCCAATCACTCAGACAGACAAATTTGATTACAATTTGCAGGAGATAACATTGCCTGCTTCTTGTTTACAATGTAACCTGAAAGTGAAAACAGGCATTCGTATGGCAGTGTTGTAGCTGGTATCACAAGATATTTATGTGCCAGATGCACTGAAAGTTCATATGTCCCTTCATGCTTCGACCACCATTCCAGAGAATGTGCATCCATGCTGATGACAGGTTCTCCTCGATAACTATCCAAAGAAGAGCGGATTAACAATGTATGTTCATTTTCATTATCTGAATCAGATGCCATCAGCAGAAGGTTGGTTTTCTTTTTTGGTGGTTCAGGTTCTATAGTTTCCACATCAGAACGTTGCTCTTTTAAGACTTCTGAATGCATGCTCCACACCTTGTCCCGCTCAGATTTTGGACGGCACTTCAGATTCTTAAAACTTGGGTCAAGTGCTGTAGCTTTAGACATCTCACATTGGTATTTTCCTTGTGTTTTGTCAAATCTGCTGTGAAAGTGTTCTTAAAACTAACGTGCTGGGTCATCATCCCAGACTGCTATAACATGAAATATATGGCCAAAGGCGGGTCAGAACAGAAGACATACAATTCTCCCCAAAGGAGTTCAGTCACAAATTTAATTAATGCATTTTTTTTTAAATGAGCATCATCAGCACGGAAGCACATCCTCTGGAATGGTGACTGAAGCATGAAGGGGCATACTGCACGTAAATACCTTGCAACACTGTCTACAAAAGTGCCATGCGAACACCTGTTCTCACTTTCAGGAAACACCGTAAATAAGAAGCAGGTAGCATCTCCTGTAAATGTAAACAAACTTGTTTGCCTTAGCAATTGGCTGAACAAGAAGTAGGACTGAGTGGATTTGTAGGCTCTAAAGTTTTACATTGTTTTGTTTTGCAGTGCAGTTATGTAACCAAAATAAATAAATAAAAATCTACATTTGTAAGTTACACTTTCACGATCAAGAGATTACATTATGGTACCGGTATGAGATGAATTAAAAATACTATATAATTTTTACAGTGCAAATATTTGTAATCAGAAATAATATAAAGTGAGCACTGTACACGTTGTATTCTGTGTTGCAATCAAAATCAATGTAGAAAAACATCCAAAAATATTTAACACATTTCAATTGATATTCTATTGTTTAACAGTGTGATTAATCGTGATTAGTTTTTTTTAATCGCAATTAATTTTTTTGAGTTAATCGCGCAAGTTAACTGCAATTATTCGACAGTCCTTTTTCTTTTTTTTTTTTTTTTAAAAGGGAGGAGGAAGTGAAATATGGGCTTTGTATATGTTGAAGGATGGAGAGTGAATATTACCTTTCAAAAGTGATAATAAAAGATATGGGGCCATATTCCACCCTTAGTTACCTTTATGTGACCCCAATGAAGTCAATGGAGTTGACAAGGGTGTAATTAAGGGCAGAATTTGGACAAGGAATTACTTTGTATTGGTTTGGGGGTATGTGCAGCATGAGGGATGATTATTAGCTGTTTCATTCAGTAAGTTTGTAGGCAGAAGGGTGGGGAAGAGACTTTCCAGTCTGTGTGAGTAGCATCCAGTATAAAGGTTTACATACATTTTAAAAGACGACAATGTAAGAGGTTAATTATATATCAAGCATTTGAAATACTTCAGGGCTGTAAACATGAAACCACTTCCAACAAAAAAGTGAACAGACAACATCTGTTTTCTAGTCAAAGCAGGTCAGAACAGACTGACACCTTTTCTTTGGCAAGATCAGGGGAAAATAAAACAAAATCCACAAGATACCAGGATGCTAGAAAGTACTCTATTTGCACTTTATGTAGTGAACAGTACATTGGGCTCCATGATATGAGTTTATCATTCAGTTGTCCAAAAATAAGTGTGTCACTGGAAAACTGGACTGCATCTATACTACTGAGTTAGAATACATATTTAGCCTTTTCCCCCTTCAAGCGCATGCATAGCTTTGCATGTAGGAAATACAGTTAACCTAGGTCTGCTATTTAATGGAAAATATGGGATTATGCTCTTGGAAATTGTATGGCTCTTCTAACAAAGGTGCAGCGTTACAACATGCCTCAAAATGTATATTGGAGGGAAGGGGAAGACAAAAGTTATTTTGAGTAATTCACAAGTTACACATATTAAATATAGCCATCTTGGTATGGAGGACAAAGCCAAGATGGACAGATTGCTTAGCTTATTGAATACAGATTATTTGATTCCCTCAACCCTCTTCTCATTTTCCTTGCTCCCCTCACCTCCTAGAAAGAACCTTAAACCTCACCCCTTTTTTGAGAAGACTCAGCTGTTCTCATGTTGTACACCATACTAGATAATTGATTGATTTATAATGCCCGGAAGCCACCTGTTAAGATTGGCATCCCAATGTTCTAAGCACTGAACAAATAATCAGTAAGACAGACTTTGCTTCAAAGAAAGTAGAGTCAATTCTGAAATAAGATGCAATAAGTGGGTGTAAGACAATGGGAAGCAATAGTAGAATTAGGACACAATAATGACAACAACACATGTTTACACAGAGCATCTAGATGCATAGTTATACAGTCAAGCCAAGGGATCAAGCACCTGGGAACACCATCATGTCCCTCAATTAAAGTGGGAAAGGGAAATAGAAGCATCAAGAGACTGAAGTAGACTGGCAGAAAGTAAAAAACAGCACACAGCTGTAAAAGATAAGGAGGGACAAGATTTAAAAAAACTGCATGATATGTGTAGAAGGCACTCAATGTTGAGGATGATGAGGTTTGAATAGAAGCTCTGAGAAATGACCAGGAAAGGTACTTGTAGATACTGCTGAGAGCAGTTGCAGTAAAGTAGAAAGGTCACAAGCCAGACTGAAGGGGCGAAGTTGAGGTAACAGTTGAAGATGGAATATATATGAACTTTAGGTGACAGAGAGAAAGGAGATGGGATTAGCAGGAGAGACAGATGAAGTCTAGAGTAGGACCTTAGAATGAGGGAAGACCACAGCAGATTATAAAATGAAAAACTGAAGGGAAGAGCAAGAGATTAAGGAGAAAAACAAAAGTGGGGGGATAGGGAATCACAAAACAGGAGGTGATGGGGGCAACTGGAAAGTGGGTGAGACACTTGAGAGACTATGGAGAAGTAGGGGAAAGGGAACATCTCTTTTGAAAAACTTGGCAAGGTAGTGGGAGAACAACGGAAGGGTTTTACAACAGAGCCAAATAGTGGCATATAGATGGGATTGCAGGCCTAGGATAATTGAGAATGGAGAAGTAGCTCTTCGTAACCAGGAAGATAGATGAACTGCAAGAGGAAAAAAAGTTTGTAGTGGAGGATGGACCATAATTATGGACCCTTCTTCATAGGTGCTGAGCAAGTGGATGTGGATGTTAGGAGTGAGCTGTGAGTGGTGGGATGGGCTTTGCACCAGGAATGCGGGGCAAAGGAGTCAATGACTGAGTTGATAAATCAGAGGAGGGGACATAAGTCATAAACATTAGTTACAGAAGGACTTGAAGATGTGAAAAGGAACAGTGAAGACAAGCTTGAGCAAATGGCTGTTTTGGTTACTAGGAAAGCTGATCCAAGACTGAAAGTCAAACAAGGAAAGGAGGACATAGAGGTGGGAGGCTAAGAGGTTGGATGGGAAATCAACATGGTAACTGAGGATGAAGATGGGCACTTCAGATGACAGCCAGACATACAAGAACAAAAACAAAAAGGAAAATTAGGTTACCTAACCCCACTCCCACCTTGTCTTTTCTTTGGTTCGACTGATGTCTCCCCAAGTATTTGCCCTTCTACTTAAGCATCTGTGTTGATGCCATACTGCAGAAGTATGGCATAAGGCTATCTTAAATAAGCTAGTACAAAGCTTTTGGCTTTACTGGTTTAAACCCAACATTGTAAGTTCACCCAGAAACCAATATGCAGTTAATGCCTATCCCAGAGCACTCATGTCACATGGTCCCAGTGATATTCACCATTAATAAGTGGGCACCAGCCTTGTGCATCAACTTGAGTTTCTGGGCTGATTTCATGTGTAGCACCACATACATTACAATGCAGTATTCCAATCTACTTTCTTGTGGACAGGGGAGAAGTACCTTGGGCTTGTAGGTCAGCTATTCTCTTTTTCAAAGAGTTCTGGAGAACCAAAGAGGCTGAGGGTCTCGCATTATAATACATGGGTTTGTATCACTGTGAATCTTGTAGATTTATCTTCTAAACTTTTGCATGCCACAAAATAGATTTTACTAGATCTGCAGCCAAATGCAACCATGTTACTATAGGGTAGATTTGGGTTCTAAGACTTGTTATTTTCAACACATGCACAATTTTACCATTCAGAACAAACGTAAGTTCTCTTTATTAGTTATACTCCATTACAGACAATCTCTCCATGACCGGGACTGTATTATGTGTGCCATGAGGTGCAAATGTTTTGTAATTAATTAATTCATCTATTAACCTGGTTAATTCTCAAATTGGGCCAATCTCAATACTCAAATTTAGCATTACTAAACCTGCAAACATAAAGGGCTTGATCCTCAAACAATTTAAATCAATGAGAGTGTTTCATGAACAAAACAAATCTCCCCAGATTACTGGGATGCACTTATGCCTAAAATCCGTTCTTTGGAAGTGACCTTTCCTCCCCCGCCAGGTACAACATGCTTCGTTCCTAGTTAGCGTTCTATCATGCTACTGCAAAAACAGTGAATGAATGCTCAGTAAAAATTCATGTGTCATCCTGATACTAGTAAAATACTGAAGAGACCAAACAAAACAAAATAAAGATCAGTATAAAATGTGTCAACCCACAGTGGCAACTTGTGCAAATGTTGTTCTTGGAGAGATGGGTCTACTTCTTGTGCTAAGCCATGAGCAATTGTTCCTTGACAAACAGTGGTTTGCAACAACATTAATGATTATTGAATACTTTAGTGGCAGCATTAACACATGTAACCACTGTGTTTGGAAAATAAAATTAAGGGTCTGGTTTAACAACACACAGACGTTAAGACATTCAGAGTTAAGGCTGAAATCGTATCCTTAACTCACCTCATTGTGCCTAGGTATCCTAGCTCAAATGGCATGTAAGATCATCCACAGTTCTGAGGCCCCAAATAGAGGACCATATCATACCTAGGCATAACAGGGAGGCCAAATTTAACATGAGTACATATAAAACTGACCAAGATAATAAAAAGTTAATAAGCATGCATATTAAACATACCATCATTCAATTTATTTTTCAAAATACTCAAGCTCTAACCTGTAATACACAGTAGCTGTTAGATTTCAGTTACGAACCCACAACTACGGTACATATTCATGTGCTGTAAAAGTGCTCAGATGCATTCAAAACTTGTTTTTAGATTGTTCCATTGTCATGCAAGGTATTTAAATTTTATAATAAAACACTGTTTCAGACTTATGATCTTTTCATGTAAAGTTTACGTTCAGAAATCTTTTTTTTAAAAAGTTTTAAGATGTATGGAAACTTAGGTACAAATTGAATTGTGCACTGAGAATACCTTGATTTAGTTCCCATATTATAGCACTATCATACAAGGAGATTATATACACTTAGTCTTATCAATATAAAGATTTACCATTACATTATAACAAGTTATCAGCACAAAAGTTAAGAACAAAGTACAAGGTCTCTATCTAGATTGTAATTTTTTTTAAGAGAAACAACATATGGAAGGAGGACGGTTAAAAATTTGGGTTTTCAGAGCAAAAGAGTTGGGATCCTCAAGATGTCTGGAACTCTCACTGTATTATTATTATTTTTTTTAAGAGACTATGCAAACTGACAGACCACCAAACCCCAGTGTTTACTACTCCATTGGCTTACTGCAGTCTTACACAATTGCCAGGAAAGTTTGCTTGCCCAGACAGAAGATCTGCTCACCCTCCCTTTACATTATGGTGGATTATATACAAAAAAAGGATACTTTAATTCATCTGTTCTTTTAAAAAAATAAAAAAATAAAAAAAAAAGCAGCAGTGGCAAGACTATAAAATAGCAATCTGTTCTGAAGATGACTTGCAAAGGAAAAGAAACAAAACAAAACTAGGCTTATGCCTCTTTTTGCTTCTTTATGATGTATAAAGAAAGTTTTACTCCCCCCAACTCACCCCCCATTTCTTATATTTTACATTTCTTACATCTTAGAAATGTAAGAAACAGCCCTGGTCTTCCCTTGTTTTGCTGAAGGACTTGTTGGGTAGCGCTCAGACCACGATTGATGTGGCTGATTCTTTAACGCAGGTTTACTTTCCCCTAAATTTTAATCATTAAACGTTTAAAACGTCACAAACACCTATTTAACAGTCTCATTTAAAAAAAAAAAAAAAAAAACCCCACACAACACTCTTCCCCTCTTAATGACCAGCTTTCACGCTCCTGTAAGCCATAATTTTACTAGTTCTCTAGTCACACTAAATCCTTCAGTCTAGACAAATGTGAATTTCTAATGTATAAAACAAGCAAGAAAACACTTTTAGGCATCCTTATATCATCAAGTGCTTTGATTTAGTTAAGCCGCTGCACTTGTCTAATAAGGACAAGGTCAAAGAAGCAAAAAGGTACCAGCCCATTCCCCTCTCCTCACCCCCCAGCAGGTCGTTTTTCAAATATTTGGTGCCATCATGTGGCAAAATCATGCACTACTACTTTAAGAGCAGTTACCAGTGCACATTAGTTATTTCTCACCATTTAAAAGAAATACAATAAATATATTTTTACAGTAGGCCAGACACTCCAAAGCAGTCATTACTGTCTGTAAGACGGTATCCAAAAAAGCCTAATGATTTCCTTTTCTCCCATTACACAGACGAGCTATACTTTCAAGGTTCAGAGACTACCAAGAACCTTGGCTATTAAACACTCTTTCACCATTTGCTTTGAGGTTTCCTAGCTTTTTCCATTTAGAAATGTAATGTTATTTGAGCTTAGACTCTGTATTTGCATTCTATAGGTCAATTCTCAGAGGCTCCTTTAAACATAATCAAATAAAACAAGTTGTTAAACACCAAGTCCAATGCTTGGACTAGATGACCTCCTGAGGTCCCTTCCAACCCTAATAATCTATGATTCTATGATCCAGAAACAAGCCTAATGGAGGAAGAGAAAAGACATGAGGAACACACAAGCGGTCTAGAATATTTAAGAAGCAACAGCATGTTTGATTATGGTAGAAAGCAGAACCCAGAAAAGTGAATATGCAACCAACCATTCATACAGACACCAGCTGAACAACTGTCAGCTACCTCACTGAATTACAAGACCACAACTGGATCTTAGACTTCTTGTTTGATAAGACTCAAGAGACTGCAGAGAAAATGAAGAAAGTGGGATTAGGAAAGGGCAAGGAATGAAGGCCTCTAGAGCAGGGCAAAAGAGGAATGAAAAAGGAAGACAATGGGATAAGAACAAAGCATAGATTAATTTTCATCAGCATATGACAGAAGCACAGATATAGAGGAGCCATGACAGCTAGAGGGGTTAAGTATGCTTTTATCTCCCACATTTCTACTTGTGGATAGATCTATGTGGATACCTTTCAATTTCCTAAAATGCAAATGTGTGATAATGGTCTCAATTTATAACGGATACAAAACAAGGAACAAAAATAGTAGTGTTCCACTTATGATACATTTCTATAAGCTCTGTTTCAAGATTTGCAAGATTTCAGATCTTTACAAGGACAAATAGGAAAATATAAAATTTGTGGGAAGGATGAATATTTGGTTTAAACTAAATGCTATACCTCTATGTTTGAGAGGCAAGGTATGGTGGGTGGGGCTCACATTTTATGAACATCCTAGCAGCTACGTGCAGTACCATAGTCCTCGTCCTACTCTTGGTGTAACCTGTAGGTTTGTCAGCCTTGCTTGGTGGGTCTTCAGTGGCACAGTCTCTTCCAGGGTAACAAAAGTCCAACCAAAACTATGTCTGTCCTCATATGGGTCTTCAGTCCCAGCTCTGGGAACTTTAAATTCAGTTCTTTGCTCAGGCCTCCAAACATGCCTTGTTTCCTTCTTGAGGTTCACATCACTTGGCCAGTGGGGGAAGCTGGGCCCACCCACTACTCCAAGTTCCAACCCAGGAACCCTATAAACAGCAGTCAAATTCATTGCTGCTGCTACCCTGGGCTGCCTCCTAGCTGGCCTCTTTATCTTCACTGCTTACCTTAAGGGTGCAGTTCTCAGGTCATCTGGCCCCAGCCAAGAACTGACTTGCTAAGGCCCTACAATTGTTTTTATCTGAGCCTGCTGGGCTCCAATTGGCTGCTTCTGTGCAGCCTCTCTAGGCAAGCCTGGAAGGTCCACCTGTATCACTCCTTTCCTGAAGCAGGGTGTAGAAGAACTATTGGACCTCCTGTATGGAGCCATGAAGGTGGTATACCAAATTACATACCTCCCCCCACAGAAAGGATTTGAGGTGGTGGTCCTGTATTAAGGCAGTGTTCTCTCCTATGCAGTCTTTGCCCTTCTTTCTCAGGGCATTCTCTCCCAGGCCCCTCCCTATGGAGAGCTTTTATTAGTCCCTGCCCTGGTTGGTAGAATCTTCTGTCTCAGGCTTCTGTCTGGAGAGCTTTTGTGGTCCTTGCCTTGATTAATCAGGTGGCCTGCTTGGTCGGGGGTCTTCTCTCAGGCACTTCTGCCTGAAGAGCTTCCGCAACTCAGGCTCCTTTTCCTCCAGAGCCTTCCATCTAGCTTCTTTCACAGCATCAATTTCCCTACTGTATTTCTTTGGCAAGGAGAGAAGGCTTCTCACATTCTCTCCTCTCAAGGCTGAGCCCTTTTCAGAAGCCTTGGTCTCATCTCCTCAGAAAGACATCCAACAACTCATGTTCTCTTAGGACTGCCAGTAGAGTCTGCCTCATGGCACCAGGTTCCCCTTGTGGACTCTACTGTCACCTCCTAGCCCCCACAGGCCATGTTTGTGTACACTGACACCTCAGCAAGATTTGTGTCAGTGATTGTAATTGTTCCATGCCACACTCCATCTTCCACTGGATAGGTTTGTCAACCAGTCGTATACACTGTTTCCAGGTCCAGTTCTGATGAACTTAGCTCAGAGGCATTTGTGCCATCAGGCACCTTTTACTTATCCTGCCTATTCTTGGGGCTCCTGCATCTCTTCCTGAAGCAAGCCCTTTTGAAGATGGACAAAACCTTTTTTATGTGGCCCATCTCTCCAAACCAAAGACAATTAAGCCTTGTCCACCTCCCTGCCACTAGCAGAGTTTGTGGTTCTTCCCACAGCTCACCCCAGCAACTCAGTCTTTTCCCACCCCAGTTCACTCAAGGGCAAGCAGTGTCCACAACCATAATATCTCCTCAGACAGGTCTCAGGCCCACTGGATCACTCTTGTCTAACCAGTGCTTGAAGCCATTGCTGCTTCTTTCCTGCAGGATCCATAACAGGTACTGCTGCTGCCTCTAGCCTGTCTAGTTGTTGTGGCAGTTCAAACCATACCTTCCACTACTCTCTGTGAGCCTCACTGAACTGCTGATACAGTTAACACATTTCTCCTTGGCCTTCACTCTTCTTGGCACCAAACCATGTTTTATCAGTCCATTTAGCAGCCATCAGAGCCTTTGGCATCTGAGGGAAGGCATCCTTTGTGACTTTGACCTTTCCCGGCATCTCAGTACTCTGTACCTGCCAATAATCTGTCTGGTTACTCCAGGGGCAAACTGAACTTGCATTCCTTTCAAGCGCACAGTAGATGCATCTACTTAGAGGGCCATCTGACTTCTTTCCTTTTGGCTCCTGTGACACCCAGGTTTATTTGGAGGTCATGGCTTCCTGGCTCGGTTTCAAGCTTCAGATGGGATATCAGATCTCATGCACTTGAGACAGGAGTAAGCATCACGACATCACTCCTTGACGGGAAGGAAGTCTTGTAACCCCACCTGTGATATCAAGTTGTGATGAAGGGGGAAAACTCACCTTCAGTGCCTTCCAGTGGCTGGGTATGCTACCGTAGTCCTTTCCCACTCCTGGCATCCTCTGTAGGTTGTCAACTTTGCTTGGTGGATCTTCAGTGCCTCAGCCCTCTGGCTGGGTCATACAATCAAAATGAACTCCTTCCAGGGTAACAGAAGTCCAACAAAAACTGTCTATCTACCCTCACCAGGTTCTTCAGTCCCAGTCCTGGGCCCTTTAATTCAGCCCTTTGCTTGGGCCTCCAAAAAGCCTTGTCCCATTCTTGGGGTTTGCACCACTTTGCCAGTGGAGGAATCCCGGATTCGCCACTCATGGTTTCAACTCAGGAACACTATAAATATCTGCCATGTACCGCTCACTTTGATTCATTGCTGCTACTTCCCTGGGCCTCCTTTTACCTGGCCCCTTTATCTTTGCCCCTTACTTAGGGTTAAGTTCTCAGCTGCTCTCTCCCCGAGCTTGAGCAAATGCAGCCAGGACCAACATCTACTTGTCCCTTGAGCAACTTTGGCCAGAGAGAGGGGAGCACCCTTCTTTGCTCCTCTGGTCCCAGACAAAAACTAATCTGCTAAGGCAATACAGCTCCTTTTATTTGAGCCTCCTGGTTTGATTAGCTGCTTCTGTGCAGCATCTTTAGGCAGGCCTGGAAGACCAACCTTTGCTGTCCCTTTCCTGTGGTGGGGTGTCGGCAGACACAGGGCCTCCTGTAAGAAGCCACAAAGGCCAGCCCTAGCCAGTCATACATACCTATATGCATTAAAACACACACCCTACTACTGACCTAACTTCTCTTGGTTAGAAACTTTACATTTGATCTGACTACTCTTCCTTGCTTTTCTAAGTCGCTAGTGATATACATTGATCTGCCTGCCAAAGTAAAAATACAAGAAATCTGTATCAGTGCATTATATCTTTAATGAGATAAAATGGATTTCATTAGCATAAACAATATTTTCAATCATTTGTTTCAAACCTTATGTATTTCAGATATAAATAATTAAAGGAATATTTTCAGGTCAAGTTTGTACAGGAAACAGGTAAATATGGCTCTAGAATGTGAACATTTCTCATAACAAAGCGCATTTGAGAAATATAGTGAAAGCAGCTCTACTTTGATGGACTGAAATAAAATTTCCCCCATAACCTTTTGTTGAAAGTGGTTTCAAAATATCATTGACTCGTGAACATATAAAGAAAAAACCTTCTAAATAATCCTTTATGCCACTGAAAGGAAGTTTTAAAAGCATCATTTTCATTTATTCTTCAGCTCCTTCTTCCAACAGAATTTTACTTTTCCTTGTTTGGCAAGATTTTCTCTGACTAAACATACCTCGTACACAGTTGTTCACCTTTGTGCACCCTTCGGTTATCTTCTGTCTTTCTGTATTAAAAAAATGTTTCATGGAGCATATAAGGAAGTCACTGAAATTACTGTACCTGTTTAGCAAAAAATATTGTGTCTAGTCTGGAATCCTGAACAACAGAGCCTGCTGGCTCTTCTCCTGGCTGCCACTTGAAGAGGAAGATCAGCCCATGAACCGGTCTATAAAATAAAAGGTCAAAGCAGAAAAAGTGTGTTGATAAAGAACTATGCAAACTATTTTTAATTTAAGTGTATCGTCATCTGATAAGGCAACTCAGTTAACTCTTCTTTTTTAAACACGATCAGTTAGGCTCAGACTCCCAGATGTGACCTCTAACTTTGAATGATTAAAAATTTTCAGAGATGCCACCCACAATTCCAGGTGGAGTTAGTGCTCAAATAGCACCGCTGAAAAGTCAAAATTTGGCTTGTTGGTCACTTGGTAAACTGGGCTTTAAGTGTCAGTTTGCTTCAGCTCTAATACACATTTAGAGGTTAAAGAAATCCTTAGACCCTGTTCCTCCCTACACCATCACTATATAGTTCCCTGCATAATGCATCTGGCGATTTCATCAGTAACAGTATTAGTACCACTTTCTTTGGAAACTAATATCAGATTCATTATCCAAGCATCGATAAGCACTGAAACTATAAGTTTGGTAATCCTGCTGGGTGCAAAAGGAAAAATCCATAAAGCTAAGATCCCCTGTGAAGATTTCATATGAGTTCTCAATCTGTAAAACGAGGTTAATTCTTTCTCTCTCTCCATCATTGTTTTTTCTTGTCTATTTAGGTTTTATGTCTTTCACAAGATGGACTGTCTCTTACTATGTTTGTAAATTATCCAGCACAATGGGACACTGATCTCAGTTGCAGCCTCTAGGTACTACCATAACAATGGTTAATAACATTTGTAGAGGGAAAGAGTCCTTCTAAAAATGTTTTAGGAAATCTTTTTAAAATGCACTAGCACAAATCTTTCCCCATCATAGTAATCTGAATTTAGGATCAGCTCTAAAACAAAGGCCACAACAACAACTATAGAGTCAACAGTGTGCCCTTATTGCCAAGAAGGCTAACAGCATATTGGGCTGCATTAGCAGGACCACTGCCAGCAGATCAACGGAAGTGATTATTCCCCTCTATTTGGCACTGATGAGGCCACATCTGGAGTACTGAGTTGTTTTTGGCCTCCCATTATAGAAAGGATGTGGACAAACTGGAGAGAGTCCAGGGGAGGGCAACAAAAAATGATTACGGTGCTTGGACACATGACTTACGAGGCGAGGCTAAGGGAACTGGACTTATTTAGTCTGCAGAAGAGAAGAGAGAGGGGGGGATTTGATAGCAGCCTTCAACTACCTGAAGGGGGGTTCCAAAAAGCATGGAGCTAGGCTGTTCAGTGGTGGGAGATGACAGAACAAGGAGCAAAGGTCTCAAGTTGCAGTGGGGGAGGTCTAGGTTGAATAGTAGGAAAAACTATTTCACTAGGAAGGTGGTGAAGCACTGGAATAGGTTATGTAGGGAGGTGGTGGAATCTTCATCCTTAAGAGGTTTTTAAGGCTCGGCTTGACAAAGCCCTGGCTGGGATGATGTAGTTGGGGTTGGTCCTGCTTTGAGCAGGGGTCTGGACTAGATGACCTCCAGAGGTCTCTTTCAATCCTAATCTTCTACGATTCTATGAAATGAAGCACAGTCAGAATGCATGCTCATATGCATTGGCATCATATTCACTACTACAGACATAAGAGGAGATGCTTTTTAAGAGGTATGACAGAATTTTTTCCAAGTGCTTTTAAAATGTGATAACCAAGAGGTTTTAAAAATGCCTACTGAAGACAGGGCAAGTTATGTCTGAGGGCCTCTAGTTTGAATACATTGCTAACCTAAGAAGCTTTAGTCAGATAGCTTTTGAGACCCTACTTTCTGTACTTCTTGTCCTATTTTCTAGCAGATTATAGAGTAGGATATTTACACGGGAGTGAAGAAGGTGGCACTTTTCTTTTAAGGTACTATACATGAACAAATACAGTGCTTTTGATCAAACATGCAGAATCACAACAAAATTATTGTTGACAGGAGAGAGATCAGCAAGAAAGAGGCTGGAGTTGTGCACAAGTGCAATAAATTAATTTAAGGTGGTAGATACTTTAAATATCACTGCAAAAACCCAAGGAATAGAGAAATGTATTGTGTGTTCTTGGGCAAGTCAGTTAATAGTAATGCTGATTAATTCCTAGTCCTATGCTCTAGCCACTTCCCGTAAAGAGGGAAGCTAGTTTAAATAACAAAAGGCATGTCTGAAAGTTCACTAACTTGAACGTATTGTATAATGAAAGCTTAAAATACTGTCAAATTGCTGTGGAAGCCAAAAGCAATACAGCATATTGGACAAATAGCATCTTCAGTGATGTCACAAAGAATTTAGACTAAAGAAATCTTATCTGAGACTGCTTTTGTAGATTCAATAGCTTACTTTAATTTTTCAAAGTTCTCTGGTTCCAGACTCCATATTTCTTCAACTTGTGCTCCCCTGCAACCTGAAAGAGAAAAGATATAGTTTTAACTATCCTAACTTGGAGAGGAAAATGACACACACACACACACTCACACACTCTCTCTTATAACTAAGCCCAGACTTAGAAAAAAGCCTATGACTGATATGGATGAAAGATAAGAGAAAAAAAATGTTTAGTCCAGTTTGCGTAATTTTATAGAGTGAGCAGTATCAAATGAACAGAGTGTCACTGTTTCATTAGTTAGTTACCATTGTGTGTGTTGATTTTTCAGTCTTTATTTAAGAAATAACGGGACTATAAAACCACAAAAATCAGCAGAAGATATTTTGGGTTAAGTATAACACAAAGTTAGCAGCATTCTTTTAAAATCATTAATTTATTTCATGTATAGATATATAAATTTAATTAGTGTTTGTATTACTTAAGCTATATATTAGTAGCAATACTAATAACCCTTACACCATAGCAGCATCTTCCATCAAAGGAGGTAACTGTGCTTTGCAAACATTGCTATAGCATCATATATCCAAAGTAGAATACTTAGCCTAATTTTTTAAAGGAGCAAACTTGGGTACAAGAACATTTAGTAACTTGTTCATCACAAAGGAAGTGTATGACTAAGCCAGGAAGATAACCCCAAGAACTCACAGACCTATGCCTTTAGCCACAAAATCTTCCATTTTTGGATTAGTCAGAAGCATAAAAGCAAAGCGCCCGGGCGGGGGGGGGGGGGGTGATGAGAGAAATCACTGTTGACTGAATAAGAAAGTCAAATATTTTAATGGAGAACCATAAGAATCTCAGAAGGCCACTAATCTTCACTTTGTGACAGAGACAGCAATTTTAATATACTGTAGGTAAAAGCATGTAAAACACTACATAAACATATTAATTTGAATTAATATTCAGATTTGACTACAGACTCTCCCCAAGTTACGTAAACCCGACGTATGCAAATCCAACTTTTTCCATAAGCTAGAAATAGGAGTTTTGGGGTTTGATTTTTTTTTGGGTGGGGGGGGGGAGAATTGGTCGGAGATACATTTCCGATTTACACAAGGTCTGAGTTACGCCAAGCGTTCCGTTCATCAGGGAGCATCTGTACTACACAAATAGGTTTTTTGTTTTTTTTTTTAAATCAGGTCAGTACTTGTGAAAGGGAGCAAACTAGGCAATCCTGGAGACTAAAGTTCTCAATTTGCTCATAAAACAAGTGTCAGTACAAGTTTCCTGAACAGCTTGCCAATATGCCTCAGCTTTGACCTGGTAGGACCATCTCTAGGAATGAGGATGGTTCAGTCTTTCACTTCACTGATAATACTGCCAATAACAGTGCCAATTAAGAGGTGGACTTTTAACCAGGAGAGAGAGAACCAATCTTTTTTCATAATATAGCACAACATTCAACCAATCAAGACCAGTCCTCAGATGTGTCTCGAAGTCTTTTGTTTCAATCCTGAGGCTTCAAATGAGGCTTTGAGTTCCACTTGCATAAAAAAAATCCTCCAAGAATTGACAAAATGTTTATTGATGGCT
Organism: Mauremys reevesii; assembly: GCF_016161935.1. NCBI lineage: Eukaryota > Metazoa > Chordata > Testudines > Geoemydidae > Mauremys > Mauremys reevesii. Next base: position 61,546,689 of record NC_052630.1, read on the forward strand.
GTTTGTAGCATCTGAGGATCTAAGCCTATTTCAGTGGGAGTCTGGAAGAGTGAATAAGGAACAGGTTCCATAGAAGACAAATTGTCAAATTATCCCTAGGGGAGGAGGTTGCAGATACACAGTTTGAGAACACTCTTGCTCTACATATCAGACACACGGCCAGTACAATTCACCCAACAAAGGCAACTGAATGGCTTTCAAATTTGATCACCATTTAAAATGATCAAATTTGACACTGACACAAATGTAAAAACAAAATATGCTTTATCCCATTACCAGTCCTTTGCATCATCCAATTGTCAAATTATATTAATTCCTTTCTCATTACCTACAGAAGAAATTATGTCAGCCATCACAAGATTTTACTGAATCAGACTGTGTAAAACAGAGTTTGAGAAGTTTTCCAGAAATGTATGAGCTGGAAAACTAGATCTACTAGCCCAGGGGTAGGCAACCTATGGCACGGGTGCCAAAGGTGGCACGCGAGCTGATTTTCAGTGGCACTCACAGTGCCTGGGTCCTGGCCACTGGTCTGGGTGGCTCTACATTTTATTTAATTTTAAATTAAGCTTCTTAAAACATTTTAAAAACCTTATTTACTTTACAGACAACAGTTTAGTTATATATTATAGACTTATAGAAAGAGACCTAAGAACGTTAAAATGTATTACTAGCACGCGAAACCTTAAATTAGAGTGAATGAACACCACTTCTGAAAGGCTGCCGACCCCCTGTACTAGCCAGATATAGATACAAAGGATGGGAGTGGGGCAGGCTTTGCTGGTGAAGTCCAGAGGCAAATCCTTGGTGAGAAATTCAGCCCATCCTGCAACCAACACCTACTGGGAAGTATGCTGAAATTTCTTCCAAGATGTCTCAGGATCTTGGTTGGGGGAAACTTCTATCAGCTTCTGGCTAGTTCATGTGATAAAGCTTAGCTCCACATCCCTCTAGAATTCTTCCTCTTTCTGGAAGATACAGCCTCCTAAAGAGTAGGATCAAATCTCCACTATTTTACCCCTCTTAGGCTTCCTGGACTGCAGGAAAGTCTCTGTTATTCTACCACGCTCCCACTTCGCCCACCTCCCTCCAAAACTGTGAGTAATTACAGTGCCCGCCCCTTAGCTTTCATAATCAGCGGCAGTATGAAATTAATATGATTTGACCAATTCATTGCTGCCCAAATGATTCTCAACAGCAATAGTTTTACTGCCCAAAAACTTGTTAATCTCATTTGGGTTGTGCTGCTTCACAATGCTGCAAGTAAAAGTAGACACACAGGATCTGTGTCTGAAAACTCCAGCATAGGAACACTACAACGGTTTACAATTCACATTTCGTTGTCACAGCCATGAAGGATGGAAACTTATTTTAAAAAAAGAAAAAAGTTTATGGCTTGCAAAAATGGATGGCTTAAGTGCCCACGTTTGTGTCACTACTAAGGCATTTTTGCAAGCCCTGGTGTAAAAAGTCAGACTTATTCATGGGTCAGATAAATAAGGGAAAAAAGATGAAGCAGGTAAGAAACATGCTTGGAACTATAAGTCAAGATAGAAGATTAGAGTCCTTTACTAGACTATGTGGAACTAGATATGCAATTTAGCTTCTTTGGGCAAAATTCTATGTTGATTTACAATCCATAAAATCCCAATAGTGCCAATTGCATTGTATTTGGTGTGAATTAAGACAGAACTTGGTCCTCTGTAACTCAGTATCCAAATTTGTAAAATTAAGATATTATTTACCTACCTCACAAGTTTTCTGAGTATTAGTTACCATTTATAAAGTGCTTGGAAGATGCAAGTGTGCTATGTAAGTATTACATCTTAAATGCAACATACTGTACATACCAAAATACAAGAAACCTCTGACAGATCAGCAGGCACATGCTCATGCAAACCTGCGTACAAGTTTGTTCATTCAGGATGTTTTTCTCAAAATGCTGATATGTACACCCTGGGCAGGGCTCACTACAGCTACTGAGCATGAGGGCAAGATCTTCCCCAAAGAAACAGCATCAGTTCAGTGCGTGAGGGCCGCAGCCGCCTCCATACACAACCATACAGTCCCATTTTCAAGCACAAATGGGACCCGACTGGGTTTCGGGGGAGCTGAAACGTGCCGCAGGCTGGGATGTGTCGAGGCAGGCTGAAGCGTAGCAGCAGAAGAGCGGGCTATTGTTTCCCCTGCCAAGAGCTAACCCTGCAGAGGCTGAGCAGGTGCTGGGCACTGCGCCCTTCAAGCGGAGGAGGATGTCTGGCTCGGGGGGATTTGGGCATCTCTCCGTGTGATCCCGCTAGAGCAAAACTGCCGCCTCAGCCCGCCTCGTCTCATCCGCTGGAGGCAGGGGGTGTCGCACCCCAGCAACGCCGCTGAAGAGGTATGGGGCGCAGTTCAGGCAGGTCCCGAAGCGACGAGCCACCCCCCTCCCGCAAGAGGCGGAGGGGAAGCTGCAGGCCTCAAAAGTGCCCGCCCGCCCGCCACCTGCCCAGACGCCGTTCCCAGCCCCCTGCCCGGCCCCTCACCAAAGCCCTTGATGAGCTCAGTGAAGACGCCCGGGTCGCTCTCCATCAGGCACCACTCTCCGGCGCTGCCTCCCCCCGACATGGTGGCGGTTCACAGGCTCCCGCTGAGCAGCCGCTGCCACCAGCCGCCGGCTGAGGCTCTCTGCCCGCCCCCACGCACGCCGCCGCCGCTTCCTTCCCAGCAGGCTCCGCGGCCCACACTGGCATCTCTATGGTGAAGTGGGGGCGCGCTCGGCCCGGACGGAAAACGAGAGGCGAGAGCACATCCGGGAACCTACCAGCGGTCACGGGCGAGGCCTCAGCCTATCCGCTGAGGGGATCCGGGCCCTACGCGGCTGTGCCTGACGGGAGCGCGCCATCCGGGTCCTTGGAGAGTGGCCCGACGGGAGGCGCGGCGGAGAACTTTGTCCGGGTCCCAGTGTTCCTCCCTGCCCTGCCGAAGCGGGAAACTGCATCCGCGGTCGCTGGCCCCGGGGGTAGGATAGGCGGGGCGGTTCCATCCGGGGCCTCGGAGCCTGGTCACCGTGGGAAGGAAGAGCGGCTCCATCCGGGTCTTAGCGATGCTGTCATGACAGGAATCCGACCAGGGCGGGGCTGAGTTCGAGGGAAATCAGCTGCCTGAGGAGAAGCAGAGCCGGCCGCAGCCAGCTTGCGGAGCCAGCACCTCCTGCTGCGCCCGGGCACCCGGCGGCCCGGTCCCCGGCTCACGCGCGCAGGTAGGGCCAGGCCCCGCTTGAGTAACAGCAGCCGCCGTCTCCGCCGAGCGTCCTGTGCTGCGCCACAGCCCCGCGCCGCAGGCAGGGCCTCCCTAGGGAGGGCCGCTGGGCAGCGGCCTCGCCATGCACCTCTCGCGCCCGCTTAAGGATCGCCCCTCCCGGCGGCCTTGCCTCAGCAGGAGGCGCCGAGAGCCGCCCGTCTGCTTAAGGCTGGGTGTGGAGCCTTTCTGCGGCCGGAGGCCTCTTCTGCCTTCGCCACTCCCTGGTGAGGCGAGGCCCGGGAGCTGCCCTGGGAAGCGGGAGTAGGCGCTGGCGTGGAGCGTTTCGCCCGCTGCTGATATTCCCAATTTGGGAGGGCGAGGGCGGGTGAACGGCCGGTGTTAGTGGGTTGGCAGAGCAGCTCTCCGCGGGAAGAAGGGGCGCCTAGTAAACCCCCAGGACAGGTGCCCGAGATCCCTTCTATAAGGGAAGGGTAGAAAAAACCACAGAGGGGTGAGGCACACACAGCGCGCAGGGCACCGGTGTTCGTGCTCCAGGTGTTCTGGGATAGTGGTGTTTATTTCTTGTAACCTTTTTTGTTAAGATGTCTCAAAAAGTTATACAAGGGGTTGAAAGCAAGGGGTGAAGAATGGTTTCCTGGTGAAAATGAAATCGCATCTGTAAAATGGAAATGGGAGTCTGCACGTGAAAAGTGCTATATATTAGCTAGAAATCAATATTATCAAACCCCATTTCCTTATCAAAGGTTCTGTGCCAATCTTCCTTTAGACAGTGACCATACTATTTTTCATATGAACTTAGGAATTGCTTTATTTAACTAAACCAGTGGTCTCCATGTGACAACAGCTGTTAGCAGATGTGCAAGAACTATGAAGTGAGCAACTATAAAACAAATTAACAGGAAATTTCTTATTAATCCCCTCAGTTAGAGAGGTAGGCTTATGTCCTGAAGCATTTCTCTAAAGCTGTGGGGGTTTTTTGAGTACTTTAAAAAAATAATCTTATCTAATTTGACAGTGAATATATTTTCAGTATTTATATAAATATCTAATCCTTTTCAGAATTTTGAATCCTTCTAGGTGGTTGGCTTCTATATTAGTATTTTTAAAAAGACTGCAGATGAATAGAGTTCTTTACAGAACAGAAAAATATATAGTCTTAAATGGCTTACAAATATAAATACTACAAATCATTGTAGATTTCCAGTAATTGTTTTTATAGTTTAGCCAACATAAAACCAAAGTTTAGTTTCAAATTAATTCCTAAGTGCTGCATTTCATTTGCAATTCAAATACCTGTTAAATGTAGCAATTGTTAAAATTAGGTTGGAATCCATAGTTTTTATTACAGCTTTTCTTTAAATGTGCTTTTTATGTAAACCTTCAAAATTTGGATTAATTATGTGACACTAAGCGTTTTAAACCACTTTTGAGTACTTTTAGAGCACAAATAAATAACAAATTCGGTGTAGTTGAAACATACAGCTGTAGTTATTCTGAGACAGTTTTTCACTGTCATGTGGAAAATGGTGATTCAGAATGTTATGCTTATAAGAAACACAATTTTTTTTAAAGGGGATAAGGCAATATGCCTTTAAGCATTAAAATCAGCATATGCTTTTATTCACACACACACACACACACACACACATCATATGCTTTTATTTACACACACACACACACACACACACTTCTGCAGCTGGATTATATAGTTACCAATTTTTAGTGTTGCTTGGTCATTGACAGTGTCCAGCTGAAACTGCACACAAAGGAGGGGAGCTAGACCTTTGTCGAACGCGAAGCTTTGATGTTGATGCAGAACGAACCCAAAGTCCCATGGCAATACACCCTTTTCTTTATACAATACGTTTTTATACAAGTGTTTGGACCTTGCTGTGTTACACCCCAGCTGTTAATTACGAGGTAGTTAAGGTTGCTTTTAATTAGAATTACTTGGGTTGTTACTGGGACTATTTGCGTCTGTTTTTATTTTGGTTTTTTTGGCTTTATTTTTTATTTTGTTTTTAGGGTGTATGCCTTTGCTTTAGGGTTGTCAATTTGCCATCTGGGTGATTCTGATAATAAAGTGTGTGCCTCTCAACTCCTTCCTTGACTATTTAGCCCACCTGTCTTTTTTTAATTAATTACCATACATTTTTTACTTACATACCAAACAGTAAATAAGGCAATAATTACAGCCATAAAACTTTTATTCATTTAAGAACAATTATTAATACAATTAGTAAAGAATAAACTCAGAACAATTTTATTTTTTTACTAATTTAAAACTAGCAAAATGGAGTATAAAGCAAAATAAAACAAAATAGAATACACTTTACTTAAGACAATTTTTCCCCGTTAGGGTTTTGGCCAACAAGAACATTGTACTCTGTAGTCCTGAGGGAATTCTGTGCCTAAAAATTATGCACACAATATCTTAACATTCTGCAAATTTTACTTATCAATAAATAACTGTGTGGCTCCAGCATGGCAGTGGGGAGCACAGGCCACTGGCTGCATTGAGGGGGGAGATCACCCTGAAGACCTCACCTCCTCAGTAGAGAGACTTGGCAGTGAGGCTGCAGCTGACCCTGACTCTGCAAGGGCTGGGCCTGCCCCAGAAACATTCTGGGGCCCTGCCCCTCTGTGCCAGGTGCACCAGGTGTGCATGGGCAGGCTCAGCCCAGCAGGATCCTAGTGTGGGGTGAATCCAGATGTGGGGTGAGAGGTTTCTGTGTGGGGCAATCTAGGTGTGGGCAGCTCAGTGGGAGATCTGAATGCACACAGGCTCGTTGGGGGGTTCCAGGTGCAGGGGCAATGGTCCTCAGGTTAAATTATGACCAGCCGTTTTATATTTTATTTTTAAATCAAATATATAAAGGAGAAAAAAAGTGTGCAAAATAGCAAGGATGTAGGGAACAAGTCCCACAAGAATTTTGGCTCTAAAGTATTTCTCAAATTCTGCAAGTTTTCTTCATTCAGGAAAAAACAAACCTACTGTCTGTGTCATAAAGCCATTAAAGTTTGTAGTCACATAAAAAGACAACTTTTTTCCATTCTGCACTTTAGAGAGACACACACAATCCTACCTCTTCTTTTTTTTTTTTTTTTTTTTTTTTAAGAAAAAATAATCCAGTATATTACTGGGTAACATTATTTGTACAGCTTGGCAATAACCATTAGAATGATTATTGCCCTTTTGTTGTTGTTGCTGCTTATGCTGCTAAAGAGGGGAACTTCAGATTATAATAGAGCAAGTTAATTTGAAGTTCAGAGTTTGGTACTGCTGAACGTTGGATAGTAGAAGGCAGAAAACATTGCAAACATAGTAATCTTGGAATCTGGGAGGACCGAAGATATCACATGGGAGAATTCAGATTTAGGAGTTGGGAGATCAACAGAGAAGAGCTCAAATCAGAAATGATTGACTCAGATTTATATGATACAGCAGTGGATATGAACTTTTCAACTGACGTGATGGATCAGTGTTCATGTCACACTCCCCGTCAGTGCTTGGCCCGGGCCAGGGCAGCTAATGATCCAATCAGCGAACCAAATTGGCTGATGAATCCTCGTCACGTGCCACCTGAGGCACGTTGCGCATACACTAAGATGAAGTTTATAGAAGATGTTTCTCATGTTGTGCAGTACATGAGTGGCTACCTTGAGTTTGGTAGGCTTGATCTCAAAGATTATCCTTATCTTTAAAAGTGTGAATTTATTTTGAACCACCTTTTTACTTTGTATTTAAGGCCCAAAAGATTACATCAACTTCAAGCTGTTGAGGTAACTGAGCTGTTTCAGAGTTATCCACTGGGTTGCTAGTCAAGCCACAGCTCTAAAGGCAATTAAAAAAAAATATTTGGCTGATTCCTATTTGAAATATATTGTAGAAACTGAGTCAGGGCTGACCTTGCCCAAGTTAAGGGCGTTCTTAAGAAGATCAGATAAGCAGATTTGTGGGCATGTTATTTTTCATGATTATGTTAATTACCATCTGATTGAAGTCTCTTTTCTAGGAGTTCGTTGATTGAGGCTTTGCAACAGCTAGAATTTGCAGGAGTGAAATACAATCTTGGTTGTTGCATCGAAAACATTTATCTTTATGGCAAATTTGAAGAAGTCAATAGGTCTGGGTCTTCAGATCCAAAGCTGCAGAAAAATCAAATCTGTAAGCTTGAAGCTAACATTGAACATACAGCTATCAGATTCATCAGGCTACAGTAACTAACACACATATGGTTTCAATGTTTTGACTCCACAGTGGCCTAGTGATTAAAAAAAAAAAAATCCATTATTGCAGTGCACAAATTAGCAATCTGCTAGACCAGGGATTCTCAACCTTTTTCCTACTAAGGGGCCCTCAACATGTTATAAAAATTTGACGGCCCACGTCTGCCACAACAACTGGTTTCAGTAGATTAAAAGCCAGGGCTGGCATTAGAGGGTAGCAAGCAGAGCAGTTGCCCAGGGCCTCACACCACAGGGGTTCCCGTGAAGCTAAGTTGCTCAGGCTTTGGCTTCAGCCCAGGGAGGAAGGGCTTGGGATTCGGCTTTCTGCTCTGGGCCCCAATGAGTCTAACGCTGGCCCTGCTCTCTGGTTTATTTTGGCAGATCCCTTGAAACCTGCTTGCAGCCCCCCAGGGGACTTCAGACCACTGGTTGAGAACCACTATGCTAGACCACTTTATAGAGATATTGAGTAAAAAGGAGTGAGGGAGAGAGCCCTACATCAGTTATACCTCTAAAATTACACTTTATTACTATAAAAATATAACAGTGACACAGTGCTGCATATGACTAAGGCTATGATTTAATCATGAGTATATTTAGTAAAAGTCACGGACCGGTCACAGGCAAAAAACAAAAAATCATTGGCCCCATGACCTGTCCCTGACTTTTACTAAAAATATTCAAGATTGAATGGAGGGGGCGCGAACGGGATGACTGCAGGGGGAAAGCTGGGGCCCACTGTGGGGGAGGAACCCCAGCTGGGAGGGGAAGCCCCGGGGTGCCCGCGGCCGGGAGGGGGGAGCCCTGGGTCCAGCCGCATTGGCAACTGCTTGGGTGGTCCCCGGGGCCGCCAGAGCAGCAGTCAGTGACACTGGCTGCGAGACCGCCCAAGCGGCTGGCTGCAGAGCTGCTTTAGCAGCGGCTGGTGTGACTGTCCCCAGGGCTGCCTAAGCAGTTGCTTGGGTGACCCTGGAGTCAGCTACACTGGATGCTGCAGAAGTCATGGAGGTCACAGGAAGTCACAGAATCTGTGACTTCCGCACCTTCCGCAGCAGACACGGAACCCTACATATGACAACTCTTTTTACCACCAGGCTATTTTCCTTTCAGGATATATGGCTCTTGGTGGATATAATGCTTTTGTCTGACAGCACTGTTGTTATGGAATGTACATTTTCCACTGTAATTTAATTAAAACAAGCCATGCAAGTATATGCAGCAGAGCACCAACTCCAAGGATTTGATGCAGGTGCAAGTGAATGGCTCAGGGATAGATAGTTTCCATTATCAACAGGCTGTTCTCTGTTGAAATAAAGGTTCAACTAGAATAAAACACAGTTTTGAATACAAAGGCAGAGTGTATTCAGTAGCAACAGCAAGCTGTTTTAGTGGAGATTTAGACTAATTCTATTCTCTAGAATCCAGATCTTGATTTCAAACTAGATGGGCATTATCCATAATATTGTTAAGCTATTGGAATGAATTTAAAATAAATGATTAAATAGTCTATTCTGACTTGTGGTCTCAGACTGTTGGGGGTTGTGACATTTAATTTATATTACAGTGAAAACAAAACCGAGCATTTAAGAGCAAGAGAAATAGGTGCACTGAAAACGAGAACTAGAATAAGAAGTTGGCCTAGTAGCTGAAACAAGAAAAAGCAGAATATAGTAGAAATGCCTCTAGATAATCACAGCAGCAACAATATTTCTCCTTAATTTGAGAAAATGCGACCATAGCCTGAACATTTGGATGGCCATGTTTTCTTCTCAGACAATTCAAATTTAAATCTTAGCAGTCCATGGCCAAGTGACAAGAATTTTTTCCCCTCAGCCTAATTGGACAGTGATAGTTGTGAGGGGTTGGAGCGCTTGGGAAGCCACCTGATGTGCTGAGATATCAGAGTCTACTTGTTCTGCAGCATAGGCCCCCTTTAACCTTGTGACATTGCACTCTATATGATTTTATGAAAATATGCTAATGAGTGAATATAATGTAACTGGAATATGCTTCATGCAAAAGGTCTCCTGTAAGGTATCATTACAAATCTTATAATGTACTATGTGTTCATCCTGTTTGTATGAATGTATCATTCTTATATCTGAAACTAGAAATATGAAATATAACTCTGAGATCTTATTGTAATGATGCAAAGTGTGGGTCATTAATGGTGGCTTGGAATTTTGATGGCTCCAATTAACCAGGACAACTGACTGTAGATGGCTCTGTTTACTTGTAAGTCTTCCTGTATATCTGCCTGCTGGCAAGTGGGCAATGAAGTCTTACAGTGACATGTGATCATATCACCTGAACTGGAATCCATCTTTAACCTGGTGCTTTTCCATTTAGAAGGAGGGGCGGGAACCCAGAGAGGGACAAAGGATTCCTGCCTTGTGTAAAAGATATATAAGTGGACGGAACAGAACAAAGGGGGCTGCAGTCATGAGAAATCCACTGTACCAGGGGAAAGGATTGGGCCCGGGCTAGGAAGGTGTCCAGTCTGTAAAAGATGCTTATTGAAACATCTCTGAGGGTCAGATTTTATCTCTATTCAGCTTCCCTACTGTATTAGGCTTAGAGTTGCATTTTTTATTTTATTTTGCTCAGTAATTCACTTTGTTCTGTCTGTTATTACTTGGAACCACTTAAATCCTACTTTTTGTATTTAATAAAATCATGTTTTACTTATTAATTAACCCAGAATATGCATTAATACCTGGGGGGGACAGCTGTATATACCTCTCTATCAGTGTTATAGAGGGTGAACAATTTATGAGTTTACTCTTTGTAAGCTTTATACAGGGTAAAATGGATTTATTTGGATCCCATTGGAAACTGAGTGTTGGAGACAGGAACACTTCTTAAGCTGTTTTCAGTTAAGCCTATTTGTGTGATGAATTAATAAAGAATGCATGAATGTGAAGCAACAATGACTTTATTGCCTCTGCAGGTGGTGATCAAAGGGGGGAGGGGAGGGTGTTTAGCTTACAGGGAAGTAGAATGAACCAAAGGGGGTGGGGGGGGGGTGTTCATCAAGGAGAAACAAACAGAACTTTCACACCATAGCCGGGACAGTCATTAAACTGGTTTTCAAAGCTTCTCTGATGCACAGCACATTCTGCTGTGCTCTTCTAACTGCCCTGGTGTCTGGCTGCGCGTAATGTAATAATTGGAGATATACCAATTTCCTAGAACTGGAAGGGACCTTGAAAAGTCATCAAGTCCAGCCCCCGGCCTTCACTAGCAGGACCAAGTATTGATTTTTGCCCCAGATCCCTAAGTGGCCCCCTCAAGGATTGAACTCACAACCCTGGGTTTAGCAGGCCAATGCTCAAACCACTGAGCTATCCCTCCCTTCCCGGAATCAGTGGCCAGACGATTTGCCTCGACCTCCCATCCCGCCATAAACGTCTCCCCCTTACTCTCACAGATATTGTGGAGCACACAGCAAGCAGTAACAACAATGGGGATATTGGTTTCGCTGAGGTCTATCCAAGTCAATAAACTGCACCAGCGCGCTTTTAAACGTGCAAATGCACATTTTACCACCATTCTGCACTTGCTTAGCCTATAGTTGAAAGGCTCCTGACTACTGTCCAGGCTACATGTGTATGGCTACATGAGCCATGGCATTAAGGGGTAGGCTGGGTCCCCAAGGATAACTATAGGCATTTCAACATCCCCAATGGTTATTTTCTGGTCTGGGAAGAAAGTCCCTTCCTGTAGCTTTTGAAACAGACCGGAGTTCCTGAAGATGCGTGCATCATGTACCTTTTCCGGCCATCCCACGTTGATGTTGGTGAAACGTCCCTTGTGATCCACCAGTGCTTGCAGCAACATTGAAAAGTACCCCTTTCGCTTTATGTACTCACTGGCTTGGTGCTCCGGTGCCAAGATAGAGATATGGGTTCTATCTATCGCCCCACCATAGTTAGGAAATCCCATTGCAGAAAAGCCATCCACTAAAACCCATACGTTTCCCAGAGTCACTACTCTTGATAGCAGATCTTTTACTGCGTGGGATACTTGGATCACAGCAGCCTCCACAGCAGATTTGCCCACTCCAGATTGATGCCCGACTGACCGGTAGCTGTCTGGCATTGCAAGTTTTCACAGGGCTATCGCCATTTGCTTCTCAACCGTGAGGGCTGCTCTCATCTTGGTATTCTGGCACTTCAGGGCAGGGGAAAGCAAGTCACAGAGTTCCATGAAAGTGCCCTTATGCATGCAAAAGTTTCGCAGTCACTGGGAATCGTCCCAGACCTGGAACACTATGCAGTCCCACCACTCTTTGCTTGTTTCCCGGGCCCAGAATCGGCATTCCACAGCATGAACCTGCCCCATTAACACCATGATGTGCACATTGCCAGGGCCCATACTTTGCGAGAAGTCTATGTCCATGTCTATGTCCTCATCAGTCTCGTGAGCGCTGGGTCGCCTCCTTGCCTGGTTTGGCTTTGGCAGGTTCTGGTTCTGCATATACTCCAGGATAACGTGCGTGGTGTTTACAGTGCTCATAATTGCCGTGGTGATCTCAGCAGGCTCCATGATCCCAGTGCTATGGTGTCTGGGCTGAAAAAAGGCACGAAACGATTGTCTTTAACGGAGGAAGAGGCAACTGACGACATGGCTTACAGGGAATTACAGTCCACAAAGGGGGTGACTTTGCGTCAAGGAGAAACACAAACAACTGTCACACACAGAATGACCCCCTCAAGGATCAAACTCAAAACCCTGGGTTTAGCAGGCTGTTGATTTCACGGAGGGTGGGAGGAAGCAAATGAATACAAAACAAATTGGGACTATTTCTTGTTTTGATCCACTCCATCTATCTTTTACATCTTTAGGGTGGTAGCAGACGGTGCAGTTTGACTGCTAGCCTTTGTCTCCTGGGTGCTCAGCAGAAGGAGTCTGCCCAGGCACCCATGACTGACCTCACCAGGGTTGGCTAAAAGAGCTCCCAGGAATATGACGACGACGATGGCTACCAATCATAACGCGCCGTCTGTTGCCAAAAGGCAAGGAGTGGCTGCTGTATAGCAATGCAGTCCCACGTCTGCCAGCACCCAGGAGACTTACAGTGAATCTCAGCTGTGTGGGTTCCATGCTTGCCGTGGTATGGCGTCTACACAGGTAACCCAGGAAAAAAGGCGTGAAATGATTGTCTGCTGTCGCTTTCACGGAGAGAGGGAGAGGGGGGCCTGATGACATTTACCCAGAACCACCTGCGACACTGTTTTTGCCCCATCAGGCATTGGGATCTCAACCCAGAATCCCAATGGGCAGCAGAGACTGCAGGAACTGTGGGATAGCTACCCACAGTGTAACTCTCTGGAAGTCGACGCTAGCCTTGGTACTGTAGACACAGTCCGTTGACTTAATGCACTTAGAGCATTTTGTGTGGGGGGACACACAATCGACTGTATAAAAATGATTTCTAAAGAACCGACTTCTATAAATTCGACCTAATTTCGTAGCATAGACATACTCTTAGAGAAGGCTTTAATAGCCTGGCTCAGCAAGACAAGTTCCAGGGGGCCTATGCTGCAGAACAGGTAGACTCAGTGGTATATCAGCACATCAGGTGGCTTCCCAAGGGGTCCAACCCGTCACAGTACAGAATTACAGAAGTGCAAGTACTTACAACACAGGGTAAAATCACTCCATAGATTTCACGCACAGGATTCTGATTCCTGAGAGTCACAATCAGTTGCACATCCCACTTGTATTATTACTGAGATGTTCAGGTTAGTGTTCTATACCAAAATCTTTCTACACGTGGAAGAAAACCTTTGTAATTTGTTAATTGACTAAATTAATCTCTTGTGTAACACTTGACTTTAAAGATTAATGTAGCCCAGTATTTTGAAAGTATGATGTAACTATAGCTGCAATTTGGCAAAGCATACTACTTCATACATGTTGGAATATCATGTGTTTCAGATATCAAAACACTTTTTGTTGCATATATACCTTAGATGCAGCCCTTTTAGCTAACATTTGTTATTTTCAGGGTATCTGGCGTGTCTCCGAAGTCAGTGTGTGTTTTAAAATTAGAGTCTGTCTGCAAGCAGTTTTTGAACAGAGAGCTGTTGACCTTTAAAAGAAAGTTGCACATACTTGCTTTGAAAATCACAGTGAGAAATACTTCTTGAAAATTTTATTTGAAAATAAAAGATGAATAAAATTAACATTCCTAATCCAGTTGCTGGCACCTCACTGCTTGTCAAAAAAAATGTGTATCTAGCAGAGTAGGGATACAACGAGACAACTAATCTTTAACTCTTTCCCTTGTAATTCCTGGATAGGGTGTGTATATCTCATCACATGTAGGGGAGTAGAATACTGACTCTCTTCAATCTCTGAGATGTCAAAGTAGGAATAGAATTAATAACTAAAAATGTTGATTATGTTTTTAATTAAAATGCTTTTAAACAGTAATAGAGTTTAACACCTATAAAAATGTGTGAGCTAGTCATGATCAGTGACCACAGGATGTGACAGTGCCTCATCTTTTTTACTCCTAAAAGAATAGGTCTGTGATCTTCTGTACTTAAAATTGATGCAGCGAAGTACTTTCCAGAGAAGCTAATGTACTTAGTCTTTTCTGTTGCTCCTTTTACTCCCTAGTAATCTAGAAGATCATCGGACACTCAAAGGATTGTTCTTTCTGATACTTAATAGCCCAAGACATAAAAACATGCAAAGTCTATATCTTCAAATTTCCACGTAGGTCTTCTAATTTCCAGCTTATGTTTCACTTGTTATGATGTATGATTCTTTCTTTTGGCTACACTACAACAACTGGATTTTTACTTCTCAAAAAATAACTTTTTACCTTTTAACCATATAAATTTTGTGGCCTTGCGTCTTATTTTGGATGGGAATAAGAATATGGTATACCTACAGATTATATTGTGTTTAGTTCTCTAACAGTGTAAACAAGACCTGAAAGGTTTGGGATGTGTTTTGTTTCTCTTTCTCTCTTTGCTTGTGAGCTTTCTCAGTTCTCATTTAAAAGGACAAGTGTGTTTGAATCTTTATTAATTATGGCATTTTTCTTCATTATTTGTCAGGTGTTTCATTTAAATAGATGATAACCAAAACAAACAAAATACAAAAAGTTTTTTTGTTGTTTTGTTTTAAAGTCTAGGACTCTCTTGCGTTCTGAGTTGCTCAGGTCTCTTACCTTTATCAAATGCAGTGTTGTCATTCAGCCCTCCAGCAAAAAATGGGGGGGAAAGATCTGATAAATTTTAATTTAAAAAAAATCTTTATAATAATTTTTATAACATCAGACAGAGCACAAACACCATCTTTCCCTTGGCAGGTCACCTTTAACTAGCCTGTATGCTGGTTCTAAGGAATTTAAGTTTTCATCTTTGGGATTAAGGCTCTTCCTAATTAGCTTGAATTTAAAAAATTCCCCTTCATAAAGTTTAGTATCATTTTGCTAGTCTTAGGTACAACCTGTCCCACAGAAATTCAGGACCTAACTTCCCTGGAAGACTTACCTGCCTGGAGAACTAGTAAAATGCTGACATCACTCAGAATTTTTAGTTGGACTGCTTATGACTTTTTTTTTTTTAAATCAACACTTACTTATTTTCAGTGACTAACATTTTGGATAAAGGATGTATTTAAATATTTTTACCTCTACCCCTTCAATTAAGCTTTTAGGGATAACAATACAAATGCTTTGAGACCACCAGCAAATTAAGAGGAAATTAAAACCAAACTTGATATCCCTGCTTAAAGCAAACCTTTTCACAATTTATTTATATGTTATAGCAAAGCCAAAAAGGGCATAAACCCAATTTTTAAATATATTATTTGAAGATGCTCTTTAATAACTTAAGCATTTATTGGTCTATGTTATTGCTGTTCTGGAGTATGTTTAATATAAATCTAGAAGAGGCAAGGGGAGAAGGCATTAGATATAATGTACTCATTTGGCTACAGATGTAAGAGGAGGAAATGTTATGAGCCAAAAAATCCAACATAGTTCAACGTTTATTTGTAGTAAAGTTGAACTCTCTTTTTTAACAGGCTTCCTGAAACTGTAAGCAATGGATGAAGACGCAAACCAAATGCAGCCCTTGAATGAGAAGCAGGTGCCGAACTCTGAAGGTGGATATGTATGGCAGGTCACCGATATGAATCGACTCCACCGTTTCTTATGTTTTGGTTCAGAAGGTGGTACATACTACATCAATGAGCAGAAACTTGGCTTTGAAAATGCTGAAGTTTTAATAAGACTGATTGAAGATGGTAAAGGTTGTGATGTGGTACAGGAAATAAAGACATTCAGCCTGGAAGGAAGGGCAGCAAAACAGGAGCCCATGCTTTTTGCTCTTGCAATTTGTTCACAGTGCTCTGATGCAAAAACAAAACAAGCAGCATTTAAGGCTGTTTCTGAAGTCTGCCGCATACCAACTCATCTGTTTACTTTCATCCAGTTTAAAAAGGATCTGAAGGAGGGCATGAAGTGTGGCATGTGGGGCCGTGCCCTTAGAAAAGCTGTTGCAGACTGGTACAATGGAAAGAATGGCCTGGCGGTTGCTTTAGCAGTTACAAAATATAAACAAAGAAATGGTTGGTCTCATAAAGATCTGCTGAGGTTGTCTCACCTAAAACCTGCCAGTGAAGGTAACAGTAATGTTTTATTGACCTTGAGACTGGAGTAGTTAAGAAAATATGCTATATCAGATACTACATTAAGCCTTTCATTTCTAGCATATGTCTGTCCTGGAAGTCTAAAGGTCCTGATGGTGTAGTGGTCTCTCAGCATCCATGTATCCTTCAGGTTAAACTTTAGAAATAAAACAGAAGCTGATAGCTAGAAAATATGGTCAGTTTATCTTGACTCTTTAAGAATAAATGTGGTCTTTTATTATTTTGTGTGACTGCTGTCAAGAGATGGCTGAATAATTCTTACAAATCATTCAGTTGATATTTTTCCCCATCAGTTGGCAAATACATTTATTTTTTCATTATTCAACCAGATCTGTTGTTTCCTCATTATTTTTGACCCTTGGTCACAGTTTTATGTTTCTCCTCAAATATAATCTATTTTTATATGTTAAAAAATGCAGATTACTTCAAAATGTTTTAATGTTTTGTAGCGTGTTGGGGTAACTGAAATATTTATACACAGCAGATTGACAGTCATCTTTTCATTGTATGTTCTGACTAGTTTTATCCCCTTATTTTTCACAAGGCTGTGCTTGCTGGGGCATTGGGTAGGGGACAAAACATTGTAAAGAAGACGACTTGTATTAAGTTTCAGCCTTCCAAAGGGAGATGATACAGTAAATAAAATAAATCTTGGAAAGTATTCTGAATTGTGCATCCTAATGTATTTGACTGTAGTGTTCTAACTTAGACCCACTCTACTGATAGCTGGCTAGAAGTTCTGGGAATGAAACCATAGTTAAAAGCATCCTTCTAACCAACTCTCCTGCCAGACTTACTAAACTCTCTGATAGCTGGGTCATAATCCTGAATGGAAAATATTTTTGTCTTTCAATAGGACTCGCTGTAGTTACTAAGTATATCACTAAGGGGTGGAAGGAAGTCCAAGAGGCATATAAAGACAAGGAATTTTCTTCTGAAACTGAAAAATTGTTAAAATATCTGGAGGCTGTGGAGAAAGTGAAACGTACGAAAGATGAATTGGAAGTTATTCATTTGATAGAAGAGTATAAGCTAGTTAGGGAGCATCTCCAGACAAACCATTTGAAATCTAAAGAGGTGGGTATGTATATGTAAATATTAACATCTTGCATCAAATAACTAATGCCCTTTTAAAATTCGTTGTCTTTTTTTATCTTGACAATTTTGGATTGCTGAAAATATATTTTTATCCAAATGGAACTCTTAAAGCTTTTTTTTTTTTAAGTCATTAATTCAACATGATGAAGCTCTCTGTATAATTTTGACATTTTAAAGTACATTGTTTACATATTTTGCTTGATGTTTTGTGTATACACCAGACAGAGTCTCTCATCAAATTAAAATGTTGTCTCCCCCAATATACTACTGTAACAGGTGTGGAAGGCATTGTTGCAGGAGATGCCCATTACAGCAATGTTGAGGAATCTAGGAAAGATGACTGCAAATTCAGTACTTGAACCAGGAAGCCCAGAAGTAGCAATAGTGTGTGAAAGACTGAGAAATGAGAAACTGTTAAAAAAGGTAAGAACTGTTTTCACTACTCAGTGCTTTTACTTCTGGTATGATTCTCTTCCTAAATTGCATTTCTTAAAAACCTCAGAAGTGTATGTATTGATGAGAAATGTTTAGGTATACTTTGACATAGTTAAATACAATTACATATAATAATTGCTAATCAAAGATAACCTTTTTATGTGAAAAGTTATTTTTTTACTATTCTGCAGTTGACTTCACTTTGCTTATGAACCTGGATTCAGGAAAGCACTTAGTCAAATACTTAAAGTTAAGTATTTGACTAAGTGCTTTCCTGAGTTGAAGCCATGGAGAATTTCATTTGCTGGTCTCATGCATTAATGTTATAACTTAAGCATTCTTATGTGCTGCTTTAGTAATCAATTGTACATGGTCTTCTGAAGCTACTCCAATAGTGGGGTAAAAGTGCAGCAGTTGCTATTTCAGAGTTTGTTTGGATGCTGCTATATAATTAGAAATACTTTAAATTTATGAATTTCTGAAAGTTTAAGATTGTTAATGGAAAAATCTAGCAGAAGCCTGGGAATGGACTGGAAGAGCAGCCTGGTGTACGTTCCATTTTCAGGCCCCTGCACAAGGAGAAGGAGCAGAAGAAGTGAGGTTGTGAAGGTATCTCCTCACTCTTAAGGATCCCAGAGGAAACTAGGAGAGTAAGTGGAGAAGACATGCATAGAGTCAAGACAGGAAGACAAAGCATGATAAGTGGGGAAGAGAGACTCTTCCCCCCGCCCCTACCGCCCTTACTATCTGAGCCTTTAGAAGCATGAAGGAAGAAAGTGGGGTGGTCCTTGCCACAATGATGAATGAGTTACTTGGACTTCAGCACGTGGCTCCTTCCCTGGGCCTTCCATGGACTGGGGATGATGCAGTTAGGGAATCTTCATTTTCCAGGATCCTCTCCAAGAGGCTCACAGAAGAGCAGAAGCTTGTCAGAAGAAAGGGTCTGCTCTTTCCCAGATCCCTCCAAAAAGCTTATAGCATCAGAACTGGCAGGGAAAGGAGTTACCAAAAGGGGGGAGGAGCTATTATGAAAGAGGGAAGAAGGTGTGTACATGTTTAGATCTGTTGGACCTGCACAGTTGCTTGTTGGCACAAGCAAGCTACATAAACACCACTAAAGGAGAACAAAATGAGGGGAAAAATAAATTAGTAAAGCAAAATAAAAAACAATGGCTAAAATACATAACAGACAATAGACTGGTGGTCCCCAAACTGTGGGACGTAACCCCTGGGGGACACAGAGGAACATTCAGGTGGGCACATTGGGGCCCAGGCCAGCCCGCACAGGGGGCGGGGAGGGAGCGCCAACCCAGCCCTGCTTTGGCCCCAGCTTTGCTCCGGCCCTGCCCCCAGCCACGGCCCCTCAGCCTTGGCCCTCAGCCACAGCTCCGCAGTCCCAGTCTGCACCACAACCCAGCCCCCAGCTGCTCCCAACCCTACCCCCAGCTGCGGTCCCAGCCTTGGCTCCCTTACCCCTGTCCGCATAGCCTGAATGTTGCTTCAGGAGGTGTGGGTATGGACGTGGACAAGGCAGGGAATGACCCTTAAAAGTTTGGGGACCACTTGAATAGGCTAACATAGTACTTTTCCAAAAAAGTCAGTTTCAAATAACTGAATTTGGCAGCGTACTTTCATATTTAATACATAAAAATGACAACTTCTATTTTGAAAAAGGATTTATTTTTTCCACTTAGCTCTGAGATGAAACCCTATTTAAGTGCTATAGTAGGTCAACCTAAAAGAAATCTCTTTCAGTTATTAAGATGGAGAATGCTTAACAGGGTTGTATTCTGTCCCTCAAATCTTCCAAGCTAGAAGATTCCCAGGCATAAGTTCTGTTTTTTCCCCCCCTTTTGTTATTACTTTAAATTGTTGATGTTTTCATTTTATACTAGATTGGTCTAAAAGTATGCCTGTTGATTTTTTTTTTTTTTTTTTTTTTTTTTTAAGATCTGTCATTCAGTTGACCATGAGATTTTTTGTTGGCTTGTTTGCGAAGTTTGGATGGGTGGAGCTGCAGCTGTTTGATTCTGTTCTTTCAAAAAAATTCAAAAGATGTTTATGGGCAACTTCAGCTCTGTCCCAAGCACTCGTGTAGGGTGTTGCAGGGATTGATATTGTCACTTCTTTGATTAATGTGTATATGATCGGTAGGAGGGTTAGTGAAGAGACATAGGCTGCAGTTCAGTCAATAGGTTGATGACACACAGCTCTACATCTCCATTGCATCTGACCCAGCTGGAGAAATGGAACAACTTGCCTAATGCCTTGATGAACTTAGGGCATGGATGAGAGCTAGCTGGCTGCAAAGCAATCCAGAGAAAATTGAGTTTATGTTGGTGGGCACCCTCATACCCGTGCCCCTCACAGAGGGAATGTCACTGCAATTTGTAAAACAGGTGCACGATATGATGGTATTGTTAGATCCTGGGATGTGCCTGGGTGCCTTAGTGGAGATTTTCCATCTGTGCCTGATCAAAAGAGTGCAATTTTGTGTATGTTTTGTGAGAGAGAGAGGACCTTGGTGACACAATTATCCATGCTTTTGTTAACTCTCAAGATTAGACTGCTGCAATGCACTGTGCACAGGGTACACATTAGGACTATTTGGAAGCTGAAGGTAGTGTGAATGCTTCAGTCTGCTTATCAAGTGGAGTTGCACTTTGGAAGCACTTTAGACCAGTGCTGTGTGATCTGCACTGATTCCAGTAAGCTTCTAGGTGGAATGCAAAGTGTTGATTATAACTATAAAGCCTTAAATGTATGGGTACCTGATTAGCTGAATGATTCATGCCATGGTACACTGCTGCAGTTGAGATTAACAAAGGCAATGGATCTGGAGTTCTCTCAACATAAATGAGAGAGAGCTACTGGGGAAAAAATTGCTGTGGTAAGTCATTGAATTTTTTTTAAGTTGCTTCACTCTCCTCCCTGGTTTGCCGGAGCCCAAACTTGTTAACCTTTGGGGCATACTGTAAAATTTGTGAAAATTGTGAAATTTCTGGTGGTGCCCTGTAATAATTTATGTTCTGTATTGGCCTGGTTGTTGGGATAGTGTTTGCTGTATGACAAAATTGCTTTAACTCAATTGAGCAGTCTGCAATATAGGTCAGAAGGAGAAGAATCGCTCAATATAGCCATTTATCAGCAAACACTTAAGAGTTGGTATGGGATAATGCCAAAACTATTGGACTTAATTATTCTGTCTCTGGCCTATGGCCAGCCTGTGAAACTGCTTTTAACAGGAATGGCTCAGACTTTCCAGGCACAGGAGAACAAAGAACTCAAAAGGTTTTCAAAAGGACTGTTTTAAAAAGGAGACCTAAGCAAGTAACCAGACTTAAACTAGCCTCAGGCACAGGAACCTGTTGGGGTGTCTGGAGAAGCTAGGCTTACATAGGTCGCCATCGTGAAATGGTGGGAATTAATAGTTAAGATAGACGTGTGTAGACTGTTTTTAAAATCATTTTTCTCTAAAGCTTTGTTCCTACTGCTAAATAAAAAATACTTTTGTTTTTAAGAAGGTTGTTGATCACTGCTTATCACTGGTTTTTGAAGGGTAATTGTAGCCAGGCCCAGGTCTAAGAGTGGGAGAATTGCAAAGTTCCACCCTGAGTCAAGTAAAGTTATGAGGCCAAACAGCTGAGGAGGGTGCTCTCAGACCAGAAAGGGGACAGAGGTGCAAGTAGCCCTATAACCTTTTTTTCTCTCTTTAAGTATGTTGTTGTTAAGAGATGTGGGGACTAAAGTAGATATATTTGTGCATAGCCACATTTGTTTTTATTTTGTTGTGATTTTTAATTTAGGAAATAAGTGCACAGAGAGAGCCTATAATTGTATTTTAAAAATTTGAAGTAACAATAAAATAAGGCAGATAATTGCAACTGTAGAGAGAGAAGGCAATTTGTAGTTAATATTTTCTGCAATAATTGAACTTTGTACTTTAAATGTATTTTTAAAGCATGTTTTGTTTATAGGCTCGAATACATCCATTCCATGTTTTGGTTGCATTAAAAACCTACAAAACAGGACATGGAAACCGGGGAAAACTTCGGTGGCTTCCTGATAAAGACATTTTAGAAGCTCTTGATGTCTCTTTTTACAAAACATTCAAGGTAATGGTCTGTTTAACTATCATATTATAGATCCCTGCTAGAGAAGTCATAAGCCTGGCTTTGCAAATATCTGGAGTGTTTTAAAGCAGAGTAAGCAATAAGATACACAAGTATTCTTACTTACTGAGATTGGTCCTAAAATTATCTCCAAGTATGATGGGGTGGACTAGGCCCAATGGCCCCCTGCTGGAGGTCTCAGGATTCTACCATACCCATCCCTGAAAAGGAGCAGTGGAGAGGTCCTCCAAGGGCCTAGAGTGGTTGCGAGGAAGCAGCCAATCAGAGAGGCTGCTGGAACGGCCAGTCGGGCCAGAAGAGCCATAAAAAAGGAGCTGCAGAACAAAGCAATAGTTAGTTAGTGCTGGAGAAGAAAGGACTGCATGCCTGGCTGGAAGAGCAGCAGGACCACAGACAGTCTTCTGGCAGGGACCAGAGGAGCGAGAGGCTTCTGGCTGGCTGCTAAGACTGAGCCAAAGACAGTTTGCTAGCAGGGGCCCAGGAGCAATGAAGGGAGCACTTGGTTGGCTGCTACTGAGTAGGGAGTGAGCCTGGGGAGGGCTGCAGGAAGATCATGTTTCCAGGGAGGAAGCCCTGGGGGTATGGTCCCATATCAGGGCTGGGATTAATTAAAGACAGCCCAGAGAGGGCTAGAGAAACACCACCAGTGGGGTACGGAGATAGACCCTGGCGGACTGTATACCCCAGAAGGGGTTTGTTCTGGTTCACATGCAGATAGTGTGAGAGACTCGGTCAGAGGGCTGAGTCACTGGAAAAACTGCCTAAGAACCACTGAAAGGGTCACCAAAACTGAAAGGACACAGACACCTCAACCAGAAGGGGGTGTTTGCAAGAGGTGGGTGATGACCCCATTACATCAAGACTATTAAAGGACATTTTGCCTACTGCACTAATTCTTTTTCTTATAGTGCAAGTGGATCTGTTTCCAGCTACCCAGTGCATTGTTAGTGGGGTTTTTTGGTTGTTGTTTTTTTTTAAACTTAGATGGCCCAAAATGAGTGGTGATTTTGTTTTTTGTTTAAGCATAGCTTAATGTTGGGGGGGAGGTTGTTTATTTTAAATTGAGAGACAGATTTTTTGCTGTCATTTTGTTAACCATGTCTGATCATGAGATGTAGTCAGCTTTAAAGAACTTTATGGTCTGCGATATAAATGTGCCTTTCTGATAAACATGATTAATATATGAAGTGTTTAGGGGAGAAGTATTCTCCCCATAATTGAATTTTCCCCATATTTATTTAGGTACCTTAAAGTATAGTGTCCTTTTAACTTTTGTAGCTATCCATCTTTGTTCAAAAGCATTGGCACAAAATAAAAAATACATTACTAAATCATGTTATGAAATTATTACATAATAAAGTTCTTTCATCTGTTAGCATTCCACTTTGTAAAACACAGTATGATGATGTTTTCAGATAACCAACAGTTTCAGTTGAGGAATATCTGAACAATGAAGCTAAGCTAGAAAGTGATAATTTTGATGAGTTAACCAAAACACTCAGTTACCTAGTTAGTCTTTGGTTTTGGTTGGTTGGTTTTTCCCTTGGGTGTCAGGGCCTTTCCTGGAAACAGAATATTATGAAGTCAAGACTGCATTTTATTGCCATGTTTTTATGTCCATTGACTTTCAGATATTATGCACTAGTTAATTAGTTCTATAATTACACTAGTTACTAATCTACGGTTCATGGAAAAAAAACGCTGGTAAATGTTGAAGTAAGCTGGGTGTAATTCTTAAAAAGTTTACATTGCGTTGTAAGTTCTGTCACTAATACAGTATTTTGAAGTCCATAGTACTTTTGCATTTAAACAGTACTTAAATAATTGTTTGGCTAAATTGAATTCAGCTGCTGGTGGTATGGTTAGTTTCATTCGTTCTTGAGAGAACTTTAGGTGGATTTGGTGATTTAGAGGGACAATTTTCTGACAAATTTCTGTAATGAATCAATACCGCAGCATGATTTCATGGGCAGTCTTTCAGATACACTGAAAAATGAGGGTCCTGACCACATGTCATCAATGAAGATTTCAAGACATTTTTTACCAGAGCCAGGGTTATTATTTAATCTCCTTTTTGGCAAGATTTAAACATAGGTAACTTCTTCTGTCAAGCTAAATTCCCATTTACTTTAAACAGATCAAGTTGCTCTTTTCCTCCTAAAACTTATTATGTAGTTCTTACTTGTGTAGGATTGGCTCTGTATTTCAGAGCTAGATAAGTTATCTATTTTTATAAAAGATTCTGCAAATCATTTTAGAAATCTTTTGCATGAGAGGCATTATGTAAATGTAATGTGTAACATAGTATTGATTTTTTGTAGCAAAGGTTTAGTAATTTTAGTATTGTGTCAAAAGAAGGGGAATTCACTTGATTTGTTTAACTGCTTTTAAATATACTCTCCTGGAATAGAAATGGGGGAGAGAATTGAAAATAAATCAGTATTCTGAGATTTATATATATATATTTTTTTTTCTGTCATTGTTTAGACAGTGGAACCAACAGGAAAGCGTTTCTTGCTTGCAGTTGATGTCAGTGGTTCCATGACACAAAGAGTTTTGGGCAGTGTGCTCAGTGCTAGTACAGTTGCTGCAGCAATGTGTATGGTAAGAAATGGATCTTTTCTTGTAGCCGTCCAGAATTCTTTAGGCTTGATTATTAAGAACAGTGAGTCAGTATTGTACTGCTCTTCTGGCACAAAGATGCCTTCAAGATGCCACTAGAGGACTCCTTAAGCATGGTGGAAATCTGTGAGTGGCATAGGGCCATGTAAAGTAGCTTCTGTTCCAACCCCCTCCTGGCTTCTGGCATAGAAGATATGGCCAGGACACCCTTATGCATGGTTGCTAGAAAGGTAACCAGAATCAATAAGAGCAGCCTAAATAATAGGCTGGTACCCCGCATATATTAGCGGAGTCTTCAGGCTGCTTTTGTCTTAAAATCACTTTCCTTGCAGCACAATGCAGACTGAATTGAAAGTGATTTGCAGAAATATTTATATATGAATCCATCTCATCAAGCCATGCTTTGAGGAATGTATTCACACATATGGAATGTTAATTTAGAAAGGATGATAATATTTTAAATGGTGAGGAAAATACATACTTTTTTTTCCTTTTTAGGTTTTAAAATTACTTTGCTGGAGATTAATAATTAAGAAAAATACTCCAGTGCACTTTTCAAATAGCAGTCAATTTGTTTTTAAAACTTAAACTTTAAAATTAAATTACTTGTGCTTTTTAAATTTCAGGAATATAGAAAAATAGAAATGTACCATGTTCAAAATGCAGTCTGTTTCCTATAACAGAAAGGAAAGAGAGAGAGAACAGAAAAAATGCAAACTTTTTAACTAGAAACTAAAAATTAAGGTTTTTTTTGTCATAGTGATTAGGTCCATTAGTTCATCTTGGATTGCTGCAATATTTACAGATTTCAGAGTAGCAGCCGTGTTAGTCTGTATCCGCAAAAAGAACAAGAGTACTTGTGGCACCTTAGAGACTAACAAATTTATTTCAGCATAAGCTTTCGTGAGCTACAGCTCACTTTTTCGGATGCATAGAATGGAACATACAGACAATATCTCCTGTCTGTGTGTTCCATTCTATGCATCCGAAGAAGTGAGCTGTAGCTCACGAAAGCTTATGCTGAAATAAATTTGTTAGTCTCTAAGGTGCCACAAGTACTCCTGTTCTGTTCTTTTTGTAATATTTAGGCACTCTAGGATAACAGTGAAAATTAAGGGTTGAGTTGAAACATTAACTTCACTTTTTTTGCAGTCAGTCATATCTGTATTATTTTAATTTGGTGCTTTGTGTTTTCAGTAGAAAATACGTTGAATTATCACAAAACAAACTAACTGCAGATAATTACAAAGTGATAAATTAAAATACTTGATCTAATTCCTTGAAACCTTATTTTTCTCCCAGGTTGTTGCACGCACAGAGAAAGATTCCAATATTGTTGCCTTTTCAGATGAAATAGTCCCCTGTCCAGTGACGAAAGACATGACATTACCTCAAGTATTACTGAAAATGTCTGAAGTATGTGAACACTTTTAGTTTTGTTGTACTGTAAATTACTTTATAATTCTGATAAATTTATTGCCAAAAATTAAGACATAATTTGAGTGTTAGTATTTTCATTCTAATTTGTGCTTTCTAATTAATCCCTAGTAGTAAATTTATTCTACATTTTAGTAAAATACTCTTCTTGTTTTTCTTAATATACCTGATTTCTACTGAAAAGCTATGTCAAGCAAATCATATTACTTTACTATCTGAATAGTTCAACACTTCATTTTAAAGAAGTGGTATTGGCACATAAATTTAAAAAATGGATGAGAACAATAAATTCTGTAAGGCAAAATGGTGTAATTTTTTTTGTAATATTACCAAAAAGCTTCTGCATATAGTACATAAAGTACTTTACATTTTCAAAGCAACTGTATAAACAATCATCTTTATATCTTCAATTCTGTATAGTCACTGCAATGTTCTAATTCATATTTTTCAGTACTGTTAACTTGTGCTTTACAACAGCACGTGCCATAAAATTTATCAGTTTCTGGGAAATAAACTCCTCTGGTGATGTATCCAAAGCCCATTGCAGTTGGATAAGACTCCAGTTGACATCAGTGGTTCGGTTAGCCTCAAATTACAGTATTGAGTAAAAAAGGCCAAAATTCAGGCCCCAGTCCTACAATTTGATGAGAATAGGTAGACTTGTGCACCCATGTGGAACTCCACTGATTTCAGCAGACATGCATGTTGCATTGCAGGATGGGGCCTGCTGAGTTAGTCATCACAACTAAGGGCTGGTCTACACTGGGGGGGAAATGGATCTCAGATACGCAACTTCAGCTATGAGAATAGTGTAGCTGAAGTCGACGTATCTTAGATCGTCTTAGAATCACCCAATATCTTTCAACAAAACACTTCAGGTTTGATAAATCTGCATTTTCTAACAAAACCCTGTATCTCTGAAATATTTTCAACCAGCTCTATAAATAAACATCATTTTAAATATATTTTGATACATTTTATGTTCAATGTTTCTAATGCAATTAATGTCAGAGTAACCCATTGAATGCTACATTGCAGATAGAAGAAGGAAAGCTGTTAACTTTCTCATGTCCTCCTTTGTACTATCCAATTCAGGGCCACATTGCTCTTGGATAGTTAATCATAGCTGTTAATATGAAAGGATAATATTTATAAGATATCACTGTAATACTTCCAGAATAATATTCTTATGTATTTTTAGATTCCAATGGGTGAAACTGATTGTTCTCTTCCAATGATATGGGCTCAAAAAACACACACAGCTGCTGATGTCTTTATTGTGTTCACTGATAATGAGACCTTTGCTGGAGCTATTCATCCTGCAGTTGCTCTGAAGGAATACAGGGAGGTAAATAACCTTCTGATAATACAGTATCATTGTCCTCTCATACAATAATGGAAAAAATATTAAATTGTTCAGAAATTTGTTTCGGAAACGTAAGCATTTGTGGTTTAATGCAATAAATGTATGCTTTTGTAGTATAGAAAAAAGGTTCATTCTTGGAATCTTTGTACACTCAGGGAGAAATGAATGGCATTAGTTTGCAGATAAATCTTGGAACAAAAACAGGAATTTTCAAATAAAAATTTGTCATTAATTATTGGCCTAATATTTACATCCTGTGTTTAAGTTTCTGTAACAGAATTTGATATACTTAGTGCTTAGTGAATTTTTGAACTTTTCTCTTGGATATATGATTGGTAAATCAGTGAAATTCTACTTGTACAAAAAAAAAGTGAAGTTCTGATATCCCTCAGTGCTTTGTGATAGAGTTGTTTTCAGTAATGAAGTAAAAACTTGTATAGAAATAGCTGCCAGTACAAGGTTATGGGAGCCTGCAAAGAAGGCAGATCAACAGGAGTGAAAAAGCCACTCAAAGCAGAGCTTATGTTGCTTATTATCCTTTTCAGGAGGAAAGCTACTGAAGTTACTAGCTCTGCAGGGCCTCCGGTAGCTTTTCTTGTGCTGATCATGTAAGCTCTGTAGACTTTTTCCCTATAAGTCGATTTGAAATGAAACTTCACTGATAATGAAGTCAAACTGTAGAAAAATGACTTCACTATAAACATGTTCCACTGTAATAAAATGTTGTTCAAATTCTAAACATAGATCTTTGACATCCTCAGTAGGCAAGAGATTTAATTTATATTCGTATTATACCTTTTTAACTAGAAACTAAAAATTAGACCTCAGAGTTCTTCACAAACACTAAAGACTTAGTTAATCACCACAGCACTCTTGTGAGGTAGGTAAGTGTTACCTCTGTTCTGCAATTGGGTAAAATTGAAGCAGAGATGTTGAATGACTAGGCCAAGGGTCACCAAGAAGTCTGTGGCAGAGCTGAGACCTGATCTGACTGCAAGAGCAATGCTTTATCCATAAATGCAGCTGTTCCTCCTATTAGATGATTGGATGGCCATTACTGTCAAGAGTCATCATATGAAATGTAGTCCATAGAAAATTTAAATGTTTTCATTTGAATAGTCTGTGCGGAAAAATGGGTTAACTGTGTATTCCTGTCCCTAGGCTTTGGCAGTGTATAAAAGCAACTAATTGCATTTATTTCATTTTCACATAAATCAAACTGAGACTTTTATTTTGGTTAAAAAGAAAATATTAACAGCTAGATTTTGTAATCCTTACTCATGAAATCTCCTGCTGCCATCATCACTGAATCAGTGCACTGTGGAGTACCTGAGTAAGGGCTGCAGGATTAGGCCCCAGATGATTTATAAATTGTTGTGTGTATATTCTGGTGTACTGAAAATGCTTTATTTGCTTTCCTTCCTACTTCTAGAAAATGGGTATTCCATCTAAACTGATCGTTTGTGGAATGGTATCAAATGGCTTTACCATAGCAGACCCAGACGATAGAGGCATGTTGGATATATGTGGCTTTGATGCAGGAGCTCTAGATGTCATTCGCAACTTCACTTTGGATTTGATTTAATCTGTGAGCACCTGCTATTCACAGTGGGTCCATTGCTGGCAAGAGACTCTGCCCTGAGAACTCCCAGCCAAATGTACACGTGATGCACATATCAGAATGATACCTTTTTGTAAAGGGAAAAGCAGATGAGATATTACTTTTTTTGTTGTTGTTGCACATAGTTTAAAAATAACAATGGAAAAGCCTTCTAAATGTTGCTACACAGTTTTATGATTTAATTTCATTCATAATAGTTGAATAATACTAAGGTTTTCTGTCACTGTACAATGCCTTTGTCTTCAAGAATAAATTAATTAATTACTTCTGGTATTGGGAGTGGGGGCAGGAAAGGGAAATGGTGTTAATGTTTTTAAATAGTGTCAGTTTAACAGCAGTTTACTCAAGGTTTGTTTTTGTTTTTTAATCTTTGTATTTGAAAAGAATAAGATTCAACCATTTCCATTGTTCAGTTTCAAATCTATAAAAGAGAAATTATTTTCTGGAGTGCACTAGACCATGTAACTGTGATGGAGTGTAAAAGTTGTCAAATTTTATACTGACAAAGTGAAAGTGGAAATATGTGATTAAATTGTGATAATCAGACTTTTTCTGAACAGATAACTATCTGGATCTTCTAAAATAAAATATGTAACTTTTTTGGTAAATTGAAAGGCAGTTTTTGTACATTGCAATTTCAGCAGCACTATTGTAGAATTTGTATGCTTTGTAAGAAATCTGTACAAACTCTTTTTAGCAAAAGAAAGGATCCCTGAAGTCATAAAATGAAGTCCCATCCTTCAAAGTAATAGCTTGCTGAGGTTTCAAGTGCTTTTTTGATGAGGAAGATTAACAAATGCATCTGAATTAGTCTAACTCTTAAGTTTTGGTCATCATATCAAAAAAATAGCTCTTAATTTCTGTATTATCTGCTCATTCTTTTGAAGAAATCTTATCCTCCTAAAAAGCAGAGCACTTTATGGCATTTAATCTGCTTAAAGATTAACTTTATTTCTCTGATTTTTAAAAATAAATTAAATCCAGTCTATTTTCAAAACTACTTCCACTTCATAGTGACATTCTTACAGTGATCTTTCTGCATTATACAGCTGCCCTCTTCATACTCAAAATCTTACTTGTTTAGCAATGTATTGGAAATGAGAGTTTTAATCTTCTGTATGACAATAAAGACAGAAGAGGGCAAAAGGCATAGGGGAGAAAGTTATATCTACAGATAACTTCTTGACTCTGTTTTAGAGCAGGAATTAATAGTAATGTGTTTATATAATATCAAAAGGTCTTTTGAAAATGTCACAGATTAAGAACACAAGTTTTATCTTTAAGGTTTTTAGTAATACTTTACATCTTTCCCTAAATTGTATGCATGTGGCTGTCAAGAGTCCTGCTTAGGGTGACCAGACAGCTAACGTGAATAATCAGGATGGGGGTGGGGATAATAGGAGCCTATATAAGAAAAAGACCCAAAAATCAGAACTGTCCCTATAAAATCAGGACATCTGGTCACCCTAGTTCTGCTGTCTGTGATTATTTTAAAAGAGTAATTTGGTGTTTGTTTGAAAAAGATTGTAGTTATAAAATAAGCTAATTTATAGTAAATAATACATGACACTTCTGTTTCTATGCTGAAAATATGCTTTGAGATGTAAAGCAGGTGTTCACATTTGAACAATGGATAAACTCTTTATCTCATTATTCAATATGTTTAAAGTATAAAGAAAATAAGTTCAAGTTAGTGTTTGTAGGATGGAGATTTTAGACTCTGATAATGTTTAAAATATCAGATGGGTGATGGCATGCCCCAGGCTTACTGTCTCAGTTAGTCATACTAATGTCCAAGGTGTCATACTACCCATTTTTGCTCTACTTCAAGGATTAATCAGAATAATGAAGAATCCCACTCTGTCATGAATTTTACACGGATAGCACTTGAGCTGTTTTTTAAAACTCTCATTTGAAGAACTGGTGGTAACGGAGTAGTGCCTTTCAGTCAAAGTGAATGGAACTTCTTGCAGTTAATCGTTGGTAAGTGATAGTGCAGTAGTAGAATAAAGTTTTCAAAATGTGAGGCTACTGATGTTTTTTTTCAGGTGATAATATCCAGAAGCAACTCCATTGCTTTCTTTGTAAAAGGAATTTCAAGAGGCAGCACCCTCATCTTGTTTTTTCCTTGTAACCTATCCTTTTGGAGTGAGAAATTCCCTGACATTTTCAAGCCTCCTGCAAAAGAGGTATAGAGAACGTGGGGAATATACTCGATCAAGACGTGGGTTAGTTATTTCAAATAAAGGCACTGGTGGGTTTTTGTTTTGTTTTTTTAAATATAGTAATTTTTTCTAAATCACACAATAGTTGAATATTTAATAAAATGTTTACTGCTGAGCCAGAAATGTTAATGAAAACTGGGTAGGCGTTGTAAGTACAGTTTCTTATTAGGAAGTAATAAGAGTCTAGTGTTTTAGTATAAATAGTACATGGATTGGAAAATTAGGAAGGTGTGTACTTAGAAAATGTGAAATGACCTTATGCAATTTTGCACAAACCTATGATAATTAAAAGGATTTGATTGGAGTAATGACCGTACTAACAGATTAACAGTGGAGAATTACACTAATATTGAATCACTGAAATAAGCCCAGTTGAAAACCTAAATCCTTGAACTAGATAAGCAGAGTGAAGGTAAACATTCAGTACAGTCAATAGGACATTAAGTACATCTGTTAGAGTTGTGTACCACTTCTAGTCATATCCTCTCCATTATTGAAAAGATGGAGTATGGAATATGCTCCTAAGTACTTATACTAATAGGGTATAATTTTACATTCTGACTGGTTTTGTTTGTATTGATAGGACTATATTGTCCCCTATGTGGGCTGCCTCCCCAAATGTTTCCATTGGTGGATGAGTAGGGTTTGTGCCTTCCTTCCATGGAAGTGGTAGAGAGAAGAGTCCTTTTCCCCCCAATAGCAGATTGATTGAGATTTTCAAAGGCCTTAACTCTGGCAGGAGCTGGGAGGCAATACAGAGGGGCTGCTGTCACCTACATCTCCCCTTGAAGGTTTCCAGAGTACAGAGAGGGACAGCTGAAAGTTTAACACTGACAAGGTCGGTATTCGCGTACATGCTGAAGTCCTGCAAGTCTGGAAGACATGTTGCTACTCACCTCATTCTCTTTTAGCATATGGTTCTGAACCCTAAGGTTGGAAGCATAGAGCATAACATGACTGCTGCTGTTATGTTCTTTAGTCTTAAATCCAGTAATCAAACAGTTTCTAGTCTGCAGAATGAATAGGTCAAGATAATGTGCAAATTGGAGTGTGGATGTGTGTGTGGGTAAGAACTAGACTAATAGTTACAGTAACATTAAAAAAAAAGTGTGAGCTAAGTGTAATTGCCAAGCTTTATTTAGAATTTAATTATTTATGGTAAATATACTGAATTACCTTTTCACCAAAGAGGAGAGATGACCTTATCAAGTTAATATTGTTGTTTGCATTGGTGGAACACTTTGTTTCCATTTGGCTCTAGACAAAATACAATCAGATATAATCGTGCACTAAGATTTATTACAGAAAGGGGAAATTTAAGAGCTAGTTTGAAATTAAGTTCAGTTTTTCAAAGCGAATATGTCCAAATGTCTACGATGGGCAAAAGTCCAGTTAGGGGTGTGATTTGATTTCCTGATACCTGCCTGAATAAAGAGGCTTTCAAATCAATTTACATTTCACTAGAAACCCACATGCTAGTCCTAGATTTTCAATAGAATTATTGATAGCTACAGAATACATATGTTGGTTGTTTAAAGAATGAAAAACACTTAGTAATAGCTGAGTTTGTAATAGAAAGTGCTGCTGTGCAAGAGCCTAATGGGGTTTGGAAGCATTTAAAAAATACCTAACATTATCATAACACCTGAGAATAACACCTAACTATTGTGTATATTTAAGGATGTAATGGTGACAGGCTTGAGCTTTGAGAAAGAAATGGTGGGTGGAGAGAACTGGAAGCATAATATGTAAGTAAAATACAGAAAGGGTGATCAAGTGCTCATGAATTTTATACGCCAAGAGCTTGCCTCAAAGAAGTGAGAGGATACATTTTTGATCAGAGCAGTGACAAGAGAGCCCAAACTGTAGACCCATTGACTCTTCCCCAAAAATCATGTTCATCTATGTGTCTGGTAGTTTTGTTCTTTACTAATACTATAGGTTCAATGAATTTGCCTGGTACTGAAACTGGCTTACTGGCCTGTAATTTCCAGGATCTCCTCTGGAGCCTTTTTAATTGGCAACATATTAGCTCTCTTCCAGTCATCTGGTATGGAAGCTGATTTGAGTGATGGCTTACATACCACAATTAGTAGTTCTGCAATTTCATATTTGAGTTCCTTCAGAACTCTTCGGTGAATATCATCTGATCTTGGTGACTTATTACTGTTTATCAATTTGTTCCAAAACCTCGTCTATTGACACCTCAATATAGGACAGTTCCTCAGATTTGTCACTTAAAAAGAATGACTCAGGTGTGGGAAGTCTCCCTCTCATCTTGGGCAGTGAAGACCAATGCAAACAATTCATTTAGCTTCTCCACAATGGCCTTTTCTTTCTTGAGTGCTGCTTTAGCACCTTGATTGTCCAGTGGCCCCACTGATTGTTTGGCAGGCTTCCTGCTTCTGATGCACTTAAAGATGATGATAGTTTGAGTCTTTTGCTAGTTGCTCTTCAAAATCAGAGAGAACGTAAGACTGATCGGGGTGATGTTCCTGCTCAGACAGCTGCAAGAACCTCACCACTGCACATGCTACAGGCAGTTGGAGAGCTCAGGAGAAGCCTGAGCAGCACCAGCAGCTCTGTGGAGGATTGGCGAATTGATGCAAATAAAATAATGCTGGCTTTGTGAGGTACATCTTAGGTACAGGGTTTAGTAACTTGTATGTGGCTATGTGCCTCCTTTTGATTTGCAGAGCTTAACTAAACATCTAGGTAAGGTGGATATGTATCAACAAACTAGGAGAGAGGAAAAACTTGAATATAAAATTTATTTAAAAAACACTGAAAAGTTGTTTAAAAATGGAAATACATATTTAAGGTACATACTTTCCCCTTTTCCCTCAGACAACCTTAATCATGATCTGCAAAGAATAATAAATTGGTCTTGGGTTCTTTTTATGATATATATATAAAGGCAGGATTTTGTCACCAACCTTTTGCTTGACTTTAGTTTAGCTTTAGTAATTCAGGGGGGGTCCATCCTCGTAGAACGTGTGGTGATGGAAGAATATATGAAACATGAGATTGAGACTGGAAGTGGAGCAATTAAGAGGGGAAGGGATTTTGTGTCTGTTTAGAACTTTTGCTAAACCCTATTTAATTCCAATGCTTAATTGACAGAGAGAAAAAAGGATGTCTTGGTTAAAAATCTGACATTGCCTTGAATTAAAGGCCTCCTAAAGTGCTAGGGAAAGCTTGTGGGGATCAGAGTATTGATACTGTTTCACAACAAAGCCAAGGAAGACTAAACTTGACACACCTAATATTTCTTTTTTTTTTTTTAAAGGAATCCTTTATGATTAACTGCTCCTCCCTCCCATGCCAATTTAGCACCAAGCTTTAAGATATCAGTCTTACAGTTGCTAGCTATCTACGTAACAAGACAGATATGCATGATAGTAGTAACCAAGGGAGGTTTTAAAAAAAAAATGCTGTCTTTCCTGCAACAGCTGTGCAGTTTTATATTAAGATGAAGCTTTAAGAGTATCTCAAGCTGTGTCTTTTACACTGCTGCAACGTAACTGCTGGTGTATAAGATGCTGGGATGAGTCTGTCACACTGCAGCAGGGAAATGTTCAGAACCATACATTTGAGGGGGAAGTGGGTTGACAAATGAAGCACTGAAAGGGAAAGGAAGGAAGCATGGCAGAAATACGGTATATTTACTCTAATTAGCTGTTACATAGTGCTTGTTACCCAAAGATCTCAAAGCTCCTTACAGAGAAAAGTAAATATAACTGTCCCTGTTTTACAGATGAGTTGAGAGGTGAAGTGATTTGCCTAATGTCACACACTTAAGTGGCACAGCCAAAAATAAAGCAAGGGTGAGTCCCAGTTCAGTGTCTTATCTCAAAGACTGCATTGTGACCAACTGTTCAACTCAGAAAATTCCTTTTTGGCCATCTATCTGCCCTTTTTAACAGTATAGCGTTTTATAGTGTCCTAGCTATTAGTATAGAATTTGCAATGTTTGACCTATAATATTGTGCATAGGGACTACATAGCTTCCCAGGCTGTTTTTATTATTCATATGCTCTGAAAGCCTTCTGCAAGTAAGTTTTGTTATGGCACAAAAGTTATGTGAGCCATGCATTTACCTGATTAGTGTGCACGTTGAACTGCAGGAGCTCTGACAACCTAATGGTGGTGCCTTTACCACGCGTTAGTGGTATTAACACTAGTTAAATTACTGTATTTGTATCACTCCAACAGTACCCTGCCAAAACTTAACTCATGACTTAAAACCTACTTGCAACTGATGCATGAAGCTTTCCTGGCACTTCAAGAAGCTAAGCCATCTGTTTTCAGATTTTTTTTTTAAGTTTCTAGCCCATGTGATTGTGAGGTAGACTTGAATAAACTGAAGCAATGTTGTCTTCCTGACTAAAGACAGATTGTTTCAGTCCCTCTGGGACTGCTCAAAGAGCTTCCAAGCAGCAAAGTAATAGCTCTCTAGACAGCTGGCATGCTGGTACTCAGAATCTGGTGGGAGAGTGGAAGAAATGAAAAGCTAGGGCAGCATATGTGGCACCTGAGCTGTTGTCTCAGGACCAGAGGTAGATCTCCCCAAAGTTGCATGACGACTTTAAGTAGTAAGTAAATAACAGTGAGATATGTCAGGGCCTGAAAAAGTTAGGTGGAAAGCAATTGCCCCCTCCTCCCCGCAACAAAGCTGCTTATTTCAAAGTGACACAAAGGAACTGTGAAGTCAGTATGTAACTTATATTTTTAAAAGTACATGTATATTGCATATGGACAATTGAACACAGATGGACATTTAACTTAAATCATATTTCTATATGAAATCTCCTTACTATAGTTACATAGAATCATAGACTTTAAGGTCAGAAGGGACCATTATGATCATTTAGTCTGACCTCCTGCACAATGCAGGCCACAGAATCTCACCCACCCACTCCTGTATCAAACCTGTGTCTGAGCCATTGAAGTCCTCAAATCATGGTTTAAAGACTTCAAGGTGCAGAGAACCTTCCAGCAAGTGACCCGTGCCCCATGCTGCAGAGGAAGGCGAAAAACCCCCAGGGCTTCTGCCAATCTGCCCTGGAGGAAAATTTCTTCCTGACCCCAAATATGGCGATCAGCTAAATCCTGAGCACGTGGGCAAGACTCACCAGCCAGACACTAAGGAAAGAATTATCTGTAGTAACTCAGATCTTACCCCATCTAACATCTCATCACAAGCCATTGGGCATATTTACCACTAGTAGTCAAAGACCAAGTAATTGCCAAAATTAGGCTATCCTATTATACCATCCCCTCAATTTATCAAGTTTAGTCTTGAAGCCAGATATGTCTTTTGCCCCTACTACTCCCCTTGGGAGGCTGTTCCAGAACTTCACTCCTCTGATGGTTAGAAACCTTCGTCTAATTTCAAGTCTAAACTTCCTGATAGCCAGTTTATATCCATTTGTTCTTGTGTCCACATTGGTACTGAGTTTAAATAGTTCCTCTCTCTTCCTGGTATTTATCCCTCTGATCTATTTAGAGAGAGCCATCATATCTCCCCTCAGCCTTCTTTTGGTTAGGCTAAACAAGCCAAGCAATTTGAGTCTCCTTTCATAAGCCTGGTTTTCCATTCCTCAGATCATCCTAGTAGCCCGTCTCTGAACCTGTTCCAGTTTGAATTCATCCTTCTTAAACATAGGAGACCAGAACTGCACACAGTATTCTAGATGAGGTCTCACCAGTGCCTTGTATAGCGCTACTAACACCTCCTTACATGTAACATTACAGTGCCTGAACTATTAGACAAAAGCTTTATTTACCTTATATATCTGTATATAGTCAGATTCACTATTACCATGTATGTTGGACCTTCATCACATTTAAAAACAACTAAACTACTAAAATTGGCAGGGGAGCCAGCAGCAGGTGTAGTACCTGAAACTACTTAACTACATTATTGAAACAGAACAGACTGGTTGTTAAGTGTCTCAAAGTGATTAGAACTTAGCGTGTTTAAAAAAATAAAAAAAAAAGTTTCCAACTGTTACTTGAGAGTATATACAGAACTGTAAGAAAAACTCAACTACTGTAGCTTACCATGATACTGCCTTTAATAACATAACTTTTACATTTGCAGAAATGTAATTAAAATCTCTGTAACTGCAGACTTCATATGAATAAAAGACATTAAGTGGTTCTTTTTAGTGTGTTCAGTGTACATAATTTGACAAAGAGATGAATCAATCTTTAGCACTGATGTGATTTTATAGGAAACACTAAATTGCACTGTCATTTTTTGTTCCAACACAATGACAGTAAAATTAGCTAGAAAGTATAGCAAACCAACTCACATTACAATCAATAGGATACTACAACGTTTTGAAGGTGATTAGCAGTGCAAGTTTTCACTAGTTGTTTGTCACCTATTTCACAGAACCTCGTGTAGCACTTTAACATATTTAAAACATTTTGTCCTTTATGTCTCCAAAGCACTGTAGCAAAAATAGTAACTAATCCACACAAAAGCTCTGTGAGGTAGGTAATGGTTTTTACTTCCATTTTATGAACGGTGAAGCTGAGGAAGGGAGAGTTTAACTATTGCCCAAGGCCGTAATGTCTGTGTTAGATAAATGATTTCAAATTGATGAATTATTCGCTCCAAACCCTAGTTTAGTAGACCATGCTGCACATGTAGGCCTAAATTTTCAAGTTTGGGTGTTTAACAATTGGCACCTAAATTCATAGTTAGGCTGCCAAATAAATGGCCTAATATTAGACCTTGTGGGTTCTCAGAGGCCTAAAGATGGATTTTAAATACCTAACATCTAGACTAGGGGCACTTTAAGTGAGGCTAAGGTAGGCTACATGGCAGATCAGAATTTTTTGCTCTTCTCATTTGACATTGATGAACTAATGGAAGCAGCTTGCCTTCCTGGTGAAGCCTTTGAGTATCTGTAGCACCTCCGATGAAAGCCCCATTAATAAACACTCTTGGAACCTGTTAAGTATATGAAAATTACATTAGTTATTTTGTTGGAAGTAGGCTAAAAACCAAGTGTGGTCATGCATGCTGCCGCACTGCCATATAAACGTAGGAATGCTAAGCTTTTACATACTTGCTATTTGATGGACAGTCTTACATTTCCATAATAACGTTCTATAAAAGGGGTCCTGAGATGCTTTATATTAAACAGAGGCATCACTGCACCTTCTCCTTAAAAGTAATATGTACCATTTGCATATAGGTTTAGGACATGCAGTGAAAAAACACTTGATTCAAATGAAGTTACAGGGAATTGTTACAAAGGCAGAATGTAATTCCCAAAGGTGCCAGGATACTGGGGCTAACACTTCTACCCAAGCAAAAAGTATCCCTGATGGATTTCAGTTTTGTGTCTTTTATGTGACCTTTGTGTAAAGTCTCATCTGAAAGACAGCAGGATCAGCAGTACAGTAACTATCATGACTCTCGAGTGGTACGTCAGCACCAGGAGGAATGTGAGATACCTTACAGAAGCTTTGCTACGGCTTCCTCAAACACCTTGTGTTTTACTTAGGAGCTCATATAAAGGTTCAACGCAGCTAGCATGCAAGATCTGATGAGGTCACAATTGGTGGACTATTGTTTCAGTGAATTAGCCCCCCTCTATTTTAGTTACTACATCTGAAAAGATGTACTCACCGTCCTGCCACCAGTCATTTGATGAAGAATGTCTTGAAACTGGCTTCCATTTTCGTACATGTCTAGTTCTATTGCTGTGTAATTTACATTCATATCCTGGAACAGTTTCTTTGCCATTTTGCAGTAGCCACACGTTGTTTTAGAGAAAATCACTACACAGTTGTCCGAAATGGTTTCCTGTATTTTTTTTTAAAAAGGTTGAGTCAATGTATTCTGCACATGGGTACTAATTAAATGAATTAATCACATTCTTAAAGAAAGTCTTAGACAAAAGCAATATGTTTTGTCTTTTCATTGTGGTAACAAATTCCAAAAGTTATAAGTAGGTGTTTCCAGTGGGGTCCCGCAAGGATTAGTTCTTGACCCTATGCTATTTAACATTTTTTATCAATGAGTTGGAAGAAAACAAAAGATCATTACTGATTAAGTTTGCAAGAGACACAAAGATTAGGGAAGTGGTAAATAATGAAGAGGATAGATTACTGTTAAAGAGTGATCACGATCACTCTGTAAACTGGATACAAGCAAACAATATGTGTTTTTAAATGGCCAAATGTGAAGTTTGTATCTAGAAACAAAGAATGTAGGCTATAGTTACAGTACAGGGGACTCTATCCTGGGAAGAAGAGAGTCTGAAAAGGATTGGGGTGAGGGGAGAGTCATGGTGGTGGTAGATAATCAGCTCAACACAGGCTCCGAGTGAGACACTATGGCCAAAAGGGCTAATACAATTCTTGGATGTATAATCAGGGGAATAGTGAATAGAAGTAGAGGTGTTATTTTACCTCTGTAAGGCATACATTTTAACAGCGAGGGCAATTAACCACTGAAACTATTTATCAAGGGCTGTGGTAGTTTCTCCATCACTGGATACCCTTCTAAAAGTTCAAACAAGAATTTAATTCAGGGACATTGTATGGCCTGTGTTATACAGGAGATCAATCTAACTCAGTGGTCCCCAACACGGTGCCCACCGGGTCATCTAAGTGCGCCTGCCTACTGGCTGGCGGACAAGCATCTGCCGAAATGCTGCCAAAAAATGGCATCATCAAGAGATGTCGCCACTGAAATGCCGCCAAAAAGCGGCATCACCGCCGAAATGCCGCTGATTTTTGGCAGCATTTCGGCGGCGACACCTCTTGACATTGCCGCTTCTCTGTGCCATTTCGGCAGATGCTTGTCCACCAGCCAGTACGCGGGCGCACTTAGATGACAGTCCTCAGTGGCTCGTCGTCCGGCGCCTGCCTCCCGGAAAAGGTTGGGGACCACTGCTCTAACTGTTCACAATGGCCCCTTCTGGCCTTATAACCCATGAAGCAGGACTGGCTAGGCAAGAAGACTAGTACAGGGAGCTGGAGGGGAAACTAGGACTGGCTGGACAAGGAGAATGGGACTTGGATGACAAGCCTGAGGAGTGGAGACTGGGTAGGTGACAAGAAAGGGACCGGGATGAGAAGCCAGGAGTGTGGAAGAGAGAGGACTAGCACAGGGACAAGTTGTAGAGGATGGGTGAGAACGGGCTCCCACTTGAGCGGGGTAATGGACAGAAGAGTCTGGGACCACTACAGCACACTATCCTCCCAAACACACTCAAAAGTTAGAGGGACAGGCCACCTTAATACTGACGTTTCCTGACTTGAGTTCTTGATTTTGTAACCTTAATAACATCATAACTTTTAACATAATGTGCATGTGTAATTGTATATTGTTTGGGTGATAAAACGCACGGGTGGTCCAAGGAAAACACCTCTAAAGAGATCTGAAGACAGAATATGGACAAGGCATGATAAACCCCAGGGAACAGAACATTGTAGGGGTCTGGCATGACAGGATGGACCTTTCCAAGAATCCCCCAAAATATAACAGAGCTGTGAGTAACATGGCTGTGATAAGTCATCTAAAGGTAAAAATGATGCAGGTCTGACAGGCTGTGTAGTCAAAAGATGAATGTGGAAAAAAGGATAAAGTTCTTTCTAGAAATGTAAGACTATTACTTTACTGGAGCTCAACCTGAGATATTTTCTAGCTCTCATTGCTTAATGAATTGGTTTCATTGGATTTAACCCCTCCCCTCCTCCAAGACATCACCATTTAATAATGACACCAGTGGTGAATTTAACGGATTTAAATGGGACACTGTGAAAGTATAAGGGTTTGCCCACATGGATTAGACTGCAGAACTGGAGTTCAAAAGTATAATACATTATTTACTAGACTAAATTTACAGATCAGATTCTGTAGCCTGATGTGATAAAAAAAAAAGCAATCATTGTACTGATTAGAAAAAATAAAGGAAGTTAGTAAATTATGATCCCTTTTTCAAAGGCTAGAAATAATAATTCTTTCTGAATAATAAATGACCCCTTTATTTACCTGGATCTTGTTCTCAGTAGCAGCATTAGACAATCCCATTGAAGTAGATGGGCTATTTCCCATTCTAAAAATAAAAGTATTAGATAGATAAAACCTCTTTTTGAAAAACAGTCATTCATTTTTATGGTTCTCAAGTTATTTTAAATATGATACTAAGGCTTTCTGTCAAAACAACTTCACTACCCCCACCCGATTTTTTACGTATCGGCAAAGTGCCCAAAACAGAGACAGTTTGACATCACAAATCCACTGGTATCCCACGATTTTGTCTCCGCAGGTTTGGCATTGCACAGCAGTCATTAGTTTGAAGTGAATTACAGAAACATTCCTTTTTAAAATGCCACCTAACAAAGGAATTAGCTACATGAATATGTTTTGCTTCTTTAATTATGCTGGTGTAATTAAAGTGGCAAGCCCACCCTAGCCAGGATTCAGTTGCAGTGGTCCAAAGGTACCTGCACCGGCGTAGCTTATTCCGTTTTGCCTGCTAGAGTTTACGGGGTGTAACTTTATCCTTAACACAACGACAACACTCGCTCTCCCTCCCCCAGTTTACTATACCAGGGTAACTCTCCCAGTCCTAGGGGACCAGACCGGTAATGGTGTGGGGGCCTCTGTCCCCCGTTTGCCTTGGGCTCGGCTGATGCATCTGCCCGGATGCGGTGGCGGCGCCGCTGAGAGCGCTGGGGCAGGCAGACCCCGTGGGGGGCGGGCAGCCGGCGGCGGGCAGGCTCAGCCGGCTTGGCTCGCTCCCTGCCGGGCTAGGCGTGCCCAGCACAGGGGAGCACACCCTGAGCGGGGCTCGGCCCCAGCGCGCGGCCCGCCCTGCTCCGATGGGCGCGGCCCGGAACCCCTGCTCGGCAGCGGCACGGGGTCGGGGGCAGTGGGGCAGCCCCGCAGCGGCCACGGAGCAAGCGGGCGACCCCACCGGGGGGAGAGGCCGATGCAGGCAGGGCCAGACCCGCCCTTTCCCGGGGCCCCCGGTGGGTGCGAGGTCACAGCTCCAGGGCCCCGCCGCACGGACCTGAGCCGGCTGCCGGCGGCGCGCAGGGCTCCCCACAAGGCCACCATGGGCTCGCCGGGCCGGGGGAGGAGCCCGACCAGCTCCTGCGCAAGCCGGGCTGCCCGCCGCGCTGCCTGCCCGCGTCCCTCCCTCCGCGGAGCCCAGGGACCGCCGCCCCCTCCCCCCGCGCTGGCCCGGGAGAGCAGTGCCTGCTCCGCTCCCCCACTCGCCTTCATCCACAGCCCGACCCCCGCACCGCCACACACATGCCCCCCGCCCTCTCCCTCCGCGGCCACGGTACCTGAGCCGCCTTCTGCTACTGCATTAAGCAATGGGCGGCCCATCTGTCAGCCGGTGGTTGCGTGCTCCTGTCCCCTGAGGGAGAGGTGGGCACAGTACAGTGGCTTGTTTTGGGAGGGGTTAGGTTAGGTGCTAACGCCACATTCTTGTGTATTGGTGTCAGAGAAGGCAAGGTCAAAGAAACGCCTTGGCACAGGGAGCAGAAGGTGGTGAGGTTTGTGATTGTTCTTGGGTGAGTTTATGCCAGCAATGCCCCTCTGCCATGTACATTGTCCCACGCAATTCGTTGGTTCCTGGGTCCAGTGGTCCCTCCCGGTAGGCTGGAGGAGGGGCCTTTAGAAGTGAGCGGGCGTTAGGCCATGTACATTGGCCAAACCGGGCAGTCTAGGCAAAACAATAAATGGACACAAATCAGACATCAAGAATTGTAACATTCAAAAACTAGAAGGAGAGCACTTCAGTCTCCCTGGACACTCAATAACAGACTTAAAAGTAAAAAACGAGGAGTACTTGTGGCACCTTAGAGACTAACAAATTTATTTGGGCATAAGTTTTCATGGGCTAGAATCCACTTCATGAGATGCATGGAGTGGAAAATACAGTAGGAAGATAGATATAGATATATAGATTTAGAACATGAAAAGATGGGGGTTGCCTTACTAATTCTAATGAGTATCAGAGGGGTAGCCATGTTAGTCTGGATCTGTAAAAGCAGCAAAGGATCCTGTGGCACCTTATAGACTAACAGACGTTTTGCAGCATGAGCTTTTGTGGGTGAATACCCACTTCATTGGATACAAGACTAATTCTAATGAGGCAATTCAATTAAAGTGGGCTATTATTAACAGGAGGAAGAATCACTTTTGTAGTGGTAATCAGGGTGGCCCATTTCAAACAGTTGACAAGAAGGTGTGAGTAACAACAGTAGGGGAAAATTAGCATGGGGAAATTAGTTTCTATTTCTTGTGGCACCTTATAGACTAACAGACGTTTTGCAGCATGAGCTTTCGTGGCTGAATACCCACTTCTTCGGATGCAAGCCATCCGAAGAAGTGGGTATTCCTGCAACTCATGCTGCAAAGCATCTGTTAATCTATAAGTGCCACAGAAATTCTTGCTGCTTCTACAGAACCAGACTAACACGGCTACCCCTCTGATACTTTCTATTTCTTGTAATGACCCATCCACTCCCAGTCTTTGTTCAGGCCTAATTTGATGATGTACAGTTTTCTAATTAATTCTAGTTCTGCAGTTTCTCATTGGAGTCTATTTTTGAAGTTTTTTTGTAGAAAAATGTCCACTTTTAGGT
This sequence comes from Mauremys reevesii, assembly GCF_016161935.1. Lineage (NCBI taxonomy): Eukaryota > Metazoa > Chordata > Testudines > Geoemydidae > Mauremys > Mauremys reevesii. Next base: position 61,590,411 of record NC_052630.1, read on the forward strand.
CTGTTATTGAGTATCCAGGGAGGCAGAAGTGTTAAAAGTGGCAATTCTTCAACAAAAAAACTTCAAAAACAGACTTCAAGGAGAAACTGCAGAACTGGAATTAATTTGCAAACTGGACACCATCAAATTAGGCCTGAATAAATATTGGGAGTGGATGGGTCACTACAAAAAGTAATCTTCCCTCTGTTGATACTCACACCTTCTTGTCAACTGTTGGGAATGGGTGATGTCCACCCTGATTGCATTGGCCTCGTTAACACTACAAAAGTAATTTCCCCGTCTGTTGATATTCATCCCTTCTTGTCAGCTGTTGAGAATAGGCCATTTCTACCTTAATTGAATTGGCCTCATTAGCACTGACCCCCCCACTTGATAAGACAACTCCCATCTTTTCATGTGCTGTAATATATATACTGCTTACTGTATTTTTCACTCCATGCATTTGATGAAGTGGGTTTTAGCCCACAAAAACTTATGCCCAAATAAATTTGTTAGTCTCTAAAGTGCCACAAGGACTCTTGTTTTTGCTAATACAGACTAACACGGCTACCACTCTGAAACCTGTCTTAGGGTTGGTTTACACTACACAGCTAGGTCCACATAAGGCAGTTTACCTTGACCTAATTATGTCTTAATTACAGCCTTCTTCCTGCTGGTGTAAGTGCCTACTACACCATCATAATAACTCCTCTGCCACCAGAGGTATTAGGATTATATCCCTGTAGTTAGGTGTATCACTGTAGACACTGCATCCCTTTAATTGGCTGTTGGCTGTCTTGTTAATTTCAGGGCAGGAGTCCTGAAATTGACAAGATAGCCAGGCAACTAGAGCCCAGCTGCCCCCTGCTCCTGTGGAGAGCTGGGTGGCTGGACCCTGCTCCCAGCTGGAAGAGAATGGACCCTGCTCTCAGCTGAGAACCAGGGTAAGAAGCCCACACAGCTTCCCCCCACCCTTCCCCACTTCCAGCTAGAACCAAGTGTGAGAAGCTGGGCAGGGGGACTGAGAAGCTAGGGTAGCTGGACCCTACTCCCTGAAGGTGAGAAGCCCCAGGCGGCTTCCCCTGGCTCCTAGTGAGGAATGGGAGGGGAGAAGCCCTGGGGGAAGGCTCCTGCAGGGAATGGGAAGAGGAGAAGTCCTGGCCATGCAACTCCTGGCCAGGAACAGGGAGCAGAGGGAGGAGGCAGCCGCCCAGGAGCCTGTGGGGCAGCCAGGTACCTGGCAGGGAGCTCCCAGAAGAGCCAAGAGATCTCTCAGCACCTTGCACTGCCCCTCTTAGGTTGGTGGAAGCATTCCCTGTGAGAGCACACAGAGGGTAGTGTTAACATACACCACCACTGTCATTATTGCAGTGACTGTAAACTGACTTAATATAGGTCAACTCAAGTTTCTAGTATAGACAGCCTGAGGCTGGTAAAGGTCTGTTTCTTGCATGCTGAAGTTTTACTCATGTTATTTATAGAGAGTTCCATTGTGCCACAAGAGCAAGTTGTCAGCACTCTTCTCCCTGGAGCTGAAGGGGTCTTCTAGATATTCTGGGCTCAGGCCATGTCGTGCCTTGAAGATCAGGCCTTGAACTTTATTTGGTCTTCTATCGGAAGCCAATTTAGAGAGGAGAGGAGAGGTATGAGGTGCTTGCAGCAGCCTATCTTGCTGAGGAGACATGGTGCAGTAGTGTATACTAGTTGGAGTTTCCTGAGTGCTGAAGACTTCACATCCAGGTTTATCACATTGCTGTAGTTCAGCTGAGGTGATGAAGGCATGAATAACTGAGGCCAAGTCATTGTTGACCAACATGGGATGGTATCTTTTAGCCAATTGGAGATGATAGAATGAGTCACTCTCAGATACTTCTGTGTGAAAGCTTAGCATCAACAAGGAATCCAAGAGTACTTCTTAACTACAGACTGAACTGAGCAATTTTGGGTGTGTATCTTCAGCCAAAGGAGACTGCATGGTGTCTGCAGACTTTTCAAAGGGCTTTCCTCTGGCCACCAGCATCATCTCTTTCTTGCTCAGGTTCAGCTAAGCTTCTCCCAGCTGTTCATCCATGAGCTGGTCCGTCTCATCTGAGCACTGGGCCAGCGTGATGGCAGTGGTGTGGTCATATATGGTGAAGGATAGGTAGAGCTGTGTGTTATCTGCCTATTGGTGGCACTTGAGTTCATGTTGTCTGACCAGTTTGTCTTTGTTTAGAATCCCAAGGTCACACAGGTCAATTTCAGAGCTGAGAAAAGAAGCCAAGAGTACTGCTTCCTATTCCTGCCAGCCAACCACTGGGAAACACTAGACCAGGTTGCTCATACCGCTCCTTTGTCAGCTCTCCATCTCATTTTAAATCTCCATTGCAAAGTAAACTTTTCTCCTTTTCTTTCTTGCTCTTCTATTACTTATCTGTGTAATTGTATTACAATTCAACTTCAAATATACAAACAAAATCTTCCTGTTATATGAAACAGTCATGAAAAATCCATACATTACCTGAATCCTCAATTATCTGAACATGTTCAATATCCCTCATGACATTTGGATAATCAAGGTTGTACAATATTTATCTCTGAAAAGCATTTCAAGATCCAGTCTGTATGAAAGAGGCTATAGAAAATAAAACTTCATTGTATTGCACGTTTCCCTGCGGCCACAGCAGTTTCCTGGGCAGTGGGGGGAAGGAAAGCATCAACCCCCTCCTCCCTGTTGCTCCCGCATGCGCTGCTTCCCTAGAGACACAGATGGGACACAACGCTTAAGGAACCAGGTGAGGGGCGGGTGAGGAGATGGGCCACAAGGCGAGCAGTAGCCGGGGGGTGGGGTGAGGAAGCGAGTGGTAGGCGCAGGAGTAAGGAGGTGAGTGGCGAGCCAGCAGCAGAGGAGTGGGAGGATCTGGTTGCGAGCAGGGGAGTGAGGAGGTGAGTGGAGGGGGAGCTGGTGAGGAGGCAAGTGGTGGGGGAATAAGGAGGTGAGCGGCAAGTCAGCAGCAGGGTGAGGAGGTGGGCGGGGGAGTGAGGAGATCAGCGGTGAGCCACCCAGCTAGCGGGGGTTCTCATGATGGGCGGAGGATTGGCTGTGGCAGGGGAGTGAGGAGGAAAGTGGCAGACGCATGGGAGGCTCCATCCGTTCTGCCCCCGCTACTGCCAGACAGCCAGAACCCCAAGATCTCCTGCTCCCCATGTGGCTGGAGCCATAAGTCCCCAGCCCTGAGCCCCCCCCCCCCCCCCTCAGCCGGAGGAGCACCAATCTGGCTAAAGCCCTGAGACCTTCCCCCGCACACACACACACCTGCCTAGAGGAGCCGCATGCCAGCCTCAGCCATGGCTACCTTCCCCTCCCCACCAGACCCAAGCCACCCAGATATGTTTTTCATTATTATTTGGACTTCTATTATGTCAAAGCATTTTTAAATTTACTTCAGAATTGTTATACAGACAACCACTTTTACCTAAAAAGCAAAAGAAACAATAATAAAAAAAAGACAAGAATGTGCACAGCACCTTATTTGTGTTTCTATTCTGTTAGGTCCAGTAAAGAATAGAGGTAACCGTGCGTTATTTTTATTATTGAGTCTGCAAAACAAAAAACAAAACAAAAAACAAACCCCAAACCTTACATTAATATATACATCCAAATCATTGTAATTTATTTCTTTATTAACTTTAGGAAAATAAATAATTGTAGGGGAAAATGTCAGTGTGGCCACCAGTAAGAGTTGGTGGCCGCATTCTGAGGCCACCAAAAAATGTGTTGCAAGAACCCCTAGTGGCCTATATAGAGGTCTCTAGAGACAGTGGACTTTGATATGTCTTTGGGGTATAATATTTGGGATTATATAATATACCAGTTAAGCAAACGTTTTTACTAATGTTGAGTGAAACATTCAACATCATATTCTCTAAATCTTAACATGTTTTTCTTTGTTTTAGAATTCCAAGTATTGTGCAATAATACAAGCTATAAGGTGGTGGTCTGCAATACACACATGCCTCATCTATGTCATAAAGTGTCCTTCAGTATACTAGTACTGGAACGTTGGAGATCTCTGGCCAAATGTCCCATTGGATAGCTATACTTGTAGGCCCTCTGAGCCTGCCAGTCAGGTTCTATACTAGGAACCCTATTGAATTATTGAATTGAATATCTAATACATTGTCATTGTAGATCAGGGGGTCAGCAAACTTTGGCTCCTGGCCCATCAGGGTAAGCTGCTAGTGGGCCTAGACATTTTGTTTACCTGGAGCATTCTCAGGCATGAAGCCCCACAGCTCCCACTGGCCACAGTTCGCCATTCCCAGCCAATGGGAGTTGCGGGAAGTGGCAGCCAGCACGTACCTCAGGCCACGCCACTTCCCACAGTTCCTATTGGCTGGGAATGGCAAACTGGGAGCTGAGGGGCTCTGTGCCTGTGGACGCTCCAGGTAAACAAAACATCCTGGCCCACCAGCGGCTTGCCCTGATGGGCCAGGAGCCAAAGTTTGCCGACCCCTGCTATATTTTAAAAGTTGGCATCACAAGAAACACTCAAAAGTTTTGCTAAAATTATTTTAATGTAATCTAACAAAAAACCTGTTCTTTTAATAACTGAAGAAACATGTATTCACCTTCAAAATTACAGTCAATGTTTTAAATATCTATTTACTGATTTTAAAGTCTCATATTGGCCTAAGGTACTTATTTAAAAATCGTAAAGTCCTTCAAAGTCCGAATTGGTCTCCAATTCACCAAACAGTTCATTAAACTCGGCTTCATCATAGCTGCACCTGCATTGTCATTGTATATGTCGGCAGTGTCATCTTCAGACTCAGATTCCTTCTCATCATCAGCCTCTGTTGTGTCATCATCAAATATCGCATCGTCCTCTGACCCCTCGAGCGCATTGCTGATACAGCATTTCCGAAATGATTTTTCTATCGTTTCTGAGGGAATGGACTCCCACACGTCCCTGACCCACTAGGCGACCAGATTGATTTCAAGCTTCATAAGATTCCTGCCTTTTTATCAACTTTGCCATGCCTGAGCACATCCATTCTGACCACATTTTGCGTAGCCTGTCTTTAAAGGGTTTGTTCAGGCAGACATCAAGTGGTTCTAGAACTGAAGTTAAGCCTCCAGGTATTACAGCCAAAGTCGTTCTCATATTTTTGGCAACATTTTTAACCTCTTTGGTCTTGTGTGCCCTGAACATGTCCCAAACGAGCATAGCCAGTTTCTTGAAATGTGCTCCTGGTCTCTTATTCCACATTCTTCCAGCCATTCAATAGTCCCACTTTCATCCATCCATCCCTTTCCGTGTGCACATACGATGACACCAGCAGGAAATTTCACGTTTTTAGGCAAGGTTTTTCTTTAAAAAATAGCAACAGGAGGGAGCTTTGATCCATTGGCCAAACACGATAAAACCACCCTAAAATTGATTTTTTTTCATGGCCAGTGGTTTTAATTAAAACAATTTTTTCACCAACACCGGTTACCGTTCTGTTGCTCAGGAGATCGAATGTCATTGGTGTTTCGTCCTTATTGCCTATTTGTGACAGCTCAAATACATATTCTTTTCGATGTTTTACAATAGGCCTTTGGAAAGATTCGATTTTTTTCTTCCAGATCTCTCGGCAGCTTTTGCACTATCTTTGTTCGCTGACAGAGACTATGACGGTTCATGAAGCGAGTACACCAACCCACTGATGTGACAAATATTGATGGCTTTACTGACTTGTATCTATTGTCTTTCAACATTTGCAGAGCATGCAGACGAATAATTCCAGTTCTAGTGACGACATACCCCTTTTGTCGACATTCAACAACCCAATCATTGAGATCTTTCTCCAGCTTAGGAAATGAAGCGCACCTCATTGGACATTTTTTCTTTCCTCTTGGCATGTCTTTTAATGTTTTATTTTTTTGCCATTCTCTTACTTGCGTCTCATTGATACAGAATTCACAAGCAGCAGTGCAATTATTATTTGATTCTGCATATTCAACAACTTTAAGTTTGAACACTGCTTGATAAGCAGACCGTTTTCTTTTGATTTCACCGTTCATTTTAAATACTAGTATGAAAATCTTAGAAAATAATAATTTAGTTATAGATTTTGTAGGACTTTATATAGGAATGTCACCTGCTTTATCACTGTCAAATTATTATTGTTCTTTATGTCAAAGCAGCCCTGTAGATTGGCATGTCTGTGGCAATAACAGGCTATTTAAATTTTATTACAGATTCCATCGATTCTGCACATTATATTTTCAGATTGGCTTGAGACTTACAAGGTCGATTGGTAGAAATGCATGAAGAGATCAAATTACAGAGTAGCAGACTGACACCAGTGCCATAGTACTATTGTTCATTGTATTTTTCTGATTAGCTTGTAAGGTGTAGCATTTTGTGAAATGCATGTGTCAAATGTCATGCAGATCTCCCCATCACTGCTCTTTTAGCATTCATTTCAAGCCAATCTAGTCCACTAAACAAAGCCTTTGCAACTTTAAACAGCTGCAATACTGACATCAGTACATTGTTTTACAATCAATAAAAGTACGTGCTATAAAAATAATTAGAATATAGTCCTGTAGTAGAACAGTACTAGGAAAAGCAAACAGCTAGTACTAGGAAAATTGAATTTTAGGGAAGCACGTGTTTGTAAGTGCTTTGTTTACATGGACATGAACGAGAAAAATTATATCATCGATATCCAGATGTTTTATTTATATTCATACTTCTTTTATCTCAATTATAACATAACAAATATACAATTTAAGTAAAAATAAAATTTTAGCAATTTTTTAAAGCAGCAAATCCAGAATCAACGTTCCATCATCAGCGATCTACAACAGGGATCGGTTTATGAAAGGGTCATACAATTTTTGCCATTTTTACCTATCCATCTTGGGGGGTCAGCTTATAAACGAATGGGCTAATGAACGAGTATATATGGTACTTTTTCATTCATCAGAACTATGATGATTGTGGACAGTGGATAAAGGAAGATTGTACATACAGACTAGAGATGTGCCATACAGATCCACATATATTCTAGGTATACTTTGTACTGGCAAATCTATGTATGAGCCTGCCTGGCGAGTAACACAGTTTGACGCCAGTGTGTTTCAAAAAGTGTTCTTTTGGATGGGACATAAAACTAAGATCCTGGCCATTTTCATACACTAAAAGTTCCACTGCAGTTTTTTGCAAGAGGAAGTGCTTTAGTTCCAGTGATATGAGCAAATTCCAATTTAGGCAATTAAATTCTGCCTACCTAAAATTATCTTAATGTTAGTTCTTCACCTCCTAAATAGTTATGCACTGTTGTATTATGCAAGTTAAACTGTTGCTTCAGTGTACTTCAAAGTTCATAGCATTTTGGTAGATAATGTAATTATATTACGGTGTATTATAGCAGGGGTTCTCACCCGTTCTTCCCAAGGCCCTCCTGTGTCACAATAACTGTGTTTCTTCATATAAAAGCTAGGGCCAGCATTATGGGGTAGCAATCAGGGCAATTGCCCTGGGTCCCCTGCCACACAGGGCCCAACAAAGCTAAGTTGCTCAGGCTTCGGCGTTAGCCCCAGGTGGTGGTGCTTGGGGCCCTGGGCTTCAGCCCCATGAGGTGGGGCTTCATCTTTCTCCCTGGACCCCAGCAAGTCTAATGCTAGCCCTGCTTGGCAGCCCCCCTAAAAATGGTTAGTGGCCCCCCAGTGGGACCTGGACCCCTGGTTGATAAACACTGTGTCATAGTATATTCATATGTTACATTATGATATATGTGTGATTCATTATATGTGTATGTAATCTATATTAAATATGCTGCATAGTTTTTTGTTATAACATGAATGATATTTCTAGCATCTCAGAACAAGAAATGCTGTGAAAGATTGCCTGTTTCTCTGCATCTCACCAAGCTCACAGTGCGCTACTTTGAATTCTGTGGTCTCTTTCATTTTGTTCCTGCTGGTCTTGAAAAATGTTAAGGACCCTCAAAGCATCCAGGATTTGAATGTCAGCTATTGAACTGTCCTGTAGGCCTAACAATTCAGTGTAATATTATTCCTGAGGAGGTGACAGAATCTCACTTTCAGGTGTCATTCTAAAACACAAAGGATTTCCAGTATGTATAGACTTGAATGGATGAAATTGTACTCTGCAATCATGAGAAAACAGATAAATGTGCCAGAGGAGATCTGCTACCACTTCAACTGCTTAATTTCCCCAAGATGTAAACCCAGTGTAACAAGTGAAACATAACATGATTTTTTTTTTTTTTAGTAGTGGCAGTAAATACATGATTGCGATGTTTGCTTGAAGTTTTGTTACTGTTGTTATTATGGTATGTTTCCAGATACCAAGAGAAAATAAATATTAATCCTTCTCCCACTATTATAATGATGCTGTGGTATTTGACGTTTTAACATTTTGTTTTGTACAGCATTAGTTGTGATGTGTTTTATTATTATTGATGCCACCTTTAATTTTAAATGGACAGTGCCAAGCTTGCTAAGCCCCACATAGGCGCCAACTTCCCCTCTGCCTGGTAGGTGCTTGACCTGCCCCCCCCCCCCAGCCCGTCTCTTCCCGCCCCTGCACCGCCCTCGCCCTGCCCCCATTCCAAACCCTTCCCCCAAGTCCTCGCCCCTTCTCCACTTCCTCCCCTGAGTGTGCCACATCCCTGCTCCTCCCCCTCCCTCCAGAAAATTCCTAAGCACAACCAAACAGCTGTTAGGTGGGGGGGGGGGTGAGAAGCGCTGGGAGGGAGGGAGAGGGGGAGGAGTAGGGATGCAAATTGTTTGGGAGGTGGGGAGGAGGTGGGGGTGGGGAGAGCTTGGCTGCCAGTGGGAGCCGAGCACCCGCTAACTTTTGCCCATCGGTGCTCCAGCCCCAGAGCACCCACAGAGTCGGCGCCTATGAAGCCCCAAATTTGTCCCACTTTTCACCTTCTATCCAGGTCTCAAATTTTTTTTTCTAATCTCTGTTACATTTACGACATACATACACAAGTTAAATAAAAGCATAAGCTACTCCTGCTGGAAGGTTGTCGTGGAGGATGGTAAGCCTTGAACATGGGTCCACAAGTCCCAAGGCAGTGCTCAGTCTACCGGAGCTCACCAAATGACTGGAGAAGGGGGGAGCTAAAAAGCTTTAGTTCACAAAGAGTCTCATCCAAGAAACTCCTGACTGGGGTAGATGTCCAGCCCCACCAATTGGCTGGGACGCTCTACTTAAGCCAGAAAGAAGTAAAGGAAGTTGTCTGAGCGACTAGCTGAATTCCTGGCTAGCTACTACTACAGACTCTACCTACTTGTCTGACTCCTGTTTCCTGCCTCTCTTACTGTACCTGCCCTACTTGTTCCAGACCCCCGCATGCTCCCAGTTCCTGTTTCCTGCCTTGCTCCAGGTCCCTGCTTCTACGCCCTACCCCTGACACTGACTCTGGGCTTGATTCCTGACTCTGGCTTCGGTTCTGACCTTTGGCTTGGTACCTGACACTGACCCCAGCTCTGCTTCCGGACTCCTGACTCTAACCCGTAGACCTGACTACCCACAGCCCAGTCCCTACAGTTGCAACATTACACCATTTTATTTCTTATAATTCAGAATAATACACAAGAACCCCAAAACACACACAGAGAGAAAGAAGGTAGCTCCTTAAAACAGAGAGGCACAACTCATCTCACCTTACTCTTCTTTCTAGGCTGGTTGTCTTCAAATTGAGTCTGCTTGGCCTAAATCATACACTTCCTTACAGAGTTCTTTCATCTGCAAGGAGGACCTGGAAACCTCCCTGAGCATTTAAAGTGACAGATCATAATTATAATGCAGTTGTCAATACACCACACTCTCTAATCCAGGATCAGTGCTTGGAAAAATGTAGTGGTTCCAAAAGCATTTGTACTTGTCTTCCAAAGTGGTTCTAACACTGGGACATTGCATTAAGCACTAAAACTAGCAAACTAATAGTTCAGTCATTGTGAACAACAACAATAATAAAAAAAAGCAATGCAGGTTGTTGTAGTACAACAATATAGTTAATGGACTGTATTCTACACCAGGCTCTATTCACAGCCCCAACTACGCATTTGTGATGCATAAATGAGATGCTGCTCAATAGATTGTGTAAACCAGCAGATGATCATCCATCTTTGATCTGTAATGAAAGAGCAATATTGACATTAAATTACCATTAAGTTTCTCACAAGGTTTTGACACCATGCAGTTTTGCTTGCTTGTGTGGATTTTGTAATACTTGCTTACATAAATTAAAGGATTTATTGGAACACTGCCATCGTCTAAGCAGCAATACCTGCACTTATTATACATGGTGATTTCAGTCAGATAGACTACATCAGAAAGAACCAACTTTATTGGTAATGGCCAAGATTTTAAAAAGTGACTAGTGATTTTAAGAAACTCAGTTTTTGGGTGCCCAGCTTGAGACACCTTAAAGGGGCCTGATTTTTTTCAGAATTTGTTGATTGCCATGCTCTGAAAATCAAGCCTCTTTCTGGAGTCTCTCAGTTGATATAACCCAAATTATTGGTCATTTTTGAAAATCTTGTCTAACATGCACAATTCCCAGTGAAAAGAACTACATCATAGTGAACAATCAGCATTTCTTCAGAATATAATACAGCCCTTAGCAGTTTAATAGAATTTGTAAAACTATCTGTAATTATGCCATCTGGTAATGCCCAGTAATATTACACAGTCATGATGCATGGGGCAGTTCACATCTTTCAGGACTTGTCTATACTTACCGGGGGATTGACAAGTGGTGATTGATGCATCAGCAGTCAATTTAGCGGATCTAGTGAAGACCGGCTAAATCGACCTCAGATCCCTCTCCCATCGACTCCTGTATTCCATCAGATTGAGAAGATAGGGGGAGTTGATGGGAGAGCGTCTCCTGTCAACATGGGTGGCAAGTTTGTAAAAATTTTGGTGGTGCCCAGAACCCGCCCTCCAACTCCGCCCCCCCAAACTCCGCCCCCACCTGCCTAAGGCTCTGGGAGGGGGCTCAGTGGGGGGAAGTCTGGGGTGCAGATCCTGGGCTGGGGATTAGGGTGCAGGAGAGGTGCAGGCTTTGGGATGGAGTTTGGGTGCTGGGTGCAGGCTCTGGGCTGGGGCAGGGGGTGGGTGTGCAGGAGGGGGTGAAGGGTGCAGGCTTTGGGATGGAGTTTGGGGTTGGGAAGGAGTATGTGGGAAGGCGGAGGGAGTTTGGGGATAGGAGGGAGTGCAGGGTGAGGGCTGTGGGGCTGAGGATGAGGGGTTCATGATGCAGGAGGGGGCTCAGGACTAGGGAAGAGGGTTGGGCTGTGGGGTGAGGGCTGTGGATGAGGGGTTCATGATGCAGGGGGTCTCAGGGCTGGGGCTGAGGATTAGGGTGCGGGGGGATGAGGGCTCCGGCTGGGGCTGATGCTGAGGGTTTGGGGCATCGGAGAGGCTCATGGTAAGGGCAGCCTGCCTTGCCATTAGTGGAAGGCAGGCACTAGGATCCTGCGGCAGCAGACAGCAGCGCAAGCTGCTTTCTGCCAGGCAGGGACAGGGTGTGGTGGGGTGGGGGACACGCGGGGGGGGGGGTGGCAGGCAGGGGGCTGGGACCTGCTCCAGGCAGGGTCGCGGCAGCGGGGGGAGACCCACGGAGGGCGGGGCCCGATCCAGGCGGGGCCGGGGGAGAGAGACCCAGCTCCAACTATTGCTGGAGCAGGGCACCCGGCCCTGAATATTCCTGGAGCCCGGGCACCGCACAAATATATAACCTGCCGCCTATGCCTGTCAAAATTGCGTAGTGTGGACCTCGCAGTAAGTAGGTCCAAGCTACATTGATTTCAGTTATGCTATTAACATAACTCAAATTGTATAGCTTAGGTCGAATTTCCCCTGTAGTGTAGACAAGGCCTCAGAGATTGTTTGGTGCCCTCTGTAGCACTGAAGACTCATGCAGACATTGGTTCACATTTTGAAGGATGTCTTCTCAACTATAAAGTCTAGATAATTTTGTCTTATTTCAAAATTGATGAGCACCCACAGCTTTCATAAACTTCAATGGGAGACACAGGTGCTTTGAAAATCAAGCCACTAATTTATTTAAAATGAAAGCTTACTTTCTGAAGTTGGATAATGGTTTGAACAATTGACTATGAGATGATAAAAAGAACAGGAGTACTTGTGGCACCTTAAAGACTAACAAATTTATTTTAGCATGAGCTTTCGTGAGCTACAGCTCACTTCTTCGGATGCATAGAATGGAACACACAGACAGGAGATATTTATACATACAGAGAACATGAAAAGGTGGAAGTATGCATAACAACAGGAAAAGTCTAATCAATTGAGATGAGCTATCATCAGCAGGAGGAAAAAAAACTTTTTGAAGTGATAATTAAGATGGCCCATAGAAGGTGAGAGGAGAACTTAACATAGGGAAATAGATTCAATTAGTGTAATGACCCAACCATTCCCAGTCTCTGTTTAGGCCAGAGTTAATTGTATCTAATTTGCATATTAATTCGAGTTCAGCAGTTTCTCTTTGGAGTCTGTTTTTGAAGTTTTTTTGTTGCAAAATTGCCACCTTCAAGTCTGTCACTGAGTGGTTAGAGAGGTTGAAGTGTTCTCCCACTGGTTTTTGAATGTTATGATTCCTGATGTCAGATTTGTGTCCATTTATTCTTTTGCGTAGAGACTGTCCGGTTTGGCCAATGTACATGGCAGAGGGGCATTGCTGGCACATGATGGCATATATCACGTTGGTAGATGTGAAGATGTACGAGCCCCTGATGGCGTGTCTGATGTGATGATTATGAGATGATAGGTTGTAGAAAATGTTCCAGATTGTCAACCCAGTGAGACCTTACCCAATCCAAATATATGTAACCATATTTGTGAACTATGTGGTACTTTCTATAGAATGGCTTGAGTATGTGCACTACTGCCCTCTACTGAATGGAATAGACCAGTAATTTGCTAGCTTAGTGAATTACTTCCCTTTACTGGACTGAAGCCTGGTCTACACTTAAAATTTAGGTTGACTAGTGACCTCTGAGTGCTGCAGCTATGCCAGCCTAATCCCCAGATGTAGACACAGCTAGCTCAATGGAAGAATGCTTCTGTCAACATCACTCGGGGAGGTTGAGTTACTACAGCACTGGGAAAACTGCTGCTGCTGTAGTGTATGTCTACAGTATGGTGCAGCATAGTTACAGCATCATAGCTGTACTGCTGTAGCTCTTGTAGTGTAGACATGGCTGAGAGTAACTGATTCATTCAGCAGCTGGGTTTACAGCTTGGTGTTGGCTGGTGCCTGGCTGGACAGACTAAGAGCAACCTTGTGTAAATCCAAGACTGGCCCCCAGGTTGCAGGGCCAGGCAAGAATGGCTGCCCCCCTCGTGCAGGCCAAGGGTTACCACCTGGCTAGTATTTGACCAGCCTTGCCAGTTTTTTATTGATTTGCCAGTTGCCAGAAAAACAATTTAATCTGCCACTTTATTTATGTGGATCTAAAGATTTGCATTATTATCACAAAACACTGAGATATATAATATTAAAAGTTTCTGTGTCCAGCTAAAGATGTTGCAGTGTTCCCACTTCTACAGTTTAAGCAATAATTGATCAAAACTGTTGAAAATACAGCAGCTGTCTGCCCACCAACACACAAATGCACCACTCATGTGTGTGAAAGGGGGTTTTAGTCACATGAGAAGGTGAGAGGAGATGTGCAAGGCATATTAAATAATGGAAGATCATGGTGATGGTGCGTGTGATTCTACTGCACCTCTGGAAAAAAAAAGCTCACATCAGAAACTGCACATTCAGAAAATAAAACAGATTACAAACGCTGGCTGGCAAAATGTGCTGATAAAACAAATGCCTATTTGTTATCAATGATATTATCAATCTTATCTACATGTGTTATCTCTCTGCATATTATACGTGGCTGTTGAAGGGAGATGGGTTGCAGAGTGGCCTTGTAGTTGGGGTTGTGGCAGCCTTGCCTTGTGGTGGTGGTGGAGTACCATTTTTTTTTACATTTCAAAGGTGGTAACCCTACTCAGGCCTGTGGGGCTGAGTGTAGTATTGTCATCACTCATGATTTTGTCATGAGTCTCATGATAATTACTGTTCTCCTTAAAACCCCAGCTTCTGGAGTCAAGTGGATATGTGATGATTCAAGCCTTCATTCTTAAAGAAAACGTAAGTTTCTAGCCCTTGTGGCTGTGAAGAAAGCTTCAACAGTGACCACACTGTATCCTAAAGGCTCAAAAAGTAGAAGGCAAATAAAAATCTATTATTTTTTACATAGTCTCGTGATTTTATAGCCAAGCTCAGGATTTTTGGAAAGCCTGACTCATGATCTGTGAACATTTGGGGTTGGCAATACCCAGGATGAAAGGCAGCAGGGAGAAGAAGGGGCAGAGGGAAGGCAACACTCGGGATGGGGGGTTAGGGACAGGGGTAGGGTGACCGTATTTACCAAAGTAAAATCGGGACACCGTGTGGGGCTGGCTTGAGCTGCCTGCCATCACTGCTTGCCAGAGCCCCCGACCCGCGGCTGTCCCAAGCCACCTGGTGTTGCTACTCACCTGAACCCTGCACTACCCGGGGCTGCCCACCCAAGTCGCACCCTGCTCTGGGCAGCAGAGTAATGGGTTGCACCCATTACGGGGGGAAAGGGGGTACAGAGGGATGTGTGAGGCGGCGGCGGGGCTCGGGCTGTCACCCCTGGACGGTGCAGGGCTCAGGCCGCCCGGTGCTCAGGCAATCAGTCAGGCCCATCCACAGTCCTGGGCAGCGCAAGGCTCGGGCAGTCAGCCCGGAGTGGCGTGGGGCTCATGCAAACAGGCCCAGGCCCAGGTGGCATGGGGCTCGTGCGGACAGGCCCAGGTGGCGTGGGGCTCGGGCAGGCCCAGGTCCAGGTGGCGTGGGGCTCGCGTGGACGGGCCCAGGTCCAGGTGGCGTGGGGCTCGTGTGAACAGACCCAGGTCCAGGTGGCATGGGGCTCGCGCGGACGGGCCCAGGTCCAGGTGGCGTGGGGCTCGCGTGGACGGGCCCAGGTCCAGGTGGCGTGGGGCTCGCGTGGACGGGCCCAGGTCCAGGTGGCGTGGGGCTCGTGTGGACGGGCCCAGGTCCAGGTGGCGTGGGACTCGTGCGGACGGGCCCAGGCCCAGATGGCGTGGGGCTTGGGCAGGCCCAGGTGGCATGGGGCTCGCGTGGACGGGCCCAGGTCCAGGTGGCGTGGGGCTCGTGCGGACAGGCCCAGGTGGCGTGGGGCTCGCGCGGACTGGCCCAGGCGGCGTGGGGCTCGTGCGGACGGGCCCAGGGGGCGTGGGGCTCGCGCGGACGGGCCCAGGCCCAGGTGGCGTGGGGCTCGCGCGGGCGGGCCCAGGCGGCGTGGGGCTCGTGCGGGCGGGCCCAGGCGGCGTGGGGCTCGTGCGGGCGGGCCCAGGTGGCGTGGGGCTCGTGCGGACGGGCCCAGGCCCAGGCGGCGTGGGGCTCGTGCGGACAGGCCCAGGTGGCGTGGGGCTCACGCGGACGGGCCCAGGCGGCGTGGGGCTCGTGCGGACGGTCCCAGGCGGCGTGGGGCTCGTGCGGACGGGCCCAGGTGGCGTGGGGCTCGCGTGGACGGGCCCAGGCCCAGGTGGCGTGGGGCTCGGGAGGACGGGCCCAGGTCCAGGTGGCGTGGGGCTCGTGCGGACGGGCCCAGGCCCAGGTGGCGTGGGGCTTGGGCAGGCCCAGGTGGTGTGGGGCTCGTGCGGACGGGCCCAGGCCCAGGTGGCGTGGGGCTCGTGCGGACAGGCCCAGGCGGCGTGGGGTTCGTGCGGACGGGCCCAGGCCCAGGTGGCGTGGGGCTCGTGCGGACGGGCCCAGGCCCAGGCGGCGTGGGGCTCAGGCAGGCCCAGGCCCAGGTGGCGTGGGGCTCGCGTGGACGGGCCCAGGCCCAGGCGGCGTGGGGCTCAGGCAGGCAGCCCAGTCCTGACAAAACTGGACATGCCACTTGCTCTTCCCACGGGTCAGAGCAACTTGCGACTGGCAAGAGGAGAAAGACGGGACAAGGGCCCAGGCCCCAAAGAGTCAGGACACCCGGAGAGGGCTTAAGAGGGGACTGTACTGGCCCAAACCGGCCGTATACGGCCGCCCTAGCCAGGCGCACCGGGTGAGGGGCAGAAGCACGGAGATGAGGCAGAGGCGGCGAGGGGCACATAGGTGAGGCAGGCGGCGTGGGCGGCTCCCCCAGGCGGCAGCGCTCAGGCGTTCGGCAGGGGCAGCCCGGCGGGGCCCTAGCGGCTGGCGGCGGGGTCCTCGCGCGGCTGGCTGTGGGGCCGAGCGGGCCGGGCCGGGCGGAGCGGCGGCGGCGGCCCGGCGCGAAGATGGCGGACGTGCTGAGCGTGCTGCGGCAGTACAACACGCAGAAGAAGGAGATCGTGGTGAAGGGGGACGAGGTGATCTTCGGCGAGTTCTCCTGGCCCAAGAACGTCAAGACCAACTATGTCATCTGGGGGTGAGTCGCGCGGCCGCTGCTGCCGCCCCCCGCGTGCGGGCAGGGGGTGGAAGCTGCCCCGAAGTTGCTACCGCTGAGCGGGGAGGCGGGGCGGGGGAGCTGGTGCGTGCGGGGGGGAACCCCGCGACCCCGGCCCCTCTCCTCGGGGGTCCTGTCTCCACTGCGGGCTCTGCCATGTGCTGGGAGCCTGGTTCCCCGCCCCGGGACCGGCCGTTGTTTGTTTGTTGCTCCCGGGTGGCCGTGGCTGGACGTGGCCCCTTGTTTCCTGGTGGAGCGAGTCCCGGCTGGCAGAGCGTGGGTGGGGGGCCAGCGGGAGCCGAGCCGAGCCGGTGGGGGTGGGCTGTACGCGGTGTGTGTCCCTGTGCCCCGGGGGGTGTCACTCCTCTGTCACCCCCCTGGGAGCCTTGATCTCAAGTCAAACAACGAAGTCGCTTTTCTTCCTTTTGGGAGGAGCCTGGCTCCCCCCAGCTCTGAGGTTCAGCCAGTTGGAGAGAGCAGATCCAGCACCTCAAAGGAAAGACGGTGATTTCTTTCCTGCCGCGGCAGCTGGCAAGAGCGTTATGTCCATTTCAGGTGTTGGGGTTTTAGACTTCTGCTCTAGAGGGCACGTTATAGATGAGATTGGTGGCTGGCCTGAGAGTTGTTTTTTTCTGACTTAGTACCTCATACTGAAAGGAAGTGACAAGTATCCTAGAAGTTGTTTTACCACTAATCTTCTAGCTAAGTTTTCTGTATTGTTTGCTCACTTTGTTAATTACCCTTTCATGAGGCTGTGTTTCTAGACTTTCTTCTTCTCCTGTGTAGGGAGTATAGTTGGGTCCAAATAGAAACTCCGCATCTGACCACCTGTGAACTTTACAGAAGTTTCTATGGGGCCATATAGGCCTATCCTTAGTGGGGGGCCCCCCTCAGTCTCCCAACTTTTCTGGGAGACAACACATTGTAAACAACTACATTCACAATGCAAATACCTCCCCAGATAGAAAGAGGGTGTGTTTGTTTTTTAAAGTGAACTTTAAAAATGTTATTCTTTGTACTGTATACATTTTGTAGCTCAGCAATTATATTGTTTAAAAGCCAAGGGATTGCTTTTTCCTTCTCTTTCCTATACTCCTTGAAAATGAGTGCCTGGTTTTTAGTTGGACTTTATTAAGTGTCATTAAATTGTAGTAAGGCATTCAATTTCTCCCAAAAATAATGCTGCAGAGAAAGCTGGAGATCAAAGGGAAAAATAATTTTCCCATAGAAGCTCTGTAGGCAGGGAAAGGAGGCAACAACACACTCAAGGATCTTTCAGCTGGTCATCTAAGTCTGAGGCATTATTAAAGAACTTCTGAACTAGGGTAAGAACATTAGATTTGTTAACTGGATCAGATCCGTGGTCCAGTATTCTATTTATAGTGTTGGCCCTAACTTTCAGAAGAAGTCAAAAATAACCACGACAATCATAGAACTGGTTGGGACCTTGAGGGATCATTTAGTCCAGTCTCCTGCACTCATGGCAAGACTAATTATCTAGAGTAGACCATTCCTGACAGTTGTTTGTCTAACCTGCTCTTAAAATCTCCAATGATGGAGATTCCATAACCTCTGTAGGCTATGTATTACAGTGCTTAACCACCCTGACAGGAAGTTTTTGCTAATGTCCAACCTAAACCTCCCTTGCTGCAATTTAAGACCATTGCTTCTTGTCCTATCCTCAGAGATTGAGAAGAACAAGTTTCCCTCCTCCTCCTTGTAACTACCTTTTAGATACTTGAAACTTTTATCATGTCCTCTCTCAATCTTCCCTTTTCCAGACTAAACAAACCCAGTTTTTTCAATCTTCCCTCATAGGTCATGTTTTCTAGACCTTTAATTATTTTTGTTGCTCTTCTCTGGACTCTCTCTAATTTTTCCACATCCTTCCTGAAATGTGGCATCCAGAACTGGACACAATACTCCAGTTGAGGCCTAATCAGTACAGAGTAGAGCGGAAGAATTACTTCTCGTGTCTTGCTTACAACACTCCTAATACATCCCAGAATGGTTTGCTTTTTTTTGCCACAGCGTTACACTATTGACTCATATTTGAGCTTGTGGTCCACAATGACCAGGGCCGGCTCCAGACCACAGTGCGCCAAGCGCGCGCTTGGGGCAGCATTTTGCCAGCAGGGCGGCAGGCAGCTCCGGCGGACCTTCCGCAGTCATGCCTGCGGGAGGTCCACCGGAGCCGCGGGACCAGCGTGCCCTCCGCAGGCACGTCTGCAAGAGGTCCCCCGGAGCCGCGGGACCGGCGACCAGCAGCGCGCCCCCTGCGGCGTGCCGCCCTGCTTGGGGCGGCCAAATTCCTAGAGCCGCCCCTGACAATGACCTCCAGGTCCCTTTCCGCAGTATTCCTTCATTTCCCATTTTGTACGAGTGCAACTGATTGTTCCTTCCTAAGTGGAGTACTTCACATTTGTCCTTAAGTAAATAGGATGAAATTCATTCAGACCATTTCTTCAGTTTGTCCAGATCACAATGCAGCTAGCCAGTTGTTCTTAATTTGAGGTTAGAGTTAGGGATTTGTTTCTGACCCTTTCGACTAGTCAGTTTATAATCTGAAGTATAAGCAGCAAAGAGTCCTGTGGCACCTTATAGACTAACAGATGTATTGGAGCATGAGCTTGTGTGGGTGAATACCCACTTCTTTGGGTGCTTTTACAGATCCAGACTAACATGGCTACCCCTCTGAACCTGAAGTATGTGACTTTATTACCCTTCTTTCAGGGTTTTAAAAAATCTGCTTGAGTTGTATATGCACTTTCCTCCCCTTCTCGCCTCACATAAATTCTGCCAAAATGGATAATTTCTAGTTAAGGGGAGAGGAATGATTGCTTTAGATATCTTTCCAAATATTAACTTTTTTTTTAGTGCTGTTTTCTTGAGCAAGCAGGGAGGCAACTTAGGGGTGTCTCCTGCTCAAAGTTTTCCAGGATAGCAACCAGTAAAATTTAACAAGACTCTGGTCAGTTTCATTACTGTTTTTCAGAACTATGTGAGGGAGCAGAGAAACTAACATCATAGAAATGTAGGGCTGGAAGGGACCTTGGGAGGTCATCTTGTCCTGTTCCTTGCTCTGAGGCAGGGCCAAGTAAACCTAGACCATCCCTGACAGGTGTTTGTCCAACCTGTTTGTAGAAGCCTTCAGTGATGGGGATTCTGCAACCTCTCTGAGAAGCTTCACCCAGTTTTTAATTATCCTTATAGTTACAAGGTTTATCCTAATATCTAACTTAAATTTCCTTTGCTAAAGATTAGGCCCATTACTACTTGTCCTACCTTCAGAGGACATGGAGAACAATTGATCGCTGTCATCTTTGTAACAGACTTTAACGTATTTGAAAACTTATCAGGTCCCACCTCAGTCTTTTTTTCCTCTAGATTAAACATATCCAGTTTTTTTAACCTTTCCTCATGGACCAGGTTTTCTAAATCTTGTATCATTTTTGTAGCTCTTCTCTAGACTCTCTCCATTTTGTCCACATCTTAAAGTGTGGCACCCAGAACTGGACAAAGTATTCTGGCTGAGGTCTCACCAGTGCTGAGCAGAGTAGTACAATTACCTCCTTTTTCTTACATACAATACTCCTGTTAATATACCCCATAGTGATATTAGCCTTTTTCACAACAGCATCACATTTTTGACTCATGTTCAATTTGTGATCCACTTTAACCCTTTTCAGAAGTACAACTGTCTAACCAGTCGTTCCTCATTTTGTAATTGTACATTTATTTTTTTCCCTACTAAATGTAGTATATTGCACTTGTCTTTATTGAATTTCATCTTGTTGAATTCAGTTCAATTTCTCAAGGTAGTTTTGAATTCTAATCCTGCAACCCTCTCAGGCTGGTGTCATCCACAGATTTTATAAGCATACTCTCCCCCCATTATCCAAGTCATTTTTCAAATTATTGAATAGCATCAGACCCAGGACTGATGTTTGCTGAACCCCACTACATACAGCCTATCCAGTTTCACACCAACCTCTTCATAATTACTCGTTGAGTATGATCAGTCAATCGATTTCACACCCACCTTATAGTAATTTCAAATGTAATACATTTCAATAAAAGCAACAAAGAATCCTGTGGCACCTTATAGACTAACAGATGTTTTGCAGCATGAGCTTTCGTGGGTGAATGCCTTGCATCCGAAGAAGTGGGTATTCACCCACGAAAGCTCATGCTGCAAAACGTGTGTTAGTCTATAAGGTGCCACAGGATTCTTTGTTGCTTTTACAGATCCAGACTAACACGGCTACCCCTCTGATACATTTCAATAGTTGGCTTATGAGTATGTGGGACTGTGTAAAAAGCCTTATTAAAATCAAGATACGTCACATCTATGCTGGTAAACTACATTGTCAGTGTAAGTGCTGCTGCTTAGGAAAGCTTCAAGCAGTGCCTAAGGCAGGCACAAGAGCTGTTCACAGGGGAGGAGGATCCAAAACAGATTGAGGCAAGTAATAGTAAAGTTCTATTCCTCACTTTAGTTATGGGGCTGAGGGAAGAAGAGTTGTGGACGAGATGCTCTGGGTGTGGAAGGGAGAACCAAGAGTCTTTGGTTGTCTGAAAGAATGTCTTTTGGGAGCCAGAAGGAATAGGAGGGGAGGCTGATCCAAAAGAAGGTGCTTTGAGCGGGGTCCAAGGATAGCCCCATGAGGAGAATCTCACTACTTCTTCTTAGCAGTGTGAGGATTGGATGCTACTTGTGGACCTCCTTGGTGGGTGTTCTTTCCCTGTTTTTTATAGCATTAGCCTTGGTGGAAGGAGTCCAGTAAAATTTTCAAATCTTTGTTTAGACTAAATAATTATTCATATAACTGTCCGATTCTTGTAGGTGAGTGAGATCCACTTGGCTTAGAACCTTAGTAATAGGATTCAGATCTTTTTACATCTAGGTCACTGGAGAGAATCCAGTCCTTATTCATAGTTCTTAATGCCTGACTGCAGAGGGTGTGTGGTTTCAGTCCAATATGTAGTAGGTGTTTGTCCTCACTTAATTGTAACTGACAACCCTCCTTGCACTCTGGACAGAGGGGTCAAAAACTGCATAGTCATGGAGACAAAACTATTCTGAGGGCCTTAAAATTAGTCGCTCTGGAATTAAGTTTAAGTACATTATCAAGATAATATGGGGAAGCTTCCATTGCTATTGTATATTTTCAGTGGATAAATAGAGCTTTCACTTCCAGTAGTTCAGCACTTTTCCAAAGGATTACATTTGCTCTAAAATCCTTTCTCTAGCTAGCTTCTAAAGCTGATTGTGTGTGTTTTCCCCTCAGTGGACACAGGACACTTTTAAAATTGCCTTTGCCATTCTTTCACTGCTAAGTAGATTACACACACACACACACATACTATGTTTACTAACCGTGTGAGTGTAAAGTTGTTTGTTGGCTTCTGATTTGCTAGTTGTTGTTTGTTACTCCTGAAAGGCAATTTCAGAGCCAAGACTGAGCCAAGGGGCAGACAAGTAGATCCAGAGAAAGACTTTTATGCAGTCTACTTAGCCAGCAGAAGGTGCAATCTCTAGGGTTGAGGTTAGTGAATAGTGAAGAGCTAGTTCACTGTTGCTGTAATTTGTGTAATAGACAGTGTACATGTTGCTTTTACATGTGCGTGTTTCTGAAGATAGATCCTTCTCTTCAAGTATTGGGCTGTCCACGTTACTGCTTTCTTTTGTGCATGAGGGATACATTTTACATTAAGCACGCCAGTAAAAATCAATATCTTTCACATCTTCCAGTGTGAAAGAGAATAGAAAGTCTGATGGATTAATGAACTCTTAGCATCTACAGATTGAGGGTAAATGAATGAACTGGAAATAAGTGTCTGGTTTAAAAAACAAAAAAAACCTTTTGCTCTTGCTTAATGCAAATGCTTTCTTTTACTAATATGGCATGAAATTGTGAATCTGGAATTACATGTAAGTGGAGAGATGCACAAGGTGAATGAAAAATACTGTATTTGTGCAGGCCTAAATTCAGGACTTTTTGTTTCTTTTGAAACACTTGATGGCATTACTAACACAAAAGTAGAAGTTAGATTAGTCCTTGTGCTGCTTTGGGTATTTGTGATATCAACTGCAGCAAGCTACCCTCAGTTTAGGTGTTGACATGTAAGCAAGGAGAGGAACTGACTTTCAAAGGAATTAAAATTTAAATATCTTTTTTAGGCAAAGTCTTGGCATTTAAGAACATGTTTTGGAAAAAAAACACATTCTGGGGTTTATATAATGTCCTTCTACTGTGAGAAGTTGTGCCTATAAAAAGGATAAGTGATAACAGTATGGAAAATTATACATTTCTAACCTTTTTTTCTCTCAAGGTTCCTGTGTTGTTCTGACTTGCCCTTTCAGCAGTAGCTTATGACCTAACAGCCACTTTCAACTTATTTTTAATTTATATACTTTGCTTATTGACCAAGCTGCTATTTGGCTTTTGGGCTACAAAGTGAGTCTGAAGTGGCTAAAAGGACTAAAAACTGCTGCTTGAATGGCAGTTTTGCCCTTCCCACTAAGTGCTGTTCAGACTGGTTTTCCTTCTTCAGCCTCTCACTCTCCTACCTATCTTTCTCCCACCTCCTGCTAGTGTGATTTATCTTAGTGTCCTTGCTCTGTACTAACTTTCCCATCACCCATAATGGGAGTAGGAATTTTTTCATGGGGGTTAACCAATGAAGTACCAGTGCACTGTTGCGAGTTGGTGATGGCTATTAGATCATCGAAATAGCCTAATCAGCAAGTCAGAATGTGATCTTGTAACACCATATCCACAGCCAGTATAGTAATAGAGATCTAGCAGTTTTTTCTGCCTTTTTATTGATCAGTTGCAAACTCAGACTAAAATGCCTATTATGCCTGATCACATAGAGATAAGCAGTAGTTCAAAGAAACAATGAGTCAATCTAGAATTTTTTTTTTTAAGTGCTAATACTACTGCACAAACCAGGTATTTGTTGTGGATGACATCACTTCTGGGGGATGTTGAATGGAGGAAGAGCTTTCATTACTACCAGGGCTCAAGAAATTTTCTAGACATCTACTAGCCAATGGTAAAAAAGATGAAAATAAGTGGGAGGGGCCCATCAGTAAGCTGCTGGGGCAGTGACTTGGGACCGCCCCCTCCCTCTCACCATCATCAGCTTCTGGGGTTGGCAGGTTGCTGGGATTTCTATCAGGGTACCGATCCTAAAACCTGGTTTTGGGCACTAGCTTTAAAACCAGCTCTTGGCTAGTATGTGTCTAATCGATTTGAAGCTGTACACCCCTCTCTTCTTCTCCTCTTCCTCCACCAATATGATTCTTGATAGCTTGGCTGCTGATCTGTGCTTCCTGATAGTATCATTGAAACTGACCAGTCTGGTTAATTTCACTCTACTGTTAATAAAGCAACAGTCATAGCACCTGTAGAGCACAGGTGTCTGGAACATTGGGACCATATTACTACATTGATTTATATTTGGTAGGTGCTCTTTAAAGCACAAAGGCTCAGTAAGCTAAAATTCTGCCTTATGCCCCATCTTCTCTTGCTAAGCTTGCTGCTTCTGGGGTGGAGTTTTCAAGCCCTAGGTACTACCTTAATGATTGATAGTTGGTCACAAGGCACAGAAAAAGCTATTTAGTTTTTTTTAGCTATGCTGGAAAAGTCATTTGCTTGTGCAAAGAGACGTTACTTTGAAGATCAGGCTGAACTCCTAATGTGCTTTTAGCAGCTGTGTTGCTGAAAAATGACACTGTCTGATGCCAGCAATCTGGGAGTCCAGTATAAATTTGTAAGTTTATTTCCATCTTACTGGTTTATCTTCTGAATAGCTGTCTATCATGTTCCTTATGAGGATTCCTTACATTTTGCTTATATCCAGACTCTTGTGCTTCAAATATTTAGGATACACTCTGTAGTCTCTGAGCTCTTCACTAACATAGATTTTACAGTGAAGATTTTACATGTCTATCTCCAGAGCAAGTCATCTGGAGAATACTTTAAATTATTTCCTAACGTATGTTGAAAATCTCCTCAGCCTCTCTCCCCCATCCCCAAGGGTCTGAGTAAGTTATTGCAGCTCTTTTGAAAATTAGGGGAATAAACACGAAGTAGTGGTTTGTCTTCCAAAACTTTTTAAAAGAAAATCAAATATTAATCTTATATAGCTGTCGAGAATTGTAACTATACTTTTATACCTTTATTAGTTGGCCTCTTTTCTTGCACCTAATTACTCCACTCACTTTTGGAATTTTGAATCTATTCCATGTAGAGGCTGTAAGTATGTGGGTAATGATTGATAAAATATCTGTTGTACTCGCTGACAAATTTGATCAGTGGCAATTTTTTTTTAAATAGCTTGGTATACCAAAGATTAATGAGGAGTATATGTGTGAGGAAATATGGTTGTAAATAAAATCTGTTCCTTGATGTTACAGGACAGGGAAAGAGGGCCAGCCCAGGGAATACTACACTTTGGACTCTATCTTGTTCCTGCTGAATAATGTGCACCTTTCACATCCTGTTTACGTCCGGCGTGCTGCAGTAAGTAGAGCACATGGAACTTTGTTCCTTAATAAAGTTGGAGGGTGCATGCTTGACAGCTAATAATTTTTGTGATCATGTTAGTATTTACAGGAAATTAGGAGAACAGTTACTGTGACATTAACTAACATACGTACAAATACTCAGCTGTTTCTTGATAGTTACTTGGCTAACAACATGATATGCCATAGTTTTAATCATGAACAACAGTAAAAACATAACTTTAATAAGCATAGATTTCAGTGACTTGCATTATTGTTTTCGCACCTCACCTAACTGGAATTGTTACTTGATTGGTACAGCCAAGCTGTAATTTTAGGTACATAAGAGTGTTCAGTAGTAATCTCCTCTTCTGAAAAATCGAAACCATTTGCATTTTTATATTGAAACATCTCCATCATTTTCTCACTAAATGTCCACTCCAGTCTTGTGCAGAACAGTTTCACTCCTCTTAGTTCTTCCCTTGATGCTCTGTATTCTTTTTCAACAGTGATGGGGTAAGTTGTTTATAGCCTGTTCACACATGCTCTTTGAAGTAGTTTTTATTCATTTATTTTATTTTATTTTCATAAAAAGCACTTGCTGACTGAGGTTGGAGTAGCACGAGGAAAACAATACAGGACTAGTAAAGAGCATAGAATATCTTTCAGCATAATCACTAGATTGCTGAAAAAGGCTGTCATATTTTAATACTTCAATATTGACAGTACAAGTAAATCACTTTGTGACCTGTACCTTCTTTCTTGAATACTTCATAAGCATTAATCCAAGTTAGTACAATATTTTGTATGCTGTTAGCATCTGTTAGTCTGAAATACTGAAATTGACTAAAATCTTTGACCTGAAGAATATCTCGTGAAGCTCAAAAGCTCGTTTTTGACCAACACTCACCCATCTTGTGTGTCTAAAATCGCTGACACCTGTTCTTAATTTTCTTATTGAATGAGTAGATGATTCACTGTACACAGTAATTATAATATCTGACACACTGAGTACTGGACTTAATGTGTAAAAGCAGCAAAGAGTCCTGTGGCACCTTATAGACTAACAGACATATTGGAGCATAAGCTTTCATGGGTGAATACCCACTTTGTCGGTTGGTGAATACCCATTCATGTTCCAATATGTCTGTTAGTCTATAAGGTGCCACAGGACTCTTTGCTGCTTTTACAGATCCAGACTAACACGGCTGCCCCTCTGATACTGGACTTTAATGTGGACTTTGACATTGTCTTAAAGAAGAGAATTTAAGAGAAAAGATTACAAAATCACGTGGAAAAGTATGCATAATACTAAAGGATAGCATGCTAATCAGAAGCAGTGCTGGATATGGAAACTGAGCACACATATCCTTCTCCTATTCTGAACTCGGGTAGGAAGAGGGAGTTAAATGTAAAATCTATTACTACTTATTTGTAAGCTTGAAAACAGGAAGTTTTTTTTTTTTTTTTGCCATTCTTAGTCTTGCAGCTAGGAATTATTTGATATATTTGAACAGATTTTAAAAACAAATATTCTTTTGTTCTTAAGACAGTGGCAAAACTGAGCAGAAAGACATGACAAGGTGTGTTTTATTGGTTCATTAATCTGTGTCTCAGTTGAAGCATAGCATCTCTGCTATGTGTGTTTAGTGATAGCTTTTAATACCAGGGTTTAAATTATCAAAACAAGGGCTTTTGGTTACATATGGTCTTATCTTTTCAGAAAATTTCTATTTAGTACAGCTAAAGAACCAGAATAGCATTAATATTTGTACATTAAAACCCGTTGTCTTTCTTTTGCTCCTTTGAAGATCAGTCTTTTACTTAGTGTCTTTAAGGTTTCATTTTTAACAGCTTAACAGTAACTTGCAGTTGATTTAGTGTGAGAAATATAAATGCTTTTTCTTAACTTGAAATGAAAATGAGAAAGGCTGACCCTGCAAAAATGTAGGATCAGATGTGTGTTCTTGGGTAGTGTCAGGGTTCCCTCCCCACTCTGAACTCTGAGGTACAGATTTGGGGACCTGCATGAAAGACCCCCTAAGTTTAGTACACCAGTTTAGGTTAAAAATTTCCCCAAGGCACAAATTCCTTTTCTTGTTCTTGGACGGTATTGCTGCCACCACCAAGTGATTTAAACGAAAATTCAGGGAGGGGCCACTATCTATCCCCCCCGCCCCCCTTTCCTGGGGAGGCTTGAGAATAATATACCAAACAATTGCCTTTAATGTAAGTACAAACCAGACCCTTTATCTTTAGGGCACTAAAATCAATCAGGTTCTTAAAAGAAGAGCTTTATTATAAAGAAAAAATAAGTAAAAGAATCACACCTGCAGAATCAGGATGGACGGTAACTTTACAGGGTAATAAAAAGATTTAAAACACAGAGAACTCCCTTCTGGAGTCTGCTTCACAATTACAAAACAGGAATAAAACTCCCTCTTAGCACAGGGAAAATTCACAAGGTAAAACAAAAGATAACCTAACACATTTCCTTGCCTCCCTTACAATTTCTATAATTCTTAGATGGATTATTCCAGGTATGTTTTCAGGAGATGTTGTCCCTGCTTGGCTTCTCTTGTGGGAGAGGTAACAAACAAAGAGAGCCCAAACAAAACCTCCACCCCAGATTTCAAAATATCTTTTTTCCTTATTGGCCCTTTTGGTCAGGTGCCAATCAGGTTATTTGAGCTTCTTAACCCCATACAGGTAAAGATTCAGTACAGCTGCTCAGGAGGGATTTTATGCTACCCTTATCTGTATGTTTATGACAAGTGGCTATAACTTCAGTGTTTTTTTTCA
The DNA here is from genome assembly GCF_016161935.1 of Mauremys reevesii. Taxonomy (NCBI): domain Eukaryota; kingdom Metazoa; phylum Chordata; order Testudines; family Geoemydidae; genus Mauremys; species Mauremys reevesii. Next base: position 61,618,220 of record NC_052630.1, read on the forward strand.
GCTAGCATATGTTTGTGACAAACCAAGTAAACTGAAGGAGATACTGTAAAGATTTTTAGGCTAAACATTTGCTTACCTGCAGAGTGTTTCCATTTAGTAGACTTTACTTGAAGGTAATTTAGTTTATTCTACACTCTGCTTAGGTACATAATCATAAAACTACCTTGACATACTGCATGCAAAAGGACTACACCCAAATCCAAAATAGGAGCTATTTACTGTGATGTAAATTGGAACAAAATGCTCAGATGGCTAAAATAATAGTTAGTCAGAAATTCTAACCAATTTAGAGTGAAATCTGTCTACCAGAATTTTACTTTAGGTGGCATAGATAATCCCAGAAATGAGCCAAAATGTTAAATGATATGCCCAATGTTGCCATTGATTTATTGGAAGTAATTAAGTTGAGACTAGCATGTGCACCTTGAATTTTGAATGCAGCTTAAATGAATTATGCATCCACCAATGTTGAGCAGCTGCCTAATATTTATTTTGTGATGTACCTAGAACATTCCTTGATGCTTGAAAAGTAATTGCAATCTGTTAGCTGCTGACCTAGACAGTACATTGGTGTTACACGTACCATTATGCATTTAAGTGGAGCCAGCTGTATTTTTTTTAATATGTTATTGAAAGTGTTTGGGTAGGCTGGGGATAAAGCTTAATAGCCCTTTCTCTTCTTCCTATTTTAGCTTATGGTTTACTGTGGAACCATGGCAAGTGCCAAGAGAAAAAAAGCCTTCCTCACTTGGTTCATTTTATGAAATAATTCATTTCCTGATGAAGCATTGCTTTATGTGCAAATGCTTAATTTTAAACTCAAATACTCAACAGATTTACTGTAAAAGAAAACTTTGAAAAATAAGATCATTCTTGTGAACAATTTAAAAGGAAAAAGACATGAAACTTAGTGGTTCTGTTTTATCATGTGTTGCCAACAACAGTTTTTTTCCCACAAAAACAGCTTGCATGTCGTTGTATAGTTACTAAGCACTGTGGGTAAAGTTGTTAGAAAACCTAGTAGATGAGGATTCTTCACCTCTCCATTTCCAAAAGATCTTACACAAATTATATTGTAAATAAATTGTATCTGTGAACAGCAACTTCTAAATAAAGGAAATGGCTTCCCCACAAACTTTATACATGTCATATTATTTTGGGTTTTGTTCTGAGGCATCCTGTTTTTGGATGTGGTCTATCTAAAATAAAATCTTCAATTCTTTTCAGACTGAAAACATTCCTGTGGTAAGAAGACCTGACAGAAAAGATCTACTTGCGTACCTAAATGGGGAAACATGTGAGTGAAGTTCTTCCTTTTTAGCACCGCTATACTGCATTTTACTGCTTCACTTTTGCAGTGGGAGGAGGAGATTAAACAAGAGTGGACATATGAACCTGTATATATGTTGGAGAATATGAGGCCTGTTCAAATGGGCTTACAGGTGTTCTTCCACCTCTTTGTTCTAAATGTCACTTGTCTGTCTCTGTGTGTCAGTAGTAGTTGTATGATAAAAACCGTGACAGCTGAGCCAACGGCTTCTTCAGATGTTAATGCTGCTGTGTGATAGGGATGTGCATATACTTTTTTTCTAGAGTGTGACAAAGACCTATTCAGTAACACCACACATGTCCTATACCAGAATTGAGAGTATGAGTCCTACAGTTTGCTAAAATGATGTATTACATGCTAACACTTGTTCATTAGCAGCATAGCAATTTGTATGGTCTTCCAGCATTAAAATCTAGGTTACCTATAGTCAGAGAAGAGAGGTGCTTGAAATATGTTAGCCTGTCTGTAGATGAATACTAACGCATGTTGTGTGTTCAATATTTTTTCTGCAGTTTTTCTTGTAGTACTGTATTTTTTTAGTAAATTGGAATTTGAGGCTACTCACTTTTTGTGATATGTATGATAAGCATGCTTTTATTTCAGTGGGGGCCATTAGTTTAATTTCCTCTTACAAATGTAAGTGAATTTACAGAGAGAGTTGATTCCAGATTACAAAATATTTGTTACCTTTGCAGTGCTGTTTGCTTCCTGTGCTCACATCTTTGAATACTTACATACAATTTTGTGTTTGAACCTTAGCAACGTCATCAAGTATAGACAGAAGTGCACCACTTGAAATTGGTCTTCAGCGATCCACTCAAGGTATGATTTAACTGCTAAGCAGTGTTGGTATGAATTTTATGAAAGCCCACCACGATTCTGCATTTTTAATTACCTTTTTTTTCCCCTTTAGTTAAAAGAGCGGCAGATGAAATATTAGCAGAAGCAAAGAAACCAAGAATAGAGGTAATGCAAATGACTAATGTCATCCATCTGAGTTTCTTCTGGGACTAACTAGATTTTTTTATCTGATATTATAATTTAGATAAACTTCCTTTCCTGTAGGTTCACATACTTCTCCTATTAATGTGAATGGGAGTTGTTTATGTGAATTATATGGAGACTGTGCACCAATACTTAGTAGGAATTTCAGCTTCTCCTTTGAACTTTGATGTTTGACTTTACTGGCTTTAAATTCTAACACACTTAAGTGGTCTATAGTATAAGAGGGGAAATATGCAACTTTATAGATCATGGATGTATATTTTGTATCACATGGCTGGAAGTTAACCTAGTTGCTTGAATAAGGGCTGAAGGATTGGGACCTAAATCCTATTTACTGGAATTAAAAAAAGCCTAGGCACATTTCATCCTCTTAACATGTAGCTACTCTTACTTCCCCATTCAAGACCAAAGCATTTGACCTTTAATTTACATCTTCCCATCATTATTCTAGGTGTTTGTTAATAGATCCTTATCATACTTGGTTTACCTGTTCTGATACTGCAGTGCTCTTGGTAACTACAGTCCACCCTTGTTACCATATGTCTGACCTGACATCCTGACAGTTCATTTAATGGTGTACTTACACAAGTGCATCTTCAAAGCAATATATTACATTTATTTATTCAATTAGGAGGTGGTTAGCATTACTTAGTCAAGACCATGATTCTGTGACAAAATCTGATTTAATGTTTTTTCTCAGTTACCTTTTTGTGTCATCCTGGTCAGTTGGTTGCTAAGATTCCTCTATGAAATTGGCTGTACATATATCCTGTGTATTATAGGCTTCTTTTTAGGTGGTCTGAAACTACCAGTTAAATATTACTAAATGTTCCTACTATTTTAACTTTTTATTATTTTCCATAGCAAACAATTAAAATATTGTCCTGTAACTTGTCCTATTTTAAACTAAAATCATGACTTATTTTTACCATTTTGCTGTGGAAAAGTAACTTGTTTGACAGTATAGTTATCCTCAAAAGATTTAGGGAGGTGGTGCCATTGCTGATAAACTGGATTAGATGTGCTCACTGTTAGTGAAGCTACTGCAAATTATTCCACTCTTTCACTAGCCTGGTGCTTAGTAGATGAGTGATTCCAGCAGCACTAATATCAGTAATTGAGTATATGACTTACTAACAGTTTCTCTACCAATTTTTGCTTCATTTTCAGATGTAGAAAAGCATACAACATAGCTTCACTTTAAGGGCTTGTCTATGCTATGTTTTGCCCATTTTTTATGTTTACATCACAGGCATGTTGTGATATAGTTAAAACAAGATTGGACAGACCAAGACCTTTGCAGCACAGTATAGGCACCCAGTTGTCTCTGGACAGTTCCATCTTGTGTAGACTAAACTCTGGTTTAAGTATATTCTGGAACCATGCTGCAGTCTTGATCTGTGCAGCTCTGTTCAGGAGACAACTCTGTAACCAGGTTCTCTGAAAAGTGGTTCTTGGAATATAGATGGATCCTGTCTGTCCTCATTCTTTCCTGTGGCCTCGCTGTTTCGTATGATTGCTCGGTTTACCTACCCTGCTGATGAAAATAACAAAATACTTAAAAGCTAATTAATTTAAGGCTAACCCGTGCTGATTAGTGGTCACTGCAAAGAATTTGTTGTGTGCAACTTGATGGATGCAAATAATCTTTTTGAAAAATCAATTAGACCCATTTAAATTAACTGGGGGGTGGGGAGATACCTGTTTCTTAAAGTTAATGTTAAAGAAACACAGTTTCTGTTGCTTTCTTGGATAAACATCTTCCGCTCAGGGGCCCACATCAGTATGTTAACAGTTGTCACAGATGTTTAACTTCAGTTCTTCACCTTCTAATAGGCAGCATACAGTACAACCTCATTAATTCACACTAATGTCTGGGAGCCCCTTTTTCAATTAGCAGTTATGCCTTGCAATTATTTGTAAAATAAACAGGGAGATGCCACGTCAGTTTACAGCTGTTGCTCTGGATTTGCGTCTCAGAAGGAGCTAATCTTTGCAACCACTTCAGCTATTCAATAGACATTTGATTGGAGCATTATTTGTGCTTGGGTGCAGTGGCTTGAGAAGCTGTAAGTAGAGTGCAAAGACTCTACTCCTATGGAGCAAAGACGTTAGGGAGCAGTGCGATGGAGTACCAGTGATCTACAACTTTAGTGCATTATCCGATCAAGTTATGGTTCTGCTTCACTTCAGTGGTACTGCAGATTTCTTATCATGGTCTTCAGAATTAACCAGACTTCTTTGTAAATAGTTCTTAAAGAAAACACTGTGCTGTTCTAGCAGCTCAAAGTCTATAAAGCCTGTTTAACCAGCTACCTGGGGATTCTCCCTGTGTAGTGACTCCATATCTGCCTGATGTAGGAGTTTGCCTAGCTACACTGTGCTCCAGTGATTATTAACTGTCACAACGGCCCCTTCAAACTATAGGGAGTGGGATGCAACTTGGAACAGACTTGATGCTGCTTTAAGATTTTTTGGGTGCCAAACTGACTTTGACCAGCCCTAAGTTCAAAAAGCTGAAAAGATGGCATAAGCCCACCTTTGCTGCTTCTTCCCACTACATTTCTGCCTTAAGCACAGTTCAACAAGAGAATCTGGCTTTTTTTTTTAAACTAGTTAATTTAATTTGTTTTGGGAGTGCCATTTGGAGAGGATTTGCATCAGGATATAAACTAAATTTGGCTTTCTCTGTGCTTATACATCACTTAAATATCTGTGCAAATCTTAAATACCATTTAAATTTTGTTTGGGAGGGAAAGTGAGATGATGGAATTCCATATTTCAAGAAATATGTGCTCTGGCAGCCAACATAGAAGCCATTCTTTAAATTGTTGTCTGTGACTTTCAAGAGGTGACTTGTAGCTTTCTGTAGTTGTTAACTACTCGGTGTTTTCTGTTCTTTCAATAATCAATTTTTAGTAGTCTACCACTCGGCAATTCATGCATGCAGTATGGCTACAAAACTACACAAGATTGGCAAGGAATTTGTCTAGTCATAGAAAGTTAAACATGCTGATTTCTGTGAAGTTTCAGTTTTAATCTTGCTTTCAGAGAGGGCAGAGAGATTGTACTGAAGCTGCTTTATAAATAAACATTGCTATTGCTACTAGGATGAAGAGTGTGTGCGTCTTGACAAGGAGCGGCTGGCAGCTCGGTTGGAGGGGCATAAAGAGGGTATTGTGCAGACAGAGCAGATCAGGTAAGAAATCTTATTTCACTCCTGGGGTAGTAATTGCTAGTTTTAAGGACTGTAAAGCCGACCAGTTATTTAATCTGTTCTCAAGTGTATGTCCCAGTAGCCCCACTGAGGGGTTCCCTGGATTTCTGCAGAAAAACTGTCTGTGGAAAAATGTCAGCCATCAGACTGTGGCAGAGCTTCATGTGATTGGAGGTCATTCTCCTGTTTTGGAGGGTAACTTCACAGCATTGACTGATCAGTCAGCACCCAGAAATGATCAGACTGGTGGACTGTCTCACTGACTAGTGTTTTCCTTTTTCCTTGTTTCTGCCATAGTATTATATAGACAGGCTAATAAAATGGGAAACACCATCGAGGACAGCAGCTACCCTTTATCTCCTGCATTTAAAACAACACCCAAAGTTGTTGAGGAATGTGTGTCCACTTTGCTTCTAGAAAGAGTAAAACCTTGCAAGAAGCAAGCTGAAGCACAGATGAGTCTCCTATTAGGGCTCTAAATTGGATTGCTCTTCCATAATATGTGTAGATGAAGCTCTGCAGAGAAGTCTACAGAGAAGGAAGACTTTCATTGCCACAGGAAGTCATCAGCATCTTAAGGATTCTAATAGCTCAGCAGTTTCCTTTTCCTTTGTACCTCTACAAAAATCTATAGGGATACAGATGAACATCCTTCAGAGCCTTAAACTGGATTTCCCCAAAGCTGGGCACAGAAGCTGATGGATCCATGGCAAAGCCTGGCTGATGTAAAGGCTTTAGGTTTTGTGGGCATAACTGCCCATCGTTTCCCTCCACCCACTTTCTCCTTGCTTAGACCCATCCTTTTATTATTACCTCAGGATCCCTCCAAGTTCTGTCCTTGGCCCATCCTACCTCCCTAGAGCAGATTGCTAAAGCATGGAGCAAAGACTCTATTATATTTCTGAACATCTTGGGTTTGGCATTGGGGAATATGTCAGACTCTAATTGAGTAAGAAAACTCAAGAGACTTGGGGGAAGGGACAGAGCATTTGGATGTCTCCTTATTCTAGCACTTCTCAGCTATGAAAGAATAAAAATGGTGCCAAGCTGTTCTAGAGCAAACAGTCCACTTCAGAGCTAGGCAGAATGTTTCTAGAAGTGGTGAGCTCTTAGTAAGAAAAGCATTCTGAAAAGTTACAAAAATACCCCTTTTGCCCCTAAAATACTTTGAACCAACTATTTGAAAAAGCCTAGAGCTCTAATTGGAGCAGTCCCAGTTAGTGGAGCAAAAAGGTATATTATTTCTCTGTCCCTTCAAACTGAAGAATTCAGTAATTGAGAATGCCAGAGTTGTACTCTAAACACATTCTATTTCAGTTTATATAGACATGCAAATGGACAGATGAGTGGTCTTATTAAGGCTCTGCACTGGGACTCAGAAGGTCTGGATTCAGTTATCTCTGCCACAGACTTCTTGGGTGACCTTGTGCAAGTCACTTAATCTCTTCTGTGCCTCAGTTCCCCAGCTGTAAAATAAGAATATCCCTTCCAAATCTGAAGGGGATGTGGTGGATGACTTAGTTTGTGAGGAGCTCAGATACTGTGATGAATGCCACAATGAGCAAGACTTCAGCAAATATATTTTCCCTACCAAGTGAACTTTCTTCAGACTGTACAGACAGTGTGATAGGGATGCATCAGTTGTTACTATTCCAGCGTTCATCTTATCCACTAGCTTTGAAAGAACTTTCAGAGCCTGGCGAAGTGATTGTCTAGAATCCACAAATAATACCTAAATCCAGGATAAAACATACCTTTTGTTGATAAAGGAGACTGCCACCTGCATAGGTGCAATTAAAGGCTAACTGCAATAAGAATTCTTAATCACTGTCTAACTTAAAAAAGTTTAGTGACCTACTCTTTGTACTGAGTCAGGTCACTGAGGATCATGGTGTTCCTGATGTTCGCATGGCTTCACAAACTGCCTTTAGTGTTCTGTGGAGTATCAGGCAATGCTGCAATGAGGATTGCTGATTATTTATTATTTTTGTGTATCATGTCTTTTATTTTTTTAATAGTACAAAAGACACTCTTTTAAAATGCAAGTTACATAATATTTAAAGGTATTAAAGTGTGTGCATACCTGTTGAATTAGTTAAGCTACTACAAAAAACAAACTACACAAACATGCCTTTCTACATAGCTTACTTTCATAAATAAAATGCTTTCCAATCAGATGCTCATTAGATACACTTTTTCCAGTGTGAACTGCAAAATAAAATGAAAATTCACTTAAACACAGACTTCTTTGCTTAACTCAATTTTCATTTTATTCTGAAGTTCACCTTGAGAATGATCGTATCTGAATTGGAGTTAGGCTGTCAGGTAGCTGAGTTTCATTTTGTTCACATTTAAACATAAACACAACACATTAAATGTGTTAACATAAAACATAAACACATGCAACTTAAAAATATAGGATGGGGAAATATTGGGTGAAGAAGAACTCTTTGAAATGCAGCACAGGTTCATAGCGACAGAGTTTAATGCCATCTTGACTATTTGGTCTGGGTGAAATGAATTGGTAATGTCGGTCCACTTCTTAGAGGAAAAGTGTCAGCATAACAAAACTACTACCATAGCATGTACTAAACTAGGCTCTTCTTACCAACACGAGCAGTGGCCAAGGATTGAATAGACAGGTAACTTGAACGATATACATTTGTGGGTGACAGAGGGACAAGTGTTGTCCATACAGTAACCTGAAGCCTTTAGTCCCAGGGCTGTACATTTCATAAGTGTTGGCATCTCTCTCTTGCTGTGTATATTGTGTTAGTTTTCTTGTGATGTTTTTAAATTACTTGGGAAGTCATCTGTCAGGGAATGGCTCTAATGGCCAAAGTAGCAGTGCTGATGTCTCTGTGGAGACCACCTTATGATGTATGGCACAGATGTGAACTTCTAGTAGTTTGGGAGGAAATCAAGGCTGATTGTTCATATGTACTTCAGAACACAAAACTTGTAACTGATTTATGCCTTTATTCAGCCTCCTCTGATATTCTTGTTTAGATCCTTGTCTGAAGCCATGTCTGTGGAAAAAATTGCTGCTATCAAAGCAAAAATCATGGCGAAGAAAAGATCTACAATCAAGACAGATCTGGATGATGACATAACTGCTCTTAAACAAAGAAGTTTTGTTGATGCGGAGGTAGATGTAACCAGAGACATTGTCAGCAGGGAGAGAGTGTGGAGGACAAGAACTACAATTTTACAAAGCACAGGCAAGGTAATGCTTTTTGTTATCAATTTTTTTGAACCAGCATTTAAAGGCTAAATGCATTGCCCATGTTGAGTAGTTGTGGAAAAAACCTTCCTTGTTTTTTTTGTTTTGTTTTAAAGTTGAACAGAATATTAACATGTATTAATTAATACAGATATAACATCTAGGTAACAACCATTTCATTCTCTTTTCATCTTTGTAATTTTCTCTGCCACCCTTTCTGTCTTGACAGCTACAAATAGTAACTGAAGTTACTGCTGCTCAGATGATCCTTTTACCAGTTTTTAAATAACTAGACTTCTTGGTCATGTCACTTGTAGGATTTAAAAAAAAAAAAATCTGAAGAGTTTCTGTAATGCATTGCTAAATCAATTTCTACCCTCTTGCCCAACCTTTCGTGCCCTAAACTCCATGGGCAGTGCCTAGAGCTTTTCCCCCCTACAAAATGGAAATAGATTGGATTGGGGGGCGGGGAGTAAGATTAACAAAACACAGTGTGGTGGGAAAACAGTAGGCTGAAGGGCCACTGGCATACCTGGAAAAAGCTCAGTTGAGAGAGAGTATTTTTGTCTTCATTACACTGGGCCTTGTCATTTGTTTGATAACTTAGGCCATGTCTACTCCAGCAAGCTTAAAGTGGCACAGCTATACTGATACAGAGAGAGCTCTCCTGTTGACATAATAAAATCACAACAAGTGGCGGTAGCTGGGTTGGCGGGAGACGCTCTCCTGTCAACATAGCGCTGTGCATACTACCACTTATGCCAGCAAAACTTAGGTCAGTTACAGAGGTGTTTTTTCCACACCCTTGAGCGGCATAAGTTTTGCCAACATAAGTGGTAGTGTAGATGTGGCCTTAGTAGCATCTAAACTGGAATAGTTAAAAGGGAAGCAAAGTAGTTTGGGCTTCGTGTTCACCTTATCTTAACTCATCATGGAATAAAGCTTGTGTGAGCCCTGGAATTGGCAAGGGTCCTTCTCATTGTCATGCTCAGAAGATTTCTGCCTTGTTTGAACCACTTGTTAGCTAAAAGATATTAAATTGACAGGGAGAGTAATAACACGAAAAAATCCTCTAGTCTTTGGACCTAGGTGGTGGGGTTTACAAGGAGGGGAAAACTCAGAGGAATAAACAACAATATATGGCTTGCATCCGAAGAAGTGGGTATTCACCCACGAAAGCTCATGCTGCAAAACGTCTGTTAGTCTATAAGGTGCCACAGGATTCTTTGTTGCTTCTACAGAACCAGACTAACACGGCTACCCCTCTGATACTTAACAATATATTGTCATTGTTAAGAGTGATGGAGCTGCACTTCTGGCTTTCATGCCTAAACACTGTCTTTCTGAAATAATTTTGTAGAGCCAGTCATGTTCCTGCTGCTGTTTGACCCTGGATGGGGTTAGTAACAATCTATCTTACTAAACAAAATTAAAATTTGAATATTCAAGATTTTAGCAGTTGTTACAGAAAACATGTAGAAACTGCAGGAGCCTATGTGGCTTTTCCCCTCCCCCAGAGTCCTGCACTGATCTAGAGGGGCCATCCCCATCCTTAGCATGTGATTTAGCATGTGGAGCTGGTTTAGGGGAGGAGGTGGGAGTTGCACCCAAGAAGCTCTGCTGTGGAAGGGAGTCAGGGAATAGTGAAGTTTGGCAGATTCTAATTCAGGCCTCCCCACAAAGGTAGGGGGAGAAAGCAAGGATGAGGCATATGGGTTGTCACTAATCTTGTCCTCCTCCATGGGACCACTTTGCGACCAATCTGCGACCAATCTGTAGAAGAGAATGAGGATGATAGAGATTCTTCATTTCCAGTCTACCCATAGGAACCAGGGGAGAGCAGTGGGTTCCTAAGGTCAGTAATAGAGACTGATCAAATCTTAGTATCTCTCTTGGGGTATATGGAGCAGTGATGTAAAGTGGAAGGGCAGAGAAACTGATCTCTTTCTAGGACTCTACTGGCACAGTTCTCAGTGCAGGTTTTGGGCCGGCCTTGTTTTATCAGTAGCTCAAAGTGTACTATGTAGGTGTGAGAAATAATCAACTAAAGACAAGGTTACTTGGCTATACCAATTGAACATGAAAGTAACCACATCTTGCCATCATAGAAATGATTTAAAACAAACAAACAAACAAAAAAAAACCCTGCCAAATTTGTTAGTGTGCTTGGGCTTGGAAAAGTGATGGTGTAAAAATGGTAGTATGGTCTTCCATGATTATAGTGTGTCCACAGTTCGTAGATCAGATATATTCAGTCCACAAGCTTAAAAAAAATATCCTAGCTGATCATTCTGCCTGGGTTTTGAACACTGAGCATCAATGCCAGTAATATAGGTTTGGTGTCACCCTGATACCACCAATTAGTTTACAAAAGTTTAAATGACTGCAATTTAGCCTATGTCTACACTACTGTGGTAAGTCAACCTATGCTACACAACTCCAGCTACGTGAATAAGCCTGTGGGGGGGTCCTGTCGACTTACCTTACTCTCCTTGTTGGGGGTAGAGTACAGGGGTTGACTGGAGAGTGATCTGCAGTCAATTTGATGGGTCTTTATTAGACTTGCTAAATCAACTGCTGGTGTATCAATCTCAGAGCGTTGATCCTGGTTGTAGTGTAGACCTGCCCTCAGTGAAGAATTCTGTGGAAATTGGAATAGAATTTGATTCATTCAGTCTTTGCTGCGTTTTTTTCTGGTAGACCAACAGGAGTGAAAAACTGTAATAACTTTAGTCATAGAAGTTGGCAGATATGACCAAATACACAAAGGAACAGATTTGTTAAGTAGGTGCCATTTTTGTATAATCACGTTTCAGAGCCAAACCACACTTAATGATATCAGTTATTTAGCCTATTTTTCCTTTAAAGCAGCTCACTTTTGGAACTACTTTGGAAGAGAAATTGTTTAGAATCAGTTTTGCAGTGTTGCATATCTTCAGGTTAGAGTGAAAGCATCTAATTGGGAACACAGTTGATTTTACTTGCCTTAAAGGGACACTACCAACTTGAACTTTAGTCAACTTTTAAGACAGATTAAGTAGTTTCCAACATTACATGTACTTCTCAGTTGCTTTACAAGTGTTTGAATTTTTTTTCTTTACAGCCACAATTTCCTGTTTTAAGGCATTTTTCTTACCTTTATGTGAAAGACCAACACAAAGTGGAAACTGTATGCAAAGTACTGTCAAATGCACAAAGTAAACAGAGGTATTAGAGGAATTCACTTTTTTTCAGATATAGTAAATGTAGGTGTTACTGAAAGAGTAGTTAAAAATGTTTTCAACAGAAATGAAATATGTACGTTTCTAATTAGATTAAGGATATGTAGATCAATCTCCCCCTTAAATTGGACAGGTCTTGCTACCGTAGATCTTGCTTCTACTTCAGTGATAGTAAATAGCATTTTCCTTTACAAAGAGATTTGTAAAGCATGCAGCTAATGTAGTCTGAAGCATTGACATTCACCAAATTAGGTGTCATGAGGTCTTGCCATTGTAGTCACTTTATTGACAACTAAATCTATTTCTAGAGAGAATGTTAGACTTGTCAGATATTTATATAATTTCAAAGAATTTGAACTGAAATATTGACTGGTTCACATATGCCAGAAATGATATTCACATTTTTAATGCTACAAATCTTCGGAAAAAAATTAATAAGAGATTCCCATTGTAAGTTCTTCAGCTAGAAAACATTTTTACCAGAGTGGATTTATACTCTGTCGACAATAATTTAAGATTGGACCTTTAAGTAGAACAGCTACAGAATAAAACATTGAGAATAATGGGTGTTGGTTTCCTTCTCCAAAGATGTATACCATACACCTGGGGGAATTCTGTGCCAAAAATTATTTAAAAGTTCTGCGCACAATATTTTAAAATTCTGTAAAATTCTGCATATTTTATTTGTCAAAATACTACAATCACATCAGTTTAAATTATTTTGGTAATTTATTTCAAAATGCCTGTCAGCAAGTATGTCTGTAATAATACAACAAAAAAGATTCAGCAAATGTTTTTTGATACATAGATTCCTTACTAGGCATATTAATACAGAACTTTGAGTAATAATTCATTTAAACTACAATCCTGAAATGTATTTTCCACACCCCACAGAAGCAGTGCCAAGGCTTGGGGGAGTCCGGGGTAATGGAGCTGAGGGAGAGGGAAGGAGACTGGGAGTGAACCTGGAGGGTTTATTGGCTATGGGTGGGAGAAGTATGGGTTTTTGGCTGGGAGGGGAGGCGGAGGGATTGTTAAGGAGTTGGGGAGCCTTCCCCATGCAGACCGTGGCTGACTGCTAGCTTTTCCCATTCAGTCAGGCACATCTCCTCCACTGTCTTCATGTGTCCCTGCACTCCCACTCAGCTACCCTGTCCCTATGTCTTTGCACTTCCACTCAGCCATCCCCATCCCCATATAGCCCTGCACCCCAACTCCCATTGTGCCCCTGTCCCAGTCTGTCCCCCTGCACTAGCCCTTCTGAACCCCAATCTGTGGCCCCCTGCAGCTCTGTGTGCCCCGCTCTCTCTGTCCCTCCCGCATATCCCATGCCTCCTCACTTAGCCCTGTGAGCAGGGTGCTGTGAGGAATGCAGGCTTTCCTTCCTTCCTTCCTTCCTTCCTTCGTAGCTGCTAGTGAGCCAGCTGCCCTCTGTTCTGGTGCCAGAGTAGCCCCTGCTGGGTGAAAGGCATAACTGCAGCACCTCTCAGGCAGAATGTGTTTTCTTCAGAGAAAAAAAGTCTGCAGAGGACATGAGTTCTGTGCATGTGCAGTGGCATAGAATTCCCCCAGCAGTAAACCAGACAAGAAGGGAAACTTGATTTCAGGTATCTGAACTTTATTTTGTAAAACAAAGAGCTGAACCCTTGAGGAAACCCTTACCTTTTGCTGAAACAGTTAGTCATTAATTAATTCCTTTCACCCCATTCCCCCCCACCTTCCAAAATAACCTGTGACAATTGAGCTTTTGAATTCTGTCCACAGCAGATTTCAGTGACCAGTCTGTAAACAAAGAGCATTTCCTCTGTTCAGTCTATACCATCAGAGGGTTAGTGGCACTTATTCTTCCTTTATAACAAATTAAATTAGTTCATGCTGGAGCTGAAAGGAAGAGCTGCAGAGTTCACAGGAATATTGGCAGGGAGTCTTTCCATCTCAGTGGTTTTTGATGTACCCAGCTTAAAAACCTTTTCTCACAGCATGCCCAGAAATATTTCTCAGATACTAAGCAGTGTGCAACTCAGTAGGTTGGGTTGAACATGTGGGAGTTGTGTGAGGAAAAATCTCAGAATTGAACTCTAACAAATGCTCTATGATTATGCTTGTGTATTTATGTACTTTTTAAAGTAAACCTCCAATTCTCCTGGGAACAGGGTTTTTTGAGAACTCCCTGCGCTCTTCCATGTTTTTATCCCTTTTTCCTCTATAACCCATTTCCAAATGTATTGCAAACAATTTTCCTGGATGCTGGCTGGTGAGTCTTGCCCACATGTTCAGGGTTTAACTGATCGCCATATTTGGGGTCGGGAAGGAATTTTCCTCCAGGGAAGATTGGCGGGGGCCATGGGGGGTTTTCGCCTTCCTCTGCAGCATGGGGCATGGGTCACTTGCTGGAGGATTCTCTGCACCTTGGAGAAAAACCACGATTTGAGGACTTCAGTAACTCAGACATAGGTTAGGGGTTTGTTACAGGAGTGGGTGGGTGAGATTCTGTGGCCTGCATTGTGCAGGAGGTCAGACTAGATGATCATAATGGTCCCTTCTGACCATAAGTCTATGAGTCTATGAACTCCAACATTAACTACAGTGAGAGCTTTTTATTTATGTTTTATTGTGGAATATATTTCCACAATCTAAAATATAGGATGTTTCAAAGTTACTTTTTCTACATGAGATTGTCATACCCACAGGATTGAGGAAACATTAGCTAGCCCCATTCTTTTCCCATACCAGCCAACCTCTAGGAAGACTGGAAGGACTGCACCACAGTCCTTCCATGGTCTCTACATTAGCCAACAAGCTGGAATGGTTGCTATATCCATTTTTATGATGCTAATGCTGGGAGTTCCTAGCTACTGGCTTTGTAGATTTCATGACCCATCTCTTGACGGGCTCCTAAATCCCTTCTTTGTTGGGGTCGATGCTTTCACAGTTCAGGACAACTGCACCAGTCATTTCCGTAGTCCAGTAAGGGCATCCATTCCCAGACTTCCAGCTGGCACCTCTCTTGGGCAGGGAGACATCTCTCTCCCTCCTGATGGGTATTTCCAGACCTCACAGTTCACTGCCTATACTGTGATATCCCAATCAAGACAAGCTTCCTAAACAGACCAGCATCTCTGCTTTGCTTTCTCTTTGAAGGCAATGAATAAGGTAACTGCCTGTGGTTTTAAGTTACCACACAGCGTATTGTAAGCAAGCATCTTTATTCTTAGGGTAAAAGCATTACAGAGAAAACAGTAAAAGAACCTACACACATGCTTACTAGAAATCACCACCTATCTCCACAAGGCCTCTAGTAAGTGTCAGTTCTTCCAGCCCTTCCCTAAGAATTGGTGCCCACCCCTTGGACAGAAGGAGCTGTCCCTTTGCTGGATCAGAAAGGAAAGTTGTGAGTCAGTTCAAACTCAGTCTATTTATCCTTTCTTTGTCTGTTGGCCTCTGGAGAATCCCCTTTGAACGAGGATAGGCGAGTCTCCCCAGAAGGTGGGGACCTGAATGAATTTGCCTAGTAACCCTCCACTCTTTTTTTATTTCCTGGAGAGCTGTGATTACCCTCTGCCATGGAATTACATACAATCCCTGGCCCCCAATGATACTGTAAGATCTCCCAGAGATTTTTCAGGAAATTGCTATATCTGCTGCAAGTGTAAGTCTCACTCTGGAGGCCTGGATGTGGAACCAAACTGCCCTAATATGAGTCTTAAGGTACGTCTACACTACGGGACTATTCCGAATTTGCATAAACCGGTTTTGTAAAACAGATTTTATAATATCGAGTGCGCGCGGCCACACTAAACACATTAAATCGGTGGTGTGCATCCATGGTCCGAGGCTAGCGTCGATTTCTGGAGCGTTGCACTGTGGGTAGCTATCCCGTAGCTATCCCATAGTTCCCGCAGCCTCCCCCGCCCCTTGGCATTTCCGGGTTGAGATCCCAGTGCCTGATGGGGCAAAAATCATTGTCGCGGGTGGTTCTGGGTACAGCCTCACCCCTCCCCTCCTGACAGCAGCAGACAACCGTTCGCGCCTTTTTGCTTGGTGAACTGTGCAGACGCCATAGCACAGCAAGCATGGACCCTGCTCAGCTCCATACCGCAATCGTGAATGTTTTAAACACCTCGCGCACTCTCGTGCAGTCTATGGTGAACCAGGACCTTGAATCCGAGGCGAGGAGGAGGCGGATACGGCAGCGCGGCGATGACAGTGATGAGGACGTAGACACAGAATTCTCTCAAACCGCGGGCCCCTGCGCTTTGGAGATCCTGATGGTAATGGGCAGATTCTATCCATTGAACGCCGATTTTGGGCCCGAGAAACAAGCACTGACTGGTGGGACGGCATTGTGTTGCAGGTGTGGGACGATTCCCAGTGGCTGCGAAACTTTCGCATGCGTAAGGGCACTTTCATGGAACTTTGTGACTTGCTTGCCCCTGCCCTGAAACGCCATAATACCAAGATGAGAGCAGCCCTCACAGTAGAGAAGCGAGTGGTGATAGCCCTGTGGAAGCTTGCAACGCCAGACAGCTACCGGTCAGTCGGGAATCAATTTGGAGTTGGAAAATCTACTGTGGGGGCTGCTGTGATGCAAGTAGCCAAAGCAATTACTAAGCTGCTGCTACGAAAGGTTGTGACTCTGGGAAACGTGCAGGCCATAGTGGATGGCTTTGCTGCACTGGGATTCCCTAACTGTGGGGGGACGATAGATGGAACCCATATCCCTATCTTGGCACCGCAGCGCCAGGGCACCCAGTACGTAAACCGGAAGGGGTACTTTTCAATGGTGCTGCAAGCACTGGTAGATCACAAGGGACGTTTCACAAACATCCACGTGGGATGGCCAGGAGGGTTCATGACGCCGCGTATTCAGAAGCACTACTCTGTTTAAACGGCTGCAGCAAGGGAATTACTTCCAAGGCCAGAAAATAACAGTTGTGGATGTTGAAATGCCTGTCGTTATCCTGGGGACCTAGCCTACCCCTTGATGCCATGGCTCATGAAGCCATACACAGGCAGCCTGGACAGTGGTCAGGATCTGTTCAATTACAGGCTGAGCAAGTGCAGAATGGTGGTGGAATGTGCATTTGGCCATTTAAAGGCGCGCTGGTGCACATTACTGACTCGCTCAGACCTCAGCCAAACCAATGTCCCCTATGTTATTACTGCTTGCTGTATTCTCCACAATCTCTGTGAGAGTAAGGGGGAGACCTTTATGGCGGGGTGGGAGGCTGAGGCAAATCACCTGGCCGCTGATTACGCGCAGCCAGACACCAGGGAGATTAGAAGAGCACACCAGGAAGCGGTGCGCATCAGAGAAGCTTTGAAAACGAGCTTCATCAATGGCCAGGGTACAGTGTGACTGCTGTGTTTGTTGATGAACACCCAACCCCCTTGATTGACTCAGTCCCTGTAAGCAACTCCCCCTCCCCCTTCGAGTACAGCTTACTTATGCAAATAAAGTCACTCTCATTTAAAAAGCATGAATTCTTTCTTGATTCATTATAAAAGAGGAGAGAAGTAAGGGTGTGCTTTGGGAGGAGGATAGGAGGGATGGAGAAGGCCATTAAAAAAAAAATTTCAGAGTAACGACATCCTTCTGGTTGGGCTGTCCACAGGGGTGGAGTGGGTGGGTGCAGGCCTCCCCACGCGTTCTTACACGTCTGGGTGAGGAGGATGTGGAACATGGTGAGGGTTGAGGGTGGTTATACAGGGGCTGCAGCGGCACTCTGTGATCCTGCTGCCATTCCTGAAGCTCCACAAGACGCCGGAGCATGTCAGTTTGATCACGCAGCAGCCCCAGAGTTGCATCCCGCCACCGCTGATCTTCCTGCCGCCACCGCTGATTTTCCTGCCGGTCTTCCTGCCGCCACCTCTCATCTCGGTTGTCCCTCCTGTCCTCACATTCATCCCTCCTGTCCTCACGTTCACTGGCCTCTTTCATGTAATTTGAAACCATGTCCTTCCACTCATTCAGATGAGCTCTTTCATTGCGTGTAACTTCCATAATATCCGAGAACATCTCATCTCGCGTCTTCTTTTTCCTCCGCCTTATCTGTGCTAGCCTTTGGGATGGAGGAGGGATGGTTGAAAAATTTGCAGCTGCATGAGGGAGATAAATATTTAGAAAGATACATTTTACAGAACAATGGTTATACTCTTTCACAGTGAACAGCACTATTCACCTAGCACATGTGATTTCCCTACAAGGTCGCATTTTTCATCTTAATAGTGAGTGCTTGCAGCTCTGGAGTTACAGATCTCACAGACACAGGTCCAGGCATCAGAATTCAGCTTGCATGCGGCCATGCAAGTGGTAAGCCACTGTCTCAGTGATTTACCCCTCCCCCCCAACGCATGGCTAATACCACGCTAGCTCCCTGCTAATCAACAACCTTCCCCCTCCCCCCCACCCACTGCGTGTTTGGTAGCTTGGGGAAGATCGCCGGTGACCAAACACAAAAGATCATCGGCATTTCACTCCTCCCCTCCCCCCGCTTCGCTACGTGCAGGAAAGTGTTTTTTTTAAGCTGCTGCATTCCACGAACCCAGTAGAAAAATGGCCACCCCCCTTACTTAAATTCCTGATTTTTAACCAGGTTATCCTGAAAGATATCACTTTGCTGAGGATAACAGAACAAGATAAAGAGCGGATGCTTCTTGAATGCCAGCAATCACCGGGACCATACGCTGCTATGCTTTGCCACGCAATGATACCTGATTACTTGCTACATGCATGGCGTGGTAAAGTGTCCTACCATGGTGGGCGGAACAAGGCTGCCTTGCCCAGAAACCTTCTGCAAAGGCTTCTGGAGTACCTCCAGGAGCGCTTCATCGAGATGTCCCTGGAGGATTTCCTCTCAATCCCCGGACATGTTAACAAACTTTTCTAAGTAACTATACTGTCTGCGAATGCATCCCAAGTCCTCAGGGTAAATCAATCATTAAAAAAGGCTTGCTTAAAAAACAATGTTTGCTATTTGCAAAGGTACACTCACCAGAGCTCCCTTCCATGGTGTCATTGTCTGGGATAGTGGCTTGTGAGGGCTGGGAGGACGGTAATTCCGTCAGGGTGATAAAAAGCTCCTGGCTGCTGGGGCTCACGGAGTGCTGTGTGCTCTCTGCTAGGTCTTCCTCCTCTTCTTCATCTTCATCTTCCCCGTCTGCATAATCCTCAGCCATGGCAGAGATTACAACCCCCACCTCGGAATCCACGATCGGGGTGGGGTACTTGTGGCGCAGCCCCTAAAATTGCATGCAGCTCAGCATAGAAGCGGCATGTTTTTCGACCTGCCCCGGACCTTCCGTTTGCTTCTTTGGTTTTCTGGTAGCCTTGTCTGAGCTCCTTAACTTTCACTCTGCACTGCACAGAGTCCCTGCTGTGGCCTTTATCTGTCATAGCCTTAGAAATTCTTTCAAATACTTTTTCATTTCATCTTTTGGAACGCAGTTCTGTTAGCACTGAATCCTCTCCCCAGATAGCGATCAGATCCAGTACCTCCCGTGCAGTCCATGCTGGGGCTCTTTTACGATTCTCAGGAGACTGCATTGTTACCTGTGCTGATGAGCTGTGCGTGGTCACCTGTGCTGATAAGCTCTCCACGCTGGGGAAGCAGGAAATGAATTTCAAAAGTTTGCGGGGCTTTTCCTGTCTACCTGGCCAGTGCATCCGAGTTCAGAATGCTGTCCAGAGCGGTCACTGGTGCACTGTGGGATACCGCCCGGAGGCCAATACCGTCGATCAGCGGCCACACTAACCCTAATCCGATATGGTAATACCGATACTAGCGTTACTCCTCTCGTTAGGGAGGAGTACAGAAACCGGTTTAAAGAGCCATTAAAATCGATATAAGGTGCCTCCTAGTGTGGACGGTTGTGGCGTTAAATCGGTTTTACGCTCCTAAAACCGATTTAAACGCCTAGTGTAGACCAGGCTTTAAGTGACACAAAAGGCCTCACACCAACCCTCTGTGCCTGGTGAGTTTCACCATAGGTCAGCAGAAGGCCAAGAGGAAAAATTAGAGAGACAAGGTGGGTGAGGTAATATGTTTTATTGGACCAACTTCTGCTCTTGCTCGAAAGCTGCTCTCTCTCAACCACAGAAGTTGGTCCACTAAAAGATATTACCTTACCTACCTTTTCTCTTTAATATCCTAGGCCTAACATGGCTACAACTACACTGAATACAAGAGAAAAGATTACCCACTTGGATTTGAACAACCGATCATTGCAGATATTATACTTTGTCTACCTGTACTGAATTTCTATTGTTGTCTGTTGGGAAATCTGAAGGGAGAACAGAGCATTGGCGTAGAACTATAGAAACTGGAGATGGGAAATGTGGCTCTGAGTTAAAACCTTGCCCAAAGGGAAGTAGCTTTGTACAAAATTTAAGAATGTAAGAATTTAAGATGCCTTGCACACATAGGTGGTAATAACACTTATCCAGAACAATTCTTAAACATTACAACTTGTTATATGATCACAATTTATATAAAAGTCCTTTTTTGGAGGCTGTATCTTACAGATTGATGAGAGTTTACAGGTGGAAATGACTTATCTCCTTGCCAATGCAGGATTGTTCCCTTCAGAACACTTACCAGTGCTTTGTCCAACCTAGCTATAAATGTTACAAGCACTAAGGCTTTCTCACTTTGCTTGGGAGATTATCAGATCGTCTGATCCTGATACTCATACATTTAGGAAGGGAAAATTTCATTCTATCATTGCTGGTTATACCCCTCATTCACCATCCTCTCCATTGTGGATGTTTTCACCTTTCCAATATTTGTGTATGCTAAGTTTCCTTTAGTTGCAGACCCCAAGAAGAACTTGCAAAGGAAAAAAAGACTGTGTCCTCTGTTTTTATTATGATGTATAAAGAAGACCTGAAAGAGTTTATAAACCCCCCAAACAAATAAAACTCCTGCTTGAGAAATGCACAACTATCTATTTCATCTTCCCTGCTCTTGCTGGCGAATTCCCAGGAGGATTAGTGCAGTGGAGCAGGTGTTTTCTCAACCCGCAGTTGAAGGGATGGAAGGAAGTGTTTGGATTTTTACCAGAGGGAGTTAGTTCTTCCCAACGATTAGGAATGTATTTCAACATAGGGTTTTAAACTATCTAATTAAAACTTTTCTCCTTTCACTTGTGATGTTCTGCAAATCCCTCTGTTATCTATAGTCTTCCTTGGAAAATAGGGTAGATCGTATGTGATACTGTTTTTTTTTTTCAAGTGCAATTTTTTGTCATTTAGAAGCAAATTGGGCACAACCCCACTTTTTTCATTTGTAAGACACCCTTAAATAAGCTATATGTATTGAACTCTAATCTTGATTCATAAATCAGTCCACTTACCAGTTTTGCTTCTCTGAACTCTTTCGTGTGTGTGGGGCGGGGAGGGGGGTGATGAGGTGCCTAGAGCTGAATGAGACATTCTAGAGCTGGTCACATTTGGACTGTATAAAGAGGGACTACTGCTGTCCTACCTGTAGCTTTGATGATTGTGTGTGTATACAGCACACAGCTACATCACTGTGTTTTTGTTCTGTTGCACTGCACGCCTGTCTAATTGGATATCCATCATGCCTAGGTATCCTCCAACATTATTGCTTTCCCAATTTCTCCCTCCCATTGCATAGGTATTCTAAACTATCTTTTCCCCTCAGCAGCATTAATTGACACAATACCATGTTATTGATTGCCAATATTTTTGATTGTCTGTGGCTATGATTTGTGTGTACTTCCTTTGTGTTAACTGGTTTATAATACTTCCCAGTTTTTTATATCATTTACAAATTTAATTTGCATCTTTTTAAGAACTCAGGAGAGCCTGGGTCATGGTACTTGCCCCTGTCTTGAAGTGATGCAATTTGTGATAGAAATTTTGAATGAAGACCAAGTAGCTTTCACTGAAATTCCTAGATTTTTGTCATTCTAACTATTTTTTAAAATGTTCCTAGTTGTGGAGTTGTTTCCACATGAGGGGAATACAGTCTCCAACCATTCCCACAGCAGTATATAATAACTTTAGAAATTTAATATTCTATACTTTTGCAATGATATCCTTATGTTAAAGGTTCTGTATAGTAGACTTGGGTGCTGCTGTAGCACTTTAATAAGACCTCTATAAGGTGGTGAGATAAAGCTTGGAAATTAAAACAAACAAACAAACAAATAAAATCATTTTGTTCTTTGAGTGTAAAAGCAATTTTGTGTATGAGCTCTAGGTGGCAGAATTGTTCCATGGTCCTGAAATTCACAGCTATTGCAGTGAACCTGATTTCTGAAGCAATCTATAAGGGTGAAGTATGCCCAGTTAAATTAGGAGCTAGTATCCTTGTTACTAGCTTGTTCAAACTGAATAAATTTGTAGTTTAAAAATGGTGACTGTCTAACAGTATGAATGTGAGATTTTTACCTCACCCAACTTGTCTCTGTAATACAGTAACTCCTTGCTTAACATTGTAGTTATGTTCCTGAAAAATGATATTTTAAGTGAATCCAATTTCCCCATACGAATTAATGTAAATGGTGGTGGAGGGGCTAGGTTCCAGGGAATTTCTCTCTCTCTCTCTCTCTCTCTCTCTCACACTCACACAGTTTTAAACAACCACTTTAATACGGTACACAGATAGGGGCTGCTGTTCCACCCTGGTTCCAAGCCCCCACATCTAGCTCCAATGGGTTGCTCTTTCTGCAAGCAGTGAACAAGCAGGCGGCTGCCAAACAATTGTTATAAGGGAGCATTGTGCAACTTTAAACGAGCATGTTCTCCAATTGATCAGCAACGAAACAACGTTAACTGGGCTGTTAAGTGAGGAGTTACTGTATCCTGGGGCCAGCATGGCCACAACAACACTGCAGATCTGATGGAAGTTTCATTTTATGATCCCAATCCTCATTTCATCTTTATGGGAATTTACTTATGACTACACTAGTATTTGTAATGGAAATCAACATACATATTTTGTATGTACGTTTTTTGTTCTGTATAAGAACACCCCCAGTATGTGTTGTACCTGCAATTAAGGCCAGGTTTCTGTGCCCTTGCTCACGTAGACTACTGTTCAATTTTACTCCACAAATAATCCCATTGAATTCTTTGGGACTACTCATGAAGTAAAGTACTATTCTGTTTGAATAAGGGGTTTGGAATTTGGTCCTAAATGAATAATTCATCACACAGGAGCAGCATTTCTAACAATAGCTTGTCTATGCCGGGGAGTTGCCTTCATGCCTTAGTTTCCTTACCTGAATAGCTATTGGGGAATGGCTCTCCATGTGAACGCTTACTGTACATTGAGTGACATTGTGCAGTTTAGTTTAGGCCACTTCCAAACGCACTTTTAGTGCAGAATAAGTGTGTCTGGACAGGGAGCTAGCACAAAATAGCTATTGCACTTTAAATTCACACCCTTGCTTGTTTTACAATAGCTTTCTTATATAGACCAGCCTCATGGAAACCCTGAAGGCAGAGTCCATTTTCCATAAATGTATTGATAGGGAAAAAAAAAATAAAAATGAAGCAAATGGACTTCTTATGCAGTTTTAGTCATTGTCTGTCTTTGACATATTGTAATGTTTATAGCTGTTTCAAACTTCTGATTTAGTCTTTATTCTGTTACACATAAAAATTTCAAATATCTTTTTCATGTAATACCCTTTTAATATAAAAATACTAGTGGAATAAGGTGTAATAATGCAGAACAAATGAGGTGTGAAATCTGTTCTGTGAAACATAATCCACACATTTAATGGAAATAGCTATCTGCATTTTCTGCACAGACTGTAGTACACTATAGAACTGCTGAAACCTCTAATTAGAACCGTAGGAAGCAATACTTTATTCAAAGAGCAGCTGTTTGTGAAAGGTTGTGTGTGGCTGTTGTATTTATACTGCTACAGAATTTAATTCAGCCTCTAATCATTTCACGTTCTTTAAACATCTCACACAATCTTAAAATGTATTACTTACTGCAATGTCCCATAATAAATCTCATGCACACTAACCTAACCACAGACCCAGTAAAACTTAGTTGTCAGTCCATCAGTCTACTTCTTTCTTAAAAGCCCAGCTAAAAAGATGGGTTAAATGTGGGTACCACTTGCATTAAAACAATACTGGAAGTTCATCTACCAGTCAGTAACAAGCCACAGTGCAGACAAAATCTGCATGTAATATAGTTTGACATAGAGATCTGCTTGGGTTTAATTTTTAGGCCTGGCAGGACCTGAATCAGAAAGGGGTGGAGTCATTTTCCAATCCAAACCTCTTTTTCTACCTGCCAAGCCTCAGCCAGTACCTCCATTTCCTGTCTGTGGTTTTGGAATGTCGATGGCTGCATGTGCTGGTGAATGTCTGCCCTGCCCCGATGCACTGTGTATGCTGTGGATAGAGAGGTGCTGCAACTCATCAGCATGCTTACCCCGCAGCACATGCAGAACAGTGATGTGGCAGCGGCTGGTTGCCAGGTGCAGAGCACTCTGATGTTACAGTGCCAATCCTACAGGCGAGGAGGAGGAGAAACGACCTGATACAAGCCAGGGAGTGTCTGGTTATCTTCTCATTTGACCTGACCTGGATCCAACATTTCTAATGGGTTTGGGTCAGAATGAAGGGTTCTAGTTTGACCGACTTCTCGCTTGCCACCTGAGACTTTCATTCTGCAGGCAATGATGTCCAGCTTGTAACTTGTAGAAATGAGGCCTGAATTGGCACCAGTTGGGCAACATTTGCACTTCCCCATGTCATTTAAAAACCAAATGGATAATTCTGGAAGTGAAGATGTACCGTTTGACTATGGAGCACTCTTCTTTTTTTGTTTTGTTTATTTTTTTAGTATGATTTAAAAGAAAATGATTTATTATATTTGCCTGACTTTTGTTGTATTTTCCTTGCTCCCCATCTGCAGCTGTCCTGTTCTTTCACACTTTTTGCTTCCCAGCAGATTTTTTCCCCTTTGATTGATATTTTGGTGATTTCAGGGCTTTTTAAAGAGTAAATGGAAAATTCTGATTAACTTTTGTACTTGATAACAAGTTTGTCCATTTAACATAATGAATAAATAGCAGGTACAGATGAACTCGGAAGCAACTAGAATACTTCCACATGACTGACAGTAGTAACCAGACAAAGAGAAACGACAAACAATGGGATTTCCATGTAGTCAGTAGTTTTTAAAGTACTTTTCAAATTACCCAAAGATTTCAATAAGGAAGCCATTGTTAGTTTGTGCCCCCAAATGGGGGAATTTTAGTAATCTAAAAGTGCACAATTTGGAATTTAAGCTAAATTTGGAGCAGGAGTTAGAGGAATTTTCAGACACAAGTGTGTGTCGAGATGAAAAATGAAAGCTCAATGTTGCTTCTACCTTTCAGAAAGCACTAGCTGCGTAGGTCAGCTGGTTGCAATACTGACTTTGACTGTCTTTTTTTTTTCTGTCACAAGATTGTAATTTTGCGTTCCAGAATGAGCCCACATGCAACAGTGAAAGCTTCATTTTTGAATGTTTACTCTTAATATAGATGTAGGACTAAAGAGATATAGATAAGTATTAGTTTAGTATAGATAAGTATTAATATTAGCTGCAGCCAGGACTGAAAATTATAAGAAGCAGGACTGACTTTGTGTGTGTTGCCAACTCTTATGCCCAAACAAAACTAATTATTGTCTACCATCACACCACTATATGCAGAGCTGGTCTGAGTGCACCCCAAACTTAACTGACTTTAAGCATCTCTATGGGTGAGTTTTAGATGTCCTTCTGCAGAAGCTAAGCCCAGCTGAAGAGTTGTTCCTCCCTCCCTTTCCTCTCCACCCCCTCTTCTCCAAGTTCAGAACTTACTTGGAGATCTGTGGAAATCTCCTGCTGTTCCCTACGTCTCTGACTGCATCTTTGATAGTCATGTCTTTATACATGTTGTCAGGCTGACAATATGCTGCTTCTTGTCTCGTATCTAAAGAAATGGTGATTTAGTCATGGTTTTTACACTGGATCATGTTACTGAAAGCTATAGTCTGTTGCAATTTCTTTTTAAAGAGACTGTTCTAACATACATTTAAATACACTGTAGCATTTGGGAGGGCAAACTTGTTGGCTTGAGGGCCCCATCTGGGTATGGAAATTGTATGGTGGGCCATGAATGTTCACGAAATTAACAATTCAGAGATATTCAAATAAATGTTCTTTATTAAAGATACATTTTGGTAGAAATAAACATAAAACCTTACTTACTGTTATAAATATACCATCATAACAATGTATTACAATAATTAAACCAAACGTACCCCCTTTCCACGCCCTTTCTCTCTAGCCTGGATTTGTTGGGCATCAGCTTCCAGTCATTGGAACTCATTGAGATTCACCAGCCCCTGCTTTCAGAAATCTCCATAGGTCTCGACAGCCCACAACTGTCACTGAGCACTCCCGGGTGAACTACTCTTTCTTTTATCTTCAGCAGTGGAAAATGAACACTACTGAAACATCAGTCATCTAAGCCAACAAGTAGTTGGCATGTGGGCTTGCACATTCCAGGCTCTGATGGCTTGTTTGGGTTGTGCAGCCAGAATAACATGCGTGCTGTCATGCAGGTCCTGAACACACAGGGAGTGCCAGGTGGGCGCAATGTGGCAAGTCCCCCACCCTGCTCCCGAGCGGGAGCAACAGGGCAAGCTCCCGACCCCGCTCCCCAGATTAAAAGGTCTAACGGGCTGGATGTTGCCCACGGGCCGTATTTTTCCCACCCCTGCTTTAGCATCTGCACGCAGGTATCTTTGCAATCATAAATGGCTGAGTATACTCCAGTTTCAAAGGATACGGTCTCAGAATAAATACCATAAATACCCAGTAGCTTTGTTTTGATGCTCAGGCTGCATCCATTCCACCCTATTCTTGTATTGTTAGTAGAGCTGGTTGTGTTAATAATAATAATAAAGTCTCAAAAGCTTTAATTTAAATGTAAAAATTGTTTTATGAATTCCTCCTCCTCATTTTCTAACCAGCTAGAATGAAAATTTCCACATAAAATGATTTGCAGATATTTCCATAAACTTCATCTTTTGACCAGCTCGAATTATTAGTCACATTTTTTTAGATGGGGCAGAACCAAGGCTTAAGCAGGCCAGCATTGTTCTAATTGAAGCAGTAGTCTCAAGTTCTGCAGGCTCTTTGAGTAGGACAGTGTGATTGGTGGATGGTTGCATTGACAGACAAGCCCACAGTGCTCCAGGGTTGGTAGTTGCTAGGTCACCCAGCTTAGAAGCTGGGAAATTCTCTGAAGCCCAGCTAAAAATGTTTAGTTGGAATTATTTTTTCTTAATGGATTCAGATTTGGGTGTTAACCTTATAGTCCCTTAAGGTTTCTGCTAAGATTTCTCAACCCAAAAGATGGGAATGCACTTTATACTGCTGCTGCAGCCT
Organism: Mauremys reevesii; assembly: GCF_016161935.1. Taxonomy (NCBI): domain Eukaryota; kingdom Metazoa; phylum Chordata; order Testudines; family Geoemydidae; genus Mauremys; species Mauremys reevesii. The sequence continues at coordinate 61,645,635 of NC_052630.1, forward strand.
GGAAATCTAGGAGCACCAATGGTTCCACTAAACTCCTTTGATTACAAACCATTGAGATAAGAGAAGCCATACTTCTCTGTTGAAGTAGCAATCATAATCAGATAGCTTTTCCTTTCCTACCAGCATAATAGGAATTGCCACATCAGACTAGACCACTAGTCAATCTAGCTGGGGTCGGTACATAATATGTCACCTTTGTATTGAGTTTGATGGCTGTTTTTCATGCAGAGCTCTGTTATGGAGAGGAACAAAATCGTAGAATCTGGTTTCAGTCAGGATAAAATAGAGTTTGGTGGTGACAGGCTAATGATTGCTGAACTTAGGTGTCTCCATATCTTTGAGGGGCCTCACCAACATTGAACAGATTGGGTGATATGATGGAAATCCATTAGATGTGTGAGAGTCCTGGGTGAACAAAGTCTCTATAATTTGTATGCAGTTTTTCTCTGTTTACAAGGCATATACTCTTTGAAGCACGTGTTGACTCAAAAAATGTCTTCTAGCTGTATTTCTAGTGTTCCAACCAGCTTTGATGGTCAGTGGGATTCATAAGTGTCTAACTTGTTTTCCAGAACTTTGCCAAGAATATTTTTGCGATTCTTCAGTCGGTAAAAGCCAGAGAAGAAGGTCGTGCACCTGAACAGAGACCTGCACCAAATACAGCACCAGCGGTAAGAAATAAATCTTCTTATTATGGACATGCTGGTCGTGGCTCCATAGCTAAGGTTGAATTGAGTAAATAATGGCAAGAATTCTTCTGAAACTACTCTTCATTTTGTTTGGTTCTAATTAAATAAATTACAGTAACTTTTTCATGCAGAACTTTTCCTTAGATCATCTTTACCTTAAACTGTATATAGTGGTTTTGGAGGAGTTGAATACGCTTCATTTGTTCAATATGTGTTGCCACTTACAGACTGAACAGTTAGTGCCAACTACTGTATGTACCAAACACTCACTAGCATTCTGCAGCTACTTGGAAGAATTATATTAGATGAGACTATAGCCATTTCCAGCAAAATGCCTTGCTAACTGTATTTTTTGACAGATAAAGTAGTAAAATGTTTAAGAATCTGGAACATGACTCTTGAGCAGCAACAGATCGAATCAGCTGTCCTATGCCTGTGTCAAATCAAAAAGATAGATTTGCTACAGACTAGGGACTGAGTGGCTAGGCAGCAGTTCTGGAGAAAAGGACCTAGAGGTTACAGTGGATGAGAAGCTGGATATGAGTCAATAGTGTGCCCTTGTTGCCAAGAAGGCTAATGGCATTTTGGGCTGTATAAGTAGGGGTATTGCCAGCAAATCGAGGGACGTGATCATTCCCCTCTATTTAGCATTAGTGAGGACTCATCTGGAGTACTGTGTCCAGTTTTGAGCCCCACACTACAAGAAGGATGTGGAAAAATTGGAAAGAGTCCAGCGGAGGGCAACAAAAATGCATAAGGGACTGGAGCACATGACTTATGAGGAGAGGCTGATGGAACTGGGATTGTTTAGTCTTTAGAAGAGAAGAATGAGGGGAGATTTGATAGCTGCTTTCAACTACCTGAAAGGGGGTTTCCAAAGAGGATGGATCTAGACTGTTCTCAGTGGTAGAAGATGACAGAACAAGGAGTAACAGTCTCAAGTTGCAGTGGGGGAGATTTAGGTTGGATATTGGGAAAAACTTTTTCACTAGGAGGATGGTGAAGCACTGGAATGGGTTACCTAGGGAGGTGGTGGAATCTCCTTCCTTGGAGGTTTTTAAGGTCAGGCTTGACGAAGCCCTGGCTGGGATGATTTAGTTGGGGATGGGCCCTGCTTTGAGCAGGGGGTTGGACTAGATGACCTCCTGAGGTCCCTTTCAACCCTGATATTCTATGATTTACATTTTTATTGTTCAGGTCTATCTAGGCATTAGAAAAACAATGGTTTTGAGTTGTGATATTTACTGTTGAGTTTAATAAAACTTAATAACTAAATTATTGAACTCCTAATGGTAATCTGCTATGAAAGCCAGTTAATCTTACTTCAGCTTATTTTGATACCTCTGTGCTATATGTACCAGATTGGAGAAGCAAGATGAATTTCGACATTTAAATGCTTGCTTTCTGCTGAATTTCATAAATTGTTCATAGGACTACTCAGACATACAGTTTGGAATGATTGTAACTGTGTGACTAAGTCACCCATGAAAAAGATACATGAATCGATATTTAGTGCATCGTTAGATTGGTAGCATTTTGAAAATGCATTTAAATATGCCTTTTCCCCCTCTCAATTTAATCTTGTTCTATAGGTTTAAGCACCTCTTTATTTGTGGTGGAGTTTTCTGTGCATGTGGCTGAAGAACCAGCCATTTGTTGTCAGATGACAATTCATTCTTGAGCCCCAAGATGTTCACAAATGAATGGAATTGATAACTATGGATTTCAGTCATTTTGCTCAGTTAACATGGCTTTCTGTTGTTACTTTTGTCTTGCTTCAGAATGTTGTCAGTTCTCTAGATTTGCATGCCATTAAGTATTTCTTTAAAATATATTGTCTCAATAAGAGGTTAAAATGAAGTTAATTAAAAGTACAAACTGTCTGAAAACTTACACCTACATAATTGCCCGAAACTGTAAAGTCAGTTCACATACAATATTTTCCAAAGTTCAGAGACTAAAATGTGTTAATCGACATATATTTTGAGATGCAGTAGCATATATTGTTTGCTATTTTGTTTTAGGATCCCACTTTACGGACTAAGCAGTCTATTCCAGCTGCCTACAACAGATACGATCAGGAAAGATTTAAAGGAAAGGAAGGTAAGTTGGTCTCACAGTACTAATTAGCATTAAGGAAACACTGCATTTGAGAACTGAAAAGTGAAACTGACTTGCCTGTTTTCATTGTCAAAGCTGAATAAAGTGCAGAGTATAAGCCCATAAATGATGACTGAAACATCTTCACATATAGTCTTTGGTAGTAACACAAGCTAGGAATCTTATTTATTAAAAATGATTTTTTAGCCTTAGCCTTTAAGAAACAGATTGTCTAGTTAAAAACAAAACTTACACGTTAAACACTTTTTTGTTCAGTTTCAAGGCAGAGATAGCATAAGTAGTTTAAACTCATAGGGCATGGGTATGCACATATATTAGTCAAGCCAATAGTCAACTTCAATACTAATTTAAAAAAAAAATCCGATAGATTATGTATGTCCTGAAATTAAAGGGAAAAAAATCCTTTTAAAAAAAAGTTGAAGGTTCTTCTGTTTCAAATATTTTGGGCCTAGTACATAACATGTTCAGGTCCGTTATTCTTTCCCGTCCCTTGGGAGAGAGGGAGTTGGTTGAAAGAGTGGAGATATGCCAATCTATACTTTCAGAGGCACTGATACATACCTCAATGCTGCACTGGTGCTCTTTTTTTTTTTTTTTTTTTAATTTTTAAACAGCAAGATTAATTCATAAAGACTGGTGTAGTGTTCGTGGAAATTGCCTCAATAACTTTATAAAGTTAGCCACAGAGCCAGAGACTGGCCTTCAGATTCCTTAGGAGATTGCTAAGGGAATACCTGGGGATTTCTTCCCTAGCAATGAATCCACACTGGGGAACTGCTAGTCAGCCATTTCTTTTGACGACTTGGGCACTAAGAGTGTCTTCACTACCGGCTGGATCGTATGGCAGCGATCGATCCAGCGGGGATCGATTTATCGCATCTAAATCGATCCCCGAGTGCCCTCCCGTCGACTCCTGTACTCCAGCTTGGCAAGAGGCACAGGTAGAGTCGATGGGGGAGCGGCAGCAGTCGACTCAGTGTAGTGAAGACACCGCGGTAAGTAGATCTAAGTACATCAACTTCAGCTACGTTATTCATGTAGTTGAAGTTGCGTAACTTAGATTGATCCCGCCCAATGGAGACCAGGCCTAAGTGGTGTGTGTGTGTGTGTCTGTGGTGGTTTTTTAAAGAGTACAAAATTTTGAAAAATTGGAAGAGGAGTGTAATTTAATTAAAACCCATGTGGAGCTGGAGGAGCTATGGTTTTTGTATCCTAAACAGCAGCGACTAAAGATAATTAGTAGTTCCACTGTAGTTTTTTCTGTACCATACAGTGTACCTAATGTGTGTGGCTTAAAATCAAATCTCACAGTTCTTCATATGTATAATGTATTTATATATACTTCAGTGCTACATTTAATATGAGATAGTGACCCCCTGCTCTGAAGTGCTTATAATCTAAAGACAAAAGCAGATAACCATAGCTTGATAGCTTTATTGTATCTTTTTATGGAGACCTTATGGGACCTGGGATTCTGGGAAAGGTTTGAAGGACAAGAGAGCTTACTTGGCTTTGAGGCACAGTAACTCTAGTAGCTGAGCCATGTAACTTCCATTATCATTAATGGTGATTAATAATTGAGACAAACCTGGGTCCTCTGCATTCAAAGTTTCCAACCCATGTGGGTTCTATAATGTATTCTCTGTATGGCATCTTTTTGATTGGGTGAGATTGAGACTCATGGTGGCATCTCAAGTACCCATAGCTTTGTAAAAAGGGAATGTTCACGTTCTTATTTCTAAATCTATTTCATGTCCTCAAAGATAATAGAAGCCGTGGCTTTACATCTTTAAAAACAAAAAGCCCTGTGGGTTTAGCAGAGCATGGTAACAAAGACTGACAAACCTTTAAGCAAAACACATCAGCCTTTGACAAAGTGCAAATAATTTTTGGAAATGTAACCATCTGATAAAAATAACCTTCAATGTATGATGTACCGAACTTTCAAGTGGAAAATAGGTTTAAGCTTCAAAAACAGTAACACTTCATAACTATCAGCAGCTAAATGTCTATTGCTCTGTCTTTTGCTCTGTAGTTTCTCCTTAATATTCTGCAGGTCAAGCAACTTTCATGTCATCCTTTAAACTTGTTATGATTCTATCCTGTTTTTAACAAATTAAATGTGACAGCTGACTTTTTAACAATTAGATGATATTAAAAATAAAAAACCTGATAGATTGGCATATTCATATTTTTTCTATTGTATATCCATCCATTTTATGGATGAAGTCATATGAAAACTTGGATGTTAAATATCTAAATGAATACATAGTGCAGCGGTTCTCAAAGTGTGTGTCGGGACCATATTTTAATGGGTTGCCACAGCTGGGGTTAGACGTGCTGGGGCTGAACACATAAGAACATAACATAAGAACATAAGAACGGCCGTACCGGGTCAGACCAAAGGTCCATCTAGCCCAGTATCTGTCTACCGACAGTGGCCAATGCCAGGTGCCCCAGAGGGAGTGAACCTAACAGGCAATGATCAAGTGATCTCTCTCCTGCCATCCATCTCCATCCTCTGACGAACAGAGGCTAGGGACACCATTCTTACCCATCCTAGCTAATAGCCATTTATGGACTTAGCCACCATGAATTTATCCAGTCCCCTTTTGAACGTTGTTATAGTCCTAGCCTTCACAACCTCCTCAGGTAAGGAGTTCCACAAGTTGACTGTGCGCTGCGTGAAGAAGAACTTCCTTTTATTTGTTTTAAACCTGCTGCCTATTAATTTCATTTGGTGACCCCTAGTTCTCGTATTATGGGAATAAGTAAATAACTTTTCCTTATCCACTTTCTCAACATCACTCATGATTTTATATACCTCTATTATATCCCCCCTTAGTCTTCTCTTTTCCAAGCTGAAGAGTCCTAGCCTCTTTAATCTTTCCTCATATGAGACCCTCTCTAAACCCCTAACCATTTTAGTTGCCCTTTTCTGAACCTTTTCTAGTGATATCTTTTTTGAGGTGAGGAGACTACATCTGTACACAGTATTCGAGATGTGGGCGTACCATGGATTTATATAAGGGCAATAATATATTCTCAGTCTTATTCTCTATCCCCTTTATAATGATTCCTAACATCCTGTTTGCTTTTTTGACTGCCTCTGCACACTGCGTGGACATCTTCAGAGAACTATCCACGATGACTCCAAGATCTTTTTCCTGACTTGTTGTAGCTAAATTAGCCCCCATCATGTTGTATGTATAATTGGGGTTATTTTTTCCAATGTGCATTACTTTACATTTATCCACATTAAATTTCATTTGCCATTTTGTTGCCCAATCACTTAGTTTTGTGAGATCTTTTTGAAGTTCTTCACAATCTGCTTTGGTCTTAACTATCTTGAGTAGTTTAGTATCATCTGCAAACTTTGCCACCTCACTTTTTACCCGTTTCTCCAGATCATTTATGAATAAATTGAATAGGATTGGTCCTAGGACTGACCCTTGGGGAACACCACTAGTTACCCCTCTCCATTCTGAGAATTTACCATTAATTCCTACCCTTTGTTCCCTGTCCTTTAACCAGTTCTCAATCCATGAAAGGACCTTCCCTATTATCCCATGACAGCTTAATTTACTTAAGAGCCTTTAGTGAGGGACCTTGTCAAAGGCTTTCTGGAAATCTAAGTACACTATGTCCACCGGATCCCCCTTGTCCACATGTTTGTTGACCCCTTCAAAGAACTCTAATAGATTAGTAAGACATGATTTCCCTTTACAGAAACCATGCTGACTATTGCTCAACAGTTTGTTTTTCTATGTGTCTGACAATTTTATTCTTAACTATTGTTTTGACTAATTTGCCCAGTACCGACGTTAGACTTACCGGTCTGTAATTGCCGGGATCACCTCTAGAGCCCTTTTTAAATATTGGCGTTACATTAGCTAACTTCCAGTCATTGGGTACCAATGCCGATTTAAAGGACAGGGAACAACCCTTAGTTAATAGTTCCGCAACTTCACATTTGAGTTCTTTCAGAACTCTTGGGTGAATGCCATCTGGTCCCGGTGACTTGTTAATGTTGAGTTTATCAATTAATTCCAAAACCTCCTCTAGTGACACTTCAATCTGTGACAGTTCCTCAGATTTGTCACCTACAAAAGCCAGCTCAGGTTTGGGAATCTCCCTAACATCCTCAGCCGTGAGGACTGAAGCAAAGAATCCATTTAGTTTCTCCGCAATGACTTTATCGTCTTTAAGCGCTCCTTTTGTATTTCGATTGTCAAGGGGCCCCACTGGTTGTTTAGCAGGCTTCCTGCTTCTGATGTACTTAAAAAACATTTTGTTATTACCTTTGGAGTTTTTGGCTAGCCGTTCTTCAAACTCCTCTTTGGCTTTTCTTATTACACTCTTGCACTTAAGTTGGCAGTGCTTGTGCTCCTTTCTATTTGCCTCACTAGGATTTGACTTCCACTTTTTAAAGGAAGTCTTTTTATCTCTCACTGCTTCTTTTACATGGTTGTTAAGCCACGGTGGCTCTTTTTTAGTTCTTTTACTGTTTTTCTTAATTTGGGGTATACATTGAAGTTGGGCCTCTATTATGGTGTCTTTAAAAAGGCCCCATGCAACTTGCAGGGATTTCACTTTAGTCACTGTACCTTTTAACTTTTGTCTAACTAACCCCCTTATTTTTGTATAGTTCCCCCTTTTGAAATTAAATGCCACAGTGTTGGGCAGTTTAGGTGTTCTTCCCACCACAGGGATGTTGAATGCTATTGTATTATGGTCACTATTTCCAAGCGGTCCTGCTTTAGTTACCTCTTGGACCAGCTCCTGCGCTCCACTCAGGATTAAATCTAGAGTCGCCTCTCCCCTTGTGGGTTCCCGTACCAGCTGCTCCATGAAGCAGTCATATAAAGTATCGAGAAATTTTATCTCTGCATTTCGTCCTGAAGTGAAATGTTCCCAGTCAATATGGGGATAATTGAAATCCCCCACTATTATTGGGTTCTTAATTTTGATAGCCTCTCTAATTTCCCTTAGCATTTCATCATCACTATTACTGTCCTGGTCAGGTGGTCGATAATAGATCCCTAATGTTATATTTTTACTAGAGCATGAAATTTCTATCCATAGAGATTCTATGGAACATGTGGATTCGCTTAAGATTTTTACTTCATTTGAATCTACACTTTCTTTCACATATAGTGCCACTCCTCCCCCTGCACGACCTGTTCTGTCCTTCCGATATATTTTGTACCCCGGAATGATTGTGTCCCATTGATTGCTATCAGTTCACCAGGTTTCTGTGATGCCTATTATATCAATATCCTCCTCTATCACAAGGCACTCTAGTTCACCCATCTTATTATTTAGACTTCTGGCATTTGTGTACAAGCACTTTAAAAACTTGTCCCTGTTTATTAGCTTGCCTTTTTCTGATGTGCCAGATTCTTTTTTATGTGACTGTTTATCATCTGATCCGGCCCTTACATTATACTTTTCAGTCCTCTGCTCCTGACTATAACCTGGAGATTCTCTATCATCAGACTCTCTCCCCTAAGGGTACGTCCATACTACCCGCCCAGATCGGCGGGTAGCAATCGACTTCTCGGAATTTGATATATCACGTCTCATCTAGACGCGCTATATCGAACTCCGAACGCGCTCCCGTCGACTCCGGAACTCCACCACCGCGAATGGCAGTGGCGGAGTCGACGGGGGAGCCGCGGACGTCGATCCCGCGCCGTGAGGACGGGTAAGTAGTTCGAACTAAGGTAGCTCGACTTCAGCTACGCTATTCGCGTAGTTGAAGTTGCGTACCTTAGTTCGAACCCCCTCCCCCCCCCAGTGTAGACCAGGCCTAAGAGAAGTCTGTGTCCGATCCACATGCTCCTCTGCAGCAGTTAGCTTTCCCCCATCTCCTAGTTTAAAAACTGCTCTACAACCTTTTTAATGTTTAGTGCCAGCAGTCTGGTTCCACTTCGGTTTAGGTGGAGCCCATCTCTCCTTTATAGGCTCCTCCCATCCCAGAAGTTTCCCCAGTTCCTAATGAACACCCCTCCACCCAGGCCTGAAACCCTTTGGCTTCAGCTTTGGCCCCCTTGCCCAGGGTGGCAGGGCTTCCTCCCCCCCGACGCAATCTTCTAGTAATTTTTTGTTGTCGGAAGGGGGTTGCAGTGCAATGAAGTTTGAGAACCCCTGGCATAGTGAAATGCATTTGGAGGATCATTTGGCCTGGGTGAGAGCAAATCATATTGGGCACTAATGCCAGTCTTGAAAACATAGAAGAAAGCAAGTCGTCTTGTGTGAAGAGTTGAATATGTAGTGTGGCATTCATTCTTGTTACCAACAGGATTAGTTTTTGTTGCCTTTAATATGCTAACTCTCTTTTAGAAAAAGAATGTAGTAATTGATTATTGAAAGAGGAGTGCAGTGTGCTCAAACATGGTGACTACAGCACTTTCATTTCACCAGACCAGGATCTTTTAAACTACAAAATTCTCCCAACTGTATAGATTTCTTGTCTATTGCTTGTATCATATTTTATATATCTGCTTTTACAATTTGAAACTTGTGTCAGCCATAGCAATGTGCACTTCTTGGAAAGACTAATGGTTCACCTATCAGTCAAACTAGCTACTATTTGATTTCCATATGGTATAAAATGTAGGGAAGGGAAAAATCATAATCTTCTCAGAGGGGAGATAATGTGGTTCTGAGCCTTGTTATATCTGGATGGCTCAAGAGCAGTCTGCCTCATTGTTAAATTTGTGCTAATTGAAGCACCCACAAAATACAGTTAAGTTAAAAAAAAAAAAAAGAAGTAAATTGTAGATCTATGCAGCATAGTGATTAAATATGCACACAGTAATCTCATTATTGTAAAAGAAAATAGACTGTCCTCTAACGAAATTGATAAGAGCTCTTTTAAATCAAGTACAATAAACAACCAAAAATTTTGAATTGCATTTAACAAAACAAACAAAAAAGCCCCCTTCTCTCTCTGTCTCATGCCTAGGCAAGGAGGGTGCAGTTTCCCCATGGAGTTAGTTAACACAAAAGAGTAACTGGCTGGCAGTGTTCTTGTTCCTGTGACTAGGATTGATGGCACTTAGATTCATTAAGCATTTTCTGGTGGTTTCTTACTCTTGTGTTGATACAGTATGGACATACAGAGATGGGGAGTAGTTCTGTACCCTAGAGGGAAAAAGAACCTTGTGTTTGGGTTGGACAATCCTGGGATCGGAATCCTAGAAACAGCTAAACCTAGAGAGAAGGCATGGGTTGAGCTTTATCTAGTGAAATCTTATTATATTAATTAAGAGAAATTCTAAGAAGTGGGATAGGTAATTTTTGGGCTTTTCACAGTATACAAAGTATTTTAGAACATTATTGGAAAAGAAACTACTTACGCTTTAAAAAGTATCACCTCATTAAGCACTAAATTTTCATACCCTGTACAAAGGCAGAGTACAGAACCTATTAGGAACATAATGCAAAGTCTTGCAAAATGGGGGAAGAGATGAATCCTCAACCTGAAGCTGGAACTGTGAAGCTACTCTGCAACTCCTGCTGCAGTCTGTGGGGTATAGGACAGACTTAAGGGAGAATAATTCCTTACACGAAATATATTAGTACAGCATTTATTTTTAAATATTTCTAGTTCTCCTAATACCTTGTTGGTAATACAGTCGAACCCATTTATCTCGACCTCGGTTAACTTGCCAATCCTATTAAGTCGACGTTTTAGTAGTGGAACCGCCAAACTCCCTCTTTGTCTTATTGGTTTATCATCGGTTATGTCGATTCTTTAATCTCGCCGAACCCTAATATCTCGAGCACAGAAGAGCTTTTGCCACTAACCGAGGTCGAGATAAATGGGTTCGACTGTAACTCTGGCGGCGGCCCTGCCCGGCTCCTGCCGCATCCCTCCCCGGCCACGCGATTCCTGCCCTAGCCCCGGCTCCCCAGCCCTGCGGTTCCCCAGCCGCCCGCTCCCCGGCTCTCCAGCCCCGCGGTTCCCCGCGTACCCGCCCGCCGCCCCCGCCGCCCGCTTCGCCCGCCCGCCGCCCGCCGCCGCGCGCCGCCGCCGCCGCTCGCCGCCCGCCCCGCCCGCCCCGATACCCGGTCCCCGCTTCACTGCCCGCCCGCCCGCATACCCGGTCCTCCGCCCGCCCGTCCGCATACCCGGTCCCGCCGCTTGACGCCCGCCCGCCCGCCCCGCTTCACCAGTCCCGCTTCCCGTCCCGCCCGCCCCGCTTCACGGTCCCGCTTCCCGGTCCCGCCTGCCCCGCTTCCCCGCTTCGCCCGCCGCCTCGCCCCCGCCCGCCCGCCTGCCCGCTTACCGGTCCCGCCGCCTGCCGCCCGCCCGCCCGCTTCGCTGGCCTCGCCGCTGCCGCCCGCCCGCTGGCTCCCGCGGCCGCCGCCTCGCTTCGCTGGCCCCGCTTCTCGTCCCCGCCTGCCCCGCATACCCGTCCCGCCGCGCCCGCCCGCCCCGCAGATACCCGGTCCTCGCCGCGCCCGCCCGCCCCGCATACCCGTCCCGCCGCGCCCGCCCGCCCGCCCGCATACCCGTCCTCGCCGCGCCCGCCCGCCTGCCCCGCATACCCGGTCCCCGCCGCGCCGCCCGCCCGCCCCGCATACCCGGTCCTCGCCGCGCCCGCCTGCCCGCATACCCGTCCTCGCCGCCGCCGCCCGCCCGCCCGGCATAAGGTCCCCGCTTTGCCGCCCGCCCGCCCGCCCCGCTTACCCGGTCCTCGCCGCGCCCGCCCGCCCGCCCCGCTTACCCGGTCCCCGCGCGCCCGCCCGCCCGGCCCCGCCCGCCGCCGCCCGCCCCGCTTACCCGTCCTCGCCGCCCGCCCCGCTTACCGGTCCCGCCGCCCGCCCCGCCCGCCACCCGGTCCTCGCCGCGCCCGCCCCGCTTACCGTCCTCGCCGCCCGCCCCGCTTACGGTCCCCGCCGCCGCCCGCCCGCTTACGGTCCCGCCGCCGCGCCCCGCTTACTGCCCGCGCCGCCGCCCGGCCCCGCTTACCCCGGCCCGCGCCGCGCCGCCCGCCCGCCCGCTTACGTCCTCGCCGCCCGCCCGCCCGCCCGGCCCCGCTTACCCGGTCCTCGCCGCCGCCCGCCCGCCCCGCTTACCCGGTCCTCGCCGCCCGCCCGCCCGCCCCGCTTACCGGTCCCGCCGCGCCGCCCGCCCGCCCCGCTTACCCGTCCTCGCCGCTGCCGCCCGGCCCCGCTTACCCGGTCCCGCTTCTTTGGCTGCCCGGCTCCGGGTCCCGGTCCACGGCCGCCCGGCCCCGCTTCCCCGGCCCGCTTCGCCGGATCCAGCCACGTGCAGGCACCGCGGTAAGGGGGCAGGGAGGGGGTGTTGGAGAGAGGGCAGGGGAGTTCAGGGGTGGGGGGGGTGGATAGGGGTTTATCTCGATCATCGGTTATCTCGACTATTTTTGGCAAACCCCTAGGCTGGCGACATAACAGGGTTCAACTGTAAGTTAAAAACTTTGTTTCAAATTTATCATTTACCATTTGATTTTTTTCTTTTTATCTTTGTACCACATTGTCAGTATTTTAGCAAATTTAGCAATAAAGACCTATTAAGCCCAAAATTTTCAAAAGTGACTAGGAATTGTCTGTCCAACTTTTGACACCTCAAGGGAGCCTGATTTTTTTAGAAGATGCTAAAGTGCCAATCCTCTGAAAATGAGGCCACTCTAACAAATCTCATGTTGGGCACCCAAAATCATTAGTCACTTCTGAAAATAATCACTGGGTGAAATTCTAGGGCCTGTGATATGTAGGAAGTCAGATTATCATAATAGTTGCTTCTGATCTTAAAACTCAATATGCTGTTAGCATTTGAGAGTAACAGGAAAACTCACTGAATTTTCCTCCATAATGAATAGATATAAGGAAAATATACCAGAAAGCATTACTCATGCTCTTCTGAATAACCTGTTAAAAACTGGAACTAAATTGTATATACAACTTGCCACAAAAATAGTGTGTGCAGTCATTTTAGCTCTTCTATCAGAGGCTCTTACAACATTAAAAGAGTTTCATAGTATTAAACTAACAATTACTGCATAAGGACTTAGATTCTTTTAATCTCAATTTTACTACAGTATTATCCATGGCAGTCTTAATTAGGAAATTGCTTGCTTATGTGGGTTTGTTTCTACCTTGGATATTTCAGTGTGTTGAATTAATATGGGAATCAGGTTGCTTGTTAACATAAGCAATTTAAAACGTGTAGATGTAAGATAATGGGTTAAAACACTTTAACCTGGCAAGATATGGTAAGTAGACTGCTGAGTTGCAGCCAAGTTTCTGTATGTTCTGGGATGGATTGTTACTCAGAAGGTAGTATCAGTTTGCTCACCTAGATGGCTTGCCTTACAGTCTTGATGCCAAATAGGACAAGTTCTATTATTGGAATGCTTTAGTTAAGGTAGCTGCAATAGTAAATAAGTTTTTAGATGTTAAGTACTATTCTTTGAGAGTAAAGAACAAGTCTATTATACCCACTGTAAATTGAACTGCTTTAGCAGTCCTGTAGTAGACAGAGACCAGTGCTCATTCTCAAGCATACTTTATTACTCCAGCTATGATTAAAAGGAGAAAAGTTGTCTTGTCTTTAAACTTAAATTATTGTATGTCACATTAAACATGTTAGAATGTGTCTTGCAGCTCCATCCATCATAAATGGTCTGTCTGTCCTCGCCATGGAAGATCATGTTACCTGGCTGTACACCTGGCCAGTCCCATCCCCTCCAAACAATCGAGCTGTTAAGGCAAACACACTGCAATTGCTTTGCTCAGCATTATTTCCTCACTTCTGACTTTGACTTTCAAATTGCTCGTGAGCAGCACAAGTCTTTAACAATACAAAATAAACTTAAATGCTAGATTTTCTCCTTTATGCTTACTCTTTAAGTTTAACTCATTTTAATTTTGACTGGGCATTAAGAAGGTAAGAGAACTTCATGCATGGCATCATTTTCATGGCACAGACCACCTCTTTCTAACCCCTAACCTGTCACATCTATCTTGGCAATATAACAAGTTATATTTTTGATTCATAACTGCTTCTGAAACAGAGACAATGCTCTTTTTGAACAGAATATCTGGCACCCTTGTCCCTCTTACATCAAGGCTTAGTCCTTCATTTTGAACAGTGTGTACTTAATTTAGCCAGTGACATGCTTGACCACTGAGCTAATGTATGATGGTGTTTTTTTGTTCTATAGGATATTCAAGTAATAAACTGCTTTAAGAGCAGTGGCTAAATTGTTCTGTGCTGACTTTTTTTAGACAGCTTTGCCTGCGTTTCATCAACCCCACTTTTAAAGTGATGTTAGCACATATGAAAAGTGCTGAAATGATAACTTGGAAGATTTGCATGATCTTTTCTATCCAACATGTTCAGCATAGGTGGTAGCAATATAAACTTCCCCACCAATGCCTGACTTGAGGGGCTACCTTCAGAAGTGAGATGCTGGCCTTTGTTTCTCTGCTGAGACTGCCACCAAGGTTCCCATAATCAAAAGCTGAATTGCTATCCGAACGGACACTATTTGTGATCCCATCTAGTATAAACTGGAGAGAGATTTGTAGAACAGCCATCTGATAGTATTCTTTCTGTCATTACAGGCCACAGTGTCTTCTTTACCACATCTAAATGTTTTCCCACGTTTAACTGAAAGCCTTGCTGTTGGACTTAGTGTGGGCATCACTATTTCATCCACACCTGTAATTTTGCTTCATGTTTAAGTACCAGGTGTATTTACACAATAAATGAATGTGTTCAGATTGCATACTTGCTACTTCTTTTGAACAGTAAATTTTTGAAATAGAGGCGGGGAGTCTCCAGTTTCTAAACTTGAAGCTGCTTTTTTGCAGGTACTAAGCAAATTTGTTGTTACGAGAACCGGATTGTCAGTGAAGTTGTACTATAAATGTATTTGTCTTGTCATGGGGTTTTTAAGAGCTTGCTGCTGTCTTGTAAATGTGTAATAGCATTTTCTACCAAAATTCTAAATTTTAATTATACTCTGTGCCCAGATTTTTCTTTTGTGCTTAGAATTAAATTTCTATTGAGAAATAGAATCCTACCATCAAAAAATGAATGTCATTAATAATAGAGACTAAATATGCAAGGCGTCCACAGATTTTGATTTGAAGAAATACATGTCTGGTGTGGGTGAGCTGGGTGATGTGATATATGTCTGAGTATTAGAAGACTATAAAATTAATATTTGCAAATAAAACTTCAGTTACTATACTCAGGTTAAGTATCAGAGGGGTAGCCATGATAGTCTGGATCTGTAAAAGCAGCAAAGAGTCCTGTGGCACCTTATAGACTAACAGACGTATTGGAGCATGAGCTTTCATGGGTGAATACCCATTTCGTCAGCTGCAGGTTGGTATTGAGAGGCTGTTAAATGGAAGCTCATGCTGAGTTCCAGTTGTGAGATTATTGAACTATTTGATAAGTGATTGATAGGCTAGGGGATTTATAAACAGTCTCTCTTTATATCTGATGTATTTTATACAATTCAGTTATTTTGTTAATGTAGTTTAGAAACCGCTGCATGGAGCCCTTTGTTTTTGATTTGACTGCTAGTAAAGAGGGGTGTGTTAACATCTTGTATGGAATGAAATTTGGTGTCTGACTTCATTAGCATGGTGGTTCTTAAAACAGATTAGTGGACCCCTTCCAGATAGTGCAAAGAGCTGCTGTCATCAGGAATGACGTACCACTGAAATGGGGAGTGGTGTACAGTCTTCATTTTAGGTATGGATGAATCAGCCTTCAACCAGAGCTCCTTTGTGTTCCTAGCAGTTCTCCCTTGTGCTGCTTTAGCCTGTTTCGGTTCCTTCCAGGAATTAAAGTCTGTTAAGTCTTTTTTGTCAGCTTTTACTTTGATGTAAATTCAGCCATGATCAGATTTACTGACGGCTCAACACTGGATGAATAGCCAACAAAAGGGACACAGAAACAAACTGCAGAATGACCTGGAATGGTTAGATCAGTGGGGCTTGTAAGCAATGAGGGAAAATTTTGGGTACTAAAAATGTAAAATCTACCAGGAGAGTGGAAATAAAGAGCATGTGTACAAATTGTAGTGGTGGAATGTAGTCAGACCGAAAAACTCACTTCAGTGTACTTACTGGCTTATCTTCACTTTGGGGCCTAGCCCTTTTAAATGGAGCCAAGTATGGTGTTTGCAGCAGAGTGAGGCTGGGAGGGAAGGGGGTCCAAGATTTTTGAAGCGGTCCACAGTATAAAATTTGTTGACACATGCTGGGTTATTGAACCATCTGAAATTACTGTTAGGCTACAACATGGGAATTGCTATACCATAACAGACAATGATCCAGCTAGTTAGGTTTCTCATATCAGTGATGGTGGGTGAAAAATGAGATCCACTTCAATTTAGGCATAAACAGTTTATCTTGGCCTATATTTTGTATATTTTAAGACAATACTGTTATCGCCTATGAATGACATATACATGCAAAAACAGATAAGGCAAGAAAGATAACCAATCAAGTTCTGTCTCCTAGGGATAGAGCAACTTTTTTCAAATCTCTGGTCTGTTTGTTTTTCCCTGTCTTCTACACGCTCTTGTTGTCAATCACAATCTTTTATCCCTTGTTCTGTAGCTTTGAGCAGAATCTATTTCCCAAGTTACCTCATCTGTGTACCTATCTAATTAAAACATTCTGATGCATGGAGGGGATGGAATGATGAGACTGCCTGCAATGGCATGTAGCTGATCTGTGACTGCTAGCACCAAATATTGCCAATGGCCAGTAATGGGACACTAGATGAGGAGGGCCCTCAGTTACTACAGCAAATTCTTTCCCAGGTGTGTGTCTGGTGGGTCGTGCCCACATATTCAGAGTCTTACCGATTGCCATATTTGGGGTCAGGAAGGAATTTCCCTCCAGGTCACATTGGCAGGGACCTTGGGTTTTTTTTGCCTTCCTCTGGGTCATGGGGCACAGGTTTAAACTAGTGTAGAGGGTGAATTCTCTGTAATTTGAAGTCTTTAAATCATGCTTTAAGGACTTCAGTAACTCAGCCAGAGTTTATGGGTCTATTGCAGGAAGCATGGGTGAGGTTCTGTGGTCTCCAGTGTTCAGGAGATCAGACTAGAGGGTCATGATGGTCCCTTCTGACCTTAAAGTCTGAGTCTATTAATCACAGTAACTAATCTAAACTAAGGTTTCAGAGTAGCAGCCGTGTTAGTCTGTATCTGCAAAAAGAACAGGAGTACTTGTGGCACCTTAGAGACTAACAAATTTATTTTAGCATGAGCTTTCGTGAGCTACAGCTCACTTCTGTATGTATAAATATCTCCTGTCTGTGTGTTCCATTCTATGCATCCGAAGAAGTGAGCTGTAGCTCACGAAAGCTCATGCTGAAATAAATGTGTTAGTCTTTAAGGTGCCACAAGTACTCCTGTTCTTTAATCTAAACTAAGACATTTTTGCTTATCCTGCTAAAACTTACTTTTATCTGTCTGCTTCTGTCATCTATTCTTTACTATCTTCCCCACTTGCTCTGTCCAGTTCATGCCTTAGAATAGTTATTCTCCTTACTGATCTGTTTTTATGACCTTGGGTTTTTTTCTTGTTGGGGGAGAGGTGGTACACCTGGAGCTTGACACTCTGCTTTACTCTGCTGTTACACAGACCAAAGTTTTCTCAAATAAGAGAGATAAACCAGGTTTAATGGTTTACACAGTCCTGAAGCTGTTTCAGCTAAGTTCTGAAATGCTGCATCAGCAGAGACATACAAAATGCAAACATTCCTTGTTGTTTTCTTATATTATATATAATATTGATTTCTCTAGTTAGTATGTATATTTGACTAACAGTTTCTTACAGTTTTCTAACCGTGGTTACTGCAACATACTCCAGAGGAAGTTGTAATCCCCTTGCCTCCACAATGCATTCAGTTAGGAGTTGTAGGGAAAACTTTATCCTAATCTTACTGGAGATCAGTTTATGCCCTGAAGAATAAGGATTGATTAGTCATTAACACTTTTTTGCTATTAGTGTAACTGCAGTGTTACTATTGTATTCAAATAAATGTGTAATCTTTAACACATTTCTTTGTTTGTGGTGATTTTAGTAGTGTGAGGTGTGTGTGTGTGTTCGTGTTTATAAAACTAATTTTATCTACCTACACATCTACAGTGTGTACAATGTAGTTCATGAGCCTGTTAGGAATGCTGCTTTTAGTTGCATAATTGGGGCTTCTGTGTCTGTTAGAATTGGCGTTTAAAATTGGCTACTTGTATTGTATTAAAAGTGAACATGCTTGAGTGAACTTATATTCCTTATTTTGCTGTTGTACTAAAATCCCAGTTTTTAAAATTCTCTATCAGGCTTCCTTTGACTATTCTGCATATGTTGAGTTGTAAAGCTAACATGCATGTCAGGATATCAAAACCAGATTTAAGGGCCAAATAGTGCAATCACAACTCTTATTCTCAGTTCACATTCTGAGCCACTGTCCCATCTTAATCCAACCCAGATGAGTTATGAGGATGTATATTTAGAAAAGCACCAGCAGCATATAGAGCAGTTGCAATATTGGAAAGATATGAGAGAAAGGAAGACCAGTCAAACTGGATACACAACATGGGTAGAGGAGTGTTGTCCATGTAGCAGTAAAGTATTGTGAACTGCTTATAGGAAAACTGGTTACAGGGAAAACAAACATGAAAAAGGAGTCATCTGCCCAAAACAAAACACTGTGTGAGCTATCCATGATGACTATCCATGTTTTTAACCAGTGTTAAACATAGAGAGCATTTTTGGCCCCCATTGAAGTTTATGGCTAAACTCCCTGGGACCTCAATGAGACCAGGATTTCACCTAACCAGTCATAGGCCATATTTAGAGCCAACCAAGATAATGACTGTGATTAATGTAGTTAAAAGTTAGTGTGTGTACAGCACTTAAAATGCCTTCCTGCTGGTGCAGTATTTTTCCTCCCAAAAGTGACTGGAAAGGAATTTCCCCTATCCTGCCAGTTTAAACATGGGCTTTATTCTGATGCTTGCATGTGGAATGACTTACAAGAGGCTCTTTTACTTTACAGAGACGGAAGGCTTCAAAATTGACACTATGGGAACCTACCATGGAATGACTTTGAAGTCTGTAACGGTAAGTTAAAAAGCATTTCTGAAATGTAGTATGCCTCAGTGACAGCATATATAAATGTTTCAGGTTTACTTTGCCTGTGCCTCTCAACAGGGTTGTTGTTTGTTTGTTAGCAGCGTTAATGAGAAGTCAGTGTCTGATTTTTTAAAACCTGGGGAATGCACTGATTGTGTATAAATTGAAGAGCTCTTTTTTTTTTTTTTTTTAAGATTGTTCGTAACCCTAGGTAGTGGCTAATACTTTGCCTACATTAGAAAGGGTTTGCCAGGATAGCTATACCGGCAAACTCCCCTACTGGAGATGCAGATGATATCAGTAATTCTTTTGCCAGTATTGCTTATACTAGTTCGTCTAAATGATAGGAGTTATACCAGCAAAAGGTCTTTTTTGTTGGTCTGTGTCTGCCCTAAGGTTTTTGCTAGAATAGCTATGTTGGTTAGTGGTGTAACATGTCAGCAAAACTTTGAACTGTGGACTTGGAATATTGCCTCACATCCAACTTTTTGTTTGGATTTAATTTAGTGATGGTAGAGTTCATTGACCTCTGCAGTACTTGTTTAAGCTTTTTCCTCCATCTAGCCTGGTGAGATTGATGACCATATGTGCCAAATGACTTGATTTATCTTTTTTAATGTGGATTGCTGTACATACAGATGAGAAAGCAGAGACCCTCAACCAGACTTTTATTTTGTGTTTGTCTTAAGTTGTCTACTTATATGGAAGTTGGTTGAACATTCTCAAACAAATGTTGTTTTGATCTGCTTATAAGTAGGATGGATGCCACAAAGCTAACATAAAGGCCTCATTAAGACTTTTGCGATCTGTATACCTATGTAAATCTGTTGAATAGAAAGCCCTAAACATTCTTCTAAATCTTTGCACCTATGCCTACTGTGCACTCATAATTTGAACATAAAATAATGCCTAGAATGTAAATGTTTCAAAACTAATTGGTTCTTATTTGAACTTTTTCCTTTGTCTAATAAAAACTGTTTTGCCATTGTTGTCCTCCAATCTGAAAACACTGGCATCCAGTTCATTTTTTAATATTTAATTTTAAGTAATGAATCCATTTGGTGCCAAAAGTCCTGCCTTTTAGATGAATTCAAAATGCATTGGTGTGTAGAATTAATGGGGGGAAATGTGGCTGCTTGAATCAAAGGCCTTGTGTTACAGTGGTGCTTGTTAGGCTAGCTCCAGTGAAGGGTCTAGCAGCACTAGGTTACTAAACAGATTTTCAGGGTGTAATGTCTGTTTCAAATCGTCATGTTGTGACTTGGCAAACAGGTTGCCTGCTTGTTGTTCTGTTTAAAAAAAAAAAAGTTTCTATTATGTTGTTCAAAGCTTTAGCTAAACTAGGGTTAATTAAAATAAACAAAAAATCTTCATTTGCAATTAGTCAGGAAAGTGACTCTAGAAATATAGCTTTGCATGGCTTCATATCAAAGTTCTGCATCCAAAAGTTTAAGGCATTTTTTCCCCCCCTGATAATCCCACTTTATAAATTCAACACAGGATCTATAGTTTTAAGACACTTTGAACTGAAATCTTGAATACAAGTTGCTAAATTGAATTCCTTTGGCTTTTTTCCCCGACAAGCTCTTCCAATGAAGAAAAAAGTTTCACAGTTTCCAAAAACAAAACAAAACAAAAAAACTAATGAAACTAAAACTGGTTCTTTACTTAATATAATCTAGAACCTTTTGGAATAATAACATTTTAAGAAACTGGATTATTATGGGACTACACAGAAGATCTTTATAGTGTCATGTGAAGCAATAAAATCTCATCTGCCATTTTAGAATTACTCCATCTAAGAATCAAGTTCTGTGTTACCTTTAGAGTCTTATTTTCCACCAGAAATGTCAGACTTTTCTTTAGTTTAAAAGCTGAATCTGAGAGTTGTGGTGGAATCCTGGATTTGTGTTATGAATGTAGAGGAAATAATTGTTACTTAAGTGGTGCAGAAATATTACTATATGCATCTCTCTCCAAGCTTGATTTCATTTAAGTGAGTGGCATGGTTTGAAGGAGATTGTAACAATACCCATAGTCAGACACCACCAACCTGTCAAGTTTGTGACTTTTTTTGAGTTTCACTCTTCCTTTTCAGTCCTGTTTCTTCTATTTTTCACACAGTACTGGAAGAAATCAGACTGCCAGGGAATTGAAACATGTTCTGCACATTTAAAAAATAAAATAATGCAGTAATTTGCTCCCAACAAGTTGAATGAAAAAATAATAAATATGCATTAGAATACTTGGTCAATCCTCACTTCTGGGAAAAATGCTGAAATCTGATGTAAAGCATACTGCAGCAAGGTAGTAGAATCTCTTGATTCTCTTCACTCATAGCATCCTTGATTTGTTTCTATTCTGGCTTCCATATGTGGAATGGAGGAGATCACTGACTACCTTGCGAAGACTGTTCCTCCAGTTGATTCTCTGAGCACAACTGGGTGTTGAACACTGTTGACTACATGATCTAACCTTGATTTATCAACGGGGCGGCTCCGGGCATCAGCACGCCAAGCGCGTGCCTGGGGCAGCAAGCCACGGGGGGTGCTCTGCCGGTCGCCGCAAGGGCGGCAGGCAGGCTGCCTTCGGCGGCGGACCCTCTGCAGGCACACCGGTCCCGTGGCTTTGGCGGACCTCCCGCAGGCGTGCCTGTGGAGGGTCCGCCGGTCCCACGGCTTTGGCGGACCTCCCGCAGGCAAGCCGCCGAAGGCAGCCTGCTTGCCGTGCTTGGGGCGGCAAAATGCCTAGAGCCGTCCCTGTTTGTCAAGTACTAAATTGGTGAGCTGGGCACACTTCTCATGGTTTTTGTTCTTCAATCCTTGATTTGTATAGTGCAGATGCATCCGAATACAGTTTCCTCAGTTCCTTCTCTTCAGTGATTCTCAAACTTTTTTGTTCTGTGAACCACTTTGTGATACCAGCACTTCCTTTTTCTATCCCCGCTGGTATTAGTTCCCAGCAATTTTCATCTCACAACTATAAAGGACTTGACAGATCTCTGGTTGTTTCTGGGCCATAATGTGGAACCCAGCTCTCTGTAGTAATTTGCCCACCTCTGACATTTTAGAAATGCAGCTTAAAATCCTACCTTTTCTGTGCAGCTTGTAATCCATATACAGTTGTCCATTTTTCTCGTAGGCTTCTTACTATTATGAATTTTGAGTTTTTCTTAGTTTGTCTCTCCCACCTGCTCTCATCTTCCTGTTGTAACTGCTTTGCATTGCTTTATATGAAACTCTCAAAACTATCGAGTATGAATATACTGAAACTGCTCTCTGGATTGTAACTGATATTTGAGAGACTCTAGATGCTTGCATTTTTCTACAAATAAACAAAACTACATTTTTACTGCTGCTTTGTAAGTGGTGTTGGAAGCTCAGTTAGAATTCAAAATTTGTAACAAAATAGATTGTGAATAGTGGGCTTTTTTGAAGTAGTGTCAGCTAAAATCTGTGCTGCTGGCAGTTCTTTTCTGTAGTAGGGAAGTTGGCAAGAACTGACTTTCTGTAATGAATTTTTATTGCTAAACCATGAAGTTCATTATTTCTGTTGGTGAATTGATTACAGTAACAGAACTTCTTCAGGAGTGATCCTTTTTCTTACCTGCCACATCTCCCCATTTTCCTGGGATGGTTCAAATTGATTGGTATATTGAAATACCAATAAACTACTGGTATTAACATTGATATATTTAGTTATCCAACAGTTTATACTGCAAACTGGACAGCACCTTCATTGTGTCTTAGAAACACATCACCTTCCATCCTACCTATAGGTTTCACTGCAAACCGTAATCTCATGTACTGGTTTTATTATTATTTTTTTTCATTTTAAAATGGGAAATGCTCACTGTCAAGGTAATTAGGGTAGGGTCAGTGGAAACATGAATATGGAAGATGATCATATTGGTAGTCCTACCTCTATCTCATGTATACAGTGTTGGATGATAGCTGGCATTTGTTCTCCCAGTGAATGCTGAGGAAGAATTCCCCACATTTTTAAGCTTGTACTATTAAGAGTACAAACATACTTGTTTAAAATGGACACAAAATATACCTGATGCTTTTTTATTCTGACCTTGTTAAAGGAAGGATGCTCAGCTGAAAGCCAAGCTAGTGCCATCTAGTGAAAACCTAAACAATAGTTTGACCTTTACATTGCATTAGATATAATGAAACTGAATTCTGGACTAATAGTATTGCTGTAACCAGAAAAGATGAAGCCCTTAGCTGTCATCACAGCTTGACATGGTTGTAAAGGTCAGCACAAAAGAGCTGTCTGATGACTCATCGTGGAATATTGGAGTAATGAGAGTTGCTTGTGATTTGCATGTACAATAAAGTTGGCTTTTGCTTTTCCCTTGATGAGGACGTGCTCTGTATTGACCATATGCACATATGAAGAACAGTTACTTGTCCAGGACAAAGACGAGGCTTAGTCAGTGTGACCGAAGTTTTTACCTATAGCTGACTTCCGTGCCACTATGTTTTTCTTCTCCTGTGTCCTGGTTTTTCTCCTTCCCTTCACATAAGCGTATTGGTAAATTGTATAATCCTGTATCAAATAATAACCTTCTCTTTC
This sequence comes from Mauremys reevesii, assembly GCF_016161935.1. Classification (NCBI taxonomy): domain Eukaryota; kingdom Metazoa; phylum Chordata; order Testudines; family Geoemydidae; genus Mauremys; species Mauremys reevesii. The sequence continues at coordinate 61,669,175 of NC_052630.1, forward strand.
AAATATAGCAGTCCCATTAACTGGATTGGCAAGGGTCTAAACTGGGTCTCCTTATCAGTACCACCATCCGAAACAGGGCCACATCTTGGTATGAAAATTGTATGGTGGGCCATGAATGCTCACAAAATGGGGGTTGGGGTGAAGGAGGGGGTGTGGACTCTGGCTGGGGGTGAGGGCTCTGGGTTGGGACCAGAAATGCGGCGTGCAGGGTGTGGGAGGGGGCGGAGGTGGGACCGGGGAAGGCTCCGGCTGGAGGTGCAGGCTCTGGGGTGAGGCTGGGGATGAGGGATTTGTCGTGTATGAGGGTGCTCCAGGCTGTGACCAAGGAGTTCAGTTGGTAGGAGCGGGATCAGAGCTGGGGCAGGGGGTTGTGGTATGGGGGGGATGAGGGCTCTGGCTGGGGGTGTGGACTTTGGGGTTGGTCCAGAAATGAGGAGTTCAGGGTGCGGGGGTGGGGGGGATTCTGGGCTGGCACAGGGGGTTGGGGTGCAGGAGAGGAATCAGGGCTAGGGCAGGGAGTTGGGGCGTGAGAGGGGATCAGGGATGCAGGCTCCGGGCAGCGCTTACCTGAAGCAGCTCCTGGAAGCAGTGGCATGTCCCTCCTCCAGCTCCTATGCAGAGGTGCGGGCAGGCGGCACTGCGTGCTTCCCCGTCTGAGACATCGCCCCTGCAGCTCCCATTAGTCGCATTTCCCAGCCAATGGGAGCTGCAGGGGTGGTGCTTGGGGTGGGGGCAGCGCACGCAGCCCCCTGGCTGTCCCTAAGCATAGGAGCCGGAAGGGGGACATGCTGCTGCTTCCCGGAGCCTGGGCACGTGCACGTGGAGCAGCTTCGGACCCAGCTCCCTGGCTGGAGCGCTGTTCACCACAATACCTTGGAAGATGGCCAGCAGGCTGTAGGTGCTCAGGAGCCCTCGGGGTTGTTGCATAGCTGCAGAGCCCCAGACTCCACTCCCCAACAGGAGCTCCAGGGCTGGTTTAAACCAGATGGAGGGTCGGATGTTGCCCACAGCCTGTAGTTTGACCATCCCTGGTCTGAGACATGGTTTTCAATTTTTCTATAGGCAGATTAGACCTGCATGTTTATTTTCATAGTGGGTGTAACAGATTCTATTTTTTGCCTTTCCTAGATTTTAGGGACCTAAGGCTTAATTCTTCTGTTTATCTATGCTTCACAGGCTATGATTTCTGCAGGAAATCTGTTTATTTGACTGCTAGTGTTGGAGGCTGTCACTGAAGGTCATATTCAGCTACAACCATTGTTAACACTCCTCTCCCTTGGGAACCTCTGCTAGAAGGCATGGATTGGCCACATCATAGTTGTCTACATGTCCTTGATGTGAGACACTTGGTCAGTTGAGCTGGTTTTACACAAGTCCTGTTGGCTAGCTAGGTTTTAGTCAGTTTGGACTATTTTGCTAATAGCAAACTAAAATGTAAACCTCTGCAGTGTAGACAAATATATATGTTCTACACTTATTAAGAAATCCTAGTTTGTAGGAAAGAAGCCTTCTTTTTAAAGCTTCTAAATTATCTCTTTTAAAAATTATTTTTCCAGTGCTGACAGGCTAGTGTCCAGTTTTCTAGATTAAAATAGTTGGTGTAAAAGATATCCATATTTGTAAAGATTTTTTAGCAGTTAGTGATACTTGAAAGTCCAGTTGTGATATTTGTTTGACTATCTGTCAAGGACTAAAGTTACCCAAATAGAGCTTTTGGTCCATGGGTAATGTTTTCAAAATGAAGTTAGTACATTATACAGTCTATACAGGGGGGAAAAAAAATCACTTTAGGATAAACTTGTACTGGTAGGTAAACTGTACTTTTGACAATTATTTTGGAAGAATCTGAATATTGGCTAAACTCCACTACATTCGGAAGCATTTTTAGATCAGTTTCGGTTTGATGTTCAAGAACTGAGACTTGACTAAGTTAAGGTTTAAATTATCAAAGGATTTTGATGCCCCTCCCTCCAAGAAAATAAAAAAAATCCTCGACTTTGTCATATAGTAGAATCTCAATTATACAAAATCCAGTTAACAAAGGTTATCTGAAGATCCAATAAGTAGGGCATCGCAGTGTCTCCCTCATGGATTATTATGTGATGGGCTAAAGAAGGTTAAGAGAGGAGCTACTGGATTCCCTAAGGCTGGCATGTGAGGGGGTCATTGAGGTTGGGGAAGAGGTGCAACATTATGTGCACGTACAGACTTTGCATGGAAGATTTGGGTAATTGAGTAAATCATGAGATGCTGGTCAATTAATTAAAAGGAAGTACACCTCTACCCCGATATAATGCGATCTGATATAACATGAATTCGGATATAATGTGGTAAAGCAGCGCTCCGGGGGGCGGGGCTGCGCACTCCAGCGGATCAGAGCAAGTTAAATATATTGCGGTTTCACGTATAACGCAGTAAGATTTTTTGGCTCCCGAAGACAGTGTTGTATCGGGGTAGAGGTGTACTCAGAGGAAATAAAAGAACACAATGCATCTCGGTACCAAAACGGAGATTAAATGCATGTCTGAAATGAAGCATTTCCATCAGTAGGATTTAGGACTGTAGTGGTGTAAAAATGTAAATATGTGTGATTTAATTTTCATTGCATATGTGATTTTAAAAATTAAATTAAAACTACTGCTTCCAGGCATTGCTCCCCTGAAGAGGCCACCCAGCATGATGCAAGCGCTCACGCTGTTGCTGCCTATCAAAAAGGCAAGTTGTTGTGCTCCCCAGCAGTGTAAAACAAACAATTATACAGGATTTTCAGAAATATAATCAAAAGGATACAAATCCATCCTCATCAATTTTTTATAAAATTGTTAGCTTCAACCCAGAGGGCAATACAAGCTTTTTAAAAATGTTAGTTTTAAAATTAGAATCGTGCCCTGTGCAAGATCTCCTGCATGTGAATGGATTGAATGTAGGTAAATTAACCCATTAGCTGCTTGCAGGTACTTTAAAACTGTGTGAGAGAAGCATTTGGTGGGATTTTATGTTTGGTATAATATTATTTTTACCTGTTTCAAATAAATGGGTAAATTGTAGCATCTTCCTCAGATTTCTTTTAAAGTTAGTCATTTACCATGAAACAAACATGCGGTGGCACGGGGCCCCCAGTGCGAGGGGGTCTTTCAAAATACAGGACAAATATCTGACAACCTGTCCCCGAGTCCTGGTTGGCAGCGCAGCAGGGCTCAGGCAGGCTGGCTGCATGTCGTGGCCAGTGGCCCCACGTTGCTCCCGGAAGCAGCCGACTGCTGGCACGTCTCTGCGCGCCCCTGGCGGGGGCAGGAGGTGGCTCCACGCACTTCCCCCATCCAAGGCAGCGCACAGAGACCCACTACCTCCCTTTCCTCAAGGGGCATGCAGAGATGTGCCAGCAGCAGGGCTAATGCGGCTCCCTTCCTGCTCTGCCTCCCTTCCTCTGTGCCGCTTTGCTCCTGGAAGCGGCCAGCATGTCCCTGTGGCCCCTGGGAGGGAATGGGGGTTTCAATGCTCAGTGCCCCTACCCTGAACGCTGACTCTGCAGCTCTCATTGGCCAGGAACTGTGGCCAATGGAAGCTGCGGGGGCGGCGCCTGTGGGCAGCAGCATGTGGAGACCCACTCCCCCTCAGCCTAGGAGCAGCTGCTGGAGGGGTGTGTGTGCCGGTCACTTTGGGAGCCACACTGCCTGAGGTAAGCACCGCCCAGCTCCCACACCCCTGCACCCAGCCCAGAGCCTGCACCCCACACCCAAACTTCCTCCCAGAGCCCAGACCCCAACCCCCAGCCTAGAGCCCACACCCAGCACCCAAACTTCCCCCCAAAGCTCACACTCCAACCACCTATCCCAGCCTAGAGCCTGCACCCAGCACCTAAGCTTCCTCCCAGAGCCTGCCCCCCGCACTCCCTCCTGCACCCCAACCCCCTGCCCCAATCAAGGTACCTCACTTTATTTTCATTTACTTCCCATTACTTATAATATAGGAGCAGGATGAAGGAAAAAAAAATGGAAAAACAATGGGGATGGGGAGTGAGATAAGAGAATGTTCTTTTTCTTGGCTGGATCTCAAGGGGGGGGGACCCTGAAAATGAAGCTGCACACAGTGCCTGACTAACACTAAATCCACCACTGAAATTAGTGTTTAACACTAGAAAAGGAATAGCCACTTACAAAACTATTTGCGTGTGGGTTACACAAGATTTTTATATTATAAAATGGATTGCGACGATGGGGGAGGGAGACTCAAAGAGTGGGCCATTAAACAATAGATGTTTTGCTGTCTTCTCACTGAAATTAAGCACAGTTGGCTTGCAATCTTTATGTAACAATCTGGTCATTGTTCTCTGTACAAGTATAACCTCAGTCCAGTGTCTCTTGTGTGTGGTGAACTGTGTTCTGTAAATTACCTGGTGTGGACATAATGGTAATGTGTTTTGTAACTGTAGCATTTTTAGTCCTGCATTAGTCAAGTTTAACCATAGAAACAGGAAAAAACAATCATTGAAGTGGCTGACTGGTATTTAAAGGTGCACGGTTATATAGGTCAGGCCCATAATATAGGTTTTGGGTATCTTTTTTTTAAAATGAAAACATAGCCTAGTGAAAATTCTTTTTCTTTAAATTTCTTTATATACTATTTTATGCACCAGATGACTTAACTCCAAAGCGGAGAATAGAAAAGGTACAACAAAGTTCTTTTGGCACTACTTCCGACTTGGATGAAATGCCTAGCGCAAAAATGTATAAGGCAGGCCTTGTATAAATAGCAGTCTAAATAGAAACGTTAGACACAGAGTAGGAGGGCAAATAGGGTCTTGCTCAAGGTTACAGGACAGGGCATTGGGTGAAGCTGGGGATTGTACATTTGCCTATCTAGGACAATGTTACCTTTCAAATGTAAACCTAAACTAACTGCTTCTATATAACTTGGAAGAGAAAACTGACCAGAAAACTATAGCAGACCATTTTTATATTCTGGCGTGTGAACCATCAATTCACAATAAGTAATATATTGTAACATTTTTTGTTTCTATAAATCAGGGGTGGGACCAACTTTTTGGCCTGAGGGCCACATCGGGGAATAGAAATTGTATAGCAGGCCATGAATGCTCACAAAAATGGGGTTGGTGTACGGGAGAGGGTGAGGGCTCTGGTTGGGAGTGCGAGCTGTGGGGTAGGGCTGGGGGTAAGAGGTTTGGGGTGCAGGAGGGTGCTCCAGGCTGGGAATGACGGGGTTTGGAGAGCAACAGGGGGATCAGGGCTGGTGCAGGGGGTTGGGGCATGGGGAGAGGCTCAGGAGTGCAGGCTTCGAGTGGTGCTTACCTCAAGCATCTCCCGGAAGCAGTGGCATGTCCCTTCTCTGGCTCCTACACGGAAGCTCGGCCAGGTGGTTCTGCATATTGCCCCATCCGCAGGCACCACCCTAGCAGCCCCCATTGGAGTGCCGGAAGGGGCCATTGGAGCAAGTAGGAGCCGGAGCGGGTCCATGCCGCGGCTTCCGGAAGACGCGTGCTGTGGCCCCGACCCAGCGCCCTGGCTGGAGCGCTGGAGCACTGGAGTGGCCCCCAACCCAGCGCCCTAGCTGGAGCACTGGAGTGGCCCCCAACCCAGCATCCTGGCTGGAGCACTGGAGCGGTACCAAGCTGCATGGTTTGCCCCTCCCCCTTCCGACCCAGCGCCCCGGCTGGAGCACCGGAGTGGGGAAAGCTCCAGGCCCTGCTCCCCAGCTCGCAAGCTGGAGCTGGCCCACGGGCCGTAGTTTGCCCACCCTTGCTATAAATAAAAATACAGTCTCCGCCCCAAAATGCTTATGAGAGTAAATAGGAGTGTCCAACGGACTTAATCGTTCTCAGGTTTTATCAGAATCATGTGAAACCACCCCATGTGATGCGATCTTAATCTTCAGAGTAAATAGCCACAGTATTGGACAGACAGTTTTACTCTTCCCTGGGACTCATCAAGCTCCTAACCTTTTTCTTCTTGAGCCAGCATTTCAAATGTTTCCCATGACAGCCATAATGTTCTTGGTAACCAGAATAATTTTTTTAAAGTTAAATGTAACTACCTTCAGTAAATTCAAATTCTGTCATAAAGTCCTGCAGTTTTTCATCATTCTCGTAGTATTTTTAGCTTTCCCAAGACTAGGTAATTTGAAATAGTGTTATGGTTCTGTGGATGTCGGATTACATGAACAAGTTTTCTTTTAGCTAGAATGCACTCAAACAGGCAATTGTGTTTTTAAGTTGTTTAATAAGATGAAGAAGCAGCATATGCGGGTGTTACTTTGAAGAAAGTCAGTTAAAAGTTGAATAATGCAGTCCACAAATTTTCATGTAGGATAGCTTTCAAATCATGTACAGATGTGGCAAGGCATGTTGTGTTGGGCTACTGTTTTGACTTGGTGACAGTGCACTACACACAATAGTGTTGTTTGTTTTGTTCCTCAAAAAGGGATGCATTTTATTTTGAGATAATTGTTATAGGAATTTGCAGATCTCCACTAGCCCAAAGTGGGTGTTGACAGATATGGCAATTTCCTGCATATCCTTGCAAGACCTTATTGTTTGGGGTCCGTTATAGTAAATGCCAAGTTTATGTACTGTTGCTGGCTGGGATTACATGTAACTTCTCTAGTGGGGAGAAATGATGTGAGACTTGGAAATTCAAAGGACTATATTGAAAATGTGACTAAATTGAAAATGGATTTTTGGCACATAAGTGTTAAGTGGATTTCTTGAGGAGTGCCTAGGGGGGAGATTAATGCAAATTCCCTTACACATACACGCCTCTAGTTATGCAAAAATTCTGCCTTTTGAAACTACATCCTGGCCATGGGTCTTTGTTGATTACCTTTTCCAAGAGACTGGAGAATAAAGGCCTGAGCTGTATAAACAGCTTATCTGTCCAGCCTTAATTATTGTTCTGAATCAGACAGTTATGAACCTGTAGCCACGGGGAAAAGACATGTTTGTTTGTTTTTTGAAGGACTGAAACCTACTAGAGCTTTTGTTGGAATCAGGGTTGACCTCTGGTAAGCCTTTTAACATGCATGTAGGTTCTTTTATGGTTTTTAATGTTTTCTCTGTAATGCTTTCACCTTAAAAATAAGTGTGCTTGCTTACAAAACGCTGTCTCATATATTATAATTGCAGGCAATATGCTATTCATCTCCTTTGGAGAGAAAGCAAAGCACAGATGCTGGTCTGTTTAGGCAATTGAGCTGTGGGAGTATCATAGTCTAGGCAGGGTACTGTGCAGCCTGGAAAATCAAAATCAGGAGGGAGAGAGGTGCAGATCTCGTTTCATGAGGTGATGGCTGGGAACCAGCGACCTTTAATTGTGTGCCCTCGAGGGAGGATGGAGGGGCATATTGGTGCAGTTACCTTGAAACTGTAACAGGTATCAGATGACTACATAATGTGTGTGATGTAGAATTATCTTTTTTCTCATAAAGAAAGGCACAATAGGTTTGGTTTTCCAAAGAATAGAAAAATATACTGGGAAGATTTTCAGAAGGTTATTTTGCGAAATTTCAGTGCTGGTTGATTATCAGATTTTACTCTGACCCCAAATAGTTATGTTGAACATCTTGTAGAAATGTTAATATATAGGGTGATGTTTGTAAAACATTATTCGTTTAGCGTATCAGTTGAACTTGAGCTACAGAAGTTGAGTTATTTTTAATTTGTATGTAGTTGAATCACATGCATTTCATATGGCTTAACCGGTAAACCTTCTTGTCAATGTATTTTCTCCTACAAATTACCTTTCCTCCTTCAGAATATATAATAGTTCGGTCTCCATATGGCAGGTTCTTGTCAGAGATTCAAATATCTAACAGAAAAGACAGGGAAAGAAGAGCTTGGATATCATGTAGTGTACTGATTCATTTTAAATTTTCTGTTCAGATACAATATGTAGCTTTTATGATTTACAGTCTCAGAAAACTTAGATGTGAGCATATTTGTAGCAGCTTTCTTATCCCTGCCTAACAGTCCTCACTGTGAAATGTTTAACATTTTCTATGGGAAACCCATGAAATCAGTAATTTATTTCTAAGTAGTACACATGGGCCTATTGCTTACAGTATATTAGTTGAAGTATAAAGTATAATTCACATGGCAGTTCTATGAATTGCTTTAACAAATTGGAGGTAATTACCCATATTGTTGTGGTTTTTAAAATTATCTAGCAGTAGTATCAATGGGCTTCAGTGAAACTCAGCCCCAGTATGCTAGCTACTGAACCAACCTATAGGAAGACACAGAGCATGTCTAGACTGTAGCTTGAAATATAATTTTGAGCTAGCGTAGATATACCTGCACTAGCTCTGATTCAGCTAGCATGCTAAAAATAGTAATGTAGCTGCAATGACATGAGCAGTGGAATGGGTTTGCTACCCTAAGTACTATCCCATATGAATCCCTATATAGTTGGCGTGGCTAGCCTGTCCCACTGCTTGCGCTGCTGGGACTGCACTGCTGTTTTCCAGGTAGATTGGAGCTAGCACAGTTATGTTTACCAGAGTTGGAAATTACACTTCCAACTCCAGTGTAAACATACCCACAGTCCCTGCCCTGAGGACTTTATAAATCTAATTCAAGACAAGATACAAGTGTAGCAAACAGTAAATGGGAAGGGAATTGTAGTGAGAAGTGAGGGAGTCAGGAGGGTAGATTGGAGGGAGGGATGTCTGGACAGAGGACATATAAGAAAGTGAGGGCAAAGATTAGGAGGACAAAACTAGGTGACTTTTCGGTAAGATGATGATAGTAGTAAATGTAGGGCAACTGCTAAGTGAGTCAGTTTGATGGTGGAGATGGTTGGACCTGTTGCTCACCCCTGGGATTGTGTGTCAAAGACTAAAAATGCCATACTAGCAAAGATATGGTTTATAGCTTGAACTTGCGAAGGCTTCTGAAGTGCTGGTCTTGTGAAGAACCAGTAATGTTGAAGGGGAAGTGTGCAAAATGGAGTATCTGCTCCCAGAAGCTGTGAAGAGCCTTCTCTCTGGCTCTTATGGAGTGGTTTGTTACCGTGTGGGTAACTGTTCTGTTTTAACATGAGTAGAATAGACAAGATGGTTTTGTTTTACAAAACAGTAAGTGTATCATGGTCAGAAATCAGTTACTTACTGAAATATCTCATTGTCTCATCTTATTATTACATGAAACTCATTTGTTTCAGGATATGCTCCCCTTCCCATTTCATGCCAGGTGCCCAGCTCTAAAGGCAGCGTCACCGCCAGCAGCAGTGCCAGAAGTAAGGGTGGCATGATGTGGTATTGCCACTTTTTCTTCTGCACCCCTACCAGTAGCCAGCAGAAGTGAGGGTGATAATACCATACCACCCTTGCTTCTGTGCTACTCCTGGCAGAGGTGTTGCCTTTAGAGCTGGGTGCCTGGCCAGCAGCCGCTGCTCTCTGGATGCCCAGCTCTAGAGGCCGCACCGTAGCTAGCAGCTGCACAGAAGTAAGGGTGGCAGTACCATGAAATTGACCAAAATGGACCATGAATTTGGTACCGCCCTATTCATAAGATACAAATACTCTTTAACATTCATGTAAAATGACTGATCTGAGGGGAACTTCAGTATGGCTGACAAGTGTTAGTGATATGTGCTGTGGAGGACTTTTAAACTATAAGAACATTCCTAGAAACCACTACTTACTGAGATAACTATCAAAGTAATTTTATTATTTTTTAATTTTGATCCATACTTAATTACTATTTTTTATTCTTTCTTTTAAACACAAGTCTCCCTCCCTGTATATTCTAGAGCAAGGAATCTGGAGCGTGCACTGCATTTCAGTTCATTTTAATCCTGTTTGCTAGTTAACGTTGGGGAGCTATTGGCTGTTGGGCAAACAAATTGCAGCGTTAGTGTTGTCAGTCTAGTTATGTCTTAAGAAAATGAGTTAACATGTTCTGTTTCTATTTTTATTTATAAAACTCAGTGGAATACTTCTGGGCAAAATGTGCTTTATAATACACTTTGTTCCTAATATTCTATTGCTTGTGTTCTAGTTAATTTAACTAACTGCTGATAATATATATAGTTACCTCATGTGGGCATATAAATTACCTTGTAATTTAGTGTGGTGTTACATGCTGTTACAGTACAGTATAACTTAAAGAATTTCAGATCCTGAAAATCTCACTTTATGCTTTACTGCCTGGAAAAAAAATCCAACTGTGTCTAGACTTGGACAGAAAGACTTACAGAAGATCACGTGTATTAAAGCAGTAAAAATGATAGATAACAATAAATCTCAAACTTATTCAGTGTATTACCTTATTTTCAGCCTGCTTAAAAGACTGGTCTTTTCCAAGAATTTCTTCCAGTTCTTACATATTTCACCTTTAAAATTTAAATCTGCAAATGAGAATACTTGCACAATTAACTTCTTCCATTGGGTTTACAGGCACAATACTCGAGTACCTGTAATTCAAAATAGAACAAGTTAATAGATGCAAATTGCATGAAAGGAAAGCCCCTTCAGAAATCTTGTCCCACTATGATTTTGGTACATAATAAGGATTTATCAAGGCCAGATTTCATATGAGTGTATATCTGCACTGTCTAACAGAAATGCAGTCAGGCCAGTGTAAGGTCAGAAGGTGCCCTAAGCTGAATTTTGGATATGATCTTTCATTTCAGCAGACTCCTATCTTTTTTTTCATTTGATAGAATCTTGTTTGGGGTCTTACTTTACTTTATGCTCTTTAAGGCTACCTGCCCTTACCTTCAATGTTAAATTAATTCACATATGAATAGTAATTCCATATGGTCATTATAAGGTGTGTAATTAAAAAAAAAAAGCATGCTGAGAATACATCTTAATAGGTTGTAAAATATATTTGTTTCTTAAATGGAAATGGTGCACAAGATCCAGAAAACTGTTTGCTGTTTGTTTATATCAAGTGTAAATGCATCAGGTAATAGAAATAGTTGATACTCATCTTGTATTCCAAATGATTAAGTCAAGAATTTCTTACCCTTATTAAACAGAGGTTGTTAGTGTACAAATGTTTGTGAAGGCCTTCTCAGTTATGGCGCTGTATATATTTAAGAAAATATATGTAAGATTATGTTGAGACTTCAACGAATTAACACTTTTATTTTACTTGTACTTAACACTTCATGATTTCTTCACATAAACTTTTGAATGCTTTCTGCATCTTGTTTGAAAATTCCACTTCATCATTAAGCAAACTCATATATATCCCATATTGAAATGTGTTCTCTGTATGCAGATGCATTGATAATACTACATCATATGCCAAATGTCTAAACAGTCACACTTTTATTTCAGTAATATACTGTTAAGTTTTGTGAGAAAACATAACTACTGACTCTTGTGCTTGGCTGACAGAGCTTGCTGTGTTCTCAATTAGAGTTGCCCAGATGTAGAACACTTACTGCTTTCTCCCATTAGTAATTTAAATCTTTAAAAAAGGGGTTTGTTACTAGTATTCCGTGGCAAATGCAGCAGAATTTTTTTCGTTGATGTAAAATTATTTTTCTTTAACTTTAGTCAAATTCAAAGCAGTTATCTGTTGTCTGAATTGAATTTGGAGGAAAGGGAAACAAAGTACGTTCTCTCGCGTCCGTAAGTGGCTGGATGGTGTTTCAATGGCCAACCTAAAGAGGGTTGGAGCCATTTACATTCCCAAAATATTGTCTCTCTGGATGGCCTGCTCTCCTCCAAAAATCTTCTGTAATTTTTTTTTGTAGAATGAAGATTAAAGTTTTCTGAGTTGCTTTTAAAGCTCCTGTTTTCTCTTTTGAACAGTATGATGTTTCTTTTCTTTCTTCCTTCTGTTTTCCACAGTTTACTCGCTTTACTGCTCAGTCCATAGTGAATTTGTTTTACATTAGTGTAAATTTAGGCTTGTTACTGTAGATTGGCAGCTCATCACTATATAAAACAAAATACAAAGTCTTAACAACTGGTTCCCTCCTCACCCCCACAAGAGGGTCGTGGCCTGCCCCCGCCCCCTGGGATTCCTGCCCCATCCACCTCCCCATGTTCCTTGACGCCCCCCTGGGATCCCTGCCCCATCCAACCCCCTTCCCTGTCCGCCTCCTGCTGTCCCATCCAACCCCTCCTCTCATTTCTGATGGCCCCCCGTGCCCCATCCAACCACCCTCCCCTTCCTGACTGTTCCCCCAAGCCCCTTGCCCCCATTCAACCTCTCTTTTCCCCGCCCTCTGACCGCCTTGACCCCTATCCACCCCCCCACCCCAACCACCCCTCCAAACTTCCCTGCTCAATCAGCCCCCATCCCCCAGCTCCCTGCCCCCTTACCGCGCTGCCTGGAGGTGGCTGGTGGTGCTACAGCCGCACCACTCAGCTGGAGCTGGACCACACCGCTGATGCGCAGCGCCTGGAGCACTGGGTCAGGCCGAGCTTGCAGCCCCTCCCCCCCTTCCCGCAAATCAGCTCTTTGTGCGGGAAGCCTGGGAGGGCTGAGAAGCAAGTGGCGGCTTCACGCTCAGGCCCGCGGAGGTGAGCTGGCGTGGGGAGTGGTTCCCCTGTGTGGCCCCCCACCCCTGGTTACCTGCTGCGGCATGGCCATGAACAGCTGATTTGCAGGAAGTGTGGAGGAGGGGGAGAAGCAAGGCGGAGGATTTAGGGGAGGAGGCGGAGTGGAGGTGAGCTGGGGGCGGGGCGGGGAGCTGGAGCACCCATGGGGGTTGGCACCTAAGGTGCCACTTGTGGATAATGTGCTCCCCCAGCGGGCCCCCCCCAGCTACGCTCCTGGGTCACTTCAACTTACCAGTTGTTAAATTTAGAAGCCTGCGTGGGACAACCGGTTCTAAACCGGTGTCTAAATTTCATAACCGGTTCCCACTAACCGGCTCCAACTCACCATTGGTTTTATAATCATTTTACTCTGATAGTGCTTCATTAGATGGATTTTCTAAATAGGCTTTTTCTATATATTTAGTCTGAGTCTGTGTATCAATTTCTTTACAGGTCTTTCTCAATAGATTTTTCTTTTAGTGTTGTTCCTCTTGTGTATGCTGGTACAGCCCTGGCTGAGCTCCTACTTGTGGAGAAATACAGAAATATCATGTGGATCCCATTCTCTATTTAAAAATTCCAAAAAACCCACCAAGACCAAAAATTTGACAATCATTGATGTTAATTGTAAAATATATTTGGCAAAAAAATTGCACCGCATATAACACATTAGTAGAAATTGTTTACCACTAGTATTCATTAAAAATATGCACATAATGAATTGGAGATACAGCCCATGTGTTAGGCGTTGTCTGCATTGGGACTTCAGCTACTAGTGAAGCTGCTATTTATACTGGTACAATTTATCTCAGTTTGAAACTGAGGTAAGCTGCACATGTGCAAGTTGCACTGCACCAGTATAAATGGTTTCTAGCTTACGAGTTTGCATTGGCACAGCTATTTTGGTGGCTAAAATCCCACTGAAAAGGCCTCGGGTTTTGCAAATGTCTCTAATTGAGTTAGTTTTCAGCTCTAAAACGTAATTAATTTCTTTGTTGGAAGGGTACTGAAAGAATTAGACTTACCAAAATTCAAGAAGCAGTTACTTTAAAATGTGCTCAATTCATAAGCTAATTAAGATTTACTTGAAAATTCTCTGTAGAGGATGTATTATATTATTTATTCTTTAAGTGCAAATCTCAATGCATTCTCAATGGTGCAGCAAATGCAATGCAACCATCTCTCTCACTCTAGAAGTGAGTCCTGGACCCTGTTGGTTCTCAGTGGTACAAAGCCTTGTGTATATGCAATGTGTGTATATATTTTGTTTATGGGTGTGTTCATATGCCTTTGGGCTTGTTTACACTGTTGCGGTAGGTACTCCAGCTCCCTCAAAGGCGGTTGGTATGTCGACGAGACAAGCCTTCCAGTCAACATAGCTCCAACTAGGAGTTGGGTCAGTTTGACTGTGTCACTCTGGGGTGTGGATTTTCCATGCCCCAAGTGACATAGTTACACTGACAGGAGAGCCAGGGAGCAGTGGTAGATACACAAGTAGTCGATATATAAGTCCTAGGCTAACTAATGCGTGGTTTCCTGTAATCTAAAGAGGGTTGCTACAGGTTAATTGGAGCACCTGTAGTCAATTAAGGCCATGGCAGGAGCCTCATGAAACCCCCTGTTTTAGGCTGACGGTGTGGGAGGAAGGAGAGAGGACTGGAGCTTGGAGGTGTGTTGTGAGACTTGAAAGACCAGAGAACTGAAGTAAGGGAGACCCTGCCCCAGCAGGACAGGGAGACTCCCTCCCCCAGTGTCTAAGGACTGAGGGTAACCCCACCCAAGGGAGAAGAAGGTAAGAAACTCACAGGGGTTGAGCGGGGCTGGGGCTCAGAGTGAGGAGCAAACCCAAACCTCTCCCCTGCTTCCCTCCTCTACCACCTTCCCTTCGGGGCCCTTGGTGCCAGGGGCAGGGAGTGGCATCTTAGCCCCCCTCCAAGAAAAGCACGGGACCCACCAGACCAACATCAGCCATCTTGTCACAATATACACTTTCTATAATTACTAAGTGTGCACAGGTTTTTTTTTTGAATGAACAGAAGGAAAGATGGGGAAGAAATAGTTTCTTGCTATCATATATTTTATTGCTGGTTTTTCAATTCTGCTCTGGTTGTGCGAAATTCAGACAATAAATCACTGTAGTCATTTGGCTGTAGGAGTAGGAAATGAGGTAATGCTTTAAAGAAAAAAAAAATGATGGTAGTCCCATCTGGTATGTGGATAATGAATATGACAATACTTATTCTTTACTCAGATTTAAATTCTGCAATTTTTAATTGAGCTCTCATTTCCTTACCTTGATTTTAGTTAGTAACGTTAATGAAAGTTGGACATAACAGGTTTGTTTGCAACATCAATCTTCACAGTTGACTAGACAGAAAATCACATCTTATTGGATGTAGAAAACAGATTGTCTGTGAAAGGAAGAAAAGTGATTCACCCATTACTGAAAAGTCAAAATGTTAAAAATAGATGGAAACTTTTGTGTCTTTTAAACTTGAACAGATGACATAAGTCTTATCTTTTGTGATTGAGAGCATCAATATTGAATTATGCTTTCATAGATTTGTGACCACACTCCTGTAATTATCAATCCGTGATCATATTTTGAGAAGGCAGGGAAGAAAAGAGTAAACTTTTAAACTCTGAATATTTAATAGATAAACTTCTAAAACAGCAGAAGCTTTTTTTAATTTCTTTTGTGATTTTTGGATGTGGTGAAATAGTAAAATGTATCTTTTGTATACACTTTAAAATCTATCTCCTTAAAAAATACTGAGAAGTCCTGTTGACATTAATGTAGAATTATTAGAGGATATTTACTGTTAGATGTATCTATTATTTCAAGAGCAACTTTAAATTTTATATGTATCCATGTGTTTACAAAATAGGCTTTAGAATTTGCTTTTTCAGTACCAGGTGTGTTAGTTGTCCCATCAGTTGTATATTTGATATTGATTCATAGTGGTTTTCAAACTGTGAGTTGGGACGCCAAAGTGGGTCACGACTCCATTTTAACGGAGTTGCCAGGGCCAGCATACTTGCTGGAACCCAGGGCTGAAGCTGAAGCCTGAGCTCCACCCACATCTAGTGCAGTGGGGCTTGGGCTACAACCTCCTTTCCTGCCCACCTAAGCTTTTCAGGGCTTGGCCTGCAGTTCCCTTTTATCCCACTCAGGGCTCGGGCACCAACCCCCAACCTCCCCACCCCTCCAGATGGGTCATGTAGTAACTTCATTGTCAGAAGGGGGATTATGGTTCAATGATGTTTGAGAACCCCTGACTTACAGTTTGGTGTCTGAATTAAGTAATGTTAAGAGCACATCTGAACTATATCCTTGTTCCATTAAATTATTGGAACATAAAAATGCTACCTTCTTGTACATAAAAGAACAATTTATAAGAACACACATGCTTTACATTATTCAAAGATGATACAGACGTAAATTAGTTTTTCCACAGGGTTAGCTAATTGAGTTGAATTTTTCTGTCTTCAAAAATCAGTGTCTAGTGGACTTTAGAGGGATGCCTGTAAGAAGACTGGAATTTGCATTAAATGGAAGTACTAACAGTTGACATAAAATTTTAGAGTGACTCTCAGATGGCTATTTCCCCAGTGGTTCTGTCTTGGTTTACTATGCTATACTGCCTGTGAACTGTAGTTACAGTGGCTGTTAATGCTGAGGCTCATTTCATATACCAAAGTTCACGTCTATATTGGAGGCAATGTGTGCTGCCTGGAAATCATACAAGGGGAATAGAATCTCTCTCTTTCTCAAATGTTTCTTACAACCCCACTTCCTCAAATGCACATGAAATATTTAATTAAAACAGTTCAGCAAAATGTGTTTTCCTGTGTGCAGTGGTATTCAGCATTTTATTAGCAAAGCGTGTGTGTGTGTGTGTGGTCGGTCAGAGTTTTTGTTGTTTAAAGCCTGAAGCATACTGAGGCATGGGAGCACTTGGCATTTTCTCAAGAAGAGCTGTTTTCTAAAAGAAGAGCTGGGGGATTTAGTGGTTTTATGAACCAAGGCATCATACCGATTTGTAATCTAGTATGACATTTTGAAAAGTGTTAACAGGAGCAGATACTTAACTTGTTGATGGGTAGTGTAGATACCAGTCTAATAGGTGATACTGGTAGTAGAATGTCTGTGCCTAATCAGGTAAAGAATGTCAGTGAAGCCAAATGGCAAAAATTAAGATGTTTGTACACTAATGCACGGAGCCTAGGTAACAAAATGGAGGAACAAGAGCTACTGTTGCAGGAAGTGAAACCTGATGATATAGGGATAACAGAAACGTGGTGGAATAGTAGTCATGACTGGAGTACAGGTATTGAAGGCTATGTGCCGTTTAGGAAAGACAGAAATAAAGGCAAAGGTGGTGGAGTACCATTGTATATCAACGATGAGGTAGACAGAAATAAGAAGTGATGGAATGGATAAGACAGAGTCTGTCTGGGTAAAAATCACATTGGGAAAGAAAGCTACTAGAGTCTCCCCTGAGATAGTGCTTGGGGTGTGTTACAGACCGCCGGGATCCGATTTGAATATGGATAGAGACCTCTTTCATGTTTTTAATGAAGTAAACACTAATGGGAGTTGTGTGATCATGGGAGACTTTAACTTCCCAGATATAGACTGGAGAACAAGTGCTAGTAATAATAATAGGGCTCAGATCTTTCTGGATGCGATAGCTGATCGATTCCTTCACCAAGTAGCTGCTGAACCAACAAGAGGGGAAGCCATTTTAGATTTGGTTTTGGTGAGTAGTGAGGACCTCATAGAAGAAATGGTTGTAGGGGACAACCTTGGTTCGAGTGATCATGAGCTAATTCAGTTCAAACTAGATGGAAGGATAAACAAAAATAGATCTGGGTCTAGGGTTTTTGATTTCAAAAGGGCTAACTTTAAAGAATTAAGGAAATTAGGGAAGTGGATTGGACAGAAGAACTTGTGGATCTAAAGGCGGAGGAGACCTGGAATTACTTCAAGTCAAAGTTGGAGAAACTATCAGAAGCCTGCATCCCAAGAAAGGGGAAAAAAAATCATAGACAGGAGTTGTAGACCAAGCTGGATGAGCAAGCATCTCAGAGAGGTGATTAAGAAAAAGCAGAAGGCCTACAAGGAGTGGAAGATGGGAGGCATTATCAAGGAAAGCTACCTTATTGAGGTCAGAACATGTAGGGATAAAGTGAGAAAGGCCAAAAGCCATGTAGAGTTTTCCCTTACAAAGGGAATTAAAACCAATAGTAAAAGGTTCTATAACCATATAAATAAGAAGAAAACAAAGAAAGAAGAAGTGGGACCGCTAAACACTGAGGATGGAGTGGAGGTTAAGGATAATCTAGGCATGGCCCAATATCTAAACAAATACTTTGCCTCAGTCTTTAATGAGGCTAATGAGGAGCTTACGGATAATGGTAGGATGACAAATAGGAATGAGGATATGGAGGTAGATGGTTACCACATCCGAGGTAGAAGCCAAACTCAAACAGCTTAATGGGACGAAATTGGGGGTCCCAGATAATCTTCATCCAAGAATATTAAAGGAACTGGCACGTGAAATTGCAAGCCCATTAGCAACCATTTTTAATGAATCTGTAAACTCAGGGGTTGTACCGTTCGACTGGAGAATTGCTAACATAGTTCCTATTTTTAAGAGAGGCAAAAAAAGTGATCCGAATAACTATAGGCCTGTTAATTTGACATCTGTAGTATTCAAGGTCTTGGAAAAAAATGTGAAGGAGAAAGTAGTTAAGGACATCAATGGTAATTGGGACAAAATGCAACATGGTTTTACAAAAGGTAGATCGTGCCAAACCAACTTGGTCTTCTTCTTTAAGAAGGTAACAGATTTTTTTAGACAAAGGAAATGCAGTGGATCTAATTTACCTCAATTTCAGTAAGGCATTTGATACGGTTCCACATGGGGAATTATTAGTTAAATTGGAGAAGATGGGGATCAATATGAAAATTGAAAGGTGGATAAGGAACTGGTTAAAGGGGAGACTACAGTGGGTCATACTGAAAGGTGAACTTTCAGGCTGGAGGTTACTAATGGAGTCCTCAGGGATCGGTTTTGGGACCAGTCTTATTTAATCTTTCTGTTATTGACCTTGGCACAAAAAGTGGGAATGTGCTAATAAAGTTTGCGGATGACACAAAGCTGGGAGGTATTGCTAACACAGATAAGGACTGGGATGTCATACAGGAAGATCTGGATGATCCTGTAAACTGGAGTATAAGTAATAGGATGAAATTTAATAGTGAAGAGTGCAAGGTCATGCATTTAGGGATAATAACAAGAATTTTGGTTATAAATTGGGGATACATCAGCTGGAAGTAACGGAGGAGGAGAACGACTTTGGAGTATTGGTTGATCACAGGATGACTATGAGCTGCCAACGTGATATGGCTGTTAAAAAAGCTAATGTGGTTTTGGGATGCATCAGGCGAGGTATTTCCAGTAAAGATAAGGTGGTGTTAGTACCATTATACAAGGCAATGGTGAGACCTCATCTGGAATATTGTGTGCAGTTCTGGTCTCCCATTTTTAAGAAGGATGAATTCAAACTGGAACAGGTACAGAGAAGGGCTACTAGGATGTTCTGAGGAATGGAAAACCTGTCTTATGAAAGGAGACTGAAAGAGCTTGTCTTGTTTAGCCTAACCAAAAGAAGGCTGAGGGGAGATATGATTGCTCTCTATAAATATATCAGAGGAATAAATATCAGGGAGGGAGAGGAATTATTTAAACTTAGTACCAATGTGGACACAAGAACAAATGGATATAAACTGGACACTAGGAAGTTTAGACTTGAAATTAGACGAAGGTTTCTAACCATCAGAGGAGTGAAGTTCTGGAACAGCCTTCCAAGGGGAGTAGTGGGGGCAAAAGACATATCTGGCTTTAAGACTAAGCTTGATAAGTTTATGGAGGGGATGGTATGATGGGATAGCCTAATTTTGGCCATTGATTTGGCAATTGATCTTTGATTATCAGGAGGTAAGTATGCCCAGTGGTCTGTGATGGGATGTTAGATGAGGTGGGATCTCAGTTACTACAGAGAATTCTTTCCTGGGTGCTGGCTGGTGACTCTTGCCAACATGCTCAGGGTTTAACTGATTGCCATATTTGGGGCTGGGAAGGAATTTTCCTCCAGGGCAGATTGGAAGAGGCCCTGGAGGTTTCTCGCCTTCCTCTGCAGCATGGGGCACGGGTCACTTGCTGGAGGATTCTCTGCACCTTGAGGTCTTCAAACCACGATTTGAGTACTTCAATAACTCAGACATAGGTTAGGGGTTTGTTACAGGAGTGGGTGGGTAAGATTCTGTGGCCTGCGTTGTGCAGGAGGTCAGACTAGATGATCATAATGGTCCCTTCTTACCTTAACGTCTGAGTCTATGATCTTTTGTGTTGGCGAAATGAAATGTTTTACTTTCTTGCAAGCTTCTAATGTTTGTGGCTACCGTGCAGTTCATTTTCAGATACCTGTAATCACTACTCAGAGAATTGCTTAGTTATTGGAAATATCAGTTTTCTTTTTAGTATACATAATAAATAGTGTCTTGTTGACAACTGACCACTGAAGTATCCTATACTTTATGATTAAAGACAAAATAAATGCTAAATATTTATTTAATCTGTTGCGCAGTTGTTGGTGTGAAGCGTTTTTAAGACTTTTTTTGGAGGTAGAAGTGTTTAAATTATGCCAATTTATGCATTTGCCTTTAATATCCTTTTATGTACCCACTGAGTTAAGATTGCCTACAACTTGATGAAAATAGTTGAGTGCATACAGTTCAAGATTGGAAAAGATTGTGGGTCTATCCTCCTGCTCTCTCAAGTAATTTTTTTCAAGATATACACCAGGGTGGATTTGATTTAAATCACTAGTCAAGAAGACTTTATTTAATGATGGATTTCTGCATAAAAGTGCATTCTTGTTGGTTGTTATAACTTTAATACATATTCTTCACAACTTAGAGATCGATGTAGGTTTCATTATTAGAAGGTACAACTATACATTTTTTAAGTGATTTATTTTGAAAACTTTTCAGATTAATTTTACAGCTGTATCAGAAAATGAAGGATTGTTTGGTTATTTCATTTACAAAAGGTAATTGAAGCAGATATTTATGAAGTCATTGGGAGGTGAACTATCTCCAATTCAAGAGGTTAATCATTAACATCTGGAGGATTTTCTTGCCATGCTATATTAGGAGAACAACACCAGATAGACATTTAAATTGTTTTATTTAACTAAAACAACAGTGTTATGTGTTCTGGATTTTTTTCTTCAACAGTAAACATAGAATATTTTAACAAAACAAGCATATGGATTTTTGAATTTAGTTAATCAAATTTTTTAAAATCAGGTTTGTTTTTGTTTAAATTGTTAAACTAAAATAGTTAAATGAAATATTTAAAAAACAAACAAACAAAAAAACTAAATTGACTGTGTCAGCCAGGCCAACATGAGAAACCTAAAATATTGGCTTCTGCAGATAACTCAGTCATCTTCACCTTCATTTTCCTGTTGGTTCATAATCTGGAAAAGAAAAATAAGCTTTACTGCTTTTTCAGGTCCCAAACTATTTCTCAATTTGGATTGAATTAGTCCAAAGGAAGAAAATATTCTTTCTGCACTGGCAGAAGAAGCATCACTTCAACAGTCTCTGAATCCAAGTGCTTAAGTGACTTCCACCAGTTCACTGGTGTGACTTTCTTTGAAACATCATCAACAAACATATATTTTTGAATGATTCTTATTCCCAAATTGGGTCTTTACTATGGCCTGCTGCCATTATAAGTTTTCCCTTCTAGTGAGAGAATGATATGGTAGATCTCAAATCAATAAAGGCTACACTCAGAAAGACCAAGACTTCTGGAATATGCTGCTCAAACAATTTTACTTTCATTTATACTGCCTGTCCCTCCATTCTCACATTTATCTCCAGACTTCTTCTTGTCCAGATCTGTTCTGCCCCCAACAGTCTTCTATTCATTGAACTTCTTGAAACTTTGCACTTTTAGAGAGAGGTAAGGGATTGACTCTGTCTGCACAAATTTGCCGAGGGACAATAGGGTTGAGGTCTGTTATTTCTCACCTCTGTATAGTTAGTTAAAAATATTTTTGCTGTTAACAAGCATGTTATCTCTGGAGACACAAATGCACAGTTTGAGAACTGCAAAACTAAATATCTCTGATGGTATCTTCTAGACTGAGCACTGAGTCCCATTGGGTAGATAGAAAGATTAGCCTAAATAATCTATACAGAAGCCCCTGGAACCGCATAAGATTGGGTCCCTAATCTATGAAATATTGGAACTCATTTACAATATTTTTCTTAAACATTACATGAATATATTCTCATACTATAGAATTAGAATTTATAATCCCTATTCCATGATGAGATATCTTTGAGCTATAATGTATCTTAAATAAAACTATCTTTAGATAGGTTTTTCCTCAAAAAGAATTTTATTAAAAAAATCTGATTTTAAATTAAAAAAAATTATATAATATAATTTTTTTTAAATTGATTTTTATCCGCTCTGGTATGTACTGAAATTGTTCTCTGTTTAGACAGACAACCCCTTTTCTCAGACATGCTTATATTACATTCTTGACCAGTTATTTCAAGAATGTAACCCTTTGAGAGAAAATCTATCAAAGATTTTAGCTGTATTGACTTCAACTTTACACCAACGAAGTTTAACATAAGTGGTTTAGGTGGAATCTTTGAGACTGCATAAAGGCGTAGCTATGAGTGTTTCTTATGCTGGAGGGACTTTTATTTATTTATTTTAAGATACCGTATAAACTCATTCATAAGCTGAATATTTTTGGTAAAAAAAAGTGACGCATCAAAGCGGGGGTCGGCTTATAAACGGGTCTACACCAAAATTTGATTATTTTAAACTCTATGGAATCATTGAATTGAATATCTAATACATTGTTATTTTGTTTACCTGGAGCGTTTGCAGGCATAGAGCCCCTCAGCCCCCTGTGGCCATGGTTCGCCGTTCCCAGCCAATGGGAGCTGCAGGAAGAGGCACCACTTCCCGCAGCTCCCATTGGCTGAGAACGGCAAACCGCGGCCACTGGGAGCTGAGGGGCTCCGTGCCTGTGAACGCGCCGGGTAAGCAAAATGTCCAGGGCTGCTAGCGGCATACCTTAATAGGCCAGGAGCCAAAGTTTGCCAACCCCTGAAATATAGGGTCGACTTATGAAAGGGTCATACAGTTTTTGCTATTTTTACCTATCCATCTTGGGGAATCAGCTTATAAACGAACGGGCTAATGAATGAGTATATACGGTAAGTCATTCAAGATTACAGTCTCATTCAGTGTACTCTGTCCAAGAGTTAGTTTTTGAAAAGTATGAAGAAAATAGTTAATGTTCTGTGATTTGAGCAGTTTGCTAATAAAGCAAAATACAGCATCACCATCATTCAGTTAGTGTTAGTGTTACTGTGAAACTGTCAGATTTAAATACTTAGGAGAGAGCTCTTGTAACGGTTGCCATGGTAATACCAGGAAGGCAACATGGTAGTTTTCATCTATATCCATGTTCAGCTGAATCCTTTTGTAATCATTTAACTGTGAAAAGAAAGTGCCATTCTGTAGCAGGTTAGTTCTCATTTATTACTGCACTAATCAAAAAAGAACAGTAATTAATAATTTCATGGTAAATAAACTGTTTAAATTTTAGATCATCAGGTCTATTTTTCATTCCCTTTGTTTTGAATATTCACTGACAGCCATCTATGGAAAAGATTACCTCTGGAGTTAGTATCTCCTGATATGCTTTCATGTCACTTTCTCTAGTATTCCCTCTGATCAAGGTACAGCTCTTTAAAAGTGTGCCTTTGTAATTGTGAAATGACTTTAAATTTTGATATAGAAATGGATCTACCCCCTACTTTGTACTTTAATTCTTTCAGAATGGAGAGCTATGTAGGCCTTTCTAACTATAGATTCAGACATTGTTTTCTAGTTTGTCCTCCTTTTTAAAAAAAATAACATTAGATGTGTCCTATTTTTTTAACCTGAATATAGTGTTTGGTTAGCTGCCTCATTTGTAGTGCCTGACAATTTCATCTTTGTAGCCTGACAACTAGATATTCTTTAAACTGAGGTGACCGAAGTGCCTATCTTTATTCCTTATACCTGTAACTTTATTTTTGTCTTGGATATAGAGTAAAGGTGGCATTCTTGCCTTCTCTTTGCCTTCTTTATACATTGTTGTACAGCTGGCTAGACACAAATGTTAATAGCTCAGCAGGCAAAAATAGATACTGACGATCAGTGTTGGGGTAGGAAGCTGAAATACCAAAGATCTGACCTACAATAGTACGGTAAATACTACATTCTTAAAATATGGCTTACAGACTTGAGTCACTTCAGTCTTCCAAGGCATTAGCACATACAAGTTATAACATAGACTGTTTTGGAAGATGTTGTCTCTCAGTTGCTATCCGTGTAAAATCCGCTTTGGGCTATCTACATCCAGTGAAATTTCAAGGAAGATACCATAGTTTGAATTACTGCAATTGTCCTGCATTAGTCGGCCTGTGGCTAAATATGCTGTTCTTTTAAAGGCATAAAATATTTGTACATGACATATATAAAAATGCAGAATTAAAGAAAAGCAATGTTTTCTGAGTTTGGCAAATGTACTATTGTAGTCATTTAAAAAAAAACAAAAAACCCAAACTGAGAGTTATAGATTCAACTATGGTTTAATATTTACCGTTAACAAGAAATCTGAAGGGAATTGGTGTTTTTATATTATCTTCTCCTTTCACTCTCAAGTTTTCACATACTTTTGATTACTTATGGCTCTAAATTTTTAATTTCATTGCTAGTTTCTCCCACTATTTCATACTGTTGTATGTCTGAAGCTTGTGCTGGGTTAGGACACATCAGGAAAATAGGTGGGGAGAAAAAAGAGACCCTTCAGAGTAGGGATTTTTTTTGGCTGCACTTTTACACTTCTTTAGATAAAAATGCTTAGAATAGTAAGGATACCGGAATATAATGCTTGGTTTAGTATGGATGTACGATATACTCTGAAATATAACTTGTAAAATATGTGAGATTCCATGTTTACCGCCTCACAATATCAGATGGACGTTTAAAGTTTACTAAGGCCTGGTCTCCACTACGTAGGTTGATGTAAGGCAGCTTACGTCAATCTAATTATGCTGTAAGTGCCCTACTACATCAACATAATAAATCCACCTCCATGAGACACATAAGGCTTATGTCAGTGTAGTTAGGGCAACGCAGTGTCTGTGTAGACACTGTTACTTACATGGGCAGTTGGTTGTCTTGTCAGTTTCAGGGCTCCATGTTGGAGCTGTGAAATTGACAAGAAAGCCAGGAATCTGGAGCCCTGTAGTAACTGGCTCCCCGATCAGGGAAGCGAGATGCCCAGGCGGCTGCATCCCCCACTCCCAGCAGGGAACTGAGTGGAAGCTGCACTGGCTTTCAGCCCCCCACTCCTGATGAGGATGCTCACCACTGGCAGAAGGAAGGTAGCGTAAACATCAGCCAATGACTGGCTGTAAGTGGACCTAACCTAGGTCGACTTAAGTCTGTAGTGTAGACATGCACTGAGAAAATGTGATCAGTGCTTGAGGTAGGATGCTGAACTATTTACCAGCATGTCATCTTCAACCTAGGATCTGAAAATTGGATGTTTGTTGTGCTATACATAACTGCCATGAAAAATTGAGTTAATAACTTTGAACTTAGTTAAGAATATTTTGCTCTTCTGTAGTATCTTCCATTTAAGTCTCAAAAGCATCTTACAGACACTGAATTTCTCCCCACAGCACCACTTGAGGCTGGGAAGTATTTTTATTCTTATTTTGCATGTGGAAACTGAGATAGAGGTCATGAGACTTGCCCAAGATCACACAGGAAATCTGTCAGAATTGGTCCTGTCTCCCAACCCCATGCTGTTAGCCATGAAACCTCGTTTTGTCACAGAGAAGGCTATTGATGTTAGGTTCTTTTCCAGCTCAATCTCGCTCGCTTAGCTGAAGATGCACAGGGGACAGATGTATTGTCAGATGATGCCTGTTTTCAATAGTTACTTTCTGGATTACACACAGTTATTTTATATGCATCTCTTTTTAGCTGAGGAAGTATCAACTGTTAGCCAAAAATCATGAAATTTCCCTGCTGATAATCCACTAAGCCATTGTTCTCGTCATTTAAGACTGCTTTTAACTGTATTCCCTTCCCTTATATCTACCTGATATTACTGTCATCTTATAGTTTGATTCCATTTGTTCTTTTTCTCATCTTACAACCAAAAAACAGATAAATGAAAATACTTCATTTAACATTGGCAATTGAGGTATATATTGAGCTGTAGGTACATGTGTATTGTAGGAACACATCATGGAACAGATTCCTTATCTTTAGCCACAAATGCTCAAACTACTTTTATGGAAAATATAGTTTCTGTCCATCTTAGTTTGGAAGGTGACAATGTAAAACTCAAAACATAGTTCTCTTCTAGTGAAGAGAATATTGTAAGTGAAAAATTACAAACAAAATAATAAAAAAGAGTAAAGAATTTGTACCATAAATTGCTATTGCATTATTTTAAACATGAACGAATGCTTTCTTATTTTGTACTAGGGTAAGCAGAAACTAAGTGGTGTCTAAACACAACATAGACAAATGGAAAGCAATTTTTATTTTTTTTAAATGGGAAAGCATTTTACTATTTCATCCTGTAATAGTCTTTCAGTGTACAAAGCCCCCTTCACTTCTTAAAGTTGGTTCTGAACAAGGGAAAAGAGAACAGTGTTCAGGGGCAAAAAAAACTTCAGTAGACTGGCTATCTTGTGTATAGTCCAAATATTTATTTTTGTATTTATAAAGTGCCTTCAAGTTACACATAGGCACTAATACAAATTTTTACAAACTATGATGGACTCTCAATATAGCTTATATAACTAAGCAGCTTTTCTCTCTCACACTCACTCACTCTCACACGCACACACTCACTCTCTCTCTCTCTCTGCACCTGATCGCTAACAAATCTGCCAGTTACAGTGCCAGACTAAACTGATGGATGTTGCAACCTGTCCTAAAATGCTGCCAAACTCTGGCAGACTTCTAAGGAGGAACAAGTTCCAAAGATGAGTCTGTTAGAGGATAACTTACTGCCAAACCCTAGAGTTCAAGTGCCAAGCCACATAAGGTTTCGCTATTAACCCCTTGGATTAACCCTTCAGCAAGCAGAATTCCAGTACAGACAAGTGTTATGTGCTGTGTATGTCTTTTTCACACTTGTTAAACAATATTCTGGACCAGCTGAAACTTCTGAAGAACTCAAATAAAAAGTATATTACAGTGGTCCAGCCTGGAAGTGCCAAACGTATGGCTAAGCACTGAGGTCCTACTCAGAAAGGAAGGGCTGTATTCTTTCGGTCAGCTGTTGATTGGGGAAGGTATCTTGAGCCATTGCTCTTAACCGAACATCAAGGCCCAGTGCTGGATGCATTATGAACCCATGATAGCATATCACATAATTAAGGAACAGCATACATCCTTAATGGAGGGAACAGTCTGCCCCTAACCATCTCTCCAGATGTCTTCCCAATAACCAGCAGCATTATTTCCATCTTGTCTAGCTTTCATCCAGACTGCTATCTCTGACAAGTATCAACTGGAAAGCAAACTGTTGGATCTGTATTTGAAGGAAAACCAAACGTGGGTATCAGCACAGTGGTAAAGCAGCAGCCCCAAAGTCTGTTTCCCTCAGTCACCTTCATGTACATGTAGAGGGAATGGCTATGGACGTCATCATTTTCAGAACTAAATGAGATTTATTTCCTCAGTGCAGCTTTCACTTAATCCAAGCAACATACCCACTCGCCCAGTTCCTGCTGCCACTCGGCCAGCAGGTGCGGGGCCCCAGCCGAGCTCAACCCCTTGCATCTCCTCTGCAGCGGCACGCCCCCATCTGCATCCTCCCAGGTGGCCATGGTGGCAGCAGCCGGGGAGCTTGAGAAGAGGAGTGGCCCCTGGGCAAGCAGGGGAGACTCCGAGGTGAAGAGGCTGCTGGCAGGGCCCGAGCGCTGGAGACTGACAGGTACCTGCCCCTGCCCACTCCTGGCACCGCCTGCCCCCCAGCCCAGTGCCTGTTACCTACCCCACCAGCCTCAGTGCCCTGCCCCATACTGTCAGCCACTCCAAGCTTACTGTGACACCAGCACCCCTTGGCAAAAGGCCCTCTGATCTTCACAAACAGCTGTCGCCACTGGCCTGACAAACTCACTGCACACAACACGTGTCTTACAGGGCACTTACACACAAAGAGGAACGTGGAAGCGATCTACACAAAGCTGGTAACTTGTCAAGAGTGAGATGTGTGCATGGGTAATATTGAAGGAATAATGTATTTACCTTAAAAGTCTGCTGTATAGACTTGGAGTAGAAATTAGTCACCAGGGGATAATGGCCCTTTGGGGCAAGGGGGATTTGTCACCCTGCCTAACCTGGCTGGTGATGCAATGCAAGGCTCAATTGTTTAGCTTTGCACAACAGTAAGACTTTGAATGGGACACCATCAGAAGCAATGGCAAACAATTGAAATGCCTTAAAGGTAAAAAAGAAACATTACAAAGCCCTTACCCATTCTGATAGGCTGTTTATAATGCTACATTTACTAGTTTTCAGAGGGTGGGGCACAAGGTGGAAGTTTCTCCTAGGGCGCAAAATATCCTTGCACCCGCCCTGTAAACTAGTCAGGCAATTTTTCCTACAGGCTTGGAAAGAAGAGAGATTGTTCTGTTTAATACTTTGAAAATGCTCATACACTGTGGTTGTGGTACCATGTGAGTAGTTAAATTGAATATAGAAAGGTGGCGAGATAGAAAACAGCAGGACCTCTAAAATCAAATTGCTCATGTTACCCAAGAGCGCAGTGTTCCCTGGGAGGAACAAACACAACCACTGTAATTCAGCTTGTTCATACCTACACGTACTAGTACTAGTGCTAAGAGTAAACAGTATCTGTATGGACTCAGGATCTCTTTCCGTTATTACCTGAAGATCAACCGAAAAATAAATGCAGTCTCTGTGCCTTACATAGTTTGAAAACCCAGTGCAATAAAGATTAGGGGAAACCAGAGAAGTCTTAAATAATGCAGAAGCTGACTAACCACTACCTTCTGAGTAACCTTCCTGTAAAGGAAGGTTTGAGTGACCATAGATATAGTCTGTTTTTATTAAAATAAATAAGTAGTGAATCAAATAATATAACTATTACCCAAATGTATCAAGCATTTTTTTTTGCCCAAGAAAGGTACTATTGGAGGTTGCAGGATGGTTTTCTACTAAATCAAAGGTATATGGCTGTAAACCTGGCACTGTGACAACAAATAGTGACATAGAATATCTAGCATTATGGGCAGCAACCTATTGGGAAATGATTTTTTTCTAAATACACCGCTACCTCGATATAACGCTGTCCTTGGGAGCCAAAAAATCTTACCGCGTTATAGGTGAAACCGTGTTATATTGAACTTGCTTTGATCCACCGGAGTGCGCGGCCCCACCCCCCCGGAGCACTGCTTTACTGTGTTATATCCAAATTTGTGTTATATCGGGTGGCGTTATATCGAGGTAGCAGTGTATGTGCATTGGTAGAGTGGAAACGTATAGATATAATAAATCTATATCTGTACCTGCCACTTTCAGTGGGACACAGGAGTGACTTTCATCGCACTCGTGTTATTTTTATTTTTTTACACAATCTTACTATCCAGAAATGTCAATTTTGCTAAATTATCACTTCCCTACCACCTTTGTGGAAAAGATGATTTTTGGCTTACTTTGCTTAAATGACAATTTTCACTTAGTTAATAGTATTTTTGAGAGGGGAGGGGAACTGCAGTCTTTCCCCTA
The DNA here is from genome assembly GCF_016161935.1 of Mauremys reevesii. Taxonomy (NCBI): domain Eukaryota; kingdom Metazoa; phylum Chordata; order Testudines; family Geoemydidae; genus Mauremys; species Mauremys reevesii. Next base: position 61,698,634 of record NC_052630.1, read on the forward strand.
ACAAATTGGAGTATTTTTTTAAACCAGATCAAAGGTTCTGAGTTTTGCATTTTTCATGGACCTTTAACTACCCCAAAGAAAGTGAATGCAATAGCAGATATAATGAACTTGCATGGTGAGTAGTATATTAGGACTGGGATGCTCTTTGTTACCAAGATTATTGTGTCATCCTCCGAATATAATTGAGTTTGAAGTAACCATCAATGACTTCTCAATTTAGACTTTAATCTAAGCCTCAGTTCACATTACAAGCTGTCACACCACACAATATCAGCCTTCTAAACTGCGGGTTTTGTTTGTCTTACTGTAGTAAAGTATGTGCTCAGTACTTAGAATGCATTGATAGTTTCTTCTCAAATTGTAAATGTCACATTACTAAATTCCTATTGCCTGTGAAACAGCTGTGTAATCACTTTTTAACATGGTTTTGAAGTTAAGAAGAAAACTTCTTTGTAAACTTACAAAATGTCCTTAACTTGTCATGGATAGTTTTATTTACAACAGTTCTAGACAACAGAATGAAATCATTAATGGCTGAAGAGGAAATACTTTTTTGAATTAGAGCAGTGTGTGTATTTTAAAAAAAATTAATAATTTAGTGTGGAAAATATGCTCAATTATATTTTATTGGCACATAAAATAGCAAGTGTACCACCAAAGTGTGCATGCTTATTATTGCACATTAACACAGAAAAATCCTTGTATACCATCTTTTTTCCTCAAATTTGCTTGGAAAACCTTTTGGTTATAGTTTCATAATATTACTATCTTCAAGAATTATACTCTTCTAAAATTAAAAAAATAATTTTCAAACTCCATTATGTGATGAGGGCTTAACTAAAGACTGTCCCATTAAGCTCATCCATTTTCACTGTACATGCTTTCAGCAATATTTACAAATTGCACATGGGATACTTTTATAGAGGGAGTATTGTCCTTTTTAATGCAGTTTACGATGGCGATACCTGCCAGCTTTTTCTTTTGCTGCATTGGCACAGGCATTGTGCTTATTTTGTTGTAAGTGGTTCCAGTATTTGATCAGTTCACTAGGCTGGAACTGATGGGAGGTAATTAGGTGGCTATATTTACAGCTGGAATAAGAAACTCGCCAGTGATTGAAGACAAACTCATTGGGGGGGGGCATAGGGTCAATACGCAACTTGGCAAGACAGATCCCCACATATACATCCTCTAAGTGCAAGCGTCTGATGCTTAAAGAGACTTTAAATATCTTTTCTGCCAAATCTCCAGAAAAGACATAACCAGTTCCTGAGCAGAATACAGGGTAACGCTCACTTGGATACAGATCAGGTGGCATATACCACTTGCTATCCTTGTTCCTATTAGGTGCATACCCTCTCATTAGGTAACCTGTAAAATACTTGTGCCTTGGAGGCAGTTCTGGCTTCAGAAGCTTATGTATTAAATACTCAGTATTGACAAACATATCACTGTCAGTTTTCATAACATAGGGAACATTTGGACAGTAGGTGGCAACCCAGTTCATTCCCATAAGAGTTTTAATGGTTAAGTTATAATAAGTGTCTAAATATTCTTGTTGAATAACATCATGGTATTGTCTGCTTTCCTCCAGTATGGCACGTTGGAGGTATCCATTTAGTTTAATGCTTAAGCCCAGCAAAAAAATGCGAACAATTTGGATACCCGGTGCCAGGCTTTCATTACCCCACGTTTGCCGAATAGCTTGTCTAGCTTCCACTTGACCTGGTTCTGCAGCTATGAGTAGTATTAGAAAAGGACTCTTCTCCTGGCATTTTTCGGGCTCATTTATTATATACTTAAAATGATATGAAGTTGGATGTCCAGTACCTTTCTCATTGTAAATACTTCCATTGGCACTGAGTGTATTCTCTAAACCAGTTACTCCTTGTGGTGACAGGTCAGTGTTGTTGGAATTAGTAACTGTCTGAGGCCTAAGAGTCTGAGGGACTGTATCCTTCCAAATATTCCTCAGAGAGCTGTGGTTTGTTTCACTTTTTGTAGACCTAAATCCTCGAATAGTGTAAGCCACAGGATTTTCTTTGAATCCAGCCCTGCCTGGCAGCCAGTCATGATGATTAAAGAACAGAAACATAGCAAAAAGAAACACGAGAGAAAGCAGACCAATAAGATGGGTGCGAAACAGAGACCTTTTGGTATTCCACGTCATTTTTGCAAAACAGCAGTGTCGTCTTCTCCACTGAAGCATGTTGTACATATCCAACAATGGGATGTGAGATAATGGTTGAACAAAATGCTTTTTCCTTTCCTTTTGAATCCACTGCTATTCTTTGGTATTCATCTTCTGTTAGATTCACATTGAGTAATTCTCTGCAAAAGGGTCACCCTGCTGCATAGGTGAAAAAATAACAACCTTTTACAATTCACCTTAAGATCAGGTTTTTATAATATAAAGTTACAATGAGAAATAAGTAGCAAATAAAATTTCAGTTTTACTATAAAATATTAGTCTGTGTAATTATCTAAATAGAAAGTTGAATTCCACACTAAAAGGCAAACTTAATTTTTTTAGGTTAAAATGTACTTGACACATTAGCATTTGGGAAAAGTATAGCGCTTTACAAATTACAAAAAAGCTTTTGCTTTATATGGATAGTGTATCCTAGGTACTAATGATGTGTCTTTTCCTTCCCACTGTGCAATAAAAGGTAGCTTGTTCAACTCTGGACAAGGAAGACTGAGGCTGATTTAAATCAGCTCTATGTATAGTGAATGTAAAACTGTTCTACAATTCTTGAGAAAGGCCAAGTGAAAAGGCCTTGATACCAGATGGGAAGGTTTATTGGCATTAATTAAAATTGATTTGACATGCAGTGGGTAGTATGGCTCTCACAGTCAGAGGCCCTTTTTGTAAAATGGTCATGTTTGGGTAGTGGGACAGACGGTGCAAAGTTGATTATAGCAGAGTTCTGTTAGTCACAGTACACTGCTTGGCCTGTTTTCATTGGCCCCACTGTTCAGAAACTCAGTGAGAAGTTGCACCTGTCAACATTAATTTTCGGGGTCCAATAACCTCACTACAATTGTCAGACAGTAACAAATTGATAAATGCATTCGTTCGTCTTTGACTCACCTTTAACCTTTAGTTCCACAATAAGGGGTTGAAGAGAACGTTTTCCTTACCTGAATCTTCTGTGGTTAATTTTAAAATTAAACAGTTAATCTACTGTAGGGATGGAGAGTTCAGGAAGTATAAAATAGGAAGTAAAATTACATAGTAATTTCTCAATTTTTATAGTAAACCACAGATTATTTTTTATGCTTTTCTTGTTTTTAAAGTAACTAACTTGTGTGCTTCTGTTAATGTTACAGTGCAGACAAAATTATACTAGCAGCTGCAACTATAGAAAATTTGCTAACGTAGCTTTACAGCATGACTTCCCATCTCCTCATAAATTTATTTTGAGATTCAAGAGCAGAGTCAATATGGCAGCTTCATGATGCTGCATATTAAAAGCTGATCACATCATCTCATAAATGAGCCTTTCATTGCACAGTACAAATTTGTTCATGATTATCAATTTGCTCTAATTTATTTCTAGACTCCAGGGTTTTGAGTTGGGGAAAAAAAACCAACCTCCTATCTTGTAGGAGTCCCATGGAAAACACTTCTTTTATGTAAATGTGGAATTTATTTAATTACTTTGCTATCTTCCAAAGCCAATATTTGGATTAATTCTTCATTTTAAAAAAGGTAGTGACATGTTACATGGATAATTACAAGATTTAAACTGTAAAGATGTAATTTGAAAGGTTGGCACAGAGATGATGATTTATTAAATCATACCATGGTTAGAGATTAAAAATCTTTACTTAAACTCCCTCCCCCCATTTATGTTTGTATGCCTATATTAGCCTACAAGACTGTGCCCAAAACATGTAGAAAAATAAAAATTCTAAAAAAAAATTCTACATTAAGCTTTTAAAATGACCATATGTCAGACTAAATTTAAAGTGAAAAAATGAATAGCTCTTTCTGCAGAGGACAGCTCATTCAGAATATTTGGATACAGTGCTGAAAGTATTATCTTACTGAATGAAAGCTATAGTTTGTCTATCTTATTAACCTCCACTAGGAGGAGCAAGTAAGTGGGGATTTTAACCATGATTTGCAACAATGTAAATGCATCTGAAAAGGCCATATAGTTCCAAAATTCTGCTTCTGAAACAGTAAAATATTTGCTCAGTGATATATTAAACCCTTCTATATGAAGATTTTCTGTTATTGTATGCAGTGCCTAAACCCACTGAGTTGAAGTAGTTTTGTCTGAAATTGAAATTGTTTAATGGCTTATATTGTTTGTTTGATACTGAGCTGCCTCTAAAACTATTTTAGAATGTGCACAACACATACCTGTAACATGGAGGTTAAAGTTGTAAGTGATTATTATTTAATTTGAGAACTAACCTAAAATTGTCTGTGGGAGGAAATAAATCCCTAAGGTTTTAATTTTGAGCTGATCTGCCTATTCATGAACTTCTGTGTGTGTGTGCATGTGAGAGAGAAATGTATAATGCTGACAATGCGTTTTATTTGAAAAATCAGTGGTTTGAGTTTTAAATTTACATAAAAGCAAATATAACATTCTTACTTCAAATGTCTGTTCAGCCAACATCTCTCAGTGCAATGAATATTTAATGTCAGCTTCTGATGGTGGGGATATATTTGGTAAAAAATAGTTATTCCATTTCTTATGTATGTAGGCTCTTGTAGATTTTAGAAAGGTAAAACACAGAATTTCTAGAAAAGCTGAATAAAGGATAGCAACTGCAGTTCAATTTAACTTTGTAGCCACACTGAATTATTCCACTACCACAACTTCCTCTTATTAAATGCAAAAGATTTCAGTAATTTTTAGGTTGGTAGCTGTAACTATTAAGTAATATTTTAATGTAATTTTTTGCTGTGCACCCATTTTTAGTTGGAGGAACTTGAAAGTATCTGCGAATATTTCATGTGCAAATGTGTAGAACGAGCTTCTGAAAACTTGTTTTCAATTAATTTTCACAAGAAAATATTATAGGAATAAAGGATTTTAAAAGCTAAAGCTTATTTAGAATCTTTATGCTTATGTGGTCTGTTTAAATTTCTTAATATGTTAAGCCTATCCTCAGCTCAAAACTTCATAAAAATGAGGTGATTTCTTCAAATGTTTCTTGATTTTCATGTATTTTAATAAAACCATATATTCAAAAATTGTATAATTTCGTGTGTTTAAAAATGTCTGTTCACTAGGCATGTGGAAATATTTACTGAAAGACTAAATTAAAACTTGATGTCTTCGTTATGTCATTTGTAATTGTGGTTCAAAATATTTTAAAATGCATGCAGGAAATTAAGAATTTTATCTCTAAGTATAATAATAATTGTCCTTTTTTGCGGAAAAAAAGTATGACAGATTATATTACCTAATAAAAATAGCCTAATGTTTAACAAACTGTGAAAAGTTGGCAGTATACATTATGAAAAGCATTAATGGTTTTGTTTCCTGCCACTTGACTGTTTTATTAGGTAGAGTATTATCAAACACTTGTTCAGTCAGTAATACTAAGCTGTATTTTTTTAAATAGCGTAGAATTAACACATCCTGTGTTACTGGTAAGTGGGACTAAACCTGCCCAGAGAGTCGAATAGTCACCTTGTCCTTTGAATGCTATAGTATGCAGCTGTGCATTTTAAGCATATTATTTATAGAAGCTCTATCTGTTTCTCAACACTTGAATGTGCAGTGATTGATGTATTGTGAATAGACAAAGTTAGACTGTAGAATGCCTCTTGAATGTTTTATTTTTGGTCTTTGCTCTGCTTGTTTCAGCTCCTTCTATTTCCAGTAGTGCTCAATAATTATGGCTCTGCAGATTGAAGCATTAGTTTCAGCTCTGCATTTATACATCCTGGATTTTCATATTTTGATTAGCTCTGTGGGCAAACTCTTAATTAGAGGGAAAAGTTGAGAAGGCAGCCTGAGAATTGGTGTACTGGTGGTAAATAGCAGCAGGGTTTAAGCACATTATTCAGGGCCTAATATCTATGTTGACATATTAACTACATTAATCTGTTGCACAAAATGGACTATGCTCAAACTGATGTTTGTTTTCTGCTAGTTAAAATCCAATAACTTTAAATCATTAAATTCACAAAATTAACTATTTATCATTCATTGGAACATCTGCTGAGGTTAGTTCCCCCACCCCACCCCCCGGTGAATTTTTTCCAAAATTAAAGTTTTGGACAAATTTAACACAAGTTATGTTTTGTTAAGGTGCCAGTCAGTGTTCAAGTTACATCATCTTGCTACATCTTTTGTTAAATTAGACATGCAGACTTTTTCCACAGTTGCATTAGTTTTATATGTTAGAATTGCCTGGGACAAAGAAAGCACTTTTATATATTACTCTTTAATCATTTATTATGTTTTATTGATAGATTTTGCAGATAAGGATGTTCACTCTGTAGCTCTATAAGATTGTTATAGATTCAGGTCTTTTATTTTTATTGTGATAGTAACGTGAGATTCCTGTCTGTTTTTTTTATCAATAAAGTATTTTAAGATTACGGAGCTTAAACTATAGATAGAAATGATTTTCAATCAATTTATCATGGTGCCTTTTTTATAGTTCCAGTTAAACAATCAATGTGTTACATATTAAGCAGATAACTTGTAATGATGGCATGATGTAAATTACATGCTCACCATCTTGAGTGATACCAGTGTATTAAGGTTTCCTTTGGAGATCTCAGTGGAGCCTGATACTTCTTGTAAAATGTGGTGGTTAATTGTACTGCTGGTAGATTAAATCATGTCCATTCTTTTGCTTGCTTTTTTAATCTTAAATTAGGCGTGCTGATATTTAATATGGTGACATTTTGCTTGTGTTTACGAGCAATATATAGAAAATGCATGAAGGATTGAAGGTACTACTTAACTAATGTAATTTGACTGCATGGTCTGTTTTGATGGTTCAGGGCACTCAGCGTGTGTCACACACAGCCATTTTACCAGGGTTTTAAGATTACTTCAGATAAGGATTAAAGCTGACCTAGTTTGAGAGGATGGTTAAATGATTTTTTTAAAACAAGAGGTTCTTAAGTTTAATTTCTCAAATACAATAACCACACATAGCTACATTATCCCCATAATCCCTCTTCCCTACGCTTAACCCTCAGTTGACCATGAGAAACATATTTAATAACTAAGAAGTAAAGCAGTAGTGACATTTGTTCTCTGTTGTGTGGGTGCTGGGGGGAGGAATTGCTGGAATTCTTTTTCACTGTTCATGGAAATGTTATCTCTAGGAATTATAGGTTGGCAGTGATCTATACCTATAGGATGCAAAGGTAATAGACGGATGAATATCTCACACATGGTTTAGACATACCTTCCTTGGTTAGGCCATTTACGTTGAGAGGATTATGCCCACTGAAAATAGTTTTGGCACACCATCACTTCAGCAAAAAAGATGCTATTGAACATGCGCACATCCCCCAAACGTCTGCTTCCTGCGATTGCTTTTCACGATATCCAATCTGTCCATCTGTCTGCTCGTTGCTGTGTTACCTTCCTTGCTTATAAGTGTCCATTTCTTGAGATCTTTTGTTCATCTTTCAAATGAAAGAACAGTAGCTCTTGCTTGTGTTCCGAGGAGGGTTGTCTTTCCTGACAATTGATGCATTGAAGCTTTTACATCTGGTATTTCCCTTCTCGGACAATGCAGTGCTGTATTCTCTTCTCAGTATCCATATTTCTAGCGATAATGTTAAGCAGCAAGTGCTAGAATGTAGTGGTTCAGTTGCATTCAGTAATGAGGTATATCTCTCCCTCCCTCTCTTCCTTCCTTCCTCCTTTGTTGCTAGGCAGTAACTGAAAAGGTTTTGAGCAATTTTAACTAAGGGTTTTGGTCTATAAAATCCATTCCATAGTTCTTCAGCTGCTGCACAGGCAGGCAGCAGTTTAAATGTGGGCTTTGACAGATGCTGTCTTCTGACAGAGCAGAATTTAACGTCATTGCTTGGCTGACTCCCACGTGATTGTTTGCATTCATTTTGACTAAATCCTAAGGCAGCCAGAAAGCTTACAGGTTTTTACTTCTATTTGATAAATGATACATATTCAGTACAAGTGTAGTGATGAGTGAATAATATGAAAATGGGATAATTATTAAGTGAATGATTGAGTTTGTTTTTCAAATTGTATTCCCTTATCTTTAGTGCCATAACTTACAATTCACTAATGTTTTTTAATGTTAGACATTCCATTTTCTTATTCCGGATATACTTCTGAAGATGATAAGAGCTATACACTTTTAAATATGTTAGCTTGGGTTAACCTCTTCACTGCTCTGTGAACATCCCTGGTTATTCTGTGTAAAATAGGATCTATGTCCTATTATATTATAATACTAAAATAAAAATAGAATGACCCCACCTTTATTTCCTACACCCATGACTGCTCATGTGGAAACTCTTCTTCATGATCATAGTTTAGTCAAAGCAGCTGGCAGCAGCTAATGTACAAACACCAAGGCATGTTCAGCCTTTAGTGGTTTCCTTCATTGGTAAAGGTCACAAAGTTCAGCATTGCAGAAATAGGGGAGGGGAACTGAATGACTGTAAGAGACCCTGATATTTTTATAAATTTTATTCTTTTGAAATGTCTACAGTATGTAATTTGTCTTGATATTCTTAATACAACCTGTATTAAATTTTCTTTTCTGTCATTTCAACAACCTGATCTTTTATGGCATAGTATCATAGTAAATTCTGTGCTGTATGCAGTACATAAGCAAAAACACCAAAGATTTTACCCAGTTATAGGGAACACAATTTTACTGAAGAATGAATATTTATCCATCTTGTCCTTTGGAAATGGTCCACTGATTTTTCATTTCTGCAGCTCTTCTAATGGGACTAGCCATTGACTAAGATTGAGAATTTCTTCATTGGACTACCATATCATATGCTACCTCTGACTTCTGTAGTGCACTGGGCAAGTACCTGCTGTAATGGAAATTAAGTAACAATTCGTGCTTCCCCAGGTGCAGTCAGTGTGGTTTACTATTCCAGTCTCATGTTCTGATCACTTAGAAAAACTATTTAATCAGAGTATCAGAGGGGTAGCCGTGTTAGTCTGGATCTGTAAAAGCAACAAAGAATCCTGTGGCACCTTATAGACTAACAGACGTTTTGCAGCATGAGCTTTCGTGGGTGAATACCCACTTCTTCGGATGCAAGTATGACTTGCATCCGAAGAAGTGGGTATTCACCCACGAAAGCTCATGCTGCAAAACGTCTGTTAGTCTATAAGGTGCCACAGGATTCTTTGTTGCTTTTATTTAATCAGATATATACCTTTTTTACGAAAATATTAATGTATAAAAGTCCACCATGTTAATTAGAATGATCTTTTTTCAGTCTATGTATTTCCAATCCTAATTACAATTTGTGTAAACTCTATTACCCTATTTGAGGTACTATATACAGTAACTACTTGCTTAACGAACGTTGTTGTTATGTTCCTGAAAAATGCTACTTTAAGCAAAACAATGTTAAGCAAATCCAATTTCCCCATAAGAATTAACATAAAAAGGGGTGGTGAGGTTGGGGGTTAGGTTCCAGGGAATTTTTTTTGCCAGACAAAAGGCTATATTTTATGTATATATAATACACACATACACACACACACACACACACACACACACAATATACACTCAGTATAAGTTTTAAACAATTAATGTAATACTTTGCACAGCAATGATGATTGTGAAGCTTGGTTGAGGTGGTAGAGTCAGAGGGTGGGATATTTTCCAGGGAATTCCTTATTGCTAAATGATGAACTAGCATTGGACTGAGCCCTCAAGGGTTAACACATTTTTATTAACGTAGGCTCACAGGCTACAAGGCAGCAGGAATGGAGGGAGGAGACACAGCATGGCAGAGAGACAGAGACACATACCGTGTGTGTGTGTGTGTGTGTGAGTGCGAGATGTGTGCATTGCCCCTTTAAGTACACTGACCCTACTCTAAGTACACCCTAACCCAAACACCCGCCCGCGCAGCAATCAGGAGGATCCTGGGAGCAGCTCCAAGGCAGAGCACAGGAGCAGCATATGGCAGTTGGGGGAGGAACAGCTGAACTGCCTGGCAATTGATAGCCTGCTGGGCGGCTGGCGCGCAGAGAACTTAGGGGAGCTGCCGGTTCCCCCTGGTTCCAAGCAGTGGACAGAGCAGGTGGCTGCCAACCAATGTTATAAAGGAGCATTGCGCAACTTTAAACGAGCATGTTCTCTAACTGACATTAATTCTCAATGTAACAATGAAACAACGTTAACCGGAACGACGTTAAGTGAGGAGTTACTGTATATTGATAAAGACTTGTACCTGCTTTGGTCTAAAATAGTGGTTTAAAAAAAGCAAAAGGGTGAGTAATTGTAGGCAGTAACTGTACTGCCCAAAGTGTACTATAAATAATTAAGAATCAGTATTGAGAAAAGTGTGAGTGCCTCCTGCCTGCCTGCCTACTGACATGTCTGTTCAAACTTTGGGACATATACAACTCATCCTCCCCTTCTTCCAAAACTTAAATATATTAAGGCTTGGTCTACACTACCACCTTACGTCAGTTTAACTGACACTTAGTGGTGTGAAAAATCCACCCCCTGGAGTAATGCAGCTATACCAACCTAACCCCTGGTGTGGAAAGCAGGTCGACGGGACGGCTTCTCCGATCGACATAGCTACTGCCTCTCTGAGGTGGATTAACTACACCTCTTCCGGTGGAGGTACATTAGGACCTCATTTATGAACACGCTGGGAGTGGAGATTGTTTGTAACTCTGAAATGTTTTTTACTCTGAACAAAGCATTATGGTTGTTCTTTAAATTGAATATTAACTTAATATAGCTTTGAAACTTTACTATGCAGAAGAAAAATGCTACTTTTTCTTTTTTTAGTAGTTTAACACAGTACTGTACTATATTTGTTTTTTTAGTCTTCGCTGCTGTCTGATTGCATACTTCCAGTTCCGAATGAGGTGTGTGGTTGACTGGTCAGTTCGAAACTGTGTTCGTAACTCTGAGTTTCTACTGTAGCGTCTTCACTAAATACTGCAGTGGCATCACTGCAGTACTTGAGTGTAGTCAAGCCCATAGTTTGTATATGTATAGTAACAGATTACACCAAACATGACAGGTTGAAATCCAACCTGCTATTGTCTGAAGTATTGCCTGGAAAATAAAAAACAATTCATGTAGTTAGTTTACTGATAGTGATTTACAGAGGCACAATTACATACTGATAGTGATTTACATGCTTTACAGGCTGCTGATTTTTTTATTATTATTTTTTGAATTTGCTGATATTAAACTGCATGCTTGGAAAAAATTGACTTATCTGAAGTGGAGTAGCAAGTGTTGGGTAGCTCACTGAAATCCATTTACCATTTCTATTTGCTTTCAGTTTGTTTTGGGGCATGCCCCAAAACAACAATCTATGAAAGGCTATATATTCCAACATGCGCCTAAGTGCTATAATGCATGACGATCCCAGTATTTGTCTGTAAATGCTTTATTAAGATGTATACAAAAATATAAGTCTACTTCTGAAGGCTAAATTTTGATATTGTTTTTGGTTAGTGACCACGTAGTGGTTATGGGGTGGCATATTGCTTATGGGTGAATGATTTATAATACATGAAATCCTTTATTACTTATTTCTGTATATAAAGTTCATTGTCATGGCAGGAGACTAAATAAAGTTCATGTAACCAAGCTATTATTCAGTATTTTAAATCTTGAATGAACAAACATCTTTGTTACCCTTTGTGACCATGTTCATGTTTCTAGGGTGAGAGCGACTGTTTTTTTGTTTTTTACAATTTTTTTTACTAAAAGTGAAGAAAGGAAGTGTCACATATTTGCGACTTTTCTTCTTTGTGATACCGCTTTGAAAAGAGGGGAGGGAAGTTTCAAGAGTCCCTTTAGAGCGCTGAGTTTTATTCATCTGAGTATTTTGGGTCCTTCACTATTGCACTATGTACTTTTTTTTTAGCCTTGGTGTCTGCTTTTGTATGGCAGTCCCATCGTATTTTGCTAAGACAATGCTGGCCTTACTTTCTGGAAATGTAGTCTGAAGAAGATTAAGTAGCCAAAAAGCTGTTTTTATCTTGAATTAAAATTATCCTTATTTAGGCTGTGTCGCGCTCTCTTTCTCTCTCTCTCTCTCTCAAATATATTCTGGAAGGCTGCTGAACTACCCAGTTGCAGACCTCTATCCAAGAGATGCTGGGAGTGTTTTTATATTTTTATGATAACCACATTTTGGGTGGAGGAATGTAATGTTCATGTCTGATTAACCGTTACTACTGAAAATAAAGTTGAGCTGTGTGTGACGTTCCCTTGGTGTTATCTGGACCAGTGATCTGCTAGGTCACTCCAATCCTCAACTCTGGGAGCCAGCTTTCCCCTGCTCTGCTGTGAGAACCCCCACTCCTGGGCTGTTCATAAACAGCCTCTGGCATGTAAGGTGCTTGGATTGTGTAACCAAATGACACTAGCCAATATCTCCGGTCCCAGACACAACCCTAGGAACCTCCATCTTGCAGTGTCCAGCTATGCCCGCTGGAAGCTTATGAGAGTTTGTCAGTTTAACAAAGAAATTGATATGCACCAGGCTTGTTATCCCAAGGGGAGTCTCTGACACACTTCAAACCGAATGCACTGCTTTAGGTAGAATAAACACACATTTATTAACTACAAAAGTTAGATTTTAAGTGATTTAAGTTAGATTTTAAGTGATTATAAGTCAAAGTACAAGTCGTATTTGGTCAAATGAAATAAAAGCAAAATGCATTCTAAGCTGATATTCACACTTTCAGTGCCCTTACAAACTTAGATGCTTCTCACCACAGGCTGGCTTGTTGCCCTTCAGCCAGGCTTTCCCCTTTGATCAGCGCTTCAGTCGCTTGGTGGTGGTGTCCGTAGATGGCGGTGGAAGAGAGAGAGAGCGAGCATGGCAAACGTCTCTCCCTTTTATCATGTTCTTTCTTCTCTCTTGGCTTTGGCCTCCACCCCTTCAGGGTCAGGTGAGCATTACCTCATTATAGTCCCAAACTGCCAAAGGAAGGGGGGTGACTCACTTGAGAGTCCAACAGATTATTTGTTGCTGCCTAGGCCAGTGTCCTTTGTTCCTGTGGGGCTGAGCTTGTCCCTTACGTGTCCTGATGAGGTCTGGGCTGCCCCTCTATTCCTGGAGAGTTTTGCCTGGGCTTGTTTTAAGCCATGAGGACACATTTTCAGCCTCATAACTATATACATGAAATTACAACCTATAACAATGCTTAGTGCATCATGAGACTTTCAAAGACACCCAACATGACAAACTTTGCATTGGATACCACACAATCATATTATAAGGATGAACTTGGGGGTGTAGGGTGTTCCCCTGAGATACAGAGTGTCACACTGTGCTAATGAGCAGCTACTCTTTTTTTTTTTTTTAAATGTAAGGAACACCAGTAAGGTACCATGGCCCATGAAAGTTCAATAGTTCAGTGAAGAAAGCAGCCAAGGGGAGGGTTGTGTGTGTGTGTGTGTGTATGTGTATGTGTGTGTATATATATGTGTATATATATATATACACACACACACACATATATAATATATGGGGTGGGGGAACAGAGTCCCCTTAACTTTGGAGTGGATCTGGCCTCTTTAGCGTAGGTGTAGTGTCAGAAATGTTTGTGCATCTTTTTTGAAAAGTTTGAAATGTTTGTCAAACAAAAAAAAAATGGGTACATTTTCAAACTTGTGGCTTTGTGGCCATCAGTGTTACTTCACTTGTATTCCTGACTACCCACCTGAGCATTTAACTTGCAGTATGCTTCTGCTTCTCAATTGTAACTGCTTTACTTTGCATGCTGCTGCACAGCATAATTTTAGAATCATTTTATATATTTTGGTGTTTTTACTTCTGTTAAATTTATATTTTGGGTTAAAAACACTTCTGTCATGCAATTAAATACTGATAGCTATTAAAACAGAAGAAAATGGCAGGCTGTGCAAATCTGTATTTGAAAGGTATGGCAAAGACAGTTTTGAGGCTGGAATAGTTTAGCTTCTAAATCCAGGTATATGTGGCTGACAAGGCTGACGTTCCTCTGCAGAGCTGTATGTGAGAGGCTATTCCAAAATGTATATGTTGTCGAGTTTTCAGAATATTACAACGAACAATTTAAATATAGCAAATGGCATCGTTTTCAAGTTGATTGTTTTGACCTTAGTTGAATCCTATGAACAATTCAGTCCCTAGACCTATATACATTATTTTTCCCATTCTGGTATTTATTTACTCACACACAGCTGTAACTGTTTTCAGAAATATATTAATGATCTTTAGTTCTAATTAAGTTAAAGATTCTGTATCTTAAAAACTCTGTATATAAGCATTTATTCATATACTAGTAACCGTTCTTTGTCTTAAGTAGAGAAATTATCCAGTTTGTATTGTAGTCAGTGTTGAAGTGTTTTATTTGTCGTTTATTTTATGCTCAGAACACAGGTTCATAACTTCGTATCACAAGCATTTTCTTAACTGAATGAAAAATGGAACTCTAGAAATGACCACAAGTGTCAGTGTTGTCTTCATTATTTTCCTTCAGACTTTCACTATTGCTTAATTACTCCACATTTTATAATTGTTTAAACATTTTTCTAAAAGCAATTTGGAATTTTGCCTCTCCAAGTTTAACAGTAGCTAATCTACAGAATTGTAATGTTTACATTAACCTGTGAATTTCTTACATGGCTAACAGAAATATAGCAATAACACTAGAGGAATTAAAACTCTGATGTTGAGCACAGAGCAGCAGGTGCTTTTGGACCATGTTTGTTTGTTTTTTTTCCCCCCTTCTATTTTTAATCAGTTACCACAGTTGTGCACTCTCTTTCTATACTTGATGGTAAATGATACCAGGGCAAGCCTTAAGAAAACTGCCAGAGAAACACAAATAGAAAGGGCCTTGTTTTTTAAGGTCAGAAAAAATACTGCTTATACTACTCCAGGTGTCTTGCGAGATTATCCCAGCACCTTTATGTGGTTGTTTTTAATTATTTACACCAAAGCAGTTCAGGGGAATGGTTCGTAGGTGTGTAGATTCAGTTTTGGCTTGTGTAGAGCAAAGGAATTTTTAAAATACCAAACAAGTGTTGAGTCAGTACTTTACACAGGATGCATACAAAAAACCTTAAAACTTGAGTTTGGAAGAAAATAATAACTTCTCAAACTTCATTGCACTGTGACCCTCCTCTGACGACAAAAATTACTACATAACCCCATGATGCGGGACTGTAGCCTGAGCCCCACTGATGCAGGTGGTGGGGGAAGAGGTGAGAAGCCTGAGCCCCACCGCCTCAAGGGGGGGGGCAGGAGGAAGCTGAAGTCTGAGCAGCAAAACACATGCTGGCCTGCACGCTTCTGTTTGCTCTTGTGTTATGAGTAAATGCAACATACAGAGCTACTCTTGGGTCTTCCTGAATAATCCATTGCTTTTTCTCCCTCTTTATCCCATTTCCCTTTTTCCTCTACTTTTCAAATTTTCACTGCTTTCCCTTTGAGTCTTGTATCTAGAGCAGAGGTGGGCAAATTATATGGCCCACGGGACCCTCCTGCCCGGCTCCTGAGGTGCAACCCCGGGAGGCTAGTCCCTGGCCGCTCCCCTGCTTTTCCCCCCCCCCCCCCCCCCCCGCAGCCTCAGCTTGCTGCGCCACTGGCAATGCTCTGGGCGGCGGGGCTGCAAGGTCCCTGGGCCTGAGCTGGTGCTCTGTGCTGTGCGATGGCGTGGCTGGCTCCATCCGGGCGGTGTGGCTGTAGTGCCGCCAGCCGCCGGTGCTTCAGGCAGCGTGGTAAGGGAGCAGGGGGAGTTGGATAGAGGGCAGGGGAGTTGGGGGTGGTGGTCGGGGGCGGGGGTATGGATAGAGGTCGGGGCGGTCAAAGGGCAGGGAGCAGGGGGGTTGAATGGGGGCAGGAGTCCCCAGGGGGCAGTCAGGAAGGAGAGGGGGGATTGGATGGGCGGCAGGGGTCAGTCAGTGGCAGGGGTTCCAGGGGCGGGCAGGGGACAGGGTGAAGGGGTGGCTCGATGGGGCAAGGGTCCCAGTGGGAGCAGTCAGATGAGAGGAGGGGTTGGATGGAGTAGCGGGGGACAGTCAGGTGGGGGTTCATGGGGCTGTTGGGATAGGTAGCGGTTGGATGGGGCAGGAGTCCCAAGGAGGCCGTCAGGGGGGTGAGGAGCAGGAGGTCTCGGATAGGGAGTGGATCCGGGCCATGCCTGGCTGTTTGGGGAGGCACAGCCTCCCCTAACTGGCCCTCCATACAGTTTTGGAAACCTGATGCGGCCCTCAGGCCAAAAAGTTTGCCCGCCTGTGATCTAGGGGTATGTCTACACTTAAAATGCTGCAGATGCTCTGCTGTAGCATCTCAGCATAGACATTGGCTACGCCGACAGAGGTTCTCTCAGCAGCATAGGTAATCCACCTCCTCGAGAGGCAGTTGCTAGGTCAACAGAAGACTTCGTCCATTGACCTAGCAATGGCTTCACTGGAGGTTAGTTGGGTATAACTATATCTCCCAGGGGTGTGGATTTTTCACACAGCTGAGAAACATAGCTATACAGTATAAGTTTCTAGTGTAGACCAGGCCTCATTCTTGCTAATGTTAAATGAGTGTTAAAAGCACACTTTCAGTAGGGAATGGGTAGCATAGTTTCATTTGCATTGTACAATATTGTAGCTTTTGCAGCGCTCCCCTGCTGCACTGACATATTAGGAAGTGGTGCTTCCTGCTTGTCATGATCGGTGCTTTTGCATTCTAAAAGGATCTATGACTTTGAGACTTTGATTCAGCACAGTAGGGGAGAGAAAGCTAACCTGCAGCAGTACTGAACATTTTCAAACAGTTAAAAAATAGAAAATTGTGAAATTAAACTCCTTCCCCAATGTAAAAACTTTTATGCTACATCTGTTTGTATTACTTGATAAGGTAGGGAGAGGGAAAACCTGGTAAATAAAATGGAACATCCTGGTGGCTTTTGATAATATTAAGCATGGTAACACCATCACCATGAAATAATGTATACTGTGTGACTGTCTAGAACTTGCAGTGGTGATTTGTTTTCAAGATAAGTTCCTTTTTTATTAATAATGATGATGATAAAAAAAACACAAGCACTAATTTAATGAGTAGAGGTGCACATTTTAACCACTTGCTGGTATGTACAATATTGCCATCTCAGGCATTCAAAAATCATGATTCAAGCCCTCCAAGATCATGAAATTAAAAAAAATAAATTTGGATTCTTTTTATTTACTTTGTTTTTTCCCATTCTTTTGACCACCTAAGGTTCACGTTCTAAAAGTTTTTTTTTTCCTCCACGATCATGAGTGCTATAAATTTTCTTTTTTATGAAAACTGGGATTCTTCCCGAATTACATGACTTTAGGAACTGGGTCTTGGAAACACCAAACATTGTGAAACTTGTAAAATTGTAAGATTTGGAACATTGTATATACCATCCTTCAGAACCCTGAAAATGTACCCTGGCTGGAATAGCTTTGATCATCTTTTGTGAAAGTACAAACTCCCCAAAATTTTGCACCTTGTTCATTAAAATCAGCTCATGGATTTTTCTAATTTCATGTTATGATGGGGTCCCCCCAGGGTACCATCTTGAACTGGGGTACCACCGAGCCGTCTGACCCACTAGCCTGTGCTCCCTTTCACACTGTACTGCTGTGACAAGCTGCAAAGCCTTCCAGCCTGCACTTTCTCCAGCATTCACATAGGAAGGGACACACCCAACTGAAGTTGTATTCTGGCTCTCTAACCACCAGCTTCCCAACCTAGGACCCCAGAGTAGCACCATCCTGCCCTGGTCAAATCTGGCTAGGAGATGGGTTTAATACCTGGTCTGCCTCTCCCTCAATGTGAAGAGGATAATGCACCTTTGTGGTAACAAAGCAAAGATTTTCCCCAAGCACTCCGTCAAAGCTCACTGGTTTAGATTAAACAAAAACAAGTTTATTAACTACAGAAGATAAATTTTAAGTGATAAGTAATAAACAGATCAAAGCGGATTACCTAGCAAATAAACAAAAAATGCAAGGTGAGCTTAATATACTAAATAGATTGGATATGAATAGCAGATTCTCATCATAACTGGTGGTATAGGCAGACTTGTAGAGTCTTAAGGCACAAGCTACACTTGCTTTGCAGCTTGGAATCCGCAGG
The DNA here is from genome assembly GCF_016161935.1 of Mauremys reevesii. Lineage (NCBI taxonomy): Eukaryota > Metazoa > Chordata > Testudines > Geoemydidae > Mauremys > Mauremys reevesii. The sequence goes on from NC_052630.1 coordinate 61,716,932, forward strand.
TGTTTCATACACAGGCTAGAAATCCCATTAACCTGGGTCCAGCACTTCCCCCAGTTCAGTCTTTGTTCCTCAGGTGTTTCCAGGAGTCTTCTTGTGTGGGGAGTGAAGAACCACAGATGATGGCACTCCCGGCCTTATATAGCTTTAGCATATGGTCGGATTCCTTTGTTTCAAAACTTAGTGCCCAGACCAGTTTGTGGGGAAAAATACTGACATCCAAAGGAGTCCAGAATCATGTGCCTGGTCACATATCCTTGTAGAGTCACAGCAGCCATTACTTACAGGCTGTCTGTAGCAGTCTCAGGAAGGCTTACCAGGTAGGGGAAAAGCTTCTCCTAAGGCCTATTGATTTCGTAATGGCCCATTGCCCCTGAATAAACCCTTCCCCACCCACTCTCTAGTGTAGTGGGTGTTACCCAGGTGCTATAATCATATCATAATATCACTGAAGAATATGGGGTGCAGTGTCCCGCCTAGTGCCCAGCAGGAGAGACAAGCTGCGGCCCTGCGCTTGACGGGGACAGAGAACTCCGGGGCCGCAGGATGCGGGCGCTGGTGTTCTCGGTTCCTGGCAGGCACAGGGCCGCGGCTTAAGCCGGAGAGAACCCGCAGCCCCACGCCTGCCAGGGACAGAGAACTCCGGGGCTGCAGGCTGTGGGTGCCGGTGTTCTCTGTCCTCACAGCTTCTCTCCAGCTTCTCTCTTCTCTCTGGATTCATATATTATGTTGTGCCCATAATAGAGTACGTAATTCCAAGAGTATCTGACTCCTGGTGTGGTAGATGGAAGACTACTGAATAGATCTTTAGGTTTTGGTTTACTTTTGTGATCCTAAGGATTTAATTTTTCTCCATAATTCACCATTTAGAAGTCCAAAGCCACCAGTGAAGTAATGTACTACATCTGCCTCCCAACTCCTCATGAATTACATAAAAACAAGATGAAGTTATGTACATTCTCACTGAGCTCAATTTGCACTGTAAGGGTCATGCGAGGGAGGGGGCAGCATGCCTGAAGCTTTTGATTGGCTGGATTCTTCTGGAAGAGCAGCAGTTAAAAATAGAACTGAATGGCTACTGGTTTACTGAAATAAAAGAGTAACTTCATAATCTAGAAAGTATTCCAGAAGTAGTGAGACACAAAGAACAGTGACATGCATTATGCAGTCAGTGGAAGCCAATATCATTTCCTTGGATTTTTTTTTTTTTTACTAGACCTGAACATGGGAAAATTAGTTCTGTTCTTCTGTGTGTGTGATATGTGTAGTAAGAATGGACAAACATTTTTTTGAATTCTTGTAATGTATTCAGCTATTGTCAAAGATAGACTACTGCAGTCAAACAGCAAGAAAGAGAAAACTGGTCTGCACAAAAGTTTTCTTCTGTGCATCCCCCTTCTGCTTCATCTTCATGTTTCACGGTGATGCTGTCAGAGTCTTTTGATGAAGAGAATGATATGGGTGAATAAGAGATTTTTACTCTATCTGCTTCAGCATTAAAATCTCTTATTCCTGAAAGGTCCTCAGATGTTCATCAAATGGGTATTAAAAGGTTTTTGGGTAGTGTGCCAATGACCAGAAAAACTAACTTGACACCACACATTTGCTACATATAGTTGTGGCAGCAATACGCCATTTCATGGAGTTGAAAATCCTTATATGCTTGATTTCCCCTCTCTCCTCCCTCCCCCGCTCTCCCCCTCCCGGGTAAGTTGTGTTACCAATACCAAGCAGGAAATGGCCTGCAGGAAGTCATCTGAATGGTGAAGTGGATGATGTGAAAACAAGAGTTGGTGTTCTTATTGTGCAAGCTCCTCACACGTCTCTAGTGTCTGATTGATGGAGCAGGGTGTCATCAGCTTCATGGTAACAACCCTGCAAATGGTGGTGTACTCCTTCCAATGTGCAACTGAGCATTACCATATACCAGTATTACCAGCCCACTATATTGCTGACCGTTTAAAAACATAATCAATATATTGGGTCCACGGAAGGTTACATAAGAACGGCCATACTAGTTCAGACTAAAGGTCCATCTAGCCCAGTATCCCGGCTTCCGACAGTGGCCAACACCAGGTGGACCAGAGGGAATTGATAGGGAATTTTGAGGGGACACGTCTGTTGCTCAGGCCTAGGCAGGTTGACCCTAGCTAACCCTTGCTCAGGATGTGACTATTGTTCAGGCTGCCTGATTCTGGCTCACCGTTGCTCAAGCTGTAGGCCCAGGCCTGCAAAAGCAGAAGCTAAGCAAAATATGTATATGGGCATGTTTATCATAGCAGGCTGACCACTGGGCAAAGAAGGAGGGGGGAAAAAGGGAACTAGGTGGGGAGTGTTGCAAAGAAGATGCCAGTGTGTGCCAACTTAAGTAACAGTAATGCTTTGGCAAGAGCATTTGCAAAATGTAACCGCAAGTAGGGGGGCAAAGAACACAAACAACCAGCTAGAACAATAACAGAAAAAATCCTAAAAGGCAAAGGCATTGATTAGCTTGCTTATGATACAAATTATAATCCAAATAAGGTAATAAAGTGTGATACGCGTGCTATGTGTGAAGCTACGTTTTGCGGTTTTAGCCTTTATAAGCTTGGTAAAATATTTCCAAAGGAGGGCCAGTTATCCCCTTGCATGGGGCCATGATGCACCCTCCCTGTATGCATACTTGTATCTAAATAAAGGAGCCTCGGGCTGTCTGACCCAAATTCATCGGTGTGGTTAATTTTCCACAGAATGAATATAACAGGTAATCATCAAGTGATCCATTCCCTGTCGCCCGTTCCCAGCTTCTGGCAAACAGAGGCTAGGGTCGCCATCCCTGCCCATCTTGGCTAGTAGCCACTGGTGGACCTATCCTCCATGAATTTATCTAGTTCTTTTTTGAACCCTGTTATAGTCTTGGCCTTTACAACATCCTCAGGCAAGGAGTTCCACAGGTTGACTGTGCATTGTGTGAAAAAAATACTTCCTTTTGTTTGCTTTAAACCCGCTGCCGATTAATTTCATTTGGTGACCCTGTTTTTACTGCTTCTCATAACACTTCCTTATTTATTTTCTCCCCACCAGTCATGATTTTATAGACCTCTATCATGTCTCCCCTTAGTTGTCTTTTTTTCCAAGCTGAAAAGTCGCAATCTTATTAATCTGTCCTCATATGGCAGCCATTCCATACCTCTAATAATTTTTATTGCCCTTTTCTGAACCTTTTTCAATTCCAGTATATCTTTTTTGAGATGTGGCGACGACATCTGCATGCAGTATTCAAGGTGTGGGCGTACCATGGATTTATATAGAGGCAATATGATATTTTCTGTCTTATCTATCCCTTTCTTAATGATTCTCAGCATTCTATTAGCTTTTTTGACTGCCGCTGCACATTGAGTGAATGTTTTCAAAGAACTATCCAGAATGACTCCAAGATCTTTCTTGAGTGGTAACAGCTAATCTAGACCCCATCATTATATGTATAATTGGGATTGTTTTCCCATGTGCATTACTTTGTATTTATCAACATTGAATTTCATCTGTCATTTTGTTTTCCAGTCACCCAGTTTTGAGAGATCCTTTTGTAGCCCTTTGCAGTCTGCCTGGGACTTACAAAACTACGATAGTTTTGATCTGCAAATGTTGCCACCTCACTGTTTATCCCTTTTTCCAGATCATTTATGAATATATTGAATAGGACTAGTCCCAGTACAGACCCCCTGGGGACACGACTCGTTACCTCTCTCCATTCTGAAAACTGATAATTTATTCTTACCTTTTTGTTTCCTTTTATTTTCACTGTGACCAACAATGTGGCTAATATGAGCTGTGATTAGGCTTTAATGATAAATGAATATGCACACCTAAGGTGTTATGGGTGCCCATACAACACAGCTTTTGATTGGTAATGTAGTAGTTCTGACAGCTTTCTCTTTACATGTGTCAAAAGTGAAGAGCATTGTCAAGTTTTTTTCAATACAAGTACCAGCAGCCATTTTTTGCATGTCATTCAGTACAGCACTCAATTTCATTTGCACTGAGTAAGCCTTGTCATACTTAATTTAACTGTCTCAAAGATCTTCAAATATGGCTTCAGTCAGCTGCGGCTGAAGAAGAGCTGGCTGTGTATTACCCCTGACCTCTAACATTGGGTACGTCTATACTACCCGCTGAATTGGTGGGTAGTGTTCGATGTATCGAGGATCGATTTATCGCGTCTCGCCTGGACGCAATAAATCGATTCGTGAATCGACGCCTGTACTCCACCTCGGCAGGAGGAGTAAGCGTTGTCGACGGAGGAGCCGCAGCAGTCGACTTGTCGCCATGAGGATGGCCAGGTAAGTCGAGCTAAGATACTTCGACTTCAGCTACGCTATTTGCGTAGCTGAAGTTGTGTATCTTAGTTCAAATACCCCACCCGCCACTAGTGTAGCTCAGGCCAATTCTTAGGATCATTTCTTTTGGATTCTTGAACTGAGTCCATTCAGAATATGGAATATAATTGATAGTTCTATGTTGTCTGATGCCAAGAACAAGTTTCTCGATGCTAAGAAAGGTATTTGTGAGATTATAGAATGCCATCCACTTAGAAAAACTGAAGAGAAAAATATAATAAGTAAAACAGCATGGATAAAATAAAATGATCACTCCCACACATAATACAGCCTACATTCTTGATTCACTCTTCCATGACCAAGATCTTTTTGATGATGAATTGGATTCAGCTTGTGACCTCATAGTGACTGTTGCAATTTTAAAGGCTGTTCAAATGAACTACCAGTTCTGTCAAAGGGAGCAAATTATAAACCAAAAAGCAGTCTCTTCAGTTGTAAAACAGTCTGGAGTACAATCCCCACAGTAGAATGTAAACAGCTTATCCATTCAGAAACTACAGACCAGACTGAAGACCTCCATTGTGGGGACTCTGGTGACCATGTATTACAATTGAAGATTAGAGAAGAAAATCAGTATTCATCAAATGAAGAAGGAGGAGGTGATACTGATGAATTTGATAACATCAAAGATACAGATGAAGTAGTTGAAGATGATAAAGAAAAAGAAGATAATGAATACCAAAATCGATTAAGTTGTTCTACTGTCTACCTAGCATAAGTGACTTTAAAATATTTTTTACACTTGCTATGTCTTTTTCTGTATCTTTTTTCTGTAATATTTTGTCTTGAAAAATGTTATATTTAAATGCTAGCCTAGCATTGCCTAAATGATGTTAATTATTTTATTCTTCTAGAACTTCATTTCATTGGTTTACATTTTTCTGAGCTGAAATAACTCAGCTAAGTAACTTGTGCCTAATTGCAAAAAAAACAACCAAAACACAAGTGTCTATCTAAGGCTAAACCTTTTGGAGACCATAAAGTATTCTTGTTGTTGTTGTTACTGTTCTAATACATTAGAGCTTTAAAATATTTGACCATTTTTCACATTTGACCAATATGTGGCTGGTCAATTGGCCAACCCTAAATTAGGAAGAGAATATTAATTAAAAATAGGGAAAGTTTGAATCCTTTCCTCTACATTGAGCTAGCTTCCTATATCAGTTTATCTTTTATACAAAAAAGGGAATTTGCCATTAAAATATAACTTACTGAAAGCAGAGTAAACCTCAGGTATGGTTCCCTTATGTCCAGTCTTTCCTAAAAGATGAGATTCACTTTCACTAATAGATTTATTTGTTTAATTTTTATACACAAGGAAGCATGCATAATATCTACTAGATACTTGGAAAACTTTGAGAACCCATTAATGATTGAAGATAGATTATTAATTTTTTAAAAATTCCCCTTGAATTCTCCTTGATCTAAGATATAAACCTCTGCAAATCTTTTGGATCCATAATGTTCATTAGAGTAAATGATAAAGCATAATCTGAGGAGTCAGACTTTCAGAAAATTCTCAAGTCAGTAAGGCTAAGGAGTCTAAGGCAGAAGGAGTGTTGGTTTTTGGTCTTTTGGGAGGTTTTATAGCTAAGCATCCAAGTGTACTTTTCATTGTTACTTTGTTGGCTTATACTAGACAGTCTATCAGTACTGCATTTTGCAAGGTGTAAAAGCCTGGCAATAGAATTTAATTTTGGAAGAGGCAGGCCTCTCAGTTTTTTTGGAGGCCCCATATTACTGACTGTTTCCTCCCCAGATGAAAGTTTTTATTACATTAAAAAAAGCTTACTGATGTATCAGTCAATTAATGGGAATCAGGATATTGAGAGAGTGGAGTGAAGCAAGGATGACTTGCTAATAATAATAATTAAATATGTTCTGCTTAGCCAGCTGACAGTAAGGACTTTCCATTCTTCTAAGTGTTTCTACTTTTTCAGGAAAGGGTATATAATTAGAGTAAAATAATCTAATTTTTGAGGTTATAGGTCCCTAAATCTTTAAAGGGTACTTTTGCTATGGGAAAAGGGCATATTTTTTGCCATTTCACCCTCTTTATAATTGGGCCCACCCTGCAGATATCTGTGTTGGTATGGTATGCTATCATCATCCCATACCTTTCTGTTACTTGCAGTTTTTAGCATATCAGCATACACGCCAAACTCCCCATCAGTACCCAGACCAAGCCGGGGAAGCTAATGATCCAACCAGCGGACCAAATTCGGTGATGAATCCTGGTCACGTGCCACCTGAGGCACGTTGTGCATATGCTAAGAAGCAGCAGCAGACATCTGCCTTGTCCATCTAAGTTTTAAAGGGATAAATGAGACAATTAGAAGCTTATTTTTTCTGGATTTTTATACATGATTTTAAACCACGACTTAAATATTTTGGTTAGGGTTTGAAATAAATAACATCTCTTGACCCAATCAAATACATTCTTTTAGAGTCTTAAGAGATAATTGATTATAGTTGTGCCTTTGTTCAAACCAAGTAATCCCATTTACCGTCCTCTGAGCATTATCTACTCCACAATATCAGATAAATGCAACTTACTCTGCATAGAGCAGCTTTGTCATGGGGAGCTATCTAGTACTTAGACACATGTTTGTGAATATTCTTCTAGCTTCTCCAAATATCATCCAGTCTTTCTTACATGGGTGTCATAATGATTTTGGTTTCATACATTTACTCAGAGAGATTCATACCTTGAAACCAAATTAAAAATATGGTTTCCCCTGCTCCAATCCACTGCCCCCCAAACTTTTTTAGTAACTGTGTAGACCCATCAGATCTCAGTGCATTGACACTATTCAGCAAATAAAACTTCATCTTCATCTTTAGTGGTCTTGTCTTTAAGGTAGACTTCATCTCTGTAGTAAATGTATCTTTCCTTTTGATTGATGGTAAAGTATATTTTAGACTTTTTAATTCAGAATCATAAACCAGATTATTAGTTGTTCTGTTTTATGGCCATCTGTGTACGTGTATATATAATCCTAAATCTTGAAAGTTTAGGAATAAGGAATAAAAGTGTTATGACGTTGGGTCCCGCATTCTTATTTTTAAATTAACCGAAACCTGTATTTTAGCAAGAGCAGAGGAATAAACAAATTTGTTTTGTTTTTTTGTAGAAGATATTATTAGGTTTTCTAGCTGCATGTAGCTCTAATTTTCTGTCCCTTACTAAGGAACATGGTCAAAAGAGAATGCTGACTTTTTTTTTTAAACAAAATGATTTCAAAACACAGTGAAGTAAGGATGACAGTGGACAAGTCCCTGGAGCATCTGATAGTTTTTATGAGAGCTTGACACAATCAATTTGTGCACAAAGCTCCAGGAAGCCACATGTTGGTTGTTCTCAATAAAATCCATTTTGGCACTCTAAATGTTACTCTTTGGCTAAATATTATTGCCCACCTGCCTCCAAACTCTTTCTTTCACTTCTTAGTAGCCACCATCTAACTGCTCAAAGTTATCAGGACTTGTGTCCTAGGAGTGAAATTCTAAAGGAGAGATTCTGCTATTTCATTCCCTTCAGGTTTATTGTAAAATCCAGGGGGGTGTTAGGGACAACTGGAATTCTGCTAAATTTCTAGGCGCATTAACAGATATTTCTTGCCAGATAACTCCAGGCCAGTCAACAATATCTTCAGCAGCTCAGTGATAGCTGTGCATTATCATTTAATGCTGAACTGTAAAGTTGTAAAACCTCTTTTGTAAATAAGATACAGAATTACTAAAACTGTTTTTAAAATGGAGCATATTCAAACCCTCTATTCCAGCGGTGGCCAACCTGTGGCTCCGGAGCCCCATGCGGCTCTTCAGAAGTTAATATGCGGCTCCTTGCATAGGCACCAGCTCTGAGGCTGGAGCTACAGGTGCCAACTTTCTAATGTGTCGGGGGGTGCTCGCTGCTCAACCCCTGGCTCTGCCACAGGCCTTGCCCCCACTCCAGCCCTTCCCGCATCCTCCCCTGAGCCTTCCGTGCCCTCACTTCTCCCCTTTCCCCCAGAGCTTCCTGCACACCATGAAACAGCTGATCAGGAGGGTGGGGGAGGCGCTGATTGGCAGGGCTGCAGGTGAATGGGAGGCACTGTGACCGGCGAGGGGGGACGGAACTGATGGGGTCTGCTGACATCTTGCTGTGGCTCTTTGTATCCACTTACTCTTGACCTTCACTTACAAAGACTGTCTGAGCTACCAAATGCAGCTGTGCTCTAACCATTTTAAAGGACATCTGTGCTGTAACTAGACCCCCTGATACAGTTGCATGAAAGCTTAGGGGAAAGCCCTCTAGCATGTGACTATTATACATGGCATGAATAATAAAAGTAGCATGTTATCTTCTCAGTGCTTTCAGAAGTTCTTAATTTAACCTTCTTCACACTTCACTGCAGAGGAGAGCAGAATAATGGGGAGCCTGGAAGCAATACTAAAGATAGCTGAAAATGGCAAAGACTCAGTGGAAACACTCTTCTCATGTGGTTTATGTGGCCAAAATCCTTTTACATATTTATAGCCTGTTAATAGCTGAGTAACTTCATTATAGTACTTGGATAAATCCTTATAAAATTGAGCTTTGATACCCTTGTATCTAAGTGTCATGTCATGAACTAGAACAGTGTATTCACAATACAAACCAAGAATTTTAATTATCTGAATTTTAATAAAAAAGCATGTGTAAATAAAACAAATGAAAACATTAGCATTTTTATCAACAATTCAGATACGTATATTTAACTATGTTATAAAGCACTTTTGCTATAGTATTACAAAACTAATGATAGCGCTGCACATACTGAGTGCAAAAATTTTATTATAGTGTTAAGATGGAAAAGGTTACACTAGTCAAGAAATGCAAACATTATGCTTGCAGTGATAGTCATGGGCATGTTTTACATATGCAGTCTCTTACTTTCTCAGTAAATGTATGAATTATGAATGACAATTGGGAACTGCTTTAAAACATTTTACTAGATGCCCAAAAAGCTACAATCTAGAGAGAGAGCCACACTGGTCAGAAACCAACCAGACTTAGACAGGAAGTGCAAGCAGCCATAAAAATCTACCTACCTATGTGTCTGTGTGTATGTAATTTAAATAGGATAACCCTGTGTGTGTATATAAACAAATAGAAGAAAGGGAAAGTTGATAGAAATTAATATAAATCAGAAGCTAGGAATTGTAGAAAATTGATAAGGGAAGTGAAAGCAAACAAGGAGAAGTCTATGGCCAGTGGAGTTAAGAACAATGAGGAATTGAAGTATATTAGAAACAAAAAAGAATGCCAACAATGGTATTGGTCCATTAATAGGAGGAAGTGGTAGAACTGTCAGTAACAATGCAGAAAAGGCAGAAATAAATATGTATTTGGGGAAAAGCTAGATGTAGGCATAGCAAATGATGATGATGGAAACACTTTCCACTCCAAATGTAACTCAGGAGAATGCTAATCAGCAGCTACTAAGGCTAGATGCTTTTAAATCTGCAAGTCCAGCTTACTTGCATGCAAGAATTTTAAAAGAGCTGGCTGAGGATCTTGCTGGGTTTTCAGTAAGTCTTAGAACACTAGAGAAGTTCCAGATAACTAGAAGAAAGCTAATATTTTGGCAGCATTTAAAAAGAGTAAACAGCATGACATGGGTAATTTATAGTGCTATCAGCCTGACTTCAGTCCCAGATAAAATAATGAAATGACAAATATAACCCTTACTTAATTCTTTAGTAATTCTCTATTAATGCCAGTCAACATGGGTTTATGAAAAATAAATTCTAACTTTTTTTAGGAGATTATAAATTTGGTCGATAAAGGTAATCGTGTTGATGTAATATACGTTAAACTTCTGTAAAATGTTTGACTTGGTACCACACAACACTTCGATTAATAAATTGGAATGATACAAAATCAATATGGCATACAATTAATGGATAAAAAACTATTTGGGGATAGGCCACACAATCTAATTGTAAATGGGGAATTAGTGAATGGTTATTTTATTAGTACAGTAAGCACACTAGTCCTAATAATATTGCAGCATTGTTTATAAAGAAACAAAGTTTCCAAGACTATACCACATACAAGTGTTTTTTCAGAATGACTTCTTCCTTGTTGCTCTAAATTGTGAGGGGTCTTTTCAGCGTTCATAATTTTAAACGGTAAGTATTCTGTCAAATACTACTTGAATTTTTAATTTTTTTATAATCCAGAAATAAGTGCTCTAGCATAAACTTGTAAAATCTTAATCTGTGTAGAATCAGTGATTTTATCACAGCATTTCTTATGCATTATTTACTGGTCATTATACTATATCTGCATCAGCTTTCATGTTTGTAGTATTGATCAGTTCTGTGTGACATCAGTTGAATTTCCTTTCCTCTTCAGGCAAAACCTGACCCTTTGCTGTTTTCTGAGGGTATGTCTATGCTGCAGTAAAAGACCCACAGCATGGTTATGACTGGCCCTGGTCAGCTGACTGGGGCTTGCGGGGCTCAGGCTGCAGGGCCAAAAATTGCTGTTTAGATATTCAGGCTTGGGCTAAAGGCCAGACTCTGAAATCCCATGATGGGGAGGTGATCAGATCCCAAGCTCCATGAGCCCAAGTCAGTTGACCTGGGCACTGAGTACTTAATACTGTGGGTTTTTTACTGAGGTATTAGATGTTCCCTGAAATACTAACACAGTCTTCATCTCTACTTCTGATAAACAAAAATATAACTTTCAAGCAAATTAAAGATTGTTTTGTCATTGATAATTGCCTCTCTATCATCCAGTATTTTTTCCCATTTCATTGCCCACGGTAGCTTTAAATAATTTACTAGGATATTTATTTTCTCTTGCTAAATTTTCTGTGGTTAAAAAATCATAATAACTATATGCCTCTTTCATAGTTTAGAACAATGAAGTATCTGTTGCTTGTGTGTCTAGTACCCAGGTACATGCCCAGAAATTTATCGTAATCTCAGTTTGATTGTGGCCTGCAATCTTGAAGATTCATGTGTAGAAATAACATTGAAAATGTTTGTATTTATGTATTTCTAACCAATTCTTAGTAGCAAAGTATTAACCTACCTCTTAACAAGTTAATAAGCAATCATGTTGTGCTCGATACAGATAAGATGTAGCATTTTAATTTGCAACACTATCAAAGTTACATGATTACAAAAAATTGAATGTTGAGACTGATTTTTCATCTTGACAGACTTGGATTTGTTTTTCTTGTCTTCCATTTGATTGAAACTAAACAAAAGACTTTCTATTTTCTGGTTCATACTTCAGTTGGATGGGTACAGGAACACATTAGCATGCAACCAAGTATCAGATCTGTTTGTTTTCAAAATAGAGATTCTCGCCCTCCCTTCCACCCCCCATTTGTGACAAAATAAGCCTGTATCAGGTAGATGCAAACTATGGTATGTTTAGTTTCTGCTGAGAACAGTCAGTCTTTGTCTGACATAGATGTTTTTAATGAGACTTGCACACTAAATGACAAGTGACTTTCCTGTGTGTTTTATTATGAATTAGATTTTTTTTGTGCTTAATTGTTAAAACTTTCGATCAAGAGTAGATCTGTTACTTTGAATAAACTATTAGTTTGTTGTCAAGGAGTGTTGAAGTGTTACATATTAAGGGAGTGTGGGGGGAAAAAATGGTCTAACAGCAATTTATCAGTTAACTTATTTTCCCATAACAGCTATCACTTTCATTTCAGACTAACAGCTTTGTCTAGAGGGGTAGTTATTTTTGCATATTTGCATATTTATACATATACGGTGCCCGGAATTTTGTTAACTTTCTGGTACTGACTGTATGTGAGGCTGAAAAACAAAGCATTTGAAAACCATAGGGGAATAAAATTTTTAAATTGTTCTCTACCGTGTCTGAGGCATGACTTTGCTGCCATTGTGGCTGAGAAATAAATACAATGTCTTGCGTTTCTCAATTCCTTATGTCATATTCTAACTTGGTCCACTCATGAGCATCAAAGGTAGTGAACAGATTTTCTTTCTTTCTGCTGCTTTTGATATAGGCTATCAAAAGACCAAGGAGATCTGTGGTGTAATGGAAAGGGCTGGGCACCTGGTTCCACATTAATAGCAGTCTGTGGTTGAAATGTGTTTCCAGTTTTTTCATTCCTTGCTTGACTATGTGGCATTTTCTTTGATCATGGTTTAGAATTTCAGATGGGTCTGTAAGCTTCCAGGGGCAGACCACAGTGGTACAACCTTTGTTTGAAGGTGGAGAGTTCTCACTTATCCCTGGCTAGAGTAAGAATCACATAATAACCAGGGCATAATTGTTTTTATCATGCACCTGTCCACATATAGCCTGAACAAGTTCCAGTGTGTGACTGGCTCTGCGTGTAGGCTCAGAGACTACCTGAAAGAAAATAGTTGTCATATCAGAGTAGAAATGCTTTCAGGTGACTCTAGTACATCTGAGACCAGACATAGAAACTTGTGGTATAGAACTATTCATCAGTCTCTGTGGCTTTCATGTGTGAAATCCCACAAATCTGTCATTCCCACCCCTGATGTCTTGTTCATTATCTTTATCAGTAGTTCTCAAACTGGTTTCTGGACTGCTGGATACCCATAGGCTACTTATTGGTGATGTGAGAGACTTGATGGGTCACATGGTGCTGGCTTCCAAATTGTCCAGAAAGTCAGATAAAAGCACATTACTTCTTCCAAGTATTACTTTTACAGATAAGCAATTGCTGTAATTTCCACATGAATGCTAAGGAATTGGAAATGGGATGTATGATGTGACTGGTAATAGGAGGAGACATTCTCCATAACACTCTCTTAAGATGTAGCCCACACTAAAGTTTTAGAACTTCTGATCTGTGTGAAACCATTGGAGAATATCCTGCGCTGGCATAAACTGCAACTGCCAAGCCTTACGTGGATGACAGCCAGCTCTATACTTATTTATCCTCAAGCAGTAATGGCATCCTAGCCCCAATAGCTCTTTACAACTGATCCAAGATACGAGTGTGATTATGTTCCTGGTGAGGGAAGCATTTTCAAGTCCTCACCATGTCTAGAATATTACTCTTCACTGAGTGTCTGCTCCCCAATTATCAAGAGAATCTGCAGTCTTGGAATTCTTCAGGAGTCCTCACTACTGTTGGTCTCTGGCTGTTTAAAAACATCTATTTCTATGTATGGCTGGCCAGAAGACTCTCCCATAGCTCATTCTATTCTGATTTGACCACAATGATACAAACATTTCTAGGATTTATTGAAATTCATTATATCTATTCATTATATCTATTGATAAAGCTAATCAGGCTGATTGAGCCTGAAAAAGCTAATATTTGATCAGAACGCAGCAGCTTTCCAGTATGTGAGGCTGAAAAACAAAGCATTGGAAAACCATAGGGGAATATTTGACTCAGCAACACAGGCTGAGAGCACCTCACCCCAATGCTCTGCTCTGTGCATTGGCTCCTCAAGGGATACAGAAACGTAATCAAGGGCTTGGTTTTGATATTCGGAGCCTTCCAAGGTGATTACCTGGAAAACTTCCTCCAACTCTGTGACCATGACCACCCATGAAGTTGTGTTCTTCTGTCACCACAAGGATAAAATCTTTGATTTGGGTTGCTCAAACTAATACGGTGTAGATGAATAAAGTTAAATGAAATTTTTCCAGTGAATGGAAGAGAAGACAGGATAAAAAATTATTTTTAGAAAAAGTATTGTGGTAGATAATTTATTCAGAAAGTAAATGGAGAAAAACGAGGGTTTTATACATCTCTTAATGTTTATCAGAATTTGAATTATTTGGCATACCACAGTATTGGAAGTACATTTTTGAATCACTAAGGAGAAACTGGAAAGGGAGCCTTTGCTCTTTTCCCAGCACTGAGACTTTTTTAAATAACCCTGTTAGTGTTCAGGACAGCTGTGTCTGTATTTCTCCTCTATGGTCCGGCACCCATTCAAGGATCCTGGCTCCTCTGCCCTCACTTCTCTTGGGGTGAGACTTCTGTCTCTTTCCCTCCTTCCTGGGGCTTTTCCAGGTTGCACTGAACTCTTCCTACCCTGTGAGTTTCCCAGCAAGCCAGACTGCCTCAACAGGCCTGCGTCTACGCTTTGCTTTCTGCTTAAAGGCTATAAACAGTGTAATTGCCCACAGTTAGCAACTACTGTACAGACCTTTCTAAGCAAGTACATTTATTCTTAAGGTGAAAGCATTATAGAGAACATTAAAAACAATAAAAGAATCTACATGCATGTTAATGAGCTAACCAGTGCTTCCCCCGACACAATTCCAGTAGGAGTTCTGGTAGATATCAGTCCTTTAAACTCCACATATGGGGTTTCTGTGGTTACAAGTATCAGAGGGGTAGCCGTATTAGTCTGGATCTGTAAAAGCAGCAAAGAGTTCCTGTGGCACCTTAGACTAACAGACGTATTGGAGCATGAGCTTTCGGGATGAAGTGGGTATTCACCCACGAAAACTCATGCTCCAATACTTCTGTTAGTCTATAAGGTGCCACAGGACTCTTTGTTGTGGTTACAAGTTCATCACAGCTTTTGTTCAGAACAAGAACACTCATAGATTAGCCTCCCATTTATACAACCTGGATGTTTGGTTGTCAGAGACTGTAAACAGGCAGTCAGCCAAGCAATGATTCTCTCCTTGCAGTGTGGCATCAAAGTTTGGGTTGAGGGGCGGAATTTGCATTCCTTTCCACCCCAGGTATTTCCTAGGAAACCTGTTTAACTTAGGTTGTGCCCAGTGTTCCTTCTTGTCTGCCACATTGTCTAAAATAGTCCTTTGAAGCTCATAGCACTTTCTAGAGTTTACACTGGACACATCTTCCCCCTAGAAAGGTTAACAGGGTGACTAGATAGAAAGTGTGAAAAGTTGGGACAGGAGGTAGGGGGTAATTAGGCATCTATATAAGAAAAAGCCTCAAATATTGGGACAGTCTCTATAAAATCGGGACATCTGGTCACCCTAAAAGTTAGGTATAATTCCACAATAATACATGAAATTTGCATTTATTTATTGTATTTATTGTACAATGGACTCCAAATCTATTTAAACTTAATTCAATAGCCTCTTCCAAAAATAATATATTGTCCTTTTTTTTTTAAAATCACATACTAAAGGTCCATCTCCACCAGTTTAAGCATCTGCTATGCTTATAGATATGCTCAGGCACACACAGAATTGCTAATATTTCACAGGTCTTTACATTACAGTTACAAATGCACCTTTTTGGAGTAAATCTTGTTGTGCTTCTTCCTGCCCTAATTCATTGCATACTAGTATGAAGGGGAGCTTGCAGTTGCCCCTCACTGTAATTGTATTCTTTTGAACATACTATCGCTCTTCCCTTGAATAGAAGTTTTAAATAGCATTTGCAAAGATGTGATCAATTTGCAATATTAGTTGTGTATTTGTCTTATAATGTGAGTGTTCCCACTTCTTTGTTGTGTTACTTATTACAAAACCATCTGAGCCATATTTTTAAAATTAAGATCCTGCAGTGTCGATACCAGAAGGATAATTTATATTTTGTCATGAGAAATATCAGTCTGATGCTTGTTTTAAAACTTGAATAAAAGGTATTTAAATCCATATACATATCCTTTCTAATTAAGATGGAGCTTTCCCTTTTTTAAACTCGAGTAAAAAAGGAAATAAGTGTGGTATTTATTTTGTCAAGTATCAGGAGGTAACTGTGTTAGTCTGTATCCACAAAAACAACAAGGAGTCCGGTGGCACCTTAAAGACTAACAGATCCTACTACAGGACAGGCCCAACAAGGTAAATAACAGAACACCACTGGCCATCACATACAGCCCCAGCTAAAACCTCAGCACATTATCGACAATCTGCAACCTATCCTAGAAAAAAATCCCTCACTCTCACAGACCTTGGGAGGCAGTCCAGTCCTTGCTTACAGACAACCCCCCGCCCAATCTGAAGCAAATACCCACCAGCAACTACACCCCACCCCACAGAAACACCAACCCAGGAACCAATCCCTGTAGCAAACCTTGTTGCCTACTCTGTCCCTATATCTACTCTAGCGACACCATCAGAGGACCCAAACACATCAGCCACACCATCAAGGGCTCATTCACCTGCACACCTATTAATGATATATATGCCATCATGTGCCAGCAGTGCCCCTCTGCCATGTACATTGGCCAAACCAGAAAGTCCCTACGTAAAAAAATTAATGGACACAAATCGTACATCAGGATTGGTGACCACTTCAATCTCCCCGGACATTCTATAACAGATTTAAAAGTAACTATTCTTGAACAAAAATCTTCAGAAGCAGACTTTAGAGAAACAGCAGAACTAAAATTCATTTGCAAATTTAACACCATTTAATTTGGACTTGAATAGGGACTGTGGGAGTGGCTGGCTCATTACAGAAGCAACTTTGTCTCTCCTGGAATTAACACCACCTCATTTATTATTGGGAGTGGACTACATCCACCCTGACTGAATTGGCCCTGTCAGCACTGGTTCTCCACTTGTGAGTTAACTCCCTTCTCTTCATGTGTCGTTATACGATGTTTGCATCTGTAATTTTCACTCCGTACATCTGAAGAAGTGAGGTTTTTTACCCATGAAAGCTTATGCTCAAATAAATGTGTTAGTCTTTAAGGCGCCACTGGACTCCTTGGTAATTATTTTGTAACTTCTTTTAATCCACAATGTTAGAGATGTCTAGTTAAACAGATGTCTTTTATATTTTATATTAGCCTGCTTATCTCCTGTGCGGCTTCTGCATCAAACTGCACTGTTATATACATTTCTGTTCAGTCCCTGCCATTGGCACAGGTGATTTTCGAACCACAAATCCATGCACAAACTTGGAGTTTTAATATTACTCACTGCTATCCAGAAGATTGCAATGAATTCATTATGCACATTGAAAACTTTATTTGATTCATACATCACATGAATTCTACTTAAAATATATAAATAAACTTTCAGTGTGCTATGCTGAGCAGAGCATTGTGTTGCCACTCACCTGCCTTTTGACAAAGATTAAACAAACCTTTGATGGCTCTCTAATTACTTGAAATTATGTCAGATGTCTTGTATACTGCCAAGTAATAGTCTTGAAATCTTCCTTCGAATTAATGATCTGAACAGGAAGAAATATATATATAAATTGTTTAGTGATATCTACGCGTGCATCTTCTATTGACTAATCAAGAGAATGAGAAACTTGCTTGATTTTAAAGAAATGGAAGTTAGGATATTGTGGACACATCTTTGCTTGACAGAGGAGAACAGGACTCTGAATGACACTCTGAACTGGATAAAACAATTTTTATCCAAAGTAAAATAAATATGTATATTTATATTAAGTTTTTACTTTGACTCTATTACCAATCTTCCTTACGTGCCTGAAGGTTGGCAACAGTCTGAGTTGAGATCATTAGATAGAAAACAACTCGTGAGGGGGTGGATCTGTCCACTAATTATTCTGACGTTTCCTTTTTTGTAGGGGTGGGTAGAACGATTAAATAGGCTTCCTACACATTACTCCTGGGGACATTCTGTGCCTAAAAATTCTGCACCAAAAAATTATGCACACAATATTTTAAAATTCTGCAAATTTTCTTTATCAAAATAACACTACATAATCATACCAGTTTCAATTATTTTGGTAATGTATTTCCGAATACCTGTCAGCAAGTATGTCTGTAACAATACAGACACACACAAAAATTTCCCAAAGAGTATGTGGGGCCCCTTGACAATGAAAATACAAAAGGAGTGCTTAAAGATGATAAAGTCATTGCGGAGAAACTAAATGGATTCTTTGCTTCAGTCTTCACGGCTGAGGATGTTAGGGAGATTCCCAAACCTGAGCTGGCTTTTGTAGGTGACAAATCTGAGGAACTGTCACAGATTGAAGTGTCACTAGAGGAGGTTTTGGAATTAATTGATAAACTCAACATTAACAAGTCACCAGGACCAGATGGCATTCACCCAAGAGTTCTGAAAGAACTCAAATGTGAAGTTGCGGAACTATTAACTAAGGTTTGTAACCTGTCCTTTAAATCGGCTTCGGTACCCAATGACTGGAAGTTAGCTAATGTAACACCACTATTTAAAAAGGGCTCTAGGGGTGATCCCGGCAATTACAGACCGGTAAGTCTAACGTCGGTACCGGGCAAATTAGTTGAAACAATAGTAAAGAATAAAATTGTCAGACACATAGAAAAACATAAACTCTTGAGCAATAGTCAACATGGTTTCTGTAAAGGGAAATCGTGTCTTACTAATCTATTAGAGTTCTTTGAAGGGGTCAACAAACATGTGGACAAGGGGGATCCGGTGGACATAGTGTACTTAGATTTCCAGAAAGCCTTTGACAAGGTCCCTCACCAAAGGCTCTTACGTAAATTAAGCTGTCATGGATTGAGAACTGGTTAAAGGACAGGGAACAAAGGGTAGGAATTAATGGTAAATTCTCAGAATGGAGGGGGTAACTAGTGGTGTTCCCCAAGGGTCAGTCCTAGGACCAATCCTATTCAATTTATTCATAAATGATCTGGAGAAAGGGGTAAACAGTGAGGTGGCAAAGTTTGCAGATGATACTAAACTGCTCAAGATAGTTAAGACCAAAGCAGATTGTGAAGAACTTCAAAAAGATCTCACAAAACTAAGTGATTGGACAACAAAATGGCAAATGAAATTTAAAGTGGATAAATGTAAAGAAATGCACATTGGAAAAAATAACCCCAACTATACATACAACATGATGGGGGCTAATTTAGCTACAACGAGTCAGGAAAAAGATCTTGGAGTCATCGTGGATAGTTCTCTGAAGATGTCCACGCAGTGTGCAGAGGCGGTCAAAAAAGCAAACAGGATGTTAGGAATCATTAAAAAGGGGATAGAGAATAAGACTGAGAATATATTATTGCCCTTATATAAATCCATGGTACGCCCACATCTCGAATACTGTGTACAGATGTGGTCTCCTCACCTCAAAAAAGATATTCTAGCACTAGAAAAGGTTCAGAAAAGAGCAACTAAAATGATTAGGGGTTTAGAGAGGGTCCCATATGAGGAAAGATTAAAGAGGCTAGGACTCTTCAGTTTGGAAAAGAGAAGACTAAGGGGGCACATGATAGAGGTATATAAAATCATGAGTGATGTTGAGAAAGTGGATCAGGAAAAGTTATTTACTTATTCCCATAATACAAGAACTAGAGGTCACCAAATGAAATTAATAGGCAGCAGGTTTAAAACAAATAAAAGGAAGTTCTTCTTCACACAGCGCACAGTCAACTTGTGGAACTCCTTACCTGAGGAGGTTGTGAAGGCTAGGACTATAACAATGTTTAAAAGGGGACTGGATAAATTCATGGTGGCTAAGTCCATAAATGACTATTAGCCAGGATGGGTAAGAATGGTGTCCCTAGCCTCTGTTCGTCAGAGGATGGAGATGGATGGCAGGAGAGAGATCACTTGATCATTGCCTGTTAGGTTCACTCTCTCAGGGGCACCTGGCATTGGCCACTGTCGGTAGACAGATACTGGGCTAGATGGACCTTTGGTCTGACCCGGTACGGCCTTTCTTATGTTCTTATGAGTAGAGAGTTAAAGAAACCCTATGAGAACCCAATTCCTGTTTCTCTGAGCCCAGCCGGGTGGTCAGACAGCCACAACCCCTCCCCCGCAGAGCCCAGATATGCCCCCCCCCAGCCAACACACCCAAACCCCCTCTCCCACCCAGAGTCCAGCTGCGTTGTTCCCCTGGCCCAGATACTCCCAGAGCCCAGCGTGCGCAAGCGCGCACCCCCCCCCAGATACCTGCACAGCCTCCTCCCCAGAGCCCAGGGATCCGGAGGAAGAAACAGCCTTATGCTCAGTCCCAGGCTTGCATGGAGTTTCCTGTGTGCCGCCCTCTCCTGCCCTCAGGTCATGCTTTGGACTAAAACTTATGAAACAGAAATTGTCCCAGTTCAAACTGAAGTTATTATATTTCCTACCTAGTACTTTATAATCTGCGTTTTTTACGTTCTAATTTTCCCTGCCATACTTCACGTGATCTAAAAAAAGTGCTTGTAAAATTCATTCAAAGCAATTTATATCTGTCTTCAGCATTCTTAACTTGTGGAATTTTAGATGCAGAAATGTATGTGATACTCCAAAAAAGGAATTCCCCTCAAAGGTGAAATTTACCTTTTATCTTTGTAACCTTTCATGATGGGAATCTGTTGTTGTTTTGGAGTTTATGTAAAGTATTAGCCATCTTTCACTTTTTTCTGTTTTGTTCAAATATTTATAAAATGGCTTCTTTGGCTTGAGCAGTTTCATAACGGTTCATTTTCAAACAAATGTACAGGCGAGTCACATTATACGCATATTTAACTTATGCGAATTCAACTACATGCGCTCAGCAAAAAAAGGAAAAATAACAAGATACCTGTAGGTAGTGCGGGCGATTCCACCCACCATTCCACTCAATGAGTGTATGCCCTGGAGTGAGCGTGAGATGGGAGATGTGAATCTGCTGTTCCCACAGTCGGTCTCAGTTCCCGTGTGCCTCTCATAGCGTGAGCATCTTGCCGCGCTGAGTGTGATTGTAGTGTTTAAAGATACATATTTTTCGTACAACATGGCCCCTAAATGCAAGCCAACTACTTCATCTGGTGCTCAACCAAAGAAACAGTGATCTGTTCCAACACGGGAGGAAAAACTGGCTGTGTTGGACTTACTGAGAAACCATATGTCGGTCTTCAACATGGTGTGTAAATATGGCCGCAACGAATCTAGCATCCGTGCCATCAGGATTCGAGAGAGAGAAATTCGTCAAGCCGTGGCATCAAGTGCTCCAATAACTGCTGAGGTGGCGAGCCAGGTGCGTGCTAAGACTTTAGTGAAGACTGAAAAGGTATTAAACTTATGCAAGACATGAACCGTAAATGTGTGCCTATCGATGGCAACATGTTGCGAGAAAAGGCTCTTAGCCTCTATGCACTGTTCAAACCTCCTGCTGAAGAGGGACAGCCTTCTGATGAGAAGGAATTCAAAGCCCGCCAAGGTTGGCTTGACAGTTTTAGGAACCGCTTCAACCTCAAAAACATGCAGACTATTGGTGAAGTGCATCTGCCAATGAAGAGGCAGCAAAAGCCTTCCCCAAACAATTAAAGAAAATCATAGAAGAAGAGGGCTATCTTCCAGAACAAGTTTTTAATGCTGACAAGACTGGGCTCTTCTGGAAAAAAATGCCCAACCGCACTTACATTTCGAAATCAGAAAGACAAGCCCCTGGCTTCAGAGCAGCTAAAGACCGTGTGACTGTGTTGTTCTGTGGCAATGCGGCTGGGCATTTAATAAAGCCTGGCTTGCTCTACAGGGCTGCAAATCCCCGTGCCCTAAAAGGCAAGAACAAAAATCTCCTGCCTGTGTTCTGGCAATCAAATTAAAAGGTTTGGGTGATGGCAGCATTTTTTCTGGATTGTTTCCACAAGTGTTTCATTCCGGAGGTCAAGCGGTACCTCAAAGAGAAAGGACTTGACTTTAAAGTGTTGGTGATCATAGACAATGCTCCTGGCCACCCTGAGTCACTCCAGTTTGCACATAATGATGTTGAAGTAATCTTTCTCTACCCCCCCCCCAATACCACCTCCAACCTCTCAACCACTGCGTGATTCGCTGTTTTAAGGTCGCGTATATGAGGCTTACATTCTCACGTATATGTAGCACTGTGGGTGCTGATCCCAATCTTAATGTGATGGAGTGTTGCAAGTCCTTCAACATTGCCAATTGCATCACTTATATTAAACAGGCAATGGATGCAATCAAGCCTGAAACAGTCAATGCATGTTGGCGAAACCTATGGAAAGAATGTGTGAATCATTTTAAGAGTTTCCCGACCATTGACAAAGAAGTGAAATGCATTGTTCAGGTGGCCAGGCAAGTGGGTGGTGATGGCTTCGTCAACATCCTTGAGGAAGAAATCGAAGAATTAATTGAGAGCCGTAGAGAAACATTATCTAACGAAGAGTTAGAGGAACTGATAAAATCGTCTACAGAAGACTAAGATGATGACGACGAACAGGAAGAGCCAGCAAGTTGAAATCTTCATAAATTTGCTGAAGTGTTCCAAGCAGCGAAACACTTGAATGATTTAATTTCTGAATACAATCCCTCTATGGAACGAAGCCTCAAAACCACACGTCGTATTACGGACGATTTGAGATCGTATCAAGAAATGTTTGAGCAGCTCAAGAGACAACAGCAACAGTTGCCGATCACCATGTTTTTCAAGGAAAAACAACCAGCAGCATATGAACCTACGCAATCAACTTCTCGAGCTGAACGAGAGCCAGCCACTTCATGTACGACTTGCTCTCCGTCACCTCTGTCTCCTGGATTGACATCAAGCCTGACAACCCCCTGTAATTAAAAATACAGTATTGTAAAATTATATTTTGCATATATACTCTTTATTATATACTGTACATTACTGTATACATTATACATTTATACATATTACTGTATAGGGTTGTATACTGTACACAACCATGTATGGTATACTGTACTTTATGGGCGATTTAAGGGATTTTCCAAAGGTAACTTTGCCTATACACGATTTTTGCCTTCCTGCTGACTTTAGAACCTAACACCCGCGTAAGATGCGACTCCACTGTAATTGTATTCTTAATATAGTATATTTTCTAAGCTTTTGTGACCCATCTTATTTTTGCCTTATTCCTGACTAGTTGATTATTAATAGGCTTGCATGAAGATCCTAACTGTGATCCTTGGGGGGGGGGGAATGAAGGGGTCATAGCAGAGTTTTGCTTCATATTGTAGACAAATTGGGTCAGATTAATTCTGAATTATGGTCGGGGCCAGATCTATAAAATAGGCTACCTGTTATACTCAATTCACCTCAGTTTTCCCAGTGATTAGTGGTAGACATGGCTCTTGAATAGTGTATCAATTAAGCTACTATAGCAGGGGTGGCCAAACTGCAATTCTCAGGCCACATACAGCTCTTTTACTGTTAAAGTGGGGCTGGGGGAACCCCCCATACCGCCACCCCGTTCTCTACCTACCAGACTTTGGGGGGGCGGGGGAGAGAGCTCAGGGCCTGTGCCCTGCAGCAGGGTGACAGGACTAGGGGCTTCAGCCCTGCGGGGAGGGAGTGGTGTCTCGGGGGTTCAGCAGGAGCGAGGCTGAAGCCCTGAGCCCCAGCAGGCGCACCCGGCTCTGAAATTTCTGAAGATTTTTGGATGCAGCTAGGAGAGTCAATAAATTTGGCGACCCCTGCACAATTGCATTCAGTTAGCATGTAAGGAGTCTGATATAAGAACCTGAATACAATGAAATAAAGTAGGATTCAGTAGTAAAAATATAATGTAAAATTATGGTAGGCATCTTCAGACTCGAATTCATTTCAGCCCTTTGACTATATGCACGTGCAATTTGTACACACAGAACTGTGCAGACAAGCCATACAAGTTTCACGCCCAAAATATTTAAAGATTGTGTGGTTGGTAGAATCATTTGACTTAACGGGGAACATACTACTGAGATGAATGGGGGCAGTTTACATTTGAGTTATTTGTGCTTGGTTCATACTTAGAAGGGTTCCCCCCCCACCCCCAATATAAGGGAAAAACTTTTTTTAAATGACATCTTGCATTTCACAGAATCTGAATCATTAATGTGGGATGAGTGGATGTCTCAAGCAGGTCACATGTTTACCACCTCTAAGTCTTCGCAATTTTTGTCTTTACACCTCTTATTGCGTGTCTCTTTTGTAGTAATTTAAAGCACATAAACCTTAATGTCCACAAAAATGTATACTTGATATAGACTGTAAACCCTCACTTTCTCAAAGAGCAGAATCTCATTCAGCAATAATTCTAGATTTGATTTATTTGGTTCTCTAGTTTTTCTGGGCATTGTTACCACACATCTTTGTACATCTTTCCCATCAAAATACTGTAGTAGTTTCAGATAATCAGATAATATTTATACATTGCTCTCCCTGAAATTGAATAGGTAAATGTTCCTCAATGTTTGAGTTTACAAATTCACTGTCAGATGAAGTGTTTCATTCTTGCCCATGATTGAAATGCCAAAACTTTTTTAATAAGTAGAAAAACTTAATGATGAAATGTTGAATTATTATGCTTGCTATAGTGGCAGTAATATGGAGAGCTGTTTTACATTTTATATGTCCAGGCTGAAAATGGACCGTGCAAATTATTATCTTCTGTTGTCATGTTATCCTCTTTACCTGCACTTACGTGTTATTTCAGCAGTGTGGATGTATTTAAATTTTAATGTTTCTGAGTAAAACTCTAGCACAACTTTATTTTTAAACGTGATAAAGGGCAAAAATTTTGAAAGGACCAGAATGAGAATTAAACTTCCACAATTAGGAAAGCCACAAGATGGCATCAAATTGTCAATTCTGTCCCTTGCTGCTAAAACTGTTTTCTTCAAAAGGTCAAAAAACAGAGCAATCGGTTTGTGGATTTTCATATAGAAACCATTTGGGTGCCAGATGAGCAGAGATGTAAGGCATACAAATTTTGAAAGCTTCACTCACTGCTATAATTCATAATTTCAATAGTAGCAATAAGCAGCCTCTTTTTAAATAACCAGCCCCCACCCAAGTTGCACTACATTAGAATGTAAGCTAACTTGTATGCACAAAAGATTCCTCCAAGGAAAAATAACACATGCTTCTTGGGAAAAGATTGTACAACACAGTATACATCTGTCTTATAATCTTAGGGGCATTTTCCCAAATTGTAGTAATGATTTATATTATGGCAATACCAGACTTAAAGAAAATTACTTTGTCAATTCATCAGTCAGTTGATATAATTCAAACTATGAATGTTAATGCTCCTTCAGACTTTAGAAATAGGCAGTATTTAAATGTACAGTGAGACCTGACTAAAGACAGGGAAATCCATTGACAGTTACTGAATTTTGCAAATTAAGTCAACAAAAAAAGCAAGAATAATGCATCACAAAACATTTAATTCGCTTATGACAACTTTAAGTTAAGGAATATGAGGAAAAACTAGTATACTTTATAAAAAATAATGGCCTTAGTTAATATGACTAGAGCTGTTAAATTTGTGACAGCTGGGAAGCTCCCTGTTGCTTTTGGATAAGTAAGGTTATGTTTTAATCCCAAGTTTCAGAGTAGTAGCCGTGTTAGTCTGTATCCACAAAAAGAATAGGAGTACTTGTGGCACCTTAGAGACTAACAAATTTATTGTAGCCCACGAAAGCTTATGTTACAGCTCACTTCATCAGATGTATGTAGTGGAAAATACAGAAGGAAGGTGTGTGTGTATATATATATATATATATATACACACAGGGAACATGAAACAATGGGTGTTAGCATACACATTATAAGGAGAGTGATCAGTTAAGGTGAGCGGTTGTCAGCAGGAGAGAAAAATAACTGTTTGTAGTGGTAATGAAAATGGCCCATTTCCAGCACTTGACAAGGAGATATAAGGAACTGGGGGGAAGGAGGGGAGAGATAAGCATGGGGAAATAGTTTTACATTGTGTAATGGCCCATCCACTCCCAGTCTTTATTCAAACCCAATTTAATGGTGTCCAATTTGCAAATTAATTCCAATTCAGCAGTCTCTCATTGGAGTCTGTTTTTGAAGGTTTTTTGTTGTAATATTGTGACTTTTAGGTCTGTAATCGAGTGGCCAGGAGGTTGAAGTGTTCTCCAACTGGTTTTTTAATGTTCTAATTCTTGACGTCTGATTTGTGTCCATTTATTCTTTTATGTAGAGACTGTCTGGTTTGGCCAATGTACATGGCAGAGGGGCATTGCTGGCACATGATGGCATATATCACATTGGTAGATGTGCAAGTGAACGAGCCTCTGATAGTGTGGCTAATGTGATTAGGTCCTATGATGGTATCTCCTGAATAGATATGTGGACAGAGTTGTCAACAGGCTTTGTTGCAAGGATAGGTTCCTGGGTTAGTGTTTTTGTTGTGTGGTGTGTGGTTGCTGGTGAGTATTTGCTTCAGGTTGGGGGACTGTGTGTAAGCGAGGACTGGCCTGTCTCCCAAGATCTATGAGAGTGATGGATCGTCCTTCAGGATAGGTTGTAGATCCTTGATGATGCGCTGGAGAGTTTTTAGTTGGGGGCTGTAGGTGACAGCTAGTGGCGTTCTGTTACTTTCTTTGTTGGGCCTGTCCTGTAGTCGGTGACTTCTGGGTATTCTTCTGTCTCTGTCAATCTGTTTCTTAATTTCAGCAGGTGGATATTGTAGTTGTAAGAACGCTTGATAGAGATCTTGTAGGTGTTTGTCTCTCTCTGAAGGATTGGAGCAAATGCGGTTGTATCTTAGAGCTTGGTCGTAGACAATGGATTGAGTGGTGTGGTCTGGATGGAAGCTGGAGGCATGTAGGTAAGTATAGCGGTCAGTAGGTTTCTGGTATAGGGTGGAGTTTATGTGGCCATCGTTTATTAGTACTGTAGTGTCCAGGAAGTAGATCTCTTGTGTGGACTGGTCCAGGCTGAGGTTGGTGTTGGTGTGGAAATTGTTGAAATCATGATGGAATTTCTCAAGGGCTTCTTTTCCATGGGTCCAGATAATGAAGATGTCATCAATGTAGCGCAAGTAGAGTAGGGGCATTAGAGGATGAGAGCTGAGGAAGCGTTGTTCTAAGTCAGCCATATAAATGTTGGCATACTGTGGGGCCCAAATGTGAAATATTTGTGGGTGAAGACAAAGTTACAAAGTTCAGCCACCAGGTTTGCCGTGACATTATCGGGGATACTGTTAGTAACAGCTTGTAGTCCATCTGTGTGTGGAATGTTGGTGTAGAGGGCTTCTACATCCATAGTGGCCAGGATGGTGTTTTCAGGAAGATCACTAATGGATTGTAGTTTCTTCGGGAAGTCCGTGGTGTCTCGAAGATAGCTAGCAGTGCTGGTAGCATAGGGCCTGAGGATGGAGTCTACATAGCCAGACAGTCCTGCTGTTAGGGTGCCAATGTCTGAGATGATTGGGCATCGAGGATTTTCAGGTTTATGGATCTTGGGTTAGTAAAAGCCCAGGGATAGGTCATGGGCAGTAAACAAAAAATTCACGGCCTGTGACCTGTCCATGACTTGTACTACCGGTATATACCCCTGACTAAAACTTGAGTGCTTTGGAGCAGGGGGCAGCCCAGGGGCACCATGGGTGCTCTAGGAGAAAGGGGGCGGCAGTGGCCTGGGGGCTGGCAGGCTCCCTACCCGGCTCAGTGTGGCTTCTGGAAGCAGCCGTCATGTCCCTGCAGCCCCTAGGCAGAGGTGCCGGGAACCACGGCCGATTGGAGCTGCAGGGGCAGTGCCTGAAGGCAGTGGGCAGAGCCTCCTGGCTTTCTATGTTGCCACTTCCAGGGAGGCCCCGGAGGTAAGCGCTGCCCCAAGCCCTTCAGTGCCCCAACCCTGATCCCTGAGCCCCCTCCCATACCCAAACTCTTGCTGCTGCCGGGGGAAGGGGTGCGGTGGCCCGAGACTGCCCCTGGGCCAGCCACGCTGGCCGCTGCAGAAATTACAGAGGTCTCGGAAAGTTACAAAGTAACAAACTCAATAAGTTGTGATGTTGTAGTGCAAACTATTCCCCAAATATGATTATTTTTCAAAATTTCTAGCTACTCAGTATATTGACAAGTATTAAAGTAAGTCAGTTTGGGGCCACGTTGTGCTGAGTGCTGTACAAATGCATAGTAAGAGACTGTCCTAAAGAACTTGCAATCTCTATTAAAATAAGATGCAGCAAGTCAGTGTAACTAGCAGAAGAAGACAAGATAGAGTTACATTGACAGGAAGGTGTAGTTGTGTGTACAGGTTTCATGAACAGTTTATTGGTTTGATGGCTTTTAAAGATAGAAACAGTAGCTTTATGCCTAGCTAGACTTATGTCTCTGTCCCTTGCTGCTAAAACTGTTTCTTCAAAAGGTAGAAAACAGTGCAGTCAGATTGTGGATTTTCATATGGAAACCCTATGAGCAGCGATATAATGTATGTAAATTTTGAAAGTTTCACTCACTAGCTAACATGAAAATGGCATGTACTATATTATGAGTGATGAGAGGCTGGTTGTGGTTTAGGAAGTTTTAAAGCCAAAATAGAAAAATATCTGAAAAAGCAGGAGTTGAGTGGAACATAAAAAAACTTCATTTCAAGGACACGTAAGAATATCAGAAACCATTTTTTGGTTTCTTCAATTATGTGCAAAGAGTCAGATTTTTAGATGTATTATTGTATTTTTTATTTATGCCAGTGGTACAGGTCTTGAGTACTGTTGTGATGATTGGGCCAATAAATTTACTTTGTGAGCTCAATTGTAAAAAGTATGTAAAGGTTTAGAAATAATACAACAATTAATAATAACAAAAGATGATGGAAAATAGGTCGTTGCTTTCAGTAATGCATGTTATAAACAGGTGCAAGAGAACCAGACAGACTGAATTAGTCCAAATAAAAAGACCATATTGATATAATTCAAGAACTCTGTTGTAATCAGGCTTGGTAAAACCAGAAGATAGGGAACTGGCAATTAATGAACCAAAATTGGTGAGTTGGATATTAGGCTTAATTGGTGGAGGGAATAATGAGTGGAGGGGCTATTCTACTCATCACTCCCTTTGTGTGTCCTTAAAGAAAGAGACCGGGGTGGGGGCGGGGGAAGGAATAGAAAAACAGATGGAGGCTGCTGAAGCAAACTTCACCATCATGGCTGTTACCTGAGGCCCCTGCTGCTTTTTGGTCCTAATCCTAAGAGATGTCCTGACCAGACTGGGCCAGAAAGAGGGACCCAGATAATACTGCCATCTCTGCCAGCTCCAGCTGAATCCCATACACCTCCTGGCATGAAATAGTTTCAGATTTTAGCAGCAACAGCTCTAGTTCATCTCAACTAACTACTTCTTTGTTCCCAGAAAGGACAATTGTTGCCATCTTTGATACCACTAAGAGACTCTCAAACAAGGGTTTTTTTCCTTCTAAAACTCTCTCCAGCTAAAGGGAAAAAGAAATGTTAAAATGAAAGCCTTACTTAATACTTCAAATGGCTTAACTGTTTCTCCCTCTTTTCTGTACCTTTTAATAAAAGTTTTAAAGGATTTCAGTGGTGTGTTTGCCATGGTTCTAAGCAGTCTGAGGTCTCTGTATACCAAACCCTGTTTAATGTTGGACATTGACTGGGTTATGTTAACACCTTTGGCCCATTTATTCCATCTAAATTTGTACAACAGTACCCATTGTTCATTCACCATAGGCTCTGTTATGTAGTTGAAGTTTGAGAAATATGCTTTAAGATTAAAGTTCTCTTGATGCATATTTTGAGTTGTTGAGTCTGATACTACAGGAGCAAGGAGTATTGAAATGGAATGAATGACTCTTTACTGAAAACGCATACACTGGTGTCGTTATTGTGTATCTGAATATGTAATAATAAATTAAGCTGATACTCATACCTAAAAGCTAAATGGTAGTTATGTGGGAGCAGAAAAACAGATAATGAAAGCTGATTAAGACCCTAATGTTAAGTGTGTAAGTCATGAGTTAGCGAAATACAACTTTGCAAGATGAATTAGGAAAACTAAACTAACTTGTTTGTGATTAAAATACTGTGTAAAACGTCTGTCTAAGAAAGATTTGTGTTTTTGAAATTACAGGGTTTTGTGACTAATTACTGACTTTGTTTATGAATATTCATAATCTACTCCTTACCAGTCTAACACAGTTTATGCATAAGAATTAGGTATGTCATCCTTTGAGCAAAAAAGTTCCATGTTTTTCAGAAACTTTTATGAGAGAATGTGTGTTATTTGTTCAATAGGTGTGATCATTGCTACTTTTCCTGATGCTTACTATATCAACTAAATTTTCCAAGTTAGCTCCTCTCCCCTTCCTCTGGAAAACCATAGTATTATGTATCTGTAGTGATAGTTGACACACAAACTGAACTACAACCAATGAACATGAGAATCTTTACCTTTACTTGCAAACAACAATTGAAAAGTAATATATATTCTCTACTTAAGCTCAGCACCTTTCTTTTTCAGGGCAGCAAAATTATCATGCTTATGACTTTTGTGCCAGATGTATTTTTCTCCAGCTTGATATATTTGTCTCATTGCAGGAAATTTTAAACAAGTAGTATTGAAATCTCGTACTCTCTAAACAGTTATTAATAATTGCTTCTTCTACTACATGATCTGCACAGTTTTTAATGTGAGGGTCAGAAAGATTAAATCATCAGTAATCTTAAAGAGAAGAGGTGGAATCAAGCAATTTCAAAGTAAGATGTCTTTTATAGGAGTATTTATCATCAGTTGTCAACAGTTCATTAGCTGCTCTTACTGAAGAGTTGGAATGCTTGGTGTGGTGGATCTTTGTAAGCTGTCTAAAGTAAATTTCATCCACCATCTTCCTGTCGTTGATCCCATATTCTGAGGAGAGTCTCATTTGCTTCTTGCTCAGTCTTTTTCCTTCATTGTTTTGAATACGAGACAATTTCACAAAATGTTCTTGGCTTTTTCCATTACTCCATTACTTGGCTTTTTCCATTACTTTTCCTCTCCTGGCCATGTACTACTTCATGCATGGATCTTCAGCTTGCTGATAGCTTTTTGAATCTTGGTTGAACTCCTCTTTGTACTTCACTTTTCTCCTTCATTACAATCCTTATTTTGACCCTAATCCTTTATTCTTCATTTCTCTGAAGAGTCCAAATATTTTTCCCCTTCCAGATGCTGGTCACCTTTGTATATTATCCAGCCATTTAAATAGAATTGTTGAAATTATTTGCTACAGCACAACTAATCAGATATCTTGTCACTTCACGGTCTTAAATGCTTCCATTCTCTAGTAATTTGGTGGTATTTATATTTTTTCTTTGACTTCAGGTGTGAATCATTGATCATTGGTTTGCTCTACAATAAAGATGAAAATTCAGGGAAAAACATGTGCCCCTTCAAATTAATAATATCCTCAGGGTAGTTTTGTATACGTATTATTCTGGCATTGTATGTATAGCCTATGGAACCACACATACATATAAACTACAAACTATGTTTTACAGAACAAAAGTTTGCTATTATAATTCATAATGCCAAGACCACAAAACTAAGATAATCAGATGTACAATTCTTCTTAGTGCCAATTTCTGTGTGCTACCCATCAGAAAACAGATGCTATGAGACAGCATGCTGTTCAAAACAACAGTTTATCATAATTCTTTTTTAGCCTTTGAAGAAGGTGCATAATGTTCTACAGTAAATATGAATTAGATGTATCCTTTGGAAATGTGCCATATGGTTTTAACATTAAGTACACATGATTTATCCTGGGTAGCTTGGAGAGGGATTTTTAGGAGCTGACCTTGTGCTAGTTCTCAGCACTGCCTTGCAAACCTGACTGTTAGATACCTAATCTCCATCCTTCACCCTGTATAGCTGGCAGGTGCTGTTATTGCTCTCAGGCCTTGGGATGGAGTGTGCCCTGTGTCTCTAGTGACTCCTATGACTGATTTAAGGAGTGGTTTTATTGAAGAGTTCCATCCTGTCAAACCTAGCTAGAAGTATGACAACTGTAACATAATGTTCGTGTAGTGGGGATTTGCCCAGGGCTCTTAGAACACGTTGTGAAATTGGGATGTCAGAGAATGGAGCTGTGTGGTTAGCGATGCTTCATTGCCTCCTTAACCAGTGCTAATACTAGAAGAGTGATTGTTTAATGAATAGGTGACTTCCTTTTTGCCTGTCCTGTATTATCCAAGATTTCAAGAATGTACTGCTTATTATATTAATGTGATGGGGGAGACAAGGCAACAATTAAATACAACTGATTTTACGCTCTGAAAATCAAACAGTATGGACTTCTATACAAAAGTGTTTCTATAGAGTCTGAGAAAGAATAGTGCTAGGGTATGATCTAAAACTCTGTTTAAAACTGAATAGCTATGGCTTTTTCTGTGTTTGTGAGCTTTTGTCTTTATCTATGGGCACTTGCTATGATTCTCCCTGCACCTCCATCCATCCCTTTCAGGAAATTTACTAATTTGGAATTTTTTTTAACACTAAGTTTATGGGAGGCAACATTAAGAGTATTCTTCAAAATATACAACTAAAACCCCTTTGTGGCAACATTGTCTTCATGCAGACCATGACATTGACTTTCCTGTAAAGATGGACTGCAGAAATTGTATTCTCACTTTCTCAGGGGAGAAAAAAAAATAGGTGTTGAGTCTCACATTCCAGCTGTTCTTTAGTAGCAAGGGATCTTTCTAAGATAGCCATCCTTTGCTCTTGCCAGCTGGGCTTGCTGCTTTGCCCTTAGAGTGCAATGCTTTGACTTTTACCAATTTCTGTGCTGTTGAATAATTACTCTGAAAGGACAGTGGCAAAATATAGCTTGTCCAGAGCAGAGATGCAGCATGTCTTGCAAAAATTATCTTTAAAGTTAATGTAGCAGCCAGCATAGACCACAGTATTTTAACCAACCCAAACCACACCGAGAAATTCAGCTTTAATCCTTCTCTTCTAAGGAGGAAGTTAAATCCTTGTGTCAAGGGCAGCAGCAGAGTAGTTGCTTTAGAAGTTGTAGAAGCTGACTGTATACTAAGCTGAGCCCTACCTGTATGTAATTAATCAGGCATTTTCTTTTGAAGTTCAGTGGAGAGAGGTCTGACTGAATTTGAGCCTTTTAGTAAGTTGACAACTGATGCATCCTTATGCTCATATCACATAGTTTTGTAGATCAAGATTGGGTTTTAACTTACATTGGAGAAATGTTAAGATTTAGAGGGGTTGTGTGACTTTAAAAGTGTCATTGATCTAGTAGCTCCTGGTCTTCAGTCCCCTACTGATGAATTTTCTTAGTTACAGAGCACAGTGTTACTTGTTTACATACCCATGTGGGGAGCAGGTGATGACCTCCCTTTCATATAGCTCTTTTGAAAATCGTTCCCCATTTAGGGTTGCGGAGCACTTCATAACAATGATATTTTGGGGTTCAGTGTTTGTAATGTCTCAATGACTTCCAGATCAAGTGTATGCTCAGTTTACAGATCAAAAAGTGATTATTCGGTCAGACCTGTAAACTTAAGCTCATCCTTTTTGCATTTGTGCATTATCTAAGGATTTTATATCCAATATCGTTTCACAGGAATAAATGAGAACAGAATTTGTCCTTCCATTTGAAACAACTGTAATGTTGATTCAGAACCAATTATAATTGGCTCGCTCTTGGCTAATGTGTTGGCGCTGCAGAGCAAACAGGAGTAAAGAGTGGTGGTACAGATTTGGTTTTTTATGTTTAAAGTAAATAGATAAGGCATGGAAGACACATGCTCAGATCTACTGAGTAAGAAGGTACAGTTTTTATATACAGACTTTTCAGAACAGAAATGCCTTTCAAAATCCTGGCCATAACATTCCAGCCCAGAGCATCTCATGAGTAGATTCAGAGAATAATACAAGTTTTGGTTTGTGATGTGGATGGTTACCCACTTTTTCACATATTATATCATGTCCAAGTGAGCATATGTAAAAGGGGAAGCACTGTTGCCTAGTGAGTAGAGCAGTGCACTGCACTGGGACTCAGGAGACCTGGGTTATATTCCTGGCTCTGCTACTAGTATACTGGGAAACCTTGATCAAGTCACTTCACCCCTCTGCCTCAGTTGCCATATCTAATGACACTGACCTCCCTTGTAAAGTGCTCTGAAATTTACTGGTAAAGACCACTATTTAAGAGCTAGAAATTTTTATTTACTTATTAAAAGGTGAAAACGTTAATCCTGTAAATCAGCAATTTCACCTTATGATAAAATATTGACTGGTATATACTAATTGTGGTGTATAGACCATTAACATGCAAAAAAGTTTTTTTTTTTAATTTTCAGACTTTTTAAGTCCAAAACAGTGGTTGTGAAGAGTTTTCTGACCAATTTCTGCATATTTAGTTGTTAGAATATGTTATGTCCTAATCATCATTAAAAAGCTGTTTTATATGTAACTGAAAAGGAATCTGAATCAGAGAAAAGCTATTCATGTAAATGTTAACTCTTTTTCTCTTTTTAAAGGAAGGTGCTTCTGCCCGGAAAACTCAAACCCCAGCAGCACAGCCTGTGCCAAGACCAGGTAAATAGTATTACTTTATTTGTGTATTATTTGGAGTGAATGCATTTTGAGTTAGGACAAGATTGTAGCTAAAA
The DNA here is from genome assembly GCF_016161935.1 of Mauremys reevesii. Taxonomy (NCBI): domain Eukaryota; kingdom Metazoa; phylum Chordata; order Testudines; family Geoemydidae; genus Mauremys; species Mauremys reevesii. The sequence goes on from NC_052630.1 coordinate 61,751,545, forward strand.
TCCTAATACATTTTGTTAAGATATGTATTGGAAGTATATAGCCACTGTATATTAATTAACATATTATCATTGCAGTGGTCCAAGGTCTGATATTAACTATGCTCACCCTGAACTAGTGCAGAAATAGCACTGCTAGGTTGATGGACTAGTGGCAGTTTTACAATCTGATTTCTTGTGAACTACCAGGGCTAGACTCAAATACCATATACTGTTGGAATGTTTTTAAACCCAACTTTGGCACACCATAAAACTTTTATTTCTAGACCTAGCAATTCAAGAACTACTGGTGCCCAAAACTTAAGGTATTTGAGTTCGTGGGGGCGGGGGGGGGGGTTCATTTTAATTTTGAGTTGAATTTAACAGCTGATTTCTTATGAACCATTAAAGCAAAAAACCTCTATGCTTTATACTTTCTCCAAATACTTAATACCAGCATTGAAATAGTGTGTAGTATTAAATTTCTACTCTGTAGTTTCTTGAGACTGGCAGCTAAAATGTTGAAATCAAGCAGTCATTCTACATACCATTACTTCCATGACACAGTTTCAATATCACTACACCTGTTAGACCTAGGAAAAATCTGGCGACTGGTACAGATGTGTTCAGTGATAGTACAGTTCTTCCAAGCACTTGTCTTGGTCCAGTGATAAGGGTGGGGGGAAATGCCATCCGGACATGATTTTTTTTTTCTTAGTCATGCATTGGGCACTACTGTTAATTTTCAAGAACGTTTCCACAAATTCCCTTTCTTCTTGTTCACTAAGCATCTAAAAATGTGATGGGTGCTATTCAGATATTAGTATTAGTATAATTAGCATTACGGTAGTTCTTAGAACCCAGCCAAGATCATGGCTTCCTTTGAATACCTTACAATATTGGTGGCTTACATGCTAAGACAGCTTTTGTGTTTCGGGAGACCAGAGGAATTGATGGGAGAGGAGTAAGAGCATGGGGGAATGTGAGAATGGGAGAGGATGGGTTTCAGAGAAGAATCAGGGATATGAGGGGGATGAAAGGGACGGATTCAGGGAGGGGAGGTATAGTGGAAGGGTGTAGACGAAAATCAAAAACTGGTGTGATGAGGAGGAGCAAAAACTCTTAAAAGCATTGTGGACCAAAAAATTCCCCCCACTTCCCCAATCCATTACTGATGGGATCATAACACACAACATATTGTGCATCAAAACCATAGTATCATAAAAATATAGGGCTAGAAGGGACCTCGAGAGGTCATCTAGAACATCTCCCCATGTTGAGTCAAGACTAAGTATACCTAATGTGACAGATTTCTGTTACCAATCTGCCTGGGGTGTCAGGTGATCAGGCTGAGGCCACAGGATTGTCAGGGAGGAGGAGGAGGAGCACACAGTGACTAAGTTTTAAAGCTTTATTAATAAAATTACAGCAGTGAGTGTGGGGGCTCCCCATGTGACTCAAAGGAAGGAAGGAAGAAAGAAAGCGTTAGTGCCTGTGCCCAAACCCACTTTCATACTCACACATGCACAACCCAGGGCTGGCCAAGTCTGGGTGTAACATAAGAAGAAGAGGGGGGAGGGTGGACGAGAGTTCTATCTTGTGCACAGGCCATCCAGGGTCTGCTGTTGATCTCCAACTTGTTTCGGCTCTCGAAGGTTTTAAGTCCTGGGCTCTTTTGGGGGCCTTTTGTTCAGGGAACTCTGTCACCTGTGCTCTTTGTCCCAGTCCAAACCGGCCTTCTGCAGCTTCCTCAGCTTTCCCAAAACACACCGGCTTCAGGGGCACAAGACTCTGTTTTCCCTCTTGCTGGCCTTCGCCGTCTGACTCGTTTTTGCAGCCCCTGCAGTTCTGTTCAGCTGAATCCTCCTTTCTCACAGCTGGTCGGGGTTGGAATCCAGGCCCCCGTCTTTCTTGGCAGGCAGCTGAGACTCGGTTGTGTGCCGTGGCCTTGGGCTGGAGTCAGCGTCTTATCTTCGGAGCTAGCTGGAGCGTCGAGTTAACCCACTCTCTTCTCTCTTCCTCCCCCTTCGGCCTCTTGCAACAAAATCTTTCACTCCACACTCACACCTTCAACCCTCCCCGAATTCTTTCCAGTGCGTCTCAAAGCACTAGCAATATACAATGCTGGTGCTTACCCAGGGGACCCCTTGGGGTGGAGGGGGAGGGGAGCAATTTTATTGACACTAGAAGCCACTTAACAATCACAACCCAACAGTACAGTGTCTCAGACTAATATTGGCCCCACTATACTGAAACGCATACTACTCCTGGGGGAATTCTGCACCACTGCACAATGCAGAATTTTGCAGACATTAACAGGCACGCAGCATTTCCTTTCCCCCCACAAAAGTGGGCTGCAGTGCTGCTAGCCACCCCTAGGGGACCTGGCAGAGCCCAGCTCACACATAGAAGACACTGCTGGGGGGGAGGAGGAGGGAGCTAGAAGGTTCCTGGCAGCTGCAGTTCCCAGCATGCTCTGAGGGAAGGAGAGGGCAGTGTACAGGAAACTTCGTGCAACCCTGGGACCATGCATTAGGATGTTTCTCCCTCTGGACTCAGGTGGGGGGCGGGGGGAGGGAAGGAGGAAAGGGGCTGGGTTTCTGGGCTGGACGGGCCCCATGGCTGGGCTCTGGGAGGGAGGTTTACTGACTGGGGGGGAGGGGCACGTCTGGGCTTTTGCGTGTCTCCCCCTCCCCCCTCCCCCAGCTGAGCTTTGGTGAGGGGAAGGGGGCAGAGAAACAGGAACTGCGTTGTCATAGAGGTTTCCTTAACTCTCTATTCTTGGGGGGAAAATTTGTGTCTGTATTGTATCAGAGGGGTAGCCGTGTTAGTCTGGTTCTGTAGAAGCAGCAAAGAATCCTGTGGCACCTTATAGACTAACAGATGTTTTGCAGCAAAACATCTGTTAGTCTATAAGGTGCCACAGGATTCTTTGCTGTTTCTGTGTCTGTATTGTTACAGACCTACTTGATGACAGGTATTTTGAAATAAATTACCAAAATAATTGAAACTGTTATGGTTATGTAGTGTTGTTTTTGACAAATACAATTTGAAGAATTTTAAAATATTGTGCATAGAATTTTTAAGTTTTTTGGTGCAGAATACCCCAAGGAGTGCAATATTTATTTTCTCTTCTCCCCTTAAATCTTGTAATCTGTGATATTCCCTAGTGATTTAGTATAATGCGGTGGTCATTGACTTGCTCACGTTAAATACGCACGTTCAGAAATGTGGACTGTTACAACTGGTAAATTTTGAAAGATTGGGGGAAATTTGTTAACAGGACTTGGTCAGGTGTAGATACTGTAAAGATGTTTGCAAAGGCCATATTGTTTTGGGAAGTGTTATGCAAGAATTTTTTTCATAGCTTCGGCAAATAAATTTAGTGATGCTCTTTAAGCTTTTCACTAAGCAGTGAATAGTGATGTTGCTAAAGCAAGATATAAAACTACTGCTTTGTGTGGTCTGGGTAGATCACCAGATGTTGTGAGTATATACCCTGTTAATTCCTTGGGATCTTTTTAGTGAAAGTAATGCTTAAAGATTTGCTTTTGTAAAATAGTTTCCCCATGAAAGTCTATTAAGTATTGAATAATCTAAATTGTTTTTAGATTGTGCTGTGTTGTTGTATCCTTTTTTGTTCTTTTTTTATCTTCCCAGTTTCAGTGCTAGAAAGGTCACTCTGTCTGTCATATTTATCTCACTAGGGCTGTTGAGAATATGAATGTATTTGGAACTGACAAACAAGGATATGAAAAGGGTAGAAATTGCAAGAGCAGAAATCTAAATGGATAAACCACTGTCATCAACATGGCTACACTGCTAGATGAAATTTCACATGTGTTAACTGACAGACCTGTGTATTTGTATATTAAAAAAGGTTATGTTGGTGTTGCCCTCTAGCTTGCCTTCCATCTATTGTAAGGTGCAAACAGAATTAAGAACAGAGGTATTAAAGATCTGGAGCAAGTATGTCTCTTGGATTTTTGCTCCAAAATGGATTCATATCATGCCCATCATGCGACACTTTATTTCCTCATCCTTTAAAATATTGGACTAATAGCAGAGCAGGTATCAGGAATATGTCTGCAGGGAATGTTGTGCTTTTACAGCATGGGAATGTTTGCTTGGTCCATCAAATGAAAGTATTTTGTCGCACTTGAGCTGGAGACGTATCGTTTCAGATTTTTTTGTTCAAATTTTAGAATTTTTTATAGTGTTTTTGTTGTATATAATAGTTCTTCTTCAAGTGCTTATTCACATCCATTCCACATTAGGTGTGTGCGTGCACGAGCGTCGGAAGCTTTCCCTTAGCGGCTCCCAGCAGGGCCCCCGCCAGAGTGGCACCACTGCGCCGTGCATATATACCCCAGCTGGCCCACCCCTGTCCAGTTCCTTCTTGCCGCCACGGTGGCGGCGTTGGAACAATCCCTTGCTCTCGTAAGAGAAGCAATCCTTAGCCTTAGAGTTGCATACCTGTTGTCAGTTAGTCACTTTCATAGTGGGTCTCTGTCTGATTTTACCAGGTTGTTTAAAGTGAGCCATGGCCACATTCATTTTTTAGCCATGAAATAACTCCACACTTGAACTGGAATATCTCCCATGTGAGCAGGTCACTGAATTTGGAAGCCTGAAAGCAAGAAGAGAAAACCCTGTGTCCAAGCTTAGGGAATATGTTCCCCATCTGTTGAAGGGATTTCTACCATAATGCAGTTGTTAAATATTCTTGATGATTTCTGGTCATCTTTTCGGCCTGAGGGCTGCTATGCTTTATTGTACCTGACATCTGAGGAGCTCACCTAATCCAGATTGTTGGAGACACTAAACATGCCCTGACATTCAAATTTGGCAATTGTGAACTCTGTATATTAAAGGGCAACCAAGTTTTCATACTGCCATTTGCCACCACTGCCACTAGTAAAAGGATGAGGCTCTGTGAAGATTATTTCTTCATGCATAGATCCTCAACTCAGTCCCACATCATGGACAATGAAATATCCATGCAACTTTCTGCCATTGAAAATCCTTAGTAGTGTGTGGTGTTTTGTTGGTATGAGATGAGGACGGGCAAGAGAAAAGTGTATGGATTAGTTTCAGTAAACTTTTTGACTTAAGTGGATTTAACTGTTTCAGGATTATTTTATTAATACCAAAGATGTTTATCCTCCGAGTACCAATTGTGAATCCTTTGTTCACCTTGGTACATAGTTACTCCTATGAGTGGTAAATGATAAGCATTTGTGTTTATATGTCAGTCATTAATATTTTCTGTTTTACAGTTTCCCAAGCAAGACCACCTCCAAACCAGAAAAAAGGTGAGTTACTTATATCTATACAAGCCCCTTTTTATAAAGCAAACCTTCATGTAAATATACATTTTTATCCTGAATGGAGAAGGCTAAAGACGGAGAGGATTTTGATATTCTTTCCCAATTTTGAGCTATAAGGCAAGTGATGCAATTTTTAATTGCATTTTGTTAAAATTATATTTGCCTTTTTGTATTCTCTCTCTACAGGATCTCGAACTCCCATAATCATTATTCCAGCGGCTACAACTTCTTTAATAACTATGCTTAATGCAAAAGACCTTCTGCAGGATTTAAAGTAAGTAGTTGACTAAATAATGCTTTATAAAAGATTGTCTTCAGATATAAAGATATAGCCAGAGTAGTAATTATTCAAGAAGCGGTATCTATTATCTCCTGACAACTGAATTTTAATTTTACAGTCCAAATTTTAAGAAAGCATAGGCATCCTTGAAATGGTAGATAAAAGTATTAATATGAATGTTATTTGCAAGAATGGTGACCTCTGAACCAACTAAATACATTGACTGGAAGGAAGTGTTAATGTCTAAAGGCAGACCTTTTTGCTCTTCTGTTTTTAAATGGTAAATTTTACCCATTCTCTAAATCATTGCTAAATAGGGAAGGAGTTGCACTTCACACAAAGAATGGGTGAGTTCTCGTGTTACTAAAAAATATAAATAAAGCAAGAACTTGAAATATTTATAGCAAAGTAAATTAGCACATAGAAATACTGTTGAACTAATAAATTCTCCCATCATTTTGATACCCTGCAAACCATGATGCTATAGCATTATGATAGCTGTTTCTTAAAGAAGCATACCCAACTGCCAGTCTAAAATCAAACTCAGCATTGCTGAACCAACTGCTATTCCAGTGTAACTAACTACTCTTCTGGTTAAAAATGTAATATATCAGTAGATCATAATGTGCAAAGTTGCGTATTTCTCACCAGCCATTACTTCTGTGGGTCTAAAAGAAGTAGTAATTATTGCTTAGAAATGTATTCCCATAAATAAATTGTCTTGATAGGAACTACTCAAAAAATGAAAAGGACATTTCTTCCCCCACTATTAACACTTCATTAATGGAGCCCTTTGTAAATTATATGCTGTGTTCTTTAAAAGTTGTCATGTTTCAGCAAGGAAAAAAAAATAAGTTGTTGCCCTAGGATCTTTTGAGGCTAAATTGTGCACTTTGAGGTGTTTGAACTCCAAATATACCCAGTCATGAATTAGTTTATGCTGAATTGAAGTAGTTGGCATTGAAGGTGCGCTAGGAGTATGTGCTCATTGCAGTGAACCTATAGAAACTCCTGTAAAGCAGCAGAAATATTCTGTGGATTTTCTGAGCCTAGGACCTGGACTAAAAACGTATACTGTTTCGGTAAAACTATTTTGGTTGGAGAGGGTGCGATTTTTAATGGAAAAAAGTTATACCAGTACAATCCTTAATCTGGATCCAGTTATACTGGTAAAAGATGTCTTATATAGTGTATGGAAATAGCTAATCAGTAGGAAGCACTTTTGTGCAGGTATAACTGTGTACGCACTGGGGCAGTTGTACCACTTTAACTGTACCAGTATAGTTAAAATGATTGAACTTTTCTGAGTAAACAAGCCCTCAGAGTAATCTGACCACTGTAGCACAGTCTGCTTCCTACAGACATGAAGGAAGTGAAGGTTTATGGGAGAGGTTAAACAGGTTTAGTGTGTGTAAAAGAGACCAAAAAAAATCCGATTGAGGGAGAAGGCAAATTCTGTAAACTGGAAGTGGAAAAAAAAATTCAAGAAAACAGTTTAATTTGCTGTATTGGTCTGTATTTAATACCTTTAACTATAAACTGACCTTTATATCTGGGAATATAATCTTCATTTACATAACTCTTTTTTTTGTCTTTGTAGTTTTTATTGCATTTTAGTGTTCTCTTCTAAATCCAGTGCCATGTCAGAATTGCAGTCATCACCCATAGTAACCATCTCTGTCACAATTGAATTAATAGATGACCAATTGTGGCAACAGTGGGATATATTTGCTTCGTTTGAATATATTTTAATACAGATGACCTAACCAAAACACTATTTTCACACAGCACAATAATATACTTTAATTTCAGTAGTAAATGACTAGCTAAAATGCTGCTCTAGTTAATAGTTTTAATCAGTCTCTCCTCCCACATAATGCTTGTGAATCATAATAACTCTTTTAGAGGTGATTATGTTGAGTGTTAATGTACATTAGTGTTGGTTGGGGAGTTTAGTTCCATAGTTGTTGCTTGTTTTCTGGGGAGCATGTACATGTTGCTAGCCAGTTTTAACTTCCATCTTTTAGCTGATAGCGTGTATAGTTACACTAAGTTATTGAAAAATGTTTAGTTGGTTGTTTTGCATAAACAAATGAAAAATGGGAAGGGTAACATAATTACAATAGTAATTAAAAATGAGAAGAATGTTACTGGTGCAAATACTTCATTAATTTTCAAGAAATCTATTTGGACACACTTATCAGAGCCGTAACTGTTCATGAGGGACACCTAGAGACACATCATGTAGCTACCTGTTAGCAATGCTTAATTTTTATTCTTTGTGGAGAGCATGTCTCTGTAGAAGAAATAATAAAGGACACCTGCTTATTTATAAGTTCCAAGTACTTAATTTTTTCAGTCTGCTACCCATAAATATTACACATGGCAGATTTCTAACTCATTTTTTTCTGTGTTGAGAACTGCTAATGCTAAAGAATGTCTGGAAGCTACATTTTACCACAGGGTATATAGAGCAGAAGTAAAACTAAAATTGTATCAGCAAGATGCAAATTGAAGACCATAGTGTAACCATTATGTTAATTTTGATACTAACACTGATATAATTCACTAAAAAATGTTTAGTTGCCATCATGTAATTTTAGCACTGCACTTTGAAGTACAAAATTTGGACTAAAGTGTAATAGCTGGCAAGGAAGGGAAAGAGAGTGCATATGTTAGAACGGAGGATTGACTATGCACAGCATCAACTGTAGAAGGAGTAATATGTGGCGGTATAAAAGGTATATATGCCCAACATGTAGACTCCTGAAGAATCATAACTGGCCTCTGGTCTATCAGTCTCTGGGATTCTGTGATGAGAAGCACCATAATCCACAAATAGCAGTAGTCTCCACTCCATTTCAATCTGTGTTAAAGTCCTAGTGTAAACAAGGCCTTTGAAGTGATTTCTAGTTACACTACAAGTGCACTAATTCACACTAATGACCAAGAGAGACAGTGTGGCTTATCAGACTTTACAAATTTGCTGTTAAGTGAACAAGTTGGATGTAAGTCTCAAGGATAATGCATTATAAAATGTCCTTTGCTCACTTATTTTGTTAAGTTTAATTGAGTTTTATTTGACACTTTGTAAACTAGTAAATGTGTTGTGGTGTATTTTTTAAAAGTACCATCATGGTAATATGAGACCTAAAAGTGCCAGGTTTTTGTAAGAACGTGAGTGGCATTGCCAGTTGAAGTACGAATTAATGAAGCTGTATTAATTTCAGTCTCTTTATTCATAAAAGTTTGTGTATAAAACACAATGCTTATTTATGTGACCACTTTGGGTGCCAATTTTTGGAGTGATGGATTTGGAATAGATATGAAGAGTTAACTTTTCTTGATTAGATTTACAAAAAGAAACTAAGAGGAAAAACTGAAAAAATCATAAAGGGGACCATTAATGGTCAAATTTTAAAACACATTTACAGTGATATTGTAGCTGTGTTGGTCTCAGATTATTAGAGACACAAGATGCGTCTCTCACCTTATGTCTCTGAACTTTAAAACAGTTAGACTTTCAATACGTTGGATGGCCAAACATAAGTTTGTCAATTGCAAGCTGTAGTCAACAGTGCTCACAACTGTATATCTGTAGATAATCCTAAAAGGACCCAGTGCATTATCCAGTGTTTAGATTTTTTTTTTTGTAAAATTTGTTTGTAAGCACAGGAATGTTTGGCTAGGCCTTTCATATTTGGTCATCATACAAATGGATCCTGTCCAAGCCTTTATTTTAGAACTAATTTTAGTTTTACTACTTGTACTTAAAGCTGAATCATTTAAACTTATAATAAAATGGAGTTAAAATTGATCTTGTATATGTAAAATATGCATCATTTTTGTGTGTAGTCTGCATACTAAAAACCAACCTTCCTTGGAATTCTTCTCAGATGCCAGCATTCCATTTGCAGACAGAAGCATCTGTGGTTTATTTTTTTAAATTGTAGGAAACCATAGAATTGAAATGCATAATGCTATGGACAGTTTGGCAGTTTACAGTTCCAGTTCCTACCAAAAATGATTGATTAGAAAAGGACTGTCCTGACAATATTTTTTTAAAGTAAAAAGAACAAAATCATTCCAGACCCCTCTCTAGCTAGTAACTTAATATTTTCCTGCAGTTTTCTCTTTGGTGAGTATATATCATCCCTGGCCTCATCCTGCTCTTATTTAGATTCTTATACTGCACCCACTATTGTAGTGAGTGAGCTGAGGTCCTAGTCGTACTAAAATAATAAATGTGGAACTAGTTATCAAAATTGTGGATGCATCAGCCCAGCAATACTTGCGTGCAAAAAGAAAAGATACATTTTTGCTTACAATAGTTTGTGCATACAGATTTGGTGCACTTGTTCACTTATTTTGTCAAGTCTAGTGTAGTTGTATTTAACATTTTGTAGGCTAGCAAATGTGTATTTTATAAAAGTACGGTCATGATAATATGAGACCTAATCATAGCTGCCTGCTTTTGAATCTTTTTGAAGTGGGATGAAAGTGCCAGGTTTTTGTGAGAATGCAACTTGCATTCTCCAATGATCAGTTTTCAGGTCTACTCCAAAATAGGTGTCTGTGGCCCCGTGCATACTTTGTTTTGGAAATCAGTCCTGTAGGGGAAGAGTGCTCCACTCCCTAAGGGAGGGCAAGAGTCCCAGGATCCCAAAGCCTCTGCTGCTGCCCTTACCTTTTGTGAAGAAGGTGAGGAAAAGAGGGTAGGGCCATCACAGTCTTTACTGTTTCCTCTTCCTTATCTAGCATTGACAGTGGCTGTTGGAGTAGCTGCCGAGATCTCTTCCACTTGGTTCCCCAAGAACTCAGTTTGACTCCAGTCTCATCACTCAGGCTCTTTTATTTGGCATAAAGCAAAGCCATGCTGAGTTGATCAGACTCAAATGTAGGGGTGGTTACAGCATATACCACACATGTAAAGTTTGCTTATTTGTCGTCATGTAATAGCATTGCTCTCTGAAGTACACAATTTGGACTAAGTGTAGTAGCTGGCAAGGAAGGGAAAGATGGCACATATGTTAGGGTGGGGGACTTCGCTATACACATCCGAAGTTACACAGAGACCCCATGCCGTCATATACATTTACACATCACATTCACTATACATTGCATCACATGTTTTGGGTCTGACTTTGGTTCCAGCGAAGTAGCCATCTCCCTGTGCTGCATGCTTTGTCCATGCCCTGTCCATGTTCAGCTTTACTCTTTACCTCATCTTTGTGCTCTCAACTTCTTTGTCCATTATTTTCTTGTTTTTAGTAAAAGGTTCCCTTGGAGTTTCCTCTCGTATCTTAGCTAGCTCAGATATTCTGTCTTTTGGCTTGCTGACCCATTTACTTAATTTAGCACAAACATTCCACTTGTAGCCTGCTAATCTAGTTACCTCCCTAATCCTGTCTTTCAAAAAATGAAGCCTCTCCCCCATGTTTAATTACTTGTGTCAAGCCAAGCCTACAGTGTAGTTCTGGGAGCATTAAACCATCCTAAAGCACAGTGCCTCCTGCATCTTCTATAAAGTGACCCCTCACCATGCTCTCTGTAGCACACATAACCTTAATTCTTTAATTTTCTATCTTAAGGAAATATATGTGTTGTAAAGAAAGGCCCTGACTTGCAAGTAGAAGGAAGGCCTTGAAAATAGTGAATTAAAAGGCCAGAAGGAGTGAAGTAGGAAGTATGTCTGGTTCAAAGAATAACTCATAAGATAAGGGGACACTTCTAAAAAGAAGGCCTCTGATCAATAGGGGTGACTGCAGATGGTTTTGAATAAGACAAAAGAGATCAGTCTTAAAATGAGCCAACATGGCCTTTCCCACCACACCTACCATTATTACATCAAAACATAGGGCTTGTGTGAACCCAGGTGCAAAAGACAAACTGCTAGTCAGCAAGAAGGAGGGGAGGAGGCCTTGGCGAGATACCTGGATTAAGACTGGAAATAAGGGTGAACTGTCTCAAATTGATTTTTAGCTGAAGCCAGTAATTGGCAATGCCATTACTTTGTTAAAGGATGTAAAAAGGAAACTCTTAAACGGTAAACTGCTTATACCTTCCTGATCATGTTGGAACCGACCACTGTGAGTCTAAGCATCCTGGGTTTAGCCCATTTGCAAGTATCTTCATCAAATGCTTATAAATGTTTTTTGTTACTATTTGGATGTAGTAAATTGCTTATTATTTAGGCTCTTCAAGCATGTTTAAAGCAATTATATAAGTCCTTTAGATTTAATAAAGGAATTTATGGTTAAATTAGTGTTTGGTTTCCATATTAATAATTCCAAATATTAATAATTCCAACATTGTCCCAAGCGCAGGGCTGTAGGTATATGCTACTTCTCAACCCTTAGTGTTTTAAAGTGGTTGTCAGCTTAAACATCACACTTCACTTTGAAAATGTATTACTCACTTCCAGTCCAAGTAACATTTTAGCTGTTAGTAACAGAGATTAACAAAAATCACTTTTCTGTATGTTTTAGTTGTTTATTTTGTGCATCTGACAACACTTCATATATACTCAGTGTAACTGATTTTCCCCTGTGGCTATTTACCCCTTTTGCCTGAAATGCATTTCAGACAGTAAGAGCTGAGGGAAATGAGATTTTTAAAGTCTCAAAAATGTGTGTGGGGTTCTGGGGAAGGTATAGTATCTGTAACTAATTTTTTAAAAATTAGATTTCAAGTTGGTGTCTGTATGAGAGTACCAGCTTTCTGCATGGACCACATTGACGTAGCACATATCTTACATAGCTATGAAAGCTTAAGGAATTTAAAGCTGTAGATTCTTGGACTGACTAACTTTTGTCACTGTTTCAAAATATAACTGGAAACATGTTTTGTGCTACTTTCCTGGAAAGCCTGGGTAAAGGTTACTGAAAACTAACGTGGCAAGTTAATTGACATGCACTTGACACATTTTTTTTTGCTTTTTTATCAGATTTTGAAAATGGTGGTTGCATTGCTATAAAAGCTTGGAATTCAACAATGTTTGTATGAAACATTCTGCAGGATATCAGCTATTCATGTGCTCCTTTTATGTGTCTGATCTAAATTTTTCCTGCATATTTTTTTGATTGTCATCTTTTTTTCTGTTCTTTGTATAGTATCTCTTGTCCATTAACTTCTCTTCTCTTGTAGTTCAGAATATTAAGGCAGCATTGTGGGTTTCTTGGAGGAATGAATTGGAGGCGACTCAGAGTTTTACATTAAAGCAAACTTGAATTGAAGCTAATGTAAGCTAGGGGTTACAGCCATTGAGGAGGCTTTCAATTATGCATTAATTATATAGCACAGCCTCCAGCTGACTTTCAGCTGTGGGGGAGCTGTCAATAAAATAATTTTGAAGTGAGTTGTTAAACACAGAAAAGTTTAGGCCTAAAATGTAGAATTAAGAATGGTGCTTCAACCACACGTTGAGTCTGTCACAGATCTTTAACTTGTAGTAATTTAATAACTCTGATCACTATTGTACAGTACAGCAACAGAGTGTGAGAAATAGACAATGTTTGTCCTCTAAATGGATTTCAGTTTACCATACAATACACTTAAAGTGTAAGTGTGGCTGTCTGTGATACTTCTAAACTGAATTTGCAAATGTGACCTTTGGATTACCATCCATATGAGAATCTGATTACTGCAATCGGATATAAATTTCTGTATACTGTCTGTAATTACTTTAATTTGATCACACATTTGATCTGCAGGAATCCTGCCTCCATCAGTGCACAGGCTGGATAGTATATGAGGCAGAGTATAGCAAGAAAATAATCTTGTTCTGCATTTAAAGGGCTGGACGAATACCCAGGAAAGCTAGATTCTATCTCTGGCACGGCCACAAACTTTGAGTGTTGCCAACTCTTGAGACATCAAGTCTCACAATATTTGGCGGCGTTTCCTAGTATCAATTCCTGCAGTCATGTTGTTATGTGAGAATCTCAGATTTTGTTTAATTAAAAAAAAAAAAAAAAAAAAGTTCCTGACCCTCGTGGTTAGGGAAAGAATTTTGAGAACGTGAACCATAAAGACTCACAAATCAAAGATTAAATGAATCCAACTTTTATTATTTTTTTAAAATCTCATGAGTTTTAAGACAAATTAAGATTTTGGACAGCATCATTCAAGATTTTGGCATCCTTAGGTTTGCAATACTGGGCTTCCTACATGATGATGGGCAAAACTGCCATATGCATTCTCTCAAGGAGGCCGAATTAAGGTTTCACTGTCCTTTTGTAAATTTTGAGTGCTTGAGTTGGCCACCATAAAATTCTTCTAACATAGCATTTTCAATATAATACCCCATTTCATTACCACATGGAACCATATTGTGTGACCATATGGTGTAGATGAACCCTTAAACTAAAGTTATCTTGTGTTCAGAAAGTCCTATGTTGTTAATTTAAAATGAGACAATTTTACTATGTATGCACTGTTTGCTTTCCTCTTGGATTTCTCTGTACAATGAAAATCCACTAGATTAGTTTTACTTTCAAGTTCAGTGTTGCAAAGTTTGGCTTTGTTCCATGGATTGTTTTAAAAACGGTTAGTGATAAGATTTCCTTTGGGAATCCATCACTATTTCATCACTCAAACTTGTTTTTTACAACATCAACATTTTGACTTCATTAGATGAGCAGGAAGAAGGAGATACTGATTAAATTTGATGACAATGATATAGATGAAGCAGTTGAGGATGGTAACAAATAATAATGAAAAGCAAGAAGCTTGAATTGGGCTGCTGCCTACCGAGCACAAATTCAAATATTTTTTCTTTTATAGTTGTTGTGTTTTTCTGTTTTATTTCATTTTGCTTTTTTTGTATCAATTCAGTCCTGAATAGTGTTCACATTTAAATGCTAACCTAACAATACTAAGAATTTTTTATTTTTTAGAACTTCATTTCACTTTCACATTTTTCTGAGTTGAAAAAACTCAGTTAAGTAAGGTGTGTTTTTGTTTTTGTGTGTTTTTTTTTAATTAGGTATAAATACTAATCCTAGTTGAGGCCATAGTCTTACTGTCTTTTGTTACACATCTAACAAATTAGTACTTCAAAATATTTGACCACTTTTGGTGGTATTTGACAATTTCACCAATGGTTAACTGGTGAATTGACCATTTGGGCCCAACCATAGTTTGAACGATATATTATGGTTAATGGCTTATTTTTAGGGAACAATTTGGAATATTGGCACCAGATCCTATGATGTGCAGAAATGTGATTGGCACTGGCCTGAGAGTGGCTTTAAGTCCAGGGCTACCAGGGACTGAACAGGCTAGTGCTTGCTGAAAAAAGATGCTCCTAATTTGCACCTGGTTCCCACAACCTTGAATGTAAGGGCCTCTCAGCCATCTCTTTACACTGGGGGCCAGGAACTGTGTGCCAAGTGTTAAGAGCTGCTGTGACTGTTGTCACCAGAGGATTTCCCAATGCCCAGATCCACTGGATTTTACGGACAGATTGCATCAGCAGATTAACACGCAATGGCTGCCATAGGGCTCCAAATATGACTTGTGATGAGATCTTAATTCAGTGTTCACATTTCCTGTGGGCTTCACATTAATTTGGTGAAGGAACGGCAGGTGTAGATTTCAAGTAATATCCAGTGAATAGTAGAAAATTACTATCCTTAGTTTATGAGGAAGTCTACATAGGGTTGCTATATTCTCTCATAATTGTGGTTGATTTAGCCCAAAAGACTTTTAAATATTGTAACCTACAGTGTGGAATCCACTTGGTCCTGTTCATTCCCACCTTGGAATTTTCAAATCCAGTCACTTTCTTTGAGGCTGTGGTGTTGATTGATCTCTCGTTAGAAATACCTACCATATATACTCGTTCATAAGCTGAATATTTTTGGTCAAAAAGTGACTCATTAAAGAGCGAGGGTAGGCTTATAAACGGATCTACACCAAAATTTGATGATTTTAAACTCTATGGAATCATTTAATTGACTATCTAATGCATTGTTATTTTGCTTACCTGGAGTGTCTGCAGGCATGGAGCCCTTCAGTTCCCTGTGGCCAGGGTTCGCTGTTCCCAGCCAATGGGAGCTGAGGGGCTCCACACCTGTGAACGGTCCAAGTAAACAAAAGGTCTAGGCCTGCTAGAAGCTTACCCTAATGGGCCAGGAGCTAAAGTTTGCCAATCCCTGAAATATAGGGTTGGTTTATGAAAGGGTCATACAGGCTTTTTTTGCTATTTTTACCTAACCATCTTGGGGTGTCGGCTTATAAACGAACAAGCTAAAGAACGAGTATATATGGTACTTGATTAGTATTCTCCAGAATAATTGTTAAATCAAATTGTAGTTCTTGTTCTGAAACAGAACTGATTCTGGTGGCGATGTCTTAGTGGCAGCATCAGAGGCATATTAATGCATTTCTAGCATTTGATGGTTGCCAGGAGTTGCTCCATAAAGAACTGTGTTGTCCAATATGCCATATTTTTCTTCCTTATAAGATGTATTGAGTAAAATATATTTTAACGTATTGCCCTTTCACATTGTTTAATTATTTCAGAGCCTATATCAGAAGAATGTGTATGTCTTAAAATATTTTATACTATTTTGAGGAGTATAAATGATATTTATAAAAATCAGTATCTTTTTTTTTAAAATCAGTCTATTCTTTGCTTTACCAAGTCTTTTCCAGGATACCTTATTCATAGCCATTTCTGGTTCGAGTGTTCTATGTTGTTACATGCATTAGACAAGAAAAATTAAATTCTAATTTGTCTTATCTCTCATGAATCACACTTTTATCAACTTAACTGTAGTTCTAGTTAATTTTATTTCCCAGTTCTCAGTCATTTCCAGCTTTTTACTATCCCAGTACAATTAAGTACTGTTAAAGATGACCTGCAAAGTACATTTTAAAAATTGGGATTGTGCCCTTTTTCTGCAGTCTTAAAATGTATTAAAGAAGTCCTGAAAGGCTGTGAGGTAGATTTTTTTTTTCACTTTCTCCTTGAAACATCAGAAAAGTCAAGTCTGATCTTTCCTAATTTTGCTTGAAGATTCATTATGGGTCTCTGATATACCATATATATTATTAATTCTCACTTCCTAATTAAAGAGATGGTGGTGTTGAATCTGAAACAAACTTCCTTTTCCAAACTGTTAATTAGTCATTGAAGATCACTGATAAGATAAATAGGTGTTAACAAAAGCTAGAATTTATAATCAGTCTGACTAAAATCCTTTTCCCATCTTAGTTTTTCAGTTTTCATTATCTTGACTCTTTTGGCTAGTTTTCCAGTCATTTACAGTTAGTGTCTTCCAAGCTAAGCAGGATCTGATTTTTCAAATGTGCAAATTAAGCAGGAGAAAAAAATTGAAAAACTAATGTAACATTCTTCTGTCATCATGAAACAATAAGAGTGCAGCCCATTTTTAAATGTTACTTTATTTCTGATAACTATTTACCTTCCTAATTATGTACAGGATAATATGTTCTAAAATTTGGCATCAGAACTTCTGATTTATCTTGGCATTAAAAGTGGAACACATTCTGATTTTATTTTTTTAACTATTTGTAATTACACAAAAAATAATTTTTTCTCTAGCCGTGGTACTAAGAATCCAGCATCAACCATAATTGCTGTTAAAGGTATATGAATTACTGATTTTTCAGATCTGGTGGGGTGGGAGGAATAGTTTTGGGTCAACCTGAAACCAAAATTTTTTGCAACTTTTAGCAAATCTGAAAGGATTTCAGTTTTGATTTGGTGAAGTTTTCATCATTTTTTAATAAAAACAAAGGAACTTGGAAACAAGGCTAGATTTCCAGCCCAAGTATCTACACTGCAGATGAACAGTCCCTTAGCCGATGCCCTGAGAGTCCAAGTCAGCTGACATGGGCCAGTTGCGGGCGTTTAATTGCAGTGTTAGACATACCCTTAGGCATCATTCACAAAATGGGGAAGGGCTGGGAGGGCAGTAAATATTAACTGGAGTGAGGACTGGAACCTGGGTGCACTAACCACCATTTAGAGAGTCATCCTTTCTCTTTCTTGCCCAATGAATATTTAAATTTTTATACAAAGTAGGACAACTCCAACAGGAGAGGTTGAGACCTTGTGGTTAGAGCATACACCTGAGGGTCAAGGCAATTTAAATCACTGATTTTAATCATGATTTAAATAGTCAAGATGGAAACCTTGATTTAAATTTATTTTAATCTTGTTTTGCATTTGTACTTTTTATTTATTTTCCTAAAGAAATATTGATTTTTCATTAGTTGATAACCATTACAATATGTTCATTTGCAACTAAATATAGCCTGCATACTAAATTTGATGCTGCTTTTTGCTAACTGGGAGGCTGCACTATGTCTATATACTCTTTTATGCAGTTATATAGCTTAACTTACATTTATTCAGATACTTAATTTTTTATGTTAAAAGATGGTGAGCAATGAATGCATTTCTTATTTACTAGACCAGATTAATTTTTTACTTCTAATTTTGTTTCAAGGTCTAAAGAAATCCAAATTCCATTAAAATGCACAAAAACAGCATTTTAGACTTTTATTAAATAAAACTACTTTACATGCTAAGAAATTGTTTTTATCAAAACATGTTTGCATTTAAAAATAACTGATTTATTAAACCAGGAAAGTATTATTTGTAATTAGTGATTTGAACTGATTGTTTCTGGTCACTATGTCCTTCAAGATTTTAGAGATCTCACCCTCTCATACCTACTTCTTATTCGTAGATTGGAAGAAGGTAAGCTCTCCTGTTTTTTCAAGTCCCAACTGGTTTCTTAACTTTGAATGTACTAGTCATTGAACTGAACTAGTAGTTGAATAAATTGAAAAGAAGATATTCTCTCTGCAGCTGTAGAAGAGGCCGTTGCTGTCAAAAGCTAGTTTAACATTTCAACAAACTCTGATTCCAGGTGCTTAGCTGGTGACTTTCACCCATTCAGAGACTTCCCCTTCTTTCAAACTTGACAGCAAACATGTTTTAATATTTATTTTGTTTTTTATTTAAATTATTTTAATACATGTAGGCCTTAACATAGATTTAACGTTAAATAGGGTTAAATTAAAAAAAATCTATTTAAATTAAAAAAAAATCCAGCATTCTGTTTGTAATATCAGTTTTTATCCATCCTGCTCACCTGGGGAGCAGTGGGTTCAAGTTCCTGCTTTAGAGTGGGGATTCAAATCTTAGTCTCTCACATCCCCCAGCACAGGTGAGTGCTGCCTGGACTATGTGGTCTAAGGGGGCATCACCACCATTTCTTCCTTCTTCGGGGCTTTGTGAATGGGGCCTAAGTTTCCTTGTGAATCTAGTTAAAAATTTTGAAAGTTTCATTTTGAAAATCTTGAAATGGTTCATGTTGACATGAAAAAAATTCTTTGAAACAATTTGCCAAAATTGACACAAATTCACTAAATATTTTGGTCCTCCCAAATATGCATTTTTTGGAGATAGAAATTTAAACTGATTTTTTTTCCTAACTCTGATTACTAGTATAAAATATTTTTATTTTGGAGATGCATTGTTTTCTGGTAGTTAGAACTCTGCACTGGGACTAGGAGACCTGGGTTCTATCCTCAACTTTGCACTGGCCTCTGGATAACTGTGGACTCCTGACTTCTCCTCTGTGCCTCAGTTTCCCCATCTGCAGATGGGACAGTAATGTCTCCTTTGTAAAGCATGTTGGGGTCTACTGATTAAAGGCACTTATATTTATATATATAAAACTACTATATAAATTTATGTATATGTTTTTGGGATCTAAGACCACAGTTCTTCAAGCTGCTCCATGCATTTTATTTACAGCAAGATAAAAAGACTTCTTCAAATGTATGGAGCATTTTTAGGACTGGGGCTAGGAAGATTTATTTTGTCCTTAAGAGATTATCTAAGACATGAGAATCATATCTTCTTAGTTTTTCATGCATAATTGAGCATGATTTATGTGTGTGTGGGGGGGGGGGAACCCCCAAGACCTCAGACTAGGCATTCAAAAATCCAGAATTGTTGTACTGAGTTAAATAATCCATCTCTGTCTTATCAGTACTCACCATCTAACTAGATGAAAAATAAAAAAAAAATCTTTAACTTCAGCATTATGATAAACCCACATGTTTTGGTTTGTGCTAAGACATAATTTTGATGGATAGAATCAAGTCCCTATAGCCAAAAGCTATAAAATGTGCCCCAATGAGCTTCATGACATTACTTAAATTGTTGTCGTAGGTAAACTGCTGGTATCCCCCTATTGTTGCCATGACTTTCTGACTTCCCATCCAGTGCATCACATGTAAGTAAGTGGGCAGGCCCCAGAGGTGTGGCAACAACTCACACTTTAGCCTGGTCTACACTAGGTGTTTAAATCGGTTTTAGGAGCGTAAAACCGATTTAACGCCACAACCGTCCACACTAGGAGGCACCTTATATCGATTTTAATGGCTCTTTAAACCGGTTTCTGTACTCCTCCCTAACGAGAGGAGTAACGCTAGTATCGGTATTACCATATCGGATTAGGGTTAGTGTGGCCGCTGATCGACGGTATTGGCCTCCGGGCGGTATCCCACAGTGCACCAGTGACCGCTCTGGACAGCATTCTGAACTCGGATGCACTGGCCAGGTAGTCAGGAAAAGCCCCGTGAACTTTTGAAATTCATTTCCTGCTTCCCAAGCTGTGGAGATCTCATCAGCACAGGTGACCACGCACAGCTCATCAGCACAGTTAACAATGCAGTCTCCTGAGAATCGTAAAAGAGCCCCAGCATGGACTGCACGGGAGGTACTGGATCTGATCGCTATCTGGGGAGAGGATTCAGTGCTAACAGAACTGCGTTCCAAAAGACGAAATGAAAAAGTATTTGAAAGAATTTCTAAGGCTATGACGGATAAAGGCCACAGCAGGGACTCAGTGCAGTGCAGAGTGAAAGTTAAGGAGCTCAGACAAGCCTACCAGAAAACCAAAGAAGCAAACGGAAGGTCCGGGGGAGATCGAAAAACATGCCGCTTCTGTGCTGAGCTGCATGCAATTTTAGGGGGCTGCGCCACAAGTACCCCACCCCTGATCGTGAATTCCGAGGTGGGGGTTGTAATCTCTGCCATGGCTGAGGATTATGCAGACGGGGAAGATGAAGAAGAGGAGGAAGACCTAGCAGAGAGCACACAGCACTCCGTGAGCCCCAGCAGCCAGGAGCTTTTTATCACCCTGACGGAATTACCGTCCTCCCAGCCCTCACAAGCCACTATCCCAGACAATGACGCCATGGAAGGGAGCTCTGGTGAGTGTACCTTTGCAAATAGCAAACATTGTTTTTTAAGCAAGCCTTTTTTAATGATTGATTTGCCCTGAGGACTTGGGATGCATTCGCAGACAGTATAGTTACTTAGAAAAGTTTGTTAACATGTCGGGGGATTGAGAGGAAATCCTCCAGGGACATCTCGATGAAGCGCTCCTGGAGGTACTCCAGAAGCCTTTGCAGAAGGTTTCTGGGCAAGGCAGCCTTGTTCCGCCCACCATGGTAGGACACTTTACCACGCCATGCATGTAGCAAGTAATCAGGTATCATTGCGTGGCAAAGCATAGCAGTGTATGGTCCCGGTGACTGCTGGCATTCAAGAAGCATCCGCTCTTTATCTTGTTCTGTTATCCTCAGCAAAGTGATACAGTTCAGGATAACCTGGTTAAAAATCAGGAATTTAAGTAAGGGGGGTGGCCATTTTTCTACTGGGTTCGTGGACTGCAGCAGCTTAAAAAAACCACTTTCCTGCACGTAGCGAAGCGGGGGGAGGGGAGGAGTGAAATGCCGATGATCTTTTCTGTGTTTGGTCACCGGCGATCTTCCCCAAGCTACCAGACACGCAGTGGGTGGGGGGGGGTGGGAAGGTTGTTGATTAGCAGGGAGCTAGCGTGGTATTAGCCATGCATTGCGGGGGAGGGGTAAATCACTACAGAAGCCGAAAGACAGTGGCTTACCATGGCCGCATGCAAGCTGAATTCTGATGCCTGGACCTGTGTCTGTGAGATCTGTAACTCCAGAGCTGCAAGCACTCACTATTAAGATGAAAAATGCGACCTTGTAGGGAAATCACATGTACTAGGTGAATAGTGCTGTTCTCTGTGAAAGAGTATAACCATTGTTCTGTAAAATGTATCTTTCTAAATATTTATCTCCCTCATGCAGCTGCAAATTTTTCAACCATCCCTTCTCCATCCCAAAGGCTAGCACAGATAAGGCGGAGGAAAAAGAAGACGCGAGATGAGATGTTCTCAGATATTATGGAAGTTACATGCAATGAAAGAGCTCATCTGAATGAGTGGAAGGACGTGGTTTCAAATTACAGGAAAGAGGCCAGTGAACGTGAGGACAAGAGGGATGAAAGTGAGGTCAGGAGGGACAACCGAGATGAGAGGTGGCGGCAGGAAGACCGGCAGGAAAATCAGCGGTGGCGGCAGGAAGATCAGCGGTGGCGGGATGCAACTCTGGGGTCTGCTGCGTGATCAAACTGACATGCTCCAGCGTCTTGTGGAGCTTCAGGAACGGCAGCAGGATCACAGAGTGCCGCTGCAGCCCCTGTATAACCACCCTCAACCCTCACCATGTTCCACATCCTCCTCACCCAGACGTGTAAGAACGCGTGGGGGGAGGCTCCGTGCACCCGCCCACTCCACCCCCGTGGACAGCCCAACCAGAAGGATGTCGTTACTGTGAATTTTTTTTTTAGTGGCCTTCTCCATCCCTCCTATCCTCCTCCCAAACCACACCCTTACTTCTCTCCCTCTTTTTATAATGAATCAATAAAGAATTCATGCTTTTTAAATGAGTGACTTTATTTGCATAAGTAAGCTGTACTCGAAGGGGCAAGGGGAGTTGCTTACAGGGACTGAGTCAATCAAGGGGGTTGGGTGTTCATCAACAAACACAGCAGTCACACTGTACCCTGGCCATTGATGAAGCTCGTTTTCAAAGCTTCTCTGATGCGCACCGCTTCCTGGTGTGCTCTTCTAATCTCCCTGGTGTCTGGCTGCGCGTAATCAGCGGCCAGGTGATTTGCCTCAGCCTCCCACCCCGCCATAAAGGTCTCCCCCTTACTCTCACAGAGATTGTGGAGAATACAGCAAGCAGTAATAACATAGGGGACATTGGTTTGGCTGAGGTCTGAGCGAGTCAGTAATGTCCGCCAGCGCGCCTTTAAACGGCCAAATGCACATTCCACCACCATTCTGCACTTGCTCAGCCTGTAATTGAATAGATCCTGACCACTGTCCAGGCTGCCTGTGTATGGCTTCATGAGCCATGGCATCAAGGGGTAGGCTGGGTCCCCCAGGATAACGACAGGCATTTCAACATCCCCAACTGTTATTTTCTGGTCTGGGAAGTAATTCCCTTGCTACAGCCGTTTAAACAGAGTAGTGCTTCTGAAGACGCGAGCGTCATGAACCCTCCCTGGCCATCCCACGTGGATGTTTGTGAAACGTCCCTTGTGATCTACCAGTGCTTGCAGCACCATTGAAAAGTACCCTTTCCGGTTTACGTACTGGGTGCCCTGGCGCTGCGGTGCCAAGATAGGGATATGGGTTCCATCTATCGCCCCCCCACAGTTAGGGAATCCCAGTGCAGCAAAGCCATCCACTATGGCCTGCACGTTTCCCAGAGTCACAACCTTTCGTAGCAGCAGCTTAGTGATTGCTTTGGCTACTTGCATCACAGCAGCCCCCACAGTAGATTTTCCAACTCCAAATTGATTCCTGACTGACCGGTAGCTGTCTGGCGTTGTAAGCTTCCACAGGGCTATCGCCACTCGCTTCTCTACTGTGAGGGCTGCTCTCATCTTGGTATTATGGCGTTTCAGGGCAGGGGCAAGCAAGTCACAAAGTTCCATGAAAGTGCCCTTACGCATGCGAAAGTTTCGCAGCCACTGGGAATCGTCCCACACCTGCAACACAATGCGGTCCCACCAGTCAGTGCTTGTTTCCCGGGCCCAAAATCGGCGTTCAATGGATAGAATCTGCCCCATTACCATCAGGATCTCCAAAGCGCAGGGACCCGCGGTTTGAGAGAATTCTGTGTCTACATCCTCATCACTGTCATCGCCGCGCTGCCGTATCCGCCTCCTCCTCGCCTCGGATTGAAGGTCCTGGTTCACCATAGACTGCACGAGAGTGCGCGAGGTGTTTAAAACATTCACGATTGTGGTATGGAGCTGAGCAGGGTCCATGTTTGCTGTGCTATGGCATCTGCACAGTTCACCAAGCAAAAAAAGGCGCGAAACGGTTGTCTGCTGCTCAGGGAGGGAGGGGTGAGGCTGTACCCAGAACCACCCGCGACAATGATTTTTGCCCCATCAGGCACTGGGATCTCAACCCGGAAATGCCAAGGGGCGGGGGAGGCTGCGGGAACTATGGGATAGCTACGGGATAGCTACCCACAGTGCAACGCTCCAGAAATCGACGCTAGCCTCGGACCATGGACGCACACCACCGATTTAATGTGTTTAGTGTGGCCGCGCGCACTCGATTTTATAAAATCTGTTTTACAAAACCAGTTTATGCAAATTCGGAATAGTCCCGTAGTGTAGACGTACCCTTTGATTTTCAGAAATCAACTCTGCTCCCTTTAGTCAAACTGCTTATAACCGTCTGTACTTCAGGAAGTAAGAACTCATGATTGGTCTCATTGGGTGACCCATGAGTGGTCACAATTGTTTAAATATGTTTATGTTTAAGATGCAATTTAATTGTAGTATAAAGAGTGCTGTTTTCAAAAACATAAAAATCCTGACATGAATACAAAGAAAGTGACTGCTGTTACATTCAGGAGTCGAGGATTGCAATGACTACTGGGTTTCTTTAGTTATACTGTCATTAGCCATGGAAGGCCACATCCTGCCAGCAAGCACTGAATTAAAAGTAGTGGAAGGAGAGAAATTCTATCTGATTTGAATTTGATCTTTATGGTGTAGGTATTTATTCAAATGAAATGGTCGGTATTTAGGTTAGAACCGTTTGTGCTACAGTATGTATTGATAGGTGAGCATAATGGCTTCATGATTTGAATTCACAATATATATTTACAAGGTAGTGTTATATCAAAGGTCTATGTTACTGTTGTCTAAGATTTGTATAATCCATTTTCTGTCGATGTGTATAATAGCTCAAAAGTAGAGGATTCGATCATTAATGCAATAGATCGTCAAAGGAATTTTGGGTAAATGCCTTAGTCTTCAAGAATTTTGGAGGCGTAAATTCACATCTTCTGTAGAATGCTGTGAAATGAGGTTGAGTCTCCGAATGTCTGGTACAGCATGGGAGACAACCCTTTCCCCCCAAACCTTAACCCTCATGCAAGGGGAGGATGGTGGAATCCCAAAGACTGTCTGGGACCAGTACTGGATCAGGGGCAGATGGGAGTTCTTAAACAGGTGGAAATGATTAAGGATGTAGAGATGACCTGCATTGAAAAAGTTATTGCTGGATATTTCACATATGAATTACGTTAATAAAGTTGTGGCCTAATTAAACCACATCGCTTGCATCTTATCTGTCTTCTTGCATGTCTGGGACAAAGATCTGATAAACTTTTTTTTAGTGGCATAAACTGTCTAAATACTTAAATCCATAAATATGTAGTGCAAAAGCTCCATATATTAATACTTGGATTTTTCTTTTTTGCTACTGAAAATACTTAAATCACCTATGTTGTAAAATTAGAGATTTAGTTAATGATCAAGCTTTCTTAGCATGCCCTTCTGCAGTGGTTTGAGCATTGACCTGCTAAACCCAGGGTTGTGAGTTCAATCCTTGAGGGGGCCATTTAGGGATCTGGGGCAAAAATCTGTCTGGGGATTGGTCCTCCTTTGAGCAGGGAGTTGAACTAGATGACGACCTGAGGTCCCTTCCAACCCTGATGTCATAACTATAAAGGGAAGGGAACAGTACAATACTCCTGTGTACAATACTGTAAAATCCCTCCTGGCCAGACACACCAAAATCCTTTTACCTGTAAAGGGTTAAGAAGCTCAGGTAACCTGGCTGACACCTGACCCAAAGGACCAATAAGGGGACAAGATACTTTCAAATCTTGGGTGAGGGGAAGGCTTTTGTTTGTGTGCTCTTTGTTTTGGGGTTGTTCGCTCTTGGGACTAAGAGGGACCAGACATCAATCCATGCTCTCCAAATCTTTCTGAACCAGTCTCTCATATTTCAAACTTGTAAGTAACAGCCAGGCAAGGCGTGTTAGTCTTATCTTTGTTTTCTCAACTTGTAAATGTTCCTTTTTGCTAAGAGGATTTACTTCTGTTTGCTGTAACTTTGAACCAAAGGATAGAGGGGATTCCTCTGGGCTCTATAAATCTGATTACCCTGTAAAGTTATTTTCCATCCTGATTTTACAGAGGTGATTTTTATCTTTCTTTCTTTAATTAAAAGCCTTCTTTTTAAGAACCTGATTGATTTTTCCTTGTTTTAAGATCCAAGGGGGTTGGATCTGCACTCACCAGGAAGTGGTGGGGGAAAGGACAGGGAATGGTTAATTTCTCCTTGTTTTAAGATCCAGGGGTTTGGATCTGTGTTCACCAGGAACTTGGTGGAGAAGTCTCTCAAAGCTACTGGGAGGGAGATAGTCTGGGGGGAAGGTAGACAGAGTTTCCCAAATAACTTTTACAGGATTTGGGTGGTGGCAGTAAAACCAGATCTAAGCTGGTAATTAAGCTTAGAAGCAGCAAAGAAGAAGTGCTTGCATCCGAAGAAGTGGGTATTCACCCACGAAAGCTCATGCTGCAAAACATCTGTTAGTCTATAAGGTGCCACAGGATTCTTTGCTGCTTCTACAGAACCAGACTAACACGGCTACCCCTCTGATAATTAAGCTTAGAGGTTCTCATGCAGATCCCTACATCTGTACCCTAGAGTTCAGAGTGGGGAAGGAACCTTGACACCTGATATTCTACGATTCTATACAGAGGCATTTCAGAGACGAAACATAGAGTTAAAGAATAGTTTTTAACCCTGTTAAACTTCCACTGTGATCTTGTCAGATTACTTGCATTATCAGAAGAGGTTATGGTTTGTTTACTTCTCTTGTTGACTGTAGCAAACAAATAACATGGGTCTGCTAAATGCCTCTTTGTTCCCTAGGTTTGTGCCATCAGATGAAAAGAAAAAACAAGGCTGTCAGCGAGAAAATGAAACTTTAATACAGAGAAGGAAGGACCAGATGCAGCCTGGGGGCACAACAGTCAGCGTTACTGTACCTTATCGAGTGGTAGACCAGCCTCTGAAACTTATGCCACAAGATTGGTAAAGCAGAGCTGCTATTTTGAATTATTTCTTTACACATTTAGTTCTCTCTTTCAGAACAAGAACAGATCTTGAAATGAGCTAGTAAAATAACTCCAAGCTAATTGGTGCATAAAACATTAACAAATGTGTGTGGAAATGGCTGGATAGCAATTATATAGCAACTTGTTCCTTTCAGGTTGTGTTTATTAAAGGAGACTTTTTTAAAGAACAAACTGTCATCTTTCATAATACAAACAATATTCCTGCCTTATCCCATGGGTTTTTTTTGTTCAAAACCCTCCAGGAGTATGAAAGTAGCACTTGAATTGTTCAGGATCAGAGCTACTATATTACTTCATTCACTCAAACGTTGCATCTCTTTGTAAAAAGACAACCCTTTAGTATTGATTAATCAAATAACCAATATTCTTGCTTTATCCTCCCATTTTAAGTATACTTAAGGCATGTACAAGACCTAGTGGTCTGTAACATTCAAAGCAGGATGTTAAAAGGAAATAAGATCTAATTCTCCAGATAATTAGGCATTCTCTGTGTTGGGAGCAGCAGGCAAACAGAAAACAATAATAGCTGCCGAAGTACCAAAAGGCAGCTTGCATCTACAGTAGACTGTAAACATTTTTGACAAAGGTAAAGCCATCTTTGTGATTGATTTTTCCAGAGTGGAATCAGTGATAGGGAATTAATGTTAAAGTTTTTTTGTTTCAACAACTTCGTAACAGCTAATGTGAGAAATGTTTAAGTGTATAGCTGTGTGTTTTTATCATTTCAGAGACCTGATTATTTTTCTTCATTGGGGTTTTGAAATCCTTACAATAATGTAAATTTAGGAATTAGATTATGGGATTATTTATTTGTAATATGGTAGTGCTTAGCGACCCCAGTCCTATTGCTGTACAAATGTATAGCAAAGAGACGATGCCTGTCTCAAAGAACTTGCTATTTGTGAATTTTATCTTCTGTATTAACAGTGAATAGATTTTTCTTAGACTACAGGTGGTAGTTATGTATATTCATAAAAAGTACACTTTGAAAATGTAGGTTAAATTGTTGCAGCTGTCCATCCTGTTGCAATGAACTTTTTGTATTAAAAGTTTAAAGTATGTGCCAAATAAGCATTTTTAAATTGCTACATCCCATTTAGTTTACAGTACAGTTCATAGGGGATTATCTCTTAAATTCCAAAGCATTTAAAAAAAAAATCCTAAACAGTAATCTCAAGAAATGAACAGGATTTACTTTTTGATAAATACAAAGTTTGAAATTGAGCTGCATACAACAAAAAGCAGACATAAGCCCAGAAATATTACATACAAAAATAGTGTTAATGCTGAAGAGACATACCTGTGGAAAAAGCAGCTGTATTGGAAGCACAGCAGTCATTAATGTGCTATAATGGTGACATTATAAAGAGAAACTGCTAATGTACGATGCTGTCCTCACAGTAGTGTTGACAACAACCTGTGTCATATGAATAAAAGAGATTTTTTTTCCTTTTAGGGATTTACAGTGACTAAAAGCTCAAGTCCTTTAATGTGCGTGTCTCCTTCTCCTTTAATTATAGGGATCGTGTAGTCGCAGTGTTTGTGCAGGGTCCTGCTTGGCAGTTCAAAGGCTGGCCATGGCTATTGCCTGATGGATCACCTGTTGATATTTTTGCAAAAAGTAAGCTTCTACTTATAGATAAATGCTCTTACATGTTTTTATCATCAATGCATACCCACCAATAGTCCAGGTTTGGCTGGGACTGTTATGGGATTTGGATGTGGTAGGGAGCTAGTGTCTTGGCACCGTTGGCAAGTATGATTCTTGCTCTCTACAGCTCCCTCTCCTCCAGGAAATGAACTAGCACCCTGGCTTCTTCCATACACCTTCAAGAAAACAAGTTTTTCAGCGAGGTAGACTTCTTGAAGATGAGGGGGCTGTTGCTACAGAACAGTTGGATTCTATTCGACTTCTGGGAGACCCTTTAATGCCTCAAACATCTCTGATTTCCCTTTACCCCCAGAAACACTGATAACATATGTTAAATAAGTCTGAGCTCTGAATCTTCCTTGAGAAGGTGGTCTGCTGTTACAGAACTGCTCCTCCTCTATCCTTCAGCCAGGCAGGGACCATCAGACAACTTCTCTCTCATTTACTCCAAGACAGCCCAACAACTATATCCCTCCACCGCAACCCAGCAACTCCCAGAAATCTTGCTGATTCATGAAGTTCACAGTACTCACCAGTTGTTTCTGAAATAACAAGTGCACAAGTATGCATTTTCTCTGTTCTCACAAACATCCTAAAATATAGAGTATTACAGGGTTACAATCAGCTCCCCTCTCTCTTGTCATGGATGGGTTACATCAGTTTGTATTTTGCTATGCATGGCATTTGTATAAAATAAGATGTCTTCCTAAAACTTTAAGCTCTGACATAGGTAAAGCTACTTCTCAGGTACAAGCTAGATGAAAGGCAGTTAGTGTGCTGATATTTGATAATGACATGCAGGCCCTGGATTTAGACTCCTGTGCAGCCAGGAATTTGCCTAGTGTGCCTTGAGGCCAGTGCTGTTTGCTTACATGGGCAAGCACAAACTGATGCTTACTTTTCTGACTGCAACATGTGGAGCGACATCTAAGGAAGCTCCAGGCCTTGACTGCTTCTGATCTGTACTCCCATTTCATGTGCTGCTGTTGCAAGTGGATTGAGTGATTTAAATCTGCAGTGGAAAACCTCAATTTAAATCAGTTTTAATCAACTTTTTCATTTGTACTTCACTTATTTTCTACAAAAAGGTGCATTCTCATTGGCTGATATAATTGTTAAAACATATTGATTTACTACTAAAAACAGCCTTTACACTAGATTTGGTACATCATCTTGGTACCTATGTGGGAACACTATAACTATATACTTTAATTTAAGCAATTGGATAGTCTAATATTTTCAGATGCTTATTAACTGTATATTTTTAGTATGTTAGAAAGTGGTGAATGATACATAGATTATTTATGGGATAATTAACTTTTTGTTCATAATTTGTGTCAAGTTGCATTGGAATGGTAGCTGGAATTTAATTAAACACACAGACTAATAAGCCGAATGTTTTTGGTAAAAAAAAAAAAAAAAAGACGCATCAAAAAGTGGGCGTCGGCTTATAAATAGATATACACCAAAATTGGTTGATTTTAAACTCTATGGAATCATCGAATTGAATATTTAATACATTATTGTTTTGTTTACCTGGAGCGTCTGCAGGCACGGAGCCCCTCAGCTCCCTGTGGACGCGGTTGGCCATTCCCAGCTAGTGGGAGCTGCGGGAAGTGGCGCCACTTCCCGCAGCTCCCATTGGCTGGGAACGGCAAACTGTGGACACTGGGAGCTTAGGGGGCTCCGTGCCTGTGAATGCTCCAGGTAAACAAAACGTCCAGGCCCACCAGAGGCTTACCCTAATGGGCCAGGAGCCAACTTTTGCCAACCCCAACCATCTTGGGGGGGTCGGCTTATAAATGAACGGGCTAATGAACGAGTATATACGGTACTTATTTTTTATTTAAATGTTTTAAGAGATTATAAGTTTAGGCCTTAAGGTACTTTGTATTTAATTCATATTTTAAACAGGTTTATTTTTAAAAAGAAAAGCTTACTATAATTTAAAAAACAATTAAAAAATCATTGATTTATATCTACCCGGTGGTGTTGCTGCAGCCTTCAGGCTGAGAATCCTCTTCACCCCCAAACACACACATACTCTTGCCCTGTGTTTTCTGAGCTATAGTTAAAAATCCCTAGGTCCTGCTACCACTGCCCTAGTCGAGGCAAGAAGAGAGTAATGAGTTTGTGGAAGAGAAATGAGGGAGAGGATGCTAGTTGTGAAAAAGAAGCAAGACTGAGGGAGAGGAATGAGAGCTGAGAACATGGAGAAGGGCACTCAGTATGGAGAAAAAAAGGCCTGAAAGTGAGAAAAGGGACAAGTTAAGAGTAGGCACTGAAAATGAAAGAGGAAAAGGGATAACACAGTAAGCTATGCTAGAAAAATGTCCCTGCCCTGAAGAGTTTAGTCTGAAGGCACAAACTAAGAAGGGGTTGTGAGAGTTACAACATATAGTATGTTGTCTGTCTAAGAGACATACATGTGTTCAAGTTGAAAGGGGAATGTGATTACTTTTCTCCCTGGCTCATAAAAGTACTTCTGAAAAGCAAACTTTTTTTTAACCTTAGTAATGCACCAGATTGTGTCACATGCTAGATATTTCAAAAATATTTTCCTAAAAAAAAAGTATCTCTAGATCTTCCTACAAGAGCTTTATTCCATCTTCCAAACAAACTATTTAGTATTTTCTGGGCTATTCAAAAGAGCGAGTGCTGGCTGGTACTACCTGCCACTCTGGCTCCATTTATCATTTTGCCCCTATACAATCTCTTTAATAGCCTAACTAAATATGATCAGCAGCTTCTGCACCAGTCCATTATCAAACCTGTAATCTGCCAGCATTTATAGAAGCTAAAAGCTTTCAGAGGCAACCTGGCCCATTTCCAGAATTATGATTAACAGAGATTTAAAGCTGGTTACTGTAGATTAAAATTTTGGAAAATAAGTTGATTGCCGTAAAATCTAAGCAAATAGATCTAAATACATCTAGTAAATAATGGATTAGACTCTACCCAGATCACATCAAACTAGTTTTACTGTCTCAGTCACTTTATGCTGGTTAATATCCTGTAAAGTTTCATGAATGGAACTTAAAATATTACTCTTCTTATCCATTGTTTTCTTTTCAATCTACAGCTTTTGGCCCTTCTTGTGAAACTGTTTTGACTCTATTTTTGGACTGACACTCATATAAAAATAACAGTTTTCTTACCTGTATACTCTTTACATCCATAAATGGGCATATCAAATGAAAAGTAGAATATTTTGCCATTTTAATCTACATAAATATTTTATTTGAATGCCATTGTAAAGGTCTTCCTGCTATAACATGTTAATGTGCTTCTGTTGAACCCAAAGGCCAGTTTTAGTGGGTTGACTTTTGTTCAGTTATCTTTAACCTAAACTCAGAGGTTCTGTTTAACATTCAGAGATTTTCTTTGTAAATGCATAGTCTTGGTATGCAGTTATCTATTCTTTATCTGCTTATTGTGAAAGGCTTGGCATCATTTGATATGAAAAAACTAGCTTTATTCATTCTTAGTCTTCATTCAGGAGGTTTGAAGTTGACTTGATAGTCTAGTACATAAGATGATTTATTTATTGAGGCAACTTCTTAATTGTCTAATATAAAGAAATGAGAACTTTTGTACAAAAAAGGCAACCTGAGGCCCTTATTTTGTGCATATGTTAGTGTTGTAAGTTTACATTTTTCATGCATGTAGGTACATCTTGCTATAGAATGACCCATGGATATAGGAGGGCAATGACTAGCCCAGTTTGGTTAAAGATTTGGGTGGGAAGGAAAGATGAAGGGCTGGTGTACTGAACAAGAAAACTGCAAGTGAAGACCTGGCTAGAGTTATATAAAATAATTACATAGAAAAGTCTGGTCAGATGTTCCTTTTTCTTCTCCTATACTACAAAAATGAAAATCAACTCAGAAGGCTGTAAGCTTAATAAAATAGATTGAAATAAGCTTCAATGCACATAATTAGTCTGTGGAACTACCTACTGCAGGATATTAAGGCAAGTATTGTAGCCTAGGCATTTGAGATTGAAGATTTGAACCGAGTAGCATTGCAGTTAAACCTTGTAATTTTATCCTGGACCTAAGTATCAGAGGGATAGCCGTGTTAGTCTGTATCCACAAAAACAATGCGAAGTCCGGTGGCATCTTAAAGACTAACAGATTTATTTGGGCATAAGCTTTCATGGGTAAAAAACCCACTTCTTCAGATGCATGCAGAAAAGGCAGCTGGGTTTGTTACAGGGATTGGTTCCTAGCTGCTAGTAAACGATGGTCACATAAATACCACCCTATACCGGAAACCCACTGACCGCTATACTTACTTACATGCCTCCAGCTTCCATCCCGGACACACCACACGATCCATTGTCTACAGCCAAGCTCTAAGATACAACCGTATTTGCTCCAATCCCTCAGACAGAGATAAACACCTACAAGATCTCTATCAAGCATTCTTAAACCTACAATACCCACCTGCTGAAGTGAAAAAACAGATTGACAGAGCCAGAAGAGTACCCAGAAGCCACCTACTACAGGACAGGCCTAAAAAAGAAAATAACAGAACACCACTAGCCATCACCTACAGCCCCCAACTAAAACCTCTCCAGCGCATCATCAAAGATTTACAACCTATCCTTAGAGATGATCCCTCACTCTCACAGATCTTGGGAGACAAGCCAGTCCTCGCTTATAGACAGCCTCCCAACCTGAAGCAAATACTCACCAGCAACCGCACACCATACAACATAAACACTAACCCAGGAACCTATCCTTGCAACAAAGCCCGATGCCAGCTCTGTCCACATATCCGTTCAAGTGACACCATCATAAGACCTAATCACATCAGACACGCCATCAGGGGCTCATACACCTGCACATCTACCAACGTGATATATGCCATCATGTGCCAGCAATGCCCCTCTGCCATGTACATTGGCCAAACCAGACAGTCTCTACGAAAAAGAATAAATGGACACAAATCTGACATCAGGAATCATAACATTCAAAAACCAGTGGGAGAACACTTCAACCTCCCTAACCACTCAGTGACAGACTTGAAGGTGGCAATTTTGCAACAAAAAAACTTCAAAAACAGACTCCAAAGAGAAACTGCTGATCTTGAATTAATATGCAAACTAGATACTATTAACTGTGGGTTAAACAAAGACTGGGAATGGTTGGGTCATTACACCAATTGAATCGATTTCCCTATGTTAAGTTCTCCTCACACCTTCTATGGGCCATCTTAATTATCACTTCAAAAAGTTTTTTTCCTCCTGCTAACGATAGCTCATCTCAATTGATTAGACTCTTCCTGGTGGTATGCATACTTCCACCTTTTCATGTTCTCTGTATGTATAAATATCCCCTGTCTGTGTGTTCCATTCTATGCATCCGAAGAAGTGAGCTGTAGCTCACGAAAGCTCATGCTTAAATAAATTTGTTAGTCTTTAAGGTGCCACAAGTACTCCTGTTTTTTTTTGTTCCTAGGTTAGTGTTTCTGTGGTGTGGTGTGTAGTTGCTGCTGAGTAATTGCTTCAGGTTGGGGGGTTATCTGTAAGCGAGGATTGGCCTGCCTCCCAAGGCCTGTGATAGCAAATCATTGACGATGCACTGGAGAGGTTTTAGCTGGGGGCTGTACGTGATGGCCAGTGGTGTTCTGTTATTTTCCTTGTTGGGCCTGTTCTATAGCAGGTGACTTCTGAGTACCTGTCTCGCTCTGTCAGTCTGTTTCCTCACTTCCCCAGGTGGGTATTGTAGTTTTAAGAATGTTTTATAGAGATCTTGTAGGTGTTTGTCTCTGTCTGAGGGATTAGAGCAAATGCGGTTGTATCTTAGCCCTTAGCTGTAGACATCATGTGATGTGTCCTGGATGGAAGTTGGAGGCATGTAGGTAAGTGTAGCAGTCAGTAGGTTTCCGGTATAGGGTGGTGTTTGTGACCATCACTTATTTGCACTGTAGTGTTCAGGAAGTGGATCTCTTGTGTTGTGTGGACTGGTCCAGGCTGAGGTTGATGTTGGTGTGGAAATTGTTGAAATCCAGATGGAATTCTTCAAGGGCCTCCTTCCCGTGGGTCCATATGATGATGATGTCATCAATGTAGCGTAAGTAGAGGGGACAAGAGCTGAGGAAACATTGTTTTAAGTCAGCCATAAAAATGTTGGCATACTGTGGGGCCCTGTGGGTATCCATAGCAGTGCCGCTGACAAGAAGGTATAAGTTGTCCCCAAATCTGAAATGTTGTGGGTGAGAATAAAGTCACGAATCTCAGCCAACCAGGTGTGCTGTGGCCTCATCAGGGATACTGTTTCTGACAGCTTGTAGTCCAGGCTCGTGTGGAATATCAGTATAAAGAGCTTCTACATCCATGGTGGCCAGGATGGTGTTTTCAGGAAGATCACCAATGCATTGGAAGTCGGTGGTGTCTCGAAGATGGCTTGGAGTGATGGTAGCCTACAGTCTGAGGAGAGAGTCCAAATAGCCAGATAATCCTGCTGTAAGAATGCCAATGCCTGAGATGATGGGGCATCCAGGATTTCCAGGTTTATGGCTCTTGGGTAGCAGATAGAATATCCCTGGTCACGGTTCTAGGGGTGTAGATTTGTTCCCATGCTGTAGCAAGGAGTTTCTTGAGCAGATGGTGTAGTTTCTTTTGGTACTCCTCAGTGGGATCGGAGGATAGTGGCCTGTAGAATGTGGCAACTACCACCACACCACAGAAACATTAAGAGAGGAACCAATCCCTGTAACACACTCCGTTGCCTTCTCTGTCCCCATATCTACTCTAGCGACACCATCATAGGACCCAGCTGCATCAGCCACAACATCAGGGGCTAATTCACCTGCACATCTACCAATGTGATATATGCCGTCATGTGCCAGCAATGTCCCTCTGCCATGTACATTGGCCAAACCGGATAGTCTCTACGTAAAAGGATAAATGGACCCAACTCAGACATCAGGAATGATAACACACAAAAACCAGTAGGGGAACACACCTTGACATTCAATAACAGATTTAAAAGTAGCCATCCTTCAACAAAAAAACTTCAAAAACAGACTTCAAAGAAACTGCAGAGCTACAATTCATTTGCAAACTTAACAGCATTAATTTGGGCTTCAATAGGGACTGGGAGTGGCTGGCTCACTACAAAAACAATTTTCCCTCTCTTGGTATTGACACCTCCTCATCAGTTATTGGGAGTGGACCACATCCACCCTGACTGAATTGGCCTTGTCAACACTGGTTTTCCACTTGTAAGGTAACTCCCTTCTCTTCATGTGCCAATATATATTTATGCCTGTATCTGTAATTTTCACCCCATGCATCTGATGAAGTGGTTTTTTTACCTACAAAAGCTCCTGCCCAAATAAATATGTTAGTCTTTAAGGTGTCACCGTACTCCTCATTATCCTGGACCTAGGTTATCAGTTCTCATGTTGAGCAGGGTAGCACTATTCAGATCAGTGGCTACCCACAACCACAGCAGTGTGAGAGCAGTACTCTTCTTTGACAGGATGGGGCAGTAGCTATAGTCCAGAATAAAAGCTCTGGTGGTCACTACTTGTGCATCAGTGTTACAAAGTGTTGTAATGAGTCCAAGAGTCTCAGCTCTGATAAACGCTGCATTATGTCCTCAGTAGACACCAGTAATAAGAAGTGAAGCAAGCCTGGAGAGAAGGCAACAGCCTGGAGTGGGAGGTGGAATCCTACTGTATATTTGTGTGGTATTTGAAGTTAAAAACTCAACCTCAAATGTACACACTAAGACAGAGCAGTTGTAATAAGGGGAATAAAAGGAGGAGGATTCTACTTCTGGGAGGGAAATGTTTTCTGAGCCCCACATTGTGAACACAGAACATAACAAGAATCCTACTACTGGATCTGGTATAATTGTGATCTGCATTCTTGTTGTAAGTAATTCTAGCAGGCTACTGAATAAAGCAATGCTGTGTTTTCCTTTCTTTATATTATTTTATTGACCTCTATAGTGTTCAGAAAATTAATGCTTTTGTACTGAGTCAAAATAATAACTTTCATGTAGGCTAATAGATTTGCTGTGCAGAGGACTGTTTATGCACAAAAAGTTAAATTTATGCAAACTAAATGTCCCCCTAGTAGTTCACTTTCAAGCAACTCAGGTTGCTGCATAGACAGCCCTTAAATGATCAAGATGGCTTCAAAAGGTTTAAATTTACTGATTTTCATCTTGGGACAACTCAGAAATGGCTAAATAGAATGTCAGCTCCCCACCCCCACTCCACCCCACCCAAAAATTGCATTTGACTTGAATTCAGCTCAACAAGCTATTTTTCCAAGAATCTCTATGCATTAAAAATAGGGGCTGCCACTTCACTCATAATCATAGCATTGCTACTATGATATATGCCGGGGTGGCCAACCTGTGGCTCTGGAGCCACATGCGCCTCTTCAGAAGTTAATATGCGGCTCCTTGTATAGGCACCAACTCCAGGGCTGGAGCTACAGGCGCCAACTTTCCAGTGTGCCAGGGGATGCTTGCTGCTCAACCCGTGGCTCTGCCACAGGGCCTACTCCCACTCCACTCCTTCCCGCCCCCTCCCCTGAGTCTGCCGTGCTCTCGCTCCTTCCCCTCCCCCCCCAGAGCCTCCTGCATGCCATGAAACAGCTGATCAGGAGGTGCATGGAGGGAGGGGGAAGCACTGATCAGCAGGGCTGCCGGTGGGTGGGAGGAACTGGGAGCGGGGGGGGGGGGAGCTGATGGGGGGGCTGCTGACTTATTACTGTGGCTCTTTGGCAATGTACATTGGTAAATTCTGGCTCTTTCTCAGGCTCAGGTTGGCCACCCCTGATGTATACTGAGAGAGTTGGGTCATGGGTCCCCTATGTAGACATGGCTGTGTGCCCTTAATTACATTTTCTAGTGTGCATTAACTGTGAAGAATTTTTTGTTTTGTCCAATGAGGATGATTGTAATCTAACTATTGCTCCCTCGTGTCCTGTAGTTAAAGCTTTCCATCTCAAGTATGATGAAGTGCGTCTAGATCCAAATGTACAGAAATGGGATGTAACAGTATTAGAATTAAGCTATCACAAACGGCACTTGGACAGACCAGTATTCCTACGTTTCTGGGAAACTTTGGACAGGTAAATATGCTGAAAACTTTTACTATGAGTTTTTTGTGGGGAGGGAGAATAAGGTGTCAAGGAAACTGTGTATCTTAGAAAGATCCAAGCAATAGCTTGGAGACAAAATATTGCTTGCTATTCATGATTATGACACTGCAAAGCCGCCTTAAATTTCCAAAAAAGTACAGATAGACCTAAGGGGAATAACCAGTCTTCTTGGAATGAAAAGTGTCAGTTTAATTCAAAAAAGTGTGACGGTAAAACTGCTGCTAAACCATCTACTAATACTAAGGCCTGGCCTACACTAAGGGGGGGGGGGTCGAACTAAGGTACGCAAGTTCAGCTACGCGAATAGCGTAGCTGAACTCGAACTACCTTAGTTCGAAGTACTCACCCGTCCAGACGCCGCGGGATCGAAGTCCGCGGCTCCCCCGTCAACTCCGCCACCACTGTTCGCAGTGGTGGAGTTCCGGAGTCGACAGGAGCGCGTTCGGAGTTCGATATATCGCGTCTAGATTAGACGTGATATATCGAACTCCGAGAAGTCGAACACTGGCCGCCGACCCGGATGGTAAGTATAGACGTACCCTAAGTCCATACCTACAGTTTTTTTCATAATGTAGAGAAGGAGCTTGAGGAACAAGTGTTATGAACCATTTCCCATGTAGCAGTTCAATAAACGTTAAGAAAACAGATGAGCCTATTGTATCAATGTGTAAATTTAGTTTGATTTTGATACTGTGATTGTTTAACAGCAAAATATATAAACAATTTAAGGCTGGGATTTTCAAAACTGCCTAAGGCACCTAAATCCCATTGAAGTTAGAATTCCTTCAGGCTTCTCTGACAATCCCAGTGAAATGACTCATTTCCAAACTTCTTTGTTGTTTTATCTCCCCATCAACGTCTTCCACAAATAACTGCACAAATGTTTCTAAAGGCTTCCCAGAGATGACTGATCAAAATGAACTTTAGATTCCTTTTCTTATAGTCTTATAATTTCAGATGTAATTTCATGTCTTCAGTAATTTCAAGTCTTCATCTCACATGACATTCTCATAAGCAAATTACAGAAATGTCGTCCAGATGAAATTACTATAAGGTGCGTACAAAACTATTTGAAAGACTGTACTCAGAGTAGTTCTTCGAGTGATTGCTCATGTGCATTCCACAATAGGTGTGCACGCTCGCCACGTGCACTGGTGCTGGAAGTTTTTCCCCTAGCAGTACCCATAGGGGAGTGCCCCTAGCAGCCCCTGGAGTGGCAGCACCATGGCATGGTATAAGGGGCACTGTGTGTGGAGAGTGGACTAGTTGATACAGCTTAGGGAAGGGAGCAGAAGGAGACTCCACCGATTGGAAGGCAGGAGATATACTGTCGTAGGGATGGGGGTTCCATGACCACGGCTCCCAAGAGGAGGTGGCAGGTGGTGGTGGTTGGGGACTCCCTCCTCAGGGGGACTGAGTCATCTATCTGCTGCCCGACTGAGAAAACCAAGAGATCTGCTGCTCGCCAGGAGCTAGGATTCACGATGTGATGGAGAGACTGGGAGACTCATCAAGCCCTCGGATCACTACCCCTTCTTGCTTCTCCACGTGGGCACCAATGATACTGCCAAGAATGACTTTGAGCAGATCACTGCAGACTACATGGCTCTGGGAAGAAGGATAAAGGATTTTGAGGCGCAAGTGGTGTTCTCGTCCATCCTCCCTGTGCAGGGAAAAGGCCTGGGTAGAGACCGTTGAATTGTGGAAGTTAACGAATGGCTACGCAGGTGGTGTCGGAGAGAAGGCTTTGGATTCTTCGACCATGGGATGGTGTTCCAAGAAGGAGGAGTGCTAGGCAGAGACGGGCTCCACCTAACGAAGAGAGGGAAGAGCATCTTCGCAAGCAGGCTGGCTAACCTAGTGAGGAGGGCTTTAAACTAGGTTCACCGGGGGAAGGAGACCAAAGCCCTGAGGTAAGTGGGGAAATGGGATACTGGGAGGAAGCACGAGCAGGAGAATGCAAGAGGGGAGGACTCCTGTCTCAGACTGAGAAAGCGAGACAATCAGCGAGTTATCTTAAGTGCCTATACACAAATGCAAGAAGCCTGGGAAACAAGCAGGGAAAATTGGAAGTCCTGGCACAGTCAAGGAACTATGATGTGATTGGAATAACAGAGACTTGGTGGGATACTGTCATGGATGGATATAAACTGTCAGGAAGGACAGGGAGGGCAGAAAAGGTGGGGGAGTTGCATTGTATGTAAGAGAGGAGTATGACTACTGAGAGCTCCAGTATGAAACTGCAGAAAAACCTGAGAGTCTCTGGATTAAGTGTGAGCAACAAGGGTGATGTCGTGGTGGGAGTCTGCTATAGACCACCAGACCAGGGGGATGAGGTGGACAAGGCTTTCTTCCAGCAACTAACAGAAGTTAGTAGATTGCAGGCCCTGGTTCTCATGGGAGACTTTTTAATCACTCTGATATCTGCTGGGAGAGCAATACAGTGGTGCACAGACAATCCAGGAAGTTTTTGGAAAGTGTAGGGGACAATTTCCTGGTGCAAGTGCTGGAGGAACCAACTAGGGGCAGAGCTCTTCTTGATCTGCTGCTCATAAACCAGGAAGAATTAATAGGGGAAGCAGAAGTGGATGGGAACCTGGGAGGCAGTGACCATGAGATGGTCGAGTTCAGGATCCTGACAGAAGGAAGAAAGGAGAGCAGCAGAATATGGACCCTGGACTTCAGAAAAGCAGACTTTGACTTCCTCAGGGAACTGATGGCAGGATCCCCTGGGAGAATAACATGAGGGGGAAAGGAGTCCAGGAGAGCTGGCTGTATTTTAAAGAATCCTTATTGAGATTGCAGGAAAAAAAACATCCCGATGTGTAGAAAAAATAGTAAATACGGCAGGTGACCAGTTTGGCTTAACAGTGAAATCCTTGCTGATCTTAAACACAAAAAAGAAGACTACAAGAAGTGGAAGATTGGACCGATGACCAGGGAGGAGTATAAAAATATTGCTCAGGCATGTAGGAGTGAAATCAGGAAGGCCAAATCACACTTGGAGTTGCAGCTAGCCAGAGATGTTAAGAGTAACAAGAAGGGTTTCTTCAGGTATGTCAGCAACAAGAAGAAAATCAAGGAAAGTGTGGGACCCTTACTGAATGAGGGAGGCAACCTAGTGACAGAGGATGTGGAAAAAGCTAATGTACTTAATGCTTTTTTTGCCTCTGTCTTCACAAACAAGGTCAGCTCCCAGACTGCTGCACTGGGCAGCACAGTATGGGCAGAAGGTGACCAGCCCTCTGTGGAGAAAGAAGTGGTTCGGGACTATTTAGAAAAACTGGACAAGCACAAGTCCATGGGGCCGGATGCGCTGCATCCGAGGGTGCTAAAGGAGTTGGCGGATGTGATGTAGAGCCATTGGCCATTATCTTTGAAAATTCATGGCGATCGGGGGAGGTCCTAGAAGACTGGAAAAAGGCTAATGTAGTGCCCATCTTTAAAAAGGGAAGGAGGAGGATCTGGGGAACTACAGGCCAGTCAGCCTCACCTCAGTCCCTGGAAAAAGCATGGAGCAAGTCCTCAAGGAATCAATTCTGAAGCACTTAGAGAAGAGGAAAGTGATCAGGAACAGTCAGCATGGATTCACCAAGGGCAAGTCATGCCTGACTAACCTAATTAGAGGTTAGAGGACTGGGCCAAAAGAAACCTGATGAGGTTCAACAAGGACAAGTGCAGAGTCCTGCACTTAGAACGGAAGAATCCCATTCACTGTTACAGACTAGGGACTGAATGGCTAGGAAGCAGTTCTGCAGAAAAGGACCTAGGGGTTACAGTGGACGAGAAGCTGGATATGAGTCTACAGTGTGCCCTTGTTGCCAAGAAGGCTAATGGCATTTTGGGCTGTATAAGTAGGAGCATTGCCAGGAGATCATTCCCCTCTATTCGACATTGGTGAGGCCTCATCTAGAGTACTGTGTCCAGTTTTGGGCCCCATACTACAAGAAGGATGTGGAAAAATTGGAAAAAGTCCAGAGGAGGGCAACAAAAATGCATAAGGGACTGGAGCACATGACTTATGAGGAGAGGCTGAGGGAACTGGGATTGTTTAGTCTGCAGAACAGAAGACTGAGGGGGGATTTGATAGCTGTTTTCAACTACCTGAAAGGGGGTTCCGAAGAGGATGGATCTAGACTGTTCTCAGTGGTAGCAGATGACAGAACAAGTAATGGTCTCAAGTTGCTGTGGGGGAGGTTTAGGTTGGATAGTAGGAAAAACTTTCACTAGGAGGGTTGTGAAGCACTGGAATGGGTTACCTAGGAAGGTGGTGGAATCTCCTTCCTTATAGGTTTTTAAGGTCAGGCTTGACAAAGCCCTGTCTGGGATGATTTAGTTAGGGATGTGTCCTGCTTTGAGCAGGGGGTTGGACTAGATTACCTCCTGAGGTCCCTTCCAACCCTGATATTCTGTGATTCTATACCCTCAGTTCCTTCTTGCCGCCAGTGAAGGTGCTTTGGAACTGCCATGCTCCAGATCTCTGCTGTAGCTTTCCCTGTTTGGACTGTTGTTTAGTTGGCAAAATGGTAAAGGTTCTCTTGGTGGGCCACCGATCGCGGCATCTCACCAGCGGCTGCCCCACTCTAGCTTATACTGGATTACCTCCTTCATCTCAAAGCCCAAGGCCTAGCACCCTCGTCTGTCAAAGTGCATCTGGCAGCCATATCGGCCTTCCACCTGCCAGTCCAGGGCCACACAGTATTTTCTCACGCCATGATCAGTCGATTCCTTAAGGGCTTGGATTGCCTCTTTCCTTACGTTAGGCCCCCGGTCCCACAGTGGGATCTGAACTTGGTTCTGGCCAGACTGACAGGGCCTCCATTTGAGCTGCTTGCCACATGCTCCTGGTTCATGGAAAGTAGCCTTTCTTGTGGCAATCATGTCTGCTAGCCCTGACCTCTGAACTCCTGTAGCTGGTATTTCATAAAGCTAAGGTCCAGCTCTGCCCACACCCTTCTTTCCTTCCCAAGGTGGTCTCCGCCTGTCATATGAGCTCTATCCCAAGCCCCATGCGTCTAGTGAGGAGCACCGTCTCCACGTACCAGATGTGAGACAGTCCCTGGCATTTTACCTGGAACGAACAAAAAACCGTTCAAGAAGTCTTCACAGCTGTTCATCGCCACGGCCAAATGCATGAAGGATCGTCCAATCTCCACTCAGCGGCTCTCCAGCTGGATCACTTCATGTATCCGCACTTGTTACTACCTGGCGGGAGTTCCCCCACCACCGATTGTGAGAGTGCACTCGACAAGGGTGCAAGCCTCATGGGCCGCCTTTCTAGCTCACATCCCTATTCAGGACATTTGTAGGACTGCTACATAGTCATTGGTCCACATGTTCACCTCGCATTATGCAATCTTCTCCCAGACCAGGGAGGATGCCGGGTTCGTCAGGGCAGTTCTCCATCCCGAATGTCTGTGAACTCCTACTCACCTCCAACAGGTATAGCTTGGAATCACCTATTGTGGAATGCACATGAGCAATCACTTGAAGAAGAAGAAAAGACAGTTCTTCGAGTGATTGCTCATGTGTATTCCATGCGCGCTCCCTCCACCTTCAGTTCCTTCTTGCCGCCGGTGAAGGTGCTTCGGAACAGCTCTACTCCAGCTTTGCTGTAGCTCGTCCCCCAAACCGCTTGTTCGTTCACTGTATGGTACCAACAGTTATAGCCTGGAATCACCTACTGTAGAATACACATAAGCAATCACTCGAAGAAGAAAAGTCAGTTTCCTTTTCTGTAACTGGTGTGCTTTGAGATGTGTTGTTCATGTCCATTCCACATCCCACCCTCCTTCCCCACTGTTGGAGTTGTCTGGCAAGAAGGAACTGAGAGTGGGAGGACCGCGCAGCACCCCCTATACTGCACCATGGTGGCGCCACTCCAGGGGTCACTGGGGCGCTCCCCTATAGGTACTGCTAGGGGAAAAACTCCGGCACCGGTGCACGTGGTGAGCATGCACACCTACTGTGGAATAGACATGAGCAACACATCTCAAAGAACACCAGTTATGGAAAAAGTAACTGTCTGTTATTGATGGTGTGCTGTCAAACTGGTGGGTTGTATCTCATGGGGTCCCACGGGGGTCTGCCCTGGGTCTAGTACTATTCAGTATTTTCACTAATGACTT
The DNA here is from genome assembly GCF_016161935.1 of Mauremys reevesii. Taxonomy (NCBI): domain Eukaryota; kingdom Metazoa; phylum Chordata; order Testudines; family Geoemydidae; genus Mauremys; species Mauremys reevesii. Next base: position 61,795,371 of record NC_052630.1, read on the forward strand.
AATGATGGAAAGGAGTACGCCTACATAATTTGTGATTGATGTCAAGGAGGGAGGGATTGCTAGCACTTCAGAGGACAGGATTAGAGTTCAGAGCTACCGTGGCAAATTGAAGAATTGGTCTTTGAAATCGACAGTAAAGACTAGTGCAAAGTACTGTTCTTAGGGAGAAAAAAAATCAAATGCACAATTACAAAATGGGGAATGAGTGGCTAGGCAGTAATATTGATTAAAAGAATTTGGATCACAAATAGACTATAAATCAATGTGATGCAATTGCAAAAAAGACTATCATTCTGCGTTAACAGGGGTGTTGTAAGGAAGACATGGAAGTGCCACTCTACTTGGCACTAGTGAGGCCCCCAGCTGGAGCACTGTATCAAGTTTTAGGCACCACACTGTACAAAAGATGTAGAGACACTGGAGAGAGCCCAGAGGAGAGCAACAAAAATGATGAAAGTCTTAGAAAATCTGACTTATGAGGAAATATTAAACAAACAAAAACTGGGCATATTTAGTCTTCAAGGAAAAAAAAAAAAAGATGTGGTGTGGGTGGGGACCTGACAAGTTTTCAAATACATTAAGGGCTGTTATAAAGAGGATGGTGATCAATTGTTCTGTATGGCCACTGAAGGTAGGACAAGTAATTGGCTTAATCTGCAGCAAGGGAGATTTAGGTTAGATATTAGGAAAAACTCTAACTATAAGGATAATAAAGCTCTGGAATAGGCTTGCAAGGGAAGCTGTGTAATCTGTCATTGGAAGTTAAGAACAGTTTAGACAAACACTTATCAGCGGGATGGTCTAGGTTTACTTGATCCTGCCTCAGAGGAGGGAACTGGACTAGATGACCTCTCCAGGTCCCTTCCAGCCCTCCATTTCTGTGGTCTATAAACCAAGTCAGTGTTCTCTGAGAGGAAACATTTGACTGTCCTCTTTTCAGGCATATGGAACACAGCATTGTACACAACTTTCATGACTCATGAAGAATCTTGTTTTGGATCTTTTAACATTTATTAATGTTCTAAGAATTAGGTTTTAAAATAATTTTACTTTTCTCCCTACTGTGCAGCATTGTTCCTTGAATAAACACTTTCTATAACTACCAGAAAGTGCTGTTAATGCTGTTTTTTTGTTAACATTGCAGGTACATGGTAAAGCACAAATCCCATTTGAGATTCTGAATCCTCTGGCTGCCATTCATTTCGTGGAGTGTGATTGAGAAATATGAAAGATGCTCCAGTCTGGAGACTAAGGCTCTCACTGTATGCATTTGTCAGGAACTTTACAAATGAAGAAAGGGTCACAGTTTAATCTTTTATAAGATCTTGTTTGGATGCTTCGTGTTATGGCAGGTTGATTCCTGCTGTTATTACAAGCAAAAGTGTTTTGCTTAAAACTATTTTTTTAATAATGTTAGCCTTCTAGCCTGCAAATCAAATTGTATATTTTGATAGCAGCAGTTTCTTCCCCATTTTGTTAAGTTAGGAAAATTTTTAAACAGAATGTTTTTGTTCCTCATTAGAAAATAGGTTGATCTTCACTGAAAGTTACAGTGTGTGCGTGTGTGTGTATATATATATATATAGATGTTATAAGGCTTTCAAAATGACTTTGCTTCTGAGTTTAGCTCTGGTTTCCTTTGCTTTATTGTTTCACTTACTGAAAATATTTTGTTGTGAATGGTATTATGTTTTAGTCTATAGGACTTGCAAAACTAAGCAAAGTGACAATTGTTTTGGATAAATCAAAATGTCAACCTGTATATGTACTGTATATTCTGTTTTGTTGAAAAAGGGATGATGAAAAATCAAGAACCACTTCTTTGGGCTTATAATATTCCAGTTTAACAAATCTTTAAACTTTATTACAAATACATTCAAGTAATGTTAACACAGAATGTCCATCCTCCACACAGATCCTTTAATTTAAAATTTAAAGTGTGTATGTGTACACTACTACTTGTCAAATACTTTATATATGAGAGTCCAAACATAGTATAGACTAAACAATGAATAGAACGGGGGAGAGTTCGCTTTTTTTAAGTCACCACACAAAATTAATACTTTTAATGCCAGTACATTAGATAACCTCTAATATTTTTCCCTTATGACAAAAGTAGCCCAAACCTTGTCTCCAGGAGTTGCCATTTTCTGATCTGAGCAGCTAATGCAGCCTTCCAGCAGTACTGCACTTGTACTCAAAATAAACCTACTCCAGTTACCAAAGAACACATTTGCTTGATCTAGATTAAGAGCATCACTAAGGCAAGAAAACACTGGTATTTGTATGCGTTTATGGTAACTACTTACTTTATGACATAATTTAATATAGTATACCAGTTGATATAATAGAATGATTAAATACTATAACATACTTTTCTGGGGTAGAAAAAAATATGCTTATATTTCTGCTCTTAAATTCTGAACCATGTTTCTTATGCTTTGCATTTGAGGTTTGACAAAAGTAAAATATTCTACATATTCATTTTCTTTTGCTTTTATTTCACATTTTATCTTCATTTTTTAATATAACTGGAAGCATAGCTCCTACTGAAGTTTTAGAACCATACTGGCATACCAGGGCTCCGAGGTCCCAGTGGCTTTGGTGATACCTAACATTTTCATCTCAACTGTACTAAGACTACAATTTTTAAATTTAAAACTAGGAAAAATAAAAACCTCCCAATTCAAATTTTTTCATAGCAATTAAAATCCACATCAGAAACACTAAGAGTGGAGTTTTGAATGGATATCACAAAATCACTGGGAAGAGCAAAAAATTCAAGACTGTAAAATAATTAAATAAAATCCTTTTTAGAAAGTTCCTTTAACTGGTTTAAGAGGTTTGGTCAGATCCAGGTCACTGACTCTCCCACTAATTCTGTTTCACAGAATTAACCAGAATTTTCCTTTCTTTGTATCTCTTAACCTTGGGATAAAACTAGGGAACAATTGTCATTGGCACAGCACTTTTACTGTGAAGAAATGATCAATACAATTTGGGGTTTCATATGCTCAAGTTCTGGGGCATCTAATATTTCTGTTTCTGCTGCTCAGAAATGGGCAATTTTGTAGAGTTAGTCAGTACTATGTATGTGGGCAACGTACTTAGTTTTTAAAAGACTACTATAATGGGCAGCTGCAACTTTTCCCATGAGGTTTTGGTATACACATGTACTGCTCACATGCATTATAATTTACAGATTATACTGTGTTGTTTTTTTAAATATGCAAAGTCCAGTTGACATTGTCTCTTCTCCATCCTCTGTTGTGTTATGTGTTAAAAGCACATGGTGCTACAGCTCATCAGTCAGTCTAAGATCCTGCAATGCTTAGGCTCAATGTGGCACACTGGACGACAGCCTGATTCTGATTTCGCTTACATTGGTGTACATCCATTGGAGGCAGTGGAGTGATGCAGGTGTGAAACTGGCAGCAGAGCAGAATGTGTGAAATCTGTTGGTCGAACTGTACCATTTTTTGTGGATTCAAAGCCAGACTTTTAATCTTTTGGAATTTTCTATTTGCAATATAATATGTGATTACGATCTAAAACTTATTTATGAAGGAGATGGCACTTTTAGGTCTCTTCATTCGTGGAGGTAGTGAGGTATCTATCCAAGTCATTGTGCAATTAGTTCCCATTGACTTCAGTGGGAGTTGGATAAGGTCCTCACAGAATAGCTCTCCTGCAGTCTTTCTATATATACATTTATACACGCATTATGAAACTACTTGGACTTAAAGTTTAGCCATTCAGCATCATTTTACAACAGATCAGGTGTTTGAGATCACTTTTTATGCTTAATTTATCTACAAATTAATGAATTGTAAGGAAAACTGGTACCAGGAACTGGAGAAGCTGTACTATCTGCCATTTGTTTAATTAAGTGAGCTGCATTCCTATTGGTGAGCAGTTTTAAGAGCTTGCAGTGCTGAGACGTGTATAATTTGTGTAAATTGTATTGAAAATTAAAATGTATAAGTGAGAAAGTGAGCTATTTTACTGACTGTCATTTTACATAAAAGTTAAATGACACAAGTAGTACCTAGGGTTCAAATATCAAATTGACTGTTTCCTCTCTATTCTAGTACTGTTTTAATAATCAAAACTGCTTAGAAATATCTAAACAATAACAGCTCTACTATCATTGTTTAAAAAGTACTAAGACAAGATGGAAACTGGCTTACAGTGTGATATTCAGGGTTCCATACTGCCAGGGTTTAAAAAAATTACAGCAATATTATAGTTGCCAATAGGGACCTTTTGAAATACCGATTTATATTAAAAATATTATTGCTTATAATTTATACAAAGCAAGAGCTGTCTGTACACTACTTGAGCTTTCTGAACGCTGCACTGAACAAAGTGGCAGAAGCAGATTTCTTAAGTAAATGCAGAGGTAATTTCTTTTTAAATAGACTTGTATACCTGAAGAAATAACGGATCAGCACCTTCAACTGAATAGGCTTAACTACTATATAGTTACTGGCAGAGAATTTTTTTCTATCAAGATAATTCTACAAGGATATGCTAAAAGCCAGTGCTTGAGCTACATGATTTATAGAACTATTCTACAATACTGTAAACTTCTTATTTTTTAATACAGATAAGGAGTAATATGTGGGAAGTGTACTATGTATTAAGTTCATAAAGGAGCTGAACCTATGATCAAGGATAATGTGATATTTGATGTCAGATAAATGTTTATCTGAACAGCACATTTGTTTTTGGCTTTCATTCTGTGTTCAATCAGTGTATAAAATATTAGTTCTCTTCAATGACTTTCAAAAATAAGTTTTATTATTCTAACTTTTCATTCTCATACCCAATGAAATATGCACTTCGTTGCTAATACTTGCTAACACTATACAAAAATAAGCTGGTCAAAATTAATGGATTAGATGGTGGGTTTAAAATTTAATGTTGTGAGGTTGTGCTCATTTTAATTCAAAAGCCATAACTAATGCCAAGTACTTTATTAAACCAATGTGTTCATGAAAAATTAAAACTCTCTGACTGAAGAAATTGCTGGCCTGACAGGTTAAAGTTCACCTGCAATGCTAAAAGAAATCTGTGGAAAAATATGCCATATAGATTGGATTCTGTGAATATCAAATTGTAGCTCTCTAAATTATGTAGCACCTGTTTTTTAAGGTGCTATGGTCCTGTTAGTTTCATTTGTCTGGATGGATACATGCTTCATTACAAATTGTAAGTACACATTTATCTTTTTGGTTTGCTGTGCAGTCTTTTTCTTTACCCGAAGACTTTTAACATTGTATGTAAATCCTGAAGTAATAAGGAGTGGAAGGAAATCATTTAAAATGTGAAGAGGTTGGAATGAAGCTCCTTCCTTTTGGCAGTATAAGCATGGTGTGGTGAGTCCAATCCTCTGCTTCGTGCCAATGAGTATAGAGAATACTGCAATGTAACTTGTATGGGAGGGCTGCTGTTGACTTCTATGACTTTCATTTTTCTCTCTGCTGGTGAGAAATATTGCTGTAAACTCATTTATTGAAGCAGAACACATTTTGGTAAGAAGCAGATGCTGACAGGCAGTGTTTCTAAGTTGACTTCACTGCATTCATTTTTCTTTAAACAGAAGTTGTCTTAAGATTTGTAAATGAGTGCAGATCCAAAGAATATTCTTAAATGTTTGAAATTTAAATCCATAAGCTAGTTTACTTGTAAAGCTGGAAAAGTTCTGAGGTAATATATAAAATCTATATAAACAAGTATTACTGTTCATGGATTTTATTTGCACCTATAAATTTCTTTCCATCTACTCTTCACTTATCCCAAAGTCAGAAAACCTGATTACCATGCTTGTGTATATTCCTGAAATTGTCAAATGTAAATCTTCCTGAAACCGTAATTGCCTGAAGTTATGAGTGCAGATTTGTCTAAAATAACAAGCAAGGAAGGAAGCAAAAAATGAAGCTTAACTTTAAATCTAGTTTGCCTAGCCTGTCTAATGAAAGTGCTTGAGTGGCCCTGTGTGAACTAGAGTTTTTCAGTTCCAGCTGCTGCCTTCTCAGATTGTATATCAGGGTGGGTTGAAATCCTGGCCATGCAGAAGTCAATGGCAAAACTCCCACTGATTTCACTCCGGCCTAGATTTACCCAGTGTCCTAAAGACTGAGAGTTTTAAAATGAGAGAGTCTGTAGAATCTTCCAGGAATGAAGGAGTGGCAAGTAGGGATGGAGGAGACGTTTTATAAAAGTGTAAGGGTTGAATCTCGGGCAATTGTATTAGATCTTAGAAAAAATTGATCACATTTAGTATAAAGGTTCCAAAAATGGTTTTAAAAGGGTTAGTAAATGATTAGATATTTTAATAAATGATTAGTTGTTAGTCCAACCAGTCAATACTTTTCTTTATTGCTATATTTTATGATCCACTGTAGGTTATGATCTATAATAGCTTTTACTGATGTACTTAGAATCAGTTTTAACATACTATTGATGTTGGTAACATTCTTTATAACAGCTATTAGTAATTTGTTAGCCATTTATAAATGGCACCTTAATATAAAATGTGACCAAAAGGTTACCGTGGACTCTGGACACTGGTAGTGTGACGTCACTGGTGAGAGGACTTGAAGTGCTATTGTTGCATACAAAGAAAACATCAGGCTGTATGTTTTAACTTGGCGGGGGGAGTTGGCTATAATTGAAAATTGGATACCTCAAGTATTTATTAATCTCACAGGATTAGTGTGTGTGTTCTCAAGTAGTTTGATAGCTCTAGCACACACCAGTGCATCTTCTCATCTAAACATGTTTAAACATACACTGTGATTGTTACAGGTTTAGCTGCATCTATGACCCATTTAGGGCACCCCTCAGCTCTCAGTCCTCATGTCTTCACCTCTCCTGGTGGGGGGAATCAGGTGATTTCTCACACTCTTAGATTGGGTCCTGGACTACAGCTGTCTGTACCAACTGTGCTCGCCTATCTGATCTAATTGAGCAGTTCTTCTCTTCAGGAATCTGTGGCCAGCAATGAATATAGTGACACACCAGCCATCTTAAAACAAAAGCATTGTTTAATCTTAAGAGTAGCAGCAAAGCATAATTTAGGGTGTTGACATGTATGTTTATCTTACCTTGAGTCTTAAGCAGACCTGTCTCTTCCTAACCTTTGGGAGTCTGGGACTTAGTCTCTTCTCGTAACACATTCTCCTTCTGTCTTTAAGGACCTCTTATTAAATCCAGTCAAAACTTTTCTCAAATTCCCAGGCTTTAATATGCTCCCCCAAACCAGTCTGAACTCTGCAGATGGTGGAGCTAGAGCATCAAATTAAAAAGCCCTTGCATTATGCCTCAAGTGTTTTGTAACAACCCCCCAAATGTGTGTGTAGATGTCTTATGTCAAGTTATTGTCTTGCCTTCCTGGTTGTTTTCCCAACAGTTGCTTTAATCCAAGATAGTCATACACTAATTATCCCAGTAACCAGGTCAAGATACAGTATGCATAAATTATTACAGGCTGCTCTAAATCAATGTCACCCTCCACAAATAATAAGCACCAGGCAGATCATTAATATCCTGATTCAATCAATAGACAAATGAGCAAATGTTTTGCCTTAGAACCTGCTTTTTAGTGCAGGCTTTAATGGATTTCATCTGAATAGAATTTATAGTTTCCTTTCAGTGCAAGACTAGTCCACTGATATTTTACTGGTTTTCAGTCAGGGAACAGTGTGCTGCAGTTGCTTTGAGCTTCCGTTCTTGGAGGATATTCTATTCCTGAGATGTACTATTGTGCCCTATTACAACAAGAGTTCCTTTTGATAATAAAAAGAATGAGGAGTACTTGTGGCACCTTAGAGGCTAACAAATTTATTTGGGCATAAACTTTCATGGGCTAAAATCCACTTCATCAGATGCATGGAATACATTAGGAAGATAGATATATATACGGAGAGAGAGAGAACATGAAAAGATGCTGGTTGCCATGACAACTCTGAGACAAATCAATTAAAGTGGGCTATTAGCAGCAGGTGGGAAAAAAAACTTTTATAGTGGTAATCAGATGGCCTATTTCAAACAGTTGACAAGAAGGTCTGAGTAACAGTAGGGGAAAAATAGCATGGGGAAATAGTTTTTGGTTTGTGTAATGACCCATCCACTCCCAGTCTTTATTCAGGCCTAATCTGATGGTGCCCAGTTTGAAAATTAATTCCAGTTCTGCAGTTTCTCATTGGAGTTTGTTTTTGAAGTTTTTTTGTTGAAGAATTGCCACTTTTAGGTCTGTAATTGAAAACTATTTCCCCATGCTAATTTTTCCTACCTACTGTTACTCACACCTTCTTGTTAACTGTTTGAAATGGGACATCCTGATTACCACTACAAAAGTTTTTTTCCCCTCCTGTTAATAATAGTCCACCTTAATTTATTTGTCTCATTAGAGTTGGTATGGTAACCCCCATCTTTTCATGTTCTGTGTGTGTGTGTGTATATATATATATATCTTCCTACTGTATTTTCCATGCCATGCATCTGATGAAGTGGGTTTTAGCCCATGAAAGCTTATGCCCAAATAAATTTGTTAGTCTCTAGGGTGCCACAAGTACTCCTCATTCTTTTTGTTGATACAGATTAACACGGCTACCAATCTGAAACCTTTTGATAATGAGATTTATATGCTTAGTTATATCCTGAAATGCAAACATGATTCAGTAGGAATAGATAGTGAAGCATTATAAAGTTTTTGATCTTTCCTCTTGCATTTCTTTGAGGGGATTAAGACTCAGCCCAGTTCCCTCCTCTTTTTAACACACAATCTATATAAATTCCTGAGGAGAAGACGTGTGACTCAATGGACTACAGTGCTCCCAATTTGCTTCTATTTTTTTCTACTGATGTTTACACCACATATTAATGGCCCCAAGACATGTGAAACTGGACAGTAGGCATCTGACTCAGGAAAGGCTGAAGTCACCTGGTAGGAAAAAGGAAGTACTTGGATCAATTAGCAGTAACCTTGCCCCCTCCCATTAACTACATCTGTTCTCTGATAGTCAAAATAGTGCAAAGTATAGAGTTTCAGTGGATTCATCACTGCTCTTTGTTAAGCAAGAAGTGACATTAGCTGGAAACTCTTCCAGCTTGCCAGGAAACTACACTGTCATCTTAGATGAGGACTTAGCAAGCATGACCTATCTGAGCCAGACTGATGGCAAAGAGCTGTGCCCTCCACTGGCTGCCTGTTCATTTTGGGGTCCAGTTTTGAGACTGGGATTAATCTTTAAGACATCTATCCATTTGTTGCCTACTGAGATATAAGCACTCACCAGGTAGACTGAAAATTAGAGCCTATGTTGACATTCAAGGGATGTGATGGTTATATTTCTCTTATTTTTAAGAGCTTGCAGTCTGGGTTTTGGCTCGGGCCCTAAATCAGAGTCTCCCTTTTTGAGACGAGATACCACTAAATCATTCCTCCCAGAATGGGACTAGGTGGCCTCCAGGGTTGTTGTTTTTTTCATACCCTTCACTAGACTAGACTAGGATAAGCTTCCACTCCCAGAAATGTCCCTGCATTATGTTCTTAGGTTTCTCTGCAGAGTCACATGTGTAGCCTGAGGCCGGTGGTGGTGGATGTAGTACCACTTCACATTTTATTTCTCCACATATCTAATCTGACAGGTTTAATTTTCACTGTGGCATGTCTCCCAGCTATATAAAAAAAAAACTCACTCATAGATTGTTAGGTTTCTGTTCTTCGTATAAGAGTGGCCAGGTTTTCCTCTCTACGGGCATAGGTAGTAAAACATTCCCAGCCTCCCTATGGGGGACATAAGTGAAATGTTGATCTTTGTAGAAGGGGTCCCTCCAGGTCAGGGTTAAGGCTTGTTGGCAGACTGGTATAGGAAAACTTGCATTATTACATCCAGCACCTTTCACCACTAAAACTCACATTAAATACTGAAAAGAACCTTCTGAGGCTTTGAAAGTTGTACTGGTATAATTATTTTGGTTAGAGGGGTATGAATTCTTAAAATAGTCATACTGATAAAAGCCCGTGTGTGGGTACATTTATATATTGGTGTGAAGGTGATTTACACCAGAATCATTATTCCCCCTCCCTTGAATAGCTATGCCAGTATAAAAGCACTTTTATAGTGATATAATCGCATCCATATTGGATTATTTTTGCTATACTATAGTCAGAATAGACTATCCAACCTTGCTTACTAATTTTTAATATTAATATAAATTTCATAATGTGTATCTTACTAGCTAGAATCCAACTACTAATTTTAAGATTTCTCAGCTAAAAGTAGTGCCGAGTAACCATTTCAAAGCACAAATATCTTCCTACAACATGAAATCAGTGACGAACTTTGCAAATTGGGCATGAAAGAACAAAAGGAAACATCTCACTCGCCTCACACTGGATTGAAGCTGCAACGGCTAGTTTGACAGCATGAATGGACATATTGAAACAATAGAAAACTTGCTTCAGATAAATGATGTATAGTAATGAATTGGTTGTTTAAAAAAAATAGTTCTGTTACCAGAATTTTGGCAACAATTGAGCTATCATCAGGCCTGGTCTACACTACACGTTTAAACCGAATTTAGCAGCGTTAAACTGATTTAACCCTGCACCCGTCCACACAATGAGGCCCTTTAAATCGATATAAAGGGCTCTTTAAACTGATTTCTGTACTCCTCCCCGACGAGAGGAGTAGCGCTGAAATCGGTATTGCCATGTTGGATTAGGGTTAGTGTGGCCGCAAATCAACGGTATTGGCCTCCGGGCGGTATCCCACAGTGCACCATTGTGACCGCTCTGGAAAGCAATCTGAACTCGGATGCACTGACCAGGTAGACAGGAAAAGCCTTGCGAACTTTTGAATTTCATTTCCTGTTTGCCCAGCGTGGAGCTCTGATAAGCACAGATGGAGATGCAGTCCCAAATCCAAAAAGAGCTCCAGCATGGACCGTACAGGAGATACTGGATCTGATTGCTGTATGGGGAGACAAATCTGTTCTATCAGAGCTCCGTTACAGAAGACGAAATGACAAAGCATTTGAAAAAATCTCCAGGCTATGATAGACAGAGGCCACAGCAGGGACTCAGCACCGTGTTGCGTGAGAAGCGTAACGGAAAGCCAAAGAATCAAATGGACGCTCAGGGAGGGAGGGGGTACTGAGGACTCCAGCTATCCCACAGTCCCCGCAGTCTCCGAAAAACATTTGCATTCTTGGCTGAGCTCCAAATGCCTGAAGGGTCAAAAACATTTTCCCGGGTGTTTCAGGGTGTATGTCGTCAATTTACACCCTTCCCCCCCGAAAGAAAAGGGAAAAAAATCGTTTCTCGCTTTTTTTTCAATGTCACCCTATGTCTACTGCATGCTGCTGGTAGACAGGGTGCTGCAGTGCTGAACACCAGCATCCCCTCCCTGGTGGCAGATGGTACAATATGACTGCTATCCATCATCATCATCAGCCCGTGAGTGCTCCTGGCTGGCCTCGGTGAGGTCGGCTGGGGGCGCCTGGGTAAAAATAGGAATGACTCCTGGTCATTCCTGGCAGATGGTACAAAAGGTTTGGTAACCGTCCTCATCATAGCAACTACAGGCTGAGCTCCATCAGCCCCCCCCCCCTTTCATGTCTAAAGAAAAGAATCTGTACTGCCTGGACTATCATAGCAGCGGGAGGCTGCCTCCCCATCATTTTATCTCACTAAAAGTCAGTGTTTCTTATTCCTGCATTCTTTATTACTTCATCACACAAATGGGGGGACACTGCCACAGTAGCCCAGGAGGGTTGAGGGAGGAGGGAAGCAACAGGTGGGGTTGTTGCAGGGGCACCCCCTAGAATGGCATGCAGCTCATCATTTCTGCGGGATCTCTGGGGCTCTGACCCGGAGCGGCTGTGCTCTCTGGTTCTCTAGTACACTTTCCCCATATTCTAGGCGGGACTGACTCTATTTTTAGACAAAACATAAAGAAGGGAATGACCCAGGGAGTCATTGCCATTTTTGTCTGTGCACCCCCGGCCGACCTCAGCGAGGCCAGCCAGGAGCACCCATGACAGCAGCAGAGGGTACAAAAGGATTGATAACCGTCATCGCCAATTTCCAAATGCAAATGGTGCAAAATGACTGATAACCATCATCTCATCGCCAATTTACAATGGCAGACGGTGCAATAGGGATGGTAATCATCTCTGCTACCTTGCAAAGGCAAATGAATGCTGCTGTGTAGCACTGCAGTACCGCCTCTGTCAGCAGCATCCAGTACACATACGGTGACAGTGACAAAAGGCAAAACAGGCTCCATGGTTGCCATGCTATGGCGTCTGCCAGGGCAATCCAGGTGAAAAAAGGGTGCGAAATGATTGTCTGCCGTTGCTTTCACGGAGGAAGGATTGAGTGACGACATTTACCCAGAATCACCTGCGACACTGTTTTTGCCCCGTCATGCATTGGGATCTCAACCCAGAATTCTAATGGGCGGGGGAACTATGGGATAGCTACCCACAGTGCAATGCTCCGGAAATTGACACTAACCTCGGTACATGGACACACACTGTCGAATTAATGTGCTTAGTGTGGCCACGTGCACTTGACTTTATACAATCTGTTTTAAGAAATCGGTTTCTGTAAAATCGGAATAATCCCGTAGTGTAGACATACCTTCAGACTTTGCACACAATGTAAAATTGGGTTGTACACTGAAATTCATGGGAACTTGTAAACTTACCTATTTGCAATATTTTTAACTTTGATCCCAAGCTATATTACAAGATTTTGCCTTCTGAATATCAGGATCGATTAATGTGACCTGTTAGGGTCATTTTACTCAGTCAGAAGTCAACTGCTGTCATTCTAAAAAAGAAATACAGTGTTTCCCATACTGAAAAAGGACCACTGGGAGTATATGTGTGAGTTTCAAGCAGTACTGACAGCAGTAAAAGACACTCTTGCTGCTGCTTAGGTAGTTGTGGTAAAGTAGTGACCAAGTTGTCAAGATCTAATCTCCAACGTGCTATATATTGATTAGTTAGCTTTTTGTAAGACACATACTGGCTCTTTACAATGGAGCTTCTTTTTATGGTAGTCTAAGTGCTGACAAGCTGAAAAATTGTTTTTTATCCCACTGGAAGACCAATAGAAGAATATTACAAGCAGAATATAAAAAGTTTACTGCGAAAAGGGCGAAACTCAGCATTTTGGATGCTCTTTTCAATACAAGCCTTTCCACAATGAAGTACAGAGAATAGGAACTCTCCTTCTGTGAGGCCGTGTTTTAGGATATACTTCATCTCAGGTTTATGCAGGTGTATGAACATATATGTGTGCTAGAAACAGAACGGATTCCTTGCTCTTATTCTGATATGGTTATGCACATGCAAGAGTAGAAACATGCATGTGTTTGGCTGTACTTCTGGATGTGTCCAGCAAAACACATTTTGGTTAAATGTTCTATGTAAATTATTGTGAGGTTCTCAGGTTTACTATGTGTAAATTCTGTCTTTTACTAAAGCTAACAGTTGAGAAAAATTGGAAATTAAAAAAAACTTAACACATTATTGCCACCTGTAAAATTGATGTTTCTAGATAGTTGGGTAGAAAATTGCCTGTTGACAATAATTACAATGCAGTCTCATTGTATGTGTAAGTGATGTGCTCATATTCAATATATTGTCATGCTTCTCTTCACATTCATTGCCAGGGTTCCAAAATAAAGTTGTTTGTTAGTACTTACAATTTGGATTACACTAGCAGCTAGAGCCCCTGTTGTGCTAAGTGCTGTATATACACATACTAAGACCATCCCTGCCTTCTAGAGTGTACAGTCTAAATAGATAAAACAGACAAAGGGAAGGACAGGAACTATGCCATTTTAAAGATGGCAGATAGAACTTACATGATTAGCCAGAGCACCACCTGAAATCTGTCAGGAGTTGACCCCAGATCTTTCAAGTTCCAGTCTATCACCTTACCCACAAGGCAACCCTTTTTATGCTCACTGGCACACAAAAAAAAAAAAGAAAAAAGAAAAACTTCTTGCCAAAGAACAATCCTTGCCTTGAGTGGCCAAGGCAATGCAAATGCTCAGTGTAATGGGTAGTAGTTGACCAGAGGAGTAGTATCACTTCCATGTTCCTGTGGTTGCCAGGTACCATTAGGTTCCAACTCCTGCTATTGAGCAAGCTATTACTAGTTTGCCAGAATCTAAGGGTAACTGTCAGGCAATTTATCTGTGCCATATGTAACTATGCAGTATTCTTAATCTTACCCTGGTCTGTCTGTCCTCTATGCTGTTTGCATAAACCCAATACGTGTATTATGTCTCGAATTTAGATGGTAAACGCTGCAGGATAGGGGTCACCATTTATTCTGTACAATGCCTAGCATCATAAAGTCTTTGTAGAAATTGGGGTGTTTGGGTGCTATCATACAAACAAGCAACTAGGACAGTACAAGAAGGTTGCTAAAGAAAATAATGTGAAATTAAGAAAGGGAAAATTTAGACTGAACAGCAGGGGAAATTTCCTACTGTGAAATTGTCAGGTTGTGAAATACTCTGCATGGGAAAGTGGTGACAAGCCAGTAGCAGGGCAGCTCGTCACAAAAGCCAGGCAGCGTTTTCCCCTGGGGCTGGAGATGGACCTGCACTAGTAAGTTCCCCATCTCTGGACTTTGGCCTAGTCTATACTTAAAAATTAGATTGCTTAGTCAATGTTACTCCAGGCTGTGAAAAATTTCACACCCTGAGCACTGTACTTTGGTTGACCTAGCCCCCAGTGTAGACACAGCCCAATGGATGAATTCTTCCATCAACATTACTACCTCTCAGAGAGATGGAATAACTGTATGAGTGGAAAAACCCCCTTCTGTCAATGTAGGAAGTGTCTACACTATGGCACTACAGCTGCAGTGGCTGTAGTGCAGACATGCCCTTCACTAATTGCTGACACCACGGTGAGAGTGGGGTTGACAGAAGGGAAAGTGGGTGGTGAGGGGAAATGAGGTGTCAATGTGATACTTGTCCACCAGACAGACATATCAGCGGGTGGGGAAACTGAGGCAAAGGACTGACAAAAAATAATGTGGGAGTCTTACTTTCTGTATAAACATATAGTTGATGTATTGTTTAACCAAATTAATATAGTGTGCCTTTCTCTCTCAATAAAGGTTTCTTTGTTTCATACACAGACCCATTTTTTGTGATGGCAGAAGTATTTCCCTAGCCTCTGTTTGCCAGAACCTGGGAATGGGTGACGGGATGGATCACTTGATAGTTACCTGTTCTATTCATTCCCTCTGAAGCACCTGGAATTGGCCAGTGTCAGAAGACGGGCTGTTGGGCTAGATGGACCTTTGGTCTGACCCAGTAATGCCATTAAGGAAAGCAATCTAGGTTCTTCCAGGTTTCTGGGCAGGGGCTTGAGCCAGTGCATTTGTTAATTTCAAGAGAAACTCCTAGATATTTGAGCCCAGCTCTTCTTGTTGTCAGTAACACTTGGCATAAGACACGTGTTTAGAACACTTACAAATTATTTAGGGAAAGCACTGTGGTGTTCAATGGACAGATATTCTAATATCTTACCTAAAATTTGATTAACACCTTGTCTACGCACGTAGGGAATTCACTGTAGAGAATGATCCTACAATGGCAGTCAGGTGGATTCATTGATATAAGAGGTACCTTCTTTTCTAACATTTATCATTCTATATGTATTTGGCTCTTTAAATATTCTCCTCAGTCTTTTTGGCCTGGGTCAGTATCTGGTCTTTCCTTTGGGACCTCTCACTCCCCTAAATACCGATACAGCCAAATGCATCTTCAGTTAGTATTTGTAAACACAACTCATTGTGCAGATTTTCTACAAGAATAGAATTTTAATGTGAAGAAAGATCTCATGACATACTTGATAGCTTTTTTTTTTTGCACCATGATTTTTACAGTATACCATGATAAAAGTACAGAGCTCTTGAGAGATTTACAGAATACCAAATTCACGTGGGTGGAAGGTGATTTGGGGGTCTAAAATCAGGGTCAAGGGTAGGACCTATATTATCTAATCTAAAACTGCATGTGATGGTAGTTCTCTGTGCTATGCTTCTCAAAATACTTGTACAAACCTTCAAGGTGAAAGTGTAGATGGCCAGGAAGATGATAGAAGAAAGCTATGGTCACTTTTAACCATTTTGTCAAAGTGAGAAATGGCTTATGAGAATTATAGCAGAATAAATACTTGTCAAAACTTCATCTTAAGAAAGAGCTTACAAATGACTGCAATTTTATATGGGCTGTGCTTTAGACAGGAACAGCATGAGGCTATGGATATGGAACATCACACAGACTGTCTCAACAGTGCTCTTATCCTCACAATCTGAAAGCCAAAATTAATACTAAGTCACTGCTGGTATTCCAGCAAATGTTTGACACTCTGCCATAAAACATGAAGATGAGCATCTTAAAACCTTTGCCTTTACTTAATCATTGGGCTTGTACCACGATTTATGCCATCAATTTTGCAAGTGATGCCTTCAGAGGATATGGAGTATCCAGAAATATCTAATGCTACCAAATATGCTGATTTGCTTATATTCTAAAACCAGATGCAGAAGCCCATGACTATGAACTGGTGAAGATATTTCAGTAAATGACATTAAAATAAATACATAAGCTGGGGAAGGTCAGTGACTCATGAGTGATTTGTTCTAAGTAATGAACTGATATAAATTCAACACTCTCTATAACACGGACAAATTTTAAACCTAGTTGGTAGACCCCTGGTACTTTTCTCTTTTTCCATCTTTCTGTTCATTTCAGAATAAGTGAAATGTTTGACTTTTATTTTCATCTTGTTTAAAAGAAAAAATTTAAGTCTTCACACTGATACTGACCAAAGTAAAGGGGCTTATAACTAAAATTTAAGATTTTGTCACTATTGTTTTTACTAAAAGTCACTGACAGGTTATAGGCAATAAACAAAAAATCACAGGACCCCCTGACTTCACTAAAAATAACTGGGAGGCAGAGCTAGGATGGTGGGGAGCAGGAATGACAGCTGGAGTCCCATGGGGTGGGACTGGCAGTCCTAGCTCCCCTGCCATGGTGTGGGTGGAGAGGACAGAGCCCTGTCCCTCCCACCATGGGGGGCACTGCCCCAGCTCCAGTGGGAGCATGTAGCCCCCACTCCAGAGCTCATAGGTGGCAAGTTTGTATAATTTTCGGTGGTGCCCAAAATGGTGGTGCCCGTCCCCCCCCCCCCCCGCTCCCGCCCTGTAAGCCGATATAAAATGAAGCTACAACGCGTCGGCACCACAAGATTTACAAGGGTCAATTAAAAGTGGAAAGTCAGAAGCAGCACTTGCCTGCTTCAATATACGGTATTATATTTTGTTGCACCTGTTTTGACAAAGTGGGAATGTTCTTAATGTTTTCTCTGATTACTGTGTGGATGCCTCAGTTTCCCCTGCAAGGTGCCAACTGAAGATGTTAGGGACAAAGAGATCAGGTGGCCTCCTTGTCCAGAAGAGAGACAAAGGCCAGAGGAGGGAGTGTCAGTTTGGAGCTGGCTGGGGAAATGGGGAGAGGCCCAGAACTTGGGTCTAGGCTCCCCACCCTCCAAGATGGACCTGTACCTACAAGCTCTGTTTTAGACTGTGATCCTGTCGTCTAATAAACCTTCTGTTTTACCGGCTGGCTGAGAGTCACGTCTGACTGCAGAGTTGGGGTGCAGGGACCTCTGGCTGCCCCAGGACCTGCCTGGGCACACTCGCTGCGGAAAGTGCACGGTGTGGAAGGGCATGCTGAATGCTCTGAGGTCAGACCCAGGAAGGTGTAAGCTTCTTGCCCTGGAGACAGTACGCTCAGAGAGAGGAGGCTCCCCCAGAGTCCTGACTGGCTTTGTATGGAGTAGTTCCAAAGCATCACAGCATCCCCTTCCACACCATGCGCTTCCCGGAAGTCCGCACAGACACTGACACTCTCTCCTCTGGCCTTTGTCTCTTTTCCAGGCATTAGGAGGTCACCTGATCTCTTTGTTCTCCAACACCTTCAGTTAGCACCTTGCAGGAGAGGGGCCCAGGCCATCAGTTGCCCGGAGACAGGGTTTCAGCCATTCTCTGTGCAGATGGCATCACACTGGCCCTCTAGGGCTCTACAACAATCACATACCCTTATCCCACCATCTAGATCCTTGAGAAATGCATAGGGGAAACTGAGGCACCCACACAGTATTCAGAGAAAACATTAAGAACATTCCCACTTTGTAACACCTGTATACTTTAAAGGGTGTAAAATAATCCAGTATTGTGCTAAACACAATGATACTCCAAACTGACCACCAAATTTAAGTTGCACGTTTTTCCCCTCAAGTGAGGGCTCTGGGGTGGGGCTGTGGATGAGGGGTTCACAGTGCAGGAGGGTGCTCAGGGTTGGGGTGCTGGGGGTGCAGGCTCTGGGGTGGGGCAGGGCTGGGGATAAGGAACTTGGGATGCAGACAGGCTGCCCCAGGGCTAGGGCCAGAGAGGACTCCCCCTCCCCCTTTACAGGCAGCAGCAAGCTCCAGGGAAGGGACCCCTTCTCTCCCCCCTCCCCTCCCCTCCCCTCCCCTCTTCCCACAGCACACTCACTCTGCACCACAGTCACTGCACATGCTCCTAGGGACTCTCTCAGGTCCAGAAAGCCCACTCGCCTCCCCTATGGTGGGTACCGGGGCAGGGGGTTGCCATCATGTGTGGCCTCCCCTGCTGCCGCCTGTGGGTGCCGGGGGGCGGGGGAGAGAGCTCTTGAGCATGTGTGTGCCTTCTTCCCCCCTCCTCTCTCCCTCTTTCCCTCCCCCGGTGCTCCAAGAGGCTGCCCGCCGCTGATCTCTATAGCCTTAGGCAGAAGCAGCACAAACAAGGGAGAGTCACTGGCTGTTTTCTTTCAGGCAGGGAAGCTCCAGGCAGGGCCAGGGGAGAGAAACCGCTCCAAATATTGGTGAATTCCTGGTGCTTAAGCACCTTGAGCCCATATAACCTGCCATCCCTGCCAGAGCTGGCTGCAGCTGTGGGGCACACAGTACCAGTTCCAACACCAGCCACATACGCACAGCCCTAACGGCAGCTGAGGGTTAGGGGAAACAGGGCCCTTGGAAGCCATGAGGGAGGCACACGGCCCCTGCTGCAGCCCGCCTCTGCAAGCCATGGGGCAGAGGTGCATGGCCCTGGCTCAAGCTGCAGGGCTTGGGTGCATGGTCCTGGTTCCAGCCCCAGCTTCAGCCATTGAAGCTGAAGTCACAGCGGTTCGGTAAAGTCACAGAGTCTGTGACTGCTGTGACCTCCGTGACTAAATTGTAGCCTTACTTATAACAAAATAATCTATATCTTTGTTGTCCTTCCACTATCTGAAACATGGCAAGCAAGAGTGTGGCAGGGAAAATAAAAATACATAGAGAGAGACCTCAGAGCCGACTGAATTACAAATAAGTCTCACGGAAGAGAATATAAGGAAACAGCAAGGGTGGCAATGTTATTCTTAAAAAGTGCTTTTTCTTGTTAAGCACACAGTCCACTGAAAGTTAATGGCACTTAGGCTCCAAAGCCATTTAGATTGCTATTGTCAAACTAATGTGAAAGATATTCAAATACTATGGTGATGGGTGTCAGTCCAAAACCTTAATATAGTTTGATAAAACCAATATTTATCTTCACCCATGTTTGATGCTTTGTTACAGTGAGTCATCAGATGATCAATGAGAGGGTTGCCTAAGCAAGCACTGCAAGACTGGGCCCTTCATGGGACTTCTGTATTTTATTTATATAAAATAATAAATTAGTCTTTTGTTTAAAACATCAGAGGGGTAGTCGTGTTAGTCTGGATCTGTAAAATAACAACAAAGAGTCCTGTGGCACCTTAAAGACTAACGGATGTATTGGAGCATAAGCTTTCGTGGGTGAATACCCACTTCGTCAGATGCATGTGTTTTGTTTAAAACAGTGGTTCTTAACCTTTCCAGACTACTGTATCCCTTTCAAGAGTCTGATTTGTCTTGCCAACCCCAAGTTTCACCTCTATTTAAGTTGATGTACCCCCGGAAGACCTCTGCATAGCCCAAGCGGTGTACCTCTGTTTGAGAACCACTGGTTTAAAGTAAGCTAATGTGTATTTTATTTACAGATAATGTTTTCAATGCAAAAATACAGTACATTTCTAGCAAACAGGATGCAACTTCTTTTAATTTCTCTCTCATTTATCTGATATGACTCTCCTATGCTGGCTAGAAGCCCTGTCTGATTTTCCATTATATTTATTTTATTTGTGTGTTTGTTTTTCTTTCCAATATTTTTGAGAATTAGTCATTTGGCAATTAAAGAAGCCTTGTTGGTACATTGCAATGCTCCAACTATAAATATTTGTGGATCTGTGGGCAAATTAGAATTTAAGTTTAGTTTAATTTATAATCATTTCCAGAAAGAATTAACTATCAGATGAATCCACATTTAATGGTTATTATAGTGGCCAGTAATACATATCTTTACTTGCATGAACAGGCTTATAGATGTCAATAAGACCATTCTCCTAAAGACAGACTACCTGTGTGAGTAAGGTCTGGAGAATCCAGCCCCAAGTTACCATTTTTGTCCTTGAAATTTCAGCTTTTTGTTTGTTCTTTTTTTGAAAATCTTGGCTAAAGTGATTAGTGATTTTGAATATCCAACTTGAGACACTTAAGGAGTCTTGATTTTCGGAAGGGTGGTGTTCAGCACTATCTGGAAAATCAGGCCTCTTTAAAATGTACCTAGTTGGACTTTCAAAAATGGAGGCACCCAAAATCATTTTACTTTTGAGAATCCCAGACCCTTATTTGTTGAATGATAGTATATTTTAAATGTCTCTTGTTAGCACTTTTAGTATAAGAAGATCCATGATAGCTTTCCTAAATTCTAAGGCCCGAAGGGACCACTGTGATCATCTAATCTGTCCTCCTGTATAACTTCCTCAAAATAACTCCTAGTGCATAGCTTTTGAAAAACATCCAATCTTAATTTTAAAAAATTGTCAGTGATGGCAAATCCACTATGACCCCTGGTAAATTGTTCCAATGGTTAATTACTCACTGTAGTCGGTTGGTCGGGGCTCGACCCTCCAGCGGGTAGGAGGGGAGCCGCACCGACTCACTTCTGTTCGTCTGCTAGCCTTTAGGAGTCACAGGGAACAACGTTAGACCGCCAGGCCCTCTGGTGCAGGGGCTGGGCAGGTAGCAGTTCGAATAGGCCCAGGCCCTTTGGAACAGGGGCTGGGCAACAACAGTACGAATAGGCCCAGGCCCTCTGGAGCAGGGGCTGGGCAAACAGTAGTTCAAATAGGCCCTGGCCCTCTGGAGCAGGGCAGGGCAACAACAGTACAAATAAGCCCTGGCCCTCTGGAACAGGGCCGGGCAACAGTAGTTCAAACAAGCCCAGGCCCCTCGGGGCAGGGGCTGGGCAACAACAGTTCAAATAGGCCCCGGCCCTCGCTCAGGGTGGGGCAGCCACAAACACTGGTCCTCAGGCAGGGCTGAGCAGCAGTTCAAGTTTGGGGTCTCAGGTCCTCCGTCAGGAGCTGAGCAAACAACCGGGACATCCAGACCTTTGGGTCGGGGTGCTGGTGTGAGGGGGAGACTGCCACCCGTGGGAAGGGTGGCAGGGGGGGACACAGGCCCACCCACTCCACTGTGTCCCAGCCCGGGGCCCTAACAGCGGCGTGGATCCGCTGCAGTCAGTGGGGATCCTGGCCGCAACACACTGACATGGGCACATCAGTGCCCTCAGCCAGACAGGGGTCGGCTACCCCCGGGCTACACTCCATCTCCCCCTCAGGGCCTACCTCGTCAGTCGCACCCGGTTCGGGCCAGTCTGTCTGCATTGGCTCCGGTGGAGGGCTTGGCGGCAGGTCCGGCAGCTCCTCCGGGAAGTTGGGCCAGGACTGCTCGGGCGGCTCCTCTGGGTAACAGCAAGGCTGAGGGGGCTCCTCGTCGTGGCGGGCGCTCCGCAAGCCTGGGGGCTCATTGTCGTAGTGGCCGCTAGGCAATCCTGGGGGCTCCTCCCAGTACCGGCTCCGGGTAGGCTCTGGTGGCTCCTCCTCATAACGGGCGCGGGGAAGCTCCGGCCAGGCAGGGCAGCTACCTTGGGCCAAGGAGGGCTCCCACCCGGGAGCTCCCGCAGGCACGTCTGCTCTCGGCGGTGGCTGGCTCCTGACTGAGCTTGGGCGTGCTCCTTTTCTACTTCCTGCCCCACCCCTTGACTTCCGGGGGGCGGGGACTGGGGGTGGAAGTTCCGCCCACTGCGGTGTTGGCAGGGCAGCTCCCTCTGCCGGGCAGGAGGGGAGCCACACCGACTCGCTACACTCACCATTAAAAATTAGGCCTTATTTCCCACCTGAATTCAACTTCTAGCCATTGAATTGTGTTGTACCTTTTTCTAGTTTGAAAAGCCCATTATTAAATATTTGTTCAGCAGGTACTTAGAGTGTAATCAAGTCACTCCTTAACCTTCTCTTTGTTAAACAAAATAGATTGAGCTCCTTGAGTCTATCACTATAAGGCATGTTTTCTAATCCTTTAATCTTTCTTGTGACTCTTCTCTGAACCCTTTATCCGATACTTCTTGAATTCTGGACACCAGCACTGCACACAGTATTCTAGCAGTGGTTGTACCAGTGCCAAATATAAAGGTAAAATTGCCTCTCTACTCCTACTCAAGATTCCCCTGTTTCTTCATTCCAGGGTCACAATAGCTCTTTCAGCCACAGTGTCACACTAGGAGCTCATGTTGAGCTGATTATCCATTGCTGTACAAATTGTCCCAGATCCATTATTTTACTTACTATCCTAGCCAAGATATTTCCACTGCTTTAGTATCTGGGAGGCAAACACAGTGTATTACCATTCATTATTTAGAGCCATTTCTGTAAGAAACTTAAACATGTACATATCTTTAAGCACACGAGTAATCTCCTGGAAGTAAGTGAGACTACTCATCTATTTAAAGTTAGACGTATGTTTATGTAGTTTGCTGAATCAGGGGTTTATATAATAAGAGGTTTGCATCATGCTTTACAGAAAAAATAACACAAGATCCATATCCCAAGAATGTGAGGCCTTTATCCTGCTCCAACTGAAGTCAGTGGCAAAGCAATCATTGGCTTCAAAAGGAGTTGAATTAGGCCCTATAGTAAACAAGGGATTATAAACATTATGACAGATGGTGGCCTTGAGGTCTGGGACGGATACATAGTTTAAAAAAAAAAGGGGGGGGGGGTAAAGGAAAATGAAAAATTTTAACTTGCTTATAAGTATCACATGTCAAGTCTGTTATCCTTAGGTTAAGCAATTGGTTTATATTTAGTAAAAGATTAGGGTATTTAAATGTTGTTGAAGCTAATCTTCCAGTAATAACCAGGCTGATGTTCCTATGCAAATATCAGCAATCAGGTTTATTAGCTGATCATCTTCCCTAACTGAAAATAGTGCCAATTATTATGTTCACTTAATTCATACAGATCTCTGCTTGAGCAGAGGAACACATTATGAAAGACTTGCTTTCCAATAGTTTATTTTTTCTATTGAAGTCACATAAATTATTTTTTGGAATCCATTTTAAATGCAAGGTTGTCCCATAATATACTATGTTCATGGGAAAGTGGATTAATGCTATTTCTTGGAAATGTTAGTTATTTCCTTCCTTGTGCAATTGTGAGAGGCAGAGAGCTTTCTTAAATTGATCTCAGCATTGTCTGGGTAATCAGTCTCCTTCTAGACTTCTTATTCTTCACAATTTCCTTAACTTTTTCCTCAAACCAATAAATAACTCATGGTACTTTTTTTACACCTGAACTGTGGCACCACTCCTTCTCCCGGAGTCCCTGCCTGCATGCTGCCCCTCCCCCCACAGCTCTGTCCCCTTCCCCTGTTGCTAGTCCTTACTACTTTTAAAAGTGGTGGGGCTATGGCCCCCTTTTCCCCTCTACTCCCCCGCTCCGTTCTGGCGCCACTGATTGGGGCCAGATTTTCAGAGATCACAACAGTTCTGTGTTGGAAGGAAGTACTATATCCCCTTTTAAGGGGTGGGGAACTGAGGTCCAGGGAGGAAAAGTGACTTGCCCAAAGTCACACAGGAAGTCTGTGGTAGAGCAGGGAATTGAACCTGAGCCCCCTATATTCCAGGCTAATCATGGATCAGGCAAGAAGCAGAGTACATTGGTCAGATTATTAATCCAGATAAAACTAAATCCCTGGCCATTACCATCAAGCATAGGCACCGACTCTGTGGGTGCTCCAGGGTTGGAGCACCCAGGGGGAAAAATTAGTGGGTGTTCTGCACCCACTGACAGCCCAGCTCCCCCCTCCTCACTGCCGCCTCCTCCCCCAGCAGGCCGTGTCCCCGCTCCTCACTCTCCCTCCCTTCCAGCGCTTCCTGCCGCCCAGCTGCCTAACAGCTGTTTGGTGGCGCTTATGGCTTTACGGGAGGGAGGGGTAGGAGCTGGGATGCAGTGCACTCAAGGGAGGAGGTGGAGAAGAGGTGGGGACTTGGGGGAAGGGGGTGAAGTGGGGGCAGGCAGAGGGCAGGGACTTTGGGGAAGGGGTGGAATGGGGCCATGGCGAGGGTGGTGCAGGGGTGGGGCCAGGGGCAGAGGTGGGGCCAGGGACAGAGGTGGGGGTCGAGCACCCACCGGGAACAGGGAAAGTCGGTGTCTATGTCATCAAGCAACCTCCAGCTTCAGACTACAACCAGCTCAGTATTAACCCGTCCAGTATTAACCTGCCCAGCTGGGACATCAAGCAGCTAGCAACTGTCAAATATTTGGGAAATGCCCTAGACAGTTCTAGAGGATACTTGGAAGATGTAGACACTTATATAGCAGCAGTGAGTGCCATGTTTTGGGCCTTCAGTGGTCTCTGTGGGGGCACTGTGACATCAATCTTACCATGAAGTTGTGCATTAGAACAAGGTATATACCGCCTCTCTTGTATGCCAATTTCCTGTCCTAAACTACTATGTAGTGCCAGATTTTCAAAAGAGCTCAGCTCCTATATATGCACATCAATCGGGGTCTGATTTTCAGGAGCTTAATCACTCAGCATGTAGAGTTCTTTTGAAAAATCTGCCCCTTAGTGTGTTTCTATACTGATGAACATTTTGGTGGTGGCCAAGTCATTCTTATACACAGAGTGTTACTAACGTGTGTTGTGGTTCTTTGAGATAGTGGCTAAGGTAAATGTAAGTTATCCCTGATTTTATATTTATAGGAATGTTTATAGAAAGCAGCAATATCCTGCTTCCTAACGAGTTTATTTTTAAGATGAGGCAGAGAAGATAGTGCTGACTAATATGTTTTACTAGAATTTTCATCTCTAAGACTAATAAAGTTTATGTAATTGAATTGCATAATGGTAAACCAGGAAAGGAAAAAAGCTTTAAACGATCCACAGTGTGAATGAGCCAGATATACAAAATATATCATTGGCTGATGCACAGCTTCTTGGCTTTTTATGAGCAGTGCCATATTCCCCTAGTATCCTTTGATGTATTTTCAAAAAAAGATGGAGATGGGAAAGAATGAGCATATGTTCATCGACTATATGGTGATGGTTATCACTCTTTGGGAGAGTATAACACATGGACAGTGGCGTGCAAGATTCCTACCTCTTCCCAACTAAAACACTTCAGTCCTGTCCTGAAGGGACTGCTTCCAGGCATGAGAGAACAGCTTAGACAATAGCAATTCAATTCTTAGCATTTTCTAAGATTGCTAGTTTTAATGGCATTTTTTTTGCAGTGTAGACACCTGTGCACTAGAAGCTGGACTGAGACTTCAAGCTCATTTCACAGAGACTAGTGAGCTCTATTGAAAGGCTTTTTATCAAGCCTTTAGTTATAGTTTTTATGCATGAATCACTGGGTGAAATTCCATTGTCTCTTATGCAGGAGGTCAAACTAGATAATGTTTCCTTGTGGCCTTAAAATCTATGAATTACAAAAAATTGCTTCAACCATGTGTAAAAATGGAGTCTGGCCTCAGCATCAAGCAGATATCACTTGACAGCAAGGGAGTCTGACAAAATAAAAGGAGAGAGGCAGAAAATAGTAGCATTTACATAACCAGAACAAGTTTAATTGGCTAAACATACCCAAGTCAATGGAACTACTTCTAAAGTAAGGTGTGACGGAAAGTCTGGTATGTGTCAACTGTGTATATTTCATAAGGAACAGACATCTTGGTGAGAGATTACTAATGGAAAAATACATCCTGCCTCTAAACAAGATAGTGAATTGGTTTCAAAGTTAACATTTGGTTAATACAATCATCCAAACACCAGCTTGGGAAATATCAGTGGCCAAGTTGGAGACATGAATTTAAGTGAGAGGAGGTGACACAAAGTGCTATGTTATCTGGTCCTAGTAGAGCACAGCATCTATTGATGAGCAGAAGCCAATTCATCCTTGAGACACTAGTTTCAGTTGTGTGTTAAGTTTCTGACTGAGCTGAGGTAACTTAATTTGATTTGTGTAGTTCTTAGAGAGGGGCGGGACAGGGGCATAGCTACAGGTGGGCATAGGTGGGCTGAGGTGCATCTACTTAGCATCCAGGCCCCCCTCAGCAGTGGTATGCAGCTGATACCAGTCAGCACTGTGATTTTGGGGAACCCGGGCACAGTGTCTGGCCTGTCTGACTCATGAGGATCACCCCACCCCTCTGCTCTCTGCTTGAACCAAGACCGATCAGAGAAAAGGCTAGCAGAGAGCAGTGAAGGGCGTTTGGAGACACACCTCGACCCCTCCTGACAAGGGTGACAAGATTAAGACATCTCCATTTGCATACAGAATGGAGAGCAGAGACAACTCCCCTAGCCTCATCTGCATGCAAGATGGGACAGGGATTAGCATACAGAATGAAGAACAGAGAACTGCACTGAACTCTGGGACCAGAAAAGCAGGGAAGCACTGCATCATGGGAATCTCTGCTCCAGGTGTTATTGAACCTATGCCTGCTCACACCCAGCTCATAGGGTGACCAGATGTCCCAATTTTATAGGGACAGTCCTGATTTTTGGGTCTTTTTCTTATACAGGCTCCTATTACAGGCCTCCCATCCCCTGTCCCGATTTTGCACATTTGCTGTCTGGTCACCCTACCAGCTCAGCAGTTATCCGACCAATTCTAGTACTGAATCCTTGATTGATATCCAAAATACTGAAGCAGTCTAGTTGCATTGTGAGCTCCCTGGAAGAAACCACCACCCATAGCCAAGAGTGATTAGCTCCTGTTGTCTAGCCTAAAGAAAACCCTTGAGTCATCAGTTTAC
Organism: Mauremys reevesii; assembly: GCF_016161935.1. Classification (NCBI taxonomy): domain Eukaryota; kingdom Metazoa; phylum Chordata; order Testudines; family Geoemydidae; genus Mauremys; species Mauremys reevesii. Next base: position 61,822,682 of record NC_052630.1, read on the forward strand.
CCATAAACAAATCTAGTGTTCTCCCTTGAACCACAGTCGTTTTTCTACAAAAAACCCCTACCTACGTTCAAGTAAGTGTTCTGATGCTTAGATCCAAACTATACATCAGTTCCACTGGGACTCCATCTTCTTCTGGCCAATCATGCTGGGGGCTCTGCCTGTCTTCAGCACTCAGGACCCTGAGCTACCATCACCACCTGGGAATCCTAACCAGTTCAAGCGTCATGGAGTGGGTGAGATCTCTCTCTCTCTCTCTCTGTCTTTCTCTGTGTTTTCCTTTCTACCTTAGGCATTAACCTTTAATAATGTATGTTATTTTGATTTAGCCTCCTTGTGTAGTTATCACTATTAGTCAATAAATGACTTTTACGGTTAAGCTGGTTACTTCTCTCTCTCTTATGAAAAGGGCTCCCAGAGAGTATTTTAATATAAAAAATATACTCTTTTGTGTTTTTAGCTTCCCCCACTTACTCTGCAGCAATGCTTCTCTTACCTAAGCTAAGGATTGCTGCAGCGCCCAAAATCCTGTGGGGTTTGCTCACCAATTAGGTTACTGCCAGTCCAATTGTGAGTGGGGATAGGGACGTGCTGAATCTGTGGCACATAAGGGTGGCAACTTGAAAGTGCTTCTTGATCCAGCCCACTAAGTCCAGGGACATATAAGGGGTCAGCTTGAAAGTGCTGATTGACCTGGTCCGCTCAGACTTGCTCTGTTAATGTGTGTGTGTCCGTGTTCATCCAGTTCTGGGGCCGGAGGAACCAAGCCCTAGAGAACCCAGGTCCTGCAGGATAGCTCCATTGGGAGGTGACTTGCATAAGGGAGAAGTAGAGCTCCATATGAAAGCACGCATGACACAAGCAGTACATTGATAGAATTACAGAACCCTGCACCCCTAGAAGAGGAACCCGAATAAATAAGCCTACCCCAAAGTAACGGGCAAATCTGGTAACACAGCAGCCATACACAATGAAGCGGTAAAGGACAGTGCTGCGGACACACATCAGGTGCCCTAGCTGTTCTGCGACCCCTTCCCCCAGCCATACCATCAGGCCACTAACGGCGGGGTGGGGGAAGGTTTGGAAAGGAGACGACAGGAACCACCACCCCACATATGGAGCGCAGGGCCCGGGCCCTCCTGAACGCAGTGTGGGCCATCTGTGCTTGGAAATCAACCCCTTGTGCGGTGAGGGGTGGCCGCCTTGTCTCTCCCCCACTGCTGGAGGGTGGTGGTGGTTGGGCCCCCCCTGGCAGCTGCTCTGAGGGGAGGGGGTAGCAGGTAGGTGGGGGTGCTGCACTGGGTCCCTGCCATATTCAACAACACACAGCACCGCGTCTGGTCCCTGTGAGCATGGAGGCGAGGAGGAGGCGTCATGGCTGCCCCCAGGAGAGGTGAGCTGAGCCTGACGGTGAAGGAGCTGCTGGCGGTGATTGCCCAAGGTGATTGCCCAAGGTGCCCAGCTTCGCAGGTGATGCCCTGTGTCTGGGGGAAGAGGGTGTGGCATCAAGGGGGAAGCTGAGCTAGCACAGTCTGTCATTGCCTGTCCACCCCAAAGTCAGGGCCCAACCAAATTTCCACTCCTAGCTATGCCACTGGAGTGGGGTCAGAGGTAAAAGGCAAGAACCTTATTTGCCAAAGCAACTATACAGAGATGGCTGCACTTACCTTTGCAGTTGTGTGATTTCTGTCTACACAACACTTTAAAAACAAATGAACAAAAACCAACCCACAAACCAAAGCAAAACATTTCTAATTCTGTTCTAAACGATCAGCCAATGTTTCAATGCTGTGAGTTTTTGTTTTGTACTTAGCATCATAAAAAAAAAATCAGTGAATCTGTCACTTTGCTGCCTTTTAATGAGTAGGACGTATTCCAGGACATAGCAAGTCCTCTGGATATAGTTATTTACCCCTGACGCTACCCAAATGTTTGTAGTTTGTGAATTTATACTGCACTGCATATACAGTGCTTCAGAATGGACCACAACTTTTAAACTAGTACTGATTAAGCGAAAGCTGGCCAGTTGGTTGCACATTATAAGTCACTAATTTTGAGCTGAGTGTTATATCTCCTTCAAATTTTTCAACTTTTTGTATAGAACTTTTATGTTAAGATGCCTACCCAATACAGTCCAAATAGTATTTTAGTGCGTCAATACCTAAGTGTAGAAGAGGATATTTTTAATAAACAAATGACCCTAACAGCATATTAATAGGCTGCTAGTCCTTGTCTGCTTGTGCCAACAGCCCCCCCCCTTCCCAAAAAGATTGTTTAGTATATACATATGGGAGCTGTGCACGGGCCAGTTCCTTTGAAGTGATATAAGCACATACAGCCAAATGTGAAGGACTCGAAACTATCTTTGGCAGATCTTGTTTCTCAGTGACTGAAATCTGGTTTTGATTATTCAGCCTTGTCTCTGTTTTATGCATGATTGTTGAGGAAGTCAAAGGTGGGAGGGGGGCAGAGCTATGTTCCTGTGTGGGTTTCAGAGCTGAAGAAAGCCATGGGAGTTCAATAATATCTAACTGCAGACATAAAATATATATTTTGCAGCTGACTCTGCTGTGGGAGATGTTTATGTAGCTTGGATTTTGCATGGAGGGTGGTTTTGCAGCTGATTACTCAGGTCAGAGGAGGTTTACAATCTGAATACTGATGAAAGAGCTTCTATAGCAGCTGAGACCAAAGATGATTGGCGAGGTAAATGATCATTTGTATTCCCCTTTGTACTGGAAAGTAGTGCATGCTTTTACAGTAATGGGATCTGGCGGTCACTTGTTTAAATAGTGAGAGTTGGTGCAATTGTACTTCATTAGAGAGATGGAGAGTGATTTTTAGTTCAGAAGCAAAAGGTCTTTTTGCTTTTTAAAGGGAAACGCTTTAGCAGCGTGCATATGGCAGTATTTATAGTACTTTGTGCATCATGGCCTGGATGGCAGTGCTGATTCACCTCTCCCTGAACTAAAACCAGCAGTTCATTTGATAGATTTTTAAGGTCTAAGCCACAATTTTCACAAGTGACTATTGATCTGGGGTGATTTAGTTTTTGAGTGTCCAATTTGAAACACCCCAGAGCCCTGATTTTCAGAAAGTGCTGAGCACTCACTTTGTGGTAAACAGGTCCCTATACGGTGTCTCAGGATGGGCAGCCAAAGCCACTGGCAACTTTTCCAAATATTTCCCCTCATCTGCAAGCTAAAATCAGGACAAATGCAATTTCCAGCCTCCTCCAAAGATGAGGTTGGGTTTTTGGATTGTTATGTGCCCTCTAGTTCAGCAGCTACCCATGTTGTCCCTGCTTTGAGGATAAAGAGAGGACTTCACTCTTCAAATCTGCAGGGCTGTCAATCTAGCTCTCAGCTCTCCCTCTCAAGTGTTGTCAGGGAAAGATTAAACGAAGGGCATATTTGAAACAGAAATCACCTTTTTAAAATGTCTATTTCTTATCTTATGCGCATTTTTGTGCTGAGAAACATCATGGGATTGGAGGACCACAAAGCTGCTGCCAATGAAATCCGAGTTAGGTTTTGTTTGAGGGAAGGCACTTTGAGGGTCAGCTCCTGTGTAAAAGTTCTTTTCTTACTTTACAAGCCTAGTTCAAGCATCCTGCTTTTTCAAGTATCCCAAATTCCCTACTCTAGCACAGTGAATACTCTGTTGGTTCTATACGTGCAGGATAATTTTCTCCAGTCTTGGTTTCAATAACCTTTCAATACTGAGTCTTCACCTTTATCTGACCAACATCTTTTGTCAGATATGGTCATAGATAAAGAATTTACACTGGAAATACTGGTAAGGTTTCTGAAAGACACAGACAAGGTCATAGAGCAGTCTCCAATGAGAGAAGAAGTTACAGTAAATTAAAGAATTAGAACAAACTTTTGTTGTACAGAACCTTGCTAAATCAGTTGCTTGCTTCTCTCAAAGTTTATAACACACAAACACATTTCCTAGTTCATAATCTGATACTTCACATAAGTAGTGATGCGAAATAAAAAGCTTGGGTTTTTGAACAATACTTCTTCTATACTTACTACTTTTATAGTTGGAGAAATATGTAAAAATGTTCCATGTTCCCAGTGGGCGATTTACAAGGGCACTGATGCATGTAGTGGAAAACACACAAAGCACAGTAAAAACAGCAGGCATAAGGGGGCAAAAAGTGGGAAATTTGGAGGGAACTACAGACTGAAGTGATTTCAGTCTATTTTGTACTCGAGTCTGGATCTTTTTGAAATGCATGTGGGTCTGACTGTTATATTTCACATCAAACATACTTCATCTGTACATTCAAATTGCCTTTTCCTCTCTTTTAAGCTTTCTTCAGTATTTACTTTACATTATTTCCCCTTGTATTTTTCCTATGGGCTTACAAAAATTAAAGGACAACACAACTTCCATGTACTATTGCTAAGTCTACATTTTAGTCATGGGTATTCTTAGTAAAAGTCATGGATGGGTCACGGGAAGTAAACAAAAATTCAGGCCCATGACCTATCCATGACTTTTACTATAGACTCCTGACTAAAACTTGGGGGGGGGGGGGGTGGCCCAGGGATGGTGGCCCAGGGGCTGCTGCAAGTGCTGAGGGAGAGGGGGTTGGTGGGGCTGGGAACGGCTCCCTACCCATCTCCTGGGAAGCGGTGATCTCCAGCTCCTAGCTCCATGTGCTGCCTACACTCTGCCCCAAACCCCAGTTCTGCAGCTCCCATTGGCTGGGAACCATGGCCAATGGGAGCTGGGGGGGGCGGTGCCTGTGGGCAGAGGCAGCATGTGGAGCTAGGAGCTGATAGAAGGCAGTTCCTGTCACCTTTCCAGGGAGCCCCCCCAGGTAAGCACCACCCTGCACCCCAATTCCCAGCCCTGAGCCCCCCTCCAAACTCCTGCTGCTGGGGGCTGGGAGGCCCAAGACTGTCTCAGCAGTAACCAGTGTGACTGGCACAGGGGCTGCCCGAGCTACTCAGGTGGCTCCTGGGCCAGGCTCACCAGCTCCTACAGAGGTCACGAAATCTGTGACAAACACAGAGCCTTAACTATTGCCAACAATGTGTAGTTAGAATCGCTGCCTGTGATTAACATTAAGTTTTTATTTTGCCCCAAGACATGCTGTGGCTGTGAAAGATAAATACCTCACACAAGGGTGTTTTAAAGATTCTTGTACACAGTACTATGGGCGCATGCACACAGACCCATGTCTGCTAAATCTGGGCTGCTGCCAACTGTAGAACTTCTCCAGAAAGATGAGAAGAGCTGCTCCTTCGGAAACCCTGTAGGATGATGAGGCCTGGAAAACCTCTTTCCTGATAGGTCAAGGGGGAGAAAAGCAGGCCTGGGAACCACACTTATGGCCCTGGGCATGGAGGAAAAGAAGCAGATGCTCGGAATAAGCAGTTGGACACCTCTTGAAAACCTCTATAGTGGTTGCAGGTGCTATTGTTGCCCTGTTACCAGGGAGCTGCAAATGCATGGTGCCAAAAACAATAATAGTTGCTGGTGTGGGTAGAAACTGTCAGAAGCAAATATCCTTAAGAATGATTGTTAGAGAGATTCAGGCAATATAGACTTTACTGGTGCCAAACATCATCTAGTATTAGAAGACCTGTAAGTGCTGAAACTGTCAAAGAAAGGAACTGGCCAGCTTTATGAATGGGAATTCAGTAACTCAGGATCAACTGGGAAAGTGTTACTGTTCCAGAGGAAAATTCAAACTGCATGCAGAGCTTATCAGCTGAGATCCACAGATGCACTGTGTTTGCACTGTAGGGAATGAGAGGTGTTTCCCTGTCCAACTAGTATTTAACAGTCATATAACAAAATAATGTTTGCTCCTATTCACTTCTCTCTCAGGGTATGTCTACACTACAAGAGTAGTTCGATTCAACTTAAGTCGAATTTGTGGAATCGACCTTACAAAGTCGAATTTGTGTATCAACACTAAGGACACTAATTCGACTTTGTGAGTCCACACTAACGGGTCAAGCGTCGACTTTGGAAGCGGTGCACTGTGGGCAGCTATCCCACAGTTCCCGCAGTCCCCGCTGACCATTGGAATTCTGGGGCAAGCCCCCAATGCCTGCTGGGGGAAAAAATGTGTCGAGGGTGGTCTTGGGTAACTGTCATCATTCAACCGTCACTCCTGCCCTCCCTCCCTGAAAGCGCCGGCGGGAAATCTGTTCGCGCACTTTTCTGGTCAATGACAGCATGGACGCCACAGCACTGCGAGCATGGAGCCCGCTGCAATCATCGCTGCACTTATGGCGGTTGTCAACTCCTCGCACCTTATCGTCCACCTCTTCCACAGTCAGCTGCTGAGAAATCGGGTGAGGAGGCTCCGGCAGCACGGTGAGGACATGAAGTGTCAGAGTGGCACAGACCTCTCGGAAAGCACGGGATCCCGTGCCGCGGAGATCATGGTGGCAATGGGTCATGTTCATACTGTGGAATGACGATTCTGGGCCCGGGAAACAAGCACGGACTGGTGGGACCGCATAGTGCTGCAGGTCTGGGATGAATCACAGTGGCTGCGAAACGTCAGGATGCGTAAGGGCACTTTCCTTGAACTGTGTGACTTGCTGTCCCCTGCCTTGAAGCGCAAGGACACCCGGATGTGAGCAGCCCTGACTGTGCAGAAGCGAGTGGCCATAGCTCTCTGGAAACTTGCAACGCCAGACAGCTACCGGTCAGTAGCGAACCACTTTGGCGTGGGCAAATCTACCGTGGGGGTTGCTGTGATGCAAGTAGCCCACGCAATCGTTGAGCTACTGCTCTCAAAGGTAGTGACCCTGGGAAACGCCCAGGTCGCCATAGATGGCTTCGCCGCGATGGGATTCCCAAACTGCGGTGGGGCTATAGATGGAACTCATATCCCTATCCTGGGACCGGCCCACCAGGCCAGCCAGTATATTAACCGAAATGGCTACTTTTCAATGGTGCTGCAAGCACTGGTGGACCATAGGGGACGTTTTACCAACATCAACGTTGGGTGGCCGGGCAAGGTTCATGACGCGCGTGTTTTCAGGAACTCTGGTCTGTTTAGACTACTGCAGGAAGGTAGTTTCTTCCCGGACCACAAAATAACTGTTGGAGATGTGCAGATGCCTATAGTGATCCTCGGGGACCCAGCCTACCTGCTAATGCCCTGGCTCATGAAGCCCTATACAGGCGCCTTGGACACTGAGAAGGAACTCTTCAACTACCGGCTGAGCAAGTGCAGAATGGTGGTGGAGTGTGCTTTTGGACGTCTCAAGGGGAGATGGCGATGCTTACTGACTCGCTCGGATCTCAGCGAAACCAATATCCCCATTGTTATTGCAGCTTGCTGTGTGCTCCACAATCTCTGTGAGAGCAAGGGGGAGACCTTTATGGCGGGATGGGAGGTTGAGGCAAATCGCCTGGCTTCTGATTACGCTCAGCCAGACACCCGTGCGATTAGAAGATCCCAGCGGGAAGCGCTGTGCATCCGGGAGGCTTTGAAAGCTAGGTTCCTCAGCGAGCAGCGTGACCTGTGACTGTTCAGTTTCTTTACAGAGAAGCTGAACCTGCCCCTGTTTCTTTGCCCAGTTACTGTTGACTATCCTCTGCAGTTGCATACCCCGTTTCCCCCCTTCCAACACATGTGTAAAAATAAAACACATGTTCCATTGTTACTTAACAAAGGTTTCTTTATTAATGAGTTTGCATTAAGAGGTTGAAACTGGGACGCAGACTGTGGTGGGTAGGGTGTGCAGTGATGTAAAGACCACCTCTAAACTCGAGGAATGACAGGCTCCTGCTCCTAGAGCGGTCCGCAGTGCCGGACTGGTTGTTTCAACGGAGCCTGCCATCCCTCCTTTTTGGGACTCTGTGTGCGGGGGCTATGTGACCTTGTTGCGGAGGAGGACGGATACAGAGTCCCCTGCTGCGTGGCTCTGTGGTCCAGGACAAGGACCGCTGCATAAGTTCTGTAACCGCCCTCCCCCGCTACAAAGTCACGTACCCCCCCACCCACACAGAACCTGGAAACCACCTCCCATACCAACCAGGGTGCCTACTGACTGCACTGTGTGTGTGACCTGCTGCTGATCCTGCCCACGTGTCTGTACCCTGGTAAAGGTGACTGTCCTATGCAATTACCAACCCCATTCCCCACCCCCCTTCAAACAGTCTTCTGTACAAAAACGTGACGGAAACAGTAATTAACAGCAAAGTATTTTTAATAATCAACCAGACAGTTAGGGGATGAAACTGGGATTGGGGCTTGGGTGAGTCAGGAAGGGAAGGACTTCTCAAAATTTAGGGAATGAGAGCTTTTGGGTAATTGAGCACTCTGCTGGGGTGTGGTGACAGTTTTCATGGCCCCTGGCGCCCCTCCTTCTTGTTATTTTGGGTGAGGGGGGTATGGGACTTTGTGGCGGGGGAGGGCGGTTGCAGATACACTGCAGGGGGGCTCTGTCCTCCTGCCTGCGGTCCTGCAGAACATGCACAAGGTGCCAGAGCGTGTCCGTTTGCTCCCTCATTAGTCCAAGCAGCATTTGAGTCGCCTGCTTGTCTTCCTCACGCCACCTCTCCTCCCGTTCGCTGTGTGAGCGCTGGTACTGAGAGAGGTTCTCCCTCTACTGGCTCTGCTGGTCCGCCTTGGCTCGGAAGCAGCCCATAAGTTCAGCGAACATCTAGTCCCGTGTCTTTTTCTTTCGCCGCCTAATCTGTGCCAGCCTCTGTGAGGGGGATGCTGGGGCAGGTCTGGAGACAGTCGAAGCTGTGTGATGGGAAAAAGGGAGTGAATTCCTTGCAAAGATACATTTTTGCGAACAATGAACACAGTCTAGTCTGTCTCTGTGAACAAGACCATGCACAGCACCTATCTCATGTGCACTCAGGACAAGTTCGAATTTTCGGCCTTCGCTTTTATTGCCTGGGGTCTTGCACTGGAGATCAGACAAGCGGGGCAGGACAGCAGAATCCGTGTAGCAGCCAGGCATGGTAAGCCATAGACTTTAGGCTGCTTAACAGTTAATGTATAGCAGTGCCCTCCTGCTGCAGGCAATCCGGAAAGCATGAACTCTGCCCCATTCCACCCCCTCGCGGCTGTCCCCGCGAAAGATCCCTGTATGCTGCCCCTCTGCAGCCTCCACCATGTGGCTGTAAATCGACGCTTATTGTTATGCAAAGGAAAAGTGAAGCATTCCCAATACTAACATTACACTAATTCCCTTAATTAGATGCAGGAGTCGCCGAGCGAGATCACCCTGAGGAGGGTCACTGAGAGAGATAGAGAGCACATGCTGCATGAAAGCCAGCACAAACCAGGGGCCTATGCTGCCATGCTCGTGGAGGCAATGCTCCCAGAGTACCTGATGATAGCCTGGCGCGGAAGAGTGTGCTACCACGGAGCAACCAATAAGGCAGCTCTCCTCAGGAACCTCATGCGTAGGCTTTTCGATTACCTCCAGGAGAGCTTCGTGGAAATCTCCCAAGAGGATTTCTGTTCTATCCCCATATGTATTGACCTTCTTTTCACATAGTTTATATTCCTGTTCTTTAAAAAATAAATGTTTACATGTTTATAGCACTTACCGACTGATCCTTCCCCTGATTCAGAGTCCGGGTTAACGGCCGGGGAGGGTTGGTAGGGGATCTCTGTGAGGGTGATGAAGAGATCCTGGCTGTCGGGGAAATCAGCATTGTAAGCGCTGTCGCCTGCTTCGTCCTCCACAAACCCTTCCTCATCTTCCCCATCCGCGAACATCGCCGAGGAACTGCCCGTTGACACTATCCCATCGTCAGAGTCTACGGTCACTGGTGGGGCAGCGGTGGCAGACCCACCGAGAATGGCATGCAGTGCCTCGTAGAAGCGGCATGTCTGGGGCTGGGCTCCGGAGAGTCTGTTGGCCGCTTTGATTTTTTGGTAGCCTTGTCTCAGGTCTTTGATTTTCACACGGCACTGCATTGTATCCCGGCTGTATCCTCTGAGTGCCATGGCTTTGGAGACCTTCTCGTAGGTCTTTGCATTCCGTTTTTTGGAGCGCAGCTCCGAAAGCACAGACTCATCGCCCCACACAGCGATCAGATCCAAGACTTCCCGGGCAGTCCATGCTGGGGCCCTCTTTCTACTCTGAGATTGCATGGACTCCTCTGCTGGAGAGCTCTGCATCGCTGCCAGTGCTGCTGAGCTCACCACGATGTCCAAACAGGAAATGAGATTCAAACTGGCCAGACAGGAAAAGGAATTCAAATTTTCCCGGGGCTTTTCCTGTGTGGCTGGTCAGAGCATCCGAGCTCGGACTGCTGTCCAGAGCGTCAACAGAGTGGTGCACTGTGGGATAGCTCCCGGAGCTACTAAGGTCGATTTCCGTCCACACATAGGCTAATTCGACATAGCCATGTCGAATTTAGCGCTACTCCCCTCTTCGGGGAGGAGTACAGAATTCGAACTAAAGAGCCCTCTAGGTCGAACTAATTAGCTTCCTGGTGTGGATGGGTGCACGGTTAAGTCGAATTAACGCTGCTAAATTCGACATAAACTCCTAGTGTAGACCAGGCCTCACATGTAGATTGGAGCAATTGATTTTACCTACACCCTGTTCCTATAGTGTGGAAGCCCTGAGTGCACTCTCTGCAGAGTCACGTGAACATATGATGCTGACTTGCTTGTGAACATGAACTTGAAGTACTAGGATATGTCAACAAGCCTCATTTTGCCTAGGAATTACCATGTGCAAACAAGTGGTAGAACTGAAGGACATAAACTTTGCAAATAAACTTCACCCTGAGATGTTGGAGGAGTCAGTAACGTAACTAAAAAGACAAAAATGCTTTTTAATAATATGGCTTTTATTGAGGCCCTTTAAGGTGCAGTCAAATTCTCAACACAAATTAGAATGAAAAGACAGAGGGAAATTAAAGAGACAGCATGCAAAAGGACCTAGGAAGAAAAAAAAGCCAAAGTCCCACTGTTAATAAAATAAAGCGTGATCCAAAATCCGTGGAAATCAGTGACTCTTCCTATTAACTTCAATGATCTTTGGCTCAGGCCCATAATAATTAGGATGCACATGGAGACTGCTGTTACTATGGGCCTTCTGGCCAACTGACATTTCTCTGAGACTCTCATGTGCCGTGTTGCCAACCCCACGCATTAAAAAAATCATGAGTCAGGCCCCTAGTAATCCATGAGATTATATTAAAGCCATAAGATTAACAAAGAAAACAAACACCCTCCTCCTTTGAGGTCTTTTTTTATTTGCCTGCTAGTTTGTCTTTAAGGCCTGGTCTACACTAGGACTTTAATTCGAATTTAGCAGCGTTAATTCAAATTAACCGTGCACCCGTCCACACCAGGAAGCCATTTAATTCGACCTAGAGGGCTCTTTAGTTCGAATTCGGTACTCCACCCCGACGAGGGGAGTAGCGCTAAATTCGACATGGCTATCTCGAATTAGGCTAGGTGTGGATGCAAATCGAACTTACTAGCTCCGGGAGCTATCCCACAGTGCACCACTCTGTTGACGCTCTGGACAGCAGTCCAAGCTTGGATTCTCTGACCAGCCACACAGGAAACGACCCGGGAAAATTTGAATTCCTTTTCCTGTCTGGCCAGTTTGAATCTCAATTCCTGGTTGGACATCGGGGCGAGCTCAGCAGCACCTGCAACGATGCAAAGCTCTCCAGCAGAGGAGTCCATGCAATCCCAGAATAGAAAGAGGTCCCCAGCATGGACAGACCGGGAAGTCCTGGATCTGATCGCTGTGTGGGGCGATGAGTCTGTGCTTTCGGAGCTGCGCTCCAAAAAATGGAATGCAAAGACCTACGAGAAGGTCTCCAAAGCCATGGCACTCAGAGGATACAGCCGGGATACAACGCAGTGCCGCGTGAAAATCAAGGACCTGAGACAAGGCTACCAAAAAGTCAGAGCGGCAAACGGACGCTCCGGAGCCCAGCCCCAGACATGCCGCTTCTACGAGGCACTGCATGCTATTCTAGGTGGGTCTGCCACCACTGCCCCACCAGTGACCGTGGACTCTGAGGATGGGATAGTGTCGAGGGGCAGTTCCTCGGCGATGTTCGCCGATGGGGAAGATGAGGAAGGGTTTGTGGAGGACGACACAGGCGACAGCGCTTACAATACCGCTTTCCCCGACAGCCAGGATCTCTTCATCACCCTCACAGAGATCCCCTACCAACCCTCCCCGGCCGTTAACACGGACTCAGAATCAGGGGAAGGATCAGTCGGTAAGTGTTATAAACATGGAAACATTTATTTCTTAAAAAACAGGAATATACACTATATAAAAACTAGCTAAAAAGTTGTCCATATAAAACTATATAAAAAGAAGGTCCACACATATAGGGATTGAATAGAAATCCTCTTCGGTCACTTCCACAAAGGTCTCGTAGAGGTGCTCGAAAAGCCTCCACAGGAGGTTCCTGGGGAGAGGTGCCTTATTTGGTGCTCCGTGGAAGCACACTCTTCCGCGCCAGGCCATCCTCACATAAAGCGGAACCATTGCCTCCACAAGCATGGCTGCATACGGTCCTGGTCTGTGCAGGGATTCCCGCAGCATCCTCTCTCTCTCTCTCTCTCTCTCTCTCTCTCCAAGTGACCTGCCTCAGGGTAATGTCGTTCGGCGACTGCTGCATCTAAGTAGGGCAATTAGTGTACTGTTACTATTGTGACTGCTTGACTTTTACTTTGCATAGCAAAGACCTTCGTTCAACAGGCACGTGTTGGAGGCCGCAGAGGAAAAGCATACAATGATCTTTCCTGGGCACAGCCGCGAGGGGCTGGAACAGGGTCGGACTTTATGCTTTCCAGATTGCCTTCTGCGGGAGGGCACAGCTACCCATTAACTGTTAAGCAGCCTATGGTGTAGGCCTTACCAGGCCTGGCTGTTAAACGGATTCAGCTGTACCACCCCGCTTGTCCGATCTCCAGTGCAAGACCGCAGCCACTGAAAGCGTCTTCCGAAATCTCAAACTTGTCCTGAGAGCTCGTGAGACTAGGTTCCCTGTATGGTCTTGTTCACAGAAACTGAGTAGACTGTGTTCACTGTTCGCAAACATGTATCTTTTCAAGGAAATCACTTCCTTTTTCCCATCACACAGCTGCGGCTCTTTCCCGAACTGCCCCGGCATCCCCCTCACAGAGGCTGGCGCAGATTAGGCGGCGAAAGAAAAAGACTAGGGACAACATGTTCTCGGAACTGATGGCCTGCTCCAGAGCCGAGGCGGCCGAGCAGAGACAGTGGAGGGAGACCCTATGTCAGCACCAGCGCTCACACATCGAACGGGAGGACAGGTGGCGGCAGGAAGACCAGCAGGCGACTCAAATGCTGCTTGGGCTAATGAGGGAGCAAACGGACACGCTCCGGCGCCTTGTAAATGTTCTGCAGGACCGCAGGCAGGAGGAGAGAGCCCCCCTGCACTGTATCTGCAACCGCAATCCCCCGCCACAAAGTCCTGTCCCCCCCTCACCCAAAATAACAAGAAGGAGGGGTGCTAGGGGCCGTGAAAACTGTCACTGCACCCCAGCAGAGCGCTCATGTACCACACAGCTCTGATGCCATAAACTTTGAGAAGTGCTTCCCTTCCTGCATCACCCAGTCCCAAATCCAAGTTTCATCCCCCCACTGTGTAGTTGAGTATTAAAAGTAGTTTGTTGTTATTCACTGTTTCCGTCCCGTTTTTCTTGTCAGAAGACTTTGTGTGAAGGGGGGGGAGGGGTTTGTTAATCGCATAGGACAGCCTCCATTACCAGGGTACAGACTTGGGGGCAGGATCAACAGCAGGACACACACAGACTGCAGTCACTAGGCACCAGGGTCAGTCTGGGAGGTGTATGCTGCCCCGGGTCAGTCTGTGAGGTGTATGCTGCCCCAGGGTCCTAGCGCCTGCCATCCACAAATGGCAAGGCAGGCTGCCCTTACCATGCCCTTCCACCCTAGCCACGAGCCTCTCTGATGCCCTGAGACCCAGCAAGAGCCCTCATCCATGGACACATACTCACCCTTCCCACACACACCTCACCCCTTACTACGCCCCAGCCCAGAGCCTGCATCCAAACTCCGTCCCAAAGACGGCACCCCTCACCCCTTCCTGCAAACCCACCCCTTCCTGCACACCCACCCGCAACCGTCCTCCCCCCAGAGACCGCTGTAGGAGCAGGAGCCTGTCATTCCTCTAGTGTAGAAGCGGTCTGTACATCAGTGCACACCGTACCCACCACAGTCTGCGTCCATGTTTCAACCCTAGAACAGGAATTCATAATTAAAGAAAACTTTGTTAATAATCAGTGTTCAATTAACTTTATTTTAAAACGTGTGTTAGAAGGTGGGAAACCTGGAGAACGGGGTATGTAACCGCAGATCGAAGTCAACAGTCACTGAAACAGGCTCAGGTTCAGCTTGTCTGTAAGTCAAGTGGACAGTCATAGGTTACCCTGCTCTCCGAGGAACCTAGCTTTCAAAGCCTCCCGGATGCACAGCGCTTCCCGCTGGGATCTTCTATCGGCACGGCTGTCTGGCTGAGCATAATCAGCAGCCAGGCGATTTGCCTCAACCTCCCATCCCGCCATAAAGGTCTCGCCCTTGCTCTCACAGAGATTGTGGAGCACACAGCAAGCTGCAATAACAATGGGGATATTTTTTTTGCTGAGGTCCGAGCGAGTGAGTAAGCTCCGCCATCTCCCCTTGAGACGTCCGAAAGCACACTCCACCACCATTCTGCACTTGCTCAGCCGGTAGTTGAAGAGTTCCTTCTCAGTGTCCAAGGTGCCTGTATAGGGCTTCATGAGCCAGGGCATTAGCGGGTAGGCTGGGTCCCCGAGGATCACTGTAGGCATCTGCACATCTCCAACCGTTATTTTGTGGTCCGGGAAGAAACTACCTGCCTGGAGGCGTCTAAACAGACCAGAGTTCCTGAACACACGCGCGTCGTGAACCTTGCCCGGCCACCCAACGTAGATGTTGGTAAAACGTCCCCTATGGTCCACCAGTGCTTGCAGCACCATAGAAAAGTAGCCCTTTCGGTTAATGTAGTGGCTGGCCTGGTGGGCTGGTCCCAGGATAGGGATGTGAGTCCCATCTATAGCCCCACCGCAGTTTGGGAATCCCCTCGCGGCGAAGCCATCTCTGACGACCTCGACGTTTCCTAGAGTCACTACCTTTGAGAGCAGTTGCTCAACGATTGTGTGGGCTACTTGAATCACAGCAAGCCCTACGGTAGATTTGCCCACGCCAAAGTGGTTCGCTACTGACCGGTAGCTGTCTGGCGTTGCAAGTTTCCAGAGGGCTATGGCCACTCGCTTCTGCACAGTCAGGGCTGCTCGCATCCGGGTGTCCTGGCGCTTCAGGGCAGGGGCCAGCAAGTCACAGAGTTCAAGGAAAGTGCCCTTACGCATCCTGAAGTTTCGCAGCCACTGTGATTCATCCCAGACCTGCAGCACTATGCGGTCCCACCAGTCCGTGCTTGTTTCCCGGGCCCAGAATCGCCGTTCCACATCATGAACTTGACCCATTGCCACCATGATCTCCACTGCGTGGCGTACCCTGCTTTGCGAGAGGTCTGCGCCACTCTCCTCACCGCGCTGCCGGAGCCTCCTCGTCCGATTTCTCAGCAGCTGACTGTGGAAGAGGTGGACGATAAGGTCCGAGGAGTTGACAACGGCCATAAGTGCAGCGATGATCGCAGCGGGCTCCATGCTCACAGTGCTGTGGCGTCTGCGCTGTAACCGACCAGAGAAGGGCGCGAACAGATTTCCCGCCGGCGCTTTCAGGGAGGGAGGGCGTGATTGACGGTTCAATGACGACAGTTACCCAAAAACACCCTCGACACATTTTTTTCCCCAGCAGGCATTGGGGGCTCTACCCAGCATTCCAATGGGCAGCGGGGACTGCGGGAACTGTGGGATAGCTTCCCACAGTGCAACGCTTCCAAAGTCGATGCTGGCCCCGTTAGTGTAGACTCACAAAGTCGAATTAGTGTCCTTAGTGTGGATACACAAATTCGACTCATAAGGTCGATTCCACAAATTCGAATTAAGTTAATTCGAAATAGTCTTGTAGTGTAGACGTACCCTAAGGTTCACAATTTTTCAGCTTTATTCTGCAGTCAAAAGAGCTAGAAATTTACTTATTTTAAAAATCTGAACTGGTTCTTTATCGAATCGTCTATTTACAGAACTGTTTTAACTGTAATTGAACAGGCCTAGTCATGTGAAAAGACTAATTTCCTGGTGCTTCCTCCAAAGTCTTCTCATTGACAATCTTCTCATGACAATCTTTAATTAAAGACTCCAGGACAATCCGGGAGGGTTAGCAACCCTAATTAGAAAGGATGTGTTTGTATGAGACACAGATAAGATGAAAGACAGCAGAAGAGCCGAGCTTGAGGAATATATGTGAAATGGCTTTTTAAATGAATAATGTGCTTTATTCATATTTTAGGCAAACAGTGGAAGCTATTTTATTGCAGTTTTCCCTTTAAGCAACAACTGTGGAAAAACTCTGATTCTTATTACTGCTCCAACTAGTCTTTAGATACATAAGGTATATTAGCATTTCACTGGAGTGGCTTTCTAATGCCAAAGCTGTGTCCTGTCTTGACATTTCTTTGAAGTCTCTGCAGATTACTGTAAATTACAGTACATACTGCAAATTCAGAAGTGTCTGAACTGGCTTGAAAAACTAAGACATCTCTAATGTCAAAAGAAGGGGACATCTAGATCAGTGGTTCTCAAAATCTTTTTTTTGTGGACCACTTGAAAATTGCTGAGGGTCTCGATGGAGTACTTAATGATCTCTCCAAATGTTGTTTGTACCATTAGCTAACTATTGTAAAGCGCTTTGGATATAAAAAAACCCGAACCCTTAATAATAATCTTTTTTTGTTCTACAAATAAAATCACCAACTCATATTTTAACATCAGTAGTCTTACCTTTCTAATGTGATGGATGTACCCTCTCCCCCGCCACGGCAGCTCCTGAGCTGGGAAGAGGAGGGGTCTCTCTCTCTCCCCCACTGCAGCAGCCCCTGAGCTGGGGCTAGGAAGGAGGGCCATCTCTCCCCGACAGCCGCAGGCCTGGAGCTGGGGAAAGTCACCTCTTTCTCTGGCCGTTGCAGCCCTGCACATCCCAAATTCCCCCCTCCCCTCTTCTC
Source organism: Mauremys reevesii (assembly GCF_016161935.1). NCBI lineage: Eukaryota > Metazoa > Chordata > Testudines > Geoemydidae > Mauremys > Mauremys reevesii. Next base: position 61,839,815 of record NC_052630.1, read on the forward strand.
ACCTCACTGCCTCCTCCCACCTACCTCCTATTCCCCCCAAGTCCTCCTATTCCCACCACCACCTCACCTTACATGTGTGTCGTCTTCAGCATCCAGGCACCTAATTAGTGGAGCCACGCCTGCACAGCTTCACTAATTAGGTGGCTGGCCCTTCATTCTCTCATGTGCGGCCACCCAGGCACGTGCCTTAAAGGGAACTATCTGTGGATCACCGGAATGGAGCTCAGTTTGAGAGCCTCTGATCTAGATGATCCCTATGAGGCCAGGTAATTGCCTGCTGATATACAGTCCCATCCCAAACTAGTGGGTTGGGTTGTTTGGACTAAAAGAGAGGGAGATTTTCAAAGGCAAACTGATGTACCAAATTGCCATTTATGCCTTTGAATATTTCCCCCGGAGCCCATAATGAATACAGAGGACTGATGATGTGGGAAGCCTCTCTGTCTTAATAACTAAGGCTGAGAATTTCAAAAACAGTTATGCCCAGGTTGAGATATCTGGAAGGATCCCAATTTTAAGAGACCAGATACTCAGCACTTTCTGAAAATCAGGCTCTTCTTTTAGTGCCCAAAATCAAATGCTATAAAAATCACTAATTTCTTTTGAACATATTGGCCTAAAATCTCATGTTTCCAAGGTGTTGTGTATCCTCAACTCCCGTTAACTTTAGCGGAATAGTTCAGAAAAGGCACAATCTGGTTGTCTCTTCTCAAATTCCTTTTTAGACTACCTTATATTCTTTCTGGCACTTCTGTTTTAACCATTGCCATTCCTGCAGGATGCTGTGCTATCATAAATTCAGGAAATCTTTCCAGGCCTACAGAGCGTTTTCCATCACAGTGACGATATATACACAGATAAACGAGGTGATCCTGCTGTCCCAGAAAGTATTGCATACATGTTTGTCTCCAAGTAGAGCTCCCTTGTGTGCCGCTGTCTCTTTGGCTTGCTGCAAAAGAAATGAAGCCTGTTAATGAGCCTCTTCCTTTGGCGGGTAGTTCTGTGGTGTAAACACAAATATGGGCCAATTTCATCTGTCACCAAAATTGGAGCTGTAGCAAATGCTCAGAGGAACAGAACTGAAGTGCCAAATGATTGGAAGAGATGAGATCAATAGGGTGTTACAGGCAACTGGGATGAACTCGACAACTCTCACTGGAACTGGTTCAGCTGTGTATAGTACGACATCCACCCACAGGCAAATATCCCATAATGTCAAGGCATGGATATTTATAACATGGCAATCAAGGAATCTGTGACAGCTGTGGTAAAATGCAGCTTTACTCATGATCTTCTGGGAAATTTACCCAATCAGGGAAAATTTTGTCCTGGTTCTGAAAAACCTCACTCTTTTGTGCCTTTTCTTCAATCCTCTGGCAAGTGTTATCGTAACACCGACAGACCCTGGTCGTTGGTGGGAAGGATCGAACCTGGGACCTCTGGAGCTAAATTCATGAGCTAAAAGCCACATGGTCCTTAGCTAAGGCTGTAGCAGGCTCATTAATCTCTAAGTGGTCTTGGTGCCACTAGAAGGGACAGAGCACCACACCCAGGAGGTGTGTGGGTTACATTATGTCTTCAGTTAATGGCAACAAAGAATTTTATCCCATATGTGAGATCTACAGAGGGGGGTGGAGGGAGTTCAGCTCCATGTCCTCTAGGAAATGGAAAAGGTGGAGTTACTTTTTCCTGATTTGGAGGAGCCCTGCTTCCTTAAAGTCCCCTTTTCTCTGGTTGGTGAAGTAAGGACTTCGTCAGGAAAATTGGAAGTAAGAGCTGGTGTCCAGCAGTGGGAAATCTGGGGGTTGACCAAATAGTCTCCATTGTCTAATCTACCTGAAGATACTGCAGTATTTCCTATCTGCCACAACAATGTGCTGTAGATACAGGTGTTCAAGGTGTTATGGGATGAACAATGATATTGTGTTTACAAACATGCCTGCCAAAGGCTTCCTATGAGACTTTAGGCAAAACACTTAAACCTTTTGTTGGCTAAGTTTTTTTAGGTGTAAAGTTAGGATAATACTTATCTGGCAAAGGTGCTCTGAGGCTAAATTAATGTGGTGAACTCAGATGGACAGTGCCATAGAAGTGCAGTTACTGCATGTGTCTAATGGGGACAATAGTTACATTTTCCGTGTAACTCATTTACTAAGGGAGTATTTTTCCGATGATTCACAAGTAAAAGCAGATTGATGTTATAGTCTCTCTAACTTTATCTCTACATTGCTTTTATCTGGGATGGAAGAGAGGAGCAGTGCACTAACTTTGTTAGGCTATATTCCATCCATCCTTAAATACATAGAACTGATAAATTATCCCTCATTCAGAGTGAATGATACAGTACAATTCGTTCAACACGTAAAACATTTGGTGACACACAGCCTTGCTAATCAGAATGTCAGTAGCATAAAGAGAGGTCCTTTTTTGATGCAATAAACAAAAATGACAGTCCACTTAGATCCTTTACATGGTTTGTCAGCTTCAATTCTTGTCTGTACTTTAAGTTTTCTCATACGTGCTAGGATCAGGACATGCTTCTGAATAACTTACCAACTATGATGTGTTTTGTAAAATGAAATAAAATCTAACAAGTCTCATGGAATTGAGGTGAAATTGTAAGTGCAGCTCTGCACTCCAGTCTTAATGTGTCCTACACTGCATTGAAGTGTATTAGCTATGTAGGTACAGGCTCTGACTCTTCATGAGCTTGCATCTTGTCTCATCTCTTAAAAGGTGGGTGTAAAATGCTAGTAAATCAGAAAAGTAGAATATTTTCACCCTCTTTACATTAACTTTGCAGAAGTGTGAATTGCAACATAAGATGTGAGGCAGTGAAGAATCAGGCCCTTTACCTACGTTTCTATGAGCTGTGAAAGGAACGGCTATTAGACTATTAGCTCCATTAATAACAATCTTAATTTAAAGTTAAAGCATCATATTAATATAAAGTAATAGATTTTAATAGGCAGAAAAGACCATTGTGATCATCTAGTCCAACTTCTGCATAACACAGGCCATAGATGTCATGCACAACTATGGTTGAACTAGAGTATATCTTTTTAGAAAGACATCCAGACTTCATATATAGACTTCAAATGATGGAGAATTTACCATATCCCTTGATAAGTGGTTCCAGTGGTTGATTATCTTCATTGCTAAAAATTTGCAACTTATTTCTGGTTTGAACTTTGCTGACTTCTAGTTCCAGTGACTGAATCTTCTAATACCTTTGTCTACTAGATTAAAGAGCAATATACTATCAAAGTCAATTCAGTATTTTGTTTTTTAATGAAGCTGCTGTGGTGGTTTTGCGCCTGATATTTCTTGCTACCCACCCTTCTCCCCGCAAGAAAAACCTTTTAAAATCAAATAATTCACTAATAATCAGAGAGTGAAAATAGCATCTGTCAAAACAGACCTGGGTTGGTTAAATTTTAGATTGATCAGATGTGTAACATTTCACTTTATATGACCTTACATTTCACAATAGCCTCTGGATGCCCTTCAGTTTAAAGGGCACTAAATCTTTGCTGCCAGGGGTAGCTCATGGCCTATCGGACTCTCTGCCAACACTGATTCATTAAATGGCAGGGGGAGCTGAGAATAAAATAATGTCATAATTAGAGCTGGGTGAATAACTGATTTTTCAGCTCACTGGCCAGCAGGAAAAAACCAAGTTTTTGGTCAAACAAAATTGTTTCATTTTGGGGCTTTTAAATACGTTTTTAATTTTTTAAAATAAAATAGAAGTAAATTTCAAAATGAGAAATAATTTTGATTGAAACTTCAAGTGTGTTTGGATTTTGTAGGGATTTCTTTTTGATAAACAATTCAACAAATTTTGATACAAATTCACAGAATATCTGCCAGCTTGAATCTGTATTTTTTGGTGAAAGAAAGTTCTGGACAAATTTTTTTGCACAGTTCTATTCATAATACTTTTCATATCTTTATTGAAATAAAGTTATAATTGAGAGCACCTAGCACTAATTTAGGGTTAAATATATTACAGGATTGATGCAGTTATTCTCAAAACAAGCATGACAAACCCAGGCAACTCAGAGTTTGGTTTACATTTAAAAGAAATCCGAACAAACCAAAGAAGGTAAATGCACAGTTAGGGCACACAAATGCTTCCCTGTGGTGACTATTTTAGTGTTTGCAGTTCTAGATTAGATGATTTCAGTGGTATAACTTTGTGTTTAGACAAGGCCATAGCCTCTCCCACTAGTGGGAAGTGGGTATAGAATGCTGCCAAATTATAGCAGTGCTTTACTACCACTTTGTGCAAGGCATAGGGCCAGGATGAATGTGCCAGTCATCTGTCTGTCATGCTATCCTTATGTTTGAAATATGTCTAAGTCAACTCCCTCCTCACTCAATAATCTCTCCCTTCTCCCTTTCCTGGTCTAGTGTTCTAACAAAACAGAAGGCAGTGAAAGACCACCTTGGAGTGTAAACTCTTCTGAGGAGGGAACTGTACATAAAAATAAAATAAAAATAAAACTGTATCTTGCTTCATGTTTGTAAAGCACTGCAAATAAATAATCCTCTATTGCTAGCAGAGAGAGTGACTAGTTTCTTTACTTTCTAGTCAATCAGTAATCTTGTTTTACTTTTTACCCCAGTGTACCAGGCCATGTCATTAACAAACAATAGAAAATTAAGGGTTGGTTAGCACAAGCTCGGACTAGTGACAGCTGTGGCTGGTACTATACCTGGTACTTCTTGACTTAAGGAAAAGGTATTAGTTAATTGTGTTAATCATAAACAGTGCTGAATTCATTAATGTAAAGTGACTTGTTTTTGTGTACCACATAGGCTGTCAGTCTCTTAATAGCTATGAAACAGGTAAGTGTCATGGCCATTATTGGCCCTGAGAAACTAGTGTTACAGCAAGAAGAGTAGTTCTTTAGTTTGTTTTTTTAAAGTAAATTTGAGGTCATCACCAGCTTTTTGTGTTTGAATGTGGATACTATCTTGATACATGTTATATAAATACCAATTAATTTTTCAAATCAGAAGTTACGGGATTGATGTAAGAATTACTAGGTGAAATTCTGTTACCTTGTTATGCAAGAAGGTAGACTAGATTATAATGGTCCCTTTTTGACATTGATTTACAAATCCAAAAAGAGGTGGGAGATACTTGATGTTCTTCAAATTGTTTACCTTAGAAATAAAAAATTGAGCTAAATAGTTATTTAATTTTAAGAGATTAAGCCCAAATCATTTTAAATCTTGCAGCTGTTTTTCTTGTAGCTCTTACTTTAGGCCTGGGTCAGTACTGCTGCACTGTACAATGTGTCTTAATATCCTACATGGAATGGCTTTCGTTTCATCCATTTAGTCCTTCTCTAGAAATCCTGGCCCAGAGACACTTTCTCCCAGCTTGTAAATAACACCATTTCCCCACTTTTTAAAGCTTGGCACTGAAGCCGATAAATCATAATAAATTATAAAGCTCTGAAATTACTTGGCCTAGCAAGGTAACCTGAGTTAGTTTTTTAAAATAGTAGTGGCTTTAAAGACAAATATACAAGTGTCTAAAAGGAGAGTCACTAAAGCAGGGGTCGGCAACCTATGGCACGCGTGCCAAAAGTGGCATGTGAGCCGATTTTTCATGGCACTTGGGGCGGGCTGAGCAGCTCAGCCTGCCGCCGCTCTGGGGTTCCCGCTGCTGGCCCCTTGCCAGCTGGGGTCCCACTCAGCACTTGCTGCTGGCCTGGGGGAAGGAACCCCAGGCTGGCAGCAGGCTGAGACCCCAGCTGGCAGGAGCCGGTGGTGGAAACCCCAGAGCTCTGGCGGTGAGCCCCCACCCCGCTGCTCGGGGGTTCTGGCTGCTGGCCCCTTGCCAGCCGGGGTCCTCCTCACCGCAGCCCCACTCAGTACCCACTGCTGGCCTGGGGAAAGGAACCCCAGGCTGGCAGTAGGCTGAGACCCCAGCTGGCAGGAGCCGGTGGTGGATACGCTGGAGCGGTGGCAGTCAGCCCCCCGCTACTCTGGGGTTCTGGCTGCTGGCCCCATGCCAGCCGGGGTCCCCGCAGCCCCACTCACCTTGCTTCCAGTTGGAGTTCCAGCGCAGGCCCCCTGCCAGACAGGGTCCAGGCCTCCAGCCCTGCTCAGCCCTACCAGCCGCCAGCTCAACTCACCTCAGCTGCCGATCTGGGGCTCCAGCTGCTGATCTCCTGCCAGCTGGTTATCAACTTATAATTCAGAAGCCTGTGTGCAGCTTAAAGTATCTAAATAGGTGCCACCAGACATAGGAAAACTCAGCAAGGAAAAGCAAAGGCAAGGATCACACTAAACTGATAAGATCTGAATTTTAATTTAATTTTAAATAAAGTTTCTGAAACATTTTGAAAACCTTGTTTACTTTACATATAACAGTAGTTTGGTTATATAGTATAGACTTAGAGAGAGACCTTCTAAAAGACGTTCAAGTGTATTACCAGCACTCAAAGCCTTAAATTAGAGTGTATACATGAAGACTCGGCACACCGCTGCTGAAAGGTTGCCGACCCCTGCACTAAAGAGATATTATGCTCTCAGGTTATGTACAATATACAGCATAAAAACAAAACGAGTTGATTGGCCACATCAGTAAAAACAAGTCTTTAAATTTATCAAGTTTCCTTGAGCTGGAGATAAGAGCATCTAGGTATTTACTATGAGACAAATGAACCAGTCTTAGATTACCTATTGTGTTACTTGTTGTTGAGAAGGGGACTAGGTGAGTTGGCATACTGACAAAGTTTTCATATAAGTCAATTGCAGCCTCTCGTAACTAGTATAGAAATAGGCTGGAACAAGCTGTGTATTAATAGGCTGACGCCTAATGACTTATGGGAGAGGTCTCAAGTTGCAGTGGGGGAGGTTTACGTTGGATATTAGGAAAAAACTTTTTCACTAGGAGGGTGGTGAAGCGCTGGCATGGGTTACCTAGAGAGGAGGTGGAATCTCCTTTCTTAGAGGTTTTTAAGGTCAGGCTTGACAAAACCCTGGTTGGGATGATTTAGTTGGGGATTGGTCCTGCTTTGAGCGGGGGATTGGACTAGATGACCTCCTGAGGTCCCTTCCAACTCTGATATTCTATGATTCTCTATTAAGGTTAAAAGTGTAGCCTTATTATATTCACTGCTTTCCATTGTAGTCTGCTTTTATTCTATTCGGCAGTAATGCAGGGAACCTACAGGCCTGTATCCTGTAAAACATTAGCTTCAACAAGTTAGCAGAAGGCTTGAGGCCTATGACCTTTGAACAGATAAACTTTGAGCTGAAAATAGAGTATAAAGGGATGTTCTGTTCCCAAGTATGTTACCCAACCACAGGAGTGTCAGGTCAATGAATTGTTTTACATAACATCCGCAGATATCTAACCACAAGAGAGCAAATTGACATATACTATAATAAGTGGAGATAATTGATATACTAAACTATATGAGAAGGACACTGCAGCATTAGTAAAGTTAGGATATACAAATAAGGAAAAGGAGGGGTACTGAATATGCATCAAATGTACTGGCATCAGCGTTTCATCTTATATAAGTTGCATCCCAGCCTAGGGACAGTAGGAGAAAGTGTTGTAGTCCTTGGGAGGTGCCAGAATGATGGCCACTGGTGATGAGGGAGAAGGTGATGGTGATGAGGAAGACGATGGCTAACATTTCAGGTTTTTCTGCAAGGGATAGTGTGAATATATGGAGATGGAGATGTACACTCTGTAGTGTCTCTGTCTACCTTATTGCATTGGGGTGTTTGTGACTGTACTAAATAGCTTATTAATATATTTGTAAATATAGAAGGGTTCCTGTAGTGTGATTGTTGCAGCTGTGCACATCTGGGTTATCAACTACATAATCATTTGAATAATATTGGAAAACTCAAAGGTGTAATTGAAGTACATCAGGAAGAAGCAGGCTAAGTACAAACAACATGTGGAAAAAAGGCCAAAAAAAAGATGAAAAGAGATAAGATAAACTAAAAATGATAATAAGAAAAATTGCTTCCATTCTTAACGGCTGAGGGATGTTCCCATGGATTCCGGCAAGCTTGATGGTTTTTTGTAGGTAGTTGACAGGGTGAAAAATTGAAGTGAAGTCACACTAGAGATAGAGGTTTGGAATTAATTGATAAATTAACACAATATCGACCAGATGGCACACAGCATTCACCCCACCAAAGAAATCAAAAAAGAAAACAAAAAATGTGATATTGTGAACTAAAACTGTAACTTAACCTTTTGTCCTTTAAATTGAAACGCTACAATGACTGGAAGTAGCATAATATTAAAAAATTTATTAAAGGGGGGGTCTAGGGGTGATCCTACAGACCGGTACCGGTAAGTCTAACGCCGGTTAAAGGCAAAAAAGTTGAAAAGAATAAAAAAGTCAAAAAAAAAAGAAACAATAAAAAAATATAAAAGGTTCTTTCATTCTTATTTCTGTAAATAGGAAATCGTGTCTCTAATCTCTCTTCTTTGAGGAGAGAGACAGAAAACAAACAACTGGTGGGACAGGGGACATATAGTACTTAGATTTCCAGAAAGCCTTTGAAAAAGGTCCTCACCAAAGGTCACCAAAGGCTCTGTTGCTGGATAAAAGGAAAAATAAAAAAAAGGAATGAGAGACAGTTAAGGACAGGGAAGAACTTCAAGGGTAGGGGGGTAATGGTAAAAGAATGAAATGGGTAAATAGTGGTGGGTCCCAAGTGTCAGTCCTGTCCCAGTCCTAGGACAAACTATTCATTCAATATTCATAAATGATCTGTAAAACAGTGAGGGCAAAGGTTTGCAGATGACACTAACTAACTACAAGATATAGATAGTTAAAAGCAGATTGTGAGAAGAACTTAAAAAGATCTCACAAAACTAAGTGATATATTATATTAATTATATCGCCCACATCGCATCCACATGTCGAATACTGTGTACAGATGTCTCTCACTCACTTCTCTCATATTAAAAATTCTAAAAAGGTTCAAAAAAGAGCAAAAAAAAAATGAGGGGTTTAGAGAGGGTCATATAGAGGAAAGATTAAGCTAGGACTCTTCTTCAGTTTGGAAAAGAAGAGAGAGGGGGGGGGGGAGAGGTATATATAAAATCATGAGTGATGTTGATGAGAGAAAAGTGGAAAAAAAATTATTTACTAATAATAATATAATAAGAACTAAAGTCAAAAAAAAAAAATTAGGCAGCAGGTAAAAAAAAACAAATAAAAGTCTTTTTTTCTTCTTCACAGTCAACAGTCAAAACTCCTTGTGGAGGAGGAGGAGAGTAGGAGGAGGCTACTAGTATATAGGTAAAAGGGAAAGGGGATAAATTCATGGTGGCTAAATGGCTATAAATATTGGCTAGCCATGATGGGAATGGTGTCCCTAGCCTCGTCAGAGTCAGGGGATGGGGATGATGGAGGAGAGAGAGAGATGATCATTGCATTGCCTGTTCCCTCTCCCTCAGGGGCACCTGGCATTGGCCACTGTCGGTAGACAGATACTGGGCTAGATGGACCTTTGGTCTGACCCGGTACGGCCTTTCTTATGTTCTTATGTTCTTGGGATAAGAACCTGCCAACCCTCAAAGTGACAGCTGGGAATTCTTAGGTAATCAATATAATTACTATATAATCAGGGGAGGGATAGCTTAGTGGTTTGAGCATTGGCCTGCTAAACCTAGGGTTGCCAGTTCAATCCTTGAGGGGGCCACTTAGGGATCTGGGGCAAAAAATCAGTACTTGGTTCTGCTAGTGAAGGCAGGGGGCTGGACTCAATGACCTTTCAGGGTCCCTTCCCATTTTATGAGATAGGTATATCTCCATATATTAATCTATAGATCAGGGTACTGGAGTAATAGAACAGTATTGAGTTGAGAAGGCACCACCTCATCGGTAACTGCTGGGGATACTCCTTATGGAAGACTTGGTTAAGAGGGAACTCTGGCAGTCAGGTGGGGGGGACAGTAAAGGAGAGACTAGCTGCAAGAATGCTGACAGGTGGTAGCTGTTGAAGCAGAGTGATCTACAGGAGGAGGACTGGGACTGTGAGTAAGACTTGGCTGAGGACCTGACACTGCTCACTCTCCCTCCCTTCTCCCTGACTAGGGGGAGCAACTGGATGCCCAGAATGAGCAGGGAAATCCCATCCCCCATCTGAGGCTCTGAATTACTGAGACTGTAAGGAGAAGACAGGAAAGGGGAAGTGCCCCAGGGGAGACTAGTCTGGAGTGGCAGCCAGAAGGGATTCAGCCACCCTTGTGTCTCTCCACTTGAGCCAGGTCACCCTACCTTTCCTTCTCTCTCCTGCTATCCCCCAGATGCCTTAGAGATCCTGGAAGACTTCTAGGGGAGGGAGAAGATTAACAGTGACTTGGCAGTCTTCTCCCCTCCTCACCAGCCCCCAAAAAAGAGCCATCCCAAGACTTGGAGCTCTAGAAATAGATTTTGATGCAGAGGGGTGAAAAGGTGGATTAGTGACATTTTAAAATTGAGGAAAAATTAATTTGTTCTCTCTAGCTACTTCAACCAGAGTTGCCACTTGCATTTCCTCTGCTGTATTCAAAATGTCCTTGCTGTGTCCTAGAGGGAATGAATTCCATTTGCTGCCACCTCTGCAATTTCAGGATTACCATACAACTTCACTGAGAGTACCTTTTGCAGGTATGTTTAGTCCACAGTATTTCACATTAACTTTGTAAACCCGTAAGTCATTTCCCACTTGTTTATTTTCATAGTGGTGCTGTCCTCAAAAGATCCAATGTGTGTGAGAGGTTTGCAGAAATGTACAGGGTGGTGATAAGAAACTGAATCTTAATTGAGTTTTATTTAATAGACCTGTTGTCCTCAAGTAAATTTGAGACCCAGTGAGTCTAGAATAAGAATCTGTATGTAATATAAACAAAGGGATGATCTGCCCCTTCCCTACTGAAAAATGCACATAAACTCCCATAGCTTCACAAGTCAGGAGATCATGAAGTAAGGCTAATTTTGCTGACAGGGCCTAAGGCAAGTGATATTTTAAGCATCATCAACGTAAGACATTACCATTTGATGTTAGATTGTCCATAGGGACCTCACTTGCTCCTATTTGCAAGAAACCGAGAGAGAATGATTATACTAAGATACTAAGCAGCATCCAAAAAGAGTGAAAGCTCTTTTCCCAAGCTCTTTCCCCTTTTGACTTCTTCAGAGAAAATGTTTAGAAATGCAGAGAATTAAAAGGTGAATATGGGATGATACTAGCAGTCAGTGATTGTGAAGAATTAAGAAGATAGGCAGGAAGAATCCAAACATTCATATGTAAACACACAGTACCAAGGGTATATCAAAAAGATGTATCAAGAAAGCAAAGGACAGACAATAATGTGTGAGAAGAACAAATAGTGTATGAGAGCATGCTAGGGAGAGAGGGAATAGTATATGCATATGATAATATATAGGATACATCACAGTATTCACATGGGGAGTGACATTCTTAGAAATGTTACTGAAACTTCACAACACTCCTATGAGGTACAATAGGTATATGTAATGGATCAGCAGCAGCAGAGATCAAACCTGGAACCTCTGGGTCACAAAGCATGATTTTGTACTGCCAGCACTAAAATATCTGACTCTTTTAGCCTAGCTTAAAGCAGATTCATCAATCTCTATGGATGACTACTATTGGGGGGGGGGGACGAGCACCATACTGAGTGGGTACAAGTTATGTAAAATAGACACTACTATACCCACTTTCCAAACAGGGCTCTCAGATTATGTGATCCAGCAGGGCACTGAAACACATACTTAGCTGTAAGTGTGTAAGTAGTCTAATTAAAATTGATGGGACTAATCATGTGATTGAGGTAAATCATGTGTTTAAGTTCTTTGCTATGGGGTCAAATTGTGTTGGCCATGATCACAGTGAGCCATTGGCAGAGTCAGCATCAGTACACAGGATTCCTGGTCCTTTGCTCTAACCGCTGTACTGCATTGCCTCCCCAACTGGATTGGTGAAATGGCTCTTACACTGTCTATTGTGATCGGTTGACTTTGAATTCATAGATTCATAGACTAAGGTCAGAAGGGACCATTATGATCATCTAGTCTGACCTGCACAACACAGGCCACAGAATCTCCCCCACCCCCTCCTGTAACAAACCCCTAACCTATGTCTGAGTTATTGAAGTCCTCAAATCGTGGTTTAAAGACCTCAAGGTGCAGAGAATTCAGTGCTGTTAGTTGCTAAATCAATAAATCATCTTCTGGTGCAATTCTATTGTTCACTTTTTTGTTAACAGAAAGTTTGGGCAGAGGAGGCAGACAGAAGAAATGGAACTATACCCAAACTTGTCAAGGTTGCGTTGATGTCCAAAATCCTTCAAAGGCTTCTGTTTTGTCCAAGTCTGCACTAGATTTTTATTTAACAATTTTTATGTCAATTTTCTTCAAGATACAGTAGATAAAAGAATAGAGAAATGAAAATCTGCAGTAGCACTCACTACTTAATCCTGTCTTTCACCTGCTATCTTTGACCTCTGAAGTTTCTATCCAGGCTACCTTCCTTTTTACATTAAAGTAGTGCTTTAAAAGTCACCCTAACAATCCCAATATCTATGAAGGAACATTACTGTACTGTGACAAATTCATTACTTGAATCCTTTGCTGAGATAGGCAGTGAAAATATTCAAGTGTTTTTCTAGGAATTTATCCTTTGAACAACTTGGTTATAGTCATAAAGGTTGTCTCTAATCTTCCTTTTTTTTGTGGTGAGAAGAATGGCATAAAATCCATCTAGTAGATATGCTGATTTGTGTTTATTGTAGTATGGCCTCACCTGAGAATGAGTTTATACAAGCAGGTTGCTACACTATCAATCACGGGGTCAGAGAGAGTATATAGTATCTTGAAACTGGAAGCTGTTTACTATAGCACCCATCTAAATGGCTCATATATAGCCTTCGTAGTAACACACTTTATGGTGAATTTGTTAGGATAGCTTTTTATAAACCTAATAGTGCAGTGTTGCGAGATCCCATATTATTTGTTTGCCAGGAATAAATGGCAGAAGGACTTGTAGCTTCGGTAGAAAATCTGTAGCATTTGATATGAGATGACATAATAGTTTTGGAGGGGAAATTTGTTTTTTAGAATTTTTTTTCTGCTTTTCAACTGACTGAAATAACTGACCTTCAAAGCATAAAACTGGAATTTATGTGACAGTAGAAATTAATAAAAAGTCTAGCACAGTATAAGTTAGTTGGATGCTGATTAGTCTATAATTATTTTTATGGTTTATGGGCCAATTTAGCTGGTGTAAATCTGGATATCTCCATTGAAGTCAATGGATTTATGTTGGATTTTCACCAGCTGAGAATCTGGCCCTATATTTTTACTTGTTTATTGATCATACCATAATAGACTTTTTTTTCGAGGAAGTTCACCAAGAGTTTTGGATAGGTTATTTTGGCAGATTAATTTGCCTGTCTTCTTTTCCCTAAGTATGGGCTGTAAATATTGTCATAAGAGCCCATGGGAAAAATACTAAATCACTTTTTGACTGAATATTGTTTTACGGTCCATTAAAATAGATTGATACTGGAGAATGCACACTCTGTTGAATAGATTGAGCTGTAACTTGTTTCTATATGCTGTGTTTTGTGAGTTTCATTTATGAATTGAGGCTAGGAGTTTCAAACCGTTCTATGGGAGTGAGATGCCCAGCTCCTATTGAATGCCATCTTCAGAACAGCTTTTTTCAGGTGCAAAAGTCTCAAGGTCCATGTAGTGATATTACAAAGGACAGGACTGCAGAATTCTTACTTGCTATAGTGGGAACTTACTCATGCAATATTTTTCCCTCCATCCAGGTGGGACATATGTGCCATACATAAGGAAGCCATTGCAGGAACATAGTGTAGAGATCAGCAGGTGGTACGTTTGTCCTTGTAGCTCTGTGGGCACATTACCCAGTAGTACTATTTTTGACAGAACTGTTTTAGCGGATCTGCACTCCATACTGTGCCATTTCATTTTGGGATTTCTGAAACACCTACCCCATAGTGCCTAACACTGTTGTTAGCAAGGAATTTCTGGTAACTTCCAAAACTGAGGCACCCTTATGAAATGGAATTAGGAGGACCAGTTAAATTTAAGCAGTTTTAACACTTGTGGGAGTTTCCTCTGTAGCCTGCATCAGTTCAACTGGACCTGAGCTAGAAACTTGGTTGCACATGATGCAGCCAGTGCTTTAAACAGCTGGAAGAATGATGGCAGTGGTTGCAAAACTTCTAAGGTTGCTGATGCAAGATGTTGCACAGTAGCACAAGCTCAAAATTTTCCAACCAATTTGTTTTTGCAGTGTCTTTTTGACTACTGTAAATGGGCCACAGGCTAACACTTGAAGGCAAAACAATGTTATTGAAAAATATTTTCAAATTGGAGATTTATGTAGTGGTGAGGAGGATACTTCTTTCCCCTTTGTAGAGTTTTAGGTTTTTATTTTTTTTTAAGGTTGGAAACACCCAGGCTTTACTCCAAATGGATAGACACATCTGCTGTACCTTATATCTGAGATTGTCACTGGTATTAAGAGTTGGACAACATTGTACGCTGAAATTATCTGAAGCTACTAGATGTTAAATTGTAATTCTTTCACTAAGAAAGAATCACCCAGTGACATTTGTCAGGGATGGAATCAAATGGCAAGTAATATAAATATTACATTTTTATATGTTAATTATCCATGAAAATAGCTGCTTATGTGGTTTTCTAACTGGTACTTTGTTTTGTGATGAATCTTGTTGTTGAGTTACATCAATCATACTGTGTTATCTCATTCAGTGGGATGTGAACTGACACAACCCAGTATAATGTCAGCTGGAAACTGTGGAAGAAAAACAATTTTCTACGTAGGTCTAGTGATTTTGAAAAAAAAATTGTTTGACAGACAATATTGGAGTCCATTTTACTATTGGAATTTGTCTGAGTTGGGGGAATTAAACAAGTTAGATTTGCAACGAGTAGCACCACATCTCTGTGTTGGCAGCCATTCTCAGGAGTGTTGTGGAGAAAAGTACTTACAGTAACAGCAGCATGAAAAAATGAAGTTTAACTTAATTCTAAACTGGTACTTTTCCTTCACCCCAGTAGCCTCCCCTCTTGCCAGCTATCAGGCTTTGTCCCACCTAATTATATTCATTCAGGGTCCAATGTTCACCAACATACACTGCATACTTGCAATTGCTTTATAATCAGACCAATGCAAATTTAGCCTCCCTTTACAACAGCTTTGTGGATAAAGATTCAAAACTTCCATGAACACGTAGAATAAAAATGGGCTGCCTCTTCAACCTGGAACAAATGGCACACTGGCAAACATAATTAGTCTTGATATTCTGTGATCTGGGGATGCTGATGCTAAGGGCTATTCCATTTGAATTTACTAGTTCTGAGATCTGGGAAAACCCTATTCCCTGTGTTTTGGGCCTAATTTATTTTGGTGAATGGGAATCTGTTCAGAAGACACTTACCTCAAAAGTAGACTCATCTTAGAGATTACTGGTTTCTCAATTTATTGTGATTTGAAGTTACCATCTAGTGGCAAATTACTCAACTATTATCACAGTGATCAGTGAATATAAAAGCTGGAATTGTCAAAAGTACTCAGCATTAAGTCTATCTCTAGCCCTGCTGAAGCCAAGTGGAATTTTACCATTGTCAACAAAAGCTTCTGAAAATCCTGCCCAAATTTTTACTATCCGTGGCTTCATGCAGTAACTCTAACTGAGCATTTTGCTTTTAGGGGCTGTTTTAGGAAATTCTTCCACCCAAGGAATGGAGGTAAATCCATAACAATGATGAAAGCTAAAAACAATCTTCCGTGGGAACTCTACAAGCTATTGCTCTTTGCCTCCCTCCTTTTAAGTGTAAAGCTTAAAAAAATAGAGTGTGGGAGAAGCCTTTAGGTTTCAGTAGGGCTTACTGAAAATCAAGCAAGACTTTGTGACCGAGGGACCTACTGTAGACATACCCTTACTACGAAATTAGGTTGATTTTATAGAAGTCGATTTTTATAAATTGATTTTATACAGTCGATTGTGTATGTCCCCACTAAGCACATTAAGTTGGCGGAATGCATCCTCACTACCGTGGCTAGCATCGACTTACGAAGCAGTGCACTGTAGGTAGCTATCCCACATTTCCCGCAGTCTCTGCCGCCCACTAGAATTCTGGGTTAAGCTCCCAATGCCTGATGGGGCAAAAACATTGTCACAGGTGGTTTTGGGTACACGTTGTCAGTCACCTCTCCCTCTGTGAAAGCAATGGCAGACAGTAGTTTTGCGCCTTTTTTCCATGCAGATGCCATACCACAGCAAGCATGGAGCCTGCTCAGCTCACCGTCACCACTGCTGTTATGTCCTGGGTGCTGCCATCAGCAGACGGTGAAGTAGGACTGCTAACTGTTGTCATCCACCACTCTCCTGGTGCCATGAATCCACCTTGTAGGTCCTCTTGTTTTTCTGTATAAATATCTATTCTCGTGGCATCCGTCATCATCCACTGCTTCTGCTGCAACTCTGCTCTCCTGCAGATGCCATACCACAGCAAGCATGGAGCCCGCTCAGCTCACTGCTGCTGCAGTGAGCATTGTAAACATCTTGCGCATTATCCTGCAGTATGAGGAGGCAACAGCAGGTGAGGAGGCGACAGCAGCACGATCATGATAGTGATGAGGACATGGACACAGACTTCTCAAAGAATGGGCCCTGGCAATTTGGGCGTCATGGTGGTAATGGGGCAGGTTCCTGCCATGGAACACCAATTCTGGGCCCAGGAAACAAGCACAGACTGGTGGGACTGCATAGTGTTGCAGGTCTGGGATGATTCCCAGTGCCTGTGAAACTTTTGCATGAGTAAGGGCACTTTCATGGAACTTTGTGACTTGCTTTCCCCTGCCCTGAAGCGCAGGAATATCAAAATGAGAGCAGCCCTCACAGTTGAGAAGCGAGTGGCAATAGCCCTCTGGAAGCTTGCAACACCAGACAGCTACCAGTCAGCCGGGAATCAATTTGGAGTGGGTAAATCCACTGTGGAGGCTGCTGTGATCCAAGTAGCCAATGCAGTCACTGAGCTGCTGCTATCAAGGGTAGTGACTCTGGAAAATGTGCAGGTCATAGTGGATGGCTTTGCTGCAATGGGATTCCCTAACTGTGGGGGGGGCGATAGACGGAACCCATATCCCTATCTTGGGACTGGACCACCTTGGCAGCTAGTATGTAAAAGGGGTACTTTTCAATGTTGCTGCAAGCACTGGTGGATCACAAGGGATGTTTCATCATCAACTTGGGATAGCTGGGAAAGGTGCATGACGCACGCATCTTCAGGAACTTTCGTCTGTTTGAATAGCTGCAGGAAGGAACTCACTTCCCAGACCAGAAAATTACCACTGGGGATGTTGAAATGCCTTGGGGACCCAGCCTACCCCTTAATGTCATGGCTCATGAAGCCATACACAGGCACCTTGGACAGTAGTCAGGAGCAGTTCAACTATAGGCTGAGCAAGTGCAGAATGGTGGTAGAATGTGCATTTGGACATTTAAAAGCTCGCTGGCGCAGTTTACTGACTAGGATAGAGCTCAGCAAAACCATTATTTCCATTGTTATTGATGCTTGCTGTGTGCTCCACAATATCTGTGAGAGTAAGGGGGAGAGGTTTATGGTGAGGTGGGAGGTTGAGGCAAATCGCCTGGCGGCCAATTACATGCAACCAGACACCAGGGCGATTAGAAGAGCACAGCTAGGTGCCCTGCGCATCAGAGAAGCTTTGAAAGCCAGTTTCATGACTGGCCAGGCTACAGTGTGACAGTTCTGTTTGTTTCTCCTTGATGAAAACCTACCTCCTTGGTTGACTCTACTTCCCTGTAAGCCAATTGACCTCCTCCCTTCGATCACCACATTCAGAGGCAATAAAGTTGTTATTGTTTCAAAATCATGCATTCTTTATTAATTCAACACACAAATAGGGGGAAAACTCGCAAGGTAGCCCAGGAGGGGTGGGTGAGGAGGGAAGCATCGGGTGGGGTGATAGATGAGTGGAGGAGGGAAGGACAAGGCCACACTACAGTTCAGAACTTATTGAATGCCAGCCTTCTGTTGCTTGGGAAATCCTCTGGGGTGGAGTGGCGGGGTGCCTGTAGTGCCCCCCCACCCCCATTCTTGGGCATCTGGGTGAGGAGGATATGGAACTTGGGGAGGAGGGCAGGTGGTTATACAGGGGCCACAGTGGTGGTCTGTGCTCCTGCTGCCTTTCCTGCAGTTCCACCAGATGCCTGAGCATGTCAGTTTGCTCCCCCATTAGCCTCAGCATTGCATCCTGCCTCCTCTCATTGTGCTCCTCCCTCCTCTCATCGCGTTCATTTAACGCTTTCCTAGACTCTGCCATTGTTTGCCTCCATGCATTCTGCTGAGCTCTTTCAGTGCGGGAGGACTGCATGAGCTCTGAGAACATGTCATCGCAAGTGCAGTTTTTTCGCCTTCTAATCTGTGACTGAGATGATAGGAGGAGCGTAGAAACATTTGCAGCTGCAGGAGGAAATAAAGGGAGAGTAGTATTTAAAAAGATCCCTTTGTTCTCTAAAATGTAAGACTATTTCACACTGAATCAAGCAATTCACATTACATAGCACATGTGCTTTTGGTTCAAGATCGCATTTTGCCTCTTATATTGAGTGCCTGCTGGTTTGGTGAGAGACATCACACGTGCTCGGCTGGGCAACAGAATTCGGCTTGCAGGCAGCCATGGTAAGGCAGAGGGTTTTGGCTTCTTCAATCTTCATAACATGTGGGAATGGTTTCAAACAGCAGCGTCCTCCTTTCCCATAATAAGCAAAGCCCGTTGAGTTGGCCATTTAAAAGGAGGGGCTGTAGTTTTAGGGTGAATGTGCAGCACAACCCAACCCCCCCGCAATTATCTGGGATGATCGCTTCACCTCCCCTCCCCCCGCACCATGTGGCTAGTATCAGGGAAGATCACTGTCAGCCAAAGGCGAACAGCTCAGCATGAATAGGCCCCTTAAACAAATTTCCTGTATTCCAACCAGGTGACCATGAATTATATCACTCTCCTGAGGCTAATGCAGAGAGATAAAGAATGGATGTTGCTTGAATGCCACCAAAGCCCGGGCCCATTCACTGGAATGCTTTGTTCTGCAGTGATTCCAGACGACTTGCTACTGGCTTGTGTCCTACCATGGAGGACGGAATAAGGCAGCCCTCCCCAGAAACCTTCTGCAAAGGCTTTCAGAGTACCTCCAGGAGATCTTCATGGAGATGTCCCTGGAGGATTTCTGCTCCATCCCCAGACATGTTAACAGACTTTTCCAGTAGCTACACTGGCCATGAGTGCATCCCAAGTCTTCAGGGCAAATTAATCATTAAACACGCTTGCTTTTAAACCCTGTATTATATTTACAAAGGTACACTCACCAGAGGTGCCTTCTCCGGTTTCATAGTCCAAGAGCCACCTTGGGAGGATTGGGAGGGTATTGGCTCCAGGGTGAAGAACAGTTCCTGGTTGCTGGGGAGAAGGGATTCTCCACTTGCCTGCTGTGTGCTATCCTCAACCTCCTCCTCTTCCTCATCCACAATATCCTCATCCCTGTTGCGTGAGACTCCCCCCTTGCAGGTGTCCACGGACAGTGGTGGGGTAGTGGTACGGTCCCCCCCTAGAATGCCATGCAGCTCATCATAGAATCGGCATGTATGGGGCTCTGACCCAGAGTGACCGTTTGCCTCCTTTGTTTTTTGATAGGCTTCCTGAGCTTCTTAATTTTCACGTGGCACTGCTGTGTGTCCCTGTTGTAGCCTCTGTCCATCATGCCCTTGGAGATTTTGGCATATATATTGGCATTTCATCTTTTGGAACGGAGTTCTGCCTGTACGGATTCTTCTCCCCATACAGCGATCAGATCCAGTAATTCCCGTTCGGTCCATGCTGGAGCTCTTTCATGGTTTCTATAAAGGGAAATCGTGTCTTACTAATCTATTAGAGTTCTTTGAAGGGGTCAACAAACATGTGGACAAGGGGGATCCAGTGGACATAGTGTACTTAGATTTCCAGAAAGCCTTTGACAAGGTCCCTCACCAAAGGCTCTTACGTAAATTAAGCTGTCATGGGATAATAGGGAAGGTCCTTTCATGGATTGAGAACTGTTTAAAAGACAGGAAACAAAGGGTAGGAATTAATGGTAAATTCTCAGAATGGAGAGGGGTAGCTAGTGGTGTTCCCCAGGGTCAGTCCTAGGACCAATCCTATTCAATTTATTCATAAATAATCTGGAGAAAGGGGTAAACAGTGAGGTGGCAAAGTTTGCAGATGATACTAAACTACTCAAGATAGTTAAGACCAAAGCAGATTGTGAAGAACTTCAAAAAGATCTCACAAAACTAAGTGATTGGGCAACAAAATGGCAAATGAAATTTAATGTGGATAAATGTAAAGTAATGCACATTGGAAAAAATAACCCCAACTATACATACAATATGATGGGGGCTATTTAGCTACAACGAGTCAGGAAAAAGATCTTGGAGTCATCGTGGATAGTTCTCTGAAGATGTCCACACAGTGTGCAGAGGCAGTCAAAAAAGCAAACAGGATGTTAGGAATCATTAAAAAGGGGATAGAGAATAAGACTGAGAATATATTATTGCCCTTATATAAATGCATGGTACGCCCACATTTAGAATACTGTGTACAGATGTGGTCTCCTCACCTCAAAAAAGATATTCTATCACTAGAAAAGGTTCAGAAAAGGGCAACTAAAATGATTAGGGGTTTGGAGAGGGTCCCATATGAGGAAAGATTAAAGAGGCTAGGACTCTTCAGCTTGGAAAAGAGGAGACTAAGGGGGGGACATGATAGAGGTATATAAAATCATGAGTGATGTTGAGAAAGTGGATAAGGAAAAGTTATTTACTTATTCCCATAATACAAGAACTAAGGTTCACCAAATGAAATTAATAGGCAGCAGGTTTAAAACAAATAAAAGGAAGTTCTTTACGCAGCGCACAGTCAACTTGTGGAACTCCTTATCTGAGGAGGTTGTGAAGGCTAGGACTATAACAGTGTTTAAAAGAGAACTGGATAAATTCATGGTGGTTAAGTCCATAAATGGCTATTAGACAGGATGGGTAAAGAATGGTGTCCCTAGCCTCTGTTTGTCAGAGGATGGAGATGGATGGCAGGAGAGAGATCACTTGATCATTGCCTGTTAGGTTCACTCCCTCTGGGGCACCTGGCATTGGCCACTGTTGGTAGACAGATACTGGGCTAGATGGACCTTTGGTCTTACCCGGTACTGCCGTTCTTATGTTCTTATGGTCACCTGTGCTGATCAGCTCGCCACGCTGGCCAAACAGGAAATTAAATTCAAAAGTTCCCGGGGCTTTTCCTGTCTACCTGGCCAGTGCATCTGAGTTGAGAGTGCTGTCCAGAGCAGTCACAATGGAGCACTCTGGGCTAGCTCCCGGAGGCCAATACTGTTGAATTGCATCCACGCTACCCCAAATTCGACCCAGCGAGGTCAATTTTAGTGCTAAACCCCTTGCTGGGGAGGAGTACAGAAACTGATTTTAAGAGCCCTTTAAGTTGACAAAACAGGCTTGGTCACGCTGCTAAATTCAACCTAAACTCGTAGTGTAGACCAGAGCTAAGAGTACTGTAGCCTGGGTGCCCATATCTGATTTTTGAGACTGTACGTCTTTAAATTCAGTTA
Organism: Mauremys reevesii; assembly: GCF_016161935.1. Taxonomy (NCBI): domain Eukaryota; kingdom Metazoa; phylum Chordata; order Testudines; family Geoemydidae; genus Mauremys; species Mauremys reevesii. Next base: position 61,861,566 of record NC_052630.1, read on the forward strand.
AGGAGTACTTTAAGCAAAACCAAAAACTATTGAGCCTGGAGCAGCTTCATGGCCCCAGGTAATCCTATTATTTTATCCTATACCCATAGGGGATATATAATAATGAGACATCACCCAAAGCTCTTAATCTAGCAGACAGAGGCTTAACAAGATCCAATCCCTGGAAGTTGAAGCTGGACACGTTCACACTGGAAATAAAGCACACGTTTTATACGACGAGAGTAAGTAAACATTGCGACAACTTACCCCAGGGAATATGGTGGATTCTCCATCACTTGAAATCTTTAAACCATGACTGGATAACTTTCTAAACACTGTACTCAGACAGAAGTTATGAAGCCTGATGCAGAAATTATTGGGAGAAAATTCTATGTTCAGTGTTACGCAGGAGGTCAGATCAGGTGATCGTAATGATGCTCCTTTCTAGACTCTGTTTAATCTCAGTAGCTGGACAGATAGGACAGTGACAAACAAAAACCTCCGCATAGGTTTCATTTTAATATTCTATGCATTATGATTTTAAAAATAGTATTTATACTATACATTTTTTTGGACATTGTAACACAAAGTACGTATTATAATGAGATAAATCAGAATGATTTATGCGATAAATGCACACGCTCACTCACTCTTCTGTATTTTGTCTGTATCCATCAAAACCTTAAAATATATGGTCCAATTTCTGCCACCTACTGAGAAGTCCCTTACTTTGTAAGTAGGATCCATTGAAATAAATGGGATTTCTCAGAGAGGAAGCTACTATTCAGCATCAATGAAGGAGGCAGAATCTAGCCTTCTAATAAAAAGAAAATACTAAACTTTATTCAAGTTAATGAACTGTCAGGGATAAATAGCATAAATTAAAATACTAAGCAGGACTTCTGAAAGGAATTTGTAGTACCCTATTTTAGCATACACTTCCTACATTTAATAATAATAATCTATTTTTTCCCCTGCAATTGCTCTACCATAAGCAATCATTGAAACATATACATTTATCACTATTTCTTTGATTTTTATTTTTTAAATTTTTACTAAGCTTCTTTTCTCATGAAGATGTTGAAATGGATTTAGAGTCTTGGCTAAACTGATTTTTCTTTTCTTTAAACCTGATATTATTAGGTATATGTGTATCTTTCTTCCCACCCCCAACTTGGATTTTCTTTCTCTCTCTCTCCCCCTAGACCATTCTTTTAGCAGGAGATTTTGTTACTCTCTGACTCCTTGTGATATTTCTTCAAATCCTGTGGCTTTTAGAGAGGGAAGGGGAAAGAAGTCTTTGTGAAAAGTATCCTCTTCCCTTGAGATGCCGGCAAAGACAAAATCTTCCCTTTTTTGTAGGAGTCAAAAATTTGAGGAATAGAACTTTTGTTCTTTGTTAAAACAAGACAAGAAACATGCATGAAGTGCGTCTCTGAATCTTTCTTTAAGGTTCTTGATATGGGGGAAAAGGGAAAGAATTCTCTTCCTTATTGAGAGCCCCACAGAGAGAGTGTGAATGCTGCTTTAGAAGAACAAAGGGGTATGAAAGGCTCTCATGAATATTCTCCCATCTTGCTGATGGTAAACCTCTCTTTCTATCTCATCCCCTTTCCCTCATATTCCCTGTCATCAAAATGTGGATCAAAAATTTGTCTTAATCAAAGAAATTCATGCCGCGGCCCAATCCCTTTAATGAATATATATTTATTTTCCAGTTGAAACTTCTTTACTCCTCTGAAAGGAAGTTAACAATCTTAAGCAGCCTCTTCTGACATCTTGGTATCTTTGTTCCCTTCTAACATATGAATGTTATCCTTAGCTGACCCTCTGTAGACCAGCCTCTTGATATTTTATTATCCCACCTGGGGCTTAATTTGTCAGTCTAAAGCTGACCTTCCTGCAAAGACGAAAAGAAAAAATGCTAGTGTACTTTAGTAAAATTAATTTTTGAGGTCAATGCTTTTCCGAAACTGGTTTTGCAGAAGGTTCAGCAGAAGCTGTTTTCAGCTTTGGTCAAGTCTGAGAAGGGTTATAGTGTTTTACTTGGATTATACTTTTTCTTTTGAAAGTCATTCTTACTTTTTGTACACACGAAATCTGTGTTTCCTTTTTGTAGCCGCTGCATTAGAGATGGTCTGGAGGCAGGATATCTACCCTTGGTAATCCATCCTTTCTCACTAATGGTGCTAACTTAACAATGACCCAGCTGATATCTGAAATCATGTGGGTTATGTCAGTAACCAAACTAGATACCTGCAATGACTCCCTAAGTCTGGTCTGAGCAATGAATTATTAGTGAGCAAAAAAGCACTAAGAAGGCGAACATTTTTTTTCTCCATGGATTTGCCTTATGGGTCTTATCCAAAGAGACCTGGGAGACACTTAAAAAAAAAAACTGCTAAAGGGCTTGATTTTTGTTTTCCCACAGACCCCAAAGCATTCATTGGACATATCTTTCACCATAGACCGTCGACTCTTACTTTCCCCCGGGGGTGCTCCTCTGCCCCGAGGCCTCGCCCCACTCTGCCGCTTCCCCCAAGGCCATGTCCTCGCTCCACCTGTTCCTGTTCCCACTCCGCCCCATCCCCAAGGCCCTCACCTGCCGCTTGCTGCTCTCCATTCTCCCTCATACCCTTTCCCAAGCAACCAAACAGTTGTTTGGTGGTGTCCCCGATCAGCTGTTTGGCGATGCCCTCGAACAGCTGTGGCTGATGGGTGCTAAGCACCCACTTTTTTTCCCCATGGGTGCTCCAGCATTCATTTTGCATTCATTCTCAGGTTTTCTCAGTGTCTCCAGTTTAGAAAGTAACTAAGGAAATACCTTGCTTTATTTTTCATGAGATGTACTTGGCTTGAAAGGTTCTGAGCAGAATGACCAGGCCAGTAACATAATCTTAAGGTCGGCATCTTTCCAGAAATGTGTGTCCTAAAAGAAAGGCATAGTTTTTTATTCTTGCTTTTAAAAGTGGAATGTTGAAAAGGCATTTCTCTTTCCAACAGTTCTACAGATTTAACTATGTAACACAGTTAAAGTGTTCAAAGTGTTTAAAAAAATTATATATATATATGAATCAGACCCTTCTCCCCACCCCCCCAAAAAAAATCCATTGGCAAAACATCATTTGCTCAAAAAAATCATAAGGATTTAAAAATGCTTTTCAGTCCATTTATTTGGTACTGGAATTTTTAGCCTTTAGAGTTCCTGTTTTTCATGCTTTTCTCTGCAAGCATGAGGGCTACAAATGTGGTTTTTTTGTGTTTTTTTACTAAATAGAAGCTGAGAGTCTCCCATAGTCACCTACTCCAAGAGCAGGAGCTACAGGAAAAGTGCCAAATATCCTGAGAGTTTGCAACACTGCATTTATACTCTTCAACAATCTCTTTGCTGTCAAACTGTCTGCATATTCTTTCATGAAAGAGGAGCATCTGTAAGTAGCAAGACATGCAGTTATAGTGTCAGCACCTAATAAATCTGCTGTCTAATGTTATATTATCACCTGCCACAATATTCAGTTGATGGAGAATGTTAACTAGAGAGGGGCTGAAACATCAAAGTTCAGATCTGGGATTTAATTTTCATAAAGTTCAGGTGGGTCCAGATCTACAGCTTAGTTTGGACCTATCTTTTAATGGAAACAAAAATGATAATAAGACTTGTGTCATGTGGAAAATGAGGAGGGAGTAAAAAATGAAACTGATCTTTCCTATTGTGGTGTTCCAAAAGTCTGAGAGGGGGAGTGTGTGTGTGACACACAGATTCAGGGCAACTGCACTGTATTGCCCCTCCGTGGTCCCTCGAGGGCATCCACTCTTGGCTCCCAGCTCCTCAGCTGTCAATCTCTTGGGTAAAGATCTGTATCTCTCTTGCTCCTAACTGGGATCTCTCTAGGCTGCACAGTTCCCTGCCTGCTGTGTTGTTCTCTTCAGAGGCTATGAACAGTGTAATGGGTTGCAGTTATAAGTTACCACACAGTTCTTTATAAGCAAGCACATTTATTCTTAAAGGGCTCTGGTAGGTGTCAGTCCTTCAAAACCCACAACTGGGTTTTCCCTGTGGTTCTATGTTCACAACTGTCTCAGATTTAGAAACAGAACAGCCACGAACATTTGTCTTTCCTTATATAGCTTGGGCTTTTGAACTTGGCCTCATGTAACAGGTGATCAGCAGACAATGGCCCACTCCTCAGGGCATCGCTTCAAAAGGCTGGGGTTTTGCATAACTGGAGATGGGGTATTTGCATTCGCCTCCCCTTAGATATTCTCCAGGAAAACCACGTAACGTTCTAAAAGTCCATCCTTGTCAGACATGCTGTTCAATGTAGTCTTTTGAACCTCCAGGTCTCACATCTGTCACATCTCCCCCCTCAAGAGATAACATACATCCTGGACCACAATAATACCTAAACCATTCATTTAATACAATGGGCCCCAAAGGTACTTGTGACAGTGCTAGCAGCAGCACCCAGATCACTGAGGATGCTGCAGCATGATGAAGGCTGCGGCTCAGCTATGAGCAATTAAACATGTTCTGTTGGGGGGGATTGAGCACTTGTGTGGTAATTACTAGACTGATGATGTAACTGGGAGGATATAAGTAGAAGGAACAGGAGGCAAGGAAGAGCGCACAGGGGAAGCTCAGAAGGTGTGCTGTGCTGAGGGGGAGGCTGCGTGGGAAGCTTCTCCTACAAGATGCCTGTGTTATGTTCTCAGTGTAAAAGAGCAAGGAATGAAAGGTATCTATGGTAAAAAGAAAACAGCTTGAGTGTGTTTGTGACTGGCAGGTGACAAATAAGTTAGGCAGTGAAATACACCAGGTAGTTGAGGAGCACCCTGTGACTATACTTACATCTAATTAAATAGGGTCCCCCAAGGATTTGGCAGAAAATTGCTATATCTGACACTAGGCATATGGAACCAACTTGTTAAATTGTTAATTCAGGCAGTTGTTTTATTTCTGTAGCCTAGGTCATGGTTTCTTCAGGCATTTAAAGAAAGAAGATGATGGTCAGTTCACATGTGCAATCCCTAACATTTCCTCAGGTTAACTCTGAAGTGTTTGTGCAAGCAGGCATAAGCAGTGTGCAAAACATTGTGGAAAAGTGTTTCTCAATCTTCCTTCACTGGATGCACTGTGCTGTGAAGCATTGTCTGGTACAGAGAACAATGTGTCAGACCAGAGTGAGTCACACTCCAGACTAATGCTAATGTCTACAACAGGTTATGCAAAGAAGTCTAAACTAAACCTTGCTGTGGCCAGTGTAATAAGTTTCCTATTGTCACTGGGATTAGACTTTGACAAGGCAGAGTGGAAGTTTTTTTAAATGTAGTTTGATGGACAAGTATTAAACCATTTAACACTGTTGCCCCACTTTGCAGGAAGGGCGTCTCTTGAGACAGCTCAGACAAGTCTGTGGTGGTTCAGGGCAGAAGGAAAAAAAAAAGCTGTGGGATGGGAAATGTGGCAGGACTGAAGCTTCACTTCAAGAACTAATGCAGGTGTGCGCCTGTGGCTGTGGGTAGGAGTGAGTGGCTCTTGAAAACTACTCTTGCATCACCCCATAACACAGAGAACTACAGGAACTGCTCACATTGTATAGGTGATACCTCATCTTCTCCTGTCTCCTGGCACTCAGTTCAGCTGCAAAAACACATGCAGCCTAGGGAACCACCAATGGATTTGACTTCTGGTGAGAGGGAGCCTAAAAACAAGGGCCTGAGCCAAATCCCCTTGAAATCAATAGAAAGTTTCCCATTGTTTCCAGTTGACTTTGTATCGAGCCCCAAGAAAGCAAAAACAAATACAAATGAAGAAGCACAAAACTACTCAGAAGTGAAAAAAGCTGGGGAAGGTTGAAAGGAGAATTAGAAAGGGCTGTACTTCATGATTGTCTGCTGGTATAGTGGCAACTTCAATGATGGTGTTTCTCACTTCTCCCACTATAACTTCCTGTTCTCTCCTATCTTTCCTTCTCTCTTAATTTCTTCAGTTACTCTGGCCTCCTCTTTGGTTTCATGTTGTAAAACCTCTCTACTCACACTCTTCTGTTCTTACCTAAGATCTCTGGGACCATCCCACTCTTTTCACTATCCTGTCTTCTATACTTTTCTAAACACTCTTCCACACCCCTATTCTCCTAGTCAACCATTTCATATTTTCTTCTGAATACTGACGAGTTTCTTGGCTAACTGATTATGATTATGTATTAATTTGTGTAGTGCCATAGATGTAAATGGAACTTTGCATATTCAGTAGAAGACAATATATCTGCCGGGGGAGCTTGCAATATAATTTAATTGGTGTTGTACAAAAATAGACAAGAATCAAGCATAGAGTGCACCAGAGGTCATTTGCACTTTTTTCTCCCTTTTTGGGTGGGTGGGGAGTAAAGTTTTTATGTTTTAGCTTTCAAAAATGAAAATTAGGAAGAGTTCAGGCTAAATTAAAGCATTTTGAGTTAATTAAATTATACAATTTTAGAATGCCAGATCATTTGTTCTTTTTCTAATCGGATGTGTTCCTTTACTCCATGCTGAATGGTGCTTTATAAATGCCTAGAGACAATTTAATAGATAGAAGGGAATGTATATAGATTTGGTGGCTTAGTCTAACAATTGTCTCTTAAATTATGTGGGTATAGCAATGTGTTATCTCTCTTTGCTAATATATTTCTGCATATTTTTACACCTTGTCTGACATTCTATCAATATTCCATCTGAATCTCATGTATTACTGATTGCATATACTGTGTAAATCTTTTTGTGCATATCGTTTCTGCACTTCTACCATGTAATGAATAATTTTCGTACTACAATGGCCTTTTAAATAGGAGGGGGAAAATTCTCTTTCCATTGACCGTCTCTGTGAATGAATTCTCATTAACGTGTTTTACTTTCACTCAGTTTTAATAACGTTATACGTTGTAGCTGCACTGGAATCATCTCATTGTACCATCAATTGCATTCACAATTGTGATTAAAATAATACTAATACATCTAGTTTGCATCCCCCCCAAGTTAATTGATATAGAAATTATATTTTTAATATTTATGTTGCAATTATGCTGTAGGTTATTAGTTCAGTGCCCAATATGCAAACCCACTTTTTTCCTACATACAAAATATTTTCTAAATCTGTCTCTGAAGATAGTCTGTATGTGCTTGATCCTGCCAGGCACTTAGTGCTTCCGGTGAGGTGAACAATATGCTCTGTTCTCACAGACGTAAATTGGTTAGATGCGTTCCCAAAGTTGTTAAGATGGTTCACTTTTATAAACTGTGAAATAAATTATAACTGGAAGTGGTTGGAAGGAGGTAATGATAGATGCTCAGACGGATGAGTTCATATTATTGCTTACTATGCATTGAGCAAGGAAGGTACAAATGTGGCCCCACTGCAGTTAGGGAACCTCATTGTAGCAAAACCATCCACTATGTCTTGCACATTTCCCAAACCCACTACCCTTCTTAGCAGAAGTCGATTAATGGCTCTGCAAACTTGGATATCAACAGCTCTCATGGTGGATTTACCAACTCCAAATTGATGCCCCACTGATGGGTAGCAGTCTGGCGTTGCAAGCTTCCACAGAGCAATTGCCACTTGCTTCTCCACACTCAGAGCAGGTCTCATTTTAGTGTTGCTGCTCTTTAGGTCTGGGGAAAGCTCTGCACAAAGTTCCTGGAAAGTGGCCTTCCACACTGGAAAGTTCTGCAGCCGCTGCTAGTCATTCTATAACTGCATAACAATGTGATCCCACCAGCCAGTGCTTGTTTCCTGGGACCAGAAGCGGCGTGACTGCCAGCAGCAACCAGGAATTGTTTCATTCTATGGCTTTCAGCAGGCTGCTTAAAGGACATCACAACGTTTGACACAGCAGCTTCTGTCTTACCCTGTAGTATTTCCAGAACCAAGGCGTGAGGTGTTTGTAATGCTCACAGCAAGAGAGCACAACTGAGCAGGCTCCATGCTTCTCGGGCTATGGCATATGCCCGGCTAAGCCAGGCTTTCGAAAAAAGGCATGAAAAAGTATGGGTTGTTAGCCATTGATATCAGGGGAGGGAGGGCGAAAACTGCATCATGTTCAAAGCCATGTTCCCATTCCACCCTGTGACAATGTTTTGGTCCCATCAGGCTTTGCAAACCCTTCCCAAACCCCCCCTGTGGCTACTGCTCTGTGCATCAATACACTGCTGGTGAGGATGTACTCCACTGAAACACACTTGATTGACTTAATTATTGCAGCTGCTAGATGTCGACTTGAATTAAGTTGGCTTAACTTTGGCCTATGTGTTTATCTCTATCTTTTACCTGGCCTTTCTTCCCCTTCCATGTTGCTGTCAAACCTTTTGTCCTCCTCTCAAGGTTCTGCCTGATTCTTTCGCTGCCCACATCCGTGCTCCCATTTCTTCATACTCCTGCTCTTGCTAACTCTACATCTTTTCATAATACCTTTGTCTCCATCTGCCCCCTCCTGACTACATGACTTTTCACACGTTTTTCCTCCCTTCATTATTTACTTTAATAACAATAACATTCAATTCTCCTCCCACTTTCAGTATTATAATTAACCAATCTCTGTCTCATAAATTAAATACAATTTCCCCTAGTCTTGTCACCCTTTTTCTTTCAGCAAATAATGTTTGTCACAGAAAATTTGCCTATTGGGTACTGAGTATTACTTCCTTTGTATATTATCAAAAAACTTATTCCCTGTATTGTTTTTGTAGCACTATCTGTCTATTCATTTTTATCATAGTGTCCAAATGTTCTATATTTATTATAAAGTATAAATATAGATTCCTTGGTGTACCTTGCGATAAACAATTATTGCAGTGGTGAGCTTTCATACATGCATCTTAAACAGGGCCGGGTCTAGGTTTTTTGCCACCTCAAGCAAACATTTTTTTGGCTGCCCCCCACCCCAGCCCTGGGCTCTCACCCCCCCTGCACCAGTGCACTCCCCTACCTGCACCCACTGCCGCCCCAGCACTGGGTTCCCCCCACCCAGCACTGCTAACTCCGCCTGCTTCCCCCTCGCCTCCAGCCGGTCCAGCACTGGCAGGGTCGGGGTAAGCAGTGGGGCTCTCGGGCTGTGCCTCAGCCCAGGCTCCCTCCAGCCACGGCTCCTGCCTCCAGGACCGTCAGGGACCCAGGAGAGCAGAGCCAGGGGACTGCCCCGGCAGGGGGCTGAGGAAGGAGGGAGGGAGCAGAGCCCCGGAGAGCGGCATCTCGCCCTCTATGGCCCCACTGCTGCTGCTGCTTCTGACTGCTCTGTTGCAGTCCCTGGGTGGCTCGGGCTGCTTTGCCCGGCTGTGGCGCTGGGGGCGGTTGCCCTGCGGCACCTGCAGGCAGCAATGTGTGCCCCGCGGGGCGGCCCCCAGCTTGAGTGTCCCCCACTCAGAGCCTGCCTGGCCCAGCCACAAGGTGCGGGCACTGCTCTCCCACGGCATGAAACGCAGCGGCCCCAGGGTGCCTCCCGTGCATGATCTGCTGCTGCTGCCAGGGCCGGCTCTAGGCTTTTGCCACCTGAAGCAAAAAAAAAAGGATGGCCGGAATGCCGCCCCTGAAAATTTGCCACCCAAGCACATGTTTGGTTTGCTGGTGCCTAGAGCTGGCCCTGATCTTAAAGTGCTTTTGAACTATTCATTATTTTTAATTTCTGACTAGACAAACCCAGGCACAGAGAAACTGACTTGTACAGCACCACTGAGAAAATTAAGAATAGGAGTAGTTCTGAGTTGGCTGGTTTAACCAGTCTTCCTCACTGCCCATGTAACAATACACAGTGTTGTTAAAATTCTGTCTTTGTATTGCCCAGTGTTCCTTAGCCACATGCAATGCTACTCTGTGTGCCTACTTCTCCATGTCACAATGACAGCTGCGCTCATGACAGCCACATGAATAATGCTGCCCATTATGTTCATGTATATGTGAGAGTGAATAAAAGAGCGTGGTGTATGTGTGGTGTGTCAGGCTGGCTAGCCGGTTAAAGGTAGTTGGGCTTAGCAATGCTTGGGATGAGTCAGCCACCCTCCCCAGCTGACCCTGATCATCTGGTGATTTGGTGGTTTGGGGGCAATTAGGAGGCTCAGCTGGGAGGAAGATGGGTGATTTCCCCAAAAGGCTGAGGGAGAGGTGCAGGAGTAGGCTCAGTTGATAGGAGAGCTTTCAGAGGGAGAGTATCTCATGGGGCTAGCTCTGAAAGGAGAAGGTAGGTCCTGGAAAAAGGCTAAACCCCAGCTAGATAAATGTGAAGAGGCAAACAAGGGGAGAAGCTCCAGGGAAGCTGAGCCTACGGTGGTCTATAAAAGAGCAGGAAAGAAATCTGAAGAGCCTTGGCACAGTCTATAGAGAGAGGATCCCAAGAAGGGTGGTAGAGTTGGTTCATTTATGTTTACTTTGGACTCTGAAAACTACCCCAGGTGGGGTAGAATATCTTGTGTTTGTCTGTCTTGTTGGTCTAGGTCTATGATTTTTGCTTCGGTTGTGAGCGATCCCTGGTTCAAATCCCACACAAGCCCTGTGCTTGGCCTTTATTTGGCAGGAGGGATAGCTCAGTGGTTTGAGCAGTGGCCTGCTAAATCCAAATCTAGGGTTGTGAGGTCAATCCTTGAGGGGCCATTTAGGGATCTGGGGCAAAAATCTGTCTGGGGATTGGTCCTGTTTTGAGCAGGGGGTTGGACTAGATGAGATCCCTTCCAACGCTGGTATTATATGATTCCATGATCTTTGCTTTGTGGGACATTTGGTTTGGACATGGTTAACTCAGAATGGGGGAGGGAACTGTGTGTCCTGGCTAGAGGGCCAAGTCACCAGACTACTGGAGCCTGAAGGAGGAGCCAGGATAGAATTATTGTAATATTGAGTATCTCCATGATGGCGTGCCTGCAGGACGGTGAGTCTATGAAATAGGGTACCATTGCTGTTGCATGGATATGCTAGTAAAGTAACTGTACATGAGTGCACACAGGAAGATCCAAATAAATGTATTTTTCTTTGCTTATGTATTATATATCAGCTGTGGATACATTTCAACTGCAGCTCAGCATTTAATTATTTTTTCTATAAACTACCATACATCAGGCAGTTTAAAACAAAATCTCTCACAGAGTAGAGCTACATCAAATGCAAGAGGAGGCATGGATTATCATGCCTTGAGCCAGTTCCCTACAGTGTATTACCACTGAAGCATCGTAATAGGTAAGTCTCAGAGTACTACAGACATCAGGCAGAAAATGTAGCATGGGGGCAGTAGTGAAGCATAGGTGCAGAGGGTTGGGCTTGTTTTAGAGATTATGGTATTTGGTTGTATGGGATAGCATGTTATCAACACACAAGTTCCAGTAGTCTACCATGCCTCCAGGCATCTTTCAATAATTTTCCAACCCCAGTAAAGCGAACGTACACAAACAGAGCGGGGTCATGCATACTCCAGAACTACAACTGACTTGACAAAGCCTGTGCTCACAAGAAAATTAAAAGGCAAAGGGTAATTAGTTGGCATTCAGGAGGCAAGCTGTGCTCTCAAACTTAAAAACATAGTAATGGATTTTTATTTTTAAAGAAATAAATTTTTTTTTCCTTCTGGTTTACTACTACTTGCATAGATAGGCATTTTCAATGTATGTGTAGAGCAGGGGTGGGCAAACTACGGCCCGCGGGCCAGATCCAACCCCTCAGGGCTTTGGATCCGGCCCATGGGATTGTCCCCCGTGGTGCCGCAGGCCCCACGCTGCTCTCCAGAAGCAGCCAGCACCAGGTCCCTGCGCTCCCTGGGGGGTGGTAGAGGGCTCCATGCATTGCCCTTGCTTCCAGGCACTGCCCCTGCAACTCCCATTGGCTGGGAACAGGGAACTATGGCCAATGGGAGCTTCGGGGGAGGTGCCTGGAGGCACAGCAAGGGCAGTGCATGCAAAGCCCTCCGCCTCCCATCCCCAGGGGTTGCAGCGCTTCCGGGTGTGGCATGGGGCCGGGGACAGAGCAGGCTGAGATCCTGCCCTGGCCCCAGTGCGTGCTGCTGCCACCCCAGAGCCCGAAGCCCTCCTGCACCCTTCCCCCACAATTCCCTGCCATAAGGCCCCTGCCTGCACCTCGCACTGCTACTGCACCCCAACTCCCCACCCTGAGCCCCCTTGTACACCCTGCACCCCTTCTGCACCCCTGCCTTGAGCCCCCTCCTGCACTCCACACCCTCCTGCACCCCAACCCCCTTCCCTGAGCCTCCTCATATACCCCGCACCCCTACTCTGCCCCAATCCCTTGCCTTGAACCCCTTCCTGCACACCACATTCCCTCCCACACCCCACACTCACTCCCACACTCCAACCACCTGCCCTGGCCCTGCATACAATTTCCCCACCAAGATGTGGCTCTTGGCCCAAAAAGTTTGCCCACCTCTGGTGTAGCTCTATCCAGATATATCCCAAAGAATAATTTGCTACACAGAAGAGAAATATTTATAAAATTACACATATTAGGGTACATAGCTCACCATTTTATACAGCTCTGGCTCATTAATTGGACCCAATCTTGAAGAAGGAAGAAAAGGTTCTGTTCCTATCAGCAAACACATCATATTTGACCATTACTCCATGCAATAAAAAAATGGGATGTATTTTCTGTGAAAGATATTTATCCAAAGAAACTCTGGTTCTCATTGAGATCCTGATTTGTATACAAAATTGTTTATTTAGAATGACTGTGGCTCCCAATGGTCAAATGTGATGCTGAAGATGAGTGCTCTTAGACCCTGGGGTGTCCACAAGCATTTTCAGTAATGTAAGGTGCAGTAGATTCATATATTTCTGAGCAGCGAGGCTTTTGACTAGCATAGAGATTATAAGCACAAACGAATGAGCTAAATTTTCTGAGACTATCACTTTTGTGCATGTGTAACTGTGCACCTGAGTGCTGTATGTCATGCAGATGGGTAACCTGACTTCCAAGCCTTCTTATTTCCTCAGGCACCACATGCATTGCTAGATGGTCTGCTAGACGACTCTCTTTCAGTTATGAACTGGAATATAAGCCTGGAAACAAAAATGTGGTAGCTGACAGGGCTGCCCAGAGAGGGGGGGGGGAAGTGGAGCAATTTGCCCCTGGCCCAGCGGTGCTCCTCGTCTTCAGCGGCATTTTGGTGGCGGGAGGCCCTTCAGTGCTGCCGGATCTGTATTGGTGGCCAGGGATGGACTCTCAAACTGAAGCACTCATAAAATCCTGTGTCACTTGCCAAATGCATGATAAGACAGCAGTGACATGTACCCCTCCATTACAGCCTGTTCCTCTTCTTGAATCTGCATGGGAAAAAGTGGCGATTTGACGTTGTAGGACCCTTTGATACTGCTCCAACTGACTGTCGTTATGCCATCACTTTAATAGACTATTTCAGTAAATGTTCTGAGGTAGCATTTACATCACATCTCTTCTGCTACAGCAATTAGGTTCCTCTCTTCACTTTTTAGCAGGGAAGGTAACCCCAAAGAGCTGGTTTCAGATAATGGGAGTCAATTTACTTCCCTAGAGTTTGAAACTTTTCTAGCAGAGAGAAACATTTTACACAGAAGGTCATCCCTATATTACCCTCAAGCCATTGGGGAAATCGAACGGTTTAACAGAAGTTTGAAAGAGTTTGCAAACAGCTAAACTGGAAGGGCAATTATGGATACCCTTCACTACTGATTTCTTGCAAGCATACTGGGCTACACGACATGCCACAACGCAAAGATCAACCGTAGAGTTACTGCATGGGAAACAGATGAATACTAAACTGAACATTGCTGGATTGTTAAAGGCACGACCTGATGCGCCAAACAAGGATGATGTGAGAAAAACAGTTGAATAGAACCAAGCAAAGTATAAGGCTTTCACAGACAAGCAGTGGGGTGCTAAGGAACCAAAGTTTGTGTGGTTCCTTCGTTAGAATACGAAAACCTGGAATCTTACGCAAAGGGGACCGTAAATTCACAGCTCCTCTTAAAATCATAGGTGTAAGGTCCCTTCTTCTCTATCGACTTTCTGATGGATAGGTATGGAATGCTTCTTATCTTGCACCTGCCTGTGCACCAAGAGGAGATTATGCCAACACCCAGTCTGCATTGGATGACTTCACCGAAGTATCAACACAACAAGACATTGCACTGGAACCGGGGCTTGAGAGACGGCCTGTCAGACCCAGATGACAACCTGCCTGGACTAGAGACTATGCTATGTAGTATCTACAGTGTTTCCAGTGTAATATTTTTGCCAATAGTATAATGTTTTGTTTCCTATTTGTTCCTGTGGTTAGAACAACAATGTTTATTTTATTTGGGAAAGTTTCTTGAGAGGAGGGAATATGGGGTTTAGATGCTGCTTGTATTATTAGAACTGGGAGCACTGGCTGTTGGGAGTCTGAAAGGACAGGAAACAGGAAGATGGGGGAGGAGTTGAGGAGGCTGAGTGAGAGTTAAGGAGTGTGCAGCAGCAGCTTGGTAAAGAGGTTTCCACGGTAAAAATAAAGTCCTGTTGAAGTTTGTTAGTATCTTGCCTGGTTGATGCAACATAACTTAAGGGGTGGAAGAGGGCAGGAAAATTTGAATGAAGATTATAAATCAAATCTCCTCAAACTGTAAAAGGAAATCTTCCTTTATCTTTCCCTTTAAATTAGCAGGAAAAACTCCTCTTACTTCAGGCTTAATTCCCTTTTTAGCATGTAGATGATTGTCACAAGACTTAGAATGAATGCAGTTTTAATGCCTAGATGATATGGTCAGTCACTCTCTGCGAATCTGCAGATAAACACCTACCTGTCTGGCTTCATTAAGTCCCTTATGTTCCTCTTTTCCTAGTAGATTAGTGTAGACAATTAGACACTCCTGAATTTAGTTTGCCTCCCAACATATGAGAGCATCTTCCCATGGTTAATATGATAGAGATAATTGGAGCACATTTGCTTATCTATCATTACAAGTGAAATTTGCATGGAGGAGTGCAGAATAAAAGGATTTTACAGTATAATTATCATTATTAAAGGCAGCCTAATAAGGAGCAGTGAGAGACAAACAGAAAGGAGACTGCTGCTGTATTACAACAGCACTCCTGGGTACTATAATTATTTCAAAGTAATCAGAGGAGTATGAGGTTGACAGGACATTTTATAGGAAAAATAGTAATGAAATTCCACCCTCTGTGATCAGCATTCCCCCTCCCTGGCAACAGCAATTGCCAGGTACAGCAACTAGGACTTCAGAATTTAACTAAAATGTCAGTTTTGCTGCTTCACAGCTTTATCTTTGTTGTAATCCATGGTGGCTTCTCTAGCCAATAGCCCTCAGCTGATGTTTTCATCTTGCCATGCATCTCTGGGATGTTCTTCAGGAATTCTCCCCTTTCATTCTCTCAAAATAACATCCTGATTGTGTAACTGGATAAAGTTTTTTACAGGTTTTTCATGCCTCTAATACAAAGGCCTAAGTTCCCCCTCCCAGCCCCTTTTTGCAGTTGTCTTGTCTCCTTTTCATGCACCCTTTGGTAGCAAGGTGACTGGTTGTCTGCATTGCTCATCTGTTCTATTACCACTGGCTGTCCTGAGGTGATTTGTGATTCACTTAATGTATCATGTAGGGTGACTCACATGTTGAGCCAGGCTGTGCTTTAGTAAATGAAAAGTCTAACACTGTTCTTCCTGGTTCTCTTAAATATTGCATTAGGGATGGGATTTTCCTTCCTTTTCACTTTTGCCCTTCAATAAAGTGTTGAAAACAAGGGTTTATGGTGTATGACCGATTGTTTTTTCCATTAAGTGTAATTTTGTCTGACAAGCACAGTGGCTTTCTCTGCACATTACCCGCTCCTCCTAATTAGGTTTTTCCGGTAAAAATGTTCCATGTGTCTAGATAATTCTTGAAGCTGAATGCTTCATATTTGAGGCCAGTTTTGTTTGGATGATATTTTTCTAGCATGGACCCTGCTCTTCCTTGGCATCTCTTAACATGGAGACAAGTTGACATCTTTAGAGCTGTCACGGGAAGAAGAACTGTATTCTAACTTAGAAATGCAAACTCAGTACACAGGGTCTAAACTTATCAATCTCTGGAGAGAATTCCCCCTCCCCCTTTTCTCAGTAAAAGCAATATCAGCAAACAGGATAAAGAATTTCCTTTAGCAAACACACAATTGCAAATATAGAAAGCAACTCAAAAGACTAATCCGCCTTTCTAATTAATACTCACTATTAAATAGTAGAAACTACTCCAGGAGAACTTGGAGACATGACTGACCTCTCTTAGATCCAAAGAGAGCTCTCTAACAAAGAACACAGACAAAGGCTTCCCTCCACAGAGATTTGAAATTATCTTGTCTCTGATTGGTCCTCTGGTCAGGTGGTCATCAGGTACTGCATGTTACAGGTAAAAGAGACCTTAACCCTTAACTATCTGTTTATGACAGACCCTGCTCTTCCTTGGCATCTCTTAACAAGGAGACAAGTTGACATCTTTAGAGCTGTCATGGGAAGAAGAACTGTATTCTAACTGAGAAATGTAAACTCAGGAAGGAGTACTGCACTGGCTTTATTTAACCTAACTATCTACAAGTTTTCAGAGCAAGAAATGTTTGTCACTATAAACACTCTGAAATGTATTTTTCTCCCCAAAGTTTTTACATTGTATTTTACATTTGAGTCTGCGCACTGATTGAGCAAACCACTGAAGTTTAGCACATTGTCAGGGAAAAGTGACCCCCCCTCCCCCCCAAGGCCTTAGGCCTTTGAGCAAAGCTATGAAATTTTAGAGCTTCAGCTAGGCTTGCTTTTCTGTACAAAGGGCATGCGGGAGCAGAAAGATGTGGTCAGGGCCCCAAAAAGAGGAACTGAAATTGGGAAAAGGGGGAACCAGGAGGTAGGACAGAAAGCCGCGGGACATGCCAAATTGTGACAGCTGTCCTTGCATAGCCAGACCACAATAAAAGGTGTTAGAACAGTCAAACCGCAAACTTGACTAGAAATGACAATAACAAGAAAAACCATAAATGGAAAGGTAATTGGTCAGCTTGCTTGTGATTAGCGTTGCATCCCAAATAAGGCAATTAAAAATGTGTAACGAGCGTGCTACGTTTTGCGGTTGTAATCTTTATAAGCTTGGTAAGATTTGTAGAAAGCAGAGCAGCTTGCCTCTTGCGTGGGGCCATGCTGTCTCTCCCTGCATATATGCTTGTATGAAATAAAGGAGCCTCAGGCTGTCTGATCTAAAATCAACCGTGTGGTCAATTTTCCACAAGAACATGCTTAAGTCCCATTGAGTTGAACAAAACAAGAATATGCTTAAGTGCTTATTCTTAAGCTGTCTAACTCGGGCTCGAGTTAGAGACAGCCATCTTGCTGAAGCATGTCATTTTTGTCAGTGTGAGTGATGAAAGATGTTAATCACTGTAAAATCTACTGTACTAACAGTTTAAGAAGCTCTTGTACTGAATCAAAATGTTTGTAAATATTAATCGTTAATATAGTCTTGCTAAAACTTGCTTTAATAACAGAAAAGTTTGGCCTCCTCCACTACTGGGTTTACATGTGCCAGTTTTAATTAGAAACTAAAGAAAAATTCATGTTAAAGTTTATTCATGGTGAAAAGTCCTTGTAATATTGCAAAGTTTTAGAATACTAGTCTCCTCCATAAGGCTGCTGTTTTTATTTTAGCTATGAGTTGATATTTCAGTATAATTCCCTCCCTACCCAGTATTATGTGCTTATGATGGGGAAAAGACACATAATGGGAGTTTGGCACCTAGCTCCCTTAAAACTGAATAAGAATCAACAACTAACTCCAATAGGACCTTTGACAATCCCAGCCTAAATCCTGTCCCAATCTACCATGCGCAAGATTACTTGAAGTCATTGGACCCAATTCTGCTCTATGAGATGTGTAGAGAGCAGAATTTGGCCCATTGACATAGGAATGCATTTAAAATTGCAAATTAATGTAGAGATTAATATAAACACTCATAATTGTTTATGTCTAAGAACTCAGCATCAGAAAACTCAGTCTATAGAGTTGTTGTAGTTCTGATGACATCTCAAAGTTACTTGGTCACCTCCGCCCCTTAAAAGCCAGATAATATAAGGTAATTGTGTGGTAGGCAATGTCTATGTATGGGACAGATTCTGATAACCTTACTCATGAGGAATGGTTCCTTATTCCATGAGTGGTCCTGCTGAAGACAGTGAGAACGCTCTTGGAGTAAGGTGTTGCCCAATGTAAGTAAGGGTATTAGAATCTAGCTCTGGGTTAACAGCAAAGGTAAGTATTTTAGGAGTAGCAACTGAATGAGCTGGTGATCAAAATTGCTGTTCCATCACTTTATTCTCCCTCCTCCCCTCCCCCTGAAGAATGGTATAGTACATTTCAAACTGCTAATGCTTTCATGAAACAGCTCTGTGCTGTATCCAACCAAAACAGGTGAAGAAGAGAAAAACAGGTGCAGCCATACAAATTGTTTCCATTCATATTTAATGTTTATTCCTCAAATTAATGTGGCAGATACAACAAAATGAAGTTTAATTAAAGTTTGAAAAACGTCAACACGTTAACCATTTCATACACTGTATGGGGCATGTATTATGTAGTTTAGGCCTTGTCCACACTAGGAAGTGGTACCGCTTTAACAATACTGGTATAGTAATAGAGCTTGAATCACCTCCTAGCCCGCCCCCCCATATACTCAGGGCAGGTCTATGCTACCATTTAAGTCAATCTAACTTGCATCACTCAGGGGTGTGAAAAAGCCCTCCCCCGAACAACACAAGTTTTGCGCTGTCCACACCAGTGCTGTGTCAGTGGGAGGCGC
Source organism: Mauremys reevesii (assembly GCF_016161935.1). Taxonomy (NCBI): domain Eukaryota; kingdom Metazoa; phylum Chordata; order Testudines; family Geoemydidae; genus Mauremys; species Mauremys reevesii. The sequence goes on from NC_052630.1 coordinate 61,880,362, forward strand.
TCTCCCCCGACATAGCTTATGCTTCTTGCCTGGGTAGAGTAATTATGCCAACGGGAGAGCGCTCTCCCATCAGCATAGCGCGTCTTCACCAGATACACTACAGCTGCATTGGTGCAGTTGCGCTGATGTAGCGCTGTAGTGTGGACTTACCCTCAGTGAGGGTGCAGCTATATCAGTATAAAGGTACTCTGTACCTGTACAGCTATTTTCAGGACATGTCTACACTATGTCTAACAGTATATTACAATTCACTCCTAGTGTGGACTCAGCTTACACTGGCAAAACTGAGCTTATTCTAAAGCTCCTCCCCCCCACCCCCAAGCCCAATAAGCTATACTGGCAAAAACAGTTTTACCACTATAGCTGCGTCTACACTAGAGCTTTTGATGCCACAGCTATGTTGGTCAGAAATCACGTGTTGTTGTCATACCTCTGACTGACATAGCTATGCCGGCAAAAGTTTGTAGTGTAGACCTGTCCTTGCATGGCAAGGGGATGAACTATACTGGTATAAGCCATCCTTATACCTTTCTAACTGCATGTGCACTAGAGATTGTACTGGTATAACTATATGAGTAAAACCCCTCACACCTAATTGACATATTATACCAGTGTGACGTTCATGTGAGATCAGGCCTAACTGTTCACTTGGGAGGTATGGGCTTTCTCACTCATCACTGTCACTCGTGTGTGTGTGCGTACGCACGCATGCATTCAGGTCTCTACCCTTGGCTCTTGAGCAATTTAGATATAAGTGTATTATTTAGCTGAAGTTTATAGTGTTAAATATTTGAGCCAAATTTTGCTCTGGCATGCATGCATACTGCTCCTATTTGAAGTAAAGATATATTTGTTATTAGTCCCAGAATATTTTCTAATGTAAAATATATTGGTGGAAATCCTTCAGTCTGTTGTTTGGATTTTCTTCTGCCTTTTCCTCTACATTGTCGTGTGCAAAGGGAGTATAAAATGATACTATTCTGATTTGATATTTTTATGTGCACTTTGTACTGGTGTAAATGACAATGAAAAAGCATGAGTCAGTGGATAATTTGGCTTTAGGAGTTTGGCTAGAGTAAGGAGTGAGACCTTTTCTATTCAAGTACAGTTTTGCCTGTGTATTTATATTAGCAAAACCCCCTACTATGGGTGCAGGTATATTGGTATAAAAGTGCTTATACCTGTATAACTGATGCCAGTTTACCCAATAGTGCATACATTTTACTGGCCTTAGGGCTTTTACCGCATAGCTATATTGGTTAGGGATGTGATTTTTACCAATATACCTATGTTGGTAAAAGCTCTAAAGTGTAGACTGGGCCTAAATCATTTAGCCTATTATTTCTTTTAAATATATATTTCAAAGGTCATTCACACTGATTCCATTTGTGACACTTCAAATGTGCATTTATCTATTTTAAACATGCAATATTTTAACAAAACATCATTATGGAAAATATGTTAAGTGACTGCAAGATTGTATACTGCTTTGGATGGCTATAAAATCAATAGTCAACTGGCAGAAAGAGACCAATTTCTCAGCAGACCACTTACCAATATCCTTAAAAGCACAAGATTGCTGTTGTAAACTAGTTAACATGGTTTATAAAGCACATTGTTTCAAGGGGATTAGTTATTACCACATATAATGATTATTTTTAATGCTGATTGGCTTATGGGTGAATAATTACAATGAATAATAAATAAGTAATTAATTGTCCATAATGACCACTATCTTGGAGATTTTCCCGTAATTACTAATAAACTGACCTCTGCTAATCATTCTTAAATTTAATTTTTTGCATCCTTTTTTTCCCATTGCCCATCTGCCTTCTTGATCTGTAACTACAGTGTAGGATAAGAGCCCAAGATTCCCCCATCTTGCTTGTCTGTCTGTGCTAGCTTCTTTAACTGACATTGGCTGGACTATTCTGATTCTGCAGATGCTGCTACTGCTTGTTTACTTCATTTCCAGTGGGACAGTTGCTGGACTATCTTTGGTTTCATTGACAGTCACCAATTTTTCCTAGCCTACTATTGTTATGGGTGTTTCATGGGATTATGATTCCCCTAGACTCTACCCATATTTATTTTAAAGAGGTTTGCATAGTGATGGGGATTTTCAGGGACCCTGCATACCCCAGACTGTGCTTGCCCTAAACTGTGTCCCGCTCGCCCCAAGCAGAGTTAGCTAAACATAAGTAACAGCAGGCCATTATAGGTCAGCTATGCATATTAAGGCATAGGAAAATTTGTAATAGTTTGTGTGGCATAATCAAAAGGCCAACAGGAGAAAGGGGAACCAACGCCTACTGATAATTGTGTAACATGGCCTAGTATAACAGCATATTAGCCATGGAAATTAATAAAGCAGAAGAGTCTTGTACAATGTAACCACACGTAGGTGGGCGCACATACAGTTAGGAAAGAGCTTACTGTACAACTCTATTGGAAACAATTGCATTAAGCAATTTAGTAAACAATAAGGTAACGCAAGATAAGGTAACGCAAGAAAAGGGACATGGCGAAAGCAGGAGCATCTGGGACAATAACAGGAAAACCCCTAGATGGTGAGGGGCTCTGATTGAATTGCTGATAAGAATTATACCAATTATACCAAATAAGGCTGATAAGATTTGTAATGTGTGATGATGTGTTGCGGTTTTTACCTTTAAAAGCTTGTTGCAATTGAGCCAGAGGAAGGCAGTTAACCCCTTGCATGGGGCCACGTTGACCTTCCCTATATGCATATTTGTATTTTAATAAAGGTGCCTCAAGGCAGTGTCTGACCTAAAATCAACGGTGTGGTCAATTTTTCCACAACAATTTGGGGGCTCGTCCGGGATCCACAGATGACATCCCTGGATCGGAGGACCGCGGGCAGCTCCCTCTCAAACCCCGGGCCCATCTGAGAGGTAAGAGACCTTTTGAAATCTCTAGTGGGGTTTGGAGAGGACTGGTCCATAGGCTCCGGCTGGGGTAAGTCACAAGCTGGATCCAACCTTGGGACAAAGTCAGACACACTTGACGCCCTTGTTCAGGCTCCAGTAGGGTTGCCTGTCAGCCTGTCTATCGCTCCAGGGTCAGGCTGAGTTTTAGTCTCCGTCTCCGTCTCCATCTCAGGTTAGGTTGAGTTCCGCCTCAACCTCGGATCGTTAGGCAGGGTCAGGGGCGGCTCTAGGCACCAGCGGGCCAAGCGCCCGCTTGGGGCGGCATCCTGGGGAGGGCGTCATTTGGCTCCGGTGGAGCTCCCGCAGTCGTGCCTGCGGCAGGTCCACCGGAGCCCGGGACGAGCGGACCTGCCGCAGGCATGACTGCGGCGGGTCCCGTCTTCCCGCGGCTCCGGTTGAGCTCCCGCAGTCATGACTGCGGCAGGTCCGCTCGTCCCGGGCTCCGGTGGACCTGCCGCAGGCATGCCGGCGGGAGCTCCACCGGAGCCAAATGCCGCCCTCCCCAGGATGCTGGAGCCGCGGGAAGAGGGGACCCGCCGCGGGACTGGGGAAGGGCGGCGCAGCGCTCCGCGCTGCTTGGGGCAGCCTACTTTGTAGAGCCGCCCCTGGGCAGGGTGGGTCCCAGTCTCAGGTTGTGCCGACCGCCCCAGGCCTTGGAGGAGACTGATCGCCTAATAGAGCTGGGCGTTCGGGGTCCCGGAGCCGACTAGGTTGGGAGGGACCAGGGGCAGTTTTCGTATCCCTGACGGCTCTGTCAGGAAACGTGCCTGTGTGTATAAGGCCGTGCAGCCTGTGTGTGTGTGTGTGTGTGTGTGTATATATATATAAGGCCCAGCGGCCGGAGTGGTGTTGGTTGTGGAGAGACGCCCAGACCCCCTGTAAAGCGAAAACTCGTGACCGGGGGGGTGTGTTCTGAAAGCAAGCTCCACAACCCCGCTTGAAGAGAGATTGAAAAGCTTCCCTGACTGGCAGGCCTTGGTAAGTGGCTAAACAGTCGGGGTGCTTGTATGTTCCCCATCCTGTTGCCCTTTACCCCTCCACATCTCCATGGCCCTGTGACCGCTCTTTGAGCACTGCCTTGTAAAAGGCCGCAGGGTCCCTTTCACCTCCCCCTCGGAGCCATAAGCTCCCTTCCCTTCCTCGGAGAGGAGGGAAGCCCCAGGAAACCGTACCGTCGGCTCTGAGGCTTCTGCAGCACCGTTGGCTCGAAGGCTGGTGCCCAGAGCTGCAGAGGGATGTGCGGGGACCACGGGCTTTTTCCATTAGTCCGCCCCCCTTACCCGCTCGCCCTGTAGGTTTGGCAGAGGCGGTATCCCGAGCCTCGGAACCTATTCCCTTGTGTTCCTGCCATGAAACAAGGGCAGGCCGGATTGGGCCATTAGTGTTAGAACTGTGGTAACCCCCTTAAGGAAAATAGCTTTCCCAAGTGAGACTGGCTTGAGTGAAGTGTGCTGTGGTAAAAATGGGGGCCAGAGGATCAAAAACCCTGCCGGTCCCACCCAAAGGCACACCTGCTGCTTATATGTATGTACATATGGGTCGTCGACGTGTAAATACTTAGATAAGTGGAACTGGTATACTAGAGATAATCCGAAACTGCAGTTTCCCTTGGATGGTAGCTTTGATCTTGACAGGATGATGCACCTTAGAGGAGCCCTTCTTGCCAACATGGTGCCCCAGGGTCAGTTTGATGCATATTTTATGTGGTACAATGAAATGGGAAAGAGAGGTCAGGAGTCAAAAGTTAGGGGACTAAAAGATTCCCAAGAAAAGCTCCAGCAAAAACTTAAGGAAGCCCAGGAGAAGCTAGGGCTTACGAATGGCCCCATGCAGCAGGCGAGCATGGGCCAACACCCCTCCCTCTTTCCTGTACGGGGAGAAAATCAGACGGGGCCGCCCGACGTGCCCCGTCGGCCCCCTCCCCGGATTTGATAGACCTATTTGTAGAATGCTGGCAGTGGCCTGCTGGGGCCACGGAGGGCCCCCCTTCCTATTCCTCAGCAGATTCTGCCTCCCCCAGGGATTCGGAGGAGGCGGGATCCTCCCAGGTCACCCAATCCCCCTCCGAGTCCGAGAAATCAACTTCCTCAGACAGGTCAGAATCTGCTCAGGTCTCCCCAGAAACCCAACAACGACTTGTGAGTTTAACCCAGCAAGTTGAGGAAGCGCTTGCTCAGGCAGCAAGCAGCTGTGATAGCGCAGACGATCCGGTCAGACGTCTGCCAGATACTTTTGAACAACTAAAATCCTTTGTACAATCTCCAAACTCACCCCCAGCTTATAATACCCGATACCAGGCTTTGCTGACTAGGGGACGGGAACAGTTGGGTAACCTAGGGAGAGAGTTGTTTGACCCTCAGACGGGGAAGCTGTTGTTGCCCTTGAGGGAGCTGCCGGGAGGGACGGATGGAAGATTGGTGACAGTGCATGCCCCTTGGTCGCCAGGAGACTTGTACAACTTAATTGACAAGTTCCCAAAAATTCGAGAGGACCCAGTGAAATTTCAGGAGCAGCTAAAGATGGTTGTGCAGTGTTATAACTCATCTTGGGCTGACATGGACCAGCTCCTTTGAGCCATGCTGCCCAGGGAGACACTAAACCGTCTTTATGAGAAAGCACACTGGCCCACACAGGATGAAATAGCTAACCTCCGTCATGTAGATTTAGTTCAGTATAGAAACAATTTGGTTAGAGGAGTCTTGGAGGTAAGCCCAAAAAGGACTGACTGGACCAAGATAAACTCATGTAAGCAATTAAAAGGGGAGAACCCTGCCGATTATATGGAACGCCTAAAGCTGGCATTCGAGCGGTACTCCGGTATAGATAGGGCAGAGGAAACTGCTCGCCAGGCTGTAGTGGCAGCTTTTGTGCAGGGACTCCTTCCCAAGATTAGTGAGCCACTGAAGTTAGGAATAGTGGATTGGGAAGGCAGAGATACGGAAGGAATTCTGGCGGCCGCCCAGCATTATTACCAGCAGTTAGAAAAGAAGAAGGATGATACTGAGACCCAGCTAATGGCCCTGCAGATAAGGTCTCTGCAGGGCCCTAGGGGACAAAAGGCTAAACCAGGGCCGTGTAGTCCGGTCAATGAGATGCCCATGTCCGGTGTAGTTCCACGCCCTGGTCCGAATGTGTGTTTTTCATGTGGCCAGGTGGGCCATTGGCGAGCCCAATGCCCCAACCAGTGCGCTTATTGTAAGCAGCCAGGCCACAGTATTAGGGAGTGCCCTGTACGCCCCCCTCGACCTGTCCGGTTTCAGCCCCGTTCGGATCAAGCTTGCCCCACTCCCTTCCCCGACTCTCAACCTTTTCCTAATCCACCCCCTCAACTGATAAGCTATTAGGAAAGCCAGGAGACTTGCGACATCATCTGCCCGTTTCTCCCTGTTGACCAAGCGGGATTTATTTCTTGCATAATAAACGGTATCCCCACTTCTTGTTTGGTAGACACTGGGGCCTCACGTTCAACTTTGAGGGCACAGGAATTCTCATCTGTGCCCCTTTCTTCAGAAATTGTCACCGCTGTAGGGGTGGGAAATGCTCCTATTCTCCACCCTGTTACTTCCCCCTTGTCAGTTTCTATCGGTCCTCTATCTGACCAACACGCGTTCCTTCTCAGTCACTGTTCCCCTGCCAATTTGTTGGGAAAGGATTTGCTGTGTAAATTGAACTATACAATTTATTGTTCCCCGGTATTTCTGGAGGTGCCTGATCCTGCACAGAATGCAGTTTTAGCTCTGTTGCAGGAAGAGCAGACTCCGATGGGGGACACCCAGCCCAGCCCTTCCTTCTTGTAACAGGAATTGCTGGCTAGGGTCTCACCCACATTGTGGGCAGAACATGCCAACCAGGTTGGGCGCATTGGTTCTGCCCAACTGGTTAAGATCCGTGTAAACCCAGCAAAGCCCCTTCCCAGAATTCGACAGTATCCTTTGTCTAGACAGGCTGAGGAAGGCATTTGCCCAGTAATTACTGCTCTGTTGGAGCAAGGGCTTATCATACCGACAGTCAGTGAATGTAATTCCCCCATCTTGCCTGTAAAAAAGCCAGGAAAGCAGACTTGGCGATTTGTACAAGATCTCAGGGCCATTAATGCTGCCGTTATCCCAAGTTTTCCAGTAGTCCCGAATCCAGCAACCATCCTCTCCTGCATCCCTGCGACGGCACAGTACTTTTCTGTAATTGTTCTGTGTTCTGCCTTTTTCTCTATCCCTATTCACCAGGATAGCCGGTATCTGTTTGCCTTTACTTACCAGGGGTTTCAGTATACTTGGACAAGGTTACCACAGGGTTACACCGAATCCCCCACAATCTTTTCCCAGATATTAAAAAGGGATTTAGACAATATTGTGTTCCCTAAGGGTTCTGTTTTGATTCAGTATGTAGGTGATTTATTGCTTGCTTCTGACACTTTGAAAGCCTCTCAGGCAGACACACTTGTTTTCCTTCAAGCATTAGCTCAGAAGGGCCACAAAGTTTCTAAAACAAAATTGCAGCTTTGTTTGCCCTCGGTTCATTATTTGGGACATGCTATTTCGGCGGGCCAGCGAAGTTTATCTCCCTCACGTGTGCAGGCTATTCTTAAGATACCCAAGCCTGTAACAAAGAAACAGCTGCGAGGATTTCTTGGCATGACAGGCTACTGCCATCAATGGATTTTAGGATATGCTTCCCTTGCCCGCCCCTTGCAGGATCTGACACTGAACAAAGTTCCCGACCCTATCCCTTGGACAGAAGAGGCCATGCAGGCTTTCCATCAGTTAAAAAACGCTCTAGCAAAGGCTCCTGCCTTAGGTCTGGCTGATTATAAAAAGCCATTCACCTTGTTTTGTCATGAGAAGGCAGGGTTTGCTCAGGGAGTGCTCACCCAACTACATGGAGATAGGCATAGACCCATTGCTTATTTCAGTTCCTCATTAGACTCCATGGCTGCTGGCTTGCCGCCATGCTTGCGGTCTGTTGCGGCTGCGGCCATCCTTGTGGAGGCTTCCGCCACCTTGGTTCTGTGTTGCTGTGCCTCATGCAGTCACCGCCCTATTGATTAAAAGCAAAACACAGCACCTCTCTAATTCTCGGCTTACAAAATATGAAATGTTGCTTTTGAACGCAGCGAATGTAACTTTAACCAGATGCTCTGTTCTTAACCCAGCCTCTTTATTACCCACCGCAGCTGACGGTGAGCCCCATGATTGTATCTCTGTTACTAATGAACTCATCGTTCCTAGACACGATCTGCAAGACATCCCCCTTTCAAACCCTGACTTGATATTCTCTGTAGATGGCTCTTGTCTCCGAGATCCAACTAGCCAGCTTGTCGCAGGCTATGCTGTTTGTGATTTGCATGGGACAGTAGAGGCTTTCTCCCTTCCGGCCATAGGTTCTGCTCAGGTTGCTGAATTAATAGCCCTTACTAGGGCTTGTCTTCTAGCCACCGGACAGTCTGTCACTATCTATACAGACTCGAGGTATGCCTTTGGGGTCGTGCATGATTATGGGCAGCTTTGGAAATATAGGGGTTTCCTCACTTCCAGTGGCTTGCCTATCTGCCACGGCCCTTACGTTGCGGCCCTCTTATCTGCCCTCCAGCTCCCTTCCTCTATAGCTGTGGTTAAGTGTTCTGCCCACCAGAAGCCCTGTGATGATGTTACGCGAGGAAATGCCCTGGCAGATAATGCTGCCAGGCAAGCGTCCCTTTCCGGGTCTCCGACTCCCACTAATCTTTTTCCTCTCCGCATTCCTAACTCACCCTTACAGGCAGACCCTTTTCAGGATCTTGTAAGAATACAGGGGTCAGCCCCTGATAGGGAAAAGGTCGCCTGGAAGCTGTCAGGGTGTGTGCAACACCTTGAGGATGCCTTGTGGCGTGACCCAGATGGTCGCCCGGTTGCGCCTCAGGCTTTACTCCCTTATCTTGCTCGTCTGGCCCACGGTTTGGCCCACGTGGGTAAGGGAGGTATGATTGTTTAGCCACTGTAGCAATGGCACGCCCCTCGATTTTAGAGCGTAGCCAAGCAGTATTGTGACTCCTGCCCTATTTGTTTGGCCTATAATGGGGGAAAACCCGTCCGCACAAAACCAGCGGCTCACCCTGCCCCATGGGGGCCTTTTGTGAACATACAGGTTGATTTTATCAGCCTGCCTAAGTGTTGTACTTATGAATATGTATTGGTTTGTGTGTGTATGTATTCAGGATGGGTGGAGGCATATCCGTGTGCAAAGGCTGATTCCATCACGGTAGCAAAACGACTTTTGAGGGAGTTTATCCCCAGATTTGGATTGCCTCTCTCTATTAACAGTGACAGAGGCACACATTTCACTGGTCAGGTCATGCAGCACGTTTGCAAAACCCTCAATATTGAGCAACGCTTTCACTGCGCTCACCACCCACAGAGCGCGGGTGCTGTGGAGCGAAAAAATGGGGAACTTAAAAACAAGCTTGCGAAGCTGTGTGCTGAGACTGGCCTTAAGTGGCCTAATGCTCTACCTCTAGCCCTGATGCAAATGAGGAACACTCCATTGCGGAAACATGGCTTGTCCCCACATGAAATTCTCATGGCCCGTCCATGTCCCGGCTTGCTGATAAGATTTATACCAATTATACCAAATAAGGCTGATAAGATTTGTAATGTGTGATGATGTGTTGCAGTTTTTACCTTTAAAAGCTTGTTGCAATTGAGCCAGAGGAAGGCAGTTAACCCCTTGCATGGGGCCACACTGACCTTCCCTATATATGCATATTTGTATTTTAATAAAGGTGCCTCAAGGCAGTGTCTGACCTAAAATCAACGGTGTGGTCAATTTTTCCACAACAATAGGAAAGTCCCCGTCTGTAGTATTTGTTGGGCCCTCTGGTGCAGTGTCTGTCAACCTTTTTCAGGAGTCTGATTTGTCTTGTGTACCCCAAGTTTCACCTCACTTAAAAACTACTTGCTTACAAAATCAGACATAAAAATACATGTCACAGCACATTACTACTGAAAAATGGCTTACTTTCTAATTTTTACTATCATAAAATAAATCAGTTGGAATATAAATATTGTACTTACGTTTCAGTGTATAGTATAGAGCAATATAAACAAGTCATTGGCTGTATTAAATTTTAGTTTGTACTGACTTTGCTAGTGCTTTTTATGTAGTCTGTTGTAAAACTAGGCAAATATCTAGATGAGTTGACGTACCCCCTGGAAGACCTACTTATCCCTGGTTGAGAACCACTGCTTTAATGGCTTCCAAGTACTGTGATTCACAGGCTACAGTGCTGAGAATTTCCATCAACTGCAGAGCCACTGGGTTGAGACAAGGAAACAACATCATAAAGTAAAAAGATTTTTTTTTTTTACTAATTGAATCCAAATGTGTTAAATGCTGTTTACTGGTTGCAGGCCTTGTAAGTGATGATATTTGACAGAGACAGAAAACCTTTTTCATTACATATCATCATTAGATTGGTCCTGAATTAAAAAAAAAATTGAAACAGATCATTAGGTCTGTCTTTTCTGTGTATGTTATTAGTGAACCCTTATCCCTATGTGCTAAGTATTTGTGTGCCTATGGTGGTACAGGACAATGGCTGGGTAACCCTTGGTTTTCTACTACCTTTAAAAAAAAGTAGTCTTTAAATTGTATATTTTTGAATTGGCCCAGATCCTTAAGTATGACTTAGTGCAAAATTTAGAGAGGTGAGGACACCTTTTATGCTTCCCTGATTCTAGGGCTAGTGGTAGACAAGGCCACTCCCTGGTGCAAGCTAGAGAGGTTTTCGCCCTGCTCTAACTTACATTTGGCTTCTCAAATGTACCAAATTCTGGCAGCCTGGGATATCTGGAATGCAGAGATGTTTCCTGGCTATATCCCCTTTCCCTCGGTTATGCTTCCTATGTTGTCTGGGGGACTAGGAAAGGTGATATAGTAACTGCTTTGATGGCTCCTATATCATGGGATCCCCTTAAGCAGAGAAGAGTCTGGGTCCGCTATCTTTTGACTGCTCTGCAGAGCTATAGGTATCACAAAGCAATACTAAAATCTAGCTAGAAAATATTCCAGTTTCCAGCTGGTTTGTGTCTAAACTTCATGCAGAAAAGGGTAGTTTACAAGACAATATATTCTGCTTTCTCCTCATAAACAACTTTCACCAGTAATTTTAATGTTGCATATCCCATATGCTAGAGCAATATCATGATAGCATCCCTTTAACACTTTTTCGGAAGAGACGGTAAAACTGTATCAATAGTCTAAATTAACAGCTAAAGAAACTTTTTTTTTTTCCTTAACAAAATTTCTCCTTAGTAGGACTTTAGGATTATTGAGCCCAAGAGTGTGTGTGATCCTTTCATCTAATAAAACTTAGATTTTTCTATAATAATTTGTTGTAGCTAGACATGGCATCCCTGATCTCAAACCTTGATGAAAGGAGGTAGCTATGTTATCAATTAACAGGTTTGACAAAGAAAAGGAAAATAATGAATGTTGGAAAAGATAATGAATCATGCATAGTACGCCCAAGATTATATATAATTTTGTTAAATTAATATATCGTGTTTTAAGGTAACAGAAATACCGTGAAATCTCTTGATGGGAAAAGAACAAGAAAATGTTTCCTATTAATGCAATCCTAATGGAAAACCACTTATGGTAAATAACTATAATTTGCATTCTGATCCCTGTTCTGTGAAGTGACTTATCAAAAAGCATTACTCCATTATTTCTCTATAAAAGTTCTAATTTTGTATTAAAATAACCCACAAACTTTTCAGGTGGATCATTAGAATGAATTCCTTTTTTCAAAAGCCTGTCTCTCTCATCGCTGTGCGACTCACAAAAATACACTTTATTTTGTACATGACAGACTAATTCTTTCATTCAGAGCTAATCATTGAAATACAAAATTTCTGTACATTCTCCCTCTCTCTCTCTCTCTCTCTGACAGTTACTTTAGGTACAACCTTGGTCTGTTCATAGAAGGCTTTTGTAAATAGCAGTTGAAGCATAAGATTCTCAAAAAAAGATATATATTTGCATAAGTGGGGATGATTGCTGCAGGTGATCGGAATTAATTACTCTTGTTTTGATTATGAGCAAATTAAAATTTACAAAGTGTAATGGCCACACTGGCTTAATTTTAGTTATACTGTTCACCTTCACATTAGGGCCGTGGATTTACTGACTACAACTGGGCATAGGGGATTTTGTTTCTCCCATTCTTTGCTTTTATCATCTTTTTCTTTTTCAAAAGTGGCTAGGTTTGGGGTATGAGACAATTTTAAAGATCCTGATATTTCGGAGGGCGGGTGTTTGGCATTTCGAGAGGCCCTTTTAAAGTGTTCCCAGTTGGGAACTCAAAAACTGAGGCAATCAAAATAACTAATCACTGAAACAGCCTAATGTAGTGGACCTGGTGTGTTATAAATTGGCTATGACCTGGAGTATTTTAAGACTTATCTTCCATGTCACATGAATAGCCATGAGTAGACCTGATTGTAGCTGCATTTTTAGTCAAGAGGCTGAAATCTTGCTGTGATCTTGTGGGTAAAGGCTCATTTATTACTATTTTCTGTTTTGACAGGCATCACGACAAGCAGAGTTTTACATTTGGAATCCAGGCAATGGTGGATAAGCAGTAAAAATAAAGTGAGAAAGTCCACCTGTTTTAAATTAGCTTCACTAATTATTAGTAGGGAGCTATGGAATGTAGCCATCAATATTTACTTTATGCTTTAAAATCAAAGTAATGTCAATTTGTTTCCTCTGTCTACCTTACTTATGATTACACAAATCTTCCTTATTGTTTCCAAACTGAAATACAGTTCAGGCAATGCATAATATATTTTCAATGCTTGGCTCTTGTTGATCGCTCCATAATGAGGTTGGAAATGTACTTATCTGTAGATATTGTATAAAGCCTAAGTACAGCTGTCAGAATACTAGCAATTGCTTTGGAAAACAGATTTCTGAAACATTTAAGGCTCTGCTGAATCATTTCAACTTTCTTTATAAATGATTAGTGGGGCCTCTAGCAGATCAGTCAAGTGACCTGCTTTATAATAAGAGGGACCAGTGGCTCAGTGCTGTACAAACTTTTCTGTTCCAAATTAATGAAATGTATACCACAGGGCTCAGGCATTTTGATCTGGGAAAGGTTACATAATACGGGGTCATGCAAAGGCAGGCAACAAAAGCATGCCCTAAATTAATGACTGTGGATCAATTTCAGACCTAAGAAGCTCTGAGACTTAGAATGCAAGCAAGTGGGGGAATGGGCAAAAGCAGTAGCAATGAGTAGATGATTTGAAACCTCTTTGATGTAATTATTTTGAAACAGATGCCTCAGAAACCAATGTTAGATGCATCTCATGAGGTGTTCTTGGTTAGGTGTCATGAAATTACTATGGCCACTGCCAGTTGCTGGGAAGGAAATAGTTCCATGCTTTTAAATGCAATGGATGCTGCAATGACAACTTCTTGCAGAGTTTACTGGCTTTCTTGGATATTAAAGTTTAAAATATACAGTGAGGCACAGTAATTGCCTGGATTAAAATGAATATTTTTCTATGTCCAGAAGCATGTGTGTGCAAGCGGAGTTTGGAATAGCAGTGACCTACACAACAGATCAGACTCTTGCTATTTATGTAATTCAGTAATGGTGGTGTAATTATCCTACATAGGTCTTATTATAAAAGACAATGATAAGTCATCACCAGTTTTCTTCTCCATTTTTAGTGCTTCTTGCAGTTAAACTGAGGCTTGACCTTACTTAATGTTGGCCATCACAATAAAGGAAATGTAGTTTAGAAGATTGGAACTAAATTAATGGACTATTGATTGACTGGTGTGTTAGGCTCATCGTCCTGATTTTTTGGGTTAGGGAGAGGGCAGACAAAGACTGTCTTCAGGTGAAACATGGCTACAGAAGTTACAAAATAAATGTGAGAACCCAGGTAAGTGCAGTAAAAAATCTCTTCTATGAGAGGAGTTAGCAGAATTGCCTTTCTAGCTAGTTTGCTCCTTTTAGTCTATTTTTATAAGCAGACTCTGATGTGTCTCATGCTCAGTGAGTATGAGAGGTTCAGAAGCATGGATTATTCATATTGTTCTCTCATTTTCTAACTTTTTTAAAAACCTTTGCCCTTTCTATTTTTATTGTGTCTGATGTAATAGCATATCTAAGAGCTTGGAAACTAATACAATGTTATCTCTAGTAAGAGATTAAAGCCCCAGTTCAGCAAAGTATATGTTTATGTCCCACTGATTTAAGAATGTGCTTAAGGGCTTTGCTGAACTGGGGTATAATTCTCTGAAGGGAGAAATCTACTTTTGTCAGGTTCCACAGAAACCTTGAACACCAGCAGAGTTCCCCAGTCAGATATCAAATTATGGGAATTACATCATCAGCACAAACTTTCTTCAGCTAGTCATATTCATGGCTATTATATTGCAAGATGCTGTTGCAAATTGCTTAATGAAGCAGAGGCATCATATACATCACCCCTTTCACTGGTGTCAGATATGCCATCTTTCTGTCATAGGATCTTTATTATATTTTGTCTGTGACCTAGATAAAGCCTCCCATTGACTTCAGTGCGTGTTGGATCATACACAGAGTGGGCAGCGTGGAAGAAGACATGTGTGAGTGGGGAGTCTACAAGGTATCAAGACTGTCCATCATGATCACATCACTGTACGCAGAGCTGTCTTTGGAGTTGGAGAAAGGTCTGCAAGATGATTCTTGGGGCACCCTTAAACTTAACTGACTCATAGTATGTTAGAAGATGGGGAGAGGGTTCATGAAGTTCCCACCATATCCTGCTGCAGGACAAGTGGAGCCCTGCTGTCAGTATTTGGATTTATGGCTGTTTTTAACATTTTTGCAATGGTCAATTGTCAAAGCTGGGGGGTTTCAAGAGTCTCTAGGTTTGAACTTTTTGTGTGCATTCCCCTGAGTTTTTGTGCACACATAGCCCTGTACAAATATTAACTAGTCATCAGAATCCTCCCCCGCCCCCTTCAGTGAGGGGAGAAAATGACACTTCACTTACACTTTAAAGATGAGGAAAAAAACCTCTCTCTTTTGAAGTGACTTGACTAAAGGTATACTGGGAGCCACAATTAAGAGCTGGGATTAGAATGCCAATCACTTGTTTTCAGCCCTGTGTTTTGTCTACTAGCCCATGCCACCTCCCACACTTTTTCTTGTGCCTCGAGACCACACTGACTGTTTAGCAGAAGTGCTGGCTCAGTTGCAGGCACCTAACTGGAAGGAAGCTTGCATCATCTGCTACAGTGTGGGCACCCAACCCCTCTCAAGATGTGAATTGGTTTATCACCTTCCCTAGAATTCGAGGGACTTGGGTCCCTGGGTGATAAAGGCTAGTTTTGGATGGATGAAAAGGGGAGTGTAAATAGTCCATGTGATCTTTTGAAAAGGTTAGTAAGGTAAGAGGCTTAGTTTTGACTTGCAGTAACTACACTTAAATGGAACCTGTGTCAGGCTAACTATATTTCACAGACTCTTCTTGTTTTAATCTGAGTGTCTCTTCTCTTAAATATTCTTTTTAATTAGACAACTTGAGTCCTAGACTCTTGTTTGGTAGTTTCATGAAGACTGTTCCACCTCTTGAAGTCAATCTTCAACTTCTCTGATCTAGGGAAGGAGGATGCCTGGAAACTGGGGATTCTCAGTCAAAGAGCATAGACTTAGAGTACCTCTTCCATAAGGTATTTCTTTTGCTGCACTGAGATCCAAGGAACAAATGGGGAACCCCCTCCTGAGCATGGATAAGAATGCAGTGTAAAGGGCAAAATGTGACTATGAGTGGGATAAGGCAGTCATGAAAATTCAGACCCCCTCCTTGCGGTTTGGTTTATTAAAACATTGCAGTTCAAATGTTAACTAAAACCAAAATAAGTCTTTCTCTCACTCCACAGTTGCTTCTGCCCCTTGCTGGCAGTGTGGAGTGTGGGAGGAAGCTCAATTTAGCGGGCTCAGGTCAGGGGTTTGGGGTGCAGGAGGGGTTTGGGGTGTGGGCTCCAGCCTGGCACTGCTTACCTTGAGCAGCTCCAGGGTGGCAGCAGCATGCAGCAGGGATAAGGCAGGGTCCCTGCCAGCCCTGGCCCCGCACCACTCCCGGAAGTGACCAGCACCATGTCCCTGGGGGAGGAGTGGGGGGCAGAGGGCTTCATGTGCTGCCCTTGCCTGCGGGTACTGCCCCCGAAGCTCCCATTGGCTGCAGTTCCCCTTTCCCAGCCAATGGGAGCTGCGGGGGGTAGTGCCTCCAGGCAAGGGCAGTGCACGGAGTTCTCTTTCCCCCCCATCTCCCCAGGGGCCACAGAGACATGGTGCCGGCTGCTTCTGGGAGTGGTGTGGGGCCAGGGCAGCAGGGAGCCTGCCTTAGCCGTGTGGCACCATGGGGGTGACAATCCCATGGGCTGTAGTTTGCCCACCCCTGATCTAGGCAGAGGTGGTAGGGCTGTGTGAGCCCTGCTCCCCATCACGACTAGCCTACACTGTGACACCACAGTATATACGTAGGATTTCTAAGGAGCACTCCTCTCCCCCCAACTCAGACTGCCCAGCCTGTCAGTCACATTCTTCTGTTCCCTTAGCCAGGGTCCATGTCACAGACACAGTTTATGCTTTCCAGATCAGATCCCTGACCTTTATAATCTGCTTGAATTCATTATTGTATCACATCAGGCATGCTGGCTAAGCTTATTAGCATTTTTCAACAGTGTAATGTTTGATCGGGTGTACTATCTAGGGTACAGGAATGGTCTCTGTTCTTTGTACAATGATTATTTTCTCTTATTTCTGCTAGAATCCCCCTGACTAGTTCTGCAAATATTTTTCAATTTCTTCTGTCAAAATCCAGTATTTCAAATGCCCCTTGATCTTCCCTATACCTTATTCAGCCAACAGGGTCAAGATGACTGGATCCTGATTTGTATGTTAGTAGTTCCTGGCTGAAGCTGTTAAAACTGAGTCAATCTCAGTCTGTCTTTAATGCAAAATTATTGATATGTTTTGTATGACTATTGGTAAGAGGCTACTATAGATTAGTCCACCAATAGTTCATACTTGATTTAAAGTCCATCTGTCACAGGCTACCTGCTCCAGAGTCCTCTTATCTGCAGAAGTACCTGGCTTATTTTCTCTCTTTCTCTCTGTATCCTTCATTACCTTCAAATATAGCTGATCATGGTCCAATCATCTTTCTCCATCTAGTTGCCTCTATAGTAGCCCCTTTGACCCCCGTTTATCACCTTCAGCTGACACTACTGATTGCTGTTTTTCTTGCTCTCTCTTTTTAAAAGCTTTCCAAGTATATAAGCCCAGGGAGAGAGCTTAAATAAGTCAAAAGGAAGAACTCACTTCTCCCCTCTCCTTCCCACTCCTCTCCACAAAAGCACTTAAATGTATGTGTTTTCTTGGCTCTCACAGATGTTCTTTCTCCTTGATTTCTCTCGCTCCTTGGAAAAAAAGAGCTGAATCTCTTAATGGAAACACCAGCAGCTTGTAGGTTTATGTTTCATCTACGAATCTATGGGTCACATCTCAGGGAGTGCCTGAGCCTTTCTGAGTGAGCTTTGTGGGGCTTATTCCCTAGAGCTCAAATCACTGGTGAACAAGCTCACTCCAGCTGTAAATATGGAAAAAGTCTTGTAGTGAGTCAGGCTGAGAAAGGAGCCTGTAACTTTCTTGAATCTCATCCACCATTCTGAACACAACACAAATGATTAGGAATTTTGGAAGGAAAAGAAATGTCTCAGATTTTGTTATATCTGCTCTTCAGGGGTCTGATCCCTTTCATGCTGTCTGGATGTTGACATCAAAATGGCAACTAATTAAAAGCAAAAGAGCTAGCCTCTTTTGAACATGAGCACTTCTTTGGAGATGAGAGATGTGGCTGTCCTAGTTATTTTCATAGCTGCCTACTTTTAACTCTTAAGCCTGCTTGAAACATGTTGGTCTCATAGTTAATATTGGTGATAGATTTATTTTTCAGAGGAAATGCATTCATTAATTACCTCACTGGGGTTGGAAACTATGATCAATTCCCCACCCCCTCCAGTATTATTCAACATCTATAATTCTTTCTATGGCCTTATAAATATTCTCAGAATCTACATCACCAAATTCAAGGGCTAAATAATAGGGCCTGATCCTCAGCTGGTATAAATTGGAATACCTTCATCAAGGTCCGAGGTTTTATGCTGTTTTACATCAGCTGTAACCACATGGGTACCTGGAGTATATGGAGGTGAGATCAATAGCTACACAGACACAGGGAGAAATTGATTGTCCAATCTGGAGTGAGGAAGGAATAGTCCCCATAGTGTAAGTTGGTAGTTCACTTGGGTTCGCCTCTCTGTTCTCTTCATGAAACATCAAACAAAGATCATCTGGATCCAGTGAACATGTGGAATCTGTTTAGTGGTATGAATAGTTCTATTTCTGTGACTGTAGAGGCAAGAGGTAACTAATGGATGCTGGTTACTCCCACCCTCTTCAGTGTTACTTTTTGTGTTGTGCAGAAGATAGGGCTGGATGTGATGCTGGTGGGCCAGGCATCCAAATACATTCTAACTCACTGAACATCTTTCTAGCTGAAAAATAGGCTAGAGGGGTCCTAAGACTCATCCAGTCTAATGGAATTCTAGAAGTTAGAGATTGAAAAGCCCTATTAAATCATGCAGTTTATCCTCATACCTATATGGGATTGTTGCCTGGTGTGCTTTCTCCCTCCCCCCTTCCCACGGCCCCAGTATATTACATGTAGTTTTAAGTGAGGAGAACCCCATCAATTCCCCTTGGGGACAATTTCACAGCCTAACAGAGTTTATAGTCAATTTTTTTGTAATATTTATAATAAATTTCCCCTTCTTTCATTCAAGTTAATGAACCCTAGTTATAACCCCAAATAACACAAATTGCTCTCCTTTCTTGGTGTTTCAGATTTATGTGTAAATGTGTAATTTCTCCTCATCTCCTTCATAGTTATTTACACAAGCTAAGTGTGTGAATATATTCTTTTAATAATTCCTCATAATTCAATCTCTTAGGCATCCCCAAAATTTTGTTGCTCTTTAGTTTACCTGTATCTTTGTGGTAATCAGAAGCCCAGGACATAATTAATAACATAAGGTTCAGGCACATTAAAGCAATATGGAAAGATGGACAAACATCTCCCTTTTTTCTGATGTGATGTCTGTTTGCAACCCAAAATTGCATTGGCCTTTTCCCCCCTGCCTTGTTGCATTTGTAAATGCTTTCATGTCTATTTTTTGCCTGCTATCTCTGAGCATTACTGCTTTCTCGGTATATCTTTTCTACTGGGTATTTTTCCTGTGAATCATTTCCCTCTCTCCATATGTCTTAGATTGTATTGTTCCACAATGACTTTCATCTTATTTTCCAACCATATTTTGAATCCTGTATGCAGCATTGTCAATCCCAAGTGTTCAACAATCATGACATTCAAGAAAAATACATTTTGGGTTCTTTTCCTTTGCCTTCTGGTTATGGAGACTTAAATATACTCTCAGGTCACATTTTCTAGTTTTTCCTTCACAATCATGAGGGCTAGAAACATACTTTAAATGAAAGATGAATTTCTCATGTAACCATATGCCTACTGGAGATTTAAGGAAAACAAAATACCACAAGACTCATGATAAAATGGCAAGAATTGACAATGCTGCATATGTTGGCCAAAGGGGTATAACTTGCTCATATACTGACCCTGTAGTTCTTCACCATTAGGTCTTCAACCTTCACACATTTTCAATAGGACTGCTGCCTGAGGCCTATTTGTGTTAGTACAAGTTCAAAGTTCAAGCTCCGGGAGAACAGGTCTCACTCCCTGCACTCAGAGTTACTTTCAATATGTGACTGTAATCTACTGGCCCAGTGGAGAATCAAGTTAGTGTCAGAGTTATGAAATTGCTGCAATGACTGTGCCAGTGGATTTAATGTAACAATGGCACATTTTCTAAACTAGTTGATGCTTTATAGTATATTTTTCTTGTAATATTCAACTAGAAATGGATTGAAGTCTTGGTGCTGAAAGAACAGCACAATTTATCCTTTTTACATTTTCAATAGAGAAAAAAAATCGTTGTGTAAACTCTAGCAATTATCTTGTACATTTTATTATACTGCAAGCAGCCAAGCCTGGATAGTTAAAATGATTAAGGGAAATGAGTAAATACCACTCATTATTGCTGGGTAGCTGCACATCTGTACAAGAAAGAAAAGAAAGGCAAATGAAATGGCTTTTTTGAGAAAAAGTTAATATTTAAGAAATATGTCAATGTGACCATGCTGCTAGTGCTCCTCTGCTTTAAATTTCCTGATAAATAAGCATCTCTCAGTGAGCAGAAAGACAAAACAAATCATTTTGTTACTCATGCAGACAATTAAACAGCAGTTTCTCAATTAAATTTTTTTGTTTTAAGAAGGACCTGTCTGACAAACAGCATCACCTGGCTTTAAAATGTGGTGCTTAGAATACCTTGGCTCTACAAATGAGGTGATGAGGGAGAAATTCTTTGCTAGCTGAGAAGACAAATTACTTCCCATGTTTTAGAATTATTCTACCCCAGGTCATTTTGATACTGAATTTTCTGTTAATTTTATCACCATCCCCCCGCCCCACCTACTTCACTCATTTTCTAGCAGACCAAGTTCACTATTGTTGCGATGGGTTGCAGTTTTTCCCCCATGGTGACTAGGGGTCAGCAAAGGGTGTGAGTGGAATTTAGGCCTTACCTGTACACTGATAACAGCTTGCTTATGGTATAGCTACACTGGTGCAACTGCTAGTGTCGATAGGAAGAGCTGCTATTTGCACCTGTGCAGTTTATCCTGGTTCCTAGCTCAGGTACAAATAGTGGTTTTACCTGCCTATGCAGACACAGCCACAGCCACAAAGTGGGGCCTAGGCCTTGAGTTGGGGATCTGTGTTGAGGGACCCAGGTTTTTAACATGGGCATTATTTGCTTGGGTTTTGTGTTTCTCATTTTTTATTAGGTTGACTGGATCCTGGTGAAATGGTCACTGGTTTCATCACCTAGTTGGACACATGATGAATTAGAGTTGAGGATTCTGTAGGACATTAATTGATATGGGCAGCATAGGAAGCGTGGTGAGGACGAACACCCTGTCTGGAGTGGCTCATGACTGAGAGTGCCTTTCTCAAGGCAGACACCCCAAACTGATGGTATGTTCTATAATCAGATTTTACCAACCCATTACCAAATGTGAACTCCTGGGTCACAGTCTTACCATGTAGTCACAGACAGTCCTCTTAGGCTTTCCAGTCTATCTTGCCACTTAGGCAAGCTGGATTTAGTGATAAATGGTCGCTAACACCAAAAATCAGTAAGTATTCAGGTTGCTCCAAGCCCCAAGAGACCAATCACTTATCCCAGATCAGCTTGTACCTTAGATTTCACATCAAAGACAACACCTGAAGGAAGCCAATTCTGTAATAAATTAACTAAAGGTTTATTAACTAGCAGAAATAAATGAGTTATTTACAGGTGGTTCCTAAAGATGACAGAGAAGTAGTAATCTGTCAATTTAAAATGTCCTTCCGGGCGGACTCAGGGATAACTTAGTTCAGTGTCCCTAGCCTTGTGAGAGTTCAAACAGCAAAGAGAGAACCATTTCTTCTTGTGAACATCTTTATATGACCTCCCCCACAGTTCAAATCTATGGGAGGAGGGCTCCTGCACGTAACCTCTTCATGGGTGGATGGGGCAATCAACAAATCTTTGTCCTAATGGCCCATTAAGTCTTGATAGTCTTTGTTGATGGGCAGGGGGAACTACTATTCCTATCTGATTTCACAAGTTCAGAGCAGGCATTTTTACAATTCTAAAACAAACTTATATTTTACCGTGTAGCATGGAATACAGACAAAACCTGTGAGATTAATGTATGCAGTAACTTACAAGCATTCAGAATCTAAATACATTCCTCTAAGACTAATACACATTTTGAACAAAACTAACATACAGGTGAGCTGGTTTGGTTTCCAGCTATGAGTTTGTCAGTCCTTAGCTAATGCCTATGACCTTGGCCAAAACTAGCACTTGGTTTACTAGTGTCACAGGCCCACCCCCCCACCATGTTCCTCTTCAGGATTGGGCACATATTTAGGTTTTCTAGTAGCAGGAGAGGATTGGAGAGATTCATTTTTGCAGGTGTACAGAAGTGTAAATTGCATCAGCTTAGCCTGCCAGTCCTGAAGAAGCACAGATAATATTTTCATTGCCTTCCCTCCATTTGGGTTTCTGTTGTGGAGGGCAACTTTACTCTCCAGGTGTCAGCTAGCATCACCCACTTTTTGAGGAGGGGTGATTTTGTTATTGCCCCTTCTTAGTGCAGCCTACACTCTGTTTTCTCCATTTAGCACTGATGGATGCTGAGCGGATGGATGACTTCATTGAGCTATCCAGGGAGACTTCCAGACTTTTTTTTTCTCAGCTGTGCACAATGACTTTATATTGTTCCATGCAATGTATATTACATTGCATGTGTCGGCCTTGCATTCATTATCACCTAACATCATGTGTTTCTAGGTCTTTCTGGGATTCATCAATATCTGGCCTGGTTTTGACCAACCCAAATAATTTGAGATCTCCAGAACATTTTGCTGCCTCTTTAATCAGTCTATACTCTGTATAACAATTGAATATATTATAATCCTATGCCGAAAGAGCTATGGACCAGAGTTTGGACCCCAGTTCTAATTTCTTCACAAGTTAAAACTTGTATGAGCCTCTGGGTTTGTCCCTATATACATTTATGTTAACAGACTACGTGATTCTTAAAACAACACTACAGCAATTAACTGTGATATATCGCAGATATGTATTTCCTTATTGTCATGCATCCTGCATAGATGCAGTCTGAAGTACATTTACTTCTATGTATAATGATTGAAAGAAGTGCAGTTAGTACCCTTATAAATTGCATATTTGTCTTATTGGTTCCCCCATGTTTGTACTTGAATAGGTATTGTTCTCCCCCATTGGGGTGTGGGTGGGCAAGGACTGCAGGCCTGGGTCCAGTTAACTTAGATCATATTACCCTCATAGAGGTCTAGACTATAACTCTGCAACCTGTCCTAGATAAAGAAGAGTGTGTGTGTGTGTGTGTGTAGTTGCAGTGCAGTGCCCCAAGAGCAGACAAGAGAATGAATTTTGATTGTCACAATTCCTCCCCTGCTCCCTTTTACTCTGGGGGAAGAATAAATTCCTTTACCCCTTTCATGGACTAGTTTCCTCCCCACTGTGCCCCTGGCCAGCTACTCCAGGACTCCTCCCACTCTCCATCACTTCTTGTCCTCTCCCCACACTCTTGCTCATTGTGGAGAGTATTTGGGGCATATCCCCTGCTCTTCCCACCATAGCCAAAGTCAAAATTTGAGCAGGGGAGCAAGGAAGAAGACCTTAATCCCCTTTCCTCCCTGGCACAGCCATGTAAGAGCGATGACAATCTAGCCCTTTGTCAGATTGAAAGGCTTTTAAATGGCATATTTCCCAGGTTAGCAAGAACAGAGAGTAGGGTAAATAATATGGATGCAATCACTGAAGGTAATTGGCATTATATACAATGGAGCAAGTATTCTGGGTGGGTTGCACAGTCAGGGAAAATGGAACAAACTTCAGTATAAGGGGGCAAGTTAACAAGGCACAAAAGCATAGTAAATTTGCTCACCATGTATATTTGCTCAGGCTGGTTCTACCTTTTTTAAATACAAGTGGCAGAGTTAAAATAATCCTCCTTGACTGACAGAGTATGTATTTCTATTTCTATATTTTCCCAGAAACTGCACAAACCTGCAGTTTAATAAGCATTCCTTGATTAAACTCTGTTTGTCTGTGGTTATGCCAGGCTAGACTGAGCAGAAAAAAGACATAAACCTGATAATGGCTTCTTGTGTTTGAGATAATTTAATTTGGTTCAAGTGTGTGATTCAGTGAGGCTGACTCTTCCAGTATAAATGTATTTCTAATTACATGTTTGAGAATGCTGAACAGAATCTGTTGACCTTCTTGTCAGAGCCTTCAAGTAACCACACTATTCAGCAGTCCCCACTTAAAATATGGAGCACCCAAGTCACAGAACCCTGGGATAAAGGTCTTGCAGTTTATGTAGGTACAGTATGTTGTCTCAGTACATATTTAATTCATTGACTGTCTCCAATCTGTGTAACTGGTAGAGTGGGGAAGATGCTAAATTATAGCTATAGAATCTCCATTATATGCAATGTTATCATTTAAGCAGCTCACCTTGTAATTGACTTTTATAAATTGTTTGTGGAGCTGAAATTAATTTAAATCTTGGTAGGTTTTTTAATTAAAAATATTTGATGTGTTGTAACGGTGCAGGCATTCTAACACGATATTTCCCTGGCAACAACAGCTCTGTTGAAAGACAAATGCCAAGTAGTCCCTCTGTTCTTTCAGGTCTAACCTCAGATATTGTCAATTGCCTGCTCCCTTACTTAATCCATACCTTTCCTCATTTTACATTCATCCTCTGGCTGGGAGAGGAGGCAGCATCCTTTTAAGATTGCAGTGCCACTCCATTGAGCTAGTAGGTTTTAAGTATCAGTGAGTCTGATAACTCTCTGCTCTGAACTAGATTTCAGTTTGGCTTGTTATAACAAACAAAATTCTTCAGTGCAGAAAGCCCTATGGACGGGTTGGAAGTGTGGTCTGTTTCCTTTCTCACCTGCTCATGGTGTGGAAGATTCTTGGTCTCTCACCCAAGTTCTTCTTTGGCTTTCAGAGAGACAAGGGAGGATGTGAGGCTACATGGCAGTTCTTGTACTATCATAAAGGCCATTTCCTGTAAGTGAAAAATTTGAAGAGAAAATGTAACATTTTTGCTTTTGTTGGAAATTTAAAAATTTGTTTTTTTCCCATCAGCTACCAAAGTGAGATGAAATTTTTAAAATAATGACAGTGTGGCAGGAATAAACCTTGCAGCAGAGCCAAGTTTCATAGCAACTTTTAGGCAAATGAATTTGTATTGTAAACTTTATGCCCAAATATGAACCCCTTACTTGAACTAATGAGCAGTTTCTTCATGAGTACTCCTGTAACCTTTTTGGCTTAAATAAACTCACCCATGTGAGTGTGAGGTTCACAATTTGACTTTCTATATGTACCAAAATTGTGGTGATATTACAGTAATTCATAGTAAACTATCCTCCCGATTTACATATTGATGGCCCCAAAACTTTGACTTCAAGGTTGTATAGATAACTAAAGGCAAGTGGAACAGAAGTTCTTGCTGTTTGTGTGTGAAATAAAGAATTCTGCCTCGTGGATCTTAACTCGAGTTAACTAACAAGGTAAAATCAGGCACTGGGGGTACCCCTCAACCCCTGCTCTGCCCCAAGCCCTGCCCTTCCCCCAAGCCCTCACCCCATCTCCTCCTGCCCTGCAGTAGGCAGATATAATATTTTTTTCTTAACTTTAACTTCATCTTAACAAAGGTTTTTTTGGAGGGGTGGATTTTATCTGTAATAAGTGTGTTATGATCTATGTATACAGACTGTGTGAGAAATGCATCCCCTCGTTGTTGTTGTTGTGCTTGTGTTTGTTTTTTAATATGTGCTCCCATGTATTACAGTCCCTTTAATTTTTTTTATCTCCAGGTTAGGTTTGTTGACAGACATGTGCCTATCATCCTGAGGTTGTTAGAAATCTCTTGGGCCTCTTTGAATTACTAATACCATTGGTCCATTTTAGCTTCAGGAAAACAGAAGCAATAGCAACATTAACTTTTAACAGCATAATAAACCTGTAATGGCACAGTCAATAATTGCACTTCCACATAGTAAATAATCTAGGGATGTTTTTCAGTTAATTAAAATTGCGCAAAGCAAGCTCTTATCCATTAATCTTAAATAATAAAAAACCCCAATCAACCAAAACACCCCCCCGCCCAAGTGAAAAGTTGAGTACGGATTGCTACAAAACTAGAACTAAACACCACCACATTAATTTTAATCCTTAGAAAATTAAGTTAAATCTTTATCTAACAGAATACTTTTTTTCTGCTACAATATTTGAATGACACAATTTTATCTTATTCTTTTAAAAATATTTTTCATTTTGCAGTTGTGGTGATAATTGCTAGAAATAATCAGGAATGAAATCACTAAAGCCCCCTCACTTACCTCTAGAAACACAATAGATATGTAATAATTTCTTGGAGGCAAGTTTACTAACTCATTAAGCCTAGATATTTCTTCATATGATCATATTTTTTTTAAAACCTTGTTTAGTTCATAAAATTGCTTTATCAAACTGTATAAGCATTGTTCTGTTTTGGTATGGCAACCTGTTCTCGTATCCTGTATTTTAAATGGCTAAAACCAGATGCTTGAAAGGATATTTCACACCATTGCATGCCTAACTGCATATTACTTTAACATAGGGGTTATTTTTCATAACTTCTGCAAGTAAGCATGTTATGTCCTGAGGTCTGAGAATATGAAGGTTAGTACTCCTTGTAATTTTTAGCTTAGTTAACCTCGGTAGTGTTCTTATTCATAAAACCTTTTTAATATATTTCTTCAAAACATATGGTAATCCATACTCTATTCCAAGGCTTGTATGAATGAATTCCAAAGGACAACCTGTTCATCAGTGGCATTAATTTTGTTTTCTGTCCTCAGAAATATTCTTTTAATCATCTGGAGAACAGCGAAACAGTTGACTTCCTTCAGAAATGTAGCCAGACTGCTAAACTCATCTTGCATTTAAAACAGAACTAGTGCATTAGACAGTTGGAGGGGTAAGAGCTTGTCTACATAGTGAGGTAATGTATTTTATGGGAGTGTGACTTCTAAAGTGAACAAATGTGTTGCATATTAATTGACCATGTAGATCCTGCCCTGGTGCACTAAAAGTTTCCTAGTGCATTTTAATGGTGTTTTAAACAGCACTACCTTAAAGCCCACCATTAGGGTTTACACAGATCAATTAACATGAAACACATTAGTGTGCTTTAGAAATTACACCATGTAGACAAGTCCTAAAGTAAAATAAGTTTATCCTAAAATATGCCTCAGTCATGTTTAAAACACTACACCGGAGTTTGTGTGTGGTATGGGCACAGCAAAGCCAGTGAAAAGGTACAGCAATACTGGGAGCTGCCTGATTTGAGGACTGGCCCACTGCCCTTTTCCAGCAGCAGTGAAAGATCTTCACCCTCAACAGAGAGATCCTCTGAGGCTTCCTCCCATAAGGTTGCATCTGCACATTTTATCATGGGAGGGATCATTCTGAGCCAACATATTGAACAAGAATAAAACCAGTGAGAATCAGGGTGGTCTTACCCTGTAATAGAGGGAACATGTAAATATATTTACAAGTTGTTCTTAAGCTGGGTGAACTTGCAGGCTTCTCGATTCTGGCAAGTAGGGAGAAAAACTTATACTGCATACCTGGAAAAATACCCTGTATGCTCGTGTAGCTACCTTTTATTTAATTTGTAAAGCTATGCAATGTAACATGCTCTCATACTTACTCAACCAGGCTTGCTGCAATATTTTCTTCTGGAAAACAGCTCATTTACTAATATTCTGTTAATTACAGTTTTCAACAGCAAAGGTGGTGGTTAATGTAGTTAACAACTAATTTGTTAGAGCATTAATGAAACTCATTGGCCTTTTCCTTTTGACACTCTGCCATCAAACAAGTCATTAATTATGACTGATTACTGAGAAATTTCTTGGAAATTATAACTCAACTTACACTGTGCAACCAGCTTCCCACTTGCTCTTCACTAAGTAAACAATAAACTAAACAGTCACCAATTTTTAGAGTTCTGCTCATTAGACGTGTGCATGCAGCAGTTTCAGTGCAATTGTAGTGTCAGAGAGTCTAGCTACAGCAAACAAGGTTGCTGAAGGGTCAATGGAAGATGTAATTCAGCCATTCCAGATGACCAGATCCAGTTTATTATTTACAGATCAGGGTGTTGCCAAGGCAGTTCATTTAGAGGGTAACGTGTGTTAGTATTCTGTTGTGTTTAAAATGGCTTTTAATTACACCTGAGAAAGAATACCTCTCTAAGGGAAGACTAATGCTCTTTGTGGTGAACATACCGGGCTATTAGGAGATCTGGGTTCAGTTCCTGGCTCTGTCACAAACTTCCTTTGTGACCTTGGTCAAGTCATTTTAATCTCTCTCTGCCTCTGTTCCCTCACATGAAAAATGGGGACAATAATATTTTATTTTTCCCACCCTTTCTCCATCTTGTCTAGTTAGACTGCAAACTCTTGAGGGTGGACACTGTCTTTTACTGTGTTTGTATAGAGGCTAGCAGCATGGGACCCTGATTTTGACTGGCAGGTACTAAGTGCTACTGTCATATAAACAATAATTACTTTTAAATATGATTAAATTTAAGTGCTTATGAAAATAAGTATCTGACTGTGCTTGCCTATTCTATCTGGCTCTTGCTAATATTATGCAAGCATTCTGCACAGCTCTGCACATTTCTATTAATGATTACAACTTCCCCATTATTACATAAGAAGGGATGAGACATAACTAATTAGTTATGTCAAAGTGCAAGTTATTTTTGTCGATGTAGACTCAAATGTCTCACCTGGTACATTGACCCTGACTCCTCCCTGCCTGTGCCTGCTCCTTGTTTAAGAAACTTCTGTTGACTATTAGTTTAACTTCTCCATGAACCATACATGGCAGAGCTAGGCACATCTCCTGGTATATTTCCTCACCCAAATGGAATGTGAAAAATGGGACCAGGGGCTGTTCACAACTTCCTTTTCACAGTCCACACTTGAGAAGACCCCAAAGTCACCTTCTTCCTTGGTTAGGTTTTTATTAACACATAAATTAACAATCATAAAACAAAGTTCAGCTCAAGTCTTCCGCTGACTTGATTAATCCTGGGGTTTCCACCTCAGGATTGCTTAGCCTACGCTCTGCTGCTTCTCTCTCTGGAGAGAGACCTTTCTTATATATGGCCAGGATAAATAGCCACCTACTTCAGTGAGTCAGCATAAATTCTTTAACATTCCCCAAGTAAGATCTGGGCCTGCTAGTAGGGTGTTTCAGGCAAATGCCACCACCCTGTTCTAGATGGTCACACGCTGCATCTTGCGCCTTACTCACTTGGGCAACCTACTAGAATTCTGTAAGCATTATTTGAACTGACCCTGACTAAAGCAAGTGTTTTTCAATAGAGTGAAACAATTTTTCCTATCTCAGGACTCTAAAATGCCAACCAGATTGTACTTGACTTCAGCACGGTAAAAGATGGACAGGCAGAAAACATTAGTTTATGGAAGACTGGTAGGAACTCTGAAGAACTTAGAAATATGTTGTCCCCTTCTCAAAATAGCCGACCTTTTATTGAATTGTGCTGGCATTCTCGGGCACTAATGCACCTAATGAGAGCATATTTGCCATTATACCTGACATCTGGGCTAGGAACAAAACTAGAATGTCAGCAGATACAGTAAAGGTTATGATAATGGCTCCAGCCACTCTGCCTGATAACTGCAGCGTGTGTTCTTTAGACTGCTGTTAGGTAAAACAAGCAAGTCCTTTTTTTTTTTTTAAAAAAGGAAACACTACATTAAAGCATTTACAAGGTACAGGAAAAAGCTGAATGTGTTTTATGTTTAGAAACACAACTGGAATAGCCTTATTGAGTAGTGTTTGAGCAGTTGATGACAAGGTTCAGAGGTGATCCAAATGTGAGAATTTAACAATTAATTACTCTACTCACTTCTCTTTTTGTACCATTGAAAAGCAATAGTCACTAGGAACAGCAATACTAGTATTTGGCATTTCACTTCTTCAAAGTGTTGTACAGACAAAAAACAAATATGAATTTGTTCAAATTCAGAGTTACATCAAGCTCTTAACTCTATTGAGACAAATCCTTGTCCATGTACAACTGATGTCAGTTCCAGGGCCACTAAGACATTATCCAGGCTCTGGGCCTCACACAGCAACCACGACCATGTCAAATTAGATCCAGCTGCCAACCCAGCTGCTGTTTTCAAAACTAATATGCCTTTGTTCTGCCCTGGATCAGAAGTATGTAATGCATTATGGGCTTGGTCTGCCTCTAATTCAGGAAATGTGTCTTAATGTCTCACCTGTTCCAGTAGACACGGTCAATTTCCTGAGGCCTTGCTATAGATTAGGAATGCCAACAAATCTGTATTGAGTCATTACTAGGGAGATGGAGTAAAAAACAAACAAACCATAAGTAATGGGCATAGAAAGAAAATAGGAATAGCCTGTGGATGAGAAAAGGGATATCAAGCAATCAGGGCTGGCTCCAGACCCCAGCGCGCCAAGCACGCGCTTGGGGCGGCGTCCCGAGGGAGGGCGGCAGGTGGCTCCGGTCGACCTCTTGCAGACATGCCTGCAGACGGTCCGCTGGTCCCGCGGCTATTGGAGACCTCCCGCAGACATGCCTGCGGGAGGTCCACCGGAGCCGCGGGAACAGCGGACCCTCCGCAGGCATGTCTGCGGGAGGTTCACCGCAGTCGCGGGACCGGCGACCGCCAGAGCGCCCCCCGTGGCGTGCTGCCGTGCTTGGGGCAGCGGAAATCCTAGAGCCATCCCTGCAAGCAATGAGGAAGGAGGATCAGAGTTTAGAGTGAGAGAGTGAAAGGGGGAATAAGTTGAGAGGGAAAAGATAGGAAAAAGAGAGGTGAAAGCTCACAAAAGATGTAGGTAAACCTGAATTTGAGGACTAAACCAAATAGCAGAATCTCATGCAATCCAGGCATCATCATTTTTGGATCAGTATTCCTAGAGACATAGAGTTTAAAGCCAGAAGGGACCACTGGATCCTCTAGCCTGACCTATGTATCTCAGGCAGCACCCACACACCAAACCCAGCAGTGGAAATGAGACCCTGAGGAGGCTAGATTGTTGTGTGCTTCTGGCAGAGACTAGGCAGGACTGAGGTGCACCAGTGCTTGAGGCCCCTGCC
This sequence comes from Mauremys reevesii, assembly GCF_016161935.1. Taxonomy (NCBI): domain Eukaryota; kingdom Metazoa; phylum Chordata; order Testudines; family Geoemydidae; genus Mauremys; species Mauremys reevesii. The sequence goes on from NC_052630.1 coordinate 61,911,325, forward strand.
ATGGCAGGGAAATGATTAAATGAGCTATACCCAGATAATCCTGGCAAGTGACCCTCACCCACATGCTGCAGAGCAAGGCAAACCCCACCCCCAAGATCACTGCTAGTCTGATGCAGGGAAAATTCCTTCCTGATCCCATGTACTGGGATCAATTAGATCCTGAGAATGTGAGCAAGAACTAGCCAGCCAACCTCTGGAGAGGGAGAATGCTCAGAGCCCCAGGGCCACTCTGCCCAATATCCTATTTCTTGCCATGGCTCTCTCTGATGCTTCAGAGGAAGGAGGTTAAAAAACCCTTCCAGAATACACTGGGGTGGGAGGAAAGCCCTTCCTGATCCCCCCTGGTAACCAGCTGAAACCATGAAGCATGCATGATCTTTAGGAACATAAGACATAAACCAGAGGTGAGCCCCAGGGTTGTCGAGCCCTGCCCCCACCATTACACAATGTAGCCAGGCATACATCACACCTCAATCATACAATCACACTCATCAATTTTTCCAGCATACACTTAATACTAAATAAGTTGGTTGCCCCAACAGCTCCTATTGGGAGGCTGTTCCAGAACCTCATCCCTCTGATGGTTAGAAACCTTCTTCTAATTTCCAGCCTGAATTTCTTCATGATCAGTTTACGTCCATTTGTTCTTGTGCCAGCATTGTCCTTTATCTTAAATAGCTCTTCACCCTCCCTTGTATTTACCCTCCCACCATCAAGCATTTATAGAGAGCAATCATATACCCTTTCAGCCTTCTTTTTGAGAGACTAAACAAGTCAGGTTCTTCTAGTCTCCTTTCATAAGATAAGCCCTCCATTCCTCTGATCACCCTACTAGTTCTTCTTGTCTCCTGTTCTAATGTAAATTAATCTTTCTGGAGCATGAGTGACCAGAATTTGTATGCAGTATTCCAAGTGCGGTCTTACCAGTGCCTTGTACAATGGCATTAATACTTTTCTATTTCTACTGGAAATACCTTGCCTAATGCATTCTAGGATAGCATTTGCCTTTTTTCACAGCCGCATCACACTGGTGGCTCATAGGCATCCTGTTATATTCTCACACAGACAGGTCTCTTTCCTCCTCTGTTGCTTACAGTGGATGAGGTAGAAATTTTTATTATTAGATCCTAAGTGACCTTGCACTTCATGCTTTGAATTTTGATGCCTCCCAACTTTGCATCATAGCTAATTCATTAGCACACTCCTACTTTTTGTGCCAAGGTCATTAATAAAAAGATTGTGTAAGATTGGTCCCAAGACTAATCCTTGAAGAACTCCACTAGTAACCTCTCTCCAGTCTGATAATTCACCTTTCAGCACAACCCATTGCCTTCTCCACATTAGCCAATTCTGTGTTCATCTTACAGTGCTTGTACTGATCCCCATCTTTTTAGTCTTTCCTCATATGAAAGCTGTTCCATATATTCTTGATGATCTTTGTTGTTCTTCCCTGAACATTTTCCAGTTCCATTATATCGTTTTGAGATGGTGTAACCAGAACGGGACACACTACTCAAAGTGTGGGCACACCATGGATTTATATCAATTTAACAGATTTCACAGATCAAAGTACTGATATTTGTTTTCTTTGTTAGCAGCCATTTTTCATCTTAGCAGAACTCGTACAAGGATGTGTTGAAGTGAGTCAGTGACCAAAGTTTTGAAAAATAGAGAAGATTGAAATCAGAGTGGTGATCAAGAACCTCCATAAGGAGGGTTTGACACCCCAGGAAATCCATAAGGACATAGTGGCAACATTGGGAGATGAGGCTTCTTCATATGCTACAGTAAAAAAAAAAACTTGGCTGCTGAATTTAAACAAAGAAGAATCAGCACTGAGGATGGAGCCAAAGTCAAGATTTTCCAAAGAGGCCACCACACAAAAAAAATTTGATGCAGTTTACAAGATGGTGATGAATGAGAGAAGACCAACAGTCAGACATACAGATGAAACGATGGGCATCAACAATGGGTCACTGCACATCATTTTCAGTGAAGACTTGGGCCTGAGAAGGTGGGTGCCCAGAAAGTTAAGTGCTGATCAGACGAGAGAGCAACTTGAAGTTTCCAGGGAACTTTGGCTGGGGGGGGAGGGGAGGTTTCAAGCAACCCCCCAAAAAATCCATGAGCAGAATTTTGACTCAAGATGATACATGAGTTCACTACTTTGATCCTGAGACCAAACAGCAGAGAATGCACTGGAAGCACACACAGTCTCCACCTCCCAAGAAATCGAAGAAGATGGCATGAGTTGTAAGGACGTGGCCAGTTTTTGTCACAAGAAAGGAATGGGTAATCATGACTCCCTATGTCTCAAGAGGTGAGACCATCAATAGGGGGCACTATGCCAATGAACTGCTTCACTTGTGAGAAGCCATAAAGAACAAGTGCTCAACTCAGCTTTTACAGGAGCGCTGCTTCTCCAGGACAATGCTTCACCTCACACATCTGAGGTTACATTGACCACAGCAACCAAATGTGGCTTTCAACTGCTTCCCATATAGCCTATCCACCAGATTTGGCTCCCTTCGGACTTCTACCTGTTCTCCAAGTTGAAGGAAGATCTGCGTGGGAAGAGTTTCAAGGGTGATAATAAGGGGATTACAGTAGTAGTTTCTGGACATGCAGGAGAAGAACTTCTACAAGATGGGCATAACCAAACTGCTGCTGTGCTACCACGTGCACTGATGTCAAGGACCACTGGTGTCAAGGGGGATGATATTGGAAAAACAACAAACAATTGAATGCCAATTATGTTTTTTTGATTTGTCAAGCTAAGAACTTTCTGATCGCCCCTCACGTTGCCCTGACTCCTTGCATTCATGTACAAGCATTTCAGTTGTTTCCCTCAGACCTCACCCAGTTTCCTAGCTTGTGGTATTCCATTATACCTTACTACATCTTCATCTAGCTGATTTTCTGTGTATTGGAGATTTCACAAGTCTCTCCAATCTTCTCCCCTCATGTCATAATTTAAAGCCTTTCTTATCAATAGCTCTAGCCTTGATCACAAAAAATTAATACTGAGTTCATGAGTTGAGAAGAGTCTTCTTTCTTTAGATGCCATCCAATACCTGATCATCCCAAACCTTCCTGCTAGCACCAATCTTGAACCATCTGTTGATCTTCATTATGTTGTCACACCTGTGTCTGCCTTCTCTAGGAAGTGGAAGTATTCCACAGAGAATCACCTGAGCTTCCACTTCTTTTCGTATCTTACCCAGCCAGGGAGAGAGGTGCTTGATTTATTCCCCTGGAAATCTAGAAGTGTCATTTGTCCCACCATGCAGCATAATCGGTGGATTTCTCCCTCACTCACATCAGGATCCAATTCTGCTTCATGTCCACATCTCATATGCTTGCTCCTGGCAGAGAGCACACACTTCTGTTTTCTGGATCTGGTCTGCTCTGTCAGGCCTGTTGATTCTTCTGAGTATGGAAGCCTGAATCACATAGACCAGTGTCTTCCTGGTATTGGTATGAATCTGCTTTATGTTCCCTCACTCTCACTCACACACACAGTCCCCTGTATATCATCCCCACTTTTCCTTAAACTCCAATCCCAGGCTATCTCCATCATCTCTCCTTTCTTCTTTAGTTCAGGAACTGGCCTCCTTTTTTTTTCTTCCTCACAATCCCATCTTCTGTCTGTTTCTCCTCCTCATTCCCCTGTGCAGCAAATCTTTTACTCAATTTGATTTCACCACCACTAGCTGGTCTCTTCCTCTGCATTGTCCTCATGATCACATTCTTCCATCACCATCCTCTTCTGGCAGTCCTCCCTCTAGGACTTTTTGTTTGACAGGTGTTTGCAAATCTTGAGTTGCCTGTACCACCACCTCTCTTTGGTATTACACCTTCAAATCATCATCTGGATTCCATCATTGTCTCCAGCTGCATTTCTAATCCTTGAATCTACTCTGCCATGAGCTCTATCAGATGACACTTCATGCATAAATGACTTCCAGCAGATACCCCTTCAATGATGATGTCCATCCTAAGCTTCTGCATCTGACCATCTTCTTTCTCTCCTCTCCTCTCCTCCTTGGGTCACTTCTATTGCTGCCTCAGTAGCCATCATTGTCTTCTCTTTCTAGACACTAATTAAACTCCCAAAGAAATTCTGCTGTTAGCTGCCAGCTGTTTGTTGCACAGTGCATGCTAAGGACTGGCTTTTACATCTATCCAAACTAGGTCAGCACTTCGCCCCTCATTAAGGATTAACAGCAAGTACTGAATCAAATCACATACTTGGAACAAATAATTCCAGAACAGAACACAAAATCACCACTCTTTTCTCAGGCCAAACTCCCACAGAAACTCTGCTGTTAGCTGTTCACTGGAAATATGGCAAAAAGGTACCATCACCTACTACAGGTAGCTAAAGTCTCAAACAGCAAAATATCAACCCAAATCTTTGAAAAGGCATAGAACAGTTTTAGGATCCTGTTTGTGCCATGTATTAAAAAAAGAAAAGAAAAAGGTATAATGGCAAATGTTCTCATTAGGTTCATTTGTAGTCCTCACTGCATTCTGCATTCCAGAAGCCATCAGAACCCTTCAAGAGCAACAACATATGTAGCAAGTCCCTATATGATTGTATGTTGCATATAGTTAATAAACCCATTTAGACCCTGATATGCCCATGTGGTTCCTTCATGTTACATAAGTGTACAAAGAGTAAAGGACGTAACAATAATCCTATGGCTACAGTGAATACTTTTTTTTTTTGTTTTGTTCTCTATTCACCCACAAAGTGACATTATTCTTGCATGGCTGCATAATGATCTCTAGTTTGTGCTTAGGAATGGTCCCTGGTTCTGCCTTCATTGTGTGAGCACATTATGCAAAGGAGACCCCTCCTGGTTGACATGATCACTTATCAATGAAGGTTCAAAGCCCATCTTAGCTCTTTGGAAGAGTGGCATAGGGGAATGTGCCTTAGTTGTACTTCACATGCTAGGAGCGGAGTTGGGTCCAAAATGATTTCTGCAGGTCTATTTTGCAAAGTTTGTAATACAATGTCAATGACGTGGTCTGAGCACTTCAACTCCCAACTCAAAAAACTCTCCTCTGGAGCTTCTGAAATGCATCCAAGCCTGATCAATATTTTCGGAGATGTTTATGAAACAAAAAAGTATTAACATTGGTTGGGAGACAGGTCAATATATCCATCATATCAGGACAGGAGCTCACAGAATTCCACTCCAGAATAGGTATCTCCTTGTTTTGGGCATTACTTTTACCAGAAAATCTAAGAAAATAAATTTGAGCTGCAAAAATCATTCCTGTTTTTAAAATAAAAAGCTAGGTTCATTGTAAATAATTCTATTGCTTTACAAGGGCTCCTGCTTTTCTTCCTAGTGTGCTTTCTAGTGTGCTACATTAGTTACCTTTTGGTTCCAATAATAAAAGTTGATTGATTAATTAGTGCAAATATATGATAATCATCACCAGAAGAAATAAAACATAAAACACAACGGGTTTATAACTAATCAATAATTATGTACTCTGTTCTAGCTTCACTATGCAGGGCATGTCTAAATGGCATCATTATCATGAAAATCAAATTATACCACAGCTGTGTTAATTATGGAGACAGATTAAAGCTTCAGACCTGTTCATTTTAGTTCCTATTTAAGTCATGCTTTTGTGCCTATTTCTTAGAAACAGAAAAATAAAACCCTCTTTTTGAGTTTCAGTTACAAAAAATTTCCTTTTATAGTAGCTTCTTCAAGGTCTTTCACAGGTGTCTGAAACAAGCTCTGCATTCCTTGACTGTATTACTGTGAAGCATGGAAGATTAAACACAGACTTTAATGATATATATCCCTGCATTTGGATTTAATCTGTGCCTGAAGATATTTTGACCTAAATTACAAAATATATTGCAGTTTCACGAGAGGCAGCTGCAACCAGTTCATTCTGAACTATGCAAATTTGACCATATAATATGGAATGGGTAACATTATTTATGACCCATTCAATCACAAATTCTTGATTTGGACTGAAAAGAAGACTACAGATTTGTATTTTTGTTTTACTCCACTGTTTCTTCTTCCCCCTTCCTCTCCACCTCAGGCAGTGACAGAGAGGAGTGTCTAGTCCCACAAATCTGCTGAATTAAAATACCACTAGGATTCAATGTCTAAACTAGATTCTTTTGGGCATATACTTGTATTTGTAAGTAAAGCTAAAGATGGGTTCTGACCAAATCTGTAGATATGAACATTCCCAAAATATGGAAATGTTTGAAATCCAAGCCTTGTTCTGGACCTGAATTTTACAAATGGTCCCTAATTTTATAATAGGCTGGCTGAGCCAAAACACTATGGGCAGCTCTACACTACCACTTAAGTTGATCTAACTTCCATCACTCAGTGGTATGAAAAGATTCCTACCCCTGGCACCGATGCTATGTTGGCGAGAGAGCGTCTCCCACCAACACAGCTTCCACTTTTCACCAAGGTGGAGTAATTATGCTGACAGGAGAGTACTCTTCTGTCGGCATAGCATGTCTTCACCAGACGCGCTACAGAAACACTTCTGCATTGGTGCAGCTGTGCTGATGTAGCACTGTAGTGTAGAATTGCCCTAAAATATAAAACTCAGAATACCTTAACAAACACCTTTTAATCTCTTCTCTTAGCATCAGCAATCTGTGGTGGTTTCCGTGTAGTTGATTATACTATCCTTCAAGATGAAATGCACAGACAAGAAAGGGCACTATTCATTTGTCAACTGATCATCAACAAATATATTAAGCATGATATTTCAAAGAAATAACTTTAAATAGTCTTTTTCTCTGCCTCTGGGAAACAATTGTTTGACTAATAATACAGTCAGAAGATTTTATTTGTTCAGTGGAGCCTAATGTTAACTGTTGAAAACAGTTTCCAATTTCTGTGACAATAAACCATTTGTTTAGATCATTAATGCTGAAAAGAATCAATAACATGAGCAAACTAGCTACCATCTTGCCAAAAAATGCTTGCCTTTAGAAGTAATATTTTCAAACTGCTTTAAAAATGGCTGTTAAGGCTATTATTCTTTATCTAATAAGTGACTTTTTGGAGACTCTTAATGAGTAAGACCATTGCACTGTTCAATACCTACTTGTAGACCATGCTGTTTCAGACCAGAATTGAAATTTATCAAGGCCAGTCTTGTTGGCAAAATCATTAGGAAGCAATGCATTATTAAAGAGCTTTCCAGCCACACAGGGTAGGGAATTGCTATTGATAACAAATGTTATTAATGTTTTGCAACAAAACAGACATACTGAAAAAAGTAATGGTTCTAATGTTTTCAAGTGGCATAAAAGCTGGGCAAGAAAAGAACTTAAACGTGTAGGGCCAAATTATCTGCTCTCCATTGGCTTCAAAGGCTTTCAGAGAATTTGGCCCTTTCTTTGGGTGTACACTTTGTACCATAATTAGCATTTGCACAACCTGGGCCAGATCCTGGTTCCACTGAAGTAAGATAAAATGTTGACATAAATGGAAGTATGACTGGGACCTCTTTTAGTTAAATAATTGTACAAAGTGTACTGTAGTCTGGCATCTGCTAGAGCACCAGAGAAGGGCAGAGTATTGAATTTCCTTCCAGTAAAAGTTTGTATTGTTAAAAGTTTTTTTTATTTCATTTAAAAGTGGTTAAATTATTGTATTATGCAGAGGTGCAAGTATTGAGAGTGGGGATAGCTGGATAAGCAGAGGACCTCAGACTCCAGGACTGTCAAGCTGGCAGAATTCCTCTGGGTGACATCCACTCACTCCTTGGACAGCATCAGAGCAGTGAGTGCTGTCTTGGGTTTTATGATCAGCCTCTCCATCTGGTTATCTCTTTTTAAACCCTTGAGTCCACTTTTGTTCCTGTTTTTTTTCTTTCTCCCACACAATCAGTTGTTTTCTGAGCTCAGTAGCTCCTTCTGTTCTGTTCTATTCAGGTTCTTATACTACACTCATCACCATATATTTGAGCATCTTCCAGTAGTGTGTTATGGAATATCACTAATATCTGTTACGTGTTTATTCCCTCATCCTCTCCCCAGGAAGTGAAGTGTGTGCAGGGCAGTGTTTTGTTTTGGAATTTTTCAAGACATTTGTACATTGCAATATGTTTGTGAAAGAAGGCAAGGTCACCAAAATGCACCTTACACTTGGAGCAAAAGGTGGTGAGGTTTCGGATAGTCCTTATGACCTGTGGGAATTTATTTAACAATTTTAAGCTGGTCCCCAAGAAAACTCTGGCCCCTCTGGATCCCTTGTTTTATACATTTGACCCAGACCACCATTCCTTTTGTGTATGTGTGCGTCTTCCCTCACTTCACTTGATTTTGAGGCTCTGTGGCTCTTCCTTTGTTTGAGGGCATTGGCCTTTTGTCCCTGGTGAGATTAGGTCCACCCTTCATGGAATCCAAATAGGCTTCCAGAGTTCAACTACACAGTGTCCACTAACTCCTTGGATTCCTTCTTGGAGCATAGTCTGGGGTTCTCTGCTTCGGGTTTCTTTCTGAATCTCTCATTTTGACTCTGTGATCTGTACCCCCACCCTTTTGTTATTATTCTTTGCCTCCTGCAATCAGTTATGTTCTTTGGCCTATCCCTCATCTGAGGAGGCAGGCCTTTCATTGCTTTGGTGGGCTCTGCCTTTCAATCTCTGGATTTAAATAGGCTGGTACCTTTCATGAGCCTAACAAAGTTAAATTCATTTTTTTTTTAATTTTTGTGTTTTGTAATAATAAAGGAATGAAGATAGCACCTAATAGAAAACATAAGTACATTAAAATACTCTTGAAATTTATTGCTAGCTTAGTCAATTTAAATAATGTTACTTAATTTAAGAAATAAATCATGTGAAGAAAGGAAAAAAAACCTCTTGCTACCCTAGTAATTAATTATGCTTAAGTAATGGAGGTAATTTCAGCATAGAATTACTTATATTAGTAAACTGTCATGTAATTCATTACACATAACTGTTTGATATAATTGAATTAGCAATATCTTACTGAAAGCAAATAAATGTTTTGGGGTTTGAACAATTTTTGATAGAAGAATTGAGGATAGTGGCAGACAAGAGAAGAGAACTATGAGATTCCACCAGTTTAGGGCTTGGTTCTGCAAGATGCACTGCACAGCCAGATGCCGAAGGTGCTGTGTGTGAACATAAGGGCCTGCCTTAATAGAACTCCTAGATTTAAGGCTAGAAGGGATCAATTTCTTAATCTCATCCGACTTGCATAGCATGCTGTGTCATTCTGGGGTCTGCCCAAGCCAGTAAGGAGTTTGTTCACCATCTGCCTTGCAACCCCAAGTGTCTTATAGCTGTACAGGTTTGGTCCAGAGCTCTGACCCTAACAATCTGACAGCAGCCTACAAACCTCACCCTGGTGTTGCCCAACTTGGTTGCTCCTTGCAGGCTGACCTTAGTACCCTTCCATCACTCAAATTCACTCCAAAATCATCCTACTGCAGGGGCCAGTCCCTCTCGCGGCACTCTCACAGAGAAAGTGTTAAATTTTCTTCCTTTATGAAGACAATAAAACACTCCATTGTGTTAGCTTTCTAGACGTACACACTTTACTGAACTTACACAGTCCTGATGATTTATAATGAAAGCCAAACAAGTTCATTAACAAAAGAGCATGAATTAGGTCATACCAAGTAAAGGAAATAAAGGTAGAGATAGTTACAAGCAAATAAAAGTGAAAACACTCATCCAAAAGTCTAAAACTTAATCTAGCAAGATATGGTCTTTGTTCAAGATGGTTTCTTTGTCTCCTTTCAAGCTTTTGCTGGCCAGGACCCATCACAGATATCAAATGGCTTGTTTTGTCTTCTAAGGTGAAGGATAAAGATGGAATCGCTCTCTCTCCCTTTTATTCCCAAAGGGATGTCTTTTAACTTACAAATCAGGAAGACATCCTGGGGATTCTCAGGCTCTTGTCTCTCTCTGGAGTGCAGGATCCAGGTTAATTCTCTGTCTCTTGAGTTGAGGATCAGGATAATCCCTACTGGTTTAGTCTGATGGCTTTGTTTACCTCAATTTACATATTAGGAGTAAGCCCCCATTCTTTTGTCTCGGGTAGGCCTGTTTATCACTTTTTGTACATGTGCCACAGGATTTCACCCAGTGATTTCTGTAGGATTAGGGCCTTAGAATGCAGTCAAATGTGGCAGCCATTTTGAACATCAATGCACCTCCTCTATCAGACATGCATGTTGGTGCAAAGATCAGTGTGTTAAGGTACAATGACAAAAACAAAACACACACACACACACACACACACGTATGAGGACGAGGCTAATAGTACTTGTCTTGGAGAAAATGGGCTGGGCAGGCTAAGGAGCACCGTGCCAGGAGAGCAGCACAGTGAGATATACACGCTTTATTAAACACTTATTTTTCATACTTTAAATGAAGCAATAAGTCTAGTTATTTGTAGTTAATTTATTTGAAATTAGAGATGTAAACATAACAGTGAATGTATTTACTTTAAATGCTTGTCTAATTTATTGCAAAGCAAAAACAAATTTACTTACAGAGAAGTGACAAATTCCACACTTAAATTAAGTAATTCAATTATCCTAATTAGTAATAGTTTTACTTAACACTTATGAGATGGCAGAGCTAAATAAAACTACTTAATGGTGGTTGAAGCAGACAAATGTAGAACCAGAGATATTGTAGTTCTCCAAATTTTGGGCTGGTCTGGCACCATCAATGTTAGAGATGAGCTGGGTTTGAATGACCTGCTCATTATGACTCCCTGCTGATAACACTCCTGTCACCCTCATTTGTGTGTTTTAATTTTATGTGATTAGGCTGGAATTTTCAAAGGAACTTAAGGGAATTAGGTGATCTGCTCCCATTGAAATGAGAGTCTAACTCCCTTAGGTGACTCTGAAAATCTCAGCCTTAATACATGTGAAAGGTTCTGGGACACTGAAGCAGGAGAGTAGAAAGACAGCAACAGTGCAGGGGTTCTTCAATCCTAAACTGGGGCAACCATTTCTGAGAGAGAGCAGTGAGGTCAGTTTCCATGGACTTTCAGCCCTTGATGCTTCTCCTGAGACTTCCAATGAAATACGGACAGCTGTTCACTGAGAACTGGACCGAGACCAACAAGTTTGTTCACATAAGCCACCAAACAGCCATCACATGGTACTTTTTGTTCACCACTGACCTGAGTTGGATTTGAACCAATTATCAAGAGTTTAAAGTTTAACTGATTTTATGTATATTTATCTTCATGCATACAATGCACTTATTCTCTGACTTCAGGTGTACAAGGAGAGGCATGTGGGCAGATTCCTTTTCAGGACTGGATCTTAAGTGACTAGAAACAGAAAACAGCAAAACTGACTGTACCACAAAGTGCACAAACAAACAAACTGAGTAAATATAAATTTTTTTTAAATCTCTTTCATTTAAAGTATTTTGGTGTTACTAATAACAGTATAGGTACAGTTTTACCCCAAATGTGCTTTTTGAGTTGACAATAACCTTTTGAGAGTGTTTGTTTTTTGGGGAAACCCACTGCATGTTTTCCTGTATTGTCCTTCAGGTCTGACTCTCTTGCTCTTTTTTGCTTAAAGTGCCATATGGGGGCTTAATCCATTCTCCTTTCTGTATGTGACACCTCTAGGAGAAAAAAATTCCCCCTAAAAGTGCTGACTTTCATCCTGTATTTATCACAATCTCTCTTGGCCCCAATCTTTCCCTCTTTTGAGTGTGCTTTCTGGTGAGATTCTTCTTGCAGCATGTGTTCTGAATGACATAATTAGTCATGGAGTGATCTCTTCTGAACTTGATGCTTCATTTCAGCGACATAGTTAAGAGTTCATGCTTGCACAAATGTACATGTCCTGCTGGCTCACAGACTGAAATTTCCACATTCCCCTCAGAGCAAACCCAACAGATGCGTTAATGCTCTGTATGAATGATAAGCTAGTCTGCTGGTTAGCATAAAGCTTGTGGGCCAAATCCACAGTTGTCAAGAGAATCCATATTATATTCATTGTTTTGACCAACAAGAGAAGTCAATGGAATGATGCCATTTTACTCCAGATAAAAATCTGGCCCTGTGAGCATTGAGGGGACTTTGAGTAAGTCTTTGCTGCCCTGACATATTTTCGTACTCCTTAAGTAGGTCCCATTGAAGACTATGGTGTTACTTGCAGAGTTTGTTTTTTTTAAAATAATATTAAAGGAGCATATTCTGATACCTTACTCATATTGGTTAGAACCTAACAGACTGTTGCTACATAGAATCAGAGTAGATTGCTCATTTCTTCATTTTATTTTTCAGGGCCTGAATAGACCTGTTGGTTGATCTGAGATTTTAGAGAGATACTCAGTACTACAATCACACCTTAAAGGTCTGATCCAAACCACATTCAAGTCAATGGAAAGACTCTCATTCATTTGAATGGGCTTCTGGTTGAGCCCATGTAACCTCTCATAGTTTGAACTCCCTTAAGGTGTGCATATCTCCCTATAATCATGTCTTTTGGAATGTGGTGTTCTAGTTATGCTGCTTATCAATGACATTTTAATGGGAATATTGGTGGCGGAGTGGATTATAGAACTAGCCTTTCATCTCGGGAGAGCTGGGTTAAATCTTATGTACAAAGAACAGGAGTACTTGTGGCACCTTAGAGACTAACACATTTATTTCAGCATGAGCTTTCGTGAGCTACAGCTCTTCCGAAGAAGTGGGCTGTAGCTCACGAAAGTTCATGCTGAAATAAATTTGTTAGTCTCTAAGGTGCCACAAGTACTCCTGTTCTTTTTGCGGTTACAGACTAACACGGCTGCTACTCTGAAACCTATCCTATGTACAGTTCATTGATTTTATGCAATCTTTTATAAAAGGGCTAACAATCATACATGTTGTTTGCACCATGAAGCTGCCACCTTGGATTGCTTTCATGAGAAAAAGGAGTCTCTATAGCACCAGTAGGAGCCAGGAAATTAAAATGAAGCTTATAAAGTTTATTATAAAGCCACTGAGACTCTACCATCCCAGGGTGGGCTGGTGTTTGGGGGTTTTACAAGAAACTGCAAATTTAATTTTTCTTCTTGTGGTGTTGGTAAGGTAACAGGGAAAGTTCCAGAACAATCACGAACTTTCTGTAAACAATTAAGGCAGACAGGCTGATTAGAACACCTGCAGCCAATCAAGGCAGGCTAATCAGGGCACCTGGGTTTAAAAAAAGAGATCACTTCAGTTTGTGGTGCGCATGTGAGGAGCTGGGAGCAAGAGGTGCAAGGAGCTGAGGGTGAGAGGGCATGCTGCTGGAGGACTGAGGAGTACAAGCGTTATCAGATACCAGGAGGAAGGTCCTGTGGTGAGGATAAAGAAGGTGTTTGGAGGAGGCCATGGGGAAGTAGCCAGGGAGTTGTAGCTGTCATGCAGCTGTTACAGGAGGCACTATAGACAGCTGCAGTCCACAGGGCTCTGGGCTGGACCAGGAGTAGAGGGCGGGCCTGGGTTCCCCCCAAACCTCCCAACTCCTGATCAGACACAGAAGGAGTTGACCCAGACTGTGGGTTCCACCAGAGGGGAAGATCTCTGAGGTGAGCAAATCTGCCAATAAGCACAGGACCCACCAAGGTAGAGGAGGAACTTTGTGACAATATGAACAGATTTTCTTTAGCAGCCCCATGATCTATCTCAAGAAACAGAGAGGGGGAAATAAGGATGAAAGAAAATTGCTACAGAAGGGAAGGGAGACAGTCGCTATAAATGTAGCATAAACTTTCTTCACTTCTTGTCACTTGGGCTTGATGATGATGAACTGACAGAGCCCAAAGCCTGTCGAGGTGGAAAATTCATTGCTGCACATTTTTCCTGCCTCATTACAAAACACAGATAAGAATTCATTCAGAGAAAAAATATTTTTTTGTTAAAGTTGCATTTACTAGAAACTTTAGGAATACAGCATGCTCATATTTCTATAGGTCAGCTGTTCTTTATTCAGCATAGATTTTGTTTCCTCCTCATGTAATAGTTAACACCCAAGCCTTTGTACAAAGGTTTATTAGATTTCATTGATTTGGGGAGAGTTTTTGGAGGTCTGTACGCTTATAGGCAGAAACCCCTAATTTAGAAAGAGAGGTATCTTTGGGATATTTACACATTTCATTCAATAATGCTATAATTTATCTCATTTCCTGAACTCAGAAAGGAGCCTCAGAGAGTTTCTTGACAGGAACCGCATAGATATTCTTTTTATAACCACCTTCCCAATTTGTATAGTATATCACTTCACCAAGAGATGTCAAAACATGCTACAGGAACTGAACAATAATCAATCTTGGTTATAGGTTCTGTAGTGTAAGGCTAAAGATTGAAAACAAAAGGAATCCAGTTGAGGCTGCAATTTTGGTTACTAATTTCTTACTCTAATATGTTTAAAAATCATTAGAGTTACACAAGTTGCATGTCATATTTGACATAGTAGACTATTTGGGATTAAACCAAGCCAAGCATACAGTAACACTGTATGTTCTGAGTAAGTAGGATTCATTCTACCACAAGTACATGATGATCTTGCCCCGTATAAATCAGATTTCTGTCTTCGTATCATTTAGCCCTGATTCTCTCCAGACCTTTAGTTTTACTTTGGCTATTTGTGTTGGGTACAGCATGGTGTGATTTGTTTTTCTTTATCAGGGAGTCAGTTTTGATTTTCTTTGAAGTATGGCTGATGTCACTTACCCCACTTTAGAACAAAACAAAATAAAAAACATCCCACACACTAATGCATAAAAAAGCAACAAATTCTCTAGTATTCTCTGGGTAGGGAAGAGAGCTCCAGAGAGCTGGTGCTAAATGTCTCAAGAAAAGACCACCCCGTGTAGCCTGCTTAGTGCTTGCACATTAGAGGTGAAATCCTGGTCCTATTGAAATTAATAGCAAAATGGCTATTGACTTCAGTGGGGCCAGGATTTCACTTTAGAACAGCATCAGCTAAATTAGGCTGGTGCTTAGTGGCTTTTAAGGAACTGCCTGATTAGAGAGAGACAGCTCAGATCATGAGTACAAATGGAATTAAAGGTCAAGGTCAACACCGTGAATATAATATGGATTCACACTGGCAGACCAGTGTAACTGAGGCAGAACCAGAGTTACTTTGCTTGTCTGGCACAAGTCAGAATCCTTACAGCAGCACTTTATATTAGCTGTAGTGTGTTAATTGTGCAGTCAAGGAGATTATCTTTAACCAGTTTAAGTGGGAATGCAATAAATGTGTGAATAAAGACAGATGCATCCGTAAGAGGGAATGAAGGGGACATACTCTGGCATTGTGACTAAAGCTGTGAGGTATATAGGCAGCTCTAGTCAGAGGGGAGACATGAGATTCAAATATCAGAACAGAGTTAGGCAGGACTCCTGAGGGGCTTGTTATGGAGAGGAATATATAACAAAGCTACTGAAAGACAGTGAAAGATGTGGGTGCTGGAGGCTGGTGTCTAGACAGCACAGACAAAACAGTTCTGTTATGGCTGAATGAAATTACTGGACGTACATTCTTATCTCCAATCGGGTATAAGGGCTATTAGCACTAATTTTAAAATAAATCTTTCTGGTATTAAAATAGCATAGAAATTCAAGACCTTGATGATAGATCAAATTAACCAGTGGGAGTGTCTATAGATCAAATGTGATCTGAGGACACAGACATCCAGAACAAGAGATCCAGAGATGCTAATGGCAACCACTTGTGCCTGTCACAATCTAGGACATGAGTGGTCAGGCCTTGTGGTTGGAGCAGAGGTAGTACAGGAGCAAGCCAGAGAATAAGGGAGGATCTGCAAGGCTAGGAGCAGGGTTGGCACAGGAGAAATAACCACTGTTGGCATGTGCATTGAGCAGCCAAGGATCGGTTGTTGCTGTTGGGCGTAAGAGCAGGTTTGCTGACCTACTCAGCCAATCAGGTGGTATGGTAAGTCACAGCTATGGCTCAACTGTGTTCATAGACTGCCTGAAGACTGGGCAGACACAGCTGCAAGTCCTTCTTCATGACAGTGCTAAACTCACAATGAACAGTTAATTGTTGATATATAAAACAACTACGGTACAGAGGATGAAAAGTGCATCCCATAATTGTCATTTAAAAAGATAACTTGGTGCAAAATTTTCGGCTTTTTCAGTATAGGGTACAAAATGTGTGGCTCCGTCTCCTGCTCTGCTTTGAAATCCCAGCTGTGTGCTTGTGTCATCCTGACTCCTGCTTTTTCAAATCTTACTCGAATCCTTCCTTTTGTGAGACTGAAGACCAGTATACCTTCTGTACAATACACTTCGCTGAGCAGAGCTTCCCCCCCCCTTGGCTTTAGTGAGGAAGCCGCACCTCATGTGTGCATCAGTAATGTACCCTACTGCACTTTGAGCCTTCCTGAGCTTAAAGCTCAGAGTCCAGTTCCTTCCTTCTCAAGCATGGTACCATCCCTGTCCTGGGTGACTCCTTTCTTCCTATTGACCCTTTGATTTCCCATCTTCTCCTAGGATCTCTGGATAATTTTTTGGTCTTTTCTCAGCTCTTGCTAGATGCTCCTGCTATGTTTTACTGCTGGCACCCTCTCAAGACTTCACTCTTATTCTCAGTCCCTCTCCTTTATCAGATGCTATGTTGTTTGTTGCTATGTTTAAGAGCTTTATTTCCCTGGCTGAAATGATCTGCTTAGAGGGCTCAGTGCAATGCTGCAGACCAGTGCATTTCTGCAGGAGAAGCTGTTTCTCTTTTGTAACTGACAGAAAAAGATCTGACTGCTTGAAACTGCCATGTTACACTCTGTGTGTTGAATGGATGAGAGGTAAGTGTAATTTGGCAGTTGCAATGGAGGTTTTCTGTCTTAGAAATAGGCTTGCTTTCAAAAGGGCTTTTTATACATTGAATTTATAGTGTTCAAGGAAAGTATAGAAAAGTAAAAAGAGAGGGTTTCCCCCATTTTAATCTTTCTAAAGCTGGAAGGACCATTTAGGTTCTCAGCTAGTCAAGGGGTCTGAGCTCAAGTTTCTTTGAGTCCCTGCATTGCTAATGCTCACAAAAGAGTGTTTTAAATCCCACCCTTCTAGCCTTTTAACTATAATAGATTCTTTTAAAATTCCATGCCATTTGCAGCACCGCAGAGAATGGAAGGTGATGATGGCAGGATGTGGGACTTGATGGCCTAGTCTACACTATGAGTTTATACCTAATTTAGCAGCGTTAAACCGAATTAACCCTGCACCCGTCCACACAACAAAGCCCTTTATATCGATATAATGGGCTCTTAATACCGGTATCGGTAATCCTTCCTGATGAGGGGAGCAGCGCTGAAATCGGTATTGCCATGTCGGATTAGGGTTAGTGTGGCCGCAATTCGACTATATTGGCCTCCGGGTGCTATCCCACAGTGCACCATTGTGACCGCTCTGGACAGCAATCTGAACTCGGATGCAGTGGCCAGGTAGACTGGAAAAGCCCCAATGAACTTTTGAATTTCATTTCCTGTTTGCGCAGCGTGGAGCGCCAATCAGCACAGGTGACCATGCAGTCCCAGAACCCAAGAAGAGCTCCAGCATAGACCGTACGGGAAGGGGTGAGCTGCAGACGGTTCACAACGGTTTGCGCGAACCGTTTGCTAAAATTAGACGCCGGACAGCGAACCGCTTGCTAAAGTTCTCTGTCCGGCGTCTAATTTTAGCAAACAGTTCGCGCGAACAGTTGCGAATTCTGCCTCCACCTCCTGCCATGAAGCTCCTCCTTGCGTCTCCTCCCCCACGGCTTCCCGCGAATCAGCTGTTCGCGCAGGAAGCCTGGGAGGGCTATGAAGCAGGCAGGCTTCCCCGGCCCAGGAAGACGACCCTGAGGTAGGAAACTAGGGGGGCGTGTGCCCCGGCCGGTCCCTGGCCGCGGCCCGTCCCCGACCGCGACCCTGCCCGGCCCGCGTCCCCGACTCCCCCCGAACCCCTCCCCGGCCGCCCGGCCCGCCGCACCCCGCCCTGCCGTGCCCCCACCTACCGTCCCGGGTCCCCGCCCGACCCTCCTGGCCGCGTTCCTCCCAGCGTTCGGCCGCGACCCTGCCCGGCCCCGGTCCCCGCCCGACCCTCACCGGCCTCCTGGCCGCGCCCCCACCCGCGTTCCCGGCCGCGACCCTGCCCGGCCACCCGCCCCGGGTCCCCGCCCGACCCTCCCTGGCCGCATCCCCGCGGCCCTGCCTGGCCCCCATCCCCGGGTCCCCGCCCGACCCTCCGTGGCCGCATCCTCCCCCGCATTCCCGGCCCCGCGTTCACAGCCCTGCCCGGCCCCCGCCCCGGGTCCCCGCCCGACCCTCACCGGCCTCCCTGGCCGCGCCCCCGCATTCCCGGCCACGACCCTGCCCAGCCACCCGCCCCGGGTCCCCGCCCGACCCTCCCTGGCCGCATCTCCCCGCGGCCCTGCCCGCCCACCCCCTCCCCGGGTCCCCGCCCGACCCGCCCTGGCCGCGCCCCGCGTTCCTGGCCCCGTGTTCGCGGCCCTGCCCGGCCCCCTAGTCCCCAACCCCGAACCCTTCCCCGGCCGCCCGGCTCGCCGCACCCCCGGCCCTGCCGTGCCCCCACCTACCGGCTCTGGACACGGCCCCCCACCTCCAGCCCGACCTGGCCCCGTGGCTCCAGCCGCCCCTGCTGTTTTGCCAGGGGGCCGGGCTCTGGCAGCGCGGGTCTGTGCGTGGCGGCGGCCCCGGCTGCCCGGCTCCAGCTCTGGCCGCAGCCCTCCCTGGCTCCACCCGGTCAGCCACCTGGCTCCGGCCGCCGGGTTCCCTCCGCGCGACTCCTGTCCTGGCCCAGCCACGTCCAGGCAGCGCGGTAAGGGGGCAGGGAGGGGGTGTTGGAGAGAGGGTAGGGGAGTTTGGGGGTGGGGGGGGTCAGAGGGCAGGGAACAGGGGGATTGAATGGGGGCAAGGGTCCGGGGGAGCAGTCAGGAAAGAGCAGGGTTGGATGAGGTGGTGGGGGCACTCAGGGACAGAGAGAAGGGGTAGTTGTATGGGGTAGGGGTTCTGGGGGGCCATTGAGAATGAGAGGAGGGGTTGGGTGGGGCGGCAAGGGGTTAGTCAGGGGACAGGGAAGGAGGGGATGGGTCAGGGGTCTCGGAGTGTGTGTGTCAAGGAACATGAGGGGTTGGATGGGGCATGACCCCCCCCCCCGGAGGGGGGGGGAAGGAGGGAACCCGTTGTTAAAATTTTGGAGGGAGGAGGGAACCCGTTGTTAAAAATTTGGCAGCTCATCACTGCGTACGGGAGATACTGGATCTGATCGCTGTCTGGGGAGACAAATCTGTTCTGTCAGAACTCTGTTCCAAAAGATGAAATGCCAAAGCATTTGAAAAAATCTCCAAGGCTATGATAGACAGAGGCCACAGCAGGGACTCAGCACAGTGCTGCGTATCAAAGAATCAAATGGATGCTCATGGAGGGAGGGATGGAGGAGGGACTGAGGACTCAAGCTATCCCACAGTTCCCGCAGTCTCCGAAAACTATTTGCATTCTTGGCTGAGCGTCCAATTCCTGAAGGTGGTTCAGGGTATATGTCGTCAATTTACCCCCCTCCCCCCATCAAAGAAAAGGTAAAAAATCATTTCTCACCTTTTTTCAATGTCACCATATGTCTACTGGTGCTGCAGCGCTAAACAGCAGCATCCCCTCCTCTCCCTGATGGCAGACGGTGCAATAGGACTGATAACCATCCTCTTCATCCCATGAGTGCTCCTGGCTGGCCTCGCTGAGGTCGGCCGGGGTGCCTGGGCAAAAAGGGGAAAGACTCCCGGTCATTCCCTTCTTTAAGCTTTGTCTCCTGGAGATTCAGTCCTGCCTGAAATATCATAGCAGCTGGAGGCTGCGCTCCTCTCCCCCCCAACTTTAATGTCTAATGGAGATTCAGTCCTGCCTGGAATATCATAGCAGCTGGAGGCTGCCTCCCCCTCATTTTATCTCAATAAAGTCAGTGTTTGTTATTCATGCATTCTTTATTACTTCATCACACAAATGGGGGATAACTGCCATGGTAGCCCAGGAGGGCTGGGGGGAGGAGGGAAGCAACGGGTGGGGTTGTTGCAGGGGCACCCCCTAGAATGGCATGCAGCTCATAATTTCTGCGGGATGTCTGGGGCTCTGACCAGGAGCGGCTGTCCTCTCTGGTTCTTTAGTAGGCTTGCCTCATATTCTAGGCAGGACTGACTCTACTTTTAGACAAAACGCAAAGAAGGGAATGACCTGGGGAGTCATTCCCATTTTTGTCCATGCGCCCCCGGCCGACCTCAGCGAGGCCAGCCAGGAACACCCATGACCGCAGCAGATGGTACAATAGGACTGGTAACTGTCTCTGTTACCTTACAAAGGCAAGTGAATGCTGCTGTGTAGCACTGCAGTACCACGTCTGTCGGCAGCATCCAGTACACATACGGTGACAGTGACAAAAGGCTAAATGGGCTCCATGGTTACCATGCTATGGCGTCTGCCAGGGCAATCCAGAGAAAAGGGCGCGAAATGATTGTCTGCCGTTGCTTTCATGGAGGGAGGATTGAGTGATGACATTTACCCAGAATCACCCACGACACTGTTTTTGCCCCATCATGCATTGGGATCTCAACCCAGAATTCCAATGGGCGGGGCAGACTGTGGGAACTATGGGATAGCTATGGGATAGCTACCCACAGTGCAACGCTCTGGAAATCGACGCTAGCCTCGGTACATGGACGCACGCCGCCGAATTAATATGCTTAGTGTGGCCGCGTGCACTCGACTTTTTACAATCTGTTTCCAAATACCGGTTTCTGTAAAATTGGAATAATCCCTTAGTGTAGACATACCCGATGATAATGATAGGTTTTCAGAAGTGATCAGCACTCACAGCTTCCATTGGCTCCCTCTGGAGCTGTGGGTGCTCAGCCCCTGTGAAAGTCTGAACCATAGGGCTTCTAACTGAAAGTGGATGTTGACATTCCATTTTCTGTGCATGCCACTGACATTTGTACGCATCAGTTCCACTGCAGAATGTAACAATGAATCACTGTGGGTGCTCGCTCTCTAAATCCTTCCTTTGTTTGTTATCTGAAATAATAATCATATAGATTTAAAAAATGCATTTTACTCTAGTTCTGTTTACACTAGAGATTTTTTCTTAAATTGTCCCACCTTTGAAAACACCAGTTTTTCTCCACAAACATTAACAACATTGGGAGCCCTAGTGTGATGTGGTCTTCAAAATATTAGTGCCAACTAGTAACTTTTCTATACTTATTGTGCTTTACATCAGTGTCAAAGTTTGCACTAAAGGCTTCTGGCGCAGGATCAGATCTTACATTTGTGTCTAGAAGGAAACTATCCTCCTTCCCCTCCCATCAATGTCTTCCCTGTCCACTGGCACTATCCTTTGCAGTCCAATGGAAGCTAGCACCATCTGGTGACCTGGGTACTTAGTGATACTTTCCACTTCCCTGTTACTGGATGTTTTCTCTGCCTAGATTTGCCAGAAGCATTGCCACCTGTCCAGGACTGTCCCTTTTTTGAGGTAACTGTCCTGGGAAATATTTAAGGGTGCTCAGTAGCCACTGCCAGCTGTCCCATTTTATGGGCTCAGGACCATCCAGGATGTCCCTCAGAGGTGACAACCTTAACTGCGAGTAGAAGGAGGTTTGCCTTCTCAGGTTTAATAACAGCTACTTTTAGTGTTGAAGACCTTGTAAATCAGGGTTTCTCAAACAGGGGTCACCGCTTGTGTAGGGAAAGCCCCTGGCGGGCCGGGCCGATGTGTTTACCTGCCTTGTCCACAGGTCCATCCAATTACAGCTCCCACTGGCTGTGGATTGCTGCTCTGGGCTAATGGGAGCTGCTGGAAGCGGAGGCCAGTAAGTCCCTCAGCCCGCGCTGCTTCCAGCAGCTCCCATTGTCCTGGAGCAGCTATCCACGGCCAGTGGGAACCGTGAGCGGACAGACCTGCAGACGGGGCAGGTAAACACACCAGCCTGGCCCACCAGGGGCTTTCCCTACACAAGCGGCGACCCCATTTGAGAGACCCTGATATAGAACATGGGGAATATATTAATCTGTTTGTTTATATTCACTTTCCAACTCAGTAACTTAAAAAAGAGCATTCTAATAGCTCTGACAGTTCTACTGTATTACTCTGGCACATAATGATTTCTTGTGTATTTATTGCACGTTCAAAATTCACAGCTCATTGCTTACAACACAGCCGGAGAGACACGCATGTGTGATGCCCTCTTTATATCTAAATCTCTGCTTCATCTAATATAGTACAGACTCTTGTAACTTGACTGACTGGCTCAGTGAATTTCAAGTTCATATTGAGATAAGATCTTGAGGCTTGGTATGTGTATTCATTTTAGGCCAAAGAGAACAGGAGGAAGAAAAAAATCCCAGATTTGAACTATGCTCTTTCTATTAGAGATCAACAAACATCATGTTATCTGATTTCAACGGTTCAAGTGCCTTTTTCAGCTGCCCTCTTAAAACAATGCTCCTTTGTGCTTGAAATGTTGGTATTCTTTTTCTCTATGGACTGTTGATTACAAAGCCAACCCAAATTTGATATGTAATATATCACTAAACACTTATCATTCTAACAATTTACAAAAACATGTAAATTTCTTCTATGAGTTGGTCATATTGGATATGAGGCCTCCAAATTGGAGAAATTAAGGTGGTAAGTCACCATCTATTTTAAGAAATTTTAGCCAAAAAAATTAAGGATAAAGATAATTGTCACTGTATTTCTGTCAGCTAGTAATGCACACATTCATGCACACTAGATATGAAGAAGGATGATATATTTAACTTCCTTGGTTCAAAAGTAGTAAGAAGAACCTTACCTCATAAGAGGATAAGTACTTGTTAGGGCCCTGGAGAAATCCTGGAAAGAGCATACTTTCTGTGAAGTATTGTGTCCAATCCTCTTTGTCATGACAGAGTTTTGGATATTAGAGTGCGTGTGGAGGGGTAGAATATGAAAAAGCAAAGGGAATAGATAAAGAATGCTAGAGCACTCAAATGAAAACTAATACCCATTATTATCTATTTTTAGACTTTACAAAGAATAAAAGCTAGAAAAAATGTGCCTCATCCAATGAATTGTGTCTGGTTAATTCTTTGTCACTGCAGAGGAGGATGAGTACATCCAGGATGTTTCCTGAGCTAACAGAGGCAGCAGTGAAAGACACAATGAGGATGACTGGATGTGGAAGCTGCGGCATGTACATTATCCTGGAGGGAGTACCTGAAAAGAGTTTTGTCTGCATGAAGTGCTGCCTGATAGAGCTGATGGAAGAAAAGTTCCAAGGACTGGAGATGCAGGTGGAAACTATGGTCGAATTTAGAAGGGGGTTCGAGCGGATGATGGAGCACACATGAGGAGGCTGAAGGGAAAAGCTGAGACTTGCAGATGGAAGCAGGACCAAAGAATTCTGAGGGGAGACTGCTGGGTGAGGAAAGTGGACAGAGGAAGCATGTGACTAAAAGAACCAGGCAGAGGAAAAGACTGGCCAGTGAAGGAGAAATAGAGCTCAGGAACAGGTTTGCAGAGTTGGAAAATGAAGAAGGGGCACAGCAGGTGGTCGTTGAAGGTGAGAGGGCAAGGAAGAAGAGAAGAGCAGCTAGTCCTATAGGAAGAGGGGAAGAGTCAATGGAGACAACAACAAATAGGAGCCCCAGGAGGATACAGGATGGGTTGCGAAGGACTGCAAGGGACAATAGAAATCGAGGGGACTTGAAGCCAGAGGGAACAGGGGATAGACCGGAGAATCGCACTGTCACCAGGAAAAGGCAGGTCTATGTGATTGGGGACTCCTTACTGAGAAGAATAGACAGGCCTGTAACTAGAGCTGATCCAGAGAACAGAAGGGTGTGCTGTCTGCTGGGTGGACCTGAGCCTGAAAAGGATCCTAACGGGAGCAGGAAAGAATCCGCTGATTGTCCTTCATGTGGGAACGAATGATACGGCTAGATTCTCGCTGGAATGTATCAAGGGAGACTATGCCAGACTGGGGAGGATGCTTAAGGAAATCGAGGCTCAGGTGATCTTCAGTGGGATTCTGCCTGTTCCTAGAGAAGGATGACAAAGGTGTGACAAGATTATGGTGATCAACAGATGGCTCAGACAGTGGTGCTATAAGGAAGGCTTTGGGATGTATGGCCACTGGGAAGCATTCATGGACAGAGGACTGTTCTCTCGAGATGGACTTCACCTGAGTAAGGAGGAAAATAGACTTCTAGGATGGAGGCAGGCACAACTGATTAAGAGAGCTTTAAACTAGGAATTTTGGGGAGATGGTTGGGAGATGTCCAGGTAATCTCCACGCCGGAATTTAACATTGAGAAGGAAGAAAACAAAGTAAGAAAGGATACAGCCGTGGGTAGGACAATGGACATAAGGAGGAAGGGTAGTGTAGATACCAGTCTAATAGGTGATACTGGTGATAGAATGTCTATGCCTAATTGGGTAAAGAATGTCAGTGAAGCCAAACGGCAAAAATTAAGATGTTTGTACACTAATGCGAGGAGCCTAGGTAACAAAATAAAGGAACTAGAGCTACTTGTGCAGGAAGTGAAACCAGATATTATACTGATAACAGAAACATGGTGGAATAGTAGTCATGACTGGAGTACAGGTATTGAAGGCTATGTGCTGTTTAGGAAAGACCGAAATAAAGGCAAAGGTGGTGGAGTAGCATTGTATATCGATGAGGTAAACTGTAAAGAAATAAGAAGTGATGGAATGGATAAGACAGAGTCTGTCTGGGTAAAAATCACATTGGGAAAGAAAGCTACTAGAGCCTCCCCTGAGATAGTGCTTGGGGTGTGCTACAGGCTGCCAGGATCTGATTTGGATATGGATAGAGACCTCTTTAAAGTTTTTAATGAAGTAAACACTAATAGGAATTGTGTGATCATGGGAAACTTTAACTTCCCAGATATAGACTGGAGAACAAGTGCTAGTAGTAATAATAGGGCTCAGATTTTTCTGGATGTGATAGCTGATGGATTCCTTCACCAAGTAGTTGCTGAACCAACAAGAGGGGATGCCATTTTAATTTGGTTTTGGTGAGTAGTGAGGACCTCATAGAAGACATGGTTGTAGGGGACAACCTTAGTTCGAGTGATCATGAGCTAATTCAGTTCAAACTAGAAGGAAGGATAAACAAAAATAGATCTGGGACTAGGGTTTTTGATTTCAAAAGGGCTAACTTTAAAGAATTAAGGAAATTAGTTAGGGAAGTGGATTGGACTGAAGAACTTGTGGATCTAAAGGTGGAGGAGGCCTGGAATTACTTCAAGTCAAAGTTGCAGAAACTATCAGAAGCCTGCATCCCAAGAAAGGGGGAAAAATTCATAGGTAGAAGTTGTAGACCAAGCTGGATGAGCAAGCATCTCAGAAAGGTGATTAAGAAAAGGCACAAAGCCTACAAGGAGTGGAAGATGGGAAGGATTAGCAAGGAAAGCTACCTTATTGAGGTCAGAACATGTAGGGATAAAGTGAGAAAGGCCAAAAGCCATGTAGAGTTGGACTTTGCAAAGGGAATTAAAACCAATAGTAAAAGGTTCTATAGCCATATAAATAAGAAGAAAACAAAGAAAGAAGAAGTGGGACCGCTAAACACTGAGGATGGAGTGGAGGTTAAGGATAATCTAGGCATGGCCCAATATCTAAACAAATACTTTTCCTCAGTCTTTAATGAGGCTAAAGAGGAGCTTAGGGATAATGGTAGGATGACAAATGGGAATGAGGATATGGAGGTAGATATTACCGCATCCAAGGTAGAAGCCAACAGCTTAATGGGACGAACAGCTTAATGGGACGAAATCGGAGGGCCCAGATAATCTTCATCCAAGAATATTAAAGGAACTGGCACATGAAATTGCAAGCCCATTAGCAAGAAATTTTAATGAATCAGTAAACTCAGGGGTGGTACCGTATGACTGGAGAATTGCTAAAATAGTTCCTATTTTTAAGAAAGGGAAAAATGTGAGCCAAGTAACTATAAGCCTTTTAGTTTAACATCTGTAGTATGCAAGGTCTTGGAAAAAAATTTTGTAGGAAAAAGTAGTTAAGGACATTGAGGTCAATGGTAATTGGGACAAAATACAACATGGTTTTACAAAAGGTAGATCATGCCAAACCAACCTGATCTCCTTCTTTGAGAAGGTACCAGATTTTTTTAGACAAAGGAAATGCAGTGGATCTAATTTACCTCAATTTCAGTAAGGCATTCGATACAGTTCCACATGGGGAATTATTAGTTAAATTGGAAAAGATGGGGATCAATATGAAAATTGAAAGGTGGATAAGGAACTGGTTAAAGGGGAGACTACAGTGGGTCATACTGAAAGGTGAACTGTCAGGCTGGAGGGAGGTTACTAGTGGAGTTCCTCAGGGATCGGTTTTGGGACCAAGCTTATTTAATCTTTTTATTACTGACCTTGGCACAAAAAATGGGAATGTGCTAATAAAGTTTGCGGATGACACAAAGCTGGGAGGTATTGCCAACACAGAGAAGGACCAGGATATCATACAGGAAGGCCTGGATGACCTTGTAAACTGGAGTAATAGTAATAGGATGAAATTTAATAGTGAAAAGTGCAAAGTCATGCATTTAGGGATTAATAACAAGAATTTTGGTTATAAATTGGGGATACAGCAGTTGAAAATAACAGAGGAGGAAAAGGACCTTGGAGTATTGGTTGATCATAGGATGACTATGAGCCGCCAGTGTGATATGGCCGTTAAAAAAGCTAATGCGGTCTTGGGATGCATCAGGCGAGGTATTTCCGGTAAAGATAAGGAGGTGTTAGTACAGTTATACAAGGCACTGTTGAGACCTCATCTGGAATATTGTGTGCAGTTCTGGTCTCCCATTTTTAAGAAGGATGAATTCAAACTGGAACAGGTACAGAGAAGGGCTACTAGGATGTTCTGAGGAATGGAAAACCTGTCTTATGAAAGGAGACTGAAAGAGCTTGGCTTGTTTAGCCTAACCAAAAGAAGGCTGAGGGGAGATATGATTGCTCTTTATAAATATATCATATGGATAAATATTATGGAGGGAGAGGAATTATTTAAGCTTAGTACCAATGTGGACACAAGAACAAATGGATATAAACTGGACACTAGGAAGTTAGAGAAGTTGAAGTTCTGGAACAGCCTTCCAAGGGGAGTAGTGGAGGCAAAAGACATCTGGCTTCAAGACTAAGCCTGATAAGTTTATGGAGGGGATGGTATAGCCTAATTTTGGCAATTAATTGATCTTTGATTATTAGCAGGTAAATGTGCCCAGTGGTCTCTGATGGGATCTTAGATGAAGTGGAATCTCAGTTACTACAGAGAATTCTTTCCTGGGTGCTGGCTGGTGAGTCTTGCCCACATGCTCAGGGTTTAACTGATCTCCATATTTGGGGTCAAGAAGAAATTTTCCTCCAGGGCAGATTGGCAGAGGCCCTGGAGGTTTTTCGCCTTCTTCTGCAGCGTGGGGCATGGGTCACTTGCTGGAGGATTCTCTACACCTTGAGGTGTTTAAACCACGATTTGAGGACTTGAAGTTGACCTATTGTTTTCAAAATTTGTAAAGATTCCTTGTTGACTTCAAGAAATGATGATATGGTGAGTCAGGATTATGCTACTTGCCATCCAGTTCTTCTTTTGGACATGTGTTAAAATGAAGACTTGCATTCAGTTTAGCACCAACACATTTAACACTAATTTTCAGAGCATCAAAAGCCCTTCTAGCATGAATAAAAATAACAAGCTATATTGTGTGATACACGGTTTAACAATATAGATGCCAGGAAATTGTAATCTGTCTGATTTTACAGTGTCTTGGAAAATGGAATAATATTTGTAATCAAACAGATGCCTTGTGACCACACCCATCATCAAAGCTCTATTCATTGTAACAAATATCTGGATGCAAACAGGCACTAATATTGTGGTTTAGCTGGAATACATTTAATGTGGGTGATCAAAGATCCTTAGGGATAAAATTCCAGTTCTTTGTAAAGGAATCTTCTTTTGCTAAAGTGATGGAGATCTATGCTTTCAGATCAGAAAGTCTAGAGATCATTAAATTAATTGACCATTGATTACAGATGGTTCTATTTGAATTCATGTGAACCTGAGATATTTGAGGATGAGCGTTGTCTAACTCAAGGGAATATACGTAATTGTTTATGCATAAGGTTGCCCTCTATTTGGGTAGAAGATTTGCCTGTTTGTGATTTTGACTCTCTAGTGGTTTGTTCACAGAAAATAAATGTAGGCCATATTTATTTTTCAGATTTAATTTTTTGGTTAAAAAGCTATAGGGCTTATGATATTTTTATTAGTATTTTTTAAAATGTAAGGTTTTACAAATTCACATTTTTGGGTTTATTTAAGATCTGTGGAAAAAGGTTTCTCTAAAGACCTTAAAAATATTGAAAAAACAACAATCCTAGCTCCGAAATGAAGTACCCTGTATTCTTCAATGGTGTCTTCAATGCTAGTTCTATGTTATTTTGTTTAAATTGAAAACCAATGTTTAAATAATAATAATTGCATTCATTGCAGGTTTGGAGGTCAGTGGTGGCAATGGCAGGAAGTCACTCAGTTCCTTTGTATGTTTTGGAGGGTGAGGTCCAATAGGGGCAGATGGAGCTGAAACAGCACTCAAGGTGATTTTCTTTGCGATAGACTTTTAATGGTCAGATAAAGCCTCTTATGTACAAGCTGCCTCTTTTCCAGTACAGTGAATTTGGAGCATTGACTTCTTCTTCGAGTGATTGCTCCTATGCATTCCAGTTAGGTGTGCGCGCCGCGCGTGCACGGCATCTCGGAACTTTTTTACCCTAGCAACACCGGCGGGCCGGCTGGCGCCCCCTGGAGTGGCGCCGCTATGGCGCGTGTTATATACCCCAGCCGGCCCGTCCGCTCCTCAGTTCCTTCTTACCGCCCGTGACGGCCAGTTGGAACTGTGGAGTGCTCTTCGTCCTCCACAACCCTAGCTCTCGCTTCTTGTTTGTACTTACCTAGCGAAATGGAAGAGATTCGCACTCTGGTGTGATCAACGAGGTCTCAATCCGTTCGTAGTCCCGGTCCCTACCATCCTGGACTACCTCTGGTACCTTAAGGAGCAAGGTCTTGGGGTCTCCTCCTTGAGAGTCCACCTGGCGGCAGTGTCCGCCTTTCGTCCATCCGTGGAAGGTCGGTCCATCTTCTTGAACCAGATGGTTTCCCGCTTCCTCAAGGGCCTGGACCGCTTGTACCCGCCGGTGCGGCGTCCTGCCCCGACCTGGGATTTGAACCTCGTGTTGGCCAAGCTGATGGGTCCTCCGTTCGAGCCCTTAGCCACGTGCTCCCTGCTCTACCTCTCCTGGAAGACAGCCTTCCTCGTCGCCATTACATCAGCGAGACGAGTCTCTGAGCTTCGCGCTCTGACGGTTAGCCCGCCATACACCGTCTTCCATGGGGACAAGGTGCAACTTCGCCCTCATCCGGCCTTCCTCCCGAAGGTAGTGTCAGCTTTCCATCTCAACCAGGAGATCTTCCTCCCGGTGTTCTTCCCGAAGCCACATGCCTCGCCTCGGGAGCAACAGCTGCATACCCTCGACGTCCGCAGGGCGCTCGCTTTCTACATCGAGCGGACTAAGCCCTTCCGGCGTTCGCCCCAGCTGTTCGTAGCGGTTGCTGACCGCATGAAAGGCGAGCCGATATCTTCCCAGTGGATTTCCTCCTGGGTCACTGAGTGTATCCGGACCTGCTACGAGCTGGCTCGCGTGCCGCCATGCCGCCTCACTGCACACTCGACGAGGGCGCACGCCTCGTCTGCTGCCTTCCTGGCCAATGTTCCGATCCAGGACATCTGTCGAGCGGCCACCTGGTCTTCGGTCCACACCTTCACCTCTCACTACGCGTTGGTGCAACAGTCTCGAGACGACGCAGCCTTCGGCTCCGCGGTACTGCACTCCGCCACGTCTCACTCCGACCCCACCGCCTAGGTAAGGCTTGGGATTCACCTAACTGGAATGCATAGGAGCAATCACTCGAAGAAGAAAAGACGGTTACTCACCGTAGTAACTGTTGTTCTTTGAGATGTGTTGCTCCTATCCATTCCAGACCCGCCCTCCTTCCCCACTGTCGGAGTAGCCGGCAAGAAGGAACTGAGGAGCGGACGGGCCGGCTGGGGTATATAACACGCGCCATAGCGGCGCCACTCCAGGGGGCGCCAGCCGGCCCACCGGTGTTGCTAGGGTAAAAAAGTTCCGAGATGCCGTGCACGCGCGGCGCGCACACCTAACTGGAATGGATAGGAGCAACACATCTCAAAGAACAACAGTTACTACGGTGAGTAACTGTCTTTTTCTGATCATCCAGTGGTGCAATGCTATCCACAAAGAATCTAGGTTAGATGGTGGCTGGCACATGTGGATGCTTACTTGTTTGCACTTTTGTCATGCCTTCCATTTCTGGATCTCAGAAGTACTTCATGCAGGTGGGCAGGAATCATTATCTCCATTTTAGACAAGGGGAGTTAAGAGGTGCCTAAGGACACAACATAACTGGGAATAGAAATTACATCTCCAGACTTCCTGTTCTGTATCTTTATTCACGGGCACATGCTGCTCCCACTATCTGACCTATTCCGAAGCTCCTTGAAGTCAGTGGAAAGACTTTCATTCACTTCAGTGGGGTTTGGTTCAAGTCCATGATATGCTAGTGTGCATATGCAGCATTACCTAGATAGTATTTTAGATTTGTGCATGTGTGTAACTGTATCCCTCTAGCTGGATGGCCTATAGAAGAAACATACCGTAATGCAATCCTTAGGGAAGTGTTGGCAGGACTTTGGCCCACTGAGGCTCCAAAAAAATGAGGGAGATTATTCAGAGCTGAAGTTGTGATGAACTTGTGACTACAGGAAAATTCCTGCATAGAGTTTGACTGGTCAGAGCCCTTGTTAGAGTCTGTCATAGGTCTCACCCCCACTTAGAGCTGTTGGGTTCCAAAGTGGGGACCTGCCTTGGTTTCCCTCTAAACTAAAATCCTAGTTTAGATCTGGTAAAGCTGCCACCACCCAATCAGGTACATGGATTGGGACACAGTCCTTCCCCAAAATCCTTGGGGATCCCAAGAGCCCCAAATCCATGGAGTTCTTACACCCAGGAGAAATAAACCATTCCCCCCTGTTTCCTCCCCCCTCCATTTTCCTAGGAGAGATACCGGGATCCACTACAGAGGGATGCTTCCCTCCTCCCCTTTCCCTGAGAATCCACCCAAGGAAAGACCAACCAAGTCCTTAATAGAAAAGAATTTATTAAAGAATTAAAAAGAAAGTCACTGTCTCTGTAACCAAGATGGAACAATATACAGGGTCTAAACTTATCAATCTCTGGAGAGAATTCCCCCTCCGTTCTTTCTCAGTAAAAGCAAAGTAATAGCAAACAGAAATAAAGAATTTCCTTCAGCAAACACACAATTGCAAATGTAGAAATCAAATTATAAGACTAATCTGCCTTTCTAATTAATACTCACTATTGGATAGTAGTAACTACTCCAGGAGAACTTGGAGACATGACTGGCCTCTCTTAGATCCAAAGAGAGCACGAACACTTACACAAAGAACACAGACAAAGGCTTCCCTCCACAGAGATTTGAAATTATCTTGTCTCTGATTGGTCCTCTGGTCAGGTGGTCATCAGGTACTGCATGTTAACCCTTTACAGGTAAAAGAGACCTTAACCCTTAACTATCTGTTTATGACAGAGTCAGAGGGTGATCTCTGGCTCAGTGGTTTGAGCATGGGCATACTAAACCCTGGGTTGTGAGTTCAATCCTTGAGGGGGTCATTTAGGGATCTGGGGCAAAAATCTGTCTGGGGATTGGTCCTGCTTTGAGCAGAGGGTTGGACTAGATGACCTTCTGAGGTCCCTTCCAACTCTGATATTCCATGAAATGTTTTCTTTGTAATGCTTGTATCTTAAGAATACATGTACTTTCTTAAAAAGAGCTGTGGGTAACTCAGTTATGGCAATGATCCTGTGAACCGTCTCTGAGGAGAGACGTGAAGCAGCCCTCCTTAGGCAGTCTGCCTTTTACTGGGGATTTCAGACTATAGTCATGGGACTGTGCAGCCTGGAAATACCCCAGTCAGGAGGGGTAGAAACATGTGCCTCTATGTAAGAGCAGGGACTGCTGAGGAGTTTGGGGCCTAGAATAAGTACCAGACCATAGAGGGTGAATACAGATGCAGTTGCCCTGAACTGTTTCAAGGAAAAATGATTAAATTTCATGATTTTTGCAAACATTCTCCTTGTTGAGAACTTTCATGACAATGTTTCTTCTACTGGAGTTTAGCAATAGATGTTAATGCATGTTACTTTGACACTTGTAACTATTGATGCTACCAGTGGCATTAACTGTGGAAGATCATTCAAATAGAGTTAACACATTTATTAATGAACAACACTGCATATTGTTTCTACAATAGGGATCTGTTATGGATGATCTTAAAAAGAGTTCCAAATTCTCATATTTCAAAATTTGCTTAAATTGGCAAAATCCTGAAATCTAGTTACATTTCTCATTGCGGTTATTTTTATTTTAACATGATGCCCAAAAATAAACCAAACCCTTAGTTTGTATCTCAAGAAATATCTATTTGTAATTTTACATTTAACCAATTATTTTGTTGTGTTGCAATACAAAGCTTGGTTGAAATTCAATCTATTATATGTTACAAAGCTGAGGATAATCCTCCTATGGGAAAAAAAAATTCCTTTCTCAAGTTCCATGCCTCACAAATGTATGGTCAGTTTTTTTTAAAGCCAATAGAGAAAACTATTAAAGGTAAAATTTTGTTCTCAATAACACTGGTGTAAAACCAGAAGACTGCCACTGAAGTCAATGCAGCAAAGAGTCCTGTGGCACCTTACAGACTAACAGACATATTGGAGCATGAGCTTTCGTGGGTGAATACCCACTTCGTCGGATGCATGTAGTGGAAATTTCCAGGGGCAGGTGTGTGTATATGTGTGTGTGTGTATGTATGTGTATGTATATATATATGTGTGTGTGTGTATATATATATGTATGCAAGCAAGAAGCTGGCTAGAGATAACAAGGTTAGTTCAATCAGGGAGGATGAGGCCCTCTTCTAGCAGTTGAGGTGTGAAAACCAAGGGAGGAGAAACTGCTTTTGTAGTTGGCTAGTCATTCACAGTCTTTGTTTAATCCTGAGCTGATGGTGTCAAATTTGCAGATGAACTGAAGCTCAGCAGTTTCTCTTTGAAGTCTGGTCCTGAAGTTTTTTTGCTGCAGGATGGCAGGACCAGACAGTGGTGTTTAATGCTGCTGTGCTACACACTACCTTTTTTGTTTGCCATGTATAAACCCAGCTGAAGCCTATCTCAGATATAAAACTAGCAATAACAACAATCACATTTATAACACATTGATCTCATTTTGAAGGTTACCCAGCAGCTGCATTGACTTCTACATTCGTATCCATTTATATTTCCGGCCATCTTAGAGACACTGTTGAATCCCAACCTTTAATAGGTGTCTTCAGATTCAAGATATTGGGCAAATTAACAGTACTCTGTGGCCAGTAACCAAATGGCCATTTGGGCATCAGCATGAAGCTGGGTTTTTAGGTGTAGCATTTTGAATAGTTTGTTTCTGATCACTGGTCTCTGCAAGTCAGCACTGTGGAGAGCACTCTCCTAGAGTGCTGCTGAGGAAATACAAAGGCTGAAAGGCAGCTGTTGTAAGTGTATGAGTTCAGTGGAGGGCCCATGTACCTACCTCTGAGATACTAAGACTGAATTTGTAGTTTTATAAAGTGATCTGAGATTTTTCAGATGGACTGTTCAGTAACCATTCACAGTATTACTATTTGCTGTGGAAATTATTCTTTCTAAATGATTCTGAACTGACAACATGGAGTAACTAAAAATATTTTGACGAATAACATTTTGCCTTGCAGACCATCTGATTTTCTGTGTGTCAACACCTGTTTGAACTGTGCAATAAGTTGGTACTGTAGCTCTATTCTATTTGTCTTGCTATTTACTAAAAATTAAAAAGCTACATTCAGACATTTTGATATTTTAGCCGGGTATAAATTCATAGCACAGAAGAGTTAACAAAGCTCCTCCTGCATTTCGGCATTATGACCTTGGGACGGTGGAAAAGACTATTATACATAGTGCACTGATCATGTATTTTATTGAACTACTATTGATCAGCACAGTGTTTGGCAATAAAAAATTCCGTGACAAAGCTAAGCGAAAGGGCAGATACAGTTACACAAGTGGAGAAACTATCTGTATCATCACAAAAGCATTTTCAAGGACATAAAAACATCAGTCTTGACTGCGAGTATTTTATTAGTCTGCTAAGCTTTTTAAGTTTTCTGCAGACTTTTCCAATTCAGACTTTCTTCCTTATAAAAAAAAATCCAAAATTATGTGAGGTTCTTTTAGCTGTTTTTCCTTTTTTTGAGTGTAATTTTCTGTGATTTCACTCCATTTCATAGCAACTGAATAAAAAGAGACTCGTATTCCCAGCTGTAAGGGCCAGATTGTGATAACCTTGCTCATGTTTAGTAGTGCCTTACATCTTGAGTTGTCTCATTACACTCTATATGAGGAATAATAAAGGTAAAACTTGTTGGGTTATACTGTGACTAGATGTAGCTCTGAGCAAAGAATGAAACATAAGCAGCACCACCCCAGGAGTAGCCTGATAGGGTCACCTCTCTGTGTTACAATTCCTACCCTGCTTCCTCCTTGGGGGACATTTACTACTGATCTATATCAGCAGTCAATTACTATCCACCTTGTTCTGACTCAGCTCCAATGGCCAGAGAGC
Source organism: Mauremys reevesii (assembly GCF_016161935.1). Taxonomy (NCBI): domain Eukaryota; kingdom Metazoa; phylum Chordata; order Testudines; family Geoemydidae; genus Mauremys; species Mauremys reevesii. Next base: position 61,946,213 of record NC_052630.1, read on the forward strand.
AGTGGGGCTGGAGCCCATTTTCCACTTCCCAACAGAAATGGTTGAGAAACAATTTATTTAAGTTAAAAATTCTATATATTCACAAGCCCCCAAAATTTCAGTGAGAACAGATTTTGTTTTTTTTCCAGCAATTTTTTCTGTTTTTGTTTAAAAGTTGTTTTCCAGTTTTTAAAAAAGTTTTGATTGGATTCCTTCTTCCTCCTTGTGCGTAGCTGGGTGCGGTCTAATTCTGTATGACTAAGGATAGTGCACTCTCGTATTCCCAATAACACCAGCCCTTGCAGTTAAAGTTAATTAGATTTGGAATCATCAACAGCAGTATAGGAATTAGTAATTTATATAGATTTTCATCTCTTCACAGTTTATTATGCACAAAAATGCAATTGGGATATGTGAAGCTCTGATCACAAGAGCTGCATAAGGGGAAGGAGATTCTCACTGACTCTAAAGGCGGTCGTAAACAGTAGGGAAACAAACGGCAAAGATTAAACAAAGGATGAAATGGCTCATTTTTCATTCTGTTCAAATAACTATACTGATGTTGTGCAATACTGCGTGCCAGTAAATTCAGCCTGTAAATTCTTCATAACAGAAGAGGCACGTGATATATAATACAGAAGAATGTACACTGCAAGTAATTTATAAAAGTGCAAACATTTCCTATGAACTTTTTTACAGTACCACTTTCCCAGATGTGCCCAATTACCGTATTAACTTTCAGAGCTACCCAGACACGGAATGAAATATGCACTCTGTTTTGGGTTTTTGCTACTTCTTGTTAACGCTGAAGAAAAGTCTACATTCTAAACACCTTGAAAGTGTTCCTGTAGGGGAACTATATAGAGACATATCAAGGTGTCACAAATCCACTGGTTTCATAGGGCAAAATTTTCAAAAAACCTCTCTCATTTCTATACATGACAAAAACAATTGTGTGAGAAGTGGGGAGTACAATTGCAATTATGCACATGAACACTTTCAGCAAAGGACACCATAACTCCTGACATACCTAAATCAGGGTAAAATTTAGCTTTGGTGGAACCGTCTATTTAAAGTCACAAACACATTTTTATATGAACTATTAAAAGGCCCCCTGTTTAGAATGCTGTATGTTTGATTTCTTGCAAATCAAGGCCTTGATTTTGCCAGAACATATATACATGTTTAACTTTACACCCAGAAATCACCTCATTGGCTCATGTGTAAAGTTAAGCACATGTGCTTGGGGGTTAAGGGGTCAGGGGTCCAAATGACTGAGGGATGGAGCGGTTTGTGTGTGAATATAGCTAGGGATTGTTTTTTTAAATTTCCTTTCTGTTAAAATTGTAGTGTTAATAAGAAGTCAACCAAAATAAGAAATAATAATGGCAAGTACTATTAAGAAATAAAAATAAAATAATATATATATATCATATCTGAATAACACTTATAATGGAAACACCTTATCCACACCTGAGTTACTCACTTGCTCAAGTGACATAAAATTCAGTGATATGTTGTAGTTCATATCCACACACACAGGACAAGGCTCTCAGATCTCACTGAAATCAAAATTATCTCTCTGCAAGAGTTAAAAAGGTGAATATGTGTTGTTCATGGTGAGGGGAGCTAGGGGGTAAATAGTGAGGATATTTTACTGATGGGATCTTTTACTAAAGCAAAACTAAAGCAATTCAGCAAAACACTGATGTATATGCTTAAATCCATCACTATTCAGCAAAGCACTTTAAGCTTGTGCTTGAGTCTCATTAACTTCAGAGTGTTTGTTAGGCAAGTGCTTAAGTGCTGTGTTGAATTGAGGCCTAACAGAAGAAAGTAGCAGAGGGCACATACTATGGTGAATGAACCTAGAAGTTCTCAACTATCTTCTCAGCCACCAGGAAAAGGAAGCAAGATCTGTTCCACCAAACTCCTCTGCTCTTAGCCCCACTCCAATTGTGACCGAAAAATAAAGCTTAAATGTTAATGGCAATTTTGTCTTTTGATTTCAAGGATGGCAGGATCAGGTCTATTGTGGCTGATATTTTTTGAGTCATTATTGCAAATCTATGGCACATTTATCAGTTAAAGATGAAATGCCATGTAATAATTAGTTTATCATAGTTACTTATTGATAGCATTTTACCGGTATTAGGATAATAAAGTAATTATTCTTGGACAGTAACTGATAAATTCCCCCACACTTTTGTATGTGAATTTTACTGAGGAAAAGGGGCTTGTAAGGGATCTACTCTTGCTGAAAAAATGAGTTTATTGAACTTCAGGTTGATACATCTTGTATAGAGTAAAAGTGAGTTCACCTTTGTGTTGAATGATCCCAGGAGAATCATGTGGGAAGGGATATGGAAAAGAAGAGAACCAGGCATTAAGCTATTAAACTACAACTAATAGGCATTTGTTTGATGGGTCTTATAAATGTGACTTAAAATCTAACTAAAATTATAGCACATTTCATTAGGGAAGATAATTACCAATTTGTTCCTTAAAAAAAAAAAGTATATATTACAACCCAGTTAGAACCTAACTGAATATTTAGAATGTTTAGAAGGTAGGTGGGTTTTGTGGCTTTGAAATGAAGAAAAAGCCCCAGAAAGGTGTGTGGCCTCATGCCCATTTTTTGTTGTTGGAATAGAGGCCAATAGAGGAGGAATGAGGAAAGGATTTGAGGCCAATCCGCCAAGGTGTTTGGAGAACAAGGTTGAATAACAAATCCTCCCCCCCTGGCAATTAAGAAACTGTTAGTTGTTGCTCTTTATATGTGAGAGGCTACATCAGTTTAAATTGTGTGTGTGTGTGTCTGAGAGAGAGAGAGAGAGAGAAATTCAAGACCAGAAGCTACAACACACATCTCCAAGTTGGATCCTGTGAGATAACAAAGGATGAAAGTCATTTGAGATGGAGGGTTTGACAAACAGATTTCTGTCCCCCCTGGCATTTAGCAGCTCAGCAGGCTAAAGAGGTTATGAGAGACCGCAAAGCAGATGTAATCAAATCTCCGTAGACACATTTGCAAAAGTCCAAAGGGATGGCATTAAAGTTTGGATAGGTAGGTGGTTTGGTGATTTTCAGTGATATAAAAGAGAATTTATTACCTATTTTCTTGCTTATCACTGACTTCCTACAGTGTATGTAGAAATATTTTCTTCCACTGTAGACAGGGTTGTTTGGTTGTAGATAAGATGTGGCATGGAGATGAAGGGAGAGAATGTGGCAAATTAGGCATGTGACATGGCTTTGTAATTTTCTGCAGCTTCCATATAAATTCCTTCTGAAAGAACTCAGGACTGAAGAATTTATATTAGAATCTTCTGCAACCTAGATGAATTTTTTAATTAAGGCTAGACTTTTTCCTAGTCAGGCTGTATGGGAGATACGGTACTGAACATGTGCAAGAGAGAAAATGGTTTGATATCAATTAGCTGCCAGTGGGTGCCAAAGGCTAGGTTCAGTATCTGTGGAAAAGAGTATAATGAATGATCTGATGAAGCAACAGTGCTTTACTGGCGTATTAAAAACTCAAAACAAAGTATAACACATTACATGACTTTCATCCGTAGTTTGATAAGGACCTATTGAATATATAAACCCAAACTAAGAACTAAAAGATTTACTGTGAGATGGTTCTAGGCATTATGGGTAAAATCCAGGTTCCTTTGAAATCAGTGACAAAACTCTTTATAAGAGATGGCCTTTCCAACTTTCAACCTTCATATCTTTATTGAGCAGGAGGGAGCATGAACTGGGTACCCAGTTTCACATATACCAAGGAAGATGATTAGCTGTTAGTGATATCCTTAATAAGATGAAACATACTTGCACAGTTGGATGGGGCTCAAAAATTCAAAAGCTGCTTTTTTGTGTCACTAATGGAGACAAGAATTCTGAAGTGATGTACTCATTTGCATGTAAATACACGCAATTAAGGCTGCTTGCAAATTTTCTATCAAAATTGTGTTTAGATAGTAAATAGGTATTCAAAAGGACAAAAATCATTTGCAAAAAGTGTGATTTATGGCTGTACAAGTCTGTTTCAAGTTGTGACCCAGCTTTATGTTGTAACCACCATTTTGAAAAATGTGAGTGTGTAATGAAACTGCCTAGAGATGTCAAGGCAGTTTATTGTAATTATCTGTCACTTTCCTGAAGTGACTAATGGAAGATTAATGAATGGTGATTACCTTAACAATGGCTTTGCTACAGAGTTTGGCCATGCTAAAGCTAAAGGAAGCTGGTTTTCCCAGTTTGACTCCTGGGGGTAAAAGGAATGGATAGTCCCAGCTAATCACCTGACCAGGGCTCTGAAGCTGGTCAGTTAGTCACAGGACGGAGAGGACAAAAACCTTATATACAAGGACAGGATCTGCCCAGGCTCTCTCTCTCACTGGTCAACCATTGCCAAACAACAGAAGGACTGCAGGAGGCTGAGAGCCGGAGCCTGACGCACTGAGTGGGCTTGAAGGAGTGAGCATAGACACAGAGGAGACAGTGTATAGCTTATACTTTTTTTTTGCCTAAAGATCTGTAACTCTTGTATGCTTTGAGAGTAAAAGTGAGTATGGTTTTAGAAACTCTTGTGCAAAGCCTGTGTTCCTTACTTTATCTTGCTACATGGCCCTGCAAAGTTAAACAATAAACCTCGGTGCTCCTGGAGCTGAAACTCTTAGGAGGAGGGAAACAACTGGGGAGGCTTTGAAGGTCGGAGACCCCTGGGTTCAGGGCAAAGGGCAATTTGATTGCAGAGTCCCATATCCCAATGAAGGGGACAAGACAGAAGGTGTGTACCTGAGTGTGTTCCTTAGAAACTCAGAGTTAGGAACAATGACTGGGCTCTTCTCAGACCCAGCTGGCTTGGGAGCACGTGGGATCCAAAGGCTGGGTCCAGTTACAACAGACATGTCTGTCCATTAGAGGGACTCTGCCAAGTCTGTAACAAAAACTGTTTTGTTTTCTGCAGAAAATTTCGAGGTTTTATTTAAAACTTTTCACATTAAATCATTTCAGTTTTTGGCTCAAAATGTTTCATTTTTGGATTTTGGATGAAAAGTCAAAATTTTCCTGTGAGAATATTTTTTTCCAACTAGCTGTACACACAATGAGAGGCAATGTGCTGCCTGCTGGCTAGATGAAGATGAAAGAAAATGCTCTTGGCCACTGCTTTTATTTGGATGTCCAGGAACAATACTGTGTTTAGCAGGAAGCTGAGACTATGCACTACTCTGGCAACAAGGGCAGGAAAGGGACCGGAAAAGTGATACTCTTAACAGCGAATGAGTTCATAACTCTGACCACTCCTCGAATAAGTTCTTGTTCTTATCAGCACTCCTGTACCCCGTCTTATCCAGCCTGAAATAAGCTATTTTTCATCCAGGGTCTAAATTCCATCAAACGTTAAGGCATCTGGGAAACAGCACTGAAAGTGGTTACTCTGGCTATGTCTACACTGGCACTTTCGTGACTAAAACTTTTGTCGCTCAGTGGTGTGAAAAAACACCCGCTAAATGACACACGCTTTAGCGATGAAAAGCTCCGGTGTAGACAGTGTTTCATCAGTGGGAGCGCTGCCACTGATGAAGCTACCACCCCTTGTTGGGAGTGGTTTTATTTTGTCGCCAGGAGAAAGAGCAGCCACACAGTGCACTTTACAACAGTGCGGCTGCAATGGCACAGCTGAGCTGTTGTAAGGTGCGTTGTGTAGATGTAGCCTAAGAAAAAGACATGTAAGTGTCATCATTCAAGTATAAACTTACTGCGTTGATATAGCTAGCCTTACTCTGAGAGCTAGCCAACTCTGGCTGTGTGTATATAAGGGAAAAAAGTGGCTGCCATTGTAGGAAATATATCAAGACTAGCATTTTAAATAGCACAACAAAACCAATATTGAATCTTGGTAGAGGCTGAAATCTGAAGCATGAGACACTCCAGTGTCAATGCCCCTTCTTGCATTTAAAACCAGCAAAAAGTCACCCTGGCATATGAAATGTCAACTGTGCGTGTAACTTAACTGTAACTTTGGGAGACACCTTGGTCTAGTGGATAGGGCATTGGACTGGGAATCAGGAGGTCTTCCCAGTTCTGATACTGACGTACTGTGTGACCTTGGGAATGCCACTTAATCTCCCTGTGCCTCTAGTTTATCTCCCAGCTTTGTCTTGTCTCTTTAGACTATAAGCATTTCAGAGAATGGACTGTATCTCACTGTATATTTGTATAAGTTACATTTGAACAGTGCTTTGCACAGTAGGACCCTGATCTTGGTTGGAGCCTCTAGGTGCTACTGTAATACAAATAATAATAATAATAATAAAAATAACTGTTCACCCACTTGTTTCATTGCTTACAATAGACTAATCCTAGCCCTGCAATGGTAATTTGCAGTACAGTACTCTTATACAGTATTCTATATCTTGTGTCAGGAATAACTGAGTTTTCTTAGGTTCCTTGCTGGAGTTTTCCAGGAAAGAAATACAATTTGTTGACTTTACAACAGTTTTTATCTTTATGCTTTTTTTCTAGTGTTTGGTTATTCTGCCACACACTAGGAAGTTCATTTGCTATAGATAAGTCTCATGCTTTTAAATAGGCTTTAAATATTAAATGAGTGCTGGTATATTTAGTAGCTCTACCTGAACAGCATCTAAAGTAATTGGGATGTTAGTGAGAAAATTAATTTGCTGTTGTTTAATGTATTCAGCTGCAAAATTAATACAATGGTAGTTGTCAGATAATTTGAGCAATGAATTTATAGGAGTAATTTTAATTTACATCAAGCACCACAGGCAATTTTTACACTTCAATTTACATTTCACTGATTATGCTCAGCTGCGACAAAATGGTGGCTTTTTGAAGAAAATGTGCTTGTGTTTCGCAGACATGGTCAATGCAATTTTAAAGGGATCTGGGAAATAGTGAAGAAAATACAACATTTTCCTCAGTGCATTTTTAAATAAAATCTTGAGTGTAAATTTTAACAGCAGCTTAATATATTTCAATTGAAAATATAATTATTATGGTTCTGTCTGCATCCTATGTGCAGTGCGTGAACAAAGTTGGCGTTTAGCAGTACTTTAAAAAATACAAAATAACTTTTTTGTTATCACAAATTTGAAACCAAAGCTTTACCGGGAACACAATGAAAACTATTATCAGGTATTTAAAAGTTAAAAAGTGACACATGGTCAAATATTATTTATTCAATATTATCTATAAAGGTGTCTGAATAAAGAAAAAAATATTTTTGAATAATTTATTTGAAGAAAAATATGGATACATTAATTGCAATGAATAATTTGGCCAACTCTGTGATCATGGAACTGAAAGAAAAAGCATGTAGAGGGTCAGATTTTCAATTTATGTACACTGGAGTTGCTTCACTTAAGTCAATGTCAATTTAGATCCCCTGACGATCTAGATCACAATATCTTATTATTATCATACTCAACAATGGGTGTCCTTATCCTGCAAGTATATGGAGTGTAATTATTAGAGCTGGTTGAAAAAATGGGAAAAAAATTCATGAACATTTTCCCTCCTTTTTTTTCATTGGAGAATTTCATAAATAGACATTTGTCAACCAGATCTAATAGTACAATAGAATTTAAATTGAGGTATAGTGGGCTTTCACATTTAGAAATATATATATAACTTTAAATACAAAGTTATTAATTTTTGTGTTGGGAATGAGGCCTACATAGTGGCACTCCATGGCTTAATAGTTAACTCTTGCCTTTCACTTCTGGGTCCACTTCACCTTAAAACTTTAAGGGAATTTAATTTGAGCATTTCAGTTCAGCCCTTAGCAAAGTGAGCATATCACCAAATCCACCGCACATAATTAGTGTGGCACAACTGTCAGTCTCTGTTCATATACTTTATGAGCTAGTTATTACTGTAGAAAGTGTGGTGGTGGTGGGAGGAGGGGGCGGGTAAGAAGTTGTCTCTACAGCCTCCTCAGTATATCTTGTCTAAGGATTAAAGAATCATAATTCAATTTCCTTTTGTGTTGAGTTGGTCAGTCTCTATTAGCAGAATGGTTATTCAGACATTTCACCATACCCCCTTTAATTAGAAAAGGACAATAATATGTACCGTTGCACATCTTGGACTTCATTTGTATTTGGATACAACAAATTTCCTATTTCATTTTAGTGGCCACATGGGCTAATTAGGGTTTTTAATATCAATATTATAGCAGCTCCTCTGAACCTCAAACAAGGATCAGGGCCCCACTGTATTAGGTCCTAAATAGATAAATAATGACAACCGTACAATTTACCTTAAAATCTTACTGCTGAGATTATATGGACTCAGCTAGACCAAAACTCAAGGGACCTGAAAGCTAATCCCAACTCTGACCTGCTGGGTGACCATAAGCAACTCACTTCCTTTCCCTGTACTTCCTTTTCCCGGCCTGTCTTATCTATTTACATTGTAAATTGTTCACTGCAGGGACTGTTTCTTACTAAGTGTTTATACAGCACCTATATTACATTACAGATAATAGAAATTCCAGAGGGAAAAGATTTGTATAATTGGTTACTCTTGTTAATGCAGGATTGTTCAATATAATGTGGCCCCTTTCTTGACCTGAGCAGCTAGTCAAAATCTCAGGCCCTGGGGAGGTTCAAGATAGCAGTAGAAATTGATGGATTCTGGTATTTTCCATGTAAATAAACCAGAATGAAACAAAAAAATACTAAGTCCTGCTTTTCCCAATGTGGGAGGAACTAAGAACAAAAGGACAGTTTCTTAGCTTACAGCTCCAAGCCTCTTTAGCCACCAGTCCTGAAAACAGTCTCTCTCATTTTTTCCACAGTAACACTGTGCTCACAGGCTACTTCTTGCCTTTCTTGCCTCTGCCTCTCCCTCCTTGTGTGTGTTTTCAGTTTCTGTATGTACTGTCTCCCTCCCTCCTTCTCAAAACACAAACAATATTCAGTAAAACCCTGATGCCCGTTCAGTCTAAACTTGTGGATTGATGCATCCCTTATGTCTTGGGCGAGGGGAGTGGGGCTTCTGATTAACTCATCCTGACAGTTAAGTTAATTGAAGGGTATGTTCACACCCAGTCTCAACAAAGTGTGTGATTCATGCAGTCATCGTTATTTTTCAACATGACAATACTGTAGATGTATTATTTTCCAGTCCTTTGTCTGGCCTATTTTTAAATTAGTCAAATTTTTCTTTTGGACTTTATTCCACAGTCTAATAGATCTTGTCTGAAATTCCCTTCCTACCCTGTTAGGCTCAGTCCCATTCTCTCACTCATATCCTTTCTCAAAATACTTGTTTTCCATCTGTGTCAATCCTCAAGGTAGTGCTATTCATGACATTTAATAGCACACACACAATTAAAGACCCCAGATCCCCAGTGCTGCACAATTATTCATTTTACCATATGCTAGCCCTGTGCTTTTGTGTGTAGTCATTGTGTAGGTTTGCCATTTTAGGATCCAACCCTGTAAAGTATTCCTTGTGAGTGGACTCTAGCATCTATGTGGTGACCCACTGAAGTCAACAGGGCTCCAGAGAGGCACAGGGATCTACCCCTGTGGAGTTCATTGAAAGACTGAGAGTTTAGATGGTAAAAGTTTTTGGTGAGGACCGTGTGTTCCTCAAACAGACCAACCACACTCTCAGTGCTCCATAAATTAATCTAATCTATACATTTCTAATATGTGTGTCAATGTGACATTGGTGTATCACCAGAATTAATAAAGATATTACTGAGATCTGAATAAAATCATATTTTCTGTCCATCCCTAAGGTACAACAATAATACTGTAATGATAGATCAATGATCCTTGTGCCACAGTGGGACCATGCAGTTAGACACAGCGGCTACAAGAAACTATCCTCCACTCTTCATAGTTGCATTTTCCTACTCTGCAAGCATTAATAACATTATAATAAGAAGAAACTCCTTTGCAGGGCTTTCCATTTGTAGTTCTCAAAGTGCTTAAAATTAGATATCGTTATTCCCCTTTGGCACATGGGAAACGGAGATATGGTGAGAGCAAATGTCTCATCTGAGGATAGACTGCAGGTCCATGACTTAGCTAGGAATAGAATACAGGTCTCTTGAATCCCAGTACAGTGTCCTATCCATTGGACCATATAGCCTCTCAAGTTCATGTGGTCCACTGACCATATGAAAAAGGAACAGAGCACAGGAAGGAGCTATGCTAATTGGCATGTTCTTTTCCCCCACAACCCTTTCCCACCAATAGCTGGAAATTCTTTAGTCAAACCAGAGAGTTAATGCCTCTTACAGCCTAATCAGCTTGAAGAAGATTATTTTACCTCAAATGCAGTAGCTTTCGTTTTTCTCTCTTTTACCTACACTACCAAACTTTCTCCAGCCTTTTGCTTTACTAACGGGAGGCCACCCCTATTTCAGCACCTCCCAATTTTGAATCCTTTACAAGTTTGTTTAACACGCCATTTTATACCCTCTGCCATCTTTGATAAAGATGTTAAAGAAGTCTGGGCCTAAAAACAATCAAGTCCTTTAGTCATTTTGGAATTTGTGCTCACAAACAAATCAGTTTGAATTATTTCTTTAAAGTCAGCTGGTGTGACACACTGTTTGATTTACTAAAGTCTAGTTTACTATACAGCACTCAACAGCTGAACTCCTTGCATTCACTAATTCTAAAAATTCCATTAGAAATGTGATGAACTTTATATGGCAGGATTTCTTGTTTGTAAAGCCATACCAGATAGTGTTTTGTTGTGATAACTCTGATGTTTATATAGCGACGTAATGGATATGATTTTATTTTTGTGTATTTCAAATTTAAATTTTTTGGGAATCTATTCAAAGTGTGCAGGAAACAGAATTTCTGTTTCATGGGTAATTCTGTGATTTCTGCTTTTGTTTTTGTTCCCGATTAGAACACTTCATTTCATTTTTTTTCCAGACAAAATTTTGTCAAAATTGGTGTTCTTGCAATTTTTTTTTAATGACTTGGAATTTTCTGATGGAAAAACATGTCAAAAATCTTTCAACCAGCTCTAGAGCCTATTTGCTGCCAGAAGCAGATGCCACTTGGCATTTGGACACAGATTGTTACAGAGAGTTCACACTGTGTTCTCTCATGAAGACTTTGTTTTGTTTGTTTACTTTTGTTTTTTCCTTAATCTGAATTAAGTAATTTAGTATGAAAAGATAAGTAGTTTTGCTTACTCTCATGATTTGATTGCAATGCTTATGATATATGGTGTTTTTTCTTAAAGCCTCACTTGCTGGAACCAAGAGATTGCATAAGAATCTCAGTTTACTTTAAAAAAAAAGAGTTTTCTAGCTTGAAAACATGATAAAAGTAAGCTAAAGACTCAGAAACAAGAAGGTGAATAAAAAGAACCCAACATTTATTTTTAAAGAAAATTCTTGTGATTTTTGTACACTTGAGGGGGCGCTCTGCCAGTCGCCGTGATGGTGGCAGGCAGGTTGCCTTCGGCGGCATGCCTATGGAGGGTCCGCTGGTCCCACGGCTTTGGCGGACCTCCCGCAAGCGTGCAGCCGAATCCGCGGGACCGAGGATCTCCCGCAGGCAAGCAGCCGAAGGCAGCCTGCCTGCCATGCTTGGGGTGGCAAAATACCTAGAGCTGCCCCTGTGAGGTTGGCAATATTGTAATATGTGGGGAAAATGTTTTCATCATTGAATAAGGTCAGACTAGATCATATGATACTGATATGTTCTAATTTGAAGGTTTGGTAATGTGAAATTGACAAATATTCTGATAACTAAGGCTCTTCAACCACTGAAGCATCACAAAGTTTGTCCTTTTCATTGACCTTTGCAGTATTTGAAAATCAGCTGAGCCTGAATCTACACTCCCTAAAACTGGGGTGAATAGCCCCATTGAAGACGGAGTTACCCTGATGTAAATGAGGGGAGATTCAAGGTGTGTATCTTTTCCCTATTATTTTGTCTTTCAACATTTAAACACATTTTATTCTTATACTAATATTTCTAACAATAATAATAATTTATACCAAAAATAAAATTAATTTAGAGCATTGAAAGATTGCAGTGATTCAGACACCACACACTCTGCCTAACCTAGCTCCAAAGCATACCAATTATCTTGTAAATCTATTATTAATTATTATTATTATTGTTACTGCTTTTCTAAAGGCAACACTTATACAGAGATGGCTTTTGTTAATTTTTTTCCAAAGGGAAAATCCACCCATTGCTAGCCCCTTTGTGAAATCCTGCATACAAAGTGCTATACATTGTAATGTAATGATATCATAGCTGGTAAATGCCTGCACTTCTTTTTAGGGCATTAGTTGACAAGAACAGGGCTGTGAGACCTCTGCTGATTTTAATTTCTTGCATGCCAAGTGGGAGCACCAAAACAATCTTTAATGCAGAGTAATATAGCTCTGTAATACATCTGAGATACAAATCCTCTCCTTAGAGCCTGAGTTTGGCATACACCCTCTAGTAGCAGTTAAGGCCAGTTGATTCTGGCCTGCTTGTCTTGGCAGATCTTAAAAGTGTCATGAAATGGGTTGCTGCTTCATGAGCAATTGTTCTGTGGGACTCACTGTCCAAAGATGTCAGGGACACTGCCATTTTTTCGCACTTCAGATCAAAACTGAAGACTAACTTATTGTCCCTTTCCTTGAAATGATTAGTTTAGAGTTGCAGACTGTATTATTAAAGTATTGTATAATAGCACTTTTGTAAAGTGCCTTGAAATGCCTTGGCATGATAAAGCATTTTATGAATGGATGTTGTCGTGGGTGGCTGCTTTTTAGAATGTCATAGCAGCCTCTGTGAGAAGAAAGAAAGATGGAAAATAAATCAGCTAAATAGTCTCATTCAGAACAGAGTAATGCTGACATTTTCAAAATTAGTGTCTAATTTTTGGGGAACCCATTTTTAGGTGCCCAGGGCCAGATTTTCAGAAGTGCTGGCACTCATTACTCCAAATGAAGCCAATGAGTGATGTGAGTGCTCAGCTGTTCTAAAAAATTAAGACCGTAGGCGTCTTAAATTGGGATCGATTTAGTGGGTCTAGTGAAGACACAATATGTTGATGGCAGAGCGCTTTCCCGTCAACTTCAGTACTCCACTTCTTCTGAGAGGCGGAAGCTATGTTGATGGGAGGGCATCTCCTGTTGACATAGCGCCATGTAGACACTGCTGTAAATCAATCTAAGTTACTTTGACATAAGTTACATAAGTTACATAACTTAACTAGCGTAACTTAGATCAACTTACCTCCTTAGGCCTTGTCTACACTACTGCGGTAAGTCGACCTAAGTTATGCTACTTCAGTTACATGAATAACATAACTGAAGTTGACATAGCTTAGGTCGACTTACTGCAGTGTCTAAACCATGCTGTGTCTACGGGAGGTGCTCTCTTTCAATGACTTACCTTACTCTTCTTGGGAAGCTGGAATACCGGAGTCAACAGTAGAGTGCTCTGCCATCAACTCACAGCAGTGCTGATCTACCGGTAAGTATGGACATGGCCTTCGTGTGGACCAGGCCTCAGAGACAGATGCCAAGTATGGAAATTTAGGCCCAAGCAAACACCCATGTGTTTGTAGTTGTTGGTCTCTCCAATCACTGGGGACAAATTCTCTCTTGCGTCTACAGTGTGTATGGATCTGATACCAGACGACCTAAGCCTCCCTTTTCTATGCCGTGTTATCTCCCTTTTAAGTGGTCACTGGAGCTAGGGTATTCAGGTTGGCTACTGTGAATTTCAGGCTTCCCTGGCTCCTTGGATCAGGAAGAAGACCTGAAGAAGAACTCTGTGTAGATCAAAAGCTTGGACCATCCATCAACAAAAGTTAGATCAATAGAAGATATTACCTCACCCACATTGTCCCTCTGATATCCTGGGACCAAGATGGCCACAACAACCATATAAAGCTGTGAGAAATAGAACCTTGGATCTTATTCCTGGAATCAGTGACCACAGAAACTATTAACAAGATTAGTCATTCAAACAAATCAATGACACTTTATTAATCAGCTTTACCTGGAAATAATTTTATCTTTATTATTGTTTCTTGTCCTATCCTCAGAGGTTAACGAGAACAATTTACAACCCTCCTTCTTGTAACAACCTGTTATATACTTGCAATCCTTAGATCCAAGCCATTTCCTATAGTTTTAATTTTAGCTCAGATATAAAATTAGTTTTGACATAAAACTACCAGGGACCTATCTCCCAGTTTGTTTAGGATAAAATCTACTGCAACATTGGCCTATGATGGCAGAAAACTCACAGGACAAGTGGTTGTCACAAGATTTCTACTATCCAGGAGGGCAGAAATCTCATAAAATCAACTCAATTCATAAGTGTTTTACAGTCTCGATGGCCAATGATTTTTCAAGATAAGCTCTTGAGATTTCAATACCTAATAATCTAAACTCTAGATCTGATTTGGCTTTGAGCCCAAACACTGATCACTCTCTTAAACTCAGTCTGAACAACCAGTCTTTAGTTATTACATTGTTTCATCCCTGGAGAAGGGACCTTAGATTCTGAAATATTACAATATTTCAGTCTTATGATCTCTATTCTAAAATGATATCCAGCCCTCATAAAATGGAACATGTGACCAAACAAAATTCCAATGTTCAACTATCTTCATCTCAGCTGGACAGAACTGAAAACTTTTTCTCCCTTTTCCTCTGTTTGCTCTTCTTGGAACTTCCTGTTGATCATCACTCAGCACGCTTTGCCTCTTGAATGTATGAGACATTAATTAGTTTCTGCTGTCCCTACAAACATTACATCTCAACTGGCCAGCGAAGCTGCTTCTGCATACAAAATATCAAATCCTGATAGTAGAATATCATCTCTATTGAGGTGGCAGCTTCATTAGTGTAAAGCTCAGGGTCATAAACCTAGCACCATATTACTCAGATGATGTTTAACCTTTCTCTGGTCTATTATACTGCATTACCAAGTGACTAAAATACAGTGGGTTTTATTATCAGAAGCATAAACACTTTACATATGTTCTTTAAGTTTATATCAACTATATTGTAATTCCAATAACAGGATAATGGCACAAGCTGAGGGATGTGCTGGCCGCCCTTCCTGCAGCCCCCATTGGTCTGGAGCGGCGAACTGTGGCCAGTGGGAGCCATGGTCTGCCGAACCTGCCGACGCGGCAGGTAAACAAACCGGCCCAGACCACCAGCAGCTTTCCCTGAACAAGCGGCGGACTGGCTTTGAGAAACACTAAGCTAGAGTATATTAGATTCCTAGCGTTTTAAAAGTGTTGAATAATATTATTAGAAAGGGTAAAAAAAGGGAAGATACGAGCACTCAGAGCAAAATTGAGATATTTTTAGAAGAAAATTAATCAAGGAACCAAAGGACATGAAAAGAAGAAATTCCTGAAGTGCTTATACAGTAGTGCCAATGGCCTGGATAAAAACAAGAGGAACTGGAATTGCTCATTTATGAGCATAAATTCAATCTTGTTCGTATTACTGCAACCTGGTGGAATGATTTGAATGACTGGAATGTTAAAATCAGTGGTTATAACCCATTTAGGAAGGTTTGAGTGGGCAAAGGGGGTGGGGAGTGGCGCTTTGTCAAAAATGGCATTATGTGTTTCCAAGTCACTGATAACTCAGAAGAAAATGATCTTGAATGCATATTTTTCCCCAATGGTCTGAATTGGGGAAAAATAGATGACATAATCTGATTATAGGGTGATAATATTCTCTCCATTCCACTAGTATCTCTGGAGGATGTTAAGCAGAGCTACTAAAAGACTTTTTAAATCAGCAGGTCCAGAAAACTTGCATCCAAGAGTTTTAAAAGAGCTGTCTGAGGAGCTTGCTGGACCATTAATATTGATTTTCAGTAAGTTTGGAGCACTAGGAAAGTTCCAGAAGACTGGAAGAAAGATAATGTTGTGCCAATTTTTAAAAAGGGTAAACAGGATGACCCAGGCTATTATAGGCCTGTCAGCCTGATATTGATCTGAGGCAAGATCATGGAGTGGCTAATACAGGACTCAATAAAGAATTAAAAGAGGGTAATATAATTAATGCAAATCAATGTGGGTTTATGGAAAATAGATTCATTCAAACTAACTGGGTATCTTTTTTGATGAGATTACAAGTTTGGTTGATAAAGGTAATAGGTTGACATAATATACTTAGATTTTTCCGAGTGTTTGACTTGGAACTGCACAACATTTTGATTAAAAACTAGAATGATATCAAATTAACCTGGCACACATTAAGTGAATTAAAAGCTGGCTGATAGGTCTCAAAATGTAATTGTAAATGGGGAATCATCATCAAGCAGGAGTGTTTCCAGTGAGCTACTGCAGGGATTGATTCTTGACCCTATGCTATTTAACATTTATATCAGTGACCTGGAAGAAAATATAAAATCATCACTGATAGTTTTCAGATGACAACAAAAATTGGAGAGTGGAAAATAATGAACAGGTTATTGATTCAGAGTGATCTGGATCACTTGGTAAACTGGGTGCAAGAAAACGTGCATTTTAATTCAGCTAAATGTAAATGTACACAACTAAGGACAAAGAATGTAGGCCATATTTACAGAATGGGGATCTTATTCCTGGGAAGCAGTGACTCTGAAAAAGATTTGGTGGTCATGCTGAACAATCAGCTGAACAAAATTTCCCTGTGCAATGCTGTGGCCAAAGGAACAAATGCGATCCTGACGTGCATAAACAGGGGAATCACAAATAGGAATAGGGAGATTATATTCTCTTTTTTTTTTGTCACTGGTGCGACCACTGATGGAAATTGTCCAGTTCTGGTGTTCACAGTTCAAGAAGGATTTTGATGAACTGGAGAAGGTGCAGAGAAGAGGCACAAGAATGATTAAAAGATTAGAAAACATGCCTTATAGCGATAGACTCAAAGAACTCAATCTACTTAGTTTAACAAAGACAAGCTTAAGGAGTGATATGATTACAGTCTATAAGTTTCTACATAGGGAAAATATTTAATAATGGGCTCTTCAGTTTAGCAGAGAAAGGTATAACATGATCCAATGGCTGGAAGTTCAAGCTAGACAAACTCAGACTGGAAATAAGGCATTGATTTTTAATGCTGAGAGTGATTATCCATTGGAACAATTTACCAAGGGTCGTGGTGGATTCTACATCACTGACCATTTTCAAATCAAAATTGGATGTATTTCTAAAAGCTCTGGTCTAGGAATCGTTTTGGGGAAATTCTATGGCCTGTGTTACATGGGAGGTCAGACTGGATGGTCACAATCATCCATTCTGGCCTTGGAATCTTTGAATCTGTTTAAAAAGAAATACCTGAGTCTTTGGGGATTTTTTTGATCTGTAGCACTGCAGTACTTTGCATATTTAAGATTAAATTATCCATTAAATCAACACAGTTGGAGGTAATATACTCCTTATTTAAGATGGTGACTTGAAAACCTTCACTGGAAAACAAATAGCTTGGCTGTGGTGCCAGTGTTTCAGCTATAACTCAGCCAATTTTTTCTATAATTCAGAAAACATCCCTGCTTCATTTTAAATAATTCTTCTAAATGTGAGTTAAAAGAGGATGTACAAAACCAGGTAACTAAGAGCCAGATCCTTGATTGGTGTAAATTGGAATAACTGCATTGAAGCCAATGGAGCTATGCCACTTTACAGCAGCAGAGGCTCTGACCCATTATGTTTCTAACGTTTGCAATGACTATAAGTCATTTTTACTTGCTTGCATTCTTTGGATCCTTTCAAAAATTTCCCATTGCAAATGAACATTGCTCTACCATCAAATTATTTAATAAATCTATCCACAATGGAACCTATCCAAATACAATAACTATGAAGTGCTAAACTCTGCCGTCTGATACAGAAGTGCCATTTCCATTGCCTCTGGGTTGATCCCCCCAAAACCTTTATTCATGTGAATAGCACCATTTTCCTCATGCAGTTAAGGGTTTACAGTTTGGGCCTCCCACCGGAGTTGCGTGTTATTTCTCTGTGTAAGGAATGTGGCCCATAAACTGCATCGTTACATACTCAGCCCGATCCTGCAAACCTTTACTCTCAAGAGTAGTCTTTACTCATGTGAGCACAGCATTGGGCCCTAACTAAATAAGTATACATGTAACAGACCTTATATGAGCCATTGGAACAGCTGGGCAAAATTCATTCCAGGTACAAGCAGATACAACTGGGCTGACTTTAGCGGAACTGCACCAATGTACTCCTAGCTTGAATTGGCCCTTCTACTTTAAAATGCTGTTCAAGTCAGTGGGATTCCGTGTGTGTGTGTGTGTGTGTGTGTGTGTGTGTGTGTGTGTGTGCAAGATCAGGACCATGGGTGGTTTTGTTCAAAATGATTATACAACATAGCCTATGTATTATATGTCTGAATATGCACTTCCCATAAGCATATTAGAGCTATGACACGATCAATGAGAATGAAATATATCCCTAGTGAGGATCTGTGGATGTGGAACATAGGCAGTGGCTCCCTCAAACTCTGGATTTTTAATACTAAGGCAGGACACAACAGAAGACAGACAGAATACATAAAAAATCAGGCATTGGGAATGAGATCCTCAGGGTGTCTTATACCAAATCTCTCTGGCTCTGAGAGGAATTGGGGATTAACCAAAGCTGCCTTCTGTTTGACTGACTGGTCACTACTGAACCCTCCAGTTTGTATTTACTTAGTCATAGCAGCCTTTCACAGAATGTTCTTCTCTAATAATTGGCTCTTTACATGTGGGAGTGACCACCAGCTGCAAGGCTGTCCTTTTGCAGTTTACTGCTGCAGGTTTCACCTCCCTCCCTTCCAGATGGCAAGAATTTTGACCCCTCCTGTTCTAACCAGGCTTTCTCTTTCATGCCTGAGGAAAGAGCACACCCTCATATCGCTATATAGTCTAACATATGTCTAGACTGACCCTTGGTCCATGTCCTGAGATGCTTTGGGGTGGCAAAAGATATATCCCAAAGAGGAATCCCAGGGAAAGGCATCACAGTTCCTTTCTGATCAACCCTGGCTCCTGGAGGGAAGTATCTGTGCTCCTCACTTGACAAGGTCAGTTTAGCAGATGACATCCCACTCTGGCTCACCTCTATTGGCCAACATGTTTGGAGGGCAGAGCCAAAGGTCTACTTGCTACCTGCTGCTTCTTTATCCCTTCCTTGTCTATCTGTTGTCACCTCTGACACCTTTGTTCAGCTTGTCCTCGTCCATCCCTCCACAAATGTAAGTCTACGCCACACCATTCTATTTTGTTGCGAGCATGTTCTTTTCATTTCTGGCCAAAGGGTTTTGTAATGGGATCGGCCAGCACATTTTTGGTCTGCCCAGCAGTCGCTTGTGGTCTCTGGGGATCCAGTCACTGATGCAGGTTGTCCACCTATTGTCTTGCCTGTGTACTACATGACCTGCCCATCTTCGCTTTGCGTCGTACGTGGCCTGCACTACATCGGTCACCTCTGTACACCTTCTGATCTTCTCATTCAGTATATGATCATGGAGTGATATCTTACACATTCACCTTTCCATTGCTCTCTGGGTGACAGCAAATTTCTCTTCCTCTGCTTTCGTCATGAACCAGCTTTCCACTCTGTATATCATTGTTGGCAGAACAGTGGAGTTAAACAGTTTTTTCCTTTTCTTCATGGGCAGTTCATCATCCATTAGAGACGTCTTTTATTTTGTTGAAACTTGCCCACCCTGCCTTTCACCTCCTACTGCATTCCCCTTTGAATGAGTTGTCTCTGCTCAGCTGCTGACCCAGGTAAATATATTTGTTGACCTGCTCAATTTCTTTCCCGTTTACAGTGATGATTCCTTCTGCACAATACCCATTCCGCAGCCACTTTGTCTTTACTTCGTGTTCACGTCCAACCCGATATCATGTGAAAGTGTTTACAGTTGCTGCAATTTGTTCTCCAGTTCTGCTGTATCCTTTGCCAGTCTTACACAGTCATCAGCGAAGAGAAGATGAGTTAACTGTTCTCCGTCAAGTCTATCTGTTGTGGGGAGGAAGTATTGGGTCTGAGTCATGCCCTCTTCTCCCCATTGCGCTTGAAGGTCCAGGGAGGCCATATGAGTGGCTGTGTGTGTGTGTCTTTACTTCCCCTTATGCTTCTGCATGGCTTTGTTAGGGCTGGTCATGATCTTGTCCATATTGCAGTGATGCATACATTTCTTGCCATCATACTGCTAGTTCACGTAAGAGCTAACTGTTAAATCCAGTTGAAATTTTGACCCAAATCAACATTAACTATGTTACTACAGGGGTATTTTTGTATCCTCATCTCTTGACAATGGTGCACCTGTAACATGCTACCACTTTATTTGAATACTTCTTAACAAATAAGGATTATATTCTACCTTCAGCTGTTGAGAAAAATTCCCTGTAATTTCAATAGGAAGTCTTCATGCAGCACAGACATATATCAACCTTTACTGTTAAAAGACTAAACTTTCAGTACATAAGATTCTGTAAATTGTCTGCTTGATAAGTATCCCTAAATACCCCCTAAATATCTGTAAGTATATAAGATAACTGTGTTTGAATGTAATTCAGGAAATGTGCCACTTAAAATTTCAAATCCCAGTTTCAAAGACTACCTCTTTAGCTTGGGATGTGTCATATTTTGTGCAGGCATAGGCTCATTTTTACATGTCTATTTTTCAAGCCTAAAATATGTGAAATGTGTCACATTTTTTACCTCCCTTGCATTTTAGTAATATTTTCATATCCATGTAGTCTCTCTATTCTATAAATGAACTCTATTTCCTAGAACTGCACATCAAGAAATAAAAAAACCCTCAGCTGTTATTTCACCTTGTTAGCAGAAAGTGGTGGTGTAAAGTGAACATACCTAAGGGGAAAAAGTGATTGGCAACAGATAGACTGAATTAGAGGAGTAAGTCCTAGTGCATCATACAATGAAAAGAAAAAAAAATTCTAGAAAGAGATAATGACATGCCACACAATATGAGAGACCAAAATCAAGGCATGGCAACTCATTACAAGAACAGACATAAAACCTGGAATGAATACAAGGTCAAGAACGGAATTGTCACTTAGGACCTCAATTTCAGGAAACAAATCATATATGGCCAAGATGTTGTCACGAAAGGTTATTTCTTGCCCTTTCATCAGACTTTTTATTGTATTTTTGATTGATTGTCTCAAATGCAAGCAACAACAATATAGCACCAGGCAAAATTACTGAGTACATATTTAAACAGCATTATAAATAGGCAAGTAAGACGGAGTGCAGTGTCTGGACAGTTTAACCCATCAGATCACGGATTTACAAAGTAATAAGTGCTTTTCTGTAATTAGGGCTTTTATGATTGTAATTGGAGCTTTTTCTTATCACAGAGGATGAATTACCAGAGGTTATCTTTTCTGTTCTTCTTTTCCATGCTCTTTTTTTCCTTTGGGTCTAATTCTTCATTTATTGACTTAAACGAGAGTTCTGGATACTCAGAATGTAGGGCTGAGCCTTTGGTTATTTGAAATGTCTTCTGTATACTCTTCTGGTTTTGTTGCCCCAGATTCCCAGGACACACTATATTTCCTGTAATTAAATGGCTCTGCATAACAGACAATTTCCCAAGGGCTCATCAGATTTTCCTGAGTCCTTTCATTTTGGTTGCCATTTTTATTTTAACCCTTTTTTACACTTAACCCTAGTTTATGTTTTTCATGTTATAGTATTTTTTTTTCATAAGAATAGATCTATCTTCTGAAGGTTTAGATCAGGGATAGTCAATTATTTTTTCGTCACAGTCCAAATTTCTTGGTCAAGGTATAGTCAAGGTCCAGACTCAAGAGAAAATAATAAAAAAATTTTTAAACAACAACAATAAGTAAATCAAATGATTTAGGGGTCTGTTCAAAAGCATCTAGTGGTCTGGAGTTGGCTCATGCCTATTACCTACCCCTGATTTAGATAGTGGTTTGGGATGCTTCATATATCCCTTTCACAATATGAATGATCTTCATTCTTGCAGCAGGAAAACTATGAGGGAGGGCAGACAATGATAATTTATCCCTTTCAGAGGAGAGATGCATTTAAATGAGACTGAGGTTCCTCTCACTTATGGGAGTGGCGTTATTCCAGATTTAGCCTGGTATGACCAAGATCAGAATCAGGCTGTATTTGTATGAAGCACTTTCCTATTATTTGTGGTATGTTGCATTGATGGCTCAAAACACCATTGGTTCGATTGTGAACTCCTTGTTCATATTGGTGGGATTTACTCACACAAGTAGTCCCACTGGAATTATAGTAACTGGTCACTAATGTGAGCGAGCAGGTCACCATGAGTCTCTATAGTAAAACATTAGTGTTTTGGCCCACTGCTTCACAATTCGGTAGTGTATTTTAGAACTGTACATGGGCATAGGCTAATGATTTTGCAGTTCTGTGTTTTTCTTTGACACTGAGTTATGTATCGTGTCTATGGTGCAGATTAACAAAAAGTAACTTTAAAAAAAATATAAATACTGAAATAGTCAGTTTTATTATTTAATAAATTATAGTGACTGTCTTTGTTTGGAAGTTGTGAACACTTTCTCCTGTTCAGTTTATTGGACATTTGCACATGTATAGCTCTTGTTAAGATTAGTGAGAACAGCATACATGCATTTGAGAGCAGAATTTGGCCATTAAATAGAAAACTGCTGGGATTGCTGGGGAATCTTAGCTATGGGAGGTGCAGGGGAGAGGAGGGAGAAAAGAGAGTATGTAAAGTACTTGAAAGGAAGAGAAGCAGGAAAAGGAAGACTCTGTGTGCCAATTTTATTTTTACTGTGCACCTAAGATAACTTTTTCATCCACCCCAGGGGAAGAATAATAAAATAAAAAATTAAAGCTACTAAACAATTAGTATGTGGGGGGAGGGGGATAGTAGAGGGGTTGCAGGGTTAGAGTTAGTTATAAGTTTCTGGTCTTTTGGAGGTTTCCTTAGGTAAATATTCTCTGTGTGCAGGGGCCCAGCAGTACAGCTTGTGCTGAGCACCTCATACTTTAAAAGATAAATCTGGCAGTATATCTGCCACTCTAATTTATACCTATGAGGATAACTCTGACCAGAAAGGCCATGAAAATGTCTAAATTTATTTGCATTTGATCAATTACTGTCTCTCTTAAGGTAAAGTAGTGCAATATTTATACATATATATTAGTATACTTCATACACAATCTAGGAAATCTATGTCAGCAGCATGTATAGGAATTTTTTCCCATTAAAAGTAGTTCAAAGGGTTATTCCCTAAAACATTTTGCCAAGAAAGGTAGTAGCCACAAACTGTGTCACCTATGGGTCAGACACTGAGTTTGCACCACAGCCAAGCTTTGAGCTTTCTGCAGAACATGTCACTTGTTAGTTACTTGACCAAAGGTGAGTTAGGAGTGGAGGTTGGGGAACGGGGGGTTGAGGGGGATCTGGTTTTTAAAAAAAGGAGAGGGACAGAACCTCAGCTATAGCCAGTGGGAATAGCTCCATTGTTCATTGGAGCTGCACAGACTGACACCAGTGGACGGTCTGCAGCAATTACTATTCCTTCTTCACCTTTCATCTGTTCTCTATCTTCCTCTTCCCCTCTTTTTCTGTCCTCCACCCTTTTATTTGTGCCACTGTAAACAGTTCAATTTCCACTTTCTATTTTCTTTTAAAAATCATGTTAGGAAATAAAATGACCATGAGTTACAATTAAGTTTGCAATGGGTGGGTGTTAAAAATGTACTTCCTCCCTGCATGCCCTATCGAAGAAGGAAAAACACCTTAAAAATGTATTTTGCCTGTGGCTCCAGAAGCAATAATCCTTCGGTAGCTATTGCCTCCTTCCATATACCAATGAGAGCTGCATAATTCATGTGAAGCAAGTTATTCAGCCAAAAAAGTAAGCTGCAGAAGCAAAAGGAGAAACACTGTTTTTTATATATAACATGATATTATTGCACTGGAGATAAACTGCCTTGAATTCCAGTTTATAAAACTTGAAAACTCTAATTAAAGTAATGTCAGTGGCCAGGTGTAGTCTTTTCATTACTTTTAGAATCACTGCTAAATTCAAGAGTTACTAATGCAACAATGCTTTCATATCATCTTGGTGGAAATTTTGAGGTACACCATTGTGGTTAGGAAAGTATGGGGGAATCAAGATAAAACTTTAACATTTTGGGTTTATTGTCCGTCTGTCTAGGGATAGATCCTCAGCTGGTATAAACTGGTATAGCTCCATTAAAATCCCAACCATTTTGGATACATTACTGTATCCAGGACATACCCTTTGAGGATTGGATAATAGGAATTATTCTAACTTCACTTCCTACCTGGAGTACTGTGCAGGGAAATTACTGACTAAGGCCAGGAGTGTAAGATTCTAATCTCAGATTTGTCCTTGTACCTCTCAACATGCCAAGGCTTATTTTGGGACACAATGTGGGTTAAAGACCCAAAATGAGGGGCACACAAAAGTTATGCATGCAAGGAAGTTAAAGTGCTGTGTGTGTGTGTCCCTGCCTTTGGCAAAAAATACTCTGTAATCTCAGTTCATTAATCTTTATTTCTGATGTAAATAATTTTAACAGTGAAAGTGAGGAGCTGTCAAATTTGTGTAGAATGTAGGTAATAATGAGGCTACAATGAGTGACAGGGACTTTTGAGAGGTGTGTGTGCATCATGTATTGGTATCTGTCTAATCCTCTTCCACAATTTATAATGGGACTGGTGGGTCATAATTTGGAGAGCATGAAACACAGAGCTCCATCAGTTTTAGTAATGGGCAACTATCCAAAAGTTTAGATGCTGCCAAAAGATTGGATCCAAAAACATATATTTATACTTTTTGGACTTGTCGAGGAAGCCCTCACACTAGTAAAAGTATTTGAAGCTTCATCCTATGCTCTTCTGATAGACAAATCTCCCACTGAAGACAGGCCTCACAATATGAATACAGATCAGGCCCAGAATTAAGAAAGCACAGCACAATATGACTAAAGGAAACTTTAAATTAGTTCTCTTGTAAGGCAGGGCCTGGCTGAAATCTGAGTTTTCAATCTTAAAAAAAAAAAAAAAGAGTGGCTGAGTGGGATGCTTTTTTAGCACTGACTCCTTTAGTGGCAATCAGATATAAAAGAGGAGTTTCGCTATGGTCCATCAGGCAGAATGAAGAACAATGCCCTCCCCAATGTCATTGTCCATTGATGTATTCGGTGATTGCTACTTTCTGATCGAGAATACATTCAATCATGTAGCAGACAGAATTTCATCTGGATGAATGAGCAGTTGAAGTGGAAGGTTTTCCATTTAGTTGGATTTAGGAAAGACTTTTGGGAGCTTTCATAAAATGGTTAAAGTGGATGCAAAAAACATCGTCCTTATCTGTGTCAATAGTATCAGGCAGGAGTAGTATGTCCTGGAGGAAGGCTCTTTTTTGTCCTTTTTCACAGACTGAAAACATCATCTGTAAAGGGATTAAATGTGGGTGAAAACTATTTTGTGGGTACGGGGACTAGAAGGGCAGAATATCCTGAAACATTACAAGATAGGCTAGTCTAATGAGATCACTAGCCAAATTGGTACAGACCACAGGAGATGTGGATAAGTGCCAAACATTTTGGAAACTTGCAGAAACCCAACCACCAGAAGGGCCGCATTTTCAGAGGAGTATGTGCGCATATTCATGCCTGATTTGCATGCATTCATTTTAGTTGCACATGCTGTCATGGTATTTGAATACACAGGTGACCAGTTACACGTCCAGCTGGTAATTTGTGTGGGAAAATATTGTATTTACACATTTAATGATAGCAATTACATATACAAATTAGTCATTTATATTTGTGCACACATGAACGCATTTGCCCTTTTCTGAAAATGTAGGTCTCATGTTCTATTGGAACTATTCATTCATTTATAGTTACACACAGGCATAAGTGATTTGCTGGATTACAGCCAGAGAAACTTGATTTTGTCCACATGATTTTGTCTGAAGCCAGAAAGTACAGGGACATCATGAATATGAATATATATAATATACACTCTACCAAACCACAAGAACATAATCCCAATCCCAACTGGTATGTAGAGAATGATGTGTTCCAAATTATGTTACCACTCAAAAAGAGATCTTCATGTATTTGTGGATAGTTCTCTGAAAATATCTGCTGAAAGTGCAGCAACAGTCAAAAAAGCTAACAATGTTAGGAACCATTAGGAAAGGGATAGATAACAAGATAGAAAACATCATAATGGCACTACATAAATCCATGTTACACCTACACCTTTAATACTGTGTGTATTTCCGGTTGTCCCATCTTTTAAAAAAAATCTATATTAGAATTGGAAAAGGTACACAGAAGGGCAACAAAAACAATTAGGTGTATCGAGGATAGATTAAAAAGACTGGAACTGCTCAGCCTAGAAAAGAGATGGCTAAGGAGGGATAGAGATTTTATAGAGGTCTATAAAATCATGAATACTGTGGAGAAAGTGAATAGGAAAGTGTTACATACCTCTTCACATAACACAAGAACCAGAGGTCAACTAATGAAATTAATAGGCAGGGGTTTGAAACAAACATAAGGAGGTACTTCTTCACACAATGCACAGTTAACCTGTGGCACTTGTTGCCAGGGGATGTTCTGAAGGCCAAAAATATAACTTTTTTTATAACTCTATAAAAAAAGAATTAGATAAGCTCATCGAGGATAGGTCCCTTGATGGCTGTTAGCAAAGACAGTCAAGAACAAAATCCCAGGCTGTAGCTGTCCCTAACCCTCTCACTGCCAGAAGCTGGGAGTGCATGACAGGGGATAGATCACTTGATAATTACCCTGTTCTGTTCACTCCCTCTGAAGCATCTGGCATGGGCCACTGCCGGAAGACAGGATACTGGAGTATATGGACCATTGGTCTGACCCATGATGGCCATTCGTATGTTCTAACCAGAATAACAAGTATCTGCAGTTTTCCACTTCTTAAAAGATTTTGAGGGATTGGTGAAGGTTGTCTTAGAATTTTCTTTCATCTTATCTGGCTCCCTCATCCCTAGTTAATTTGTCATCAGTGGAGTGGAAATTTGGATGACAGTCCTTAAAGAGTAATGACCAATTCAGATTCAGTGGTTTCTTCCTGCATTTAAAGAATACATTACTGTACTGATAAAGCTGTACACGTCTAGCCAATCTTAACAGAATTGTAGCAAGGCAGCTGTGAAAATGAAGATACAATATGTTCCTAAAAGGAAAACTAGAATTTAATTTTGCCCTTGGGGGAGAAAAAACAAAGGTGATTCACTCACTTTTCTCTTTCTCTGTCCCCTCAAATTTCAGGCTTGTGCTTCTGAGCATGGTCAAAGTAGTGGTCAGAGGGCCCAGGCTGGAAATCTTTTGTCAATGTATAACCCCCTGTACAGAAAGCAACTACTAAGTTATTTTGATAGAAGTGTCCCACAAGTGTGTTTTCTCTCCATTTGCAGCTTTATAAACCCTGTTTAGTTGTACTAAACAGCAGCTTATGAGTTACTAGAAAAAGGTTAGCAGTGAAATATCTGAAATTTATCTAGACCATAAAGTTCAGTAGCTGCAAACAATTCTATGCTAGACTCAAATGAAATGCTTCCATTAACAGCTATCTTAATCTGTTCTATCAAACACAAGTTGGCTTTCTTGGACTAAAGGGCCCTTTTCAATTTGGGTGAATTAAAACTAGCAGAATACTACAAAACCACAGTAATCCCGCTGGTCTCTAAACAATTATATTGTATTGGCCTCATAACAAATTAATATGGAGAGTTGTAGGTAGAGCACATCAAATTAGAGAGCAGTATCACTCACAGCTTAGATAATGACAGGGAAACAGAGGGACATCTTCAGCCTCTTGGAGTGCTTGCTCTGCACACATCTTTCAGTTATTCAATTACTGAGCCAGGAAATTTCCCATTCTGGAAAAATATTTAGGGGCGATATCATAGGCTCCATCTGCTCTCACTTTTCCCATCCATGTCACTAGGAATTTCCTTTGCAGATCAGGAGCATCAAATGGCTGGTAGCTTCCATGGACATCCTGGGGACATATCTGGTGGCAGCCATGCTGTCTGAATAGGAGTCAGTGGTGATTGGCTCAGAAATGAGACCCATCATATCCATCCAGCCAGAGCAGGCCGTGACTGCAGTGATAATGCCATCACCTCATTCCTAACCAGTGTGCAGCACTAGCCAGTCAAATCTTGCAATCCATACTTCGTCATTACTCAGGCAAGTCTCCATCAACTTCAGTATGAGTTTAGCCTAAGTAAGGACTGCAGGATTTAACCCCAAGTTTGTAAATATTTTAACTGCAATCCAAGGTAAGTACTTGTCTGGCACAGGTCTCTGTGTGGATGGTGTGGTTACCTGAATGGAATTTGAAAGTGAGGTGCATAGGCTGAAGGGCAGAAGAGTTTGGAGGAGGCCCCAGAAAGTCAATCTGTTAGCACGTGGCTTGAATGTTAGCTGCATCTAACAGCATCTCTGTAAACAGTTCTTTAATGAAGAGCCCAATAGAATCCTTTCATATTATTACCCATTCACTTGGGACATGAAGCAGATAGCAACAAACACTAGGAGTAGGAGAGCTTCTCTACACACTTGTGACGTCTGTGCTGTTCAGGGATCTCTCAGTGCTTGCAAAGGATTTGGTTTGTTCTGGATCTAGCTGTACCTAAAAACAAATAGAGCTTCACAGCACCCAGCCCAGACTCTCTGGGAGCTCATCCCTTAAAAGCACAGTCCTGAATACCAAATCTTCCCTTCTAAACCAAAACTTAATAACAATAAATTTTATTCTTCAATTAGTCTTTGAAGTGTCCTGGGCTGTTGCTTTCTTCCTGAAGAACTCCCCATGAAGTTGAGCACTATTGCTTTCAGGAGGTGGATGTCCATTTGTTATGGTTATTCCATATTCTGGCGCGCTGTTGTTTCAACCTGCTGTGTTTGTTTCCTGTCTGAGACCCTCTTGGGCAGACTCAGTGCCCCTTATCTCTCTCCCTTCTCAGGTTGTCACCAGTTCTTCCATATTGTGTGTGCATTTGGAGTAACAATCTTATACAACTGCAGGGTAACCTCCTGGGACTCCATTGTTATTTTGTGTCCATTGTTCCTCACTGTACAGAAACACATCACCACTTTCATGAAGTGGTGTCAGCTCCCAGGACTACAAATCACATCGATTTTTTTTTATCTTGCCTTTATCTGTCTCTTCGTACATCTGCTAGTCCCCAGTGACTCTGACATCAGTTTCAAACTGTGCAGGCATTTTTATTTACAGTTTTCTGTTGAACAGGATGTCAACAGGTGAGAACGCATACTTTACTGATGATCTGTAATTTAATAGTGCTAAATATGGATCCGAGTCTGACTCCACTGTCTTTTTCTCTTTATTATTTTGATTTTCACTAATTCATTGGATTGGAGATAATTGGGACTAGTGGTTACAGGGCTAAAATCATACTTCACCGCAGACTGCTTATACTTGTGCCTGTTGAACTGTGGTAAGCATTGTCTGACATTACTATGTCAAGTATACTGAGTCTAGCAAAAATAGATTTGATATGCACAATTATCTGTTTAGCTGAACTATTTTAAGACTATCTCAGGGATGTGAGAATAATAGTCTAGGACAAGTGTATAGATTTTATTTCCAGCCAGTGAAAACACACTCTGTCTACTTCACTCTGGGGGCAATTTTTCCTGTGCCACTAACATGGGCTCTTTCATTTTACTTGGCCAATATTTTTGGCATATGCCACAAGCCTTAATAGCTTCCTCAGTATGGCTGTTCATTTGAGGCCAGTATAAAGCATGTCAGGCCTGCTTTTAGATTTTTCAATCCCTAAATAACCTTCACTTATTCTTTTTAACCTTTTTCTGAAATGCCATAAGAATCACCTCATGGACCTTTGAAGAAAATTTGTAGCTGAAAAAATCATCTCTGTATTCTGGGGAGGGAAGAGGGAGTGGTTTGATTGCCATGCCCCTTTTGGCAATGGCAATAAGTGGTTTATCATCAGTTTCAGCTAGTGTAGGCCTCCCATAAACAAAGTCTTGAAACTTTTTACATCCATGGGCTAAGGCCAAAGCCTCCTTCTCTGTTGGAGTATATTGGGATTCGGTTTTCATTTGCACCTGTGACGCATCAGCCAGTGGTCTTCAGTTTTGACCATAATGTTGTAAGAGTCTGCGCCAGTACCCTTGTTGGAGGCAACCATGGACAATTTAACTGTGCGCTTACTATAATAGTATCTCCGGGCTGAGAGAACACCTTTTTAACACCTTCAGTTTCTCAAGCTCTTTATTAAGATTTGCATCCCATGTGCATTGCACATCTTTGCATAGTGGTACTCTCAGATTGCTGGTTTGGGCAGATAGATTAGGCACAAATTTTCTTCCATAGTTCACCATTCCAAGGAGTCTTTGTACTCCTTCCTTGTCAGCTGGGCCAGGCAGGTTTGTGATGACCTCCACTTGACTGTGATCTACCTCTACACTTTCTGCGTTAACTTCTGTCCTAGGGATGTTATTTCCATTACACAGAATTGATGTTTTTGTTTGTTTAGCTTTAGTCCAGCAGCTCTGATTCTTTCCAAACCTGCTAGGAGGTCATGCTCTTCTATTGCTTTTCCCTAGATCAAAGCATCACCTACGTAAGCCTTAGTACCGCTATATGATCAAAAAAATGGTTGTATTTTCCTGTGAACACCTCAGATGCTGAACACAACCCAATGGCGGTCTGTGGAAACAGTCTCTCCCAAAGGGGGTGTTGAATGTGCACAAGTGTGTGTTCTGTTTTTTTTTTCAGGGCACCTGACAGAACCCTGCTGCTCCATCAAGTGTAGAAAAATATTTAACATCAGCCATCACTCCCTAAATTTTTCCTCTGGTAGGTAGTAGAAAATGTTCCCTTTTTATATATTTATTTAATTATTTTGGGTCTATACATAAGCAAAGAGTCCCATCTTTTTTTTTCTTTTTTCTGTAACAACCAATGAATGTACTACTCTGTTGATTCTTCTGTTTGTTCTGTGATTCCTAGAGCAATATGCCCATCCACTCCTCTTTTAGACTCCATCTTAGGGCAAGGGGGCTTTCTGAAGTGTGTGAGTAGTGGGGCTGTTGGACTCTGTCAGCTGTAATCTGTACTTCTCTTGCTTGGTAAATTCTAAATATTTTGCCAAGGGTTAATTCTGGATCTTCCAGTAGTTTCTCAGAGTTTCTTATTCTACACTCCAATCATAATCTGGCCTCTTAGCAGAGACTCAATTAGCCCTTGAAAATCGTGAGAGTGGCTCTTCAGCCTCAAATCTGTCACAAGTTTGTCTATAATTTCACGTTCCCTCTTATTAAAAATGTATCTTTTATATTTATTTTTACACGGAGTACAATGCTCTTCAAATGTCTGTAATGCTGTTGCATAGTTAGCCTCCACCACTTGAGTTAACTAAAAACTGTTAAACACATCAAGTGTTTCAGAGCCCACCACTGTCAAAAATAAAGCTACCTTCTGAATGTCTTCCTTTTTACTGGCATTCATCCCTTGCAGGTGCACAGTGAAGAGCTGTTTCAACTTCCTCAAGTTGTCTTGCACACTGCCAGAGAATTTCAGCGTAAGTGGAGCTTTTAGCTGCTCTAGTCTTCCACTCGGTCTATTTTCTTAAAGCATTACCCAACAGTTTGGACTAAGAAAATGTCAATAGCAGTGTGCATTGAAGTGCTGCAGTGTAACTCCCCCATTTGGATGTTGCAGGCACAAACGTAAAGCCCCCATGTTCACACTACTACATTAGTATGAATTTGGGGTTGTGAAGTTCATACCTGCAGCATCCACATGGGGGAGTTGCAGCACAGCACTTAGCATGCACTGCTATTCACACCCCCTTAATCTTAACTGGAGGGCAGTGAAGATGTCCCCTTAATTACTCCTGGTACCATGTGATGTTCAGTGATCACTCAGTGCCTAAGGAGCTGCAAGGGGTATGCTTTATTCTGTGTCTGGTCTCAAGTGGGTGTGCATAACAAGAGCATTGCAAAGGAAGGTGCTGAATCTCTCAGCGGGTGGGCTGGGACTCGGATTCTGTTTGAGAGATAGGAGTTGAAGCTGTTGGAGCTTGTTGAAGAAAGTGCAAATTCAGTGCTTCAGAGAGGCTACCGGGGAGTCGGGTCTGGAGAAGAGGAGGTTGACTGGGGAGCAGGAAAGTACTGATTGAAGGCTTGGCCAGGAGATGATAGGAGGTTGCTGAAGCAGTGGAGACATGGGTGATGACTAGGACCCCATACAACATGCAGAGGATGAGGGTGGAAAGAAAATGGGAATATATGTGAGAGGTAGGTGGGGACAGCTCTGTGAATAGTGAGAAGCCAGGAGTCTCTGGTTGTATCTGGCAATGCTGATTTCAGAAGAGAGATGAATAAAGAGTATGGCCATCTAGTGACTGGGATGTAAATCTGGGAGGGGAGCTGGTAAGGTGGTTAGTGGGGCTCTGGTATATTGGTTATTTATTTAATGTGGAGGAGGGCAGGTTCCAGTCCAGGCATGGAATAACTAACTGGCCCCTTTCAGAGACACATTGCTCTGTTTTCTACCAGCAGCATGTGACTAGAACCCAGGCCCCCTCCTTCCCCTCTAACCATGCCAACTACCAAAAATTGTCACTGAGGAATGTGGGTCTCTGATGGAGAAACAGTCACTGCTAGGCTATGTCAATAGTATTCTTGGATGGCTGGGGAGAGTTACATGGATAGTGTTCTCCATCGTTCTGGGGCAGGTTGGACTAGAAACAATTACAATAAATATTTTTATTTAAATCATGATTTTAAAAACATTTAAATTGATTTTTTTTTTTAAATTAAATCAGATTTTGTATTTACTCATTGGTAGTTGTTTACTTATTTTGTATAGTCTTACATTGCTAATGTGGCTGTTTTCTAGTGGGGTGAATTTTCAAAAGTGATCAAGAAGCATAAGTCTAAGTGATTTAAGCACTTAGAGAGGCCAACAATGTAGTTAGACAGTTAGTGAAAATTTTCATAGGTGCTGTGATAAATGAAGGTGTGTGGGGAGGAGAGCTCCCTTTTATGAACACCCAGCCAGCCAGGTATAAAGTCCCTCTTGGTGGCTTCTCTGCTTGCTTTACCTGTAAAGGGTTAAAAAAGTCCCTCAGGTGAAGAAAAGGGAGTGGTGCCCTAACCAAAAGAGCCAATGGGAAAGCTAGAACTTTTTAAAATGGGAAAATACTTCCCCTGTGTCTCTGTTGTTGTTCTCCGGGGAAGAGGGAGCAGTTATGCTATGAGAAGCTTTAAGCCAGGTATGATCATAGATCATCAGATCATACCTTGAACCATTTATTTGGAACAACCAGATGTGTAAGTAGATCAGGAATGTTTAGAAGGACGCGATTAGCTTTATTTCTGTTTATTTCTTATGGCTAGTGGACTCCTCTGTGCTAACCCCAGATGCTTTTGTTTGCTTGTAACCTTTAAGCTGAAGCCACAAGAAAGCTATTTTGGGTGCTTAATTTTTGGAATTGCTCTTTTAAAATCTAGCAACAGCCTAAGCTCCAAATGTATTTTCTTTCTTTTTTGTTTTTAATAAAATTTACCTTTTTTAAGACCAGAATTAGATTGTTTGGTGTCCTAAGAGGTTTGTAATGTTGTTTAATTAGCTGGGGACAACAGCTAATTTCCTTTGTTTTCTTTCTCAGCTATTCCCCAGAGGTGGGGTGAAAGGGCTTGATGGTACCCCACAGGAAGGAATTCCCAAGAGTGCCTTCCTGGGTTCCAAAGGGTTTTCATTTGGGTGGTGGCAGCATCTACCCATCCAAGGTCAGAGAGAAGCTGTAACCTTGGGAGTTTAATGCCAGCCTGGAGTGGCCAGTATTAATTTTTTTGAATCCTTGCAGGACCCCCCATCTTCCCTGCACTCAGGGAATCAGCCTTGACAGGTGCCTACTTGCCTAACTGCCACAGGACTATGTGCAACCACTCATGTGGGAGTTAGGCACTTAGGTGCTTTTGAAAATCCCACTAGATGCTCTCTGCAGTATTAGGCGCCTAAATACCTTTAAAATCTGTCCCCAAGTCACATTTGAAAGTGGGATCTCAAATCAGTTAGGCATTTTTGACATTTTACCCATTGTTTCTTTCATTAGTTTCCCAACTGTTAGTAGAATTTCAGATTTTACATACATATTTTCTTCACTAAAATGTTTTCCTGGTGTTTAAAATGCTCGTGTATGCTGAAACAGACCAATCCAGGGCCTCATTTACATCCTTAATGCGGGAACCGTCCAACTTGCACATAAAATTGGTAAGCAAATAGCCCGGCCTGTACTTGCAATAAACACACCATCTTCTGAAATAGTGAACTTGTACCAGTTGAGAAAGCTGAAATTCTTCTGTCACAGTTCTCAAAGTGATTTCACGCATGGCCATCTTAGAGGCACCCTGCGTTGGTTTCAGACCACTATCAGTCACCTTTCTTGAGGTAGAGTCTCATGATCCTCTCCCTCCAGACCTGGGCTTGAGGTAAAATTGCAGAATCCTGCAATTTATTCTGATGACCTCAACAGGTCTGATGTTAGTTCAGCATCTTCAGCCCTGTTGTCTCAGGTGCAATGACAGCTAACCAGAGACTAGCCAGCTTTCATACAATCAAGTACTATTTATTCAGAAAAAAAGCTCTACAGAAAAAAATATAATAAAAGAACCCCAACAGTTTATATGCAGGTGTAGCTTGCCAGGTAGTCACCAATCTTTCCATATGGAGACTCTGGTAGGGTTTTTAAAGTACTTCAGGTCCTCTGCAGGGCCTGTCCCTCTTGGACACAGTATCACATCTGTGCTTGGACCAAGGTGAGGACTGTCTCTTTATACAGTTTTCCATTCTTTGTCTGCAAGGCCTCATGAACCAGGTGAATGGTAAATTTCCTCAGAGGGTGAAATTTCCACAACTTGTTACTTGCTTTCTTTCAGCATTAGCCATTTAATTACACTTCCCCTGCCCCCCAGTGATTTTAGTTCCTGTTAGAAGCATTATTTAGTGAACCCACTGAGCCAGGAATACAATTACTAGCCAGCCCATAAAGATGCATATAACATTTATAAAGTTGATACAATAGTCCATAGCATCTGTCACATCTCAATCTATAATCTTGGGATAGTGAACATTTCCAAAGCATCACATCTGTCACAGCTTCAGCCAAGTTATACTCTTCCATCAGGGTTTGCAAACAGAAGCCAATGGGACTTGTGCTCCTCTGTCACTAAGGATATGTCTACACAGCTGCTGGGAGCAAGTCTCAAAGTCTGGGTCAACAGACTTGTGTTAGCAAGAGTCATGCTAGCAAACTAAAAATAGGTTGGCGCTTGGGCTCTGCAATCTAGGGAGGGGTGTGTGCTTCCAGAGCCCAAGCTCCAGCATGAGCCCAAATGTCAAAGCAATATCTACATAGCTATTTTAGCATAGTAGACCAACCCCACTAGCCTAAGTCTGTAAACCTGGGCTTCAAGACTCTTTCCCAGCAGCTGAGGAGACATACCCTAAAGTGCTATGGAAAATCCCACCCTTCTGTGCCTAAATATGAGCATAGGAGCTTAACTTCAAGTTTCTATTTTAGAATGTTTTTGTGTGTGTAAGTAAAAATGTTCACAAGAACTTTGTTAATGTATAGAAAGTCTAAACAACTTTTCATTGCTAACATAAAGGCAATTTTACTTTGAAATGACACAGATTTTAGGCCACTAGGATAATTTTTTTAGTAAAAATACAGTTTTAACCCCATATGCTTTAAACATTTATGCATATGCTTAATTTCAAAGACATGAGTAAAGTTATGTAACTGTTTAAAATTCTGAAGGATCAGGCCCTCACTTTCAATATCTTTTGTTTATAGTAGTTTTGTAAAATTCAATCAAGAAATCCTACCTCTAATACTATTAAAATTATAATTTTGTTCATTATAATTTTGTTATAGTTTTTAGTTTAAAGTTGCAATAGTTCAGTTTTTCAAATTGTTTTCCAAAGTCTCAACCTGATTGAATTACATGGGCTTTTTAAAAATCAAGCAATTTTGAATTACTGATTTAAATCAACTTCATTTAAATCACTCCCCATTGTTGTGGGTCTTTCAGATGAGACAGGATTACTGTGTGGCATTTTACCATGACAGAAGAGTGATCAGAATGTTGACAATGAGTAGCTGATAAGGAACTGATGATTTATAACATTAAATGAACAAACAAAATATCATGGCAGAGATTTTAAAGGCATAACAGTCAGTACATGAAAAATTAGTTTCCATGACAACTGTATTTTAGCTCCTTATAAATCAATAGAATTTCTTGGAATGTGCAATATGGCATAGCTGTGCTGTGAGGAAATGAATCACTCATCATCATTATCATTTGTGTGTATTATAGTACCACCTAGAATCCCGACTGGAAGTTGAAGGAGACCTTTTGTGCTAGGGGCTTTATACACACGTTATGAAAAGATGGTTCCTGCCCCATAGAGATGACAATCTAAATGATCAACACCACAGTGCAATTCTCTGAACAACAGGCCCACTACATGCATTAAGGACTTCCACAAACTTTCTAGGAGACCCCAAGTATACAGAGAATGGCTATATGGGATCAGATATTCAAGTAAATGAATATGTGCAACCTGATACAAACATGCTCTAGATGTATAATTCTGATATACATGAGGTAAATTACAGAGCCATATTATAACTTGCACTTATCCTGAAGCTTGGATTAACTCGTATACACTTTGACCGCTAATTCGTTACCACGATGTCTATTTTTAACATTCTGCTTCTCTTATAATTTGTTAATGACCACAAGGAGTTAGGATTAGAGATGGTTGGGAAATTTTTCAGCAAAATTTTGTTGTTGTTGGAACCAAATTTTTTCACAGTAACATTGGTTTTGATGAAATGTTCTCAGGTCAAGGATGGGGTTTTGAGAACGAAACCCAACAAGAATAGTCCCGTCCCAGCTTTGCCTGGTTCAGACCAATGACTTACCTTCTATGTCATAGGTAAATGCCCTAGCCAGCAGCTACAAAGTCAGGCTTTTTCTCACTCTCTGGCCTATTATTTACACAAAATGGAACTCCAACAGGCAAGATTCAGATGTAGTGTCTAGCTGGATGGTTAAGGCAGTTGCCTGGAATGTAGGAAACCCAGGTTCAAATCGCTATTCTGAATCTAGCAGACTTGAATGTTGGTCTCCTATGAACTATTCTGGAATGATGCATTTTTTTCCGTATTAGTGTTTCATTTTTCTCAGCAGAATCTTAAAAGAAGTAACCCTGTGTGCTGGAGGCTCTGCAGCAGAGCTAAGGATGTACTAACTTTCCTCTGCAGTTTGTACTGTCTGTGAGGGAGGTGAGGAAATTGTGCTTGCTTTCTGCATCACTCATTTTCCACTCCCTTCTTACTGCTGGATTCCTGGATCTAAAAGGAGCCCTTTATAAGGGAGAAGGGGAAATGCTGATGCAGAGATGGCTGGTCCTCCACATCTCAACATCAAGAAGAGCACATGCATGCATAGTTTCATAGTTAAGGAACTGGGGCCTAATCCAAAGTCCTTTTGAAATCAGTGGAAAGATCCCCGTTGCTTCAAATGGGCTTTGACTCAAGTCCTCAGCCCATTAGTGCAGTAGCGGTATTTCAATACATGTTAATATTTTTTCCTGATGTCTTTGTTGCGCAGAATGAATAAAATAAGCAGACTTTTAAAAGTAAAATGGCACTTCAAAGCTCTGGGGAAATCTTGAGACTGGGGGCTGCTGAGGATTTGTATAAGGAGCGGCACAGGAGAAAAATATTAATTACAGGCTTGAAAACAACAGCACCTATTGTAGTGATATGTCTCAGAGGCAGACATGAGCTAAGCTATAGTGATGACTTTCCATAGCTGAATAATTAAAAGCACGCATTATATAGACAGGCTAATTAAATTGTAATGTACATAATTACTTTGGACATCTAAGCAGTGAAGTATGGTGAAACAGAGCCTACTGGCCCTTCTTTCTCATCTTCTGTTTCTCTAAATCTCTCCTGTATTTTTCTCTAGATATAGCATGCTGCCTGTAATGAATTTTTCAGTGTTTGTTGTGGCCTGTAAAGTTTAGAGTGAGGTTAAAAATTTGGTTGAGTGACTGGAACATTTTAATTATGCATTTACTGGAAGAGGCTTGGACACACACAAATCTTTACCTTGCTCTTAACTAATAAAGAAAAATCTCCCATGTTCCCCCTTCAGATGTCACTGCGATAGGTTTAAAATAAAATAAAAAATAAATAAAATAAAAAATTGCTGTGGGCTGTTGTAATGCCAAAAGCACAGTGATTTAAACTGCATTATCACTTAAATAAAAGGATTAAGACACTAAACTTGTCATTTGTCACTATAAAGTAGCTATGTGCTGACAATTTTATGGGAGTTTCAGGTAGGCCACCCATTAGCTCCTGGATGCAATGGTTACATTATACCAGTATTATATTTTTATACTTCAACCAGTTAAAGCTACTGTTGTTACTTGCTCATTAAAAGCAATGCACGAATATCTAATGCCAAGAATAATGATGAGTGATGCTAAGCAGCTCTATTTTATTTGCATTGGAAATCATGTTTTTTTAAGAAAAGGAAGATAGAAACAGGTGATATGATAAAGTGTCAAGACATGGAAAATCTTAGAGAACTATTATTTTATAATTGGCAACATCTGTCCCTTAAAAAGACTCCTATATATACTCCATATATATATCATTATTTATTTTGGAAGGAGGAAAAAGGGAAGCAAACAATACCAGTCTGGAATCAGCCCCAAGAGAGGGCATCATGTGCTTTAGCTCTCTGGTTCTCATTTACAATAGTCAGAGAAATTAATTCAATTTATTGTTTATGGATTTATTTATATTTTAAACAACAATAATAAAAGCATTAGAAGGTCTAAACACCCCGACAGACAATCAATTTTATAAGCTATAACCCAGCAGCATTAGAAAATTCTATATGGATAACACACTAACTCACACTTATGCACTATTACTAGTAGCAGTCATATTAAGAATTATGATCTCCGTGGGCCAGCTACTAGTGAAATATGATCACATTTACTTGATTGGGGGGCGGGGGGCAATAGTACACACTAGCTCAGTGCTTCTCAAACTGCTTCAGCAGAAATCTTCTCAAGTAGAACCTCCTT
This sequence comes from Mauremys reevesii, assembly GCF_016161935.1. Lineage (NCBI taxonomy): Eukaryota > Metazoa > Chordata > Testudines > Geoemydidae > Mauremys > Mauremys reevesii. The sequence continues at coordinate 61,985,466 of NC_052630.1, forward strand.
TCTCATGGTCTGTGTCCTAATTCTGTACATTTCCTGAGGAAATTATATTGCTTAGTTACACTTCAGAGGTGAAAAGAGGGATATTTGTGAGAACATGCCTATAAAGAAGGAGGCTTTCAGAGTATAGGGGCAGAGGGAGGCAGGCCAGAAGCAGTTACTTGGGAAGAACACATGATAGTGAGAGAGAGCAAGAGAGCGCGCCAGGCCAGGCCAGAAGCAGAGAAGTCTGGGTGGTAGGAAGCCAGGACTCAGTATTATGCTTGAGAGAGGTTGGGAAGCTTGCAAAGCCTGAAGCAGGACAAAAAAGACAATCTGGAGATAAGTTTGAAAAAGAGACAGCGAGGAATTGAGATTCTTGCTGTGGGGATTCTGAAACAGAGCCCTGTACATAAGAACATAAGAAAGGCCGTACCGGGTCAGACCAAAGGTCCATCTAGCCCAGTATCTGTCTACCGCCAGTGGCCAACACCAGGTGCCCCAGAGGGAGTGAATCTAACAGGCAATGATCAAGTGATCTCTCTCCTGCCATCCATCTCCATCCTCTGACAAACAGAGGCTAGGGACACCATTCTTACCCATTCTGGCTAATAGCAATTTATGGACTTAGCCACCATGAATTTATCCAGTCCCCTTTTAAACATTGTTATAGTCCTAGCCTTCACAACCTCCTCAGGTAAGGAGTTCCACAAGTTGACTGTGCGCTGCGTGAAGAAGAACTTCCTTTTATTTGTTTTAAACCTGCTGCCTATTAATTTCATTTGGTGACCCCTAGTTCTTGTATTATGGGAATAAGTAAATAACTTTTCCTTATCCACTTTCTCAACATCACTGTAAGGGATTAAAAGACTAGGACAGGACTTTGATGGCAAGATAGCCAGATTGTGTTAAGTGGCTTACATTGCAGGTACCCCAGTGCCCAGGAAGGGGGACCCCAAGACTATGTATCTGCAAGTGTTGATTTATCTATTTTGGACTTGGGACTTTGATACCTGAAAAGGGGGAGTGACAGTGTCTGATCTGGTCAAAGGCAAAGTTGCCAGAAGAAGAAGGGGACACCTAAATGTCCAGAAGGGGTGATTGAAAGACCAGAAACTTGGCTTAGTCCCACCGGGCACTAGGAAGTATGCTAACCAGTGAGTTCTCCCTGGATATTATGTTAAGATAATATCAAAATAAACTTTCTCTAATGCAATAAGTGCAGATGCTTTGTCCCCCACTTCCATATTTCTGCAGTCTTTTTCCTCTTTTACTTTTAGTAGTGCTGAATCTCTCCTCACTATCTGCAGCTCCTGTTGCTCTAATCTGTCCAGGTCAGTTGGCAGTTTCCTTCTGTCCTCCTGTGGGCTTGCTACTTTTCCAGACATAGTGGTGTTGGAAAATTAATTTATCAATTTGAATTTACACCAAATCAAAGCTGACACAAAAGACTTGATGACGGACTTTAGATGCTCTGCAGTAGATGAACAGAAGGGAGTTCTCCTTAAAGTCTGACACATGCACAATTGAAACTCTCTTGGTGGCAGGACCTTCCTTTATTTAATGGACCTTCTTTCTTTATGGGATTACTGCAGTTTGGTGAGTCACCAATGGTCCACAGAGCAAAATATTAGCCAGGACATTACACCATATATCTACTAATTCTGGTAAGACTCATCCTACAACATTCCCATTCCACTGACTAAAATTGGGCCTTAAGTACCATCATAAATTGTTGGTACACAACAGTATGTTCAGATGACTCCTGGCTGTTGTGATGCGATCATTTATTGCACCTTCTTGGATATATTCTGCAAATGGGCACAATCTGAATGATTTACAAAGGATTGATAATGTATTTATAAACACATGTTAGTAGTAGCATAACATCCATAAATGTTTAACATATTTTTATAGTGCATTCACAACACATTATAAATGATAAATAGGTGACAATAGATGCCTTTATAAAATATTTATTTTGCACTGTGGTTATTGTTATGCTATAAACTGCTCAGGAAAAGTGCTATTAATAAAAAGTGAATGGCGTTATAAAGGTTATAGTAAGCTATTTATAATGAAATGTGCAATTCTAAAATTAAGTGTTGCAAATGATGACAACAGAATGACATGCTACAATTGTTTAATAAACCATGGTTAGATATAGAACAGCCCCCTGAGATGTTCCATCTTCTCTAGAAAGGAGGCATATAGCAGGGGTTCTCGACCTGTTTCTTTCTGAGGCCCCCCCCAACATCTTATAAAAACTCCACAGCCCACTTGTGCCACAACAACTGTTTTTCTGCACATTAAAGCCAGGACCAGAATTAGGGGGTAGCAAGCAGGGCAACTGCTTGGGGCCCCATGACACAGGGGACCCAGTAAAGCTAAGTTGCTCAGGCTGCAGCTTCGGCCCTGGTTCGTGGGACTTGGGGCCCCGGGCTTCAGCCCCATGTGGTGGGATTTTAGCTTTCTACCCTGGGCCTCAGCAAGTCTAATTCTGGCCCTGCTTGGTGGACCCCCTAAAGCTTGCTCCTAGGCCCTCCGGGGGCTCCTAGGCCCCCGGTTGAGAACCATTGGTATATAGGATACTTACGTCATATCTTCAACATTTGGAGGTTAGTAAAAAGGAATTGCATTCATCACACAATTCCACTACTGAGTCTTCTAAGAGAGACGTAGTTAATCTCAAACCATGATTTAGAAAAATAGATATTCCTGTGAAGTAGTGGTATCTTTGATACCAGTTAAGACACAGACAAGAAAGAGTCAAATGTTAGGATTTTCTCCATATAGATTAATTTCCTCCCTTTATCCAAAGATAAAATAAGATTTAAGATTCAACATCATAATTGTGCAGTCCTAACTTTCCCCTCTCCCAAACAAGCAATGAAAACATTCTAACATAATTTCATCTCTTAGGTCCTCTTTTCACTTTTCCTTGTTCAATTGCATTAACTGATAGGCTTGTAAGGAACTTCGGATATGGAAGCTAGCAGACTCTGAAGATGAAAAGAAATGGAAATATCAGCCCAAATTAAATTAGGATACAATACCAGCTATTATCACACACATACCTTCCTTTGAAGAAAGGTGAACATAATATTCCCTAAAACAAAGGTCCTTTAATAGAGTAACATCAAAAGCGTATAGCCTGGAAATGGTCTATTTGGATTTTAGACGGAGGTTAGCCTATGGAACTTAGGCTGAAAATGGCGTTTATTAGGCTAACTTCAAAAGAACAATATTTGCAACATAGTTATGAATCTGTTTTGATTTTGAGGAGTTTCATAATATGTAACTTTACCTCGACTGTGATTAATTCTGTTCTATTTTAAGGTTTATTTTTAAGAGACAAAAGAGCAAAGCTAGTAGTTAAGTAAGGTGATGACTTGATAGTTTCAGAAAATGTATTTCCTCTTTTTACCAGAATAGGTATAGAAGAGACATTTCTGGGCAGGCTTCCTCAACTGTCCCGCTAATGAGCTCAAAGCCACTCCTGGAGGGCTCACTTTTAAGAGATACTCTGCATGTCCATCCAGCCATTGGCCCCTTTGCTGAGATTGCCAATAAGGCTGGAAAGTATTGCAGAAAACATCAGCGTGCTTGCCAATGTGGATTCTTGTTGCACAGGAGCTGTTCTGTGAGTGCTACATTTAGTCTGGGATTTTCAAAGAGCCTCAGAGAGCTAGGTGCTCAAAATCTCATTAACATGCAGTGGGACCTTGGCACCTAACTCTCAGAGATCTTTAAAAATCCCACCCTGATTTCATATAGATACCAAACAGCTATTGGACAATAATAACTTGTTTATTACTACCTTGTTAGGATGAACACAAGCTGTATTCTGGAGATGTGGAGATTCCCCCCTATGTTCCTATATAGGCTCTTTTTTAGGGGGCACTCTTATTTGGATGTCTGCAGAATTATTATTTTTTGCTTATTATGTCTGTGTAAGATCTCTATTCCTCTGGTAATAGACACTTCTAAATATAGCATATTTTCAAAATTTATTACGCTTCATCTATGACTCTTAGTATTACTTCTAGCAGCATTTCTAGCTGAAATTAAAAATAAAGGTAAGTGAAACTTAAGTGGCACATGGCCTTCTTGGCTGGGTTTAATTTTACTGCCCTAATCGATTACAAGGTTAAGTACAAATCTTTAGTTGTGCTGAAGGAGTTTTTAAAAATGGTAGAAGCACCTGCTTAAGTAAGTGACTACATGTAATACCATCTTTGATGCTGACGGACCAGACGCCAGCTCATGCCAAGGCCCAAGACATCACTGAACACTGACAAATGCGTAGTTGGATACCAGCCTGGCTTCCCTGTGGGTTAGTATAGTTAAAATAGATATTGGTGTTATAGGAATGCGTTTAGACTTTACGACATGCTTGTAGGATGCTGCATGTATTAATCCTACTTATAATATCTGTATCCCATGGTATAAAGTTATATTGAATGTTTGCATTGTAAACCTCTGTAATTGTGTAACTCTCCAAACAGGAAAAGAAGTGTTAATTAAGGTAAAGTGCTCATCCTGTACACAAGGTGGCCCACTGAAGGCAAATGAGGCATTGCGTAGCATCAAAGGATGTAGACCTTGTTGATTGCATTCCTGTCTCCCTCTTGGCAGGGGGAATCTGCACATGAAATCATCAATCATCTTGGAATCTAGGATGAAGGGGATTAAAAAAATCCTTAGCCAGGAGAAACTTGGCTTCTTTATGCTATCTGAACTCTATGACATAAGTGAGAGATCCCCATGCTGCTCAGCATGGGCCAGCTCTGCAAGATGTATAGAGCGGCTTATTATAGAAGCTTATATCACCTTTTAAAATCTAAGCCTGTAACTCATTTGTATATGTTGCTTCCTGTTGTAACTTTGAAAATAACTCTCATTTCTTTTTTTAGTTAATAAATCTTAAGTTATTTTATTATAGGATTGGCTGCAGGTGATGCCTTTAGTTTGAGATCTGAATACAAATGACTGGGGATAAATTGACTGGTCCTTTGGGACTGGGAGTAACCTGAATGTTGTCATTTTTGGTGAAAAGTGACCATCTATCACATAGTCCAGCTTGCCTGGGTGGTACGATAGACTGGAATGCTCAATGGGACTATCTGTGACTCTACGGTAAGACTCTAGTAGTGTTTTAGGAGTTCACACTTGTTACTGCATTGGTGAAAACCAATGAGAGAACATACAACCAGCTAGGTGTTTCTGCCCTGCTTTTTGACAGTCTGCCCTGAGGTTGGCATTTAGTTATGAGCTGTTCCAGACAGAGAGACACCATCCACTGGAAAAGATATGGATAGCACAATTAAATAAAGAAATGTCTTTTTGTATTGGGGTGTCTTGAAGTGGTTGATGGAGGTGTCATGAATAGTTAGTAAAGGGTTAAAGCATAGTACCTGGTGGGCACCTGACCTGAGGACCAATCAGGGAAGAGATTTTGAAACTCCTAGGAGGGAACTTTTTCTCTCTGTTTGGGGGGGTCTTTGCTTTTGGCCGTTTTGGAGTTCAAGAGACCAGACGAGTTAATCAAGTCCCTACAAGTTCCACCTTTTTGAACTAATTTCTTCTAGTCAAGATAGTGAGTATTAGAAAGATACTTTGTGTCCTTATCTAATAATCCTATGTTTGCAATTCTGTGTGTTTGTTATTGATTATCCTTAATTCTGCTTGTACTGGTTGTACTGAGACAGAGAGAGGATTCTCTCCAGAACTTAGCAAGGTTATACCCTATGAGTGCCCAGCTTGGATTCATAGAGATTCTGTATTTTCTTTTGTTCTCTTAATAAATTCTTTTCTTTTCTTTGGACTTGGTTAATTCCTTCCCTTGGGGAAATTCAGGGGAAGGGGAGGGGGAAGTGGGCTGCTTCCCTGTGTGTAGAGATTCAAGGCGTTTGAATCCAGGCACCTCTGTCTCCAGAGCAGGCTGGAGAGAGGGGGGAGGGGGAAGGTTCCTCCTCTGTGAATTGATCTGTGTTCCCAAGGGGGGAACAGGGGTGTCCTGGCCCACGGAATTGACCGGGTGGTGGCAGCCGAAGGGGAGACCTACCCTAGGATTTTGGGGTGGGGGGAAGACATGCTGGTCCTCACTTTGAAACCGGCCAGTTTCAAGTGAGGGTTCAGACCAGGACAGGAGGAAAATTTAGCTTAGTGAAAATCTGAAGATTTAGAATATCTGGTCCTGAAACTTGCTCCACTCATCTCCCCACTCCCAGCCTTCCCCCAAAAGGCAGAAGGGAGGGGAGGCTGAATAAATTCACTGTTTTTATCTCTGTGGAAAACAGTTTTTGTGTCAGGCTGTTTCCTGTCATGCTGCCACATCACACAGAAGATAAGGGGAGAAAGTATTTCAGTATGTTTGCTTGCATGCAGGACCCACATGTTGTGCTGTGGTGAGTCTTTGAAGTTGAGTGCTTTGGCTTTTTGCACATTGGTATGTAGAAGGAGAATTGACTTTATGCTTTGACATTGTGGTAAATAAATACAATGGACAAAGAGTGCTTGCAGTGGAACACAAATATGATCATCCAGTACAACAGAAAAATGTAGGCATTGAGTAGCAGGAGAACCACTGAGGAACAAATAGGGATTTGAAGCTGTTGCTGTTGGGAAGCTAAAAGTAGTGAGTGCAAATGAATTTTTAGAGGATATTGATAATTCTACTCTTTCTATTTTTCAAAGGAAACAGTTAATATTTGCCATTTTAGAAATGTTAAAAATGCATAAATATTTAGCTGAAACTCAGAATTCCTTGTTACTGACTGTGACAATGAGAGGATTAGAGGGCTACCTGCATTTCTGTTCCCTTTCCGATCTCTGAGTGCAACTCCTCAGGTGTTAGACCTTGACCCCTTATTTGTGCTAGGGAGAAATTTTGCAAGTGTCCCATTCTTAGAGCAAGGCCTTGACTTACAGCACTTTGTGTATCCAGTGTTCTTATCTTGCAGGTTCAATTGAATTTGGGCAGCTGCATTTCTTCCCTTTGGGAGTCTGACTGGTCCTGTACAGTGATCAGACAGCCTTCTTTAAACCAAAGTATTATTTATTTTAGCAGAAGGAACAAATCATAAAATAATTGTATCTTACCTAAAATCTTACCATCCCCTGATAGTAATCTGGGCAGGCTTAATTTCTTCAGATACTGCCAGCAGGTCCTGCCTCTCAGTCTTATTCCCCCTGAAGGTATATCTACCTTGTAGCTGTAAGCAAGCCTCCCAGCTCTGTTAGACAAGCTTGTAATAGTGGGTCTTGAGCTAGCATGAGAAAAATAGCTGTGTGGACATTGTTGCACCAGGTGTTAAGCTAGACATCTGAGCTTGGATCCACCTAAGCACCTAGGTCTGAGCATGGGTGGTTATTTTTGCCAATGCAGCAATGCCCACATTTGCTTGAGCCCCACTACTGAGAATCTATCTAGATTGTGAGTCTCGCTCTTGGCTGCCTTGTACACTTACCCAGAATGACTACCACCTCTTTCTTGAGAGAGGATCCCTTTTAATCCTACCTGAATTCTTCTGTTCTCTTATGTTGTGGGCCTTTTCCAGTCCTATACAGAACCAGTTTTGTAGGTTGGCTAGGGAAGAGGCAACAATCATCAAAGCCTGGCATTGTCCCTTAACTACTTCTCAAACAATTAAGAGTCGTTATCTTGAGCCTTTACATTATTTACATTGGTGTGCGAGGAGAGTCAAGCCCTTAGACTTTAAGATGAGAATCAGGATTGGTTGCATTTTGCACACAGTCTTTCAAAACTGGCCCAAATAATCAAAAGGTAGAGATAGCACCTTTGAGAAATGCAAATTTAAAATATAAATACAATGCAAAAACAGTGGTAAAGGTAATATTTTAAATATAGCTTCAATTGCTCTAGGCACATATTCAAATATGAATTCAAGCACTGTCCAATTTAATTCAGTTTGGTGATACATAGATAGAATCATAGAACTGGAAGGGACCTCAGGAGGTCATCTAGTCCAGTCCCCTGCACTCAAGGCAGGACTAAGTATTATCTAGACCATCTCTGACAGGTATTTGTCCAACATGCTCTTAAAAATCCCCAAAGATGGAGGTTCCACAACCTCCCTAGGTGATTTATTACAGTGCTTAACCACTCTGACAGTTAGGAAGTTTTTCCTAATGTCTAACCTAAACTGCCCTTTCTGCAATTTAAGCCCATTGCTTCTTGTCCTATCCTCAGAGGTTAAGAAGAACAATTTTCTCCCTCCTCCTTGTAACAACCTTTTATGTACTTGAAAACTGTTATCATGTCTTCTCTTTTCCAGACTAAACAAACCCAATTTTTTTAACCTTCTGTCATAGATCATGTTTTCTAGGCCTTTAATCATTTTTGTTGCTCTTCTCTGGACTTTCTCCAATTTCTCCACATCTTTCCTAAAATGTGGTGCCCAGAACTGGACACAATACTCCAGTTGAGGCCTAATCAGCGCAGAGTAGAGCAGAAGACTTACTTCTTGTGTCTTGCTTATCATACTCCTGCTAATACATCCCAGAATGATGTTTGCTTTATTTGCAACAGTGTTACACTGTTGACTCCTATTTAGCTTATGATCCACTATGACTCCAAGATCCCTTTCCGCAGTGCTCCTTCCTAGGCAGTCATTTCCCATTTTGTATGTGTGCAACTGATTGTTCCTACCTAGGTGGAGTACTTTGCATTTGTTCTTATTGAATTTCATCCCATTTACTTCAGACCATTTCTCCAGTTTGTCCAAATCAATTTGAAATTAATCCTATCCTCCAAAGCGCTTGCAACCCCTCCCAGCTTGATATCATCCGCAAACATTATGTGTGTGCTCTCTATGCCATTATCTAAATCATTGATGAAGATATTGAACAGAACCGGACCTAGAACCAATCCCTGCGGGACCCCAATATTATGCCTTTCCAGCATGACTGTAAACCACTGAAAACTACTCTCTGGGAATGGTTTTCCAACCAATTATGCACCCACCTTATAGTAGGTCTATCTAGCTTGTATTTCCCTAGTTTGTTTATGAGAAGGTCATGCAAGATAGTATCAAAAGCTTTATTAAGTCAAGATATACCACATCTACTGCTTCCCCCGCCCCATCCACAAGGCTTGTTACCCTGTCAAAGAAAGCTATCAGGTTGGTTTGACACGATTTGTTCTTGACAAATCCATGCTGACTATTACTTATCGCCTCATTATCTTCTAGGTGTTTGCAAATTGATTTCTTAACTTCTGTACCTGGAAAGATAGTGGAGAAAATAATTAAGTTGACTGGTCTGTAATTCCCTGGGTGGTCCTTATTTCCCTTTTTGTAGATGGGCACTATATTTTCTGCTTTCCAGTCTTCTGCAATGTCTCCCATCTTCCATTACTTTTCAAATAGAATTGCTAAAGGCTCAGATATCTCCTCAGTCAGCTCCTTGAGTATTCTAGGATGCATTTCATCAGGCCCCAGTGATTTGAAGACATCTAAATTGTCTAAATAATTTTTTACTTGTTCTTTCCCTATTTTAGACTCTGATCCTACCTCATTTTTTTACTGGTATTCACTATGTTAGACATCCAATCACCACCAGCCTTCTTGGTGAAAATCAAAACAAAGAAGTCATTAAGCACCTCTGCCATTTCCACATTTTCTGTTATTGTCTTTCCCCCCTCATTGAGTAATGATCTTGGTCTTCCTCTTGCTTCTAATGTATTTGTAGAATGTTTTCCTGTTTCCTTTTATATCCTTAGCTAGTTGATCTCGTTTTGTGCCTTGGCTTTGCTAATTTTGTCCCTACATACTTGTGTTGTTTGTTTATATTCATCCTATGTAATTTGACGAGTTTCAACTTTTTGTAGGACTCTCTTTTTGAGTTTTAGATCATTGAAGATCTCCTGGTTAAGCCAGGATGGTCTCTTGCCATACTTCCTATCTTTTCTACGCAGTGGGATAGTTTGCTCTTGTCCCCTTAATAATGTCTCTTTGAAAAAATGTCAACTGTCTTCAATTGTTTTTCCCTTTAGACTTGCTTCTCATGGGATTTTACCTACCAACTCCCTGAGTTTGCTAAAGAGTCTGCCTTCTTGAAATCCATTGTCTTTATTTTGCTGTTCTCCCTCCTACGATTTTTTAAAATCGTGAACTCTACCATTTCATGATCACTTTCACCCAAGTTGTCTTTCACTTTCAAATGCTCAACCAGTTCCTCCCTATTTGTTAAATCAATTCTAGAACAGCCTCCCCTCTAGTAGCTTTCTCCACCTTCTGAAATAAAAAATTGTCTCCAATACATTCCAAGAACTTATTGGATAATATGTTCCCTGCTCTGTTATTTTCCCAACAGATGTCTGGGTAGTTGAAGTCCCCTATCACTACCAAGCCCTGTGCTTTGGATGATTTCTGGCACAATAAAATATAATGTTGCCAAAATGCAAAAAAATAGGCAAAACCCTATTGCCTCACATACAGATACAATGTATGGTACTCAGGATGGGAATGCACAGCACATTGGGAATTTTATCTCCTCTGTCCTTTTGTCATTTATTGTACATTTCTGATGTGGTAGCAATGCCTTTCTAGCTAAAATAACATGGTTGGTGAAAGCACACTTTATGGGCCATATCCTTAGCTGATGTAGATCAGATCTAGCTCCATGGTCTTCAGTGGAACTACACTGACATGCCCCAGCTCAGTGAACTTAATGGGCAGATTGTCTTTTCATTCTGTCACCAAAATGTACAGCAGGAGTGCTCCCAATTCTCTACCTGCCATCTGCCAGTGAAAGTATGAAATTTTTGGAGGTCTTGTTTGGAGCTTTGTTTTCATAGATTTAGAATATATTCCCAACCTGCCTACTATTTTAGCTTGTGGGGATGCTCACACATTATAATAAATTAGAAACACCTACAGCAAAAATTGTCTCATATTGGCAGTAGTCCGCTTAGAACGTGTATATAGCATTGCTTCCTGGACTCCATGGAGTTTATGCTTCTGAACAGAAAAGCCTTTTAAAAAAATTTCTTTAAATAAATAAAAGTAATAAAATATCTATCACGCTGTAGTAAATGTAGGTGAGGAATCCAAATCTGGCCTGCAGGAGTCTGCTTTTCCAAACACCGTGAGCTAAAATCAGATCTTATTAAAATTATACAGACAGACCCTTACCTGGTTGGACAAAAACATATCAATTTTTTTGGATTCCATTTTATTGCCTATTGTTCTACAGTGACCTTCAATAAATACCACTTTCTGTCTTATCTCCTCAAACAAAAAGAGGTCTACAAAAAACATGCCTGTCAAATATCTGACAAAACAGATTTATTGTACTACTTAAACCTTGTTGAAGTGGGGTTTTCCCCTCCTATATTATGCCTCAGGGGTTAAACACTCAGGTCTATTATTTTATTTATTTCTTTGGTTCTGAACAATCCCATACATGAAACAAGACAGATTCAAGTTGGAGCTTTTTGGTATGGGGTGTTAAAGTCAGTGCAGAACTTCTCACTGCCAGCAAAATTGATTGACAAATCATCCATCATCACACATTTTTGTGTGTTGACTATTATGAAAAACCCTTTTAATTTGTTTTATAACATTACTTTTGCTGCAGAAGTAGAGCCTGATCCATTGAAGTCACTTCACACAGATCTAGGTCCCAGTCCTGCCATCAGATCCACATAGATGGATATAAGGGGGCTCCTCAATTGTGGAGCCAATGGTAGGACCAGGGTCCCAGCTTTCCAGATTTTCATATGTTGTCACCCCCATTAGATTAGCAAAAACTAGAAAAAACAAACGCAATCCCATTTCTATGCATGCTTATGTTAATGTAGCAGCTTTGACCTGCCATTATTCATTAATAAATTATCGTGAAATTGCCACAATGCAAGTAAATAAGTAAAAACAGCCTCCCCCTCTGAGATAAAAGTGGATTAATGACATCATCCCTACTTACAAGAACAGACTTCATTTAATAGCTGCTAATGCCAGTCAGTCTCAAGAAACTCTTTCTTTTCCCTCTGAAATTAAATAACTGTTAGGTAATATATGGTAAATATAGAAGAGGTCATTAGTGCAATTGCAGAGCTATTATCATGCCTGCCTTGTAGTCTGCAGTATGCAAAGGTGGCTTTACAATTTGCTACGCCCAAATAAAGTGCTCAGCACTGTGAGGTATAAATGGCTCAACATAGTGGGATTGTAGAGCAGGTGCATAATTATATTTTACTGAGTTCTTGGGGTTCTATCTGGTGATTCTCCCTCAATCAGTGCTTGAAAACTGAGGGACCATATGATCAGTTAGTGTAAATCTGATGTAGCTCCATTGACTAAACCAATTTACACCAGCTGAGGACCTGGCCTATGACGTTTTCTGACAGCTAGCAAAAGCATTCTCACCAAATCTGAAAAGGACAATAATGATAAAGGGAGAAAAGAGAGAAACCCTAAACGCACTGCGAGCCGCTGTCCTGGGTCCTGTAGGGCCTGGTCTACACTAGGCGTTTAAATCGGTTTTACGAGCATAAAACCGATTTAACGCCACAACCGTCCACACTAGGAGGCACCTTATATCGATTTTAATGGCTCTTTAAATCGGTTTCTGTACTCCTGCCCGACGAGAGGAGTAGCGCTAATATCGGTATTAACATATCGGAATAAGGTTAGTGTGGCCGCAATCGACGGTATTGGCCTCCGGGAGCTATCCCACAGTGCACCACTGACCGCTCTGGACAACATTCTCAACTCGGATGCACTGGCCAGGTAGACAGGAAAAGCCCCGCGAACTTTTGAAATTCATTTCCTGCTTCGACAGCGTGGAGAGCTCATCATCACAGGTGACCACGAACAGCTCATCAGCACAGTTAACAATGCTGTCTCCTGAGAATCGAAAAAGAGCCCCAGCATGGACCGCTCGGGAGGTAATGGATCTGATCGCTATATGGGGAGATGATTCAGTGCTAACAGAACTGCGTTCCAAAAGACGAAATGAAAAAGTATTTGAAAGAATTTCTAAGGCTATGACGGCTAAAGGCCACAGCAGGGACTCCATGCAGTGCAGAGTGAAAGTTAAGGAGCTCAGACAAGCCTACCAGAAAACCAAAGAAACAAACGGAAGGTCCGGGGCAGGTCGAAAAACATGCCGCTTCTATGATGAACTGCATGCAATTTTAGGGGGCTGCGCCACAAGTACCCCACCCCTGACCGTGGATTCCGAGGTGGGGGTTGTAATCTCTGCCATGTCTGAGGATTATGCAGACGGGGAAGATGAAGAGGAAGAAGAAGAGGAAGACCTCGCAGACAGCACATAGCACTCCGTGAACCCCAGCAGCCAGGAGCTTTTTATCACCCTGACGGAATTGCCCTGCTCCCAGCCCTCACAATCAACTATTCCAGAGAATGACGCCCTGGAAGGGAGCTCTGGTGAGTGTACCTTTGCAAATAGCAAACAGTGTTTTTTAAGCAAGCCTTTTTTAATGATTGATTTGCCCAGAGGACTTGGGATGCATTCGCAGACAGTATAGTTACTTAGAAAAGTTTGTTAACATGTCCGGGGATTGAGAGGAAATCCTCCAGGGACATCTCGATGAAGCGCTCCTGTAGGTACTCCAGAAGCCTTTGCAGAAGGTTTCTGGGCAAGGCATCCTTGTTCCGCCCACCATGGTAGGACAGTTTACCATGCCATGCATGTAGCAAGTAATCAGGTATCATTGCGTGGCAAAGCATCGCAGCGTATGGTCCCGGGGACTGCTGGCATTCAAGAAGCATCCGCTCTTTATCTTGTTCTGTTATCCTCAGCAAAGTGATATCGTTCAGGATAACCTGGTTAAAAATCAGGAATTTAAGTAAGGGGGGGTGGCCATTTTTCTACTGGTTTCGTGGAATGCAGCAGCTTAAAAAAAACACTTTCCTGCCCTTACGCATGCGAAAGTTTCGCAGCCACTGGGAATCGTCCCACACCTGCAACACAATGCGGTCCCACCAGTCAGTGCTTGTTTCCCGGGCCCAAAATCGGCGTTCAATGGATAGAATCTGCCCCATTACCATCAGGATCTCCAAAGCGCCGGGGCCCGCGGTTTGAGATAATTCTGTGTCCACGTCCTCATCACTGTCATTGCCGCGCTGCCGTATCCGCCTCTTACTCGCCTCGGCTCGAAGGTCCTGGTTCAGCATATACTGCACGAGAGTGCGCGAGGTGTTTAAAACATCCACGATTGCGGTATGGAGCTGAGCAGGGTCCATGCTTGCTGTGCTATGGCGTCTGCACTGTTCACCAAGCAAAAAAGGCGCGAAACGGTTGTCTGCCGCTGTCAGGGAGGGAGGGAGGGGTGAGGCTGTACCCAGAACCACCCGCGAAAATGATTTTTGCCCCATCAGGCACTGGGATCTCAACCCGGAAATGCCAAGGGGCGGGGGAGGCTGCGGGAACTATGGGATAGCTACGGGATAGCTACCCACAGTGCAACGCTCCAGAAATCGACGCTAGCCTCGGACCATGGACGCACACCACCGATTTAATGTGTTTAGTGTGGCCGCGCGCACTCGATTTTATAAAATCTGTTTTACAAAACCGGTTTATGCAAATTCGGAATAGTCCCGTAGTGTAGACGTACCCTAGGTTGCATCACCACCGGAGAGGTTACTCTCTTTTTGGGTTAGAGTTGGTTTTTCCATTCATCCAGGCTTTTGATGCTCTCCTTTGCTGTTTATTATCTTGTCCTGGTGACTTCAGACAATTTGTCGTAGGTGCAGGGGATTAATTTCCTGTTCTAATTTATTGCTAAAATGTGTATTGAGATGGTTATCCTGTCCTTTACCGTACTTTAGAGCCACAGAAATTAGTGCACTCCACCTGATGTGTAACCTCAAATTGGAGACAGAATGCAACTTGTTAGCCACATTAAATGAGTAACATAAACTTTCTTTACCCATATGGCTACCATGTTTAATATAAAATACATTCTTAGAGACATTGCAAATATATTCTGTTCTCCAAGAGTTAATTGCAACAGGTGGACCTCATTAGGATGCATTTTGTAGTAATTTCATGTTGTCATTCTTCACATCTTATAAGTCTTTGATGTAGCAGATAGAAAAGCCATGGCCTAAATTGATCTATTTTCTTGTGGCTGTATTTTAGGGAAAGTGCAGTAGAAGTTCATCAAGTAAACCAAACCCTCTCAACCCAACCCCCATTCTCCACATATACAAATAAAATAATTGATAAATAAACATGGACAAAAACACATGTGTCTGGGTAAAGCACAATGGAAAATCAAGGGAACTCAGATATATGCTGACACTGTGTTTGGAGCATGCTTTACTGAAATGTTGTAATGAAGTTGCTTGCTTGCAAAGACATTGATTGAATGAATATTCGTGTTTCATGCATATTCGTTAAATGACTGTGCTCCCAATGTTTCAGCAATTGGTATCAGTACGGGCAACACCATTCACTGAGCAAAGGCATCTTGAGCTAAAACTTAATTTGTTTAAACAAATCTTATTTATAGGGATGTATGCAATATGTTCAGGTGTACAGGCATGTGAATGGCATTCGATAAATGTACCATGCAGTGTACTTCCATAGGGCAGTCCACACTGTTTATAAACCAGCATGCTTGTAGGCTACATCTTCACTACACACCACTAACAGAGCCTTTCTACACTGCCTCCCTGTAGTCAGAGTCTTTCCTCAATGTGAGAGTCTTTTCCTGAAGAAGGGAAAGGCTTCAGCAGCAGGGAGGCAGGGAACACTACACTGCTAAAAATAGCAGTGTAGATGGAGAGGCATGGTTTGGGTGGGTAGAGAGCATGTATGGTATGGACTTGCATATGTGCTCACATCTTTCAGGCGTGTCTTTACTCTACTTGCCTAAGCCATTCCTCACCAGCTACACTGCTTTTTATAGTCATGCTAGAGGGCCTATGTGAGTATGCAATCTACATGCCACCTAAAGAAGTGTGCAGTACAGATGTACCCTTCTAAAACATCTTTCACAAAGTAACCCAACAATCCTTTATGAAACATAAGTCAATCCAGTGGCTACTGTTATAATAAGCAAAAGTGAAGAGAGATTTAAGGTAAAATTTAAAAGGGAGGTAGAGATGGATAGAGCAGCACAAGTAAAAGAATGATTATGAACTTTGGATAGATGTGTGCAAAGGACAGATGAGGTCCGGTTCCTAATGGCAGGAGAGTAGATGGGTATGAGATATGAGTTACAGTGAAAAGTATAACCAACTGGACAAATGGCAGAATTTTGCAGTGCCCTGTGTCTCTGCACCATTCTGTTGCAAAACTTAAAAGTTATTTTTGAAACTTTTAACATGTAAGCTTAGAGTCTCTGCTGGTGTAAATCACATATTTCTGCTGATATCAATGGAACTATGCCATTTACCCTCGCTGAAGATCTGGACAATTATTTGTCAATGTGGTAAAGCACAGCTTCTCTTCTTCAGTTAAAAAGCTCAGGGAAATCTTAATCTGTTCTCTCTATTTGGTATGATGGAGGCTTATCCTTAGATGCTTCCTTCTCATTGTCTCATGGGGTGAGGGACCAACACACAGAGGAACCAGAAGTGGGAGCAGCAGGAGAAACTGGTGTCTGGCTAAGGAATTTCTGTCTCCCCCAGCCTTCCCTCTTTTGGAAGGAGCTGGGGCAGCACCTGACAGAAGACAATGTTCCAGTGGGAGTCTGCTATTTACCTCCTCTCCTCAGAAGGAAGTTGTTTCTCTGGAGGCTTCTACTCCCCTCAAAGAGGTGAGGAGAAGAACCACTAACACTGGGGAAATATGTGGGGGAAGACATAAACAATGCAATGATTTTGTATACAATATTTTCTGAAATGATTCTGATAGTCTAAGATGGAGCAGAGTGCATCAGGCATTTCAGATTTTTCTTGGAAAGAACACTGGTGGTATGTCTACGCAGCAATTAAACACCTGTGGCTGGCCCATGTCAGCTGACTCAGGCTTGTGTGGCTTGGGCTGTGGAGCTATAAAATTGCAGTATAGACATTTGGGTTTGGGCTGGAACTTGGGGTCTGGGACCGTCCCCTTTCATGGGGTCCCAGAACTTGGGATGACAAGTGGGCCTGAGTCAACTGACATGGGTGAACCGTGGGTGTTTAATTGCTGTGTAGACATACCCTCAGATCTCCTCTTAATTTTCTTGCACATCTGTACAGAGTCTCCATACTGGTAAATTTGAAATGTTGGCATTTATTTGTAGAAACTGAGTCAGGGAGCATGAGGGATATACTGCTGCGTGGCTCCACACATGTCCTTCTGTTTGACTGGCTATAAGATTGCTTAGGGATCTGAACTCCTTTCAAATACATTTCCTCTCCTGTCCTCAGATTCCCTCACTTAAAAATCTGGGAATATATGGGCCCAGGAGTTTGGTTCCTGCCTATTGTTAATAAATGCTTTAAATGTGCTATGTGAATATTAAATGTAACCTGTGTAATTTAGTTGTAATTACTTAGACAGTAATACAAGAGAAGCTATATTATTTTAGATAACTAAGAATATGAATTCTACAGACCTTCTGTGAATGAATCATATTTAATTTTACAGGGAAGCTACCATTTGTTCTGTGATTTTACGGAAGGGGAAATTACTTAATTTCTGAATTACACATTAGACATATGAATAGATTATTCATAATTTACTATGTGCTGGTTAGTTATGTAAGTCATGTGATATTGTTTCAGTCATCCAAACGGGGAACAATGTGACTAACACACAATACATATTGCAAGTTTTATAATTAAAAATATTATTTGAAAATCATCTTTAATTATTATTATTAATATTAGTATTTTATTATTATTTGTATTATTGCTGTAACAACCAGATAGCCCGATCAGGACAGGACCCAGTTGAGCTAACGGCTGTACAAATACAAAGGAAGACACGATATGTGTTTTATCTATCTATCTATCTATTAGCCAATAGGTAACAGAAACAATGCCATGTGACTTGTGCAAGTAACCAACACAAAGCAATTGTGAATTATATATTTGATTATAAAATGTATTATATTTACAATTCAAGTGGTCTACAGACCAATATTTTTTCTGATGAAATTTGTGAGTGACTTTGAATAATGAAAATAATAAAGAAATTTACAAGCAGTTCATGAATAATTAATTCATAATCATAAATGGTAAAAATGGTTGAATACAAATATTCACTACTTATTACTTGTCTATTATTCAGAACAACTTCAGACTTCTATTTCTTGAAGCCAGTGGCGTTTAAGTGGATATCAAAAATGTCTGGTTTCTTTCTCTGCTAATGTGAACACCAGTAATTAGAACAACAAAAATTTTAGGTTTTATTTGCAAGACTGTGATAATACGATAGCTTTGCCTTGCCATCACTCCTCAATAAGGTATAATAAAACCACCCTAATGAATGTTAACAACCGTCCTCTCTGGGATAAAGCTGTATTAATAACGTCTTCTGTGTTTATAGAATCAAACACCATTTAATAGATGTTCAGTCTCAAGGCATACTTGTCAGTTGGGTGTGAAGTATTCATTTCAAATGGAACTAGAAAAGATGATTAATAATGCTAAATCTAGTCATTGGTGTAGGAACAGCATCATCATTAGCATAACTTCCTTGCTGGCAGACCAGAATCATTCCCAGGGTTACAAAGAAGATATACATCTTTTATATGAAGCATGGCCTTTTCCTTGGTGAATGTTGCCTAGTGGTTAGAGCAGGGGACTGGGAGTTGGGAGACCTGGTTTCTAGTTCTGACCTTACCACTGGCCAAGGCTTTATCCTTGGTCAAATCACTTTCTCTCTATACCTCAGTTTCTCCCTCTGTAAAATGACAATACCCCTGTATATAAAGTCCACTAAGGTCTTTTGAAAAGAATCTCAGGCCCATGGCCTAACCACAAGGCTACACTGTTCCTTGTGATCTGATACACAATGTAATAACTTTCTATGGTAGTTACTCTATTTTGTATATTACCACTCTGTATGCATACTGTATTTCCTTGGTTTGCATTTATATAACTAATAATGATATGAACTTAATCTGAGCAATTTCAGTGAACTCCTAGATGAATGTAGTTCCTGGCTTTGAAGTATCTGAGTAATAGCAAATGTAAGCTGGTGGAAACATCATCTCTGATTAAAAAAAAAAAAACTTTAACAAAAGTGATGTACTTTCTGTGCCTTTCAAACATGTTACTCTGCTTTCCACCTACTCTACTAAAAACATACAGTTCAATGGAATTACCATCTTCCACTTCATTAAGAAACAGTCAAACTACATTCCTCTCCACTGCCCCTTTGCTCACTGCTCACCATTTAGAAGTGTCCCAGTGCAGTCTGAGTGAGAGCAAATCCGATCCTGTCTTGAAGGGCTTTTGTTTGTGCTTTCAGGGTTCTAATCAAAGCTAGCACTTCACTTTCTCCACTGATTATTTCACTACTAAAATCCATCACACCTGTGTTCTTGTGTTTCAAGTATTTACCTCTATCCATCTCCTAGCCCTTAGTAAGTAAGTGTCCATCTCTAACTAGAATGAGCAATTGCATTAATGAACTGTAACATCAGAAGAGGTAGTTCTTTGGATGTAACACAGCTGTAAATGTATTGGTATATGTGATAGACAGAAAATAAACCTGTAAAAAAAACGGGAGGGGGAGGTAGGGAAGATATTTCAGAAACATTACTAGAGACAAATCCCTATTTAAAACCCAATATCTTTTTCGGAAAGTAGCAATAATGTTTGAGATTAAAACAAAAAATCTCTTACCACTAGAATGATCCTATTCCCATTGCAGGCAGTTGGAAGTCTTTCCATTGACTGCAAACAGCGTTGTAGCTTTCCCTTACTTCTCATTGCTACATTATTATAATTTCATTTTATTTTATTAACATCAAATATAATTAAGTTCTGGTATCATGAAGGAAGAGTGACTGCTCTCAGAGGGTACTCTGACAGCTTAGCTGCGTTACTGTCAAGGTGAAATTCTAACTAGAAGAAATATTATGGGTATCACATAACATTATTAAAGATTTCCACTAGACCATATCGGCTATCAGATTTGTGTGTACCTAGAAATGTATACATTTTTGCCACATACCAAAATATCCCATTCAACATGTTTCAAGTCTCAGACAAAAACAAATAAACAAACAAAAACATGAAGTTTAGGTTTAGAGCATGTATCAGTTACTTAATGGTTAAAAACCTTACTAAAATGTTGCAAAAATGACAAAAAAAATGTTTAAGCCCAGGAAATTCAGTGTTTCCATCAAACTTAAAAGAAACTACAAGATTTTAAATATTGGAAATTCACATTTAAGGGCACCCAAAAATCCTCAACTGAGTCCTGTAAAGGCATCAGCCTCCCACCTTCCCTCCTTTGCAACTGGAGTATCAAAAGTGTGCACTACAATAATGTTTTATAATTTGTTTCATGTGTACATGTTTCATATATAAGGCATGATGCATTGTTGCACTCTCACCTACTCTCTTCATAAAAGTGTTATGGTGTTATGTATATGGAGATACGCTAGCTCTCTGTATAACACTTGGATAATTTGTGGACATATAGAACAATTGGATGTGATCCTTGGAGGTTCTTAGCACCATCAGCAAACTGTAGAAGGGAAGTGACGGGATGGGTGGTCCCGAACCCCTGGATAGGTCTAGCAGCAAGACAAGATAAACACAATAGCCAATAGTCAAAGATTACATAATGTCTGTGCCCATGCTTTCAGGTTAACATACAATTAATATGCAGGTGTTTTTCTTTAAACAATGTATAAAGTATATTAGTATAAAATATATATGTTGAATTCTGATTTGGGGTCCATAGGAATGAGGTAGTCCTTCTGATTGTCCAACAGGTACATACCTGGGTGTTAAAACAAAAAGACATTGAAAAGTATATGGCAATATAAACTGTTTTCCATGTTGCTCATTTGTGCTTCTAAAGGCAGGAACTGGTATCTGTGAAAAGCAGGAGGGAGGAAGTCATATCTCATACTGACATGCTTGAACCTCTTCCTTAAACTCAACGTTGGTGTGTGGGGAGAGCATGGCTACCTCCACTGCCAGAGGAGTGGACATAAACATAATGGACGCCTTTCATTCCTTTGGTCTGTTTGCAGCTTCAGATAAGAGTGCCAATTATTGCTCCCCATCTGGCAACCTTATCTTAGTAAAAAGCAAGGTTGTCTCTTGTTTGTTCTGTTTTTCTTAGCTAATATTGTTCACTGTTTACTGGGCCTCTGGCCTCTTGACCAAACTCCAGACTTTGGACCTGTTAAAAGAGCTGACATAGCCTGTATCAGGTTTTTACATAAACAGCACATGGATTTTGGCCCTTCAGAATCCTCTTTAAATGAGATTTCCTTTCAGCTTACTATGGTGTAGCAGTAGCTGTAACATAGTTAAGGTTGTGTTACAGAGCTCAGTTTTAACAGGAGTTTTAAATCTTTATTTTGTAAAAATCTAACTGAAATGACGAAAACCAAATACAAAAAACAGAGTAATTATAGCTTAAAAATTACCTTTTGGTGATTATTTTACTATATTATATAACATTTCTTTGGATCCCTTTTGCAAGAAATCTAAACACCCTGTGCAATTTTATTAGCCATATAGAGCTAATGTTCATTGTCACTGTAGGCAGGGTCTGGAAGTAATGGGGTTGCACAACTGCAGGGGAGGATATAACTTGGCCTGCAGAATTTTTGTAAGTGATGATTATGCATGAGATAAAGGAACATAATAGAGACTAAAGATCAAAAGAGGAGAGAGACAAGGTTGTATAATGATACCAGCTTTATTCAACATTTATAAGGAGTGCTTGATGAAATTAATTGAAGAAACAGAAAAAAGGTATTAAGATGAATGGAAAATGGGTGAATAATATTCGCTATGAAGATGATAGTGATGTTGGCTGATTTAGAAGAAGGCCTGATGAAGTTAGGGGAGATTATATATGAATATGTTAAAGAATATGATCTAAAGTTGAATGTGGACAAGACAAAAACTATGATGGTATGCAAGGATCCTGGGAGAACATGAAAAATTCCAGTGAATGACAGAGTCATACAGTAAGTGAAAAATCATTGCTACCTAGGAAGCGTTATTACAGCATATGGAAGATCTGGATATTGAAGTTAGCACCAGAAAAGCAAGAGTGAAAGAGACATCCTAAAAAAACAAACATCCAACAAGAACGTAAATCTGAAGACAAAATTCTGACTCCTAAAAACTTACATTAGATCTGTGTTAAATTATGGCTGTGAAACATGGACATTCAAAGAATCAATAATAAAGAAATTACAACCATTCAAAATATGGTATTATGGAAGAATTCTGAAAAGATCATGGTTAGACTGCACAACCAGTAAAAAAAAAAAAATCATCATTGGAGATGATTGGAACCAGAGGCACCAACTCTGTGGGTGCTCCAGGGCTGGAGCACCGACATTAAAAAAATAGAGTGAGTGATAAACAGGCTGGCAGATTCTTACGGCACAAGCTACATTGGCTTTCTCAGGTTTTTATATGCAGGCTAGCAATCCCTTAGCCTCAGACCATCACTTGCCCCCTGCTCAGTCTTTATTCCTCAGGTGTTACCAGGTGTTTTTTTGTAGGGAGAGTGAGGTACCATCATAATGTCATTTCCCCCCTTTTATATCTTCTTCCCACTTGCCGGAAAGCTCTTTTGTTGTGACCTGGGTCAAACAGTTCCCATTGTGTAGTGCTATCTCTGAGAGGTTTCTATTGTACACAGTTTCTGGGCTACTTCCTGTGCTTGTGCGTATTTCCTCAAGAAGCCATTAACATTGTTTGGCCTTTTTACTGTTGTACTTGAAGGCTGCTTGTGGGTGTTTTCAACCTCACAACATGTTTTAGTAACACATAAATAACCTAACTTCACATAAGATGGTAGCACATACAATCCAATGAGATATTAATATCTAGCAGATCAAGACTTTTAGCATGATACCTCACAAGGCATATTTTGTACAAAACACATCCTAATTTTGTGACAGTGGTGAATATTGGGGTGTCACAGAGGGTGTCAGGATGTCACAGAGCTGAAGAAGTGGCCTCGGGGGTGGGAAGAGGCAGAGGTAGGGTGGGGATTTGGGGAAAGCGGTGGAGTGGGGACAAGCCTCAAGGCAGAACAGGTGTAGAGCACCCCTGGACAAAAATAAAAACCAGCGCCTATGATTGGAACTCAAACACTAGTCCAGGGGTCGGCAACCTTTCAGAAGTGGTGTGCTGAATCTTCATTTATTCATTCTAATTTAAGGTTTTGTGTGCCAGTAATGCATTTTAACATTTTTAGAAGGTCTCTTTCTATAAGTCTATAATAGATAACTAAACTATTGTTGTATGTAAAGTAAATAAGGCTTTTAAAATGTTCAAGAAGCTTCATTGAAAACTAAATTCAAATGCAGAGCCCCCCAGACTGGTGGTCAGGACCCAGGTAGTGTGAGTGCCACTGAAAATCAGCTCACGTGCCGCAGGTTGCCTACCCCTGCAGTAGTGAGAGATCTTATAAAAGGAGAGTCAATATGGAGGGCACATCTTAAAAGGTTCAGTGGACGATGCATCTTTATGGGGATTGGAAGGGAAAGTTGATAGCAGATGAACTTGGGGGCAAGAAAAGAAGATCTTGAATGGATGATGCAATATGCTGAGCTGATCAAATGGACTGTTCATCCACAAAGAAATTAGCAGAGGATTATGCAGAATAGGCTGCCATGGGTCCAAAGACCAATAATGGAGCTACCACATAAGCAGCAGCAGAAGGAAAGAACACATTTTGACTGTCAGAGCCCAGGTTGATTTTGTGGGGCTGGCTGTTGAAGAAAACACAAATTTCTTTGCAAAGGGCTGGGTTCTGATACCCTTATTCACACGGAATAATACCATTTTTTCCTGAATATAACCATTGAAGTCAGTGGGATTTATAATGAAGCAAGGTGCATGAGTAAGAGTATCAAAACCAGGCCCAAAGTGAGCAAATGTGATATGGAAATCAGCGAGACGCTTTGCATATGGATTCCCAGCTTTGACATTTGAAAGTCACTTTTTACAGTAGAACAGCACTTGAAATGTACACACTCATCCTTTCCTTTTAGGACACATTTCTAAGGTTCTTTTAGAGCAATTTAGGTATGGTGGTGTTGCTTATCCTCTGAAGGCACGAGCACCTGAGATGAGAGAGTCATACTCTGGAATGTAGAGGTCACCAGCTGTGTGGTATATTTCAGTCAGCGGTCACGAAGATAGATAAATAATACAGACTGTGTTGCTTGTCTTCTTAGCAGAAGTAAAAATATCACAAGGAGCAGACCACTTTCAGATTTAGAGACGACCCTTAGAATAGCTTTATTTATTTTTTATTTCACCCAACACATCCTTTTCTTTGCCACCCAACCCCAGTTTCTTTGTTTGAACAGCCCAATCTACAGTGAAGAGGAATGAAGTAGGACTTTATACCCTTGCAATGTCTCCCAAATGGTTTGGTTTCTTAAAGACATCAGAGTTTCCTTAAATTAAGAATATATATTATAATGGATTTTGGATGTGAGCCTGGTTTCGCAATATCCCTTTCCTTCAGCCTTGTAATCTTCCCCTCCCCTATCCAGTCCTGACACTCAACACACATTTCACATGTCCAAAATGAGGCAGGCATTTTTATTAAAACTGTTAGCAGCAGGGAGGAGAAGGGAATATGTGGCAAATTCTTGAAATCCACAACTTTAGGTAAAGTCAGAGGGAGCAGAGGGTGATTACTACCTAGAAAATCAGATCCTACCTATAAATTTGAAGGGCTCTGAATGATGAATAGAAATTCGGAAGCTCCCTCAAACACTCCACTTGTTATGCCATTGTTGTATTTTCTGGATGAGCTTGTGGAAGTGCTGAGCGATGACTAGGCAATTTAACATTCATTTACTGTGCCCTGAAGGGTATCCTTGCTCTGACCTTTTACAGTGCCTTGAATGTGACGTGTATGCACCAGGCTGTCATTTAAAGAGCCTAGGGAGAGGTAAATCAAGCATGGTTTTGAGTCATTGCA
Source organism: Mauremys reevesii (assembly GCF_016161935.1). Classification (NCBI taxonomy): domain Eukaryota; kingdom Metazoa; phylum Chordata; order Testudines; family Geoemydidae; genus Mauremys; species Mauremys reevesii. Next base: position 62,010,528 of record NC_052630.1, read on the forward strand.
AGAAGAAAGGACAATACTGTATAACAAATGTAAATATTAAATAGAAAAGAAGAATGCAAATTCTAAAACAAGGCAAATCTCATAAAGAAGACAAACAGGAGCCAGGGAAGAAAGACAAATATTGAATTGAAAAGATGCGCTATAGAATCAGACAAATCAATTCTGATTACAGTGATATGTCACATGTTGACAGGTGAAGATGAACAAGTTGAAATTTAAATTTCAAGCCTTGTGAGTTGTACTTCTTGCCTCAGGTGTTTTATGGCTAAATGAGTGATATGGGTTGGTCTCTATTTAAATTAAAATTCAAGCTTTTTAAATCATATGTGGGACCCTCTACACCCACCCACCCAGTTATAATTCAGTAATAGCTTGAGTGACAGGGCTCTGACTAGGGAATTTGTCTATCTGTCCCCATGCTATGTTAATATTAAGCATGGTCCCCTTATGAAACAAGTGCATTATTGGTTATCAGGACATATCATGAAATAGAAATTGAGTCATAGCAGTTAGTGGAGAAATGAGTCTGCCAAAAAGATGTTTGGACCCAGGCAGAAGCAGTGAACTGTCCTAATACACGGGCACCAGCATAGCTTTGTCATCTCTATCTTAGCACTTCTGTTATAACATGGTAAAATTTGGTGATTGGCTTGCAGAAAGGCCAGTCTTTTGGCATAATTGGACAGGGCCGGATTAACTTTTTGTGGGCCCAGCGCCAAACATATTTGTGGGCCCCCTGGGGAATGAAGAGGCCAGGGGCAAGAGCACAGTGGGCAGGGTGGATTTGATTTAAATCATGATTTAAATCACTAGTTAGGAAGACTCGATTTAATCATGGGTTTCTACATAAAAGTCCATTCTTGTTGGTTGTTATAACCTTAAAACATATTCTTCTCAAATCAGAGATAGATTTAGGTTTCATTTTCAGAAGGTACACACTATACATTTTTAAACCTTGATTTATTTTGAAAACTTTTCAGATGAATTTTACAGCTATATCAGAAAATGAATGATTGTTTGGTTATTTCATTTACCAAAGATAATTGAAGCAGATATTTATGAAGTCATTGGGAGGTGAACTCTCTCCAGTTCAAGAGGTTAATCATTAATATTTGGAGGATTTTCTTACCAGGCTGTATTAGGAGGATAACATCACCAGACAGACATTTAAATTGTTTTATTTAACTGAAACAATAACGTTTAGTATTCAGGATTTTTTTCTTCAACAGCAAACATAATATTTTAACAACAAAAAGAGTCCTTCACTTCTCACATTTATCTCCAGACTTCTCCTTGTCCAGATCTATTCTTCCCCCAACAATCTTCTATTCATTGAACTTTTTGAAACTTAACTTTTAAAGAGAGGTAAGGGGTTGACCCTGTATACATAAATTTGCAGAGGTACAATACAGTTGAGGTCTGTTATTTCTCATCTCTATACATCTCATAAGATTGGGTCCCTAGGCCTGTAGAACTGATGGATGAAATTATTTTTAATTGTTCACTTTATTAATGTAACTTCATAAGTAAAGTTTTATGAATGAAAAAAATTCATTCATAAAACCGGTTACCCCAATAACTGGCTAATTGACAATTAAGATGCTTGTTAAGATCCATAGCCCTTCAGCCAGTTGCCCTTGTAAGTTTCACTGTCAATCCAATTCCTGCTTAAATCAGGGAGACTTACACTGTTTCAGTATTGTAACTTCTGTTCATTGCTTGCCATTCATTACACTTGTCTACTTCTGTTCACTGTTTGCCATATTGTAATTCAAACTCCATTTTACAATGCTTACTCCATTTTGTAAAAGCTTGCTGCAACTTTCATTTTTGCAAAACCCTGCTGTAATCTTATTAGTTTAGATGTGTGAATGAGGTAAGTATGGATGATGGAATCAACCTCCAGCGCCAGCCTGTCCTGATGAAACAGAGTTCAAACACCAATGGCTGAAGATGCAGACAACAACCCTAACAAAATAAGAGGAGTCCACCCTAAAAAGAAAAGAACAAAGGTACAGTAGAAGGAAGAAGAAATCAGGTCCGAGGCTGAAAGTCACGTCTGCAATTGATGGGTGATCAATCACACCGAAACCAGAGGCAGCATGACACAGCAAGACCTATAGACTCTGGATTCAAACTAAAGCCTACAAAAATGGGTGAGATGGAAGACTTGGAAGTGTAATGTTCTGCTGCCAACATGGGAGGGCAAACCCAGCCCTCCCTTGTGCCCGGCTTTCCTGGCCAGTTAGCCGCCACGAGTTATGAACCCAAGCTGCGAAATCAAGGCACGGACTCAAGCTATGTTCAGGACTGGTAACTATACAGGAGCTGCAGCACATCTGGGGTGTGTGTGTGTATATATATATGTGTGTATATATATATATATATGTGTGTGTGTGTGTGTGTGTATATATATATATATATATACATACATACACATAAGTATTAAGGTATTAGCTAGTGGTTATAGATCAAATTGTTATCATAATAAATGTGGCATCTTTGCATTGCCCCCTGAAACGATCCTGTGTAGTTTTGTCTGCGTAACAAGACATGAACTATTAGAACTCATTTACAAAACTTTTCTTAAAGATTACTGAGTATATTGTCTCATACTATAGAATCAGAATTTATAATCCCTATTCCATGATATAATGTATCTTAATTAAAACTATCTTTAGATCGGATTTTTGAGGGGAAAAAAACTATTTAAATTTAAAAAAATCTGATGTATTTAAAAGTCATTAATTTTTATCTACCCTGACAGCTGGTCATGGTGGGGCGGAAGGATTGGTCCCCAGCTGGAGTGAGGGAGGGGCCAGGGGTGAGATGAGCACAGTGGGGCATGGGAGGAGGATTAGTCCTTGCTGACTCGAGCAAGACAGGGACTGGGGGCAAAAACACAGTGGGGCAGGAGCTAGGGTTGGTCGTTGGAGCAAGAGAGGGGCCGGGAGTAAACTGCAAGCGCAGCAGGGCTGGGGAGGGGGTAAACAGGATCTCCCCCCTCACCCCTGCCCACATAGAGCAGGTACCTACCTTCTCCCTGGTTCTAGCCCATTCTCTTCGCCTCTCTCTGCACCAAGCTGAGGGTGGGGGTGCAGGGTCTGGCCAGGAGCTAGGGTGAGGGAAGGGGTTCAGGGTTGGGGCAGGAGGTTGGGGTGTGGAGTGCTTACCTGGGGCAGCTCCCAATTGGTGCGAGGGGTGCAGGTGGGAATGTGGGAGGAGGGTGCAGGAGCTCCTATTTGGTGCTCAGTGTGGGGGTGGGGATGTGGGGGGGTGCAGGAGTCAGGGCTGGGGTGTGGGGCGGTTGGGTATGTGTGGAGGTGCAGGAGTCAGGGCTGGGGTCATGGTGGGGTGCAGGAGTCAGGGCAGGGGGCTGGGAGTTTGTGAGGGGATGCAGGGGTCAGGGCTGGGGAGGTGGGATGGGCTTGTGGGGGTGCTCCCAGCCCCCTGCCCTGAGCAGTTCACAGCAGGGGGCTGGAGGGGGTATGCCCCGATTCCACCCCCTTTCCCAAGGCCCTGCCCCCGCCTTTTCTCCACTTACTCCTTTGACTTCATTGGGCTTAAGATCCACACTCATATTGTACAAAGTGAGTAGGAGTTTCCTATTAGTGGTGAATCAGCAGGGACATAATCCACTCTGAAAAGAATAAAGCTGCCAAGAGCGCTCTACCTCACTCCCCGTCCATACTGACAAGGCACGTAGAACGCTCTGACTCTGCAGCTGGAGCACTCCTGGTACTCCACCTCCCTGAGAGGAATAATTTTTGTTGCGCTCTCGTTGGAGCGATGCGGCGCCAGTGTGGACACCTAATGCACTCTGATTGGCCTCCGGAAGTGTCCCATAATGCCTGTTCTAGCCACTCTGGTCATCACTTTTGAACTCTGCTGCTCTGTCCTCAGGTGACCAAGCATCAGACCCGTCCTTTAAATTCCCTGGGAATTTTGAAAATCCCCTTCCTGTTTGCTCAGTGTGGAGTGCTCTCAGTGCATCTTTCCAGGTGGCCATGCCTTCCCGCACCAGGCGATCCCCAGTATGGAGCAATGGTGAGGTGCTGGACCTCATCAATGTTTGAGGGGAGGAAGCTATGCAGTCCCAGATGTGCTCCAGCTATAGGAATTACGATATCTTCGGGCACATACCAAGGACCATGATGGACAGTGGCCATGACCAGGATGCAGTGCAGTGTCAGGTTAAAGTGAAGGAGCTGTGGAATGCATGCCACAAAGCCTGCAAGGCAAACGGCCGCTCTGGTGCTGCCCCCATGACCTGCAAATTCTACAAAGAGCTGGACGCGATACTTGGGGGCGATCTCACCTCCACTGCAATGACCACCATGGACACTTCCAAGCCCAGCATAGCTGGGGGGGAGGAGGAGAAAAGCGTGAGCGATGGTGCTGAGGCGGGAAGACACACCCCGGAATCCCTAGATGCATACAGCCAGGAGCTCTTCTCGAGCCAGGAGGAAGGCAGCCGGTGCTTAGGGAAGAACAAACAACAGAGGAGGTTCCTGGTAAGCAGCTTTCTTTTGGGGAAGGAAGCTTTTAGGTATGGCCTCTTTGGGCGAGGAGGGTAAGGGCTGCATGCATGCCTAGATGTGGAATAGTGCATTGATATGGTCTATCACATCACGGTAATCGGCATCGGTGATCTCTTCAAAAGTCTCAGCAGAATGTGGGCAATGCACTTGCACAGGTTTATTGGGAGAGCCAGCGTGGGGCTTGTCCCAGTCAAGCTAACATGTCTGCTGTGCTGTGAGGAGTGGGGGGACCACTGCTGCACACAGGCAAGCTGCATATGGGCCAGGACAGAAGCCGCATTGTAGGAGAAGACCCTCTCTTGCTTCCCTGGTCAACCTCAGCAATGAGAGATCTTCCAGGACGAACTCCTGTGGAGAATGTTGGGACAGTGTTCAGTGTAGGTGCCCCCTGCAGCTGTTGACTCTTTCCAAGGCACAGAAACCCAGAGGACAGTACAACCATGAAACAGTCAGTCCCCATGGACCCTGTGCTTACCATTTCTGGGGCTCTTGTGGGTTATGTGCACTCGCTTTGAGACAGGCAAGGTATATTTTTTGTGATTGCCCTCCTTAAGTGCGGGGGAATCATTGCTCTGTCTGGTGTGTACAATGCTGCCTTTGTTAAGTGTTGCATTTTGCCTGTCTAGCTGCAACCTTGAGATCTCAGCCGTCATTCTTATCAGCGGCCGACAGACTGCGAAGACTCTGGAAGAGGCCACATAAAAGCAAAGAACACGTGCTGCATGAAATCATGCAGCAGTCTGTAAACAAGAATCAAAAGGCACAGAAGTGGAGGGAGAGTGAAAAGAGGATCTGCCAGGAAAACGTGACGCACCGGCGGCAAAGCACGGAACGGCTGATTAGCATAATGGAGCACCAAGCGGACTTCATCCAGGTGCTTGTCGCCATGCAGGTGGACCACTACTGCGCTCGCCCCCCAGCAGCCCTTGTCCCAAAACTCTTCCCCTTGTGTCTCCATGCCCTCCAACCCACTTTCCCCAACATCCGGGTTCTTACTGCCCCCAGATGCCTCCTACACCCGTAGCTTCACCATCCACCCACGAAAACTATGACCCTTATCCACTGCACTCAACCCCCCTCAACATGCCTTATAGCCATCCTGAAGTGCAACACTCAGTGCACAGCACTCCAGACAGGATTCAAGAGTATGAAATCAGGACATACTCAAGCCAATGAGTGAACTGGTCCTCACCCCACCCCCTTGCCCTTTTGGTATTTCTGTGTTTTTTTTCCCAGTAAATGAATTTTCTTTTCAATAAATGGAGTTTTTTACTTTGAAAACATACTTTATTAGTGCATAAAGCAAAACATACCTTAGTCCAGGAAAGCAACAAGCACTGCAAGTCAGTGTACCAAATCCAACCACTGCACTTAACTCCTGTGCAGAGCACTAGACATTACTGGTGGCTTTCAGTCTCAAATTGCTCCCTCAAGGCATCCCTAATCCTTGCAGCCCCACACTGGGGCCCTCAAATAGCCCTGTTCTCTGGCTGTGCAAATTCAGCCTCCAGGTGTTGAACCTTCGAGGCCTATGCCTGAGTGAAGCTTTCACGCTTCACAAATATTTTGGAGGGGACAGCACGTGGATATAACCATGGGGATTCTGTCTTCGGCCAAGTCCAGCTTCCCATAAAGAGAGCGCCAGCAGTCCTTCAAATGGTCAAAAGCACATGCCACAGTCATTCAGCACCAGCTCAGCCTGTAGTTGAACCATTCCCGCCTGCTGTCCAGGTAAAAGGTAAGCAGGGTCTCCAAGGATCACAATGGGCATTTTGACTTCCCCTATAGTGATCCTCTGGTCTGGGAAAAAAGTCCCGGCTTGCAGCTTCTTGAACAGGCCAGTGTTCCGAAAGATGCATGCATCATGCACCCTTCCAGGCCAACCTGCATTAATGTCAATGAAATGACCACAGTGAGCCACAAGCACCTGGCGAACCATGGAGAAATACCCCTTTCGGTTAATGTACTCGGAGGCTAGGTGGGCTGGTGCCAGAATAGGAATATGCATCCTATCTATCGCCCCTCTGCAGTTAGGGAAACTCATTTGTTCAAAGCCAGCCACAATGTCATGCACGTTACCCGGAGTCACGGTTCTTCTGAGCAGGATGCGATTAATGGCCCTGAAAACTTGCATCAACACAATTCCAACTGTTGACTTTCTCAGTCCGAACTGGTTAGCGACAGATCAGTGGCTGTCTGGCGTTGCCAGCTTCCAGATTGCAATAGCCACCTGCTTCTACACCAGCAGGACAGCTCTCAGTCTCGTATCCTTGCGCCATAGAGTGGGGGCAAGCTCAGGACACAGTCCCATGAAAGTGGCTTTTCTCATCCGAAAGTTCTGCAGCCACTGATCATCATCCCAGACTTGCAAGACGATGTGATCCTACCACTCAGTGCTTGTTTCCCGAGCCCAAAAGTGGCATTCCATGGTGGAGAGCATGTCCATGAATGAGACAAGCAATTTCGTGTCGTATGCGTTACGCGACTCGATATCATCATAGGACTCCTCACTGTCACTTTGGATCTTAAGCAGTAACTCAACTGCCAAATGAGACGTGCTGGCGAGACTCGTCAGCATGTTCCACAGCAGTTTGGGCTCCATTCCCTCTGACGGAAAGAGAAGACAAAGAGCGCTCTTCACAGAAACCATTGAAAGATGGCGCCAAATGTGGACGGAAACACAGGGATTTCTAGGATGCGAAGCGATGCATCACAGGGCGTTGGGACAGGATCCAGAATGCCCTGCACCCTATGCCCCTTCCCACAAGCCACAGCGCCAGAATGGGAAGAGGTGCTCTGTGGGATAGCTGCTCATAATGCACCGCTTCAAATGCCAGAAATGTGGCCATGCCAGTGCACTTGCAGCTGTCAGTGTGGACAGACTGGAGCGCTTTCCCTGGTGCGCTCTCCGAAGGCTGGTTTAACCCAAAGTGCTCTACATCTGCAAGTGTAGCCATGGCCTATGATGGTGGCTACATGATGTGATGAGAAGATGCTGGCAAAAATCCAGAATTTTCTTTATGGACATTATTTTTTTGCATACAGCTTTATTCATATGTAATCCTGTCTTTGCCTATATGCACAGCAAAGCTATTCTTTGCTTTCTTTTCATAAGCTATATATGTACACACTAACAGTGGAGACAGATCCCTTTGGAGAATCTGTTCTTCATTTCTTTGGGCATATCTACACTGCAGTAAAAGACCTATGGCTGGCCCAAGTCAGCTGACTTGGGCTCATGGGGCTTGGGCTATGGGGCTATAAATTTGCAGTGTAGACATTTGTACTTAGACTGGAGCCTGGACTTTGAGACCCCATGTTGGGGGACTGTTCTAGAGACAAGGATCCAGCCCAAGCCCAGATGACTACATGAGAATTTATAGCCCCACAGTCTGAGCCCTGCAAGCCTGTGTCAGCTGACATGGGCCAGCTGGCGCTTTGTCCCTGGGTCTTTAATTGTGTACCCTTAGGGTACATCTACACTGCAATATAAGCTCAGGGTTTGAACTCAGTTTCAAGCCTAACCCTTGTCTACACACAAATTGAGCTAATCCAGAGCTCAGATACAGGGTCTCCAGATTCCTGGTGGTGGTGGGTCTGAGCCTGAGTCAAGTTGGGACCCTAGTGCTTTGCCATGTAGATGCAGCCCCACTAGACTCATGCTCTTGGAGTCTGCCAAAAGTATTCCACAGTCCCATGGGCCAACTTTCTTTGTCCTCAAGTTTGGTAGACAGTCAAGTTTTCCATCACTGCACCATGAACAAAGGGCTAGAGTGAACACATTTTTTGAGGGCATTAGGAAGTCTTGGATATGCGTGGTTGGACTCAGGCCAACATAATGCAGTGTAGATGCTGTAACCCCAAGTTGGAACCTAGGCTTGAACAATTACTAATCTGGGGTTACACGTGAATGTAGACACTGAAGTCCTAGATTAACAAACCCAGGGTCTGCTAACTTGAGTTCTACTAACCCTTGGTTTACATTGCAGTATAGACATAGCCTTAAAGGAAATGCAAGTTCCACCCTACCACTTTACAGAATCCTGAAAGAAAAGCTGCAGGGTTGGTCAGCATGATGACTGAAGTAGCAGCAATCACATTTCTGTGACTTTTGAAAAACAATTCCATTTAAAGTTGGACACTCCAAAATATTTTAAGAAAAAGACCACTTGCATCTGAGAACGAAAAACAATTATTAAATTAAATTATTTAATTATGAATAAGTATTATTAAATTATTCTGTCAGTCACCTATACATTCTGCACATCTTTAGCTAAATTTATAAAAAGATTTTCCACTCCTAGGTACATTTATGGCCTTGATTCTGCAAATTGCATCACATGGACAGAGCCCCACTCACTTGGAGCAAGGGTTCTGTGTGTAGTACTGAGGTCTTTGTTTCCAAATGTGTTTAAATGTTTGCAAAATAAGGTCTTGATCCTGCAATTGGGTTCATGGAAATATATTCTTATAGCTTCCTAGAACCCCTTTCAAAACAGTGGCGCTCCACACAGGTGCAGGGGCCATCTATGTGGCTATGATTATAGGATCAGGACCTTAGGTCTTAAGCTCTTGCCGGTCTCTTGAAGGAAACGGAAATCTTACCATTTGCTCCAAGGGTAGCCAGAGCAGATATTAAAGCACTTTGTCTGATACTTAAATTCTGCAGAGTGCAAAATGCTATCATTCTGCACTGGTAACATTTTACACCCACTTTGTATGGGTATAAACCAGTAAAAAGGTGGAAGGCAGTGGAGCATTAAGTCCAAAGACAAATCAAATAATAAAATGTATTAAAGTGTTAATATTACACCTAAAGGCATAAATAGAACATTCTGAAAAAGAAGGAAATAATTTCACTACTTCGGTATTACAGAAGTAAGTAAATCAATATCTGAGGCAATTTCCTCATTATCTTCATCATCAGATGCTCTAATTTTAAGCTCAGCTGCAGAAAAAAACCCTTGGCATTGTCAAAATTATTAAAAGGAAAAAAGTCTTTTTATTTCTCATGAGACTTAATGTGGCTAGAAATAAATCGGAAGCAGTAAAACCCAAAGAGAGACATTTGGCATGTAAATGAAGTCGTTTTCTTTTTTGTGCCTGTGTGGCCTTGGCCACATCAGGAACAATAGGAACTTTTGCATCTTGATATAAAATGTTACCTTTGTTCTTCCTCACAACCTTCATCAGTTTTCCCCTAGCAAATGAAGTGTCAATACAAACAACAACAGCTTTAAAATTTGTCATTGTTTTCCAGAAAGTAGTGAGGAGTCATATGCAGCTGGCAGAACTAGGCTTCTCTATCCCTGGCTATGTTAACAGATCTTTCCTCCTTCTCAACTGGTCTATGATAGTTTGGTTTGGGCTGAAGGAGCAACAAAGGAATAAATGTTCAAAGGCACAAAGAGCACTTAAGCACCTAATTCTCATGGGAGTTAGATGCTTAAGTGCCCTTTGTGCCTTTGAAAATCTCCTCAAGATGTTTTTAAGGTTATTCATAGAATGCTGTCAGGTTTTGTTGGTTTTTCTTGCTGTGCTTTTGGGCTATGGCTGATTTCCAGTTCAGGATAGGAAGGAATTTTTCCCATGCTGCAAATTGGCATTTGCAGCAGATTTTATTTCCCCCCATCGATCTTCCCTTTGGCTGTCTGTAGTCGTGACTTACAGGTAGTTCAAATGAGACATGGTTTGATTCTGGTGACTCAATGTGTTTTATTGCAACTGTGGTACTGGGGAATACTGAAGTTGTTGCTTAACAAATCTGAGCAGAAGGCCAGGAGTGAGAGGACTCTGGAACGCCATGAACAGGAGGATGTGGGAGAGTCTTTGAGACTGAGTTCAGATTAGAGGTCCAATTATTGTCCAATTATGTGGATGAGAAAGGGGACTGATGGGTGGCTGGTGAGTTCAGAGTTGCATCTCTTTGAGGAGGTGCTATTGTGTGTCCTTGTCTGTTTTGGGGACCATTGTAATGGGGAACAACATTGGACAAGTTTTGATTCCTTGATAACAGGTTACTATTGTTTTTTTTCCCCTGTGTTAGCACAATAAAACTTCAGCCAGTTGGTGTATACAAAGAACTATCTGTAAGAGTCTTTATTCACCAACCTTTTGGTGGCCAGCCAATCAATACTTGATTCTAGCCCCACAATAACCTTGAGATTAAACTTGAAAGAAACTCCAAGGGCTCAAGCCAAAACTGAACTGGATGTAGCTAAAATTTTGTCAATGAGATATACAGCCTTGATTCCTGCAACTGGAGATGGTGAGTCAGCTTGTGACAGAAGTGTGAAGAATTTATGCTTTTCTATGGTGCAAAAATTTTTAACGATTTTTTTTTCAATAGAAGTAATTAACTAAATAGTCCAGAGTAATTAATGATTTTGAATGCCTGAAACTTACAAAGTTTTCTTTCCTGTGAAGCTCCACACATACAAAAAACACAGAGAAAATGAATAGAAAAAGGTCACAAACGTGACTGAAATTAACTCCCTTAAGAAAGAAAAAAGTGTTCATGTTGTTTTTTGACATCTAACTGAAACCAAAGAAATGGGCATAGCCCTCTGATGGTGTAAACAGGCACAGCTCCACTGACTGGAAGAGAATTTAGCCCAACGCTGTCACAAATCCTTGTGAAGCAAAGCTGCTGAGTTTTGCACCACTTTGACCAGTATGTCTCTAAACACACACATGCAAAGGCAGATTTCTGAATCAGAAAGATAGCATTAGGAAGCTTGCCTAACATATATTCTCGACATCTTTATCTAAGGGTCATTTTGTCTGTCTTGTTGCTTTGACGCTGTAGTTAAGTCAGAACCAATGCTTTTCCCATTTATTCAGAGGGGAAAAAAGTTTTGCTGCTTTTTCCAGTCCTGGTTTCCTCAATGCTTTGAAGTTCCCCGATTCTGCCTTACAAGACATTCAACGTGAAGATAGGATTTGGAAAATATCATGATTGGCATGAGTGGGCTTGAACCTGTGCCCTCTTTAAAGCACTGAAGCAGGACTGTCTGAGGTAGACACGGGGGAGGTCTTCAATTAAACAAAAAGATGCAAATGATTATTTTGGCAGGCAAGAATTAAACGTGGAATTAGGTGGCAGAAGAGTGGAATACCCATGGTAGGCCCCAGGGTTTTGCACCTTCTGTTGATTCCTACCGTCAGCTCATTTTAATTGTTAACACAAACCTTAGGAAAGAAAAGGAAGCTCTCTGAATAATTCAAAGGAGCTCTCTCACTTTAGTCATGGGTCCCTTTGTTCTTTTATGTATCTACGACCTCACACTAAGCATTTTAGTTTGTCTATAGTTGTGATAAAACCATCTTCATGTCTACAGCAGCCAGAGAGCAGAGTGCTGGAAGGAATATTTGTTGTTGTGTGTAAGTTTGAGAAGAAAGACAAAAAATCCTCTAGCTTGATTTAATATCACAAAGATCTGTGTGAAGTAAAGGCATCCTTCTAAAGTTAGCTGGTCATTACCTTGGTCTGGAAGGAGATGAGTCGGAAAGAATAAAAATTAAATAATGTTTTTTTTTAAGTCTGAATGGTTTATAAAGGTGCTTTTCTGTTTTATTTTGTTTTCAATTTCCTTGACTTTGAGTCATGTCAGGCTTTTCAAACACCGTCTTTTTGGGGATTCAACCATTGTTCTTGCGGTCATTATTTGCATTACAATGGCGCTAGAGGCCCCAGATGAAATCAGGGACTCATTGTGCCAGACACTGTAAAACACATACTAAGAGAGAGTCCCTGCCCTGTGCAGTTTACAATCTAAAAAGAAAAGACAGATAAAAGGTGGTTAAAAGGGAGTATTGTTATCCCCAGTTTACAGATAGGGATCTGAGGCACAGAGAGATTAAATACATTTGTTCAAAGGGAAATAAGTCTGTGGCAGTGCCAGTTGTTAAACCCAGTTGACCTCCTGACTCCCAGTGCAATACTTTAACCATTAGACTCTCCTTCCTCTTCAGGAATCGCTCTTGCACACTTCTCAGTTGTCCTTCCTGAAGAAGGCCATCTCTCATTTTATAGTCAAATTGACCTCCATCCCACAGTAATCCTTTGTCATCTCACTTCTGTTACTATACATTCCCAGCAGAAAAGTTGAACCATGAAATGGAGAGATTATAAGTAGCATTATTTATGCTAATGAAATTAATAACAGTGTAAGGTGGTAGGAAGGTCAGCTGGACAAGCAACAACAGAAAGGAGTCTTGCTGTGTGTGCTTTTCAACAAGGCTTTGTTTCTGAACACTACTGAGCTAAGACTAAGCTATTGTTGTAGGGCATATGTAGAGTTCCTGGTTATGACTGACGCCTATGTGGGCTACACATGTATAGAATGTTAGCGGGTTTCAGTTCTAGAGTAAAAGTTGGGATGTGAATGGAGATCTGTGAAATTAAAGTAAGAGCCCTGGAAAACTCTACAAGTAGCTAGTTGTGCCTGCCTTACACTATGGGGAATTAATGTTGCTAGCACCTGGTTATCCTTTTGCTGGTCACTTGGGGGCACAGAGAACCTATGAGAGGTTAAAGAAAAAAATCTACTGGCCAGGGATACAGAATGATGTCAGGACTTATTGTAGATGTTGTGAATTATGCCAAAAAAGGAAAACACCCGCAGGGTCCCAGAAAGTCCCTCTATGCTCCTTGCCATTGATACAAGAGGCATTTTATAGGGTAGCAATGGACATTGTGAGCCCCATGCCACATCCTACCCAAAGGGGAAAGAAATATATCCTGGTGATAGTGGGTTTTGCCACTAGATATCCTGAAGTAGTTGCTCTAACATAGAGGCTGATTTGGTGGAAAAGCCCTTTTCACTATTTTTAGCTAGTGGGTTTCCCTAAAGAGATTTTATCTGATTGTGGGTCAAATTTCAGGTCTCAGATTTTCAGTGAGTTATGGAAGTTGTGGGGGTGAGACAAATGATCTGTGGAAAGGTTCAGTGGAACTCTAAAATATATGCTGGGAATGTGTGCAAATAAGAGAGTTCAAGACTGGGAAGAAATATTGTCATATTTGCTATCTGCTTAGAGGGAGGTGCTCCAAGAAGTGACCAGGTTCTCCCCCTTTGACCTTCTATTTGGGAGGAAAGTGAGAAGGCCACTAAGATCTCATGAGAGACCCCTGAAAAGGGGACACTGAGGCAGAGGGAGAGCCAAAAAATGAATATGTACAAATGTTCGGAAAAGAGTAAAAAGACATGATGGGTATTGTTCAAACTAACCTCAAGGATCATCAGTCCAAACAAAAGGCCTGGTATGACCAACATACTTGTAAATGCTCTTTTGAAATAGGGAGCTTGGTGTTATTTTAAGCCATGTGAAAAAATACAAAATGCAAAATTCTTGGAAAGGACCTTTTGAGGTGATAGAAGATGTGGATGGAAATACATATTGTGTTAAAAAGCCTCAAGGTAATGCTGTCCCACAGCTGGTGCACATAAACAGACTGAAAGCCTATCACAGCAGGGAGCCCATGGTAAACATGATCTGTTGTGTAGAAGGGGAAACAGAGGATCACCACCTCATTGATTTGAGGTGGTGATCCTCTGTTTGGCTGAATGCCAAACTGACTGATCCCCGGAAAACATCAATATTTGCAATGAGTTATCACCAACTGAAAAGGCAAAGGTGTAGTCTGAGCTGCAAAAACACACAGAAGTGTTTTCAAGCAAGCCAGGGAAGACTCACTTGCTAACTCATAAAATCATTAGTGAAGGATCGCAGCCGTCTCCCAGCAGAGCTGAGTGTGCCACTGGCAAGGCACAAGAGCAAATCTGAACAGAAATAAAAAGCATGCTGGACCTGTGGTTAGTTAAAGAGTGTAACAGCTCCTCGGGATCACCTGTGGTCTTGGTCCCTAAGAAAGACAACTCTGTAAGATTTTGTGTTGATTATAGGAAATCAGTGCTATCACAGTGCTTGATGCTTATCCTATGCCTAGAATTGATGATATGCTTGATATCTTAAGCAATGCTGTTACCTATTAGCTCTGTGCTCTTGGGGACCCAGGGTGCAGTACCCAGCCTGTCTGACTCACAAAAGACCTCCCGAGCCTTCGCTTGATTCAAAGTCAATCAGAAGAAAGACTTACAAAATGCAATGAAAAGGCAGTGGGAGATGCACCTAAACCCCTCCGGACAAGGGTGACAGGGTTAAGGAAACTCCCTTAGCCTCATTTGCATCCAAGAAATGGGACAGAGAGCCATCTCCATTAGAATGGAGAACAGAGATTTCAAGGCAAGAACTGCACTGAACTATGGGAAGCAGGGAAGCACTGCATGATGGGGGATCTCAGTAGCTATTAGATGAATTCTAGTAATAAATCCTTTATTGGTATCCAAAATACTGAATCTGCCTAATTGCATTGTGAGCTCTCTCGAAGGAACACCACCCATGGACAGGAATAATCAGTTTCTATTGTCTAGCCTGAACAAAACAACTTTGGTATACTCCCTTGAGCCATCAGTTTACCCAAAAACAGATCTAGTGTTCTTCCTTGAACCATTGTTCTTTCCCTACAAAAAACTCTACCCATGCTCAGGTAAGGGTTCTGATGCCCATGTGACAGATTTATGTTACCAATCTGCCTGGGGGGTTCAGGTGATCAGGCTGAGGCCACAGGATCTTTAGGGGAGGAGATGAAGGAGCACACCAACTGACTAAGTTTAAAGCTTTATTAACCAAATAACAGTGGTGAGTGCTGGGCACGCTCCACATCACTCAGAGGGAGGAAGAAAGCATTAGTGCCCGAGCCCTAACCCACTTTCATACTTACCCACGCACAACCCAAGGCTGGCCAAGCCTGGGTATAATGTAAGAAGAAGGGAGTGGGAAGGGTAGACGAGAGTTCTGCCCTGTGCACAGGTCGTCTAGGGTCTGCTGTAAATTTCCGACTTGCTCCAGCTCTCGGTAGGGTTTTAAGCCCTGGGTTCTTCCGGGGGCATTTTCATCCAGGGATCTTCGCCCCCAGACCGAACCAGTCTTAGTTTCCCCAAAACACACCAGTTTCAGGGTTGTGAGACTTGTTTTTCAACTCACTGGCCTTCAGAATCTTACTGATTGCCACCCCTTCAGTTCTGTCTGGCTCAGTTCTCCTTTCTCACAGCTGGTCAGGGTTGAGATCCAGGCTTCTGGCTGTTTGACAGCAGAGAGCTTGTTTGTGTGTGCTGGCCTTGGGCTGCAGTTTCATTCTTTATCCTTGGGCCCAGCTGGATCGTCGAGTTAACCCGTTCCTTTATCCCTTCCTCCCCCTTCAGCCTCTTGTAATCTGCAAAGTAATCTTCCATTCCACACTCACACCTTCAACCCTTCAACCTTTCCAATGCATATAAAGATGTTAGCAATATACAACGCTGGTGCTTACCCAGGGGACCCCATGGGGGGCATTTTATTGTGACACCTGTATCCAACATTTGCATCAGTTCCATTGGGACTTCATCTTTTCCTGACTGATTATGCTGAGGGCTCTACCTGTCTCCAGCACTCTGGACCCTCAGCTACCACCACCACCTGGGACCCCTGATCAACTGAAGCTTCACAGAGTAGTGAGAGCCCATCTCTCTCTCTCTCTCTCTCTCTTGCTCTCTCTCCCCACCCCAAGTGGGTGTTTTTTGACTTCCCCATTTGCTCTGTAGCAATGCTCCTCATACCTAAGCTAAAGATCCCTGCAGTGCCCAAAAATCCTGTGGGGTTTGCTCATCAAGTGGGTTACTACCAGAACTATTGTAACATGAAAGTGGGGATAGGGATGTGCTGAACCTTGGATATATGAGGGTGGCAGATTGAAAGTGCTGCTTGACCCAGTCTGCTGAGCCGTACTCTATTCGGTGCGGTGCCCAGGGCATGTGAGGGTGACAGCTTGAAAGTGCTGTTTGACCCAGCCTGCTGAGTCCAGGGACATATAAGGGGTCAGCTTGGGAGTGCTGATTAACCCAGTCCTCTCAGATGCACTCCATTAATATATGTCTGTGTGTGTGTGTTTGTCTGATTCTGGGGCTTGAAGAACCCAGCCCTGGGGAACCTAGGTCCTGCAGGATAGCTCCATTGGGAGGGAACTTGCAGAAAGGAGAAGTAGAGCAGTACATTGATAGAATTACAGAACACCCCACCTCAGAAGAGTAACCTTAATGAGCGTACCCCAAAGTAATGGGCAAATCTGGTAACAACTCTAACCCTTTCAGCTCTTTTGACTTAGTTAAGGGTACTGGCAGATTTCCTTTATATGAGGATGCACAGAAAAAAAATCTGCTTTTGTTGCTGATATGGGATTATATGAACTCAGTGTTATCATTTCAGTTAATTAATGCAGGAACCACTTGCTGGTCACCAAGTGTTGAAAGGATCACAAGACTTTGTACGTGTCCATGTTGATGATATAACAGTATTTAGCAACACTTGGTCTGAACACAAGAAACACTTGGGAACTGTCTTTTTTTTTTTTTTTAAATTGGAGACATACCAATCTCCCAGAACTGGAAGGGACCTTGAAAGGTCATCAAGTCCAGCCCCCTGCCTTCACTAGCAGGACCAATTTTTGCCCCAGATCCCTAAGTGGCCTCCTCAAGGATTGAACTCACAACCCTGGGTTTAGTAGGCCAATGCTCAAACCACTGAGCTATCCCTCCCCCCATCAAAGCTCAAAGAGGCAGGCCTGACTATAGACGCCTCTAAGGGCAAAATTGGAGCAGCCAGAGTTCCTTATTTGGGACACTGGGTAGAAGGGAGGGGGGGGACAAATATCATGTGATCCCTTAAAAGTTGAAACCATTTTTAATTGGCTGGTGTTGCAAACCAAAGAGCATGTGCAATCTTTCAGAGGGCTAGTAAATTATTATTAACTAATAAACTATTTTTTTCTGTAAAAAACAAAACAAAAAAATAAAAACAAAAACAAAAAACCCCCAAAGCCTAACAAAGTTATATAGTCAAAGGCATGTCAGAAGGGTCTGACCTGCTGCCTCCAGGTCAACCAGTGGCTAACCCTCCTGCATCTTTCTAAGGGGGCAGGTGTGACTGAATGCACCCCCGTATTCACACCCTACACACCATTGTAATAGTCTTTGAACAAAATATGCCTTGTAATAAATCTAAATAATTTAAAAACTAATAACTCAGTGGACAGTAATATCATGATGAAGTGAAAGCCAAACCACCAGAGGAATGATCATTAGCAGAGATGAGGCTGGTTGAGTGTTCAGAGGGAGGAGATAGAAAATGAAGTTAGATGGAGGATCTGGTATCAAGAAAAGAAGGGAAGTGTGTATGGAGCCATTTAACCTTGTTCCGTTGTTGGGCTATGGAGGATTGTATGATCAGGATCATCTGTGGAGGGAGTCTACCATTTAATATGTGGTACCCTCCAGACCTTTTCACTGTCATTTACAAAACTTCTGCATTTCATCTCACAACTGGGGCCTTTTGACTTGTTCTTGACTCTTCCAGAGTAATCACTGGTGCTCAATGTTACCATTGGCAAACTGAGCTCTTACGTCTGGAAAAATTGGATTAATGAGAGGAGTGATGGGGACTGCTCTGCATATATTTGTTTTATACAAGTTTGATGAAATGCATATTTTAACTCACTCCTTTCAACAAAGGAAGCAGGTTCTATCAAACTTTTCTGGAAGCTTACTAATGAACTGAAGAGCAGATGTATTTGGGGGAATGTCATCAACCCCCTGGGTAGCAATGATTTGACACAGCTTGTCATACGTACTCGATCCTGATTAAAATAAGGCAAATTAACTCGTTTTACCTCTCTTGATGGAGAGCAGATATCTGTGATTCAGTGCTTCTTTCATCACTGACTGCTTCTTGCACTTTTTAGCTCCCAAATAACGTGGCTAACTTCAAAAGTTATTAATATTCAGTAGCAGGACAAGTGGGAATAACAGCTCCCTTATGTTTACCTGTCCTACAGGAATTTCCTACCCATCACACAATTTAATTGAATAACATTGAGGGTCCATTTAAAACATACAAACAAACAGACAGGACAGGTGGGAATTAAAGGCTGCAGGATTGCATGTTTGTAAAGCCATGGGAGGAACATAAATGATTGGACATAAAGCAATATGAAATCTGTTTATAGTATATAATAAAACAATTTGTGCACACATGCTGATAGCATGTAGATATTACTGTATTCATGAATTGAGACTGACTTTATGAATGGACAGAAAATTATTGCCCACGGTGGACAAAATCCACAACAGTCCTTGCTGAAATCAATGGCAAATGACTGCACAAATCAGGTGCAGTGCATCTGTGTAAGCATCCAAAGGCAATCTGTGGCTCACCAGGTGAGTCCTACTTGACTGATTTATTTAAGTAGGTGCATTGAAGTGAATGGTACTACTATAAAATGGGATAATTTTTTAATTACTGTAATTTTTTACTATTCATTGCATTGCACTAGGAATGTAAAAATGTTTCTATCACAATCACCTACTCTAGATCTAATGGAGCACTCAGGGCACTCAGGACCTAGGGCAGCCTTGCAAGAAATGAATGTTGTTGGAATTACTTCAAATACATGTTTGGAGAGGAGGATGGATCTTTACTTGTGCTACATAGAAAAGACTATTCTGTCTGTACTGATTGTTAGTACAAGATCTCAAGCAGATGGACATAAACATGACTTGTTAGTGAATAGTAAGGTAATGATACTGCTTAACCTACACTCTGTTAGCCAGGATTCTCATCCAACTAAGATACTATGATAAAGGAGTTTGCTACAGAACATAGACAGACAGATGGGTAGATTGTGTAGATTAAAGTTAGTTTGAGACTTTCAGTTGACATAATGTGAGTTGAATAGGCCCCAGTGGAGGAAGGAGGAACTGGATTCAAACAAAAACCTATAATCATGAAAAAATGCTTGCTGTGATTTTGTTCTCTGAGAAGTTAAGGGTTTTGTTTGAGGTCTCTTATTTTTGGAGACTCTATATCTGCATTTCACTTCCTGGATGAAACAAGGCAAGCTCTTGTAGAATTCAGGTGCTGAAGAACATGTTTAAAGGTTTTGTGACCCTCAACCTGATGGAAACTAAATTGTCTGGTAAACATTTACTAAGTACAATTCTTTCTATCACGACTGATCCCATTCATTTAAAGAGTGGAACTCCAAAAATGACTTCAATGGAATTATTCACAGTAGTAAACATTCAGTAGGAAACATTTGTAGGGTCAGTCCAGTAGCAACTCACAGGTGATATAATGAGATACTGTTTCATGCATTTACTTTTATTGTTTGTAGACAATGCTATGTAATGGTGAACTGTCACAAGATGTCCCTAGATTGTAGATGATTTCATATAAATTTGAAATACCACATTTCCTCTTGGACTATTTGGTTGCCTGAAAAAATAGATATGCATAGCATATATATTTGATCATTAACTTGAATGCTACTATGCTACTAAAATATTTTCTGACTGTGTAAGAGCCAACAACATGGTAAATATGTTACATTCCACCCTGCTTTGTGTATGTATAGCACCTAGACTTTTGATTTATCTAAGCTTGGCATATTCACTAACTTTTCAGTTCATATTCTTATGGCCTCAGAGTATGGGTTGCCAATCATTGACTAGTATATACAGTCATTTAATGAGGATGTATGTTATGTCATTAATCAGTTATTTTCATTTGTTTTTCAATATTGTTACTTGCAGCCCCATTTATATTTCATCAAGATACAGCATGTAATAAATAAGAAGATGATAGTTTTACTGAATATAGCTGAAGTAACAATTTCTGTTCCAGTATTACTTTCTATTTTGTCTGTAGCTTAAAGTAAATTGTATAATGTCCATCTGTCAGGCTTCAACATATGAACAACTGGTTGTTAGTATGTGAGTCTGCTATAGTTACCTAATGGCTAAATAACTGGACTAGGAGTCAGGAGACCTTGTGTTCTCTGTCAGTGGCCTACTGGCTGACCTTGGGTAGGTCACTTTCCCTGTTCTTTGCCTCAGTTTCCCCATATGTAAAATGGGGATAGGATTGTGACCTCCTTTGTAAAGGTCTTTGAGATCCACTGATGAAAAGTGCTTTATAAGATCTCTATATTATTATTATTAATTATTCAATTTTTTAAAACAAATGATCTCTTTGGGAAAAGTGTAAACTCAAAAAACCCAGCTTTTGTTGTGTTTGCAACAATTTAAACAATTTTAACTTATAATGTAATTTCTAATTGAAAAAGAGGTAACTGATTTGCTTAAAATACTTGAGCTCTTCTAAAACCCACTGTTTGTAAACCAAGGTGGATGAAATGTATTAATTAGGGGGGAAAGATGACTTTTCTGAGTACTGGAGTATAGCAACATTGAATTAAAGCTCTACTATAAGTCTGATCCTGGTAGGCTGAACATTGGTTTAAAGATAGGAGGAATGAGTGGAAGTGCAGTTACTATCTTCTGCTAAAACTGGGGGAGGGCAAAGCCCTGGCTTAGTGGAGCAGAGCTTCCCCAAAGCTGTCCTCTCCTTTCACTGGTGCAGTAAGAAATCCCCTTGCTATTTCCATCAGCTTTAGCCAGCGGTAAGAACACTGTTGGTGCCTGGTAGTTGGTGAGGGCCCACATCACCATGAAGAGCTGCTCAGTGTCTTGCAGTATTAGCTGGATGAGTTCCGCCGAGTAATTATTATCCTTTATTATGAAAGGGTCCTTATTTTGTTTTTTTAACAACTAAGTGACACCTATATAATCTGTTATCCAGTCCGAACATAATCACTGCTCATTTAGGAAAGCATTTAAGCATATGGTTAATTATAGTCCATATTCAGAAAAAGAACACTTCGGCAGGTGCTTAAGCCGCATTTAAGTTTATGGGACTTAAGCACTTGCTGAAGCGCTTTTCTGAATCAGGCCTCAAAGAACAAAATAAAGCTGTGGCAAACAAAAGAAAAGGACATCACTGGAAAGTGAAATTCATATTTAAAGATGGGGCCATCAGTAAATAAAAAATTTTCCTCAAACAAATATGTAACTACACATTTTCATCTATTAATTCTTGACTCACTGAGTAGAGCTAGACAGAATTTTTTAGCTAATAACTTTTTCACCAAAAAAAATGCAGATTGAGGTCAACTGAAGCATTTTGCAAATTTGTGTCAAATGCAACAAATTGTCAGAAAAACCCTCAAAATTCCCCCAAATCTGAAATATTTCATTTCAACATTTGTGAAATGTAAGTTTTTGTTTTTAAATTTGAAATAACATTTTATTTAGAAATTTACTTCAGTTTCATTAATTTTTTTTAAAAAGGGTAAAAAAGTCAAAACCAAAATGAAACATTTTGTTTCAGATTGAACAAAACATTTTATTTTGTTTCGATTTGACCCAAAGTGATTTCCCCCCCCAATTTTTTCAGTTTGGCCACTGAAAAATCACACAGTTCTACTCATGCTTATAAGTCATAAGTGTCGATATGCTTCAAATAGCTCTCCCCTAGCATGTATTGTATAAATCTCTCTCTCTAGTGATACAGTCTGAGCCAGGCTAGTCATCCATTCCAAGTCTGTTGGTAAAGCACTATCTTCCCAGAATGTTCAGACTGTACTCTTCACCACATCTAATTCTCATTCAGTTTGCCTTTTTTGGATTAATTCATGATCTTCAGCTTAGAAGTATCATTTAATTATTGAAGTATCAAGTAATTATTTTAAATAAATATCTGCCAATACAATCTGCTATCAAACAGCACCTTATTTCAAGCAGAATGGGTTGAGGTTCTCATATTAATAGTCTGTGATGTAAATTATGTGATGCATTGGTATGTGGCGATTATGTGAAAAAAAATAACCCTAAAGTGAAAACAAAAGAAATGAACAGAGGATTGAGGATGGTGATGGTAAAGGAACACACTTGAATAATCTCAAGCAGAGGAGGCTTGAAAGCAGCTGTGCAGACTCCATGTTTGTTTTTCAGGGTTTGGCAGTGGTGTTAGGATACATGCAGTATTGGAATAGAACATTCCAATACAAATGCTTTACCATTCTAGAGATACAGCAGATGTGCTAACAGAGACAATATGTTCCTTGATGCACAGTTCCCTGACAAGAGCAATCCTCCAAGGATAAAATAATTCTCCCCAGGACATTTCCTTAGTTGGCTACCCTTATGTGTAATTGGCCAGTGAACTACTCTTTTTGATTGGCTTATACAGCCACACACTTTGATTGGCTTTCCAGTACTAAATGATGTGCAAGTATTCTATTTTAGCTTTATTTACACAACAGTAAAACAAGAAGGCTGACTACTATTGGAGTGTGAAATTCATCTCTCTGCAAATGGCCAGTAGCGGGACTTAAATGGCCTAGCACTGACCCTTTGTAGAGGACTGAATTTCATCCACAGGAAACACTACAGGAAAACTTTGTACAAAGTTGAATGTATATGTTTAAGAGCTCTCGTTTGTGCTTTTGTTGTAAATTACTTATAGATTTGGTTATTTGTTAACAGTGGCTACCATCTAAATTCTGAATAATTGTACAAAGAAACGGAATCATTTTTTGTAGATTCATACAAATCCAGCCCATCTGTATTGTGACTTTGTTTCATCTTGGTCTGAAATCAGACATATCACTTCTTGTGCTGTATTTGGAATCTGGTAATTCCCTGTTGACCTTCCATGCACATGTTTGTGCATAGCTTGTGGATATTTGTTTTTAAAACCAGAGTCCCCTCTGATATAAAGTGAATTTTAGTCACACTAAAGGGAGTAGCCTCTTTCTTTTGCTATGGCTGCTAATGTAGTCCACAGTTGTTTTCTGAATCAGAGATTCAGCATTTTAAATAATTATGTGTAGTATAGTATATTATTTAAGGCCTAATTCTGTTTAAAATGTGCAAAAAGAAAAGAAAAAAGCAATATATGTAATAAATTTGATCTTCAGCTATGAAGATTATTTGAAAATTATGGAATAAGTTTGGTGTTTAGTAGTTGGTAGACATGCATATTGTACACATCTCTAGGATTATTTCTCTTTCCTCTTATATCCAGGACTTGAAATGATTTTTGAAGACATTCTCTTTCCAGGATTTTCTATGGCCGTGTGAATCTTTGTGGTAGTGGAAATAAACATGTGAGATTTAAGGCCCAGAGCCCAAGTTTTTAGTTTTGAACAATGTCTAAGTTTCTTAGATTCTCAACCCCGCCATGCAAATAAATAAGGGAGCAACATTTCCTTCCTTACTTCGACTGGTATCTAACAGTCCCAGTCAAGCCAGTCCCAGTCCCACTGTTACATATGATCATTGAGATGGGTGACTGTATGAGACTGCACTAGTCTAACCAGAGAGGATGTGGGAAGAGCAATCAGTACACTAAGAATTGCAGTTACCCACCATACTGCTTTTGCTCAAGTATCAGAAGTTATCATAAATGATTGTATGTGTGCGTGTTGTGAACAAATGTATGTGTGTGAAAACTGAACAAATAGGGGCACAGAGCCCAGTTATGTTTGTGGTGATGGTAGAATTTGTGGAGACATGCCCAGGAGTAGAGCTGATTAGGAATTTTCCACCCAAATGACTTTTTTGACAGAAAATGCAAGTTTCTGCAAAATTGAATTTTTCTGTGGGAAAATTTTGATTTTGCCAAAACTGTTATGCTTCATGACATACAAACAGAAGTTACATGAAAACATAAAATAGTCTTGTTGGAAGCTTGCTCCCGGAAAACAGAGAGGCACAACTCACTCCACATTTCTCTAGGCTGTCTGTCTGCAGACAGTCTGTGCCTGCTTTGGGGTCCAGATCACTATATAGCCCCCCAGCTTTCAAGTAGGATTGGGAAACCCCTCTGAAATTTAAAGTGATAGCTTACAAAAATGTATGTTTGTCTGTTGAGAAAACTGAAACTAAATATTTCATTTCAGGTCAGTTCATCTCAAAGTGAAATATTTCAGTTTGCTGAACTGACGTGAGTCAGTTCAAGCATTTCTCTTTGGTGGTGCAATGCTGCATGGGAGTTGTAGTTTGTATACTTGATGCCCCCATTTCTTCCTCTGAGCTGGGCTCCTTGGCCAGACTACACTCTCATGAGGCTATGTCATTTCCCTTCTGACTCAGTGGTGTGGTGCAAAATGGGAGTCATATTGCTGCTAGTGCCTCACTAGTTCACCAGGAACATTCTCCAAACGGGTTAGACATATTTAAAATCTAAGATAATATTTCCATTCTGTTTCCCCCACAAGGTGTGCATGAACAAAGACATGCTAATGTTGTTAAGATGTCTGCATAGATAACTTTTTCACTCAGGGATGTCAGCTGAAGTTACAAAATATTAAGAGGTGTCAATTGGCATTTGTAACATTTCCTTTTCATCGGCCACCCTTGGTGAAAAGAATCTTTTCATCTTGATTTTATTTTTTTTTCTCAAAAAATCTTCCATATGAAAAAGCAATATAATTTTCAACAAAATACCCTCTGGTAACTTCTGATGATGATGCAGACTGACAATAAAGCATTTTCAATCAAGCATACCATTTTTGTGCTAACACAAAATAATTCACCAGCATCTTTCCCAGCAAAGTTTCTATTTCGAGTTATTTTTTAGGTACTTTACCCTTTCTCTTCAGGGAAACTGATTAAAGAATAAAGACCTCTGCCTTTCTTATTTCCAGTGAAGTCATGTTTTATCGTGTTCCTTTGGGTTGCGTGAGGCACTGCTGTGTCAAAGGTTTTAAGACAATGCTGTGTAAATTAATGCAAGGCTAAGCAGGAGAACTACCTGTGTGCAAATGAAATATAGTGTTCAATAGATTGGGTCTAGACTGAATAAAGCATTAAATTAATCTTCCGTGCTCTCATTTCAGTGTAAAGATAGGAGGGTAAAGTATGATGCATGGATTGTTAGTAACACTGCAGCTAGCTGTTTTGTTTAATTTGAAGGCTTGGTAACTTAAAGTATGACTTGTGCTTTTGGCCCACATCATGGGCCAAATTCAGAAGTGATGTAAGTAGTGGTGTAAAGTTCACCTTCGCAAACTGGTGTAATTTACATACTGACAGTGTAGAAAGGCAGGGTTGGAGGTCCCATCACTTACCTTACACTCGCCTGGTTTTTTTCCCCTTCCTCTACCGCTATTCTTCTTGCCCATTATGTGGGCTTGAATCTCAGATGCTCCTTTTACAATGTTCCAATGGCATAAAACAGCAGTAATCTTGGTGGAAGCAGCCCCTGGGATATTAGGAAGGGAACTCTCTGGCTGGTGTTGAGCTGCTTTAAATGTCCCATGCCAATCTCCCATCTAGCATATGGGGGAAGGCTCCAGTGCACAGTGCAGCAGACACTCTTAGTTGCCCAGACTACCTGGATGTGGTTTCGGGCTTAGGGTTGCTTTAATTTATAGAATCATAGAATTGTAGGAATAGAAGGGAACTCGAGAGAGCATCTAGCCCAGTTCCCTGCACTCATGGCAGGACTAAATATTATCTAGACCATCCCTGACCGGTATTTGTCTAACCTGCTTGTAAAAAACTCCAATGCTGGAGATTCCACAACCTCCCAAGGCAATTTATGCCAGTGCTTAACCACTCTGACAGGAAGGTTTTCCTAATGTCCAATCTAAACCTCCCTTGCTGCAATTTAAACCCATTGCTTCTTGCCCCGTCCTCAGAGGTTAAGAACAATAATTTTCTCCCTCCTCCTTGTAGCAACCTTTTATGTACTTGAAAACTGTTACCATGTCCCCTCTCAGTCTTCTCTTTTCCAGGCTAAACAAACCCAAATTTTTTAATCTTCCCTCATAGGTCATGTTTTCTAGGCCTTTAATCATTTTTGTTGCTCTTCTCTGGACTTTCTCCAATTTGTCCACATCTTTCCTGAAATGTGGCACCCAGAACAGGACACAATACTCCAGCTGAGGTCTAATCAGCATGGAATAGAGCGGAAGGCTTACTTCTCATGTCTTGCTTACAATACTCCTGCTAATACATCCCAGAATGATGTTTGCTTTATTTGCAACAGTGTTATACTGTTGACTCGTATTTTGCTTCTGATCCACTATGACCCTCAGATCCCTTTCTGCAGTGCTCCTACCTAGGCAGTCATTTCCCATTTTGTATGTGTGCAACTGATTGTTCCTTCCTAAATGGAGTACTTTGCATTTGTCCTTATTGAATTTAATCCTATTTGCTTCAGACCATTTCTTCAGTTTGTCCAGATCATTTTGAATTAATAATCCTGTCTTCCAAACCACTTGCAACCCCTCCCAGCTTGGTATTGTCCGCAAACTTTATAGGTGTACTCTCTATGCCAATATCTAAATCATTGATGAAGATATTGAACAGAACCAGACCTAGAACTGATCTGTGCAGGACCCCACTCGTTAGGCCTTTCCAGCATGACTCTGAACCATTGATAACTACTCTCTGGCAATGGTTTTCCACCAGTTATGCATCCACCTTATAATAGCTCCATCTAAGTTGCATTTCCCTAGTTTGTTTATGAGAAGATCATGCGAGACAATATCAGAAGCTTTACTAAAGTCAAGATATACCACATCTACTGCTTCCCCCGTATCCACAAGGCTTGTTACCCTGTGTGGCAAGGCACCTTCTTGGTCTCCCCAGCCTCTGCTGCTTTAGCCCTGGTGAGACAGGCTTGGGTAATCTGGTCCCCCTTGGGACCCAGGGGAAGTCTGTTCCCTTCCTCTACCAGTCCTTTTTATAATATATTTCTCCCTTGTGGGAGAGAATACTGCCTCTTGCTGCTCCTGGCAGCAGGGCTTCTTCTCTCTCCCCCCCCCTTCCCAGGGGAGGGTTTAAAAAGGTCTCAGGCAGCCCTTGGTTGGAACCAGCTGATCCTAATTAACTTCAGGTAGCTCCCTCTCAGCTGATTCTAATTGATATCTTGGCAACCCCTTCTCAGCTGAACCTGATTGACCCATAGTTACCCCCCAGCTGATAAGGAGGAGGGCCTTTTAACCCTCTGAGACTGGTTTCTTCCCCTCCCTTGTAGCTGTCTGTCCTGAGTTTATCACACCTGTCAAAGAAAGCTATCAGGTTGCTTTGACATGATTTGTTCTTGACAAATCCATGCTGACTGTTACTTATCACCTTAATCTTCTAGATGTTTGCAAATTGATTATTTTATTATTTACTCCATGATCTTTCTGGGTACAGAAGTTAAGATGACTGGTCTGTAATTCCCTGGGGGTCCTTATTTCCCTTTTTATAGATTGGCACTCTATTTACCCTTTTCCAGTCTTCTGGGATCTCTCCCATCTTCCATGACTTTTCAAAGATAATTGCTAATGGCTCAGATATCTCCTCAGTTAGCTTCTTGGGTATTCTAGGATGCATTTCATCAGGCCCCAGTGACTTGAAGATACCTAACTTGTCTAAGTAATTTTTAACTTGTTCTTTTCCTATTTTAGCTTCTGATCCTGTCCTATTTTCATTGGTATTCACTGTGTTAGACGTCCCATCATCACCAAGCTTCTTGGTGAAAACAGAAACAAAGAAGTCATTAACCACCTCTGCCATTTCCACATTTTCTGTAATTGTTTTTTCCCCCTTATTGAATAATGGGCCTACCTTGTTCTTGGTCTTCCTCTTGCTTCTAATGTATTTGTAGAATGTTTTCTTATTACCCTTTATGTCTCTAGCTAGTTTGATCTTGTTTTATGCCTTGACCTTTCTAATTTTGTCCCTACATACTTGTGTTATTTGTTTATATTCATCCTTTGTCATTTGACCTAGTTTCCACTTTTTGTAGGACTCTTTTTTGAGTTTCAGATCATTGAAGATCTCTTGGGTAAGCCGGGGGGGTCTCTTGCCATACTTCCTATCTTTTCTATGCAGTGGGATAGTTTGCTCTTGTGCCCTTAAGAAGGGCTCTTTGAAAAACTGCCAACTGTCTTCATTTTTCCCTCCCTTAGATTTGCAGGGTTGTGGTAGACTACCTTTTGCCCCAAGAACTTTACTATTGGAAAGGTGGCTTAAAGCCATCTTGGCCCCACCCTCCTTTGTTCCTGTGCCAAGTTAAGGTGCAAAGGGAGTCAGAATCATGGCAAGCATATGTCCTTCACTGACTTCCTGACGTAATCTACAGCCTTCCAAGGGGAGCACTGTGGGGAAAAAGCCTACTGACTTCAAGACTGAGCTTGATAAGTTTAGGGAGGGGATGGTATGATGAGACTGCTTACAATGGCATGTAGCCAATCTGTGACTGCTAGCAACAAATATCTGCACTGGCTGGTGATGGGACACTAGATGGGGGAGGGTTTTGAGTTACTACAGAGAATTCTTTCCTAGGTGTCTGGCTGTTGGGACTTACAAAAATGAGCAGGGTCCAACTATTTGGGGTTGGGAATGATTTTTTCCCCAGGTCAGATTGGCAGAGCATTTGGTGGGTTTTCACCTTCATCTGCAGCATGGGGCACAGGACACTTGCAGGTTTAAACTACTATGAATGGTGGATTCTCTGTAACTTGAAGTCTTCAATAACTCATCCAGAGGTTATGGATCTACTATAGGAGTGAGTGGGCAAGGTCCTGTGGCCTGCAATGGTCAGACTAGATGACCATGATGATCCCCTCTGGCCTCTATGAGTCTCTGAGCTCCATTCACCTCTGAATTTGGCTCACTGAACTTGTGGGAAGTAAGCTTAAGTAAAACATTGAGGGCCAGAACCTTGGCTCTCAGCGTAGCTAGAAATATGCCCTAAAAGGGCAGACAAGGCTTCCTCCCTGGGTAGCACAGAGCTAGTGTAGCCAGCTCTACGCAATCTGCTTCCCACACTCATAGTAAGGTAAGAGTGTTTGGGGTGGTAAAGGTGTGCTGGAGGTGAGTGGGAATGGGACAGAGTGCTTGGCATTCAGCCTGATACTTACCGTCTGCTGTGGTTCCTGCAGGTCCACTGCAGACACTGTAATTTAGAACAGCCTGAAGTCTTCTCTAAATTATGCCAGGGGCCATTTTGGTTCCTAGCCAGCCCAGGTTTGCAGGAAGCAGGCAGCATTAGCTTCTGCGAATGTAAACAAACTTGTTTGTCTGAGCTATTGGTTGAACAAGAAGTAGGACTAAGTGGACTTGTAGGCGCTAAAGTTTTACTTTGTTTTGTTTTTGAGTGCAGTTATGTAACAAAAAAAATCCTACATTTGTAAATTGCACTTTAAAGAGATCACACTACAGTACTTATATGAGGTGAATTGAAAAATACTATTTCTTTTGTTTATTGGTTTTATAGTGCAAATACTTGTAATAAAAATAATATAAAGTGAGAACTTTACACTTTGTATTCAGTATTGTAATTGAAATAAATATATTTGAAAATGTAGAAAAACATCAAAAATGTTTAATAAATTTCAATTGGTATTCTATTTTTTAACAGTGCAACTAATTGCAATTCATTTTTTAAATTGTGATTAATTTTTAGAGTTAATCGTGTGAGTTAACTGGGATTAATCGACACCCTGACTAAGTATCTAAAGTAGTGGAATTGTTTATACATCATCTGAGCTGTGTCAGGTAGAAATGTACTTCCCTACTTAGTAGCTATGCGTATACTCACAAAAAGGTGTATTTTTAATACATATTGGTTAACATTTTAAAATCCAACTGTAGACAATATACTTTAGTTTTAACATATTAGCTGGTTGAGATAAACCCCCCTAGTTAAAAAGTGCACCTTTTCCCCTAGTGAAGCCAAAATCAAAATGTATGACCAAGATTTTTAAAAATGGGAGCCTAAAGTTAGATTCCTAAATAAGTTGACTTTAATGGGAGCTGACAGTGCTCATCACTTTTGAAAACTTACTTAGGAACCAATTTACAGCACTTATTTGAAAAAAAATCTGGAATGAAATCTTGGCCCTGTTGAAGTCAATCTGAGTTTTGCTATTGGTACAATAAGGCTAGGATTTTCACCCCCTCTATGTCTTTATTGCACTTTCATACAACAAAGAAATATTATTTGTCTTAGTACTTTTTGTCTTTGTTTTTTAGCAAATGAAGAATGCTGGATTGAGAAACCTTGAGTCTGAAGAAATAGAGAAATTCTATGATCCTTAAAACACTATTCTCAGATTCCATTGAGACAGTGCCTGAGAATTGTTTGTTACAAAGTGTTTCAAGGCTGGTTGGGAGGGGACACTAAGGCTATGTCTTCACTGTGTACCTTACAGCAGCATTGCTGTAAGGTCTCATGTGTAGCTGCTTTCTGCCAGCACGAGAGCTCTTCTGCCAGCAAAATAAAGCCACCCCCAATGAACAGCAGCTTTGTCAGCAGGAGAGCATCTCCCACTGACACAGCGCTGTCCACACCAGCCGTTTTTGTAGGTAAAACTTTTGTCAGTCAGGGGGGTGTTTGTTTCACACCTCTGACCTTCAAAAATTTTACCAACGAAAGTGCAGTGTAGACTTAGCCTAATCCAAAGGTCACAAACAGCTGTCTTGAAGCAGGAAGATATAGCAGTGTTGGCATTCTTGCTTCAAGTCTCTTCCACCTTGTCTTGCCTCCTCTTTCTGGAGACAGTCCACAGTTACTCAGACATGTGTTCCTCATGCAATTGGGTGCTTTGGTGATGGTTTTCAACTGTCTGTTCAGGACCCAGCAGTTTAAATGCAGGCCAAGAGGAACACATAGGCAAGGAGTCAGAGTGTGAGCTGGCAGATATAGCCCATGGTGAGATGATGCTGGGATGATGCTGACTATCTTCTGGAAGTGGAAGAGAGGAGGACTAGTAGCTGGACACCTATGTGCAAATTATAATGATGAAGCAATAGATTAATGTTCCATTCCTCAATGCATTTCTAAGGATGACTGTAGTTTCCCAAATCTTTTTCTTGTTTTGTACTGTATGTTTCTTGTTTAAATGTATTGATAATGGTGATAATGAAGCCAGCAGATGTTTGCAGTATGATTATGGGAAAAGGAAAATATAATGAAAGTTTTATCTGGAGCATTTAGGAGAGGGTTCTGTAGTGATACTGGAGGAGCTCTAAATGGAGAATTTCATTCCTGTCATCGAACTCCACACATAGAAACGACACTTGTTGCTCCTATGAGATTCTGCTGCTGTAACGCGGATGACTAACTCCTTTTGAAGCTTGAAATGAAAAAGACTTTTAAAGCTGGTATTAAATATTTAGGTTGTTAAATGAATGTTTTTTATAGTTTTTCAAGGGAGATGGATGGATGAATACCTAATAACTGCTAAAGGGAAGGTTTCAAATGTAGAGAACCTGCTCTGACTGGTAGCTTTTAGGAAGATATGTAATTCTTGTACTCTTAATCTTCTTAACCCATTAGATACTATGGATACAAAGCTCCTGAGCATGTCAATCTGAAAAGTGGCAGAATTGTAAAGAAAGGGCTGTAATTTAGTATGTCTTTTATGTTTCTGAAATGGATTTAAAGAGATACAGCACAAAGTTTTATGAAATACACTATGTATTGCTGTGTAATTGATGCAGTGACTATTGAATGATGCTCAGCCTAACATTGTGTATGTGTGACAATCAAATGCATTCTAATTTTTTGTGCGGGAGAGAAAATAGGAACACAATTCACCTAAACACTTAATAAATTCCTAAATAAACTCTTGATGAAGAAAGGGTAAAATCTAGGATCTGGGGTGGGGGGGGTGGGGACTGAGAAGAGGCACTTCCTAGTACACCATTGAATTATTCTATGAATTTATTAATTTGATGGCCATCATTATGGCATCAGAATATAAAAGTTAATCTGTGCAGAGGGCCAGAATGAAGAGCTATACACCACTGTAGTCCCATTTAAGTCCTCAGAATATGGCTGTAAGTAGGTTTTAAGTGGTGCATAGGCCTTGCGCTGACTCTCTGCAGAGAGGTGAATCTCATCCTCAGTGTGTGGGACCCTCACTTCTAAGGTAGGGCTCTGATGTTTTGCTTCAATTTGTCATTTTGAGACGTGTGTTCAAATTGTGGCTCAGGTATCAAGTAAAAGTGGATGAATTAAGAGTTCTAGTCGCGGTTTGTTTCAGGCCATGGTGTACTTTGAAATGAACTGGCATTTTCTGTTCAGGGGCCTAGGACTGGAATTTCAGAGAGGTGTGCTGCAGGTCAGGTTTGAGAGGCATTTACCAAATAGTTTGACTTGCCCATGGAACGCTATGTCCAACAGTTTGGGACCGATGGTTACAAAACTGTTCTGAAAATATAATATGATTTAAAGACAATACCTTACTAAATAAGCTGGTTTAAAAAAAATGGGGGATGTTGGCAGAGGAAAAACATGAACAGGGGCAAAGATCAAGGTGATGGGTGTTGGTGACAAATTGGAAGGGAAGGAGAAGCTACCTTTAAATTTTGTCTTGGACATTGAAAAGTCTAACTATGGCCTAAATTCTCTCACAACATTAATACATTCCATTCTGGGTGATGGTGAACCCTGAAAGACCCTGTTAATATATATCTAAAGGGGGTAGAAATCTTACAAGGTGAGATTTCTTATAGCATTTCCTGTTCTGCTTTGTTCTGGCTGGCCCAGAAGTATCACAAGGAAAACTTTTCTCCCAATATTTCATCACTGCCACTGGGCCAGTTGAGATCAAGAAGCGCAGAGGTGTATGGAAATTTAACAAATCTCAAATAATCCAAAAAATGTCAGTTTAGGGTTGAGTTTTGAGTGAAGGTTCAAGCATGTTATTTCATTCAAACCACTTCACGCATCCCTACTTTCCATTAACTGCTGAAAGGATAGAAGGGGCCTCATCCTGCCCCTTTAGTGATCTAAGTTTAAGACCTGTTACTTAACCCTTTTGCCAGGAGCCCCGGGCCCTTTTAAATTGCCCTGGTGAGCCGCAGGGCTCCTAGGCGCGTGAGGGGTGGCGACCGCTCCGTGCCCCTCACTTTGGGACCCTGCATCACAGGGACTGTTGTGTTTAATCATCTCATGGCATCTTCTATGATATCTGACTAGTTGTATGTGAATGGATTGTATAGTAACAGTATAGGCTCAGGCTATCTAAGGTTATTAAGAGAGCTAGTAAAAATTTTTCAGTGGAAAGATTTCCTGCATTTTACTGGGGTGTTCAATGAAAATGAAACTCTTCACAGTAATATGTAATGCTTTTGATTGTCATATTTAAAAAAAATTTAGTGGGAAATTTCAAATCAAAACAAAGATTTGTTTTGTTTTTAATTGAAATTTTCATTTCAATTTTCAAAATTTGGAAAATCTTGCAATTTCTTGAAATTTCAGATTTGTTTCTTCCCCCACTTTTTTTTGCTACTGAATTCAATAGAATGAATGTCTAGATTTTTTAAAATTCTTTTTGCCATACTGGAACTTGTTAAAATGTCGTCAGCATGGGAAAAGTTAAAATGACAAAAGGAAAATGACTATAACTTTGCCACTTTGTATTTTTTCAAAAATTGAAGGAGTTTTGAATAGTTACAGAATGGACAAGGGGAAAAAAGAAAAATAAAATGTCTGAACATTAATTTTTGTACTCAGTGGGAAACAGGGAAAAGGGAATGCAGAGGAGGGGAAGGGTGAAAAATCATATGAAAATATAGTTCAAACAGCAAAGGGCACCTTGTGCAGAACTTATAGGCTGCAGGATGTTTTAGATAGCATGAGAAGCAGACTGAAGCATCGTGGCAATACCAAGAAGCAGGGCACAGGGTGTGATATATAAGGGCAGAAGAAGCAGGCTAGAGATAACGAGCAGGCAGGGAGGAGGATGGGGGAGGAGAGTTCCAGAGGAGGGTGAAACTGACCCAGAGGGAGAGAAACTGGTTCTGGAATTTTGTTCTCTGTAGTCTTTTAGTTAGTAAATTCCTGATGGAATTAAATTTAAAAAAAATTTGAAATGTGCAGTTTCTCTCTCTTTTCTCTGGAAGTTTTTTTTGGAGTGCTGGAGGAAATTATGGAGGATTGCTGCTGGCCAGGAGGTTGGAGTGTGGTTGAGTTGTTTGTTTTTTGTTGTTGTCCATTTCCATATGTTTGTTTTTTTTCCTTTTCCTTTCTGTCCATTATCCTTTCAGTTAGAGCGATGTGCATAGCATGGCATGGCATGGCATGCATTGGCATATATATGCATGTGTTGGATTGGGTGGTGTGTGTGTGTGATGGTGTGGCTGATGTGGTCCTGTGATGGTGTTGTGTATGTGGTGTGTGTGTTGGAGGTTTGTTGGTGTTGTTGTGCATGGGTTGGTTTGGTGGGTTGGGTTGGTTGGTGAGTTGCTGGTGCAGTTGTGCTGTGAATATGCTGGCAGGTTTGTGGTTGTCTGGAGGGCGAGCCTGGGCCTGGCCAAGCCTGCCTGTGTGTGGGATCATTGTCATGGATGGGTTGGAGATCTGAGATGAGAGATGATGGTTGAGGGGGGAGGGGGCTGTGTATGGCCAGTGGTGTCCTGTTCCTGTTTTTTTTCTTGCTTCTTCTTTTGCAGTAGAGGTCTGGGGGGTACATCTGGCTCCTGTTGTCTGTTTCCCTATTTCCTCATGTGGGTACTGTAGTCTTGAGAAATGCTTGGTGATTTTTTCTAAGTGTTTGGTCTCTGTCTGGGGGGTTAGAGCAGATACGGTTGTACCTCAGTGCTGGATCTTGGTGTGTGTGTGTGGGGGGGAGGAGGCATGAGGGTAGGCATAGCGGTCTGTGGGTTTTTGGGTTTGGGGGGTGGTGTTGACCACCACCCACTTATTGCGTGGTGGGTGTCTAGTGGACCTCCCCTCGTGTAGATAGAGGTCCAGGGTTGATGGATGGAGGGGTGAAGCTTGAAAAATCATGTGGGGAATTTAGATCTTTGCTGCTCTACAGACCAGAGACTAACGGCTACCCCTCTGATAGTTCAAACAGAAACCATTCAAACAGAAACAACTTGGAGAGTTTGAAAATTGTCACAGTGCCTGGAGTGGCTCACAACTCAGAGTGCCAAACTCAGGTCAGACTGTCAGAAATCAGGGCAGACACTCCAGACTGGGAGTACATTCTGTCATTTGATTTTGTCAAGCCAGTAACCATGGAGTCCCCTTTAGGCATTCCAGCTCCTACTTTGCCACCCAGACTGACTGAACTTTATGATGAAAGGTTATTAAAACCAAAATTCACCACAGATTAGGTTACTTCCAGTCTCAAAGGGCCAGTCACTTACCCAAGTCAAAGTTTGCTTTAGATCTCACCGTAGCCAACCCTTTAGTAAACTAAAACTAAAGAGTATCAGAGGGGTAGCCATGTTAGTCTGGATCTGTAAAAGCAGCAAAGAGTCCTGTGGCACCTTATAGACTAACAGACGTATTGCAGCATGAGCTTTCGTGGGTGAATACCCACTTCGTCAGATGCAAGTATTCACCCACGAAAGCTCATGCTCCAATACGTCTGTTAGTCTATAAGGTGCCACAGGACTCTTTGCTGCTAAAACTAAAGATTTATTAATTAAGAAAAAGTAATGAGCATTATAGCAAGGTTAAAGCAGATAAAATACATTACATGTGAATTAGAGTTTGTAGGTTCAAAATAAAAGTGGAGTTGTAGCAATCTGCCCCAGTCTCATAGTCTTTTCATAATTTTCCTCAGATCTTCCAAAAAAATGAATTTTGGGCGCCTCTGTCTGGCATCTGGAACCTCCCTATCAGTGTTAAGATGGATCAGAGGTGCAGAATTGTTTTCAGAGTGCTTTCTTATAGTTGAAGATGATCTAGCAATTGTCCTTAGCCCTACATGTGTCTGTAGACTTCCCATTGTGGAACACACAAAGACCCCCCACCTCAATCTTTGAAGTTAACCTTCTGCTTTCCATGCATACACAAATAAATTCAGTTACATTGATTTACATAAGGCTCTTGCCAGCCATTCATTATAACAGGGACAGATAAGTGAAGACAATACAGGTACAATTAGTTTCATGCAGTGTCTACATATCTTTGATCTTAAGGTTAATTAAGTATGCGATACAAACATGAAAAAGGACATTGCAACAATAGGTTAATTTAGTTACTTTAGTACACATTAAACAAGATACATATACAATGCAAATAGCATTCAGCTGATTACCGACAACTGTAGTCAATAACATTAACAATTAACAGACAAGTGAATTGGGACATTTAACACTGCCTTGAGATCATGACCTGAATTCAACTAGTAACTAGCGCCAAAAAAATGTTATGTAATTGTTTTTCCATTGTTTTCACCAGGTCAATTTATTAGATTGTGGAAGAAACTCCCCCCCTAAAGGGTATGAAACCCCTGCATTTGGACATGAAACCCCTGCAGTAGACTGGATAAAGCACTCTAGAATATATTGTGGGAATAATCATGATTTAGCCTAGAATGCATAATGGAGATTTTCCATCTCTAATTTCTACTAATCCATCTCTTACATTTCCAACAACACAGTTAAAAGAACCCAGCTTTCTGTTTTTAAGCAGATACCATGAAGATGAAGCAAACAAGCTAGTGTATGAAGTGTAAGAATTTTGTAGTCCTCTGGCACCCTTGCCCCCGCCCCCCTCAAACGATGCTAAAGACAGAACCAAAATACACTAGATTCTCTTTCATTGCTATATCCACAGGTCATGCTGTCAAAGATGGCCTCATAGCTTTGAACAGACTAGCGTGACAGTCACTGTAAATCACTTTGGCCGTTTGAGTATCCCTTTGCTCCACATCTGTTATGCTGTATATCAGATACATTCAAAGGGTAAAAAGAATTGTAATTCCATGGAGAATAGCCAAAAAATTACAAAGAGAAATGGCAGAAGTGAAAAGATTTTAGTGTGGGTGAAACACAAAGACAAATCATGATCAAAAGGATATTTATTCATCCTTTGGCGTAAGCCCTGCACCCTATCAATAATCCAAACAGCTGGTCTCTTTACCAAGTACAGTTTTCCTGATATGTTTAGCAATCAGTTAAAACAAAACAAAACAAAAACCCAGAACAAAACAACCCCGGCCCCTTCCGCTACAATAGGGAAAATGCATTAAAGCCCACTGTATGAGTAATTTAGAAATATTTAATGGATTTTTTTCTTCTCAAGCAGATGCTTTCAGATATTTCTGTATGATAAAATATTAAGAAATAATCATAAATAATGCAGAGTGGAAAGTAAAAGTATAACATCAGAGCCCGTATTCTTGTCATGGAGTGCACTGTGCGGTATGTCAGTCCATAATTGTATAGTCTAAACGGACACAGTGAATATTGTGGAGGCTTTCACAGACAAGAAACAGAGGGGGTAATCTTCAAGGTAGCACATTGTTTGCTTGGACCACTTACGTATGCTCTGATACCAACTATGGTATCTTACAGACCCTCTATTATATCTTATGGAAGTAAGCTTCATGTATGTTAATGTGCCTGTTCTGTTTTAATGTGCTTTGCATTCGGTGACACTAACTGATCTCATTCCTGTTTTACTCAGTAGTGAAATAGCTAACACACTTGGCATTATCATTGCCTTCCAGATTAACACCCAGTGAAGATAGCAGCAGCAGTTCACACTTCTCAGAGCTGTTGTTTTAGGCTATCTGCAGACTCAGGCAAACAAATTACATCAATGTGGTTATGCAGGTGTAAATATCCTTAATGAAAATAGTGCCTCAGAGACTGCCTCTCTCCTTCATCTTGACATTTTAAGGTCAGCTGCACCTTGGTTTACAGCTACTTTTGCTTGATAGTGTCAGGATTTGCAGTGTTGGGAATTGGGCAAGAGTGGGGGGTTTCCAGTTCTAGAATCTGACTCTACTTTTAGTCTGATTTTTATTGAGCTTCCAAACATTTTGCAGCACTTGTCTTTTGCTTGAGTTGGGTGCTTGAAGGGGAATTCTATGACAGTCCTCAAGCTCTTCTTTAGCTGAAATTTTGTCAGTTCACTGGTGGTTTTGATTTACTTTCTTTTATAAATTACATATCTGCACCTAAAACCTTTGTTAGTCATGTTTTGGACACAGAAAAAATTAAGACCACGTACCATGCATTGACCTCTTTGTTGCTAGCTTGACCTAGACACAAAATAGCACTCTTTGTTTTGTGCTTCCCCTTTCAGAGTAAATTGTTATTGAAAGAAGTTGGGGAGTGGGAGGGAGTTGAGAATGTTATGTTTGCTGGAGCTTTCATTTTATTTTAATGAAATTCATTTGCAGCCTATTATTCAGTGGGCTTAGAATGCAATTATGCCATTACATTTCTCAGAGATTCACCTGTTACTATGGTGCTTTGAGGTTAATTGACTAATCATTAGCCCATATTGTCTGGTAAAAGGGAATTGAAATTGATTGGAATCCAAACTGATTGCACACACTGTAATATTATAGAGAAAAAGGATGCATAGTTGGAGCATGATCCCTGAAGTATAGCCCCCTCCTTGGAAGTGGTCATCTGCTCACTTTTTGAATGTTTACAACGTACTAAAATACATTTACATTATGCAATATGCCCCATGTTGGAACTAATGAGCATTTTTCAGTTGTTTGAACCTATGGTGTGTAGCGCTAACTTTAGCTACATTGCTGTTTAATTTCAGTTTACAGGCACATAGTCCCAAATATATTGATGATCAGTTTTAAAATGATCTCTTGACATTCTTAAAGCAGTCAGAGCAACAGTGTAAAATATTTTATCAGTATTGTTTCATCAGTCCTGACAAACTGTTATACTATGACTTTATTTTAATGTATCTAACATTGCCTTGAATATTTGATGTGCCCATTGCTGCTGTTGATGTATTTTTTCCTGGTAACTACACTGAAAACCATAATAAATATAATTTAAAAAATCAGGAAAATGGTGAAACATCATCAGGACAGGACGACATATACATAGGGGTATTCCATATGAATACAATTATCACCACATGTGTGATAGAGGATTTCTGGGCCTCTGTCCATTATTTATAGTTTAAGACATAGGGGGAAAACTGCAGGTTTACCAAGGAGGGCTGTCTGCACTAGACACAACCAGACGAGCTGGTCTGTGAAGGTTGAATGTGAGCTAGGTTGTTAAGCTTCTGAAAGACAGCTATTAATCATTGTTAAAGAGTCAAACTCTCTTCAGTGGGCTGTCCCCTGCAAGGTGAGGCATGCATCTGTTCTGTATGTGTATGTGTACCTCCAGACATGCAGAAGTATTCACTGGGCTCTTTGCAGTGGAAGTGGGGTCACCACTTAGGATTGCATCCAACTCACTGTAAAAACAGCAGCTTTGGGGCACAGCACCAGACGGATGGTTTGCCTCTCTTCCTTGTGGTATGCGTTCCACAGCTCCTTCACCTTCGCTCTGCACTGCAGTGTGTCCCTGTTATGCCCCTTCTCGTGCAATCTGCTCGTAGGTACTGAAATTCCTATGGCTGGAAGGCAGCTGGCACTGCACAGCCTTCTCTCCCCAAACACTGATCAGGACCAGTAGCTTGGCATTGCTCCAAGCTGGGGATCTTTGCTACCTGGAGCAGCCATTGTCACCTGCCCAGATGAGCACTCGCAACAGGAAAGGGAGTTTCAGACTTCCCGGGGCTTTACAGGGGGAGAGGTGGACATTTGTTAACCTGGCAGCAGAGGTGCTGGCCAGAATGGTCACTTTGGCACTGTGGAATATTCTCCGGAGGCTAAAAGGTGTTTACACAAGAAGAACGTATCTTCACTTGCACATCACGCAAAAAGATCAGCGGTAAGAGCCGTACACCTCTCCTGGAGGTGGTTTTCCGTTTGCGGTGAAACTTCTGAATTTCACCACAAAAAGTCATTAACAAGTGTCATTAACATGTTTTTTGTGCAAAAAGGGACATTTTGCACTTTAAATGACAAGTGTAGACATGCCCTAAAGAAAACTCATTAGGAAAGTGGGGATAAATGGCCTGGATCAAGGGGGACTTGATAAGGAGGGTGTCATTTCTTCTCTCTAGACAACAGCAAACAATGTCTAGTCGACAGTCTGACCAGAGGAGGGTGAGAGAGATTGCTTTCAAGAGATGTAAGTTATTAGCTTTCCTTTTTTTCTCGTGTAACGAAGCTGAGAATGCCTTATCTTATGAGAAATGTAAATCTAGATATGTTAAACAGCTTCTTTTGTTTTAATTCCATTCTCTCTGTGTTTAATAAATCTTACTGTTAAGATTACAGTTGCAGGGGTAATTTCACTTTGATGTCCCCAAAGAGAAGAGGACGTCCCCAGAGAGAAGAGGACCCTATAACTTCCAAGGAGATGTCCTGAATGTAAAGGATTTCTGGAAGCTATACCTCCCTTTCAGTCTCCTTTAAGGGCCATGAACAGAGTAGTTCTAACCCAGAGAATTGTGTACGCCCTTATTTCTCCATTCATTCAGTGTGCTGCATCTCTTATGATATCGTGTGACTGAGGAAAAGGCAGCAAATGCAGGCATTTTCCCAGACAAAGCAGGCAGTTTCATCACTCATCAGCTTCCCTTTCTTCTCAGTGTATGGTCTAAAGCACAAAATACATGCAGTGAAGTCAGTAACCTGTATTAGAGCTTTGTGAAATCTGTCGGCCTTAGCTAGACCAGGTTTCAGCAAATCCGTCCAGTGTGTTCAGTTCATAGGAATTTTTGGCCCATTGTTTTCACTTTGAGTTAGGAGTTCATATGAATTTGGATAAAACGAATGAGTTTCATCTGATATGAAATGATACCACAGAGTTTGTTTAGTTAGGTAATCTTCTTCGGCTATCCCTCAATGTGAGGTTGATGTCTGCCAAGGGGGTTCATTGGTGGGTTTTTAAATGGCCGAGGAGCTCAATTTGTATCCTGCAGATTTTCCCACAGAAGTGACAGGTGTAATCTTGGAGGAGACATAGCTGTTGGCTGCACTGTTGTGCCCTTTTCTTTTCTTCTTTGTCACTTCTCTGTCTCATGAGCACGTCTGTTCTCCTCAAAGTGGGCTGTGGCCTAATGTATGGTGTGGTGCCACTGTGTTCTGTTCTGCGTCGAGTCCTCCCAGTTTGTTGGGTTGATGCCTGCCTTTTTAAGGTGTACTTTCAGTATGTCTTTGAAGCACTTCCACTGCCCTCCACAAGCCCTTCTTCCCTGACTTAATTGAGAGAAAAGTACTTGCTTTGGGAGGTGAGTGTCAGCCATACATACACAGTGACAAGCCCAGCAGAGTTGGCGTTTCATGACCTGCACTTCTACACTGCTGATGTGGGCTGCAGAGAGAATGCTGATGTTAGTGTGTCAGTCTTCCCAGCTGATCCTGAGAATCCTCCTGAGGCAGCGCTGTTGGAACCACTCTAGCCACTTGAGATGTCGTCTATAGGTTACGCATGTCTCACACCCATAAAGAAGGGTGGGGATGACAACTGCCTTGTAAACCAAGATCTTGTTACCTGTTTGTAGATCCCTATAATTGAAGACTCATTTGAATAGTCTTCCAAAGGATGTGCTGGCACAGTGGATCCTGTATTCAATTTTTGTGTCAATGCTGGCTGTTTGGGAGAGGTGGCTGCCAAGCTATGGAAAATGGTCCACATTTTCCAGGGGTTCTTTGCTGATGGTGATTTGTGGAGTACAAAGAATAGTTTTTACATTGGAGGGCTGGTAGAGTTCCTTGGTTTTCCCGATGTTGAGAGAGAGACCCAGGCTGTGATAAGCATCTGCCAAAAGGTTTAGGGTACTTTGCAGGTCAGCCTCTGTGTATGCAAGAATGACGCAGTCATCTGCATACTGAAGGTCAGTGATGCCAAATCTTGTGATCTTAGATTTTGTCTGAAGATGTCAGAGATTGAGGAGTTCGCCATCCATACGATACTCAATCCCGATTCCATCAGCAAGGTGGTCACGGATGAACATCAGGATCACTGCAAGGTAAATGGAGAAGAGTGTTGGAGCAGTGACACAGCCCTGCTTGACACCAGTGCAAATGATGAATGGTTCGATCTCTGAGAATGATGGCATTCATCCTATCATGGAGGAGTCTGATGATGGAAATGAACTTATATGGACAGCCAAACCTACACAGCACCTTCCATAGGGCATCACGAATGATAGAGTCAAAGGCCTTGGTTAAATCAATGAATGCCATGAATAGTTCCTAGTGTTGCTCTCTGCACTTAAGATCATGTCAGTTGTGCCTCTAGATGGCCTGAAGCCACACCTCCATCCTCTTTTAATTGGCCCTCATCAGCCCGGCAGGTCTCACTAAGAGCTGCAATGTCAATGTTGAGTCTTGCCAGTTCTCTGACAATTATGGAAGTTCTTTCTGGGCATTCACTGTGCCAAGAGTCCATAAAGGTGCGGACATTCCAGGTGGTGAAATTCATTGTCCTATATCTTTTGTTTTGGCTGGAGAATTGAGTGATCCCACTGGATGTGGCCATCTAGTCAGAAGAGTGTGAGACAGCCTATGTTTGGGGGTGCCTTTTCTAGCTCCTTCACCCATTTGGGGTGAGCAGAGGAGATCCTAAAAAGGCCTGTGCAGTCACAGCTGCTGCTGCCAAAGTGCACTTCTGTCTCATTCAAGCACAAGACAACCATCACATGGCTGCCACCTGGGTGCATATTTGTGACTAAAAACTCCCAGGATCACTGCTCCTGTCTTCACCACCACTCATCAGTCACCACAGGGCTTTGTGAGGGTGTGAGCCCTTTGGCAGAAGCCTGCACATGAAATCTTTTAATGTGGGGAAACCAGTGCACAGGGGGTGACCACACGAGACTTGACAGGAGGAAAACCCTGACCCAGTGGCAAGGAGATCCAAGACAACCAGGGGTCTCCCCCCTGTTGCCGCCCTCATCTGTCTTCACAGATGCGAGTACTAAAAGGTCTTCTATATACGCCTGATCCACCATTGGGGTCTTGTGAAGTTTGGACCTTGTCATAGTGGAAAGGCTTGTGTGGGCTAAAGACTCTTTGAGCTACATCATCCAGAGCTTTCATACTCCGAGTAGAGTCCCCCTTGGCGAGCAGGTCTGAGGCGAGGCTCCCGACT
This sequence comes from Mauremys reevesii, assembly GCF_016161935.1. Taxonomy (NCBI): domain Eukaryota; kingdom Metazoa; phylum Chordata; order Testudines; family Geoemydidae; genus Mauremys; species Mauremys reevesii. Next base: position 62,053,957 of record NC_052630.1, read on the forward strand.
AACCACAGTAGGTAATAGAACCATAGTGAATAGCGATGAAAGTGATTGGTTTGGGATGAATATTTTGCTCAGTTTCCTCTTTTTGCTGAAATCCACAGACAGCATAAAAATAATAATTATAATATTGGTGAAAGAGAAACATTGTCCATTTTCAAGATGGTTAGGGAACTAGGTGTGTTTTACTTTGGGTTGGGTTGAGTTTTGAATGTTTCACACATCCCTACTAAGAATGGGCTGTAAAAGCAATTACTTGTTCTAAAGAACTATTTTACAGACTCACCTTAGTTTCCAGTACAATGAGCTGAATTCATATCACATGTAATTCCATTAAAAGAGGCGAGTGGTGTTAGCTAGGATCAGTTCTTGCTCTCAGGGGGGCACAAGAATTTCAGTTGTGGCCAGTTCCTGTGCAAGGAGCAGAAGGGAGAAGAATGCTCCTGCTGTCCAATATTTTCTTGGTACCTTTGTGGGGCCTCCCACAATCTGGCACATTAGTTTGAAATAAATGCATGCTATGGCAGTCACAGCAACTTGTTGCATCTGAGTTACAGAGAATGCTTTCATAAGGAAACCTATTAACTCATATAACACCAGCCTTTAGGGTAATTGTAGCAAATTGGCAAAACTCCTATATTGTACTGCTGGAAAACAGGGGGACTATGTTGTCTGTTATCTATAAATGTGAGAATATATGCAGAAAAATAGATGGCTTGATCACTTTGACTTCTATACAGGGGGCTGTTGCCAGCTACTTTCTCCATTTGTCCTACTTTCCCTACATATGAGTAAGTAGATCTTTTAATCTCTGACTAGTTCTACATTTAAAACACTATGATATTTATCTGCTAATGTGGCCATTGATTTCATCCAAGTATCTGAGTGCCTTACAAACATTAACAAAATTATCTACCTAATATCTGCCTATTAATTGGGCAAGTGTTATTTTCTCCATTGTATAGATGGGAAACTGAGAAATGGAAAAAGGAAGTGACTTGTCCAGGATGAGACTGTAAGTCTGTCATGGGAATTGAATGCGGAGCTTATGAATTAGTAGTACAGCATCATCCTTCATCTATCTATCTATCAAAAAAATCAACTGATAAAATTAAAAAAAGAATGTTTATTGGATTGTTGTTCTGGCCTTGGGTTAGGCAGATGCTTAACTTGCAGAAACATTCAGACTAATGGAAATCTAGGTATATACCACTAATTAGATAATCTGTTTTTTCCTAAAAAGACCCTAAACAAACAGCTATGAAAAATATAGTTTAGAAACTACTTTGGATTAACCAGGTATGACTGCATTAGAAATCACAAAAGGGCATGGAATGGCTGTATTAACGTGGAATGATGGAAATGACACAAATAATACTGTAGTGTGTGAGCTGCTGATTTTAAGCTAGAAGACAGCTTGATTTAGTTTTCCCTGTGGGCTAAGAATAACAGCAAGCTTATTTAGACTAGTAAATGGAACAAGCATGACATAAAAGTCACATAGAAAAACATTTTGCTTGTATCTGGTGGAACTTGTCTTGTTGGATAACTTTGGAAGTTTCTTTGAATGCATCTTTCTATATATACAGTATCTTTGTCTCATGCAGCCTGTGTTGTATTGTGCCACCACATTTCATCACTGCAGTCCTCTCACATTTATCTTTGCTTTTTATTTATTTATTTTTAAAACAGTGCTCTCAGTCTATCCTGGCACAAGGTGGTTGTACATGCAAGGCGTGACCTAGATTAGACAAGTTTATCCTGAATCCTTTTGACTCAGATAGGAGGCAGCTTCCTTTTTTGATTCACCTACTAGACCTTCTGTCTATGCAGTGATTTATTTGTAGTGGGAAAGCCAAGGAAATTTGTCCTCTAACTACACTCTCTCTTATGTGGCTCTAAATATTTAATAACATTTAAATAATGGATTTTCCCATTTTCTAAATATTTGCTAACTATATCCTGGCATACTACTTTTACTTCTGTGTGCAGTTCTTCTTCATTGTTTATTGCTATTTATTTGTATTACTGTAGCAGCTAGAATGCCCAACCAATATCAAAGTGGCATTGGGAGAAGCAATGTAGAAACACTTAGTAGAAGAGACTATCTGTCCTAAAGACCTTAAAAATCTGCGAAGTCAAAACAGAGTAGACAAAAGGGTAGGATAAAGGAAGTATTATCCCCATTTTGTAGATGGGCAACTGATATGAGGTTGCACATTTAAGTTAGTGCCAGAGCCAGGAAATGAATTCAAATCTCCCAAGTCCCAATCTAGTGATTTAACCACAAGGCCATCTTTCCTCTTTCTTATTATTATAATTATCTAGTAGTAATTTTTAATACTTACTGGGGAGGGGCAGTGTGCTAACTGGCATATAGAACAGAGAGGAAGACACAGTCCATGCCCTGACAAACTGAGACATTGTGTATTTTCCTCCTCCAAGCCCAGGAAGTTCCTGCGAAATGTCTCTGTGGTAGTAATATGAGGTTATATCTACACTGCAATTAAACATCCGTGGCTGGCCCATGTATGGGACCCCATGGGTTCAGTCCCAGAGCCCAGGCTCCAGCCTAAGCCCTAACATCTGCACTGTAATTAAACAGCTCTGTAGCCCGAGCCCAAGTCAGCTGATACAGGTCAATCACAGGTGCTTAATTGCAGTGTAGACATACCCTAAGAATCAAATGCAGTGAAGCCTACCACTAAACAAGGACTCTGTTCACACCTGAGCCCACAAATACATAGGAGAGTAACTTTCTTTAAGTGCCTTCAAGTGTCCATTGTGTTTCTCATGGAATCAGTTTATAAATGAATTAAATGCAAGTGTTAATATGAAAATATTAATATTAGTCATTTCCAACACTACAATACACTGGTGTAAGAGATTTAGAACGACATCTATCATTCTTGTTCGCTACAACTGCTAATCAGTCATCAACTTAATCGTTTATGGGTTTGTCTAAACCAGAAAACTAGGTCATATTTGAGTCCATATAGCTAACATTTTAAAATTTTACTTTGCAACTACTGTAGACATAGTGTAGTTTAAGTCCCTTAAAAACTTGTTACTGGTTGTGCTCTACCCTTTAACAGGAGAGTCAGGAAGGTTCACAACTTGCTATTGTAAGGTGAAATTTACTCCTGGTCAGAGAAGTAGCACAAGGACTATACAGCAATTTGGACTACATGGGTATGAATAGCAGTGCACGCCAAAGTGCTGTGCTGTATCGCCCCTGTGTTGATGCTGCTGGTGTGAACTAAAACGTTCCTAGTTCTCAAGGATTACACTAATGAGAACCAGGAAGCTTTTAGTTTGCACCTGCGGTGTCCACACAGGGGAGATACAGCACAGCACTTTGGTGTGCACTGCTATTCACACCCCAGCAGTCTGAACTGTGGGGCAGTGTCGACAAGCCCTTAGTCTAAAAGAGCTTAAATGGTGTATAGGTTTTGTGCTGGCTTTCTGGACAGTGGATTTCACCCAGAGCAATGCTAAACTCAGGAGTGTGGAGAGTTTCCACTTGCAGAGTTTATAAGCTCTGTGGGAACTTATAGTTCAATATAAAGAATGTTTCTGCATTGAAGTCTCTTTACAGAGAAAGTCCTCTCTGTTGTTCACTACTAATGTCGGGCACACAATCCTGCAAAGACTTGTGCTGGGCATAGTGCTTATGACCACAGCTAGTCCCATCAGATTCACAGTGGAAATCACTATGCATGGCAATGAGTGTTGGTGTGACTGGTCTCCCAATGCTGTATGACCCAATTTCCCCATCCAATGGAAGGGAGCTAAAGGGGAGGAAATTTCAGCAAGGTTTTGAACACTGAGATTTCTTCCCATTCATTGCTAGTGTTTGTGTGTGTCAGTGGGGTAGGGGACAGGCTATCCGCCTTGACCCCAAACCCAATCATTTCACCAGGAGGCCCAGGACTTCCATGGGATGACTCTCTCAGCTCTGGCTTCACTGATACAACAATTTAGAAATCTGTCTATGTACAATTTGTGAATTCTGGTTGAAGTTATGAAATTGCTATATCACCGAATGCCTTAGTGTATGTGGAATCCATCATCTGCTGTTAGGTCTGTGTCATGTATCTCCCAGACCAGGGACAATCAAGGATCATAAAACCCTGATGGGTCTCATTCAAATGGGAGCACCTCAGGATAATGGGATGGCCACATCCTAAGTGAAACCAGTTTTCTCAAACTTCTTTGTAGGGAGCTGGGGTTTGGAGAGTGGAAAATACCCAAACAGGAGAGCAAAGAGGTCATGTGTTTGGGCTGGGTCTTAAAAGCCACAGAGACTGACAGACTTGAGAGGAACTCAGAGGGACTCTCAGAGACGAAGGTTGGCAGGAGTGAGGAACATGGGCATATTTTCATAGAGTTGTAGGACTGGAAGGGACCTTGAGAGACTATCTAGTCCAGCCCCCTGCACTCAGGGCAGGACTAAGTATTATCTAGACCATCCCTGACAGGAGTTTGTCCAACCTGCCCTCAAAAACCTCCAATGATGGTGTTTCCACAACTTCCATAGGCAATTTACTCCAATGCTTAACTGCCCTAATAGTTAGGAAGTTTTTCCTAATATCCAATCTAAACTGCCCTTGCTGCAATTTAAGACATTGATTCTTGTCCTATCCTCAGAGGTTAAGGAAAACAATTTTTCCTTCTCCTCCTTATAACAACCTTTTGTAGCAGATGGGTCCTTTTAAACTATGGGACTGGCCAAGGAAAAAGGGAACTGGCTGCAGAGCAGAGAGACTGCATGGTTCAGAGGAGAAACCATGTGCCAGAGGAGGGTGGGGAGGGAAAGGAACTGACTTTGCGGTCAATAAACACTCAAGAGTGGTGAGGAAACGGTGTCAGGAAAACATGTACAGTGTTTTGCTGAAGATGTGAACTGTAAGCCCAGAGTGCCCCTGCAAGGTTGGGATGCTGGGGAACGGTGTGTATAAACCACTAGGGAATCTGCCCTGGTATCCTCAGGGCCTAGGGCAGCTGGACCAAGAGGTCCCATTTCAAGGGGTAAGAGACAGAAAGCCTGTGACCAAGATGTGTTTCCAGGAGCCCAAGAAGGAAACAGTGCTGCCGCCTACCCAGAGCAAGGGAAGCTTAAGAACATACTGGTCTAGCATATGGGATCCAAACACAGCAGTCCAGTGAGTGTCCAGCTTGGGGAGCTCAAGTAGGGCTGTGACAGCTGGGGTTTGTCTAAACTAGAGTTAGCCATTACCAGCTAAATTATTTTTTAAAACACAACTTATTTTCAGAGACAAATGCCTTGGGATTCCGTTGGCTGTACCTGCTCCATTTCAATGGTCCCATTCGGCTTTGAAATTCACCATTTAATGAAGTGTCTTTTGGGAAGCAATGACAGCACATTCAGGTGAATGGTATGGCAGAGGGGTGAGTTTCACACTTTCCCTGCTTTTCTTGTTAGGCTGGAGGCATGTCTTCACAAGGCTGAGGATGTGATAGGTGAGAAAAGTGGCAGCAAAGAAATATAGGGCATGTCTACACTGCAGTTAAAAAAGCCCCTTGGCTGGCCCGTGTCAGCTGACTCAGGGTTGTGGAGCTCAGACTGCGGGGCTATAAAATTGCAGTGTGGACCTTTGGGCTTGGGCTGGAGCCCAGGCTTTTTGACTCTCCCCACTTGTGGGGTCTCAGAACCTGGGCTTGAGCTCACATGTCTACACTACAGTTAAACAGCCCTGCAGCCTCAGTCAGCTCACATGAGCCAGCCATGGGTGTTAATTGCAGTGTAGACATACCCATGGAGGCTTAGGGCCTGGGTCTGCAAACTACAAGAGCAGGACTGATTACTGGAAATAGTCCCATTGATTTCAGTGAAATAGAAATCAATGAGTCTACTCCAAGCAAAAGTACTTTAGGCCAGATCCTCATCTGGTGAAACTGAAGACATGCGCTGAAGAACTTGCCCAAAAATTGGTAGTGAGTGTTTGGCAGATTGGGGCTTTAATTGGCATCTCTTGGAGGACCTTGTGGTGTTTTTTAGTGAGATGTATATAGGCTTGGCAGAATTCTGTTTTTCTTTTTAGTTATATTTTGACAGATAATGTAGGTATTTAAATTTTCACAGTTTTGGAAAATTATGGATTTTAAACATTTTTAATTTTTTTATCAATTTAAAATTTCATGGTTGTGGAAAATTATGGGGAAGGTCAGAGTCGGATAGTAGGGAAGAAGACAATAATTATTTAATGACAGTAACCATTCACAGGGCTGGCTCTACGTTTTTTTGCTGCCCCAAGCAAAAAAAAATTTGGCTGCTCCCCTCCTGTCCTGGCTTTATTTTTTTTGGTTTTTACACATTTACACTTTGCAGTTTTGTTTTGACTGTTTAAAATAAAAAAAAATGAAAACAGAATTTGTAGTTAGTGAAATAAAACAATTTCCTACTAGTGTAATTTTAACATTTAATTTTAACAAAACCCTCCTGCCTGGCCCAACTCTTACCTTGCTGCGGATCTGGCCCGAGGTGGATTCATCTCCCGTCACCGCCGCTCCCAGGGCCAGGGGTTGGGGCTGCTGCTGGATCCCAGCCCCGCTCATCCTTGGTCTTCACCTTGGCCCCAGTACGAGCTGGGCTCTGCCCTGGCTGCCACTGTGCTCCCCTCTCCCCTCCCCTGGCAGGAGGCAGTGCAGAGGGGAAGAGGAGGAGTCAGAGGCGGGGACAAGCCGAGGAGGAGCAGTCCGCCAGGCACCATGTTCCCCCCCGTCCTCTGCAGCCAAAGCAGGGCCGCACTACCGGCTCCTGCTTGTGGGGTGGGGGTGGTCGCTGACCGCGGGAGAGCAGCGGGGACAAGCCGAGGAGGAGCGGCCCGTCCTCTGCAGCCGGGGAAGGGCTGCGCTACCGGCTCCTGCTGCTCTGCCGTGGTCAGTGGCCACCCACCGCCCCTCCCAGGCAGAGCCAGTAGAGCGGCCCTGACCCGGCTGTAGAGGACGGGCCGCTCCTCAGCTTGTTCACGCCACGCTCCCGTGATCAGCGGCCACCACCCACCCTCCCAGGCTGGAGCTGGTAGCGCGGCCCTGCCCCGGCTGCAGAAGATGGGCCGCTCCTCAGCTTGCAGCGGCGGGGACAAGCCGAGGAGGAGCGGCCTGTCCTCTGCAGCCGGGGCGGGGCCGCGCTACCGGCTCCTGCCTGAGGGGTCGGGGGTGGCCGCTGCCCGCGGGAGAGTGGCGGGGACACGTTCCCCACTTAGCCGGCTCCCTGCCCTGCTGCACCCGGTGGCAGAACAACAGGCTGGTTACCGCCCCCCGGGGCGGTCAGGATCCAGCCTGGGACGCTACTTCAGGTGTGAGCTGGGGCCCCAGCATTATGCCGCCCCATATATTTTGCCACCCTAAGCACCTGCTTGTTTAGCTGGTGCCTAGAGCCGCTCCTGGCCATTCAGATTAAAAAATGTAAGCTTTATAACTGTTAAAATACAACATCCCATGTCAAAGTGTACAAAGTAAAGATCTTTAAATCAAACTCTAATAAGTTCTTAAGCAGCATTTTTCTTATTTTGCCTGTGTGAAAATTGTGATTATTATTGATGGAAATATTTTTTGGTCGGTTTGTGTGTGTGCAGTGACATAGACGGTTACCAACATTTAACAATAAAAAACCCAAATCCTTCCAAGCATAGACACCTACATTCTCTATCCTGCATTTTGCTTTATCAACTCCTGGCCTTGCAGGAAAAGGATGGAAAACTGATTGTTGTAATGTCATGAACAGCTGGGGATTCATTAGACTGTGCTCTACTTTTAGCAGATGCTATAGAGCCTGCAGAGATGATGTTCAAATTGCTTGTAAGCTTTTTATTTTTATTCCCCCCCCCCCTTAAAACCTAGCAACAGGCCTGCTCCTCAGTAATAACTAAAATGCAAAGTATTTCACTGCAGCTTTCCAAACAAATTAACCTTTGGGCTGAGACTGATCATGGAAAGATTCAGTCCCAAAGGAGAATTTTTCAGAAAGTAATGAATGCATGAAAACAGGGGGGTTATCCTGAAAGTCTTAATGTAACCTTAACCACTGCACAAGCAGATGGAATAATAGCTGGCATTGACATACTGTAGACCTTTTCATCTGTAGATGTCAAAGCCCTGCAGAAAGGTGGGTGATTTTCATTGTGTTCCAGACAGGGAAATTGATGTACAGAGAAGTTAAAGCCCGTATTTTGAATGCTTCTGCTTTAGACACACTGATTTTCAGAAGTGCTGAGCACCTGCACTGAGTAACTGAGGCACTTCAAAACTGGAGGCCAATTTGTATGCTTGGGCTTCAATGACTTTTTTCAAGAGAGCCTTTAGAGTAGCAGCCGTGTTAGTCTGTATCCGCAAAAAGAACAGGAGTACTTGTGGCACCTTAGAGACTAACACATTTATTTCAGCATGAGCTTTCGTGAGCTACAGCCCACTTCTTCGGATGCATAGAATGGAACACACAGACAGGAGATATTTATACATACAGAGAACATGAAAAGGTGGAAGTATGCATACCAACAGGAAGAGTCTAATCAATTGAGATGAACTATCAGCAGGAGAAAAAAAACTTTTGAAGTGATAATTAAGATGACCCATAGAAGGTGTGAGGAGAACTTAACATAGGGAAATAGATTCAATTAGTGTAATGACCCAACCATTCCCAGTCTCTGTTTAGGCCTGAGTTAATTGTGTCTAATTTGCATATTAATTCAAGTTCAGCAGTCTCTCTTTGGAGTCTGTTTTTGAAGTTTTTTTGTTGCAAAATTGCCACCTTCAAGTCTGTCACTGAGTGGTTAGAGAGGTTGAAGTGTTCTCCCACTGGTTTTTGAATGTTATGATTCCTGATGTCAGATTTGTGTCCATTTATTCTTTTGCGTAGAGACTGTCCGGTTTGGCCAATGTACATGGCAGAGGGGCATTGCTGGCACATGATGGCATATATCACATTGGTAGATGTGCAGGTGAACGAGCCCCTGATGGCATGGCTGATGTGATTAGGTCCTATGATGGTGTCACTTGAATAGATATGTGGACAGAGCTGGCATCGGGCTTTGTTGCAAGGATAGGTACCTGGGTTAGTGTTTATGTTGTATGGTGTGCGGTTGCTGGTGAGTATTTGCTTCAGGTTGGGAGGCTGTCTATAAGCGAGGACTGGCCTGTCTCCCAAGATCTGTGAGAGTGAGGGATCATCTTTAAGGATAGATTGTAGATCTTTGATGATGCGCTGGAGAGGTTTTAGTTGGGGGCTGTAGGTGATGGCTAGTGGCGTTCTGTTATTTTCTTTGTTGGGCCTGTCCTGTAGTAGGTGGCTTCTGGGTACTCTTCTGGCTCTGTCAATCTGTTTTTTCACTTCAGCAGGTGGACACAAATCTGACATCAGGAATCATAACATTCAAAAACCAGTGGGAGAACACTTCAACCTCTTTAACCACTCAGTGACAGACTTGAAGGTGGCAATTTTGCAACAAAAAAACTTCAGCAGTCTCTCTTTGGAGTCTGTTTTTGAACTTGAATTAATATGCAAATTAGACACAATTAACTCAGGCCTAAACAGAGACTGGGAATGGTTGGGTCATTACACTAATTGAATCTATTTCCCTATGTTAAGTTCTCCTCACACCTTCAATGGGTCTTCTTAATTATCACTTCAAAAGTTTTTTTTCTCCTGCTGATGATAGCTCATCTCAATTGATTAGACTCTTCCTGTTGGTGTGCATACTTCCATCTTTTCATGTTCTCTGTATGTATAAATATCTCCTGTCTGTGTGTTCCATTCTATGCATCCGAAGAAGTGGGCTGTAGCTCACGAAAGCTCATGCTGAAATAAATGTGTTAGTCTCTAAGGTGCCACAAGTACTCCTGTTCTTTTTTCAAGAGAGTCTGTGGCAGTTCAGGATAGATTTAGAAGTAGAAGCCAGTTCTCCTGAATCACACCCTTATGCCTTATCTGGGCCATGCTGCCTTCCTACCTGTGAAGTCTCATGGATAAGAACTATTAAAATATCTCTTGCTGCAAAGCTCTAATCCTATATTACATTCTCTGTCAGCTGTGAGAGATGCTGTGGTTTGGTACCAGTGGGATCTCAGTTCTGTCCCTGATACCATATGCCTGAGGTGTAGCCAACCGTAACATGATATCTGTATACAGTACAGCAGCCACGGGTTCATTACATTTGAACAGAGACTATAACAAACTATTGTGATATGCTATAAATCCATGATTCTCTATTTTCATCCAGAAGTGGGTGGTAAGCAAGTCTGGTGATCTACTAGTGCCTTTTGAGTAGAAACCCTTTGTACAGATGCACTGATATTATTGATTGTACAGCTTGCGGGTAAATGTGCTGTAAATACTTGAATTAATGACACAGTCAAGAGTGCTGTCTCTGAATTAAGGACGTTCCATTTCTTTCTTACAAAATTTTGTTATAAGGGTGCATATGAGGCTAATAGCAGCATTAATATTATTGCATTCTGATCATTTCATGGTGAACAAGAGGGTATTTGTTATGTTAATTTCATACCAGATAGCACATTGGTGTCATATTCCAGTTAACAGACAACACTTGTAAGGGTTTCTAGCATACAGCAAAAATACATGGTATTGGTAATAAATCTGAATATTTTTACATCTCTGAGTGCCAGGAGCAGTAGTAATTACAGCATGTGCATCGTATACAGTGTGTAGAGTTTGTGGACTGCATTTTCCACTGCCTTACATCATTGACTTCATTGATTTTTACTTCTGTCCCCTCTAGCTATTGCACACTTTCAGTGGAGTCACAGCTGTGTACAACTGGTATAAGGTGATGGAAAATCAGACCCTCCATATTTCTGTATATATTTGTATATAGTGTAGTTTCTGTCTGCTGCTTTTGTTGATTTCCAGATTGAGATAGTGCCGTATTTTTTTTAAAAAGCAAGAAAGAAAATAATTCTAACTCCCTACAATACTGTAGTATTCTGTAGACATGCTAAAAACCTGCCATAATTATGCAACTTTTTAAATTGCTGAGGTTCGGGCCAATTACTGTAATATCTCATAATAGAATCAAGCTTCTCATCATCCATGCCTCTCTGCTTGGGATATGATTTAAGCTATTTCATGGGGTAGCATTTGGTTGTCAGTCTAGATTCTTTTCATAATGCAGCAGACATTTGAAATAATGTATCTAAGAAGACTATTAATCAATTTCTATTTTCTTTTCATTTTTGGCTCTACTGATGTTTGGACTACATGTGTAGGGTGTCTTAAGGACGTATTAGTGCATTGAAGAGATAAGTACATTGCCAAAGGTAGTTTTGTTTTTCTTGTTCTTCCTGTAAGTAGGAAAATGATTTTGGACTGTTTCAGATCCATACAGGAAAGTTAAAAGAAGATATTCTGCAAAACATAAATTATGTATAGATGCTTTGGGGGAAAAACAAAACAAATGAAAAAAACACCCCCCCGCAAGTCCCCATTAGTCCTAGAAATAAGCACAGTTTTAATGCACAGATCTGCAGATCATAATTTACATCAAAAGCTAGTATGTGAAATCCTAAGTAAGATTTTTAAAGTAACTTATTCCAAAAATGTGTTTTATTGAGCATTTTTAATAAGTATATCAGGAGCCACGGTGAACTCAATACATATGTGACAAACAAAATTTGGGTTTTATGTTTCATTATGTACTCAATCAAACATTTATTTGAATAAAAGTAGCCCAAAATAAATGAGGCAGGAGATACAATTAATTATGTTGTTGAAAAGGAGTTCTACGTCTCAGCCATTTTCATCTCTCTCTTTAACATGAAAAGTGAAGATATTTGGGAAGTTAGGAAGTAATCAAAACCTTTACGAACAGCTGCTATTAAAGAAAATATTGGAAAATCTGACTACATTGAAATAATCAGACCCAGTGCATCATAGCTATTATACCATGGTCCTGGTAAGCCTTACTATAATTCCTACCCATGGAACAAATGTAAAAATCTCAAAACTATTAGAGGACAATGAAAACAACTAAAAGCTTAATATAGCAAAATTTGCAAACATATTTGCTTTGTTTTTTAATAGTGGGAATAGAAAATTCGTCATGGAACCTGCACATGATGTGTTGAGTCCTCATCTACATGAAGCCTTATTGCCTTCTGTGAGACTCTGCACAGACACTGGAATCTATCCACCACGACGGAGGGGCAACCAGGCCAAATTAGAGTGAATGGCATTGCAACCTGGTGCACAGGGTCACAAGACCATTCAGGTTTGGCCTTGCTACCCCCAGCAGCAGGATGAGAAGCCAGTCCTGGTGGATCCACAGCATGGCCATGGTGAACGTACTCTACGACTGTTTGTCATTATTCATATTAGAAGATAGGAGCCCTGAGATGGGCTGAACTAGGCCCAAAGGCCCACTGCTGGAGACCTCAGGGTTCTGAAACACCCATCCCAGGAAAAGAGCAGTGGAGAGGTCCTACAAATGGCCTGAAGTGGTTGCAAGGAAGCAGCGAATCAGAGGGGCTGCTGAAATGACCAATCAGGGGCCAGGAAGGCTAGATATATAGATATAGATATATAATATATAAGGGCTGCAGAACATAGTAGCAGTTAGTTGCTGATTGGAGCTGGAGAAGAAAGAGCTGTGTGCCTGGCTGGCTGGAAGAACAGCAGGACTATGGACAGCTTAGTGTGGACAGGGTCCGGGGGAGCAATGAAGGAGCTGCTGACTGGCTGATGGGACTGAGCAGGGATTGAGCCTGGGGAGGGCCACAGGAAGATAGTGTCTCTAGGGAGGAAGCCCTGGGGATATGCTTTCATAACAGGGCTGGGACTACTTAAAGATCGAGAGGGGTACTGAGATGGACCCTGGTGGACTATTTACCCCCCCCAAAAACAAGGAGTCCGGTGGCACCTTAAAGACAAACAGATTTATTTGGGCATAAGCTTTCATGGGTAAAAAACCTCACTTTTTCAGATGCCTGGAGTGAAATTTCAGATGTCCTTGAACCATCTGAATTCGTAAAGGTTATGGAGCCTTTTTTTCAGACAGCTAGCCAAATGTGTGTCCAGTCCACACTTCCAGGTGGCAGAAAGAGCACTATTCTACTGGTACTCCATGCATCTGAAGAAGTGAGGTTTTTTACCCACGAAAGCTTATGCCCAAATAAATCTGTTAGTCTTTAAGGTGCCACCGGACTCCTTGTTGTTTTTGTGGATACAGATTAACACGACTACCCCCTGATATTTACTCCAGAAAGGGTCTGTTTTGTTTCACATGCAGACAATGTGTGTGTGACTCGGCCAGAGGGCTGAGTCGCTGAAAAAGCCACCTGAGAACCGCTGAAAGGGGTCTCCAGAACCGAAAGAACGCAGACACACCCAACCAGAAGGGGACACTCGCAAGAGGTAGGTGTCGACCCCGTTACAGGGTCCAGCGATGGATTAATCTGGCCCTGGCTATGAACTGAAGGTGTGATATTATTCCTCAGTAGAGATCTTCCAGAAGAGCTGGGACCTTTTTAGGGCTCTCTCCAGAAAGCTTGTGCTAGCCCAGCTGCCCCAAGTGGCTGTGGGAGGGAGGGAGAGAAGGAAAATCTACAGGGTTTCTTGACGTTTGGTTGTAGGAGTAAGGGTGGGAGAGCACCTGCTCTCTCTGCTGTGACTATTGGTGTGCTTTTGTTGTTAGTAAGGTGATAATGAATGTGTATAGTTAAAATAAATGAAGCCCTATTTACAATAGTATGTAGGTAGGCTTGAAAAGTTACATTCTATTAACCTAAGTAAGGCTTTCTTAAAGTTCTTTTTATAGAGGTTAAGATATTCAGAAGGAATTTAAAAGATTGCGATAGCCAACAGTTATCCAAGTATGTTTTGTTATGAATATTCAGTAAAGTGACGCCAAATTCAGAGATGATTCTCATCTTTTTTTTTTGTAGATGAGTCAGTTTTTATATTAGTAGAATGTCCCACCTTTTAATGGACAGTTTATTCCTGGTAGCAATAAATGGCCTGAAAAATATTTTGAATGGGTTTATTCCTTCATAAGTGATCTCTTTGAAAAGGCTTCATTGTATTTCTCTTTACAGATTAGAACTTGGCTTTATACTCCACCTTTATTCTCACAATAATCTGGAAGTGTTTTATAATGTCGTGAGTTATATACCTATAACTCATGTGCAGAAATTCTGTCAGCCGACCGAGTAGCCATTGTGTAAGCAACAAGCTCACACCCAGGCTTGGAAGAAAGGAGGAATACTTGAGATGGTGGGAAAAGAAAGGAAGCAAATTATGGCCAAGGATAACTTTTATTCCATGCAATTTGTGGGACAAATATTGGGTCAATTGAAGTCAATGGCAAACTCACAATCTATGCCCTACTAGTATGACACTGGTGTATGTTATGGAAATGACTCTAGGCTCTGAGGTACAATTTGAACTCATGTCCTTCATGCCAGTGGGGAGATTATCACCAGCCAAGTCTCTTTAGGTATGTCTACACTGCAGTTAAGCACTGGTGGCTGGCCTGTGCCAGTGGACCTGGGCTCTTGGTGCTCAGGCTAAGGGGTGTAGATAGTCTGGCTCAGGCTGCCACCAGAGCTCTGGGACCATCCCATCTTGTAGGGTTCTAGAGCCCAAGCTCTAGCCCAGTGGTTCTCAAACTTCATTGCACCGCAACCCCTTTCCAGCAACAAAAATTACTGCATGACCCCAAGGTGGGGAACTGAAACCTGAACCCACCTGAGCCCCACTGCCCCAGCTAGGGGGCCAAAGCAGAAGCCCAAGGAATTCAGCCATGGGCAGGCAGCCTGTAACCTGAGCCCCACTGCCTGGGGCTGAAGCCCCTGGACAATGGGGCTCAAGCACTGGCCCTGGTCCCCAGCAAATCTAATGCCAGCCTTAGTGACCCATTAAAATGGAGTCACGACCCACTTTGGGATTCCAACCCCTAATTTGAGAACCACTGTTCTAGCCCAAACCCGAATGGCTACACTGCGGTTAAACAGCCCCTTAGCCTGAGCCCTACGAGCAGGAGTGGCGCCAGGGTTTCTGGCGCCCTAGGCAGAATTCGGGGGGCAGCATTTTGCGCACTCCCCATGGGGCGCACGGGAGCTTCCGGTTCCGCTCCCATCGCGCTGCCGAAGAAGGACCCTTCGCCGAAATGCTGCAGGCGACAGCGGCAGTCATTGAGCTGCTCAATTGCCTGCCGCTGTTTTCCGCGGCACATCGGCAGAAGGTCCTTCTTCGGCAGCACGCCGGGAGCGGAACTGGAAGCTCCCGTGTACTCCATGGGGAGCACAGAAAATTCCGCTCCCCGAATCCTGGCGCCCTAGGCGACTGCCTAGGGTCGCCTAATGGAAGCGCCGGCCCTGCCTACAAGCGTGAGTCAGCTGGCACAGGCCAGCCACGTGTTTTTAATTATAGTATAGACATACACTTTGTGTGGGTTTTGGTTTTGTTGTTAAAGCATCTCATACTATCATAACAATATATTGAAAATACAACATTGTGTTGTTTTTTTTTACTGATTTCTGATTATTTAACATTTGTATTGTAGTAGTGACCAAAGGTCCCTCTCAGGATTGGGTCTTAATTTTGCTACGTGATGTGTAAAACATTTAGGAAGACACAATTCATCCCAAAGAGTTTACAGTCCAGAGCCAGATCTTGCAGGGCATTCTGTGCAGATAGGTTGTAATTCTGCAAGTTATTCCCTGCAGACAGTCCCTTATCTGCATGGGATCTCATTGAAGTCAATGTGGCTCCATGGAGGCTTTCAGTCTGCCCATGCAGAGTAGCTTGAAGAACTGGTATCTAAGGCCCCAATCCTGCAAACACTTATTCACATGACTAATCTAAGTAAACTTCACAGTTTTAGTCTTGGGCTAATTGCGTGCATGTTTACAGGATGGGGGCCTAATTATATCTTGCATGCATTGATCAAAGGGGAATTGTAATGATTTTAAATAAATACATACAAAAAACTGTTTAAGATGTTAGCAGAACACAGGTGTAGATTTAAAACTTAGAAATGCATTTTCAAACAGAATATTTGGAAATCACTTTCTTTCTTATTTCTTAATTCCAGGACTGGAATTAAGGGAACATTGTTTCTCTTGAAAAAACTGAAGATGTCATAAACATCCAAAGCAAAATAACAAATTCTTCTCCCTGCTCTGGTATAGCTGTTCCTGATATCATTAACACACAGAAAGGCAATAGGGATCACAGAACTCAGCTCACAGCAGGTAAGAAGCTATTATGTTGAATGAACAAATTGAACAACATGTACTTGTAGTGAAAAATGGCTTTTATTGTAGATTAAGGAAAACAACAAGGAAGAACAAAAATAAAGTCTATGAGGGAGAGCACAATGAGGCTCTTCTCTGATTCTGTTTAGGAACATCTCTGATCACAAAGTATTAGAAATTATTATTAGAAATGTAAAGTTGCAGTACATAACAAACATGACAATTTCATGGGGTACATTTAGAAATAGCTTAATACTGAAAGATAAACTGAATTATTTTTCTTACATGCAAAAACTGTTTAAATCATTGGCAGATTACATATATAGCTTTAAAATTTTGTCTACACATCTGACATTAAAATATTTGGAAAGATTTCTCTGTTGTGTGTAGACTATAGCCATATAGGTGGGTTACACAGCATTTTCACTTTGACTGCTAACCTTAATGTTACATTCCAATAGGATGTAAGTTCCAAGTAATTGAAATGAATCTCCTGTAGCCTTGGTGCTGGCCAAGGCCAGCTCCAGGCACCAGCCCAGCAAGCAGGTGCCTGAGGCGGCCAACAGTGAGGGGTGGCACGTCCGTGTCTTCAGTGGCAATTTGGCGGTGGGTCCCTCGGTCCCTCTTGGAGTTAAGAACCAGCCACTGAATTGCCGCTGAAGACTGAAGCAGTGGCGGTAGAGCTGCAGATCGCGATTGGGGCTTCTTTTTTTTTTTCTGCTTGGGGCAGCAAAACCCCTGGAGCCGGCTTTGGTGCTGGCTGCTGTCCGCTGCACAGAAATGGCATTTCCTGAAGCACCACCTCCTGTTCCAGAATTACAGCAAACACTGCTTCAGAAGGAACTTTCTAACTCAGCAGGATACAAGTCACTTGGCAGAGGTAAACAGCTGTTTTTTTGTTTTTTTGTTTTTTTTTAAAAAGAGAACACTTCCACCTCCAAATACTGTACATCAAATATGGACTGCTGTGCCTAGGGAACTGTTAGGAACAGATTCTCAAAAAAATTCAGGAATCAATTTTTCAAGTACTCAGAACCACATTTTGGGTCAGATTTTAAGAGTTTAGCTCCTATTTGAAAATCCAGCCACTTACTTTAGTGCATAAATGGGAACTGAGCACTCTTGTGGATCTGACACCAGTTTTGGATGCTGAATTCTTTTGAAAATCTGGCCTTTGATGTATCAGAGCAAAAGTTGTATCTAACATGGGGCCTAACCCCAGTTCAATGTGCTGAGCTCCTCCTTCAACTTGACTTCAGTGGGAGCTAAGAGGGTTCAATAATTCACAGCAGGCAATCTGCACCTTGCAGGATGGGCCCTTAGTTTCTGATCTGTGGCAGTTTCACTCAAGCTGCCATAAGTATAATATATTTAGATGGTTGATTAGACATATGGAGGTTACTTCAGAAAAAATGCCCCACTCTGCAGTACATTTGGCTTGTTTAGAAAGAAACTCTAGCGATTAACGAGTATGTCTTCTCAGATGACAGGTTTTTTTTGGTGGTGGGGGGAAGCGGGGGTTGGAATATGATGTTGCACTAGATATAAAGGCTTATGTTTTCCTGTTGCATACTATATACCTAGCTATTTCCCCATAGATAATTTCTGCTGTATTGCCATGCTGCTGACACTAAATCTTTTTTAAACCAGTGATGAGATTTCTTCCTACGTTTTAGTCTATCATACAATGCCAAAGGTAAAAATTCTCATTTAATCTTATTACTGGTGCCAAGGGATTAATGTCAGGTGGCACTTGTGGTGACAGTGAAAAGATTAAAAAAATAATTCCATTAAATCTGTCTTCTGCATTTGATATTTGAACCGTTAATAAGAGGGATTACCTCTTTTGTAGGCTGTAGTAAAAATAAGCTCAGCATAATTGTTTTATGAACCAAAGGCCTAATTTTAATACATGAAAGATTCCAGTTCATAAAGATCTCTGATTAAGACATTCGTTGTGATTTTAGTAGTGTTAGCTTAATGGAAAAAATCAACAGAGTGCCTTCATTCTTTGACTATGAACATTACAGTCATTTAGTAATTTCTTAAATATAATATAATAATAAAATTGCATGTGATAAAATAAAGTTCTATATTTCCATATAGTTTGAATTTTGTTACTTCTCCAGCCCAGTTATTAGCAGGAAAAAAGCCAAGATGATGAATGGAAACAATTAATAGAACCAAAGTGATTTAGAAAAAAAGCTTCTATTAAATTTTTGTTCTCCTTTTAGCAATTTTCGATATTCTCACTTTACAGAGGGAAGAGGGGAAAAAAAGGGGGAGACTCCTTCATGCATTATGAGAGAGCATGCAATTGGGAATAATTTGGTATTATTTCTATGTCTAGCATATTCATAAAGGGTACCAGATCTGTGCAATTGCTGTAGGCATTACATTCAGTGCAGTTGTTTCCTTCACACTTCCACTGACAAAGAAAGGAAGAGAAAGACCCCATTATTTTGAATGTCTGACAGAGCACAGTGGTTCTGCTGTGTGGAATTTAGTTTTTCAGGCTTTGCTCCGACATAGATGGGATAAAATTTACCTGTGTGCAAAGGGCCACCTGAAAATAGGGCAGGAGTGGGATTTAGTTGGTGTATAATCTTGTGTGGGCCCTTTGCACAGGGGTGAGTTTTACCCATTGAGAAATTAGTGATTTTTTTTAAAGGTACTTTGGGCATCATAGATACTAAATAGGAATAAATGGTCAGTATTTATCAAGGCAAAAAGTTAATAGCTGATGCCACAAGGTTCCATACTAAGATTAGTGTTTAGGGTTGCCAGGTGTCTGATTTTCGACCAGAATTCCTGGTGGAACAGGGACCCTGGTGGCTCTGGTCAGCACCGCTGACCACGCAGTTAAAAGTCTGGTCAGCGGTGCAGTGGGGCTAAGGCAAACTCCCTGGCTGCCGTAACTCTCGTGCAGCTCCCAGAAGCGGCCGGCATGTCCCTGCAGCCCCTAGGTGTATGGAGATGTGATCAGGGAAGCTCTGCATGCTGACCCTGCCCCGAGAGCTGCCTCAGCAGCTCCCGTTGGCTGGGTACCATGGCCAATGAGAGCTGGAAGGGTGGCGCCTGCAGACATGGGCAGCGCATGCCCTGCAGAGCTGCCTAGCCATGCCTCCACCTAGGGACCAGACATGGTGTCCGCTTCTGGGAGCAGCGCAGAGCCAGAGCAGGCAGGGAGCCTGCCTTAGCCCCACTGTGCCATCGACCAAGAGCCACCTGAGGTAAGTGCCGCCCGGCTGGACCCTGCACCCTGAACCCCCTGCCCCAGGTCGGTACCCATCCCACACACAAACTCCCTCCTAAAGCCTGCACCCCACACCCCCTCCTGCACCTCAACTCCCTGCTTCAGGCCTAACCCTCCTCCTGCATACAAACTCCCTCCTGGAGCCTGCACCCCGAACCTATCCCACACCCAAACTCCCTTCTCCAGCCCAGAGCCCCCTCCTGTACCCTGAACCCCTCATTTCTGGCCCCACCCCAGAGCCCTCACCCTCAACTGGAGCTCTCACCCCCTCCTGCATCCCAACCCCTTGCCCCGTGAAAGTGAGTGAGGGTTGGGGAGAGCAGCGACAGAGGGAGGGGGGCTGGAATGAGTGGGGGGTGGGACCAGGGTGTTTGGTTTTGTGCAGTTAGAGAGCTGGCAACCCTACTAATGTTGTTTAATATATTTAGAATAGGAGTTGAGCTGTAAGGTGGTAAAATTTGCAGATGTCTCAGAGTTGAGATCACTCAAGTCTAGAGACTATTCTGAGAAATCTCAGAAGGAACTTATCACACTCAGTGAATGGCAGATAAAATTCAGTGTTAAAGGTTAACTAAGCTGTAATGCAGGGTGCCATGATGCAGATGTACAGGCTGGTAGAGGGAGTCTTACTTCTCTTTATTCTCCTGTACTTAGATAAATCCCAATCTGTCCTTTTAAAATAAAGGTGCACTATATTAATATATTGCAGTGAAGATTGATCTGATTTAAAAGTACATTCTACTTGCAAACTCAACTAGTGAAGAGCAAAATACCCTCAACTTTTAAAAACTATACTCTGACTAATTAGTGTGGCGTAACTCTAGATCATGAATGATCAATAATTGATGACCTGGAACGCTGAACATTAAATAATGTACTACCATTTGTACTGATTAAAAGCTAACTTCTGATATGTGTAGTATGAGTAATCAAGGTTTCTGAGGGATTTATCTCTGGTGCAAAATGAAGCACTGGATGACACCATAGGATGAGTCAGGTAAATCATGAAGATTTCTATCTTCTTTTACTATACTAAAACAATGCTATTTCATCACAGCTCAAGAGAGTGTAATGTATTGACCCAGAAATCATTTTGTAAACATTTTCATGAATGGAATATTCGGTATTATGGAGGTTCAGATTCTTCTAGTCTGAAAAAAAATATGAGTAAACAGCAAATAATGGTAGAACTCTTAATGCAATAAGACAAGCAAAATATTCACCGGATAATTTCCTTTGATTTTCATTAATTGGATTCCAAGCAGAGATTCCAACCTTCATTTCAGCTAAATGTTGTCATTGTTTTCCCCCATACATATCTCTCAGCTTGAGCAATTTTGTGTCTACTATATGCCTTACTCTGACTGCCAAACCAAGACTGAATTTCCCAATTATTTCTTCATAGCACATGACCAGAACACACATCACTGTTGTAACTAGACAAGGGTAAATACTTCAGACATTGTTGAGGATATTTGTGCATGTTTTTAAACAAATTTGGTTAATCTGTGTATGTGCCTCTTTGGCTTGTTTTCTATAAATATTTTAATACATGAATTTATCCGTAGGAATGTTTGTGGAAACAACACATTTTAAACAAATATTGGAGAATACTTGTGGAAATGAAATTCTGAATGAGTAAACATGAGTATGTGAACTAGGAACCTGATTCTAAGATATACTCATCTACTCAAAGTGGAAAACAGACCAGATGATCTTTGTGTCCAACCAAAATTAACCAACACCATTCAAATGTTAAAGGTTGACTATTCATAAAACAAACTGCTTGTGAGAAATCTAAAGATGAAAAGTGTTTTTAGAAATTTGGTTAAAACATAAGAGTGTGGTGAATGTGAAGAAAAAAGGTTAATTAATGAATGACCTGTGGTTATATCTGATCGGTGGAATTTTTGTGATGTGACTATATAATGTGTATTCTAGATCACTGTTGGTTTACAGTACTGTGTGGCAATACTGGGTACTCAGTATTTGACATTTGATTGAAAACATTCCAAATCCATTAGAGAAACTTCCAAAAGACAAACAACCTAATCTCCCCCTACTAGACTGTAAAATGCAGCTCTCAGGAAGGAGTCTGAGCTCCCAAAACAGAAACCAAGGACTCCACAAGTAGGAGCAGAATCAATTTCCCTTCTAAATGAAAACTGCACTCAAGCAAATCATGTGTTTAACTTGTTAATGATATCATCCAAGGTAGGTGCATTTGCACAGTTAGACTGTGAACACTGAGGATTAGAAGATTCCAAATGTGTCACTCAGTTTAATAATTAGTGGAGTTGGGGGAGTGGAGGGAATGAATATTGGCACAGGTGTGGGACTGTGGGTTGTACTGTTGGTCTTGAACAGGCAGACCCTCAGTGGTGTAAACCAGGAATGAGTGTGGCCTCCTTACTCTAATACCAGAGATTTCAAATGATCTGCCAAACCACAGACTTCTAGGAGCGCACTCCTCCGGAACATTTCTGTAGTATTTACAGGAAATTCATTGTCAGAGACACGATCAAAGGGTCATGTTTCTACTGAACTAATAAAAGTTTATTTTCTAGATATTGCACAGTGTATTGATTGGAATGAGAGAACAGCTATTTTTCCATTATCCAGCCTAGAAGGAAGTGAAGTATAGAAATATTACCCGCTAGGACTTGTCTCACTGTGACACTAATAATGCAGTTGATCTTTTCTTTGTTATTAAGCCCATTGGGCATGGCAGCTTTTACTTACTCTCTCCATTAATGTTTGATGTCATATTGTTACACTTCATGCAAATAAAAATAATTAAGAAATATAAGGCACTATAGTCTCCTACACAAGCTATGCTGAAAGGTTCCCTTGTGGAGTTTCCTGTGAATTCTTCCCATTGGGAGGGGGAGTATGACACATGGTTAAGAAGTAGGCAGTTCAGTTCCCAAAATCAATTGATCTCTAAGATCTGCAAAGTTCAGAGATAATCTTATGGGAAAGGAGATGTTAGAGCTGTCTGCATGGAGCTCCCTGCAGGATCAGGTCCTTGATACTAATAGAGTACTTGGGAGTGGGGTTGGGAAAAAATTAAACTAGCCTCTGCAATAAAAAGCAGGCAGGACCAGAAACAGAGAGATGTATTCAATGCAGAAAAAGGAGAAATACAGAAAACCTTGAGCCAGACATCCAGATCAGAACATTTTATTCATCCAATTAAACAAGAATTCCTTCCTCTTCCTCCCCTCTCCCACCCAGTTTTTTTTTTTTTTGGCATAGAAGCCCTTGAACCAGATTCATTTTTCACACTCAGAAAAACAAAATCTGTTTTCTTCAACTGGAATTCAATTGTGTATTTTAGTGAGAGAAGTATATGACCGTCAAGGCAAAAATCTCAAACACAGTCACCTAACTCATATTTAGGCACCTAAAGAAGTGGTTTGACTTTCAGAAGTGCTGGGTAGCTGCAGCTCCCATTGGCTTCAATATTTTCACTCCTCCATATATGAAGGCAGATTTCATGTTGAACCATTTTGTTAAAGAATAGAGACAATGAATATATGTGCAATGGAAAAAATATTAATGGTTAGGTTCCCCTGCCCTCCTTTATTTTCTCTGTGCAACTGGAATGGTAGGAAATTTTCCTGGTGCCATTTTTTGAGCCTTTCCAGAATCATCATACAATTTTACTGATAACAAGAAGAAAAAAGAATGGCATTGAGGAATGAACGTCTGTGGGCACAGTCTTTTCACTTCATGGTTACTGTCACTTGTCATCCGTATCCTGCTGCTCTGTTGAGGCCAGCTTGGATCTGCCACTGTCTCTTTTAATCATTTTGTTTTAAATTGGAAAATACATTGTTTATTAACCCACCCTTCTTTATGGAATAGTAGAAGAATGCACTCGTGGATCTGGTGAAAAAGCATTCTCAGTATGTGGTTACACACTCTGGAATTTGTTTTCCCCCTTTGGTGCCCAGAGTGCAGACTGTTCCTGTTGCAAGGTCTATTTCTTTCTCTCTAGGTGCTTGTATGGCATCCAGTATTGTAGTGTCTGAGCTACTCACAAACGTCAATGAGTTTGTACTTGCATTACACCTGCAAAGCATGGAATTAAGATAACCATTCTAGAGATGGGGAACAGAGTCCCAGAGACACTGAGTGGCACAGTTTGTGGCAGAACTAGGTTCTGGACCCACAACTACTGAGTTCCAGGCCTGTGCCTTACCCACAGACCCATCCTGTCATCCAGGCTTTTGCCTTCTGGGAATGATGTGAGATGGTTTGAGCTATTTTTGTGAGACTTGAATTTCTATTAAATGGGCTTTTCTGTTAATTTAATTATGTTTTCTCTTTATGGGCATGGAAGTTCTGAGTTGACAATTGAAAAACAAATGAAGTAAGAGGGATCAAGCTGTGTCATAAATAACAACTGAAATACAACAATGAAGCATGTTATCTTGGCAATTTCAGGTAACTAACCTGTTAATTACAGCCAGAAACTATGTTGATACCTCAGTTCAGAATTGAAAAATAAATTAGCTAGGTGAGGCCAATCTTTCATATGTTACATAAACAAATATCCAACTGAGGCAAAAAGGACTGCAGGTTTGGCCCAGAGTCAAATTGGCCTCGATTTCAAGGCTTTACAGAATTATCATATATTATGTTTATTATGGTAGTGCCTAGGGCCCAAGCCAGAACAGAACTCTATTGTATCAGGCCCTGTACAAACACAGAGTAGTAGACAGTCCCTGGCCTGAAGAGCTGGCTAAACAGAAGAGATTGACACTGTAGAGGAAAGAGATAATGCTGGGGAATAGATCCTAGAAGAAATGCAAATGTTTCCCTACTGCAAATTATAAACATATCTGAGTCAGAGTCAGCATAGGTTTATACCAGCTTTTGCCAGTGTAAACTCAGCAACTGGGCCCCAAGGCACAAACCCTGTGAAGGGAGAAGCTGCTGCAGCTGAAGGCTGCTGAAACTGCCCTCTTCTTGGGAGGCTTTAAGGGACTAGCAAAGCTACCGTTCAGTGTTCAAGCATAAAAAGAGAGAATGCCAAGACAGTGCATCATTTAGGCTTTATGCCTTTCTCCAAGTATGCTGTTCTTTTTCATCAATTACTTCCTAAAAGCAGAGTTCTCTAACTTCCTATATACTTCCCAATCATACTGTAGCGCTGCTTATTGAGAAGCTATTTATTGTGAAATCCATCAGAGTGTGAGGAATTAGCTGGGAAGGAGCACACAGAGAGACACTGAGCAGTGTAGCTCTTTCATAGGTAGGGTTGCCACCCATCTGGGTTTTACCCAGACAGTCCAGTTTTTGGCTTCTGTATCTGGATACCATTGAGGGTTGCTAGGTGCTCAGTATTTGACTGGAAAGTCTGGTCAAAAAGGGGACCTGGCAACCCTAAATGGAACCTGAACCAAAAGTCTGCTTACTGCAGGGCAGAGGGAGACATCAGGTCATTAACCTGTGTCAGTCCCTACTCAGATGGGGTGCCTCCTATCTGCAGGCAAGCTCCTTGAGATGATCCAGCGAGTGACAGGGGGAAAAGGAGGGAGTGCCAGGGGTGGGGCCTTGGGGGAAGAGGTGGGGAAGGGGTAGGGGCCTGGCCTCAGGGTCCAGTTACTAGCCATTAGAAAGGTGGTAACCCTATCCATACCCTCCACTACAAGATTCCTGTAAAGACTCCATTATAAACTAAATCTGTCCCTGCTCCCTCATATCCCTAATGCTGCTGTTGCCTTTGCCTGAGGGCCCCAGCAGCAGCAAAACTGTTCAACCTCCCTGAAATCAGTTCCTTCTTCCTGCTATAACAACCTGGGGAAACAGGCTTCCACAGAAAGATTTGCCATTTTAGTGAATTTGGCCCATTGCCTTCAGATTAAGAGATTAAAAGAACCCCTTGAAGTCTTCTGCATTTTCATTTATTTTTGCATTGATATAGTAGCACAAGTGCTCCCAAAGACTACTGTATAATTTTTCAATCATTTTCTGCTCTGCTTTCAGTGTAAACTGTGTTCGTAATCATCCCAAACGAAGAATACACACTCCAGGGCCGTCCTTAGGATTTATGGTGCCCTAGGCAGGATTATTAAACTGGTGCCCCTGTGCCTGTCTTGCTCTTAGCAACACAAACATAAGCTTACAGTATTGGAAAACTTGCCACATGTCTGTTATTAAAACCAGTTTAAGTTAATTAAGCACACTGTAATGCTGATGGACTAGCACTAAAAAGTAGCACTATAGAAAAAATTCTGATTTGACAGAATGATGCAAATAATATAATTTTTTAAATTTGTCAACATTTTATTGGAAATTTATATGAAGAGGTATTGAAACAAGGATTAGTTTTTAATTAAAAGCAATCTTTCTGGCTTCAAAATCAGTAATAATGTCATTGTATGACAAAGACAAAGTGATGTCTTGTTTGATTGCAAGAATAGCAAGACCAGTCAAGTGTTCCTGACTCCTTGTAGAGCAGAGATAGTTTTTAATGAGCTTTAGTTTTGAGAAACTCTGTTCTCTTGATGCTACTGTTACAGGAATTGTCAGTAGAATACGAGTGGCAATGTACACATTAGGATATGTCATCCAGAAGCATCGCTGCCAAAATGCCAATGAATTTCAGCAGCATTTCAGCGGATGCTTGTCCGCCACCACGGTCCTTCGTCTGGCACCTGCCAGACGAGAAAGGTTGGGGACCACTGCTCTAGGTTCTTGCACTTTGTCATTAGTTGCTCTTGTTTTCCTATTTCGTTGAATTTAGTCCCGCTCAGCCCACTTCCAGCTGAGTGAATGGAACCCCAGGTCTCAGCCACCAGCCTGCTCAGCCCACTGCCAGCCTGGGGTTCCTTGGGGTTGTCTAGGCCAGCAGCGGGTGCTGAGTGGGGCTGGCAGCCGGGACCCCAGGTGGCAATGGGGCAGCAGCTGGAACCCCAGAGCAGCGGCGGGCTGAGCTGCTCAGCCCACCGCTGCGTGCCATCAAAAATCAGCTCATGTGCCACCTTTGGCACGTGTGCCGGAGGTTGCCGACCCCTGCTCTATACACTAGTAAGGAGATGAGCATATTACAGTTGTTGGAGGGCTCTTTTTAGCAGTAACGGGGCTATAGAAAAGTCAGTCAACATTTTTTGTTTCTCTGATGAAAACTGGCCCACTCCCTTCCCCATACCAAACTTGTCACAAATAATTGTCAACAACTTAATTTTCTGTTTTTGACTAAGATATTGATTAAAAAATATTGAAATTGAATTCAGGATTGTTAGCAAACATTTTTGGCAAACAAATTTGCTCAATGACAATCAAAATGGCAACACAGTACTGCTTTCATGCTTGGCTCACCCCCCACCCCCAGCCTGCTGGTCCAACAGCTGCAGTAGAGGAGGAGATAGGTGGAAAACTGCAGGACCCCAAAATCCACCTCTTGAGGTGCAGAGTGGCAACAGCAGCAGCAAACCCTCAGGTCCGATCACACGCCAATGGGCACCACTGCCAGCCCAACAGACCATGGTGAAGTTAGCACAGCATCTGATCTCAGGGACGGGGCACCCATAGAGCCACAGCAGCTCATCCTGCCCTGTGCAGCTCCCCCCAGATGAGATGGATCACTGCCAGCCCGGGGGAGAGACGCGCTCCCCAGCTAGGGTGACCAGATCCAGATGTCCTGATTTTATAGGGCCAATCAGGATATTTGGGGCTTTGTCTTATATAGGCACCAATTACCCTCATCTAAGGTGACCAGACAGCAAGTGTGAAAAATCAGGACGGGAGGTGGGGGGGAATAGGAGCCTATATAAGAAAAAGACCCCAAAATTGGGACTGTCCCTATAAAAGTGGGACATCTGCTCACCCTACCCCAACCCCCTGTCCTGATTTTTCACACATGCTATCTGGCTATCCCCAGCCTAGCCGTGTATGACCATTCCAATCCTGGCTGCCTGCGAGGAAGTGAGTTACTTTCACTGTCATTCCTCAGCAGGTAGGCAGCCAGCCTCCCCTTCCCCCGCCCCCCCACCCCCAGCACCTCACCCAACCCAGCCCTGACAGCCCTCACGCCGGGGGAAAAGAGTCACACTCACTGGTGAGTTCCTTCACCCACCCTTTCCCAGAGACTTCCCAGCAGCCAATCCCCTCCCTCAGACTGTGCTGCATTCGGCTCTCTCTAGGACCCAGCAGCCCTGCTCTTACATTCTCCACTGCTTCCCATCTGTCCGGGTTCCCGGCAGAGTGGTGCCCCCAGACCTAGTGGTGCCCTAGGAGGCTGCCTGTTCTGCCTATGGCTAAGGACAGCCCTGACACACTCCATTAGTGACCTCAATCTTCAGCTCATGTCACATCCTTGTCTTTTGCTAGGTAGTTTTTCAAAAGAACTGCTGAATTCCTTTCACAGCTTCTCAAATTCTTAAACAACATTTTCTCTCAAGAATTTTTCTCCCCTTCAGTCATAACAGCAAATGTACAGTGTAAAAAGAGCACCAGCAAAGGACTTGTTTTATATTTTGTCATGTTATCTTCTGCTAGTTGCTATATGGGAAGAGCACTGTGACTGTTTTGTTTTGGTTTTTGCCTGCATCTGTAATTTTCACTCCATGCATCTGAAGAAGTGGGTTTTTTACCCACGAAAGTTTATGCCCAAATAAATCAGTTAGTCTTTAAGGTGCCACTGGACTCAATAGTGTAAGGTAGATCAGAATAAGGCCACATGAAGTATGGTGGAAAAAAATGGCTTTCACATTGGTATAACAAAGACATTTCTAAATAGTGCAGATTATCTCAGTAATGAAGGCTAAGTCTGGAAAATCAACTTTTTTGAACGAGGAATCAGAGTGCTACTTTCTGAGGCAGTCTATGGAGATTTTGCAAAGTCCAAAAACATGCCATTGTTGTGAGAGAGGTGAGCACTGTTAAGGTGTGATGATGAGCTTTCAGGACCACCTTGTAATTAATCTCAATGCAGGGAATTTCAAGTGTTGGTAAATTTGCTTTTAAAATTTAAAGCTGTTGGCAGGTAGGGCATGCTTGTGTGTAGGTCATTCTTGGGTGAGGAGGACAAAGGCTTGAGCTTAATTTATCTGTTCAAGTCAAGAAGCGTAACAAATATTTTACACATATTTAAAGTATTGAAATAGCTAGTTTGTTGGGCGGGAGGCACAGTCAGGCCTGCATTAAGCTTGAATTTCTCCAGGATGATGATTTGGCCGACAATAGTTTGGCAAATGCATGGAATTACATTTTGATGCTCACATAATGGATTATTTACAGGAAAAAAAGTAAAAGAAAACAAACACTTTCCACGTGTCAATGTCAACATAATGTAAATTGAGGCAGTGTGTGGGAGCTACAGAGGAAAGTACCCCTTGCAGTGCTCCCACAAAGCCTTGCATGGGGAACAGGGATGGCTCAGTGGTTTGAGCATTGGCCTGCTAAACCCAGGGCTGTGAGTTCCCTCCTTGAGGGGGCCATTTAGAGATTTGGGGCAAAAATCTGTCTGGTGATTGGTCCTGCTTTGAGCTGGGGGTTGGACTAGATGATCTCCTGATGTCCCTTCCAAGCCTGATATTCTATGAACAGAGCTGGGCCATACAGCCTTTGTGGGAACACTTGAGAGAGACAGTCTCACTTGCTGTGCACTCTGCACCATCCATGAGACTGGTATAAGTCAGGGGTTCTCAGTACAAAGCTTTTGGTGGCCTCAGAGTGCTGCCACCAACTCTTGCTGGTGGCCACTTTCACTTTTTTCTAAAACACTTAATTAGCTTTAGGAAAAACGAACAAATCTGCACATAGACATATCCAAATCATTGTAATTTATTTATTGCTAGCTAGTAAGTCTGTTGTGAAAAGTGATATTAAACATACAATTATCACTTTTCTCAACACACTTAGTCAGCCCTGTGGATAAATTAAGGCTGTGGATAAATTAAGCCCTCAATAGGGGTGTCAGAGGAGGCAGTGGGGGCTGGAGCCTGAAGCCTTGTGGATGAGGGACAGAGCCTGGGGATGAAGCCTGAAGCCAGGAAGGTGGGGAACTCACTGGCTGCCTGTTCCTCCAGTGTGCCCCAGGTGTCTCCAGAGGGAGGCAACCCCTGTTGGCAGTCCCAATACCAAGATGTTGCATCCAGGAGCAAGAGGGAGGGCGGGCGGGTCTGCTACTTTGCCCCCCTCCATCACAGCCCATGAGGCTGTGGCCACAAGAAAAGCCCCTGATGGCTGCATGCGGCTACGGTGGCCCCATTTGAGGACACTGGTATAGATTGTCCCACCAAGTGCACTGTCTCACCTATGCAAAGGGTGAGGCTAGGATTCCACCTGCACTCCACCCTTTTGGAGGTGATTTGTTTCCCACAGAGAGCAAAGGCCCAAACATTCCTTTGAGCAGGGAATGCTATTATGATCTTCCCAGGTGTGGGTCACAAAGGGGAAAAGGAAAAAGGGGTTTGGGAAGAAGAGTGGCTTCTTTTGCCCTCTCATACCCACCCACATCTCCCACCAGCCCCTGCGCCCCTAGAACAGAGAGAAACCACTGTGGCTGCCTAGCCTAGGTGGTCTGTGGAGTCTGTTTTCTGCTGGGTTGGAGCTTTAATGTTGCAGAATTACAGTTGATTAGAAATGAAACTTTTTTTTTGGCTTAAAGAAAACCTTACATTGTGTTAAATACTTCTGTAAATGGCAGCTGTAACACATTAGTTGATTCTAAACCAACCATATTATTTTCTTTCACAAAATAAATGAAGGCAAATTTATGTATTTAATTATGATTACAGGCCTTATGAGAACACAGAGCTTACTTCATAAGGAAATTCTTTATCTGCATTACTGGTCCCTATAAGTCAGCTAGTCCAAGCACTATTTAATCTTGGCCTAGGTTTTCTGCAACTCCTTCACTTTGACCCTGCACTGCAATGTGTCCTGGTCATGGTCCCTTTCTGTCATGCATCGTGAAATCTGTCTGTAGGTATCATAATTCCTACAGCTGGGACTGGACAGCCTCCTCTCCCCAAATGCTGATGAGGTCCACAGCTCGGCATTGCTCCAAGTGGGGGATTGCCTGGTACGTGGAGCAGGACTGGCCACCTGGAAAGATGCGCTGAGACCACTGCATGCATCACCAAACAAAGAGGAAGGGGACTTTCAAAATTCCAAAGGAATTTATGGGGTGGGGCTGACGGTTGGTCACCTGAGGGCAGGGCAGTAGGGTTGAAATCGATGACCAGAGAGGTGAGAACAGGCATTGGGACACCTGCTAGAAGCCAATAGCAGCGCTGTAATCGACTACAGTGTCTACACTGGCACTGCTGCACAGTAGCCCCGGCGCAGAAAGCTGTACACCTCTTGTTGAGGTGTTTTTTTTAAAGCACTACAACTGCACAGTTTCTGCGCAGTAAGTGGCTTGGCAGTGTGTACACCTCGGGAGTTACAGCACAGAAGGCTGCTTAACTGCGCAGAAACTTGCCAGTGTAGACAGGGCCTTAATGAGTCAAGAGTTTAGGATGTCAGGGAGAAGGAACTTCTTGTAATTGAGGCAAAAGTTAACCAAGGTCCTGGACAAGCGTTTTGCATTTGGAATGGAGCGGAATAGCCAGATGTCTGAGATGAGGAGGAAAAACCTGAATGATATAGCAACAGTATCTGTATTGTGCAATTAGGAAAGAAAAATCAAAAACTGAACCAAGCTTGCGGGAGAGAGACAGGACAGTGGCTTTGCTAGAAGGAAACAGAAACAAAAGAAAACATTTTTGCAATACTCAATGGATCAGATCCTTGGACCCTCCAAACTCCCCTCTGCACTGCTCCAATTCATAGGGATTCCTCATAGGGGAATCCTCAGCTGATCCTTACTGGGTGTTTGCAGCAGTTCCCAGCCTTATTCCCAGCTGCACTCCACTCCACCCCTGCTTGGTATCTGACTCCTGGTTCCTGACACCAGCTTTGACCCCCAGCACTGTTCCTGGCCTCAGACTCCAGTTTCGATAATTAGGCCTGTTTGCCCGGTGCACCAACCAATCATGTTCTGACCACTGGGCCTGACTGCCTCTGATCTGACCACTAAGCATGACTGCCCATGTTTTAGTCTGAGACATCACCTGTGTGATCTCAGTCCTTTTCCCAAGTCACAAAACCCATCACCATAAGTGTTCTTTGAGAGGGAAATAGGCATGGAGACCAAACTCACCTTCTGGAGTTCAGTTTTTTTTAATTTATTTTATTTTTTTGCTTTCCCACATCTCCTTGGTGGCTCAAGGTAGACTCAGTTTTCCAGGGATATCAATCTGAAACCCTTTTGTAAACACTGAAATTCACTTGAAAATTAAAAAAAGAAAAGAAAAAAAAATCCATACCTGTGCTTTCCTTTTTCCTCTCTGGCTCCAAAGATGATAACAGCTTTACTTCACTTAATTCTTAAACTTATTTTTTGTCAAAAGTTACCTCCCTTGTTTGACCTGTCAGTCAAAATTTAGTAAGATCTGGAAAGCAGATCATAATATGCCCTCTTTTCCTTTTTAATTTTTTAAAATCTACCTTAGATTACTAATATCTCCTGAGGGAGAATCTACAAACAGTTCTTTCACCAGAGCTGTTCCCTCAGTTACACTATGGTTCTGGGAACACTTTTCATCACATAAAGAGTTTATAATTTGCTGGAATATCCCAAAACCTGTTTTCTTGATCTTTTCTTTAAATAAAAACTGTTTCATTATTTTTAAAGTTTATTTTTTTTTTTTTAAAAAAAAAAAACCAGAGAAGGGGGGCGGGGGTTGATTTATGAACGGGTATTGAAAGGGGAGAGAGGAACCCCCCCCCAGAGGGGAGCAGAGGAGGGCAGCAGAGCAGAGAGAGCAGAGGAGGAGGAAGGGAAAGCAGGGCCAGGGCTCTCCTGCCCAAGCCTCTGCAGCTCCAGCAGCTCTGGGCCCGGGCCCAGCTCAGCCGCAGGGCGCCGGGGGGCGGTTGCCTGGGGCCGTTAGAGCGGGGGCGGCGCGGCGGGCCGCGGGCGCCGGGGGGGGCAGGCTTGGGCAGCGCCTTCCGCTGCAGGGGGGCTGGAAAAAGCCGCTCCCGGGGCGCCAAAAGCTGGCAGGGCCCTGTGTCCGCTGGCCCCCCCCAGAGCAGGCTGTGGGTGCCGCGGCAGTCTGCTGCAGCCATGCGCACGCGGCCAGCCCACGCCCCCAGCCTGCCCCCGCTGCTGCTGCTGCAGCCCCTGCGGGCAGCCCTGCCCCAGCCAGCAGAGCAGCAGCAGCAGAGCCAGCAAGGTGGGAGGGGGGGGGGGGGGGGGGATGGGAGAGGGGGGGGGGTGGGGGGTGGGGGGTGGGGGGGGGGGGGTGGGGGGTACCCCACCCCCCCCCCCCCCCCCCAAAAATTTCCCATTGCCAGTTGTTGTCCTGATCCATCAGGGGGTTGGTGGCGATGGGGGACACTTTGTTTACTTTTTACCTCCTCCATGCCTGTGATGCTCGAAAAAAAAAACCCATCCAGCCCGCCAGCCAGTGGCTTATCTTGAAAGACCAAAGTTTGCTGACCCTGACCTATATTATAGGGTTGGGCTTATGAATGGTCATAAAATTTTTTTTTTTTTCTTATCCATCTTGCAGGGGTGGCTTATAAATGAACGCTTGATATATATATATATACGTACTATAAAAAAAGAGAAAAAAAAAGCTTGGGGCTCTGTGATTATTAAGTATAACACCATACACGAGACTCTGCAAGAATTAGCCCATGATGTGATCTAATTGTATTTCTTGTCAGGAAATCACTCCTAAACAGAGTAAGAATATCATGATTCGGCTAATCACAGTATAAGCAAAAGATCGAAAAGGCCTATGCCATCTTCAATAGTTCATCCCTTTGCCAGATGAGGACTGTAAATACAATTCACTTTTAGAGCCAGATTTTTCATTAAGTGAAGCCTGAGACTTCCATGAATATTTGGACCTATCACTGTATACACAGTTACCATGCAAATCAGTTATTTGCTCATGCAAATAGACTATTAATACAACTGTGGTATTATTAATATTAATACAACTGTGTATAATTATATAAGGAAAGATAGGCATGAGAAATATGTTTGGAACTCTGACATCACTGTATGAAAATCTGGCTCTTAAAAATAAATTACAGCTACACAAAATGTTACGAGAGCATGCAGCATACAAAACAGAATATGAAACTTTGCTCTTACATTGGATTTTTAATTTGGAGACATAAGTGCTTTACAAAAGATATTACTATTATCCACTATTTTCAGAGAGGGACCCTGAAGTAAAGAGATTAAGTGACTTTCCCAAGGTCACACAGCAGGTTAGATCCACTGCCTAGCTCAGGGAATTTACAGTCTAAAGACCCTGTTCTGATTAATGTGTTTGATTTTATTGGGAGGGAAAGGAGGTAATCATCCAGCCTCCCTGGTGAAATGGATAAGGGTTTGAGTTCCTACGTTGTTACTGGTCACAGGAATCCACATAGATCTCATCACCCCCACTGAAGCCCAAGTGCCTGTAACAAGCTGCCTTAAGGCCTCCCCTTCCTGCTGGCAGCATGACTGCTTAAAGAGCCATGTTACTGATTCCCTGATTCCCACATGGCTGCACACAGGGCCCAATTAAGGCATAGACACTGCAGGCTCATGGTTAGGATCTCAAATCCTAATATGAAATCAGAACCTCAGCTGGCTTTTATTTAAAAAGATTCCTAGTCCTTATGGTCACAAGGGAAAACCTGATCTAAACTAACTAACACAGTAATGTCTGAAGAGAACATAAAACAATAACTTTGAGAGGGATGAACTGTTCCAGCTATCTCAGCAGACCTCTGGGGGCACTCCAAAATTTAGGGCCAGATATGCAAAAAAGTTAACCATCAAATTGTACATCTATGAATTTCTCAAGCAAATGTATAATTAGGCAGCTTTGGTGTGTATTTACCTGACTTATATATGCAATCATGATATATACATGAGCAATTGCCTACCTAAAGTTTTTAGAACTCTGGCCTCAGCTGTGTAAATATATTCCTGATACATTGTCTTGCTATGTGACTTTGGACAAATAACTTTACTTTTGTGCCTCAGTTTCCTCTTATGTAAACAAACAGAAAAAAGCTTGTTTAACCTTACATGAAAGGCAATACTGAAGGCAAAATTTTATTATATGATTGTTACCATTCACTCATAGATTCAAAGGCCAGAAGGAATCACTGTGATCATCTAGTCTGACCTCCTATGTAACATAGGCCATAGAACTTCCCCAAAATTAGTTCCAGAGCAGATCTTTTAGAAAAACATCCAATCTTGATTTAAAAATTATCAGTGATGGAGAATCCACCACAACCCTTGGTAAATTGTTCCAATGGTTAATTACTCTCACCATTAAAAATGGTGAGAGTAATTTTTTCCAGTCTGAATTTGTCTAGCTTCAACTTCCAGAAGCTATAATGCTTAAAGTATATTACTAATCCATCTAACATTCTAGAGTCCTACATTTTTGAATTGGCTGAAAAAAATATTAGCATGATCGCAGAAAACTATTATTTAAAAAAATGAAGTTAGATCGTTCAAGAGCTATAGCAGACAAGTTCTTTAAGTATTTAAGGGATCACCTAGAATATGTAAGGCACTGTCAAACTAAAATAGTAATTTGATTAAAGGCAAAGATAGCTAGGTTGCTAGGTAGCAATAAGAATTGCTGTACAGGTGTCATACAAATATACGATTGCCCAGTAATAAAAATATAATTGAATTTATTTTAATAAAATCTGCCAAAAGTCTGAATATAAAAATGGATTAAAGTCACCGATTTCATGCAAAGATAATTCCAGATCTCTTCCTCTTAATGAACCATAATTTTTGTTGGTCTACCATAAAATGAATTCTTGCATGACTCTGACATTTCCTCTAATTACTGCTTCATCTTTAACCTTTGCTTGCTCACACAGTGCTTAAGGAAGTAGTCCTCTCTCAGTTGTGCAGTCTCCATTCACACAACAATAACCTTGACAAATTTCAATCTGTTTTGCCCCAGCCATAGGACAGAAACTACACTCCTATATGTAATTTTAATTATATTTTATGAATTTCTTCATCCCCACCCTCCTACACCCTGCATCAGACCATCTAGATAGGTTGTGATAAACTGAGGGCAGGTCTACACTAAGAGCGGGGGTAGAACTAGGGTACGCAAGTTCAGCTACGTGAATAGCGTAGCTGAATTCGAAGTACCCTAGTTCGAACTACTCACCCGTCCACACGCCGCGGAATCGAAGTCCGTGGCTCCAAGGTCGACTCCGCCACCGCCTTTTGCAGTGGTGGAGTACCGAAGTCGACCCTGGCGCTTCCAGAGTTCGAACTATCGCGTCCAGATTAGACGCGATAGTTCGAACTCCGAGAAGTCGAACTCACCGCGTCGACCCGGCTGGTAAGTGTAGACTAGCCCTGAGAATAAACAAATACATGTTACAAAAGCTACCCATACAGGCAGGGGCGGCTCTACCTTTTTGGCCGCCCCAAGCAGTCATGCGCGGGAGGCGCCCCGGAGCCGCGGACCTCCCGCGGGCATGACTGCAGAGGGTCCGCTGGTCACGCGGCTTGGCTGGACCTCCCGCAGCTGCGGGCGGTTCGCAGGTCCGGCGGCTCTGTTTGAGCTGCCGCAGGCGCGCCTGCGGGAGGTCCAGCCAAGCCGCGGGACCAGCGAACCGTCCGCAGTCATGCCTGCGGGAGGTCCGGTCCTCCCGGGGCTCCGGTGGACCTCCCGCAGGCATGACTGTGGCAGCTCCGCTGGCCCAATCTGCCGCCTCCCCCCAGGAAAGGGCCGCCCCACGCGCGTGCTTGCCGCGCTGGGGTCTGGAGCCAGCCCTGCATACAGGCAGGTCAGTTTTAGCTACTTCCTGTAAAGGAGAAATTCACGATACTGGCTAGCAATGCCTGACTAAATGGGTTACCGACACCACAAAAATAGTGTCTGACCAGAGATGTAGCAACACAGAGCTCTTCAGCTGATGTACATCAACATAGTTTTGTTAACTTCAGTGGGTGTGCTCTACATGTCATGGGAGCAGGTCTTGAGAGAAGTTAAGTGAAGCATGACCCTGCCAGCAGGTAGGTGATCTTGGGGGACAACTACTGCACTGGTGGGGTGCAAAATAAACTTTATTAAGAAAATGCAAAAACAGGGAAAATTAAATAATGAGGGGTATGGGGTTTGTTAAGGTAGACAATTGGGGAGGGGTTTCTTTTAGTAAATAGTATAGGGGGTTTCAATAGTGGGGTACAATACAATGGGTAACCAATTGACACTGAAGTATAAATGTAACAGGTAGCTAACAATTTCTATGTAAAGGGTGTGCAACAGCAGCATATAACGAACTAACAGTTATGGGTAAAATGTGTTAAATAACCAACAACTCTAGGTAAAAATGTGTTGCAGTGGTGTAAATGTAAAATGTGAGGTGTGTCAGAGAGAAAAAGGGTAACCAATGGGTTTTTATGCTAGATTTCAGCAATACAATTGAGGTTTGGCAGCAGTAGGAGCGGGGTGAACACATGGGGGAAGGGATTAAAGGAGAGAGAGAGAGAAAGGCAGTGGTAGAGGAATGAGGTTGGGGGATGGGGGAAGAGGAGCATGTGGTGGAGCAGAGACCAAAGGCAGAGGCGCTGCGGAGGGAGATTTAAACTCAGGGAGACACAGGGAGCAGACAGGCTGCTAGTTTAAACAGCAGAGAGACTGCAACGAGTGACTGGGGAGCTCGGGGGGAGACACGGGCAAGCTCGGGGGCGGGGGGGGTTAGGGCAGCGGGAAGACAGACTTAACCACAATTATACAGAACACAGCAAAATCTTATCTATGATCTAACTTAACCAAGACTACACAAATTAGCAAGCAACAGAACACAATGCAACAATTTTTTAAACTTAACTTACAGAGCACAATACAAACAATTCTCTAAACCTACTTCACCACAGCTATGCAAAATGAAATTACAACTTATCTAGACTAAGAACCTGATTGCCGGCAGCCCAGGATACAGTCCAGGAAGGCACAGCTTAGCAGTGGCACAGGCTTATTTTTAGCAGCAAAGGCGCTGTGGAGCAAGAAACAGATTACAGATACAGACCAAGGAGTTAGCTTGGGTCTGTCTGCTGGGGAAACAAGGCCAGCAGGTAGGACAGGGGGAGTTTGCAAGAGGGAGTTCTTACCAATCCCCAGGACAGCAGCAAGCACAGAGACAGGAACAGCAGTAGCATCGGAGGATGGAGAGAGGACTCGATTCGCTTACAATGATCAGGAGATCTCCAGGCACAAATTTGTTGTTCGTGGGAGGGGAGTTTAAAAACGTGGGTATGCTAAAAAACGAGAGCGGGGAGAGGGCCCCCCAAAGACCCCTAGCTGATCAGACCAGGTGGCAAAGCAAGGACCTTCTCCAAGGTCTGATCAGAAAATGTCCGGCTTTAAAGGCAAACTTAGGCAGTTTCCCACCAGTACTTTTGATTGGCTCCTCTTGATACAGGGGAGGAGAGAAGGCAGGGAAAGGCTGCAGGTAAGCATAGGCATGCCTGGGCATGTTCAGAGCCACAGGTATGACTCATATGCTTAATTATTTGGCCACTTCAGGTCTTGCATTTCTGGGCAGCGCCCCCCACACCGAGCCCGGGTCTGAACAAAGGAGCCAAACAAAGAAGCAAGAAGCCCCCTCCCTAGGCAGAGCAATGGCTCCAGTTAGTTTGTACAGGCCATTCCTATGAATAGGGCTGTGACTTTAGTTAGCACAATGGCCGGGAGGGGCGGCCACACAGGACAAACTGAAAGGAGAGGGGAAAAAGGAATGCAGCAGGGGGACAGCTGTAACAGACAAAGCAGAACCATTTAAATCATATCATCAAAAGTAATAACTTTTATCCAATCATTTCAGAAAACACATTCAGCTTTACAGAAAGTATGACACAGAAAGAGAAATGGCTGGTTGATATCAGCGGTGTCTTTTTTTCTTATTGTGTGTATACGTGATCAGAAATTGTCTGATAGAATCATTTTACACCTTTCAGAATATCAGTGAACTCCAGTCAGAAAACCTTTATTGTCCTTAGATGAAAAGGTAATACATTTAAATCAGCCCTAGGCTAAGTCACATTCATCTTGGTCAATATTTCTGATACCTAATCTGTCAAAAGGACTGTTTTTCCTATGCCTCAATGTACAGTCCCTGAAGCTGCTGTTGTTTGTTCTCAATATTTTAATATCAGCTTCTCTCTAGGTTGCCAGGTGTCAAGTTTTCGACCGGAACACCCAGTTGAAAAGAGACCCTGGTGGCTTCGGTCAGCAGCGCCGACTGGGCCATTAAAAGTCCAGTTGGTGGTGCTGCCAGGCTAAGGCAGGCTAGTCCCCACCTGTCCTGCATCATGCTGTGCCCCGGAAATGGCCAGCAGGTTTAGCTCGTAGGCAGGGGGCCACGAGGCACTGTGCGCTGCCCCCACCCTGAGCACCGGCTCCGCACTCCCATTGGCTGGGAACTGTGGCCAAAGGGACCTGGGGAGGCTGTGCCTGTGGGCGAGAGCAGTCTGCAGAGCCTCCTGGCCCCCCCACCTAGGAGCTGGACCTGCTGGCTGCTTCCAGGGCACAGCATGGTGTCGGGACAGGCAGGGAACCTGCCTTAGCCCCACTGCGCCGCTGACCGGGAGCTGCCCGAGGTAAGTTTGTGCCCCAACCCCAAGCCCCTACACCAGCCCTGAGTTGCCCCCAAACCCAGAGCCCCATCCTGCACTCCAGAGCCCACAGCCCCAGCCCAGAGCACCCTCATGGACCTTGAACCCCTCACTTCTGGCCCCACCTCAGAGCCTGCACCACCAGTTAGAGCCCTCACTCCCTCACACACCCCAACCCTCTACCTCAGCCCAGTGAAAGTGAGTGAGGGTGGAGGAAAGCAAGCCACCGAGGGAGGGGGAATGAGTGAGCAAGGGATGGTGCCCTGGGGAAGGGGTGGGCCAGCGGGGGCTGGGGAAGGGGTGGGGCTAGGGTGTTGGGTGTTGTGCGATTAGAAAGTTGGCAACCCTACTTTAGTAATGCTAAACAATACTGCTTCTGTAAAATGTTGCATTTAAACTTCACAGAGATGACCTTGGGAACCCAGACTCCCTCTTTATTATCAGCGGCAGAATGGCTGCGCAAAATTAGAAAGTGGCCAAGAAGAACTAAGGAGGACTTTCTGTATGAGGTTATGATGCACTCTGCCACCGAGAAACAGGAATTGAAGGAGTAACAGGACAGCAAGAAGAGGGACCAAAAAGTGAATGCGGTGCGCCAGAATGAAGCCACGGAGCAGCTCTTAAAGGTTATGGAGAGACAAGCAGACACGATCCAGGTGATACTAGCTCTTCAAACCGAGCAGCTCCTTACCCACCCTCCTCTGCAGCCGCTGTCGCAAAACTTATTCCCATGAGCCCCCCAAACACCGCCAACACACTCTTATCAACCTCCTGGCTCCAGTCTATACCTGTGGCATTTCACGCCTCCCCCCTCACAGTCCAGCACTGCGGATTCCTACTACCCAATGCACTCAACACTCATTCATCTGCAGTTTGGCCCTGCTGAAGTACAGTACCCACTGCATTGTACTCCAAAGGAGAAGGTTGAGTATGATTCCTGGACATGCACAAATCTTTAGCCGTCCTGGTACCCCTCCTTCTTTTGGGATCTTCCCCTCCCCCATCCCCCCCAGTGTTGATGGATTTTTTTGTTTGAATCTC
The DNA here is from genome assembly GCF_016161935.1 of Mauremys reevesii. Classification (NCBI taxonomy): domain Eukaryota; kingdom Metazoa; phylum Chordata; order Testudines; family Geoemydidae; genus Mauremys; species Mauremys reevesii. Next base: position 62,094,159 of record NC_052630.1, read on the forward strand.
TCCTCTGGTTGTTGTCTTTTAATAAAAAATGTGTTGATTTGAAAGCACTTTTTATTCTATTAATTGAAAGCAAAGAGAACTCTGCGAAGCAACGTACAGTTACATTAAACCCACATATTGCATCATGTGCACAGATCACCTCCTAGCATTACAAGCACTGCATTCCTGAGCATATCAACAAATATTAGTGGCTTTCAGCTTCAAATTGCTGCCTCAAGGCATCCCTGATCCTTATGGCCCCGCACTGTGCCCCTCTAATAGCCCTGGTCTCTGGCTGTTCAAACTCAGCCTCCAGGTGCTGAGCCTCTGCGGTCCAGTCCTGAGTGAAGCTTTCACCTTTCCTTTCACAAATATTATGGAGTGTACAGCACATGGCTATAAGCCTAGGCATTTTGTCATTGGCCATGTCCAGCTTCTCTTACAGGTATCGCCAACGTTCTTTTAAACAGCCAAATGCACACTCTACAGTCATTCTACCTTTGCTCAGCCTGTTGTTAAACTGCTCCTTGCTGCTATCAAGTTGCCCCGTATATGGCTTCATAAGCCACGGCATTAAGGGGTAGGTGGGGTCTCCCAGAATCACAATGGGCATTTCGACTTCCCCTATGGTGATCTTCTGGTCCAGGAAGAAAGTCCCTTTTTGCAGCTTCTTGAACAGGCCAGTTTTCCAAAAGATGCGTGCGTCATGCACCTTTCCAGACCAGCCTGTGTTAATGTCTGTGAAACGCCCACGGTGATCCACAAGCTCCTGGAGAACCATTGAGAAATACCCTTGTGATTAATGTACTCAGTGGCTAGGTGGTCTGGTGCCAGAATTGGAATGTGCATGTCATCTATTGCCCCTCCGCAGTTAGGGAAGCCCATTTGTGGAAAGCCAGCTACAATGTCACGCATGTTGCCCAGAGTCACGGTCTTGCGGAGCAGGATGCGATTAATGGTCCTGCATGCTTCTGTCAACATGAGTAGACTTTCCCACTCTGAACTGATTAGTGACCGATCAGTATCAGTCTGGAGTAGTCAGCTTCCACAGTGCAATCGCCACATGCTTCTCCAATGGCAGGGCAGCTCTCATTTTCCCATCCTTGTGTCGCAGGGCTGGGGCAAGCTCATCACACAGTCCCATGAATATGGCTTTCCTCATCCAGAAGTTCTGCAGCCACTGCTCATCATCCCAGACGTGAATGACTATGTGCTCCTACCACTCAGTGCTTGTTTCCTGAGCCAAAAAGTGGCGTTCCACTGTGGTAAGCACCTCTGTGAGTGCCACAAGCAATCTCATGTCATAGCTACTACTTGTGGCGAGATCAGTGTCGCACTCCTCTTGCCTTTGTAGTTTAAGGAATAACTCCACCGCCACTCGTGACGTGTTGGTCAGAGTGAGCAGCATACTTTGTAGTTTAAGGAATAACTCCACTGCCACTCGTGACGTGTTGGTCAGAGTGAGCAGCATACTGGTCAACAGATCAGGATCCATTCCTGCAGCCTGAAGAGGCAGGGCACACAGTACAAACTGTTGAAAGATGTCGCCAAATGCAGATGGAGGCACAGGCATTGCTGGGATGTGAAGCAATGCATGACGGGTCATTAGGACAGGACGCAGGACGCCCCACAACTCCCTCCTCCTTCCCACAAGCCTTAGCAGCAGAAGAGAAAGAGGTGCTCTGTGAGATAGCTGCCCAGAGAGCACTGCTCCGAATACCGCTGCAAGTGCTACAAGTGTGAACATGCTATTGCGCAGGCAGCTGACAGTGTGAACAGGAGCGGCTCCAGGCCCCAGCACGCCAAGTGCGTGCTTCGGACAGCAAGCCACGGGGGGCGCTCTGCCAGCGCCGTGAGGGCGGCAGGCAGGCAGGCTGCCTCCTGCGGCTTGCCTGCGGAGGGTCCGCTGGTCCCGCGGCTTCGGTGGACCTCTCGCAGGCGTGCTTGCCTGCGGGAGGTCCACCGAAGCCGCGGGACCAGCGGATCCTCCACAGGCAAACCATCAGAGGCAGCCTGCCTGCCATGCTTGGGGCGGCAAAATCCCTAGAGCCACCCCTGAGTGTGAACATACAACAGCGTTTTCCCAAGCACGTGCTGAGCGGCGCTGTAACTCCCGGTGCTGTAACTCTGCCAGTGTAGACACACCTTACCTTTAATTCTGTCCAAAATGCAGTTGCAAATATCAACCAATGAATGTGGATGGAGTCTGCCTTTCACTGCAGCATGTAGCTACATGTAACCTATACGCCATTGCAAATGTAAACAAGGTCGTGTTTCCTAATTTAGTACTGTGTTTTTAATTTGTATTTAAAGTAAGCATTGAACCAAATCCTGCTTGCCTTACTCATGCAGTAGTCTTACCGAAGCCAATGGGAATAATTGCGTGAGTAAAGTATGTAAGTCATGGTCTGAGATGGAGGGCATTCATATAATCCACTTTTCTTTTTGTTCTCAAATATGTACTATGTGACATATTAGTCAAACAGTTTCTTGTATATTTTTTGCAAAAAATGCTTTCTGACATTTTACATTCAGTTTATTGTAGTGAGAAAACAATTCTGAGAGCAAAACTCTCTCTGATAAAGAAAGTGAGAAGTATTATCAAGATGACTTCATTAGCAGTTAAAACAAGTATCTATCTGTTATCAATTTACATATCGTTTGCCAGGTAATAACATGAGAGTGCTTTGTGCTCATAAATTACACTGGCTTCTTATTAAGAGAATTATTTACAGAGATGCTGCCATGACAGCTAGAATTCTAGCCATGTGCCTACAGACTGACCTCCTCATAGTTCCTTCAAATGTGTCCCTCCTGCAACCTGTGTTCCTCCCTCCAAATTCCATGGAGATTGCTACTGACTGAATTAGTGCTGGTCAAGAGAAGAGGAAACAGGCTAGGTTGGAATTTTTAAATCGCAAAACTGTGTTGCCAGCGCACATTACATTTTATTGGAAAGATGACAACATTTTGAAACAAGATGGTTCTAAAAAAATCATTGGGCCAGATCCTCCACTATAACTTGGTTCAGCTCCTTAGAATTGCACCAATTGAAGAGCTGGTCCAATGATTCTGTTGCAGTGCAGCAAATGTATGGTACTTGTAAACACCGAGATAAGGAATGAATGTCAAGTATCTACAGAGTGTTGGGTGAGGTCTTAAAAGACAGAGTGTTTATTGTAGTTGAAGCCATAAGCTTCCTTTCTGGAAAATGTTGCTCCAGTAAAAAAAAAAAATTAGGTATAAAGCAGGTCAGACAAAGTATGTGCAAACCTTTGAGCAATCACTCTGTGCTTGTAAGAGGTATAATGATAGATCTCTGTGCATTGCCAAATATTAGTGTTGTCACGTTGCTGAGTGGTTAGCAGATGTTTGACCTGAGAAGTGGGATATTTATTTTAAAGAATAAATGAATAGACAGCACACACAGAATTCTTAAATTATCTTAATCTGCTTACTTAGGAATGGACAATTCCTTTTGTTAGCTTTTGAATGGAGAGGGGAGATATGAGTGCTTTCTATAAATACATCAGAGGGATAAATACCAGAGAAGGAGAAGAGTTTTTTAAATTAAGGGCCAATGTTGGTACAAGAACAAATGGATATAAAACTGGCTATCAACAAGTTTAGGCTTGAAATTAGGCAAAGGTTTTTTTCTAATTATCGCAGAAGTAAAGTTCTGGAACAGCTTTCCAAGGGGACCAGTGGTGGCAAAAAACCTAACTGGCTTCAAGACTGAGCATGATAAGTTTATGGAAGGGATAGTATGATAAGACCGCCTACAATGGCATGTGGCCCTTCGGCAGCTGTCAGTAGCAAAAATTTCCAGCTGCTGGAGACAGGACACCAAATGGGGAGGATTCTGAGTTACTACAGAGAATTCTTTCCCAGGTATCTACCTGGTGGGTCTTGCCCACATGCTCAGGGTCTAACTGATCGCCATATTTGGGATTGGGAAGGAATTTTTTCCTGAGTCAGATTGGCAGAGACCCTAGTGGGGTTTTGCCTTCCTCTGCAGCATGAAGCATGGGTCACTTGCAGGTTTAAACTAATGCAAATGGTGGATTCTCTGTAACTTGAAGTCTTTAAACCATGATATGAGAACTTCAGTAACTCAGTCCAAGGTTAGAGGCCTATTTCAGGACTGGGTGAGGTTCTGTGGCCTACAATGTGCAGGAGGTCAGACTAGATGATCACGATGGTCCCTTCTGACTTTAAAGTCTCTGAGTCGTTTTTTAACATCAAGAGCTGCACAATTCAGGTGTATGCCAAATAGAAGCTAATAGATAATGGGTCTGATCCCATTGAAACCAGTCAAATCAGTTATAAACAGGGTCCCACATATTACTCTGCCATGTCATCTTGGGCAATCCTGAGCATGTCTCATTATCGGACAGAGCAGCTGCTTCTCTTTTATAAACTCCATTACCAAACCAAGGCCTGTGTTACAAGGTGTTGCACACTCCCAACATAAATAGGACTTGAGGGAACTCAGCACCTTGCTTAATCTCTGCTCCATATATATATTAAGGCTTTTTGTCTATGCTTGGACACATTTTCAGGGCATCTGCTCATTTACCTATCTAGAAAACCCTACTTCTGTGTTTTAGATCAGTGGTTCTCAACCGGAGGTCCATGAGCAGATTTCAGGGGATCCATCAAGCATGGCCAGTGTTAGGCCTGGTCTACACTAGGGGCGGGGGGGTCGAACTAAGGTACGCAACTTCAGCTACGCGAATAGCGTAGCTGAAGTCGAACTACCTTAGTTTGAACTACTTACCCGTCCTCACGGTGTAGGATCGACGTCCGCGGCTCCCCCGTCGACTCCGCCACCGCCGTTCGCGGTGGTGGAGTTCCGGAGTCGACGGGAGCGCGTTCAGAGTTCGATATATCACGTCTAGATGCTAGATCCAGGGCATAAAGTCGAACTTGGGACTGCAGCCGGGGCACCACCCCACCCCACTGGGGGCGCTGCAAGCCTGAGCAGCTAGCTTCAGTCGAACTACCTTAGTTTGAACTACTTACCCGTCCTCACAGTGTAGGATCGACGTCCGCGGCTCCCCCGTCGACTCCGCCACCGCCGTTCGCGGTGGTGGAGTTCCGGAGTCGACGGGAGCGCATTCGGAGTTCGATATATAGACGTACCCTTAGACTCGCTAGGATCCAGGGCATAAAGTCGAACTTGGGACTGCAGCCTGGGGCACCAAGCCCCACCACCCAGGGCTGACGCCAAAGCCTGAGCAACTTAGCTTCACAGTGCCCCCTGTGGTGTGGGGCCCCAGGCAATTGCCCTGTTTGCTATCTCCTAATATTGGCCCTGACTTTTATATGCAGAAAAACAATTGTGGTGGTACAGCAGGGCCATGGAGTTTTTACAGCATGGTGCGGGGAGCCTCAGAAAGAAAAAGGTTGAGAACCCCTGTTTTAGACCACACTTTTGCCTACGATTGCCTTGCACTTCTTAAAATGTCAACACTACTCATTTTCCACTCAGTATCTCTCAGGTTCCACATCACTGATCTGTTGGAACCTGTTGTACTGAAAAAGGATCCCTTCTCTTAGGATATAATGACTGGATTTCCAAAAGAGCCTGCACCCTTGTTGGGGCCAGATTTTCAAAAGAGGTGTATGCTCATGTATCCCACTGATGTGTGTGTGATACAGGTCCCACTCTGTGCTGATCTGCAGAAGTTATTACATCCCTCACTACAGAAACTTGGGTCTTCAGCTTAAACCATAGCAGCTCATGCTTTTAGCTCTGAAGGCCCTCTGAAGGCCGTTCGATCACTTGTGTGTCAGCTAAAAGGGCAGCTGTCATGCTGAGTTTTGAAAAATGAAATAGTCAGTGGCAGAGGAACTTGGACTTTGGGTCTTTCCTCTCCTGGAGGGTGCGGGGGGACATGCCCTAAGCACAGAACTATAGCATTAGTCTCACTTTTCCCCTGCCTCAGTGACAATTATTTCAGACAATGTGGAATAGTTTCAACAGAAAAGACAAAGAAAAGCCCACCCTAGAGTATCTCATAGCCTAGTGGTTAGAGCACTCACCTACAATGTAGGGGACTGGGATTCAAATCCCTGCTGCACATCTGGCAAAGTGGGGATTTGAACTTCAGCAGGGCCAGCTTTAGAGACTGCAGGGCCTGATTCAAATACCCGGCAGTGGACTGGGTCTTCGGCAGCACTTCGACGGCGGGGGGTCCTTCACTTGCGCCGCGGCTCTGAAGGACCCCCCACCGCCGAAGTGCCGCCAAAGACCCGGACTAGGTGAGTAAAAAAAATTAAAACATTAAAAAGGCACCTCAGGCACGGGGCCCTCTTAGGCGCAGGGTCTGATTCCGGGGAATTGGGGGAATTGGCCTAAAGTCAGCCCTGAACTTGAGTCTCTTGCATTCTGTGAGAGTGCTCTAACTACTGGGTTAAGATTATAAGGAGGCATTGCCATCTCCTCCAGCTGTGTTTTATTCAGGATTCAATCCAATAGGCATGTTTTAAGCATGCCTACTATATCAGACCCTGCAGGAGAGATAGGCAAGGGAGTGTCTAATTTGAGGATCTCACTGGGTTTTAGAAATGAGCTAACTGCCATGGTGCCAGGACATAGGCAGATGTGTGCATCCCACTGGCAGATTTTCAGTGCCTGAAGGACTTTACTGGTGCAAATTTAGGCACCTAGGGATTTTAGGCATCTAGAGGGTTAGGCAGCAGCTGAGCAAGAGTTTTGAGGATCTGAATTTTGGATTTAGACACATAAAGTGGCAGTTAGGTGCCTAAATCCCTCTGTGAATTTAGCCCAGGGTCACACAGGAAGCTTGTGACTGAGCAAGGAATTGAATCTGGGTCTCTTAAGTTCCAGGCTTAGGAGTTCCTGGTTAGGCCTTATCCACTGGAACATCCTTCCACCTCCTTCCTGCCAGAGTGGTGTAAAGACTCTCTTAGATTCTCCTGTGTCTTGAAGCACATGAGGTAACCCATTTTTCCCACTGCTGTCCAGACAGAGCAAGATGTTTGACTCCATCATAAGTTGTCTTCATGATGGCAGCATCCATTTTGATCCTCCTGTAAAAGACGGTTACTAACCGTAGTAACTGTTGTTCTTCAAGATGTGTTGCTCCTATCCATTCCATGTAGGTGTGCGCGCCGTGCGTGCACGGCTCTTCGGAACATTTTTACCCTAGCAACTCCGGCGGGCCGGCTGGGCGCCCCCTGGAGTGGCGCCGCCATGGCGCTGGATATATACCCCAGCCGGCCCGTCCGCTCCTCAGTTCCTTCTTGCCGGCTACTCCGACAGTGGGGAAGGAGGGCAGGTCTGGAATGGATAGGAGCAACACATCTCGAAGAACAAGTTACTACGGTGAGTAACCGTCTTTTCTTCTTCGAGTGATTGCTCCTATGCATTCCAGGTAGGTGATTCCCAAGCCTTACCTAGGTGGTGGGGTCGGAGTGAGACGTGGCAGAGTGTAAGACTGCGGAGCCGAAGGCTGCATCGTCTCTGGATTGCTGCACCAACGTGTAGTGGGAAGCGAAGGTGTGAACAGAAGACCAGGTGGCCGTTCTACAGATGTCCTGGATGGGGACATGGGCCAGGAAGGCGGCCGATGAGGCTTGCGCTCTCGTCGAGTGAGCGGTGAGGCGGCATGGTGGCACACGAGCAAGCTCGTAGCATGTCCGGATACATGCCGTCACCCAGGAGGAAATCCGCTGCGAGGAGACCGGCTCGCCTTTCATGCGGTCGGCAACCGCAACAAACAGCCGGAAGGGCTTCGTCCGCTCGATATAAAAAGCAAGGGCCCTGCGGACGTCCAGGATGTGAAGCTGTTGCTCACGAGGTGAGGCGTGCGGCTTCGGGAAGAAGACCGGAAGGAAGATCTCCTGATTGAGGTGAAAGGCTGACACCACCTTAGGGAGGAAGGCTGGGTGTGGTCGAAGCTGCACCTTGTCTCCATGGAAGACGGTGTATGGTGGGCTAACCGTTAGTGCACGGAGCTCAGAAACTCGTCTTGCCGATGTAATTGCGACGAGGAAGGCTGTCTTCCAGGAGAGATAGACTAGTGAGCACGTGGCCAGGGGCTCGAAGGGCGGTCCCATAAGCTTGGCCAGAACGAGATTTAAATCCCAGGTCGGGGTAGGACAGCGCACCGGCGGGTATAAGCGGTCCAGGCCTTTAAGGAAGCGGGAAACCATCTGGTTGGAGAAGATGGACCGACCTCCCATGGATGGCCGAAAGGCGGACACAGCTGCCAGGTGCACCTTCAAGGAGGAGACCGTGAGTCCTTGTTCTTTGAGGTACCAGAGATAGTCCAGGATTGTAGCGATAGGGACTAAGAAGGGATTAAGGCCGCGCTGATCGCACCAGAGCGCAAAACGCTTCCATTTCGCGAGGTAGGTGGAGCGAGTGGAAGGCTTCCTGCTTTCAAGTAGGACTTGCTGTACTGCCGCCGAACAGTCCCTCTCTGCGTGGGTCAACCACGCAGGTACCAAGCTGTAAGATGGAGGGACTGTAGGTTCGGGTGGCAGAGTCTGCCGAAGTCCTGCGTGATGAGGTCCGGCCATAACGGAAGGGGAATGGGATCCCGAACGGAGAGCTCGAGCAGCAGGGTGTACCAGTGCTGCCTCGGCCAGGCCGGAGCGAAGAGTATTACGTGGGCCCTGTCCCTCCGAAGCTTGAGTAGCACTCGGTGTATGAGCGGGAACGGAGGGAAGGCGTAGAGGAGGTGATCTGTCCAGGAGCAGAGGAATGCGTCCGACAGGGAGCCTGGAGAGCGACCCTGGTACGAACAAAACAGGTGGCACTTCCTGTTCTCCTTGGAGGCAAACAGGTCTATCTGGGGAAACCCCCACCTCCGGAAAATTGTGTGCACCACATCCGGACGAAGAGACCACTCGTGGGAGAGGAACGACCTGCTGAGATGGTCGGCCAGCGTGTTCTGCACTCCTGGAAGAAAAGATGCTTCCAGGCGAATCGAGTGGGTCACGCAGAAATCCCACAGGAGCATCGCTTCCTTGCAGAGCAGGGAGGAGCGGGCTCCGCCCTGCTTGTTCACATAGAACATCGCCGTCGTGTTGTCCATGAACACCGCCACGCAGCGGCCTTGCAGACGGGCGCGGAAGGCGAGACGCGCCAAGCGGATCACTCGCAGCTCCCGGACGTTGATGTGGAGGGAGAGCTCTTGGGGTGACCAGAGACCCTGGGCGTGAAGGTCGCCCAGGTGAGCCCCCCATCCCAATGCCGAGGCATCCATGGTCAGGGTGACGGATGGGCGAGGAGGGTGGAACGGGACTCCTGCACACACGACCTCTGGGTCCAGCCACCAGCTGAGCGAATCGAGAGTAGGCTTCGTGACCGTGACCACCATGTCTATGGGGTCGCGATGCGGGCGGTACACCGACGCTAGCCAAGATTGAAATGGGCGAAGGCGCAGCCTGGCATGCGTGGTCATGAATGTGCAGGACGCCATGTGGCCCAGGAGGCGTAGGCAGGACTGAACCGTCGTCATGGGAAAGGTGTGTAGGTCCCGGATGATGGAGACCATTGTCTGGTGCCGAGATCGAGGGAGGCAGGCCCTGGCTAAACTGGAGTCGAGGACCGCTCCGATGAACTCCACTCGTTGCGATAGAGTTAGAGTGGACTTCTCGGCATTGATGAGAAGGCCCAGGAACTGAAATAGGGATAGTATTTCTGCCATCTGGTCCATTACCAGCTGTCGGGATGGCCCGCGAACCAGCCAGTAATCGAGATACGGGTAGACGTGTATGCAACGACGGCGGAGGGCTGTGGCAACCACTGCCATGCACTTGGTAAAGACCCTTGGCGTGGTGGACAGGCCGAAGGGTAGCACCGCAAACTGGTAGTGCGCGCTGTTGACCACGAAGCGCAGGTAGCGTCGATGGGGAGGGTAAATCGCGACATGGAAGTACGCGTCCTTCATATCGAGGGCGGCAAACCAGTCTCTCAGATCCAGGGAGGGAATGATGGTCCCCAGGGTGACCATGCGAAACTTGAGCTTGAGCAGGTACCTGTTGAGCTCCCGGAGGTCTAGTATGGGTCGAAGACCTCCTTTCGCCTTGGGGATGAGAAAATATCAGGAATAAAACCCCCTGCCCCGCATGTCGTGCGGCACCTCCTCTATGGCACCCAAGCTCAACAGAGTCTCGACCTCTTGCAGGAGGAATTGCTCGTGAGAGGGGTCCCTGAAGAGGGACGGGAAGGTGGGTGGGAAGGAGGGGGCGAAACAAACTGAAGGCGGTACCCATACTGGATAGTACGAAGGACCCAGTTGTCCGAAGTTATTTGGGACCACACCGGAAGGAAGTGGGAAAGGCGGTTGTAAAATAATGGGGTAGGATCTGGAAAAGAGACTGATGGGCCGTCCTCGGGCGTCCCATCAAAAGGCCTGTTTGGGCCCTTGAGGGGCCTTGGAAGGGGCCTGTGCCTGGTTGCGTCTGTTGCCCGATGGTCTACGGCGGTTCAAATTAGCACGCCGACTATTATACGGCCTTGACCTGGCCTGGGTAAAGGGTCGGTAGGGCTGCTGCCGGAATGACCTCCTCTGGGTAGCTGGTGTGTGCATACCCAAAGTGCGGATGGCAATTCGACCATCTTTGAGGGTCTGAATTCTCCGAGAAGAGACCCTGAGTGTCAAACGGGAGGTCTTGAAGGGTGTACTGCACCCTTCAAGGGTGTACTGCGGCAAGGTGGAGGACTGCAGCCAGGAGATACGCCTCATGGTCACACCGGAGGCCAGGGTTCTGGCTCCTGAGTCTGCCGAGTCCAGAGCGGCCTGGATGGAGGACCGGGAGGCTTTCCTGCCTTCTTCCAAGAGGGCCGAGAACTCTTGACGTGAGGCTGTTGGGATCAGCTGTGAAAATTTCGGAAGGGACACCAAGATGTCAAAGGTGTAACGAGCGAGAAGAGCCATCTGGTTGGCAATCCAGAGCTGGAGGCCACCCGCCGAATAGACCTTCCGGCCCAACAGGTCCATGTGCCGTGCGTCTTTGGATTTTGGCGCTGGAGCAGGCTGCCCATGCCAAGGGAGGACTGCAGCCAGAGAGATACGCCATGGTCACACCGAGGCCAGGTTCTGGCTCCCTGAGTCTCTCGAGAGTCCAGCGCGGCCTGGATGGGGAGGAGGGAGGCCTGCCCTCTTTTCAAGAGGGCCAGAAACTCTTGACGTGAGGCTGTTGGGATCCAAAAAGTGAAAAAAGGAAGCGAGAGAAGATCCATCTGGCAATCCGGGAGCTGGAGAGGCCACCGCCCCGAATCCGGCCCCCCCAGGTCAGGTCCGCCGCGTGCGTCTTTGGATTTTGGCGCTGGAGCAGGCTGCCCATGCCTCTCCCGGTCATTTACGGACTGTACCACGAGGGAGTCCGGAGTCGGGTGCGTATAGAGGTACTCGTATCCGGTGGGCGGGACCGAGTACTTGCACTCCACACCACGCGCGGTGGGAGGGACGGACGCCGGCGACTACCAGATGGTAGTGGCATTCCGCTGTATGGTGCGGATGAAGGGCAGGGCCACCTGCAGCGAGGCCTCAGCTCCAATGACTTTGGTCACCGGGTCGTCATCCTCTGGCACCTCCGCCACGGGGAGGTCGATAGCCTTTGCCACCCGGCGAAGAAGGTCCTGGTGGGCCCGCAAGTCAATAGGAGGGGGGTCTGCAGTAGAAGCCCCCGCCACCGCCTCATCCGGCGAGGATGATGAGGACAGACCCTGGACCACCGCTTCTGGAGCTGGTTCTTCCAGGGGGTGTGAAGGCGCCTCGGACCCTGGATGCTCTGCGGGACCAGGTGGCGACGGGGCCCCACCCGGTGGTGATGGGGGGGGTCCTGCTCGGGCTTCCGGCACCCTATGTTCGGAGCCCACGTGCCCCGCGGGAAAGGGGAGTCCTTGAGGCGCGTGGTAGGCCCAGGGGACCCAAAAACCCCACTGCTGCGGTCCGTGGTCCTGGCCTTGGGGGTCAGCCCGGAGATTTCTCCCGCTGCCCGCCTGAGAGGCGACTGAGGGCTGACGAGAAGGCCAAGGAGGGGCAGAGGCGCTGAAAGATTGCGCCGTGGATGCCGGCAGTATGTCCCTGGGCGGTGCCGAGGATCGGTGCCAGTCATCGCGGTGCCGAGATGGAGAGAGGGACCAGCGACTGTTGCGGTGCCGGGAGCTCGACCGTGACCTCGACCGACGGCGTCGGGAGCGGCTTCGGGAGTCGCGGTGCCGGGAACGGTACCGAGATGCGGACCTCCCTCGGTACCGACGGTCGGGTGAGTGCGACCGGTACCGCGATGTTGAGCGGTACCGGGACTGCGACCGGTGCCGGGACGGGGAGCGGAACCGCGATGGTGAATGGTGCCGGGACCTGGATTGGCCTGGCGGAGACCGTCTGCGGGACCGGGAGCGGGACGAGGACCGTCGTCTATCTCGTCCGTCAGGGAGAGGCGGCCGCATCATCGCCGGCTTGCCCGCTGACTGAACGGCCCGCATCGGCGGTGCTGGGGGCCGGATGCTCGGTGCCTTTGTGAGCTCGATGAGCTCTCTCGCCATCGAGAATGTCTCGGGTGTGGACGGGAGCTGCAGCTCAACCGCAGTTGGCACCGGGGAGCAGGGTGGTACCGGACTCAACGGCTCTTGCAGCGCCGGAGTCGACGGTACCGTGCACTGTTTGTGCACCACCGCAGCCGGTACCAGAGGCGCCGGTGGTGGCTGGGCAAGCGGTCCCGTAGCATGCGGCTTAGAGGCCGTCTGCGCCATCTTCTGTTTCCTCGCTGGAGAGAGGGAACGGTGCCGGGACGTCGGTGCCGGCTGTGGAGCTCGAGCAGTCTCGGTACCGGAGCGGCTCGGGGCCACCGGTGTGCTGCGCGCTGATGACGATTTCGGTGCCTCTGGGGTCGGCGCGGGAGGTTGAAGTGTCACCTCCATAATAAGCTGCTTTAGGCGGGTGTCCCACTCCTTTCTAGTTCTCGGCTTAAACGCTGTGCAGATGGGACGCTTATCTGGACGATGGGTCTCCCCGAGGCAGTGCAGGCAGGAGTCGTGCGGGTCCCCGACAGGCATGTGCCGCTGGCAAGCTGCACAGGGCTTAAACCCCGGTGCCTTGGGCATGAGCCCGCACCGGTTGTGGAAGAAGAGGGGCTAACCCCCCCTAATTCCCTTACTATACTATATCTAACTAAACTTATTCAACTAATCTAACAACTAAACTAACTTAACCAACTATGTACACGTAGGAAATAGAGAAACGCTAGGGCTGTGGAGGTAAAGGAGCACTCCACTGTTCCAACTGGCCGTCATGGGCGGTAAGAAGGAACTGAGGAGCGGACGGGCTGGCTGGGGTATATATCCAGCGCCATGGTGGCGCCACTCCAGGGGGCGCCCAGCCGGCCCGCCGGAGTTGCTAGGGTAAAAATGTTCCGAAGAGCCGTGCACGCGCGGCACGCACACCTACATGGAATGCATAGGAGCAATCACTCGAAGAAGAATAGGTCATTCTTTTTTCTCCATACCTTCTCTTTCCTTCAAGTGAAATCCATTCCAAGACTTATCTGTACTTCTATCACCAGGTAGTCTGATAACATGGTTGAACAACAATAGCCTGTCTAATTATTGAGTCCACAGTCTGCTGACCCATGCAGTGCAGCACTTCCACATTGGTTGCACAGTCTCTCTGATGAATTCCTAATATTCTTCTTAAACAAATGCTGGTGGAATGCATTCAGTTTCCTGTTATATACTGAAAACATCTGCCATGTTTCTTAGGCACACAATAGTGTTGAAAGGAGAATATGATTGTGCAATCTCATTTTAGTGTGTAGATTTATCTTCTTACTCTTTCAGATGTTTGACAAATGAGAAAATGATCCACGACTTTACCGATTCTTGCATGAGACTCTTTAATGAGCTGCCATTTTTACTTCCAAGATAGACATAAGAACGGCCATACTAGGTCAGACCAAAGGTCCATCTAGCCCAGTATCCCCTATTTCAACAGTAGCTAATGCCAGGTGCTTCAGAGGAAATGAACTATACATTCAGTCATCAAGTGATCCATCCCATGTTGCCCATTCCCAGCTTTTGGCAAACAGAGGCTAGGGGCACCATCCCTGCCCATCCTGGCTAATAGCCATTGATGGACCTATCCTCCATGAATTTATTGAGTTCTTTTTTGAATTCTGCTATAGTCTTGGCCTTCATGACATCCTCTGGCAAAGAGTTCCACAGGTTGACAAAGTGATCAACTCTTTTGGACTCTTCTCTATCAATCATACATCCACCATGTTGACAGCATTCTCTCCTGTCTCTATGTGCTTGGTCTTCTGCATACTGATACAAAGTCCCACTTTAGCAGTTTCTGCTTTTATAATCAGAGTCTTTTCATTCCATCCAAGTTGGTGTCCATTATAACTGTATCATCTGCAAAATATAAATCTTGCAGTTTATCTCCTGCCCAGCTAATCCCAGTGTCCTCGGCAGTAGCTGTTTCTCTTCTCATCACAAAGTCTATAGTCTATGGTAATGCAGAATATGCATGGGGATAGTACACAATCTTGCCTTAGGGTATGTCTACAGTACAAAATTAATTCAAAATTATTCTTTTTGAATTTTCAGAAGCGATTTTATACATTCGGTGTTGTGTGTCCCCACTAAAGTGCATGGATTTGGCAGAGTGCGTCCACAGTACCGAGGCTAGCATCGAATGTCAGAGCGGTGGACTGTGAGTAGCTATCCCACAGTTCCTGCAGTCCCCGCCACCCATTGGAATTCTGGGTTAAGCTCCCAGTGAATGATGAGGCAAAAACATTCTCGTGGGTGTTTCTGCGTGTGTGTCGTCAGTCGCTCCTCCCTCCGTGAAAGCTACGGCAGATGCCATACTGCCAGCAAACGATGCAGTACAGTGCCTGTCTCCTGGTACTATGAATCCACCTCGCATGTCCTCTCGTCTTTCTATCTACTCTTTTATCTAACCATTTCCCGCCTTTTTTCGGCCACCAAGAACTGAGCAGCACAGCTTCATGCTGTGGAACACCGATTCTGGGCCCGGGAAACAAGCACAGATTGGTGGGACCGCATAGTGTGGCAGGTCTGGGATGATTCGCAGTGGCTGCAAAACTTTCGTATGCATAGGGCCACTTTAATGGAGCTTTGTGACTTGCTGTCCCCTGCCCTGAAGTGCAAAGACACCAAAATGAGAGCAGCCCTCACAGTTCAGAAGTGAGTGGCCAGTGGAAGCTTGCAATGCCCGACAGCTACCGGTCAGTCGGGAATCAGTTTGGAGTGGGCAAATCTACTGTGGGGGCTGCTGTGCTGCAAGTAGCAAATGCAATCATTGACCAGCTGCTATCAAGGGTAGTGACTTTGGGAAATATGCAGACCATTGTGGAAGGCTTTAATGCACTGGGGTTCCCTAACTGCGGTGGGACGATAGATAGAATGCATATCCCTATCTTGGCCCCGGCACACTGGGACGGCCACTACATAAACCGCAAGGGGTACTTTTCCATGGTGCTGCAAGCACTGGTGGATCACAAGGGACATTTCACTGACATCAATGTGGGATGGCCAGAAAAGGTGCATGATGCTCACATCTCCAGGAACTCTGGTCTGTTTGAACAGCTGCAGGAAGGGACTTACTTTCCAGACCAGAAAATTATTGTTGGGGATGTTGAAATGCCTATAGTTACTCTTGGGGACCAAGCCTACCGCTTAATGCCCTGGGTCATGAAGCCGTACACAGGCACCCTGGATAGTGGTAAGGAGCAGTTCAACTATCGGATGAGCAAGTGCAGAATGGTGGTAGAATGTGCTTTTGGACGTTTGAAAGCGTGCTGGTGCAGTTTACTGACTCGGTTAGATCTCAGCATAACGAATATTCCAATTGTGATTGCTGCTTGTTGTGTGCTCCACAATCTCTGTGAGAGTAAGGGTGAGACGTTTATGGCGGGGTGGCAGGTTGAGGCAACTCGCCTGGCAGCCAATTTCACACAGCCAGACAACAGGGCAATTAGAAGAGCGCAGCAGGGCACGCTGCGCATCAGAGAAGCTTTGAAAGCCAGTTTCATGACTGGCCAGGGTATGGTGTGACAGTTGAGTTTGTTTCTCTTGAAGTTACCCATCCCCTATGTATATGAAAGGAAATAAAGTCATAATTGTTTAAAACCCCTTCTTTATTATTTGTTGCACAACACATTGAGAGAAATCAGAACGTAGACCGGGGGAGGAGAGGGGTATTGGGTTAGTGGGGTGGAGGGGGAGGGAGGGACAAGTCCAGAAACCAAATCAAAAGTTCACGTATGCCAACTTTCTGCTGGTTGGGTGATCCTCTGGGGTTGAGTGTGTAGGACCCCATAGCCTCCCTCCTCGTGTTCTTGAGCATCTGGTGAGGAGGCTATGGAACTTGGGGAGGAGGGAGGGCGGTTATACACGGGCTGCAGCGGCAGTCTGAGGTCTTGCTGCCTTTCCCGCATTAGATCCACCATACAGCGGAGCATGTCAGTTCGCTCCCCCATGAGCTTGACAATAGCGTCCTGCCTGCTCTCATTGCACGCATCCCTTCTCTCTTTGTGTTCCTGTAATGCTTTATGGGACTCTGCAATTGTTTGCCTGCATGCATTCAGCTGGGCCCTATCAGTATGGGAGCACTGCATTAGCTCGGCAAACATGTCGTCTCGAGTTCATTTTTTCTGCCTTCTAATCTGGACCAGCCTCTGGGATGGAGTAGATAGGGTATGTGTTGAAACATTTGCACCTGTGAGAGGAGAAAAAGGGAGGGTAGTATTTTAAAAGATACATTTCAGAGAACAAAGGGGACACTCTTTCTCAGTGAAACAGGCAATTCATAGTATACAGCACATGTTCTTTTTGTACAAGCTAGCATTTTGCCTCGTACTGAAGTGCCTGCCACTATGGTGTGAGTAAGCCATCACATATGGGCAACAGAATTCAGCTTGCAGGCAGCCTAGGGGCACGTGAGGTTCTGCTTCTTCCACATTCATTTCAATGCTTTCAAGCTGATGGGCCCCCTTTCCCATAGCAAGCAATGTTTGGTGGGTTTGCCATATAAAAAGAGGGGCTCTCTCCTGTGGGCTCTCTGGGATGATCGCTTCACACAACCCCCCCGCCCCCACCGTGTGGCTCCGATGAGGCTCTGAGCAGGGATGAGCCCTTTAAACTAAATGTGAACAGCCCAGTGCGGCTGGGTTTCCCCCCATCCCCCACCACGTGGCTCCGATCAGGCTCTCACTCACCAGAAGTACCTTCTCCAGGGTCATGGTCCAGGATCCCGCCTTGGGAGTGCGGGGGAGGCTATTGGCTCCAGCATTAAGAATAGTTCCTGGCTAAGGGGGGAAACGGATTTCCCACTTGTGCACTGTACTCCTCTTCCAATAACTCATCCTCCTCACTTCGTGCAACTCCCCCCCTTGCAGGTGTCCACGGACAGTGGTGGGGTAGTGCTGGCATCACCTCCATAATTGCATGCAGCTCACGGTAGAAACGAAATGTAAGTGCCCATTTGCCTCCCTGGGTTTTTGGTACGCTTGCATGAGCTCCTTGATTTTTGTATGACACTACTCTCTGTCCCTGGAGTAGCCTCTTTCTGTCATGAACCTAGAGACTTTAGCGTACGTATTTGTGTTCCTTTTTTTGGAATATAGTTCTGCCATAACAGATTAGTCTCTCCAACATGCAATGAGATCCAGTACCTCCTGTTCAGACCATGCTGGAGCTCGTCTGCAAATCCAGGACTGCATGATCTCTTGTGATGGTGGACTCTGCATGGTTGCCTGTGATGGTGGACTGTGCTGATGGTCACCTGTGCTGATGGTGACCAAACAGGAAATTAAATTCAAAAGTTCCTGGGGCTTTTTCTGCCCACGTGGCTAGTGCTTCGGAGTTGAGAGTTGTCCAGAGTGGTCACAAGGGAGCATTCTGGGATAGCTCTTGGAGGCCAATAACGTTGAATTGCATCCACAATATCTTTAATCCGGGATTGCAATCTCAGTTTAAGCACTACTCCATTTGCTGAGGTGGATTACAGAAATCGGATTAAAGAGCCCTTTAAATCGAAAAAAAACCAGTTTGGTTGTTTGGAAGGAATAATTTTTTTTTTCAAATTAATTTGGCTAATTCCAAAATAACCGACTAGTGTGGATCAGGCCTTATGCCATTAACAATCTTAAACCATTCTATGTCTCCCTTCTCTCTGTCCTGAGGCAGCATGCACACTTATCATACAAAGGTTTTATCAAATTAACAATCTTCGCTGGAATTCCACAGAGTCTCAGGATCTTCCAAAGGGTTTCTCTATGGATTCTATCAAACGTTTTCATAAAATTACAGATGTTAGAAACCATCTTCTGCCGGTATTATAAGCTTTTTTCAATAAGTCTTCTCAAGGTGAAATTCGGCCTGAACTTGAGTTACCACATCAAAAAAACACTTTTCTGGGTACAGTTGTCATCCTCTCCAGTTATCACAAATAAGCTGGTCCCCCTTTTTAGGGATTTTACAGATGACATTTCTTCTCCAATCTTTAGGACAGATCTTATTTTCCAAAATGAATCTGTACAAACTGCACATGTAATTCACCATCACTCCTCTCTAGCTTTTAATATTTCAACATGTGTCTTATCATAGCTTGCTGCTTTACCTTCGGTTAGTTTATAGCCTCACTTACTTCCTCAAATGATAATTACTTCTAATAATATAGGCAAGTCTGCTATTTATTCACATCTCTCAGTATGTGTTAGTGGTTCTAGCTGGTTGAGCACAGCCTGGAAATGTTCCATCCAACAGGCTCTCTGTCCTTCCTTTGTGGCTAGAATTGTACCATCTTGAGTCTTTGCAATGCCACAACACTTTGAGAATTGTGATGTCAGTTGTTCAGAAAGTATATTTTAGTGTCTGAAGTCCCCTCTCTTTGTGCCTTCTTAGTTTCTCTTGGTTTATTTTACATCTAGTCTACCCAACCTCTTTTAGATGATCTTTTAACTCCAAATATCTTTGTCTGCATATTCTTGTTGCAGAATAGCCCTTTTACAGCTGCTTCAGTCTTGTTGAAATCTTTTTATTTCTTTTCTCGCTTCAGTAAGCATCCAGATAGTCTCACTTCACTGTAATCCTGGCTGTATCTACACTGGTTTCTTTGAAAAACTATTATTATTCATCACCGTCCTCCATCAGTGTCTTTATCTCTTCAGATCTATTGCTAGTTTGAAATGCACCTTTGCTGATGGATCTACTATTTTCTAGCATGCTGTGTACTCTCTGCCTTGTGTGGTGTTACCTTCTTTAGTTTTATTTTGATTGTCCCATTAAGAAGTTCATGGTAACTTCTGACATCACTTCTGACTCATATATATACTGCATGATCTTCTCAGTGCCTACTAATGGCAATGCGATCATTTGATTTCCAGGTCAGTTTTTGTTTTTCGAAGTAATATCCCCTCTCCCCCCTCAAAGCAAAGATTGCGTAGGCCACAGAGTTCAACAAAACATTCTCTAATGTCAGCCTACTTCCTTGGGCAGTTCCTGCCATTTCCTGTCACAGTCTCACAAACAATCTAAGGGTATGTCTACACTATGAAATTATAGAATTTATAGAAGTCGATTTTTTAGAAATCGATTTTGTACAGTCGATTGTATGTGTCCCCACTTAAGACCATTAACTCGGTGGAGTGCAGCCACAGTACTGAGGCTAGCGTCGACTTCTGGAGCATTGCACTGTGGGTGGCTATCCCACAGTTCCCACAGTCTCCGCTGCCCATTGGAATTCTGGGTTGAGCTCCCAATGCCTGATGTGGCAAAAACATTGTCGCGGGTGGTTCTGGGTAAATGTTGTCAGCCCCCCTAACCCACCATGAAAGCAACAGCAATAAATCATTTCTCACCCTTTTTCCTGGGTTACTCATGCAGACGACATACCATGGAGCCTGCTCAGCTCACCGTCACCATATGTCTCCTGGGTACTGCCAGACGTGGTACTGCATTGCTACACAGCAGCAGCTCATTGCCTTTTGGCAGCAGACGGTGCATTATGACTGGTAGCCATTGTCATCGTCTCCTGGGTGCTCTTTTAGCCAACCTTGGTGAGGTCAGTCGGAGGCGCTTGGACATAAATGGGAGACGACAATGGCCAGCAGTCGTACTGCACTGTCTTCTGGCGAGCAGCCAGGAGATGACAATGGCTAGCAGTTGTACTGCACCGTCTGCTGCCAGCCTAGGATGTATAAGAGAGATGGAGTGGATCAAAACAATAAAGAGACCAGATTTGTTTTGTATTAATTTGTATTCATTTGCTCCCCCTCCCTCTGTGAATAGTGGAGGGAGGGATAGCTCAGTGGTTTGAGCATTAGCCTCCTAAACCCAGGGTTGTGCGTTTAATCCTTGAGGGTGCCATTCTGTGTGACAACCCTATAAGCCATGTCATCAGTCACCCCTCCCTCCGTCAGAGCAACAGCAGACAATCATTTCATGCCTTTTTTCAGTGCAGACGCCATAGCATGGCAAGCATGGATCCTGCTCAGATCACGACCGCAATTATGAGCACTGTAAACACCACGCACATTATCCTGCAGTATATGCAGAATCAGAACCTGTAAAAGTAAAACCAGGCGAGGAGGCAACGGCAGTGCGGTGGCAAGAGTAATGAGGACATGGACACAGACTTCTCTCAAAGTATGGGCTCCAGCAATGTGGACACCATGGTGTTAATGGGGCAGGCTCATGCCATGGAACACCAATTCTGGGCCTGGGAAACAAGCACAGACTGTTGGGACCGCATAGTGTTGCATGTCTGGGACAATTCCCAGTGGCTGCGAAACTTTTGCATGCATAAGGGCACTTTCATGGAACTTTGTGACTTGCTTTCCCCTGCCCTGAAGAACAGGAATACCAAGATGAGAGCAGCCCTCACAGTTCACAAGCGAGTGGCAATAGCCCTGTGGAAGCTTGCAATGCCAGACAGCTACCAGTCAGTTGGGCATCAATTTGGGATGGGCAGATCTACTGTGGGGGCTGCTGTGATCCAAGTAGCCAACGCAATCAAATTGCTGCTGATATCAAGGGTAGTGATTCTGGGAAATGTGCAGGTCATAGTGGATGGCTTTGCTGCAATGGGATTCCCTAACTGTGGTGGGGCAATAGATGGAACCCATATCCCTATCTTGGCACCGGA
This sequence comes from Mauremys reevesii, assembly GCF_016161935.1. Classification (NCBI taxonomy): domain Eukaryota; kingdom Metazoa; phylum Chordata; order Testudines; family Geoemydidae; genus Mauremys; species Mauremys reevesii. The sequence continues at coordinate 62,115,296 of NC_052630.1, forward strand.
GCACCAAGCCAGCGAGTACATAAACTGAAAGGGGCACTTTTCCATGGTGCCGCAAGCGCTGGTGGATCACAAGGGACGTTTCACCAACATCAACGTGGGATGGCCAGGAAAGGTACATGATGCTCACATCTTCAGGAACTCTGGTCTGTTTCAAAAGCTGCAGCAAGGGACTTTCTTCTCAGACCAGAAAATAACAGTTGGGGATGTTGAAATGCCTGTCATTATCCTGGGGGACCCAGGCTACCCCTTAATGTCATGGCTCATGAAGCCATACACAGACAGGCTGGACTGTAGTCAGGAGCTGTTCAGCTATAGACTGAGCAAGTGCAGTATGGTGGTAGAATATGTATTTGGATGTTTAAAAGCTTGCTGGCGCAGTTTACTGACTTGGATAGACCTCAGCAAAACCAATATTCCCATTGTTATCACCGCTTGCTGTGCGTTCCACAATATCTGTGAGAGTAAGGGGGAGACGTTTATGGCGGGGTGGGAGGTTGAGGCAAATCGCCTGGCTGCTGATTACAGACAGCCAGACACCAGGGCGGTTAGCCGAGTACAGGAGGGCGTGGTGTGCATCAGAGAAGCTTTGTAAACGAGTTTCATGACTGGCCAGGCTACGGTGTGAAAGTTCTGTTTGTTTCTCCTTCTTTAACCTTCATAACATGTGGGAAGGGTTTCAAACAGCAGCACCCTCATTTCCCATACCAAGCAGACATTGGGTTGGCCATTTAAAATGTGTTGGCCATTTAAAAGGAGGAGGAGTGGTGGTTTTCGGGTTAACATGCAGCACAAAACCAACTAACCCCCCCACTCCCACAATTCTCTGGGATGCTCACTTCACCCCTCCCGCCACCGCATGGCTAACAGTGGGGAACATTTCTCTTCAGCCACAGGCAAACAGCCCAGCAGGAATGGGCACCTCTGAATGTCCCCTTAATAAAAGCACCCTATTTCAACCAGGTGACCATAAATAATATCACTCTCCTGAGGATAAAGAACGGATGCTGTTTGAATGCCAGCAAACACCGGGACCATACACTGCCATGCTTTGTTATGCAATGATTCCAGACTACGTGCTACTGGCCTGGCATGGTAAAGTGTTCTACTATGGAGAATGGAATAAGGCCGCCCTCCCCAGAAACCTTTTGCAAAGGCTTTGGTAGTACATCCAGGAGAGCTTTATGGAGATGTCCCTGGAGGATTTCCGCTCCATCTCCAGACACGTTAACAGACTTTTCCAGTAGCTGTACTGGCCGTGAATGCCAGGGCAAATTAATCATTAAACACACTTGCTTTTAAACCACGTATAATTTTTACAAAGGTACACTCACCAGAGGTCCCTTCTCCGCCTGGCGGGTCCAGGAGGCAGCCTTGGGTGGGTTCGGGGGGGTACTGACTCCAGGTCCAGGGTGAGAAACAGTTCCTGGCTGTCGGGGAAAACAGTTTCTCTGCTTCCTTGCTGTGAGCAATCTTCAACCTCCTCCTCATCATCTTCCTCGTCCACAAAACCCGCATCCTTGTTGTGTGCTACTCCATTGACGGAGTCAAAGCACAGAGGTGGGGTAGTGATGACTGCACCACCTAGAATGGCATGCAGCTCATCATAGATGCGGCATGTCTGGGGCTCTGACCCAGCGCAGCTGTCTGCCTCTCTGGCTTTTTGGTAGGCTTGCCTCAGCTCCTTAAGTTTCACGTGGCACTGCTGTGGGTCCCTGTTATAGCCTCTGTCCTTCATGCCCTTTGAGATTTTTTCAAATGTTTGGGCATTTCGTCTTTTGGAACAGAGTTCTGATAGCACAGATTCGTCTCGCCATACAGCGATCAGATCATTCGGTCCATGCTGGAGCTCTTTTGCGATCCTGGGACTCCATGATGGTCACCTCTGCTGATGAGATCTGCACTCACCTGCAGATCGCCACGCTGGCCAAACAGGAAATGAGATTCAAAAGTTTGCGGGCCTTTTCCTGTCTACCTAGCTAGTGCATCGGAGTTGAGAGCACTGTCCAGAGCGGTCACAAAGGAGCACTCTGGGATGGCTCCCAGAGGCCAATACCGTTGAATTGCGACCACACTACCCCAAATTCGACCCGGTAAGGTCGATTTCAGTGCTAATCCCTTCATAGGGGAAAGAGTACCGCAATAGATTTTAACAGCCCTTTAAGTAAAAAATAATGGCTTCATCGTGTGGACGGGTGCAGGGTTAAATCATTCTAATGCTGGTAAATTTGACCTAAACTCGTAGTGTAGACCAAGGCCAAGAAAAGATATACTGAAAGTTTCCTTAATCCTTAAGGACAAGGTAGTTCCCCTTCTGGGGTTTGGGATAGCTGCCTCTGGTGGACCTCTTTTCCCTTCAGGAAAGACTCCCACTGTACCTTTATTCTCAGGATAGGTCCACCCCCATTCCTATCTGCTACCCCATTCCTTCTGAGCTGTCTGACTCTCTTAAATGCCTTCTCCAGCTGAAGCAGCTTCTACAAGTACAGTGGGGTGGGGCCACTTGGGCCCAGAACTGCTCCTTGACTCCTTCTATCCCTGCATGGTGTTTATATACCCCATCACAAGGTAGATATTAAATTCTAATTATAAATATTAATTTCATTCTGTGTAGATCAGAAGAAGCACTAAATTTCCTGTAATACACAAGAAAAGATATCAGCAAAGCCAAGGAAATTGGCATTATATTACGGTAGCTGATGTTTCCATTACTATAGAAAAATTCCCTTGACTTCACTATGGATGCTTAAGTAGCTAGCATGGTAAATTGCTTTCAAGCAATGTATGCTTACGAGGCTTTCCTTGCTTAATGTAGAATCTATACTGAAGTCAGAAGACACCATGCTGGTGTGGAATAATGTATGTTTAGAAGGTTTTCATTGCTTGACACAGTCTATATGGGAGTCAGAAGGCCCCAAGCCAGTGTGGAATGTTGCAATCAATTTTGTATCCCATAGCATATTTTCAAAACAAAGGTAATGGGAAAGTGAAGAATAAGGCAAAACAGCCTCATTTTTTTACGAAATAGATGATTTTCTTTTATTCAAGAGAAAAAAGATCACACATTTGTGCTTTAAAACCACTACAATGACAACTTGAATAATATAAATAAAAATGTTTACACACTTTGACTTGTTTATCAAAGTCTGGAGCCTTTATGAAATGTCAGAATCTTAAGATCTGTGCTGCTCTGGGCTCTAAAATGTCTCAAATATTTTTCTCCATCTGTTCACTTTTAAAAGTCCACCCAGTGGCTAAAAGAGCTATTTGATTTCCTCGATTCTTAAGAAATATTTTATCATGCCTGATTTATTTCTGTTTACTGCTACACAGGCAAGTCTTACATTTAGAGAAAACCATATGTTCTATGTAGCTCTGATTATTTTTTGTGTAATTATGAGACACAATTGGTAAACTCTGCTGTCCCATTTAATGTGAAGCCCATATTTCCCCATCTTTAGCTAACAAAATATTTAAGAATGCAAGACAGGAATTTTCACTTCACTGTGAAGTGTGGGTTTTTTCACATGATTGGACTCCAGTACAAGTAGAAGACAATGAGTTTGGCTGAGGTTTCTTTTGGAGACCAAGCCACTTTTGAGGAGTGAGTCAACAGGTTCTGGAGAAGTCTAAACATTGGAATGTTCTTTCTCATGTTCCAGTTGTAGATTCACTTATTCTGGTGAGCCACTGTTCACATGAGTGTTCACTGAAATAAATCTGTCCCTTCAGCACTGATTTGTACACAAACTTCTTTTTCTCAGTTGATCTCTAATGGAAAAGTTCTATAGAATTTAATTGAAAATGGTAAGCTTTATATAGGTGGTATTTAACCATCCTATATGAGAGAAATTAATAGAAAATTATGTCCTTGCTGTAGAATTCTATAGGAAGAATTAAAAATAAATGATATTTTCTTTTAAGTTTTATAGGTTGGTTAAAAAAACTACAGAAAACATAGACTTCTCAACTAGATTTATATTTTTTAAAGTAATTTCTATGGAACTCTATTGGTTTTAACTAAAACTTTTCCCCTCCTTCTATGATTGTGAAATTCTCAGGGGGAAAGAAAAAAACCAACACTCTCACATCTTAATACAAGCACTACTACTTATGTTAGTAAAAAAACAAAACAAACAACACTACAGCCTGTTGTCTGCATCTTTCTAAAGGAAAGGCCTGGTGCTAGCAGCCCTTCTTAACTGCTAGGAAAAGCATGATAGAAGTCTATCATTGTAGATGTTAATGTCAAAGAATGTGGCTTCCTCACTGGAGCAACTACTGTTACTCAACTGACAACTCTAGTCTCAAATCTGACAAATTTGCTGGCCCAGTTTTCCCATTTCAGATTATTTACAGGTTTTGATATTGCATTTGTAGTAAACTCCAAGATGCTCATGCAGATACAATTTAATTAAATATAATTCCATCATCCTCTTCTGTTCATGGATCCAAGAGGTCACAGCAGAAACTGCCTCAGTTGGTCCTCAAAAATTTCTGAGGCTACCTTTAGGAAGAATAAGAGTCTGAAAAATATTTGCATCCATTAGAACTGCTCTAGTTTAGCAAAAAAGGACAATATGGTGGCAATGCAATATGAAGCAAAGAAAGAGAAGAGTATGTGCCCAATGAAAGCTGACACCAAAGACTGGAATTTAGAGCGCTTGGGGCTGACATCCAAACAAAACCACTGGACTTCAAAAAACAAAACAAAACATAAGTGGCTGTCATTAACAAAAGTGTGGGTACATTGCAGTTTGGAGTCTCCTGTTCAGCATTAAGCAGCTAGGGAAATAAAATGAACAAGCATGATTCTCAGATAAGATGATACTGAAAATCATGAATACAGGTGTAAAGTCAAACTAAAAAGTGTCCCATAGAACATGGAATAAAGGGAACCTTGTTCACTTTGTACAAAAGGCAATCAAAGTAATAACATTTAGATGCAGAAGAGGAAGCCCTTGTATTCCCCTGCTCAGGAAGCTGCCCAGGGAATAATCACAGAACCATAATCATCCAAACTCCTGGGGGCTGCAGGCATAGGCGCCGACTTATATGGGGCTCTGGGGCTTTAGCCCCAGGAATAAATCCCAAGCAGGGGCTCTGCCCCACCAATGTTTTCTCCCCTGCTTGGAGCACACCCCCCGCCGCCACCGCCGCCACCGTCGCCACCGTCGCCACGGCTGGAGCTTCCCCTCTCCCCGCCCAGCAGGGGCGGCTCTAGGCACCAGCAAAACAAGCTGGTGCCTAGAGCTGGGGCCCCAGCTCATCCTGCCGCTGCGAGCCGAGGAGCGGCCCGTCCCCTGCAGCCGGGGCAGGGCCGCGCTACCGGCTCCACTTGGGGGAGAGGAATGGCCCCTTACCGGTAGCGCGGCCCCGCCTGGCTGCAGAGGACTGGCCGCTCCTTCTGCGCTTGTTCCCCGGGTCCTACACAGCCCGGCAGCAGCTTGGCTGTGGGGGCGGGGCTGAGCTCCGCCCCGCTCAGAGCCGCGTGGTCAGGGGGCGGGGCTGGGAGCTCCGGGCCAAGCGGCTCCTCCCCCGACCACGCGGCTCTGAGCGGGGAAGAGCTCAGCCCCCTCCGGGAGCCATGCGGCTGCCTCGCTGTGCAGGGCCGCTTCCCCAGGCGCGCAGTGAGCGGGGGGTAAGCAGCCGGGGCGGGGGGTTGGCTAAGGGGCAGGGAGTCCCGGGGACACACAGGGGGCAGGGAGGGGGCACAGGTTCTGTGGGGGGAGGGGCGGTCAGGGGCCAGGGAAGAGGGGTTGGATTGGGGGGGTCTCAGGGAGGTGGTTGTCAGGCACCCCCCGACCCCATTACCCCCCAGGCCCAGCCCTGACCCCCAGCTCCAAGCCCAGCCCCACTGAGATGGGCACCCCCCCAAACCCATCCTCCCCCACCCAGCCCTGTCCCCCAGCTCCAAGCCCAGCCACTCTGAGGTGGGCACCCCCCCAAACCCATCCTCCCCACCCAGCCCTGACCCCCAGCTCCAAGCCCAGCCCCTTGGACTTGGGCACACCCCGGCCCCATCCCCCTCACAGCCCTGACCCCCAGCTCTGAGCCCAGCCCATCTGATCCGGACATCCCCCTGTACCCATTCCCCCCACAGCCCTGACCCCAGCTCCGAGCCCAGCCCCTCTTATCCGGACACCCCTGTACCCAGTCCCCCCACAGCCCTGACCCCCAGCTCCGAGCCCAGCCCCCCTGACCCCATTCCCCCACAGCCCTGACCCCATTCCCCCACAGCCCTGACCCCCAGCTCCGAGCCCAGCCCCTCTGATCCGGACACCCCCTGTACCCATTCCTCCCACAGCCCTGACCCCCAGCTCCGAAGCGAGCCCCTCTGAGCCAGACAACCTCCGACCCCATCTCCCCACAGTCCTGAGCCCAGCCCCTGTGAGCCAGGCACCCCCCAGAGCCCAGCTCCCCACCCAGCCCTGGGCAACAGCAGCACCACCTCCAGGCAGTGACAGCCCATTGGCACCAACCATCACCCAGCAACAGCCCATTATGTAATTGCAAATGTAGACAGACCAGTAAAGCATTTAATGTTTTTAAATAATGTATTTGGTGTATTTTCAAATTATTACAAATTAATTTTCACTAGTTATTTTTTACATTTCCAAATACATGTTACTATAGTATTGCAACTTTTTTTTATGGAAGGGGCCCCCAAAATTGCTTTGCCCCAGGCCCCTGAATCCTGGGCGGCCCTACCCAGTGTGTGTGAGGAGCTGGGGAGGGACGGAAACGGGGTCCCCTGGAGCCGAGCCCGGGCTGCGATGGCGGCGAGGGGCTCCTGGAGTGTGTGAGGAGGTGAGCGGCCGGCTGGGTTCGTTGGTGCTGAGCAGGTAGCCCTGCAGCCGGAGATCCTTGCCTTCCCTCCTGCTGGGGCTGGGCCAGGGCACCGTGAGGCTGAAGAGCAGCAGGTCCAGGGGGCTCTCCAGGTCCTCGGCTGCCAGCAGCCAGACAGTAAAACAGAAGGTTTATTAGATGACAGGAACACAGTCTAAAACAGAGCTTGTAGGTACAGAAAACAGGACCCCTCAGTCAAGTCCATCTTGGGGGGTGGGGAGCCCAGACCCAAGTTCTGGGCCTCTCCCGATTTCCCCAGCCAGCTCCAAACTGACACTCCCTCATCTGGCCTTTGTGTCTCTTCCGGACAAGGAGGCCACCTGATCTCTTTGTCCCCAACACCGTCAGTTGGCACTTTGCAGGGGAAACTGAGGCACCCACACAGTATTCAGAGAAAACATTAAGAACATTCCCACTTTGTCACAACAGGTGCAACAAAATTTAATACTGTATATTAAAGCAGGCAAGTGCTGCTTCTGACTTTCCACTTTTAATTGACCCTTGTAATCTTGTAGTGCTGACGCATTGTAGCTTCATTTTATATCAGCTTACAGTGTGAGAGCGGGGGGGGGACACACCACCATTTTGGGCCCCACCAAAAATTATACGAACCTGCCGCCTATGGCGGCAGGTTCCTAGCACCTCTGAAAATCAGATACAAGATGTCTCAGGTTGAGCACCTAAAATGGAGGCACATGCAATTAATGAATACTTCTGAAAACCTGGCCCTGGCTTTCACTGAGACTGAAACTAAAGCAACAGTACCAGTATAGGGATAGCATACTTCATTTTGTGCAGAGATTTTTTTTTCTATTACAGGAAATTGTGATCTCTTTTATGGTGTTTTTGTCGGTTTAATTTCAATATTTTTTTTTCAACAAGCTATTTTTAAAAAGCTGTTTCTAAATTTTGTTCTCTTAAAGAATGTTACAAATTCAGGCCCCAATCCCACAATTTACAATGCGCAAGAGCACTGTGCTACTCTACGAGCCCCATTGACTTCAATAGAACACTCCTGTTTCTTGTCAAATGCAAATTTTGATTTTTTTCATGGTATTTGGGCTCGTGTGGGGGAATTTTCTTTAGAAACTGACAATTTTAAGTTCCAAGGTCCAAATTCTTCACTAACCCTGAAGCCATTGTAAAACTGTTGCAAGTGAGAGGAGAATCTGGTCCCAAGAGCCTGGAAGAGGCAAACATAGGGCTCTAAAGTTGTTATATCACAGCTGGCTGCAAAGATTGCACAGTTCTTCATTCTGAAATGAGCAATAGCACAGAAGGAAGCATAACAACAGATAACTATTTCCTTCTAATGAATGTGATCTGAAATTTCAGTTATATTTATTTGAGTCCCGCAATGTATAACAGCAAAAAGGAATGCTGTCTTTAAAGTGCACTGAATCTCACTGTGATGTCTGAGGATACGTCTATACTTAAAAAGCAACAGCAGCAAAACTGTGCTGCTGCACTGCTGTAGCATATCAGTGTAGACACTACTTTGACTGACAGGAGGGGTTCCACCATCAGTGTAGGTAATCCACTTCCCTGAGAGGCAGTAGCTAGGTCAAAGGAAGAATTCTTCTGTCAATCTAGCGCCGTTTAGACAAGGGGTTAGGTTGGCTTAACTACACCGTTGAAGGGTGTGGATTTTTTGCACCCTTAAGTGACATAGTTAAGCGAAATTAATTTTCTAGTGGCTTGATTGTGTGCAAAAAAAAATAAATAATTATGCAACTTTATTTCAAGTGCATCCACAAAAATATATATTTCTTTTGTGAGAGCTGCAACCTCTAAAAGAAGTACTTTATATTCTGTGGTAAAACAGTAAATACAGTACTGGTGCATTTATTTTAACCACATAGTGTCTATTATTGATGTATTTGTCTATTGTGTAGACAGGTATTATTTCTCCTTCTAACAGCCCTGAACCTGCAAATATTTGTATTCCATTGTTAGTCAGCAGAGAGTCTGAAGTGCTTACATTTAGAAAGTGAAAATGTTCATGCCATTTCTTTAGCTATTACGAGCCTCTTTTGTTCAGCACTTGGGTCTGGCAGAAAAAGTGCATTATAACCCTCTTGAAGAAGGGCTGTACTTTCTATCTTCTTACCTGCTTGAAGGCCCATATTTCTACACTTGAGAATAGACAGACATTTTCATTTGTAACGTATCTCTTTACACGTATCAGAAAAAGACTATGCTGAAATGCGTCCTATAGCTGTTCATTTTTTTAATTCTGCACCACAAACTACTAGGAACCAAGACAGACTTACAGTCCTTCCTTGACACCATCAAATACAAGACTCGTATGGAAGCAAGACTTTCAACAAGTGTTTTCTAGCTTGCAAGAAGTGTTTGCATTTTGCCAATGCTGGAAGCAACACACAAAAAAAATTAAATTACCACTGTTCTAGGGTGACCAGACAGGAAGTGTGAAAAATCGGGTTTGGGGTGGGGGGTAATAGGAGCCTATATAAGAAAAAGACCCAAAAAATCGGGACATCTGGTCACTCTACACTGTTCACACATCAGCTAATCCTTTTCTTTACTTACATAGTCTCTTCACGGGCTGTGTCTTAAAACTGCCATAGAGCAAGTAATTGCATGTTCCCCAGAGAACTTGTCAATTGTACTTAATAGGTTCAGAATGCTTTTCAGCCTTACCTGTATTTTACTTCACTAACAAAGAGAGAGTTGTACATTTGATCAGTAATTATTAAGTTCAGGGTTCTTAACATGTAAATCAATATTTCAGTAACTTTGTTTATGAATTATAAAATAAATGTTTCTGTTCCCTCATTTCTAGTCTTTCAGTGATTTTAGACACATGCTGATCTTTAATGCATTTGTTGCTGTTCCACTTTTCAACTTCAGATCCTATTTTTAGGTCAGATTTTTAGGACTGTGCAACAGATTGCTTATTATTTCTTATTACCCTTACTGCAGCTTCCTCTTACATTACTCTGTCAGAGAGCCAATGAATAATTATGCAGATATCCTCTAAAATGTTTTAGAATAGCAAAAATGTTCTATTGAAACAATTGATTAGCACTACAGCTACTCCTTGATCGTGACTTTCATACAAGAGAACAAGACTTAAAGCAACTATTTTAACAGCAATGTAATAGAGCTAACCACCTACTCTGTACATGCAATTGTTAGCAGCACGCTATCAACAAATAGTGCCAATTGCTTGATTGTCTGTTGTCACTGAGAACTCCCCAAAAGCAATAGCAAACTCCATTTTGAAATAAAGTTAATAAATCTGGTTTTCAGTAATCATCTGTTGGCCAAATCCTGAGACACAGTGAGCACCTACATCTCCTGCTGACTAGAGGGGAGGTTGCAGGTGCTCAGCACCTCTCAAAATTTGACTCTAATTTTACATAAGGTGCCACTGCTGCAGCTGATAAAAGTAGCCTGTTATAGACATGTATTTAATTACGAACATCAGACATTTGCTCTGCCAAAGAAATACCTTCTCTCCAACGGCTTCTCTGTCTTCTGGTTGATCCCCAGTCCTGTTTCTATACTATTGATTGGCCATGAATATCACTCCTTTAGGCAAAAGAAATAATACATGAAGCTAATGATTAGGGGTCCTTTTTGGAAAAGTGCTGAGGTCTAGATGGCTTTGGCTTTCAGTCCCTCACAGGAACAAGCTCTATAAATGGGAACAGTGAGAAATAAAGAAGTGAAAGTTCATACACTTTCTAAGCTAAACAAAACCCTTTCTCTTATGTTCAGTTTGAATGTACCTTTCCTATCCCCACTGCCTGGCTCTGTTCCCTACATTGAAATGGCTCTGGCTCTGCCTGCAACACCCAGCACTCCCAGGTACACCAGAATGCATAATAGCACAATACACTGATAGCTGGGAATTAAAACAGATATTGCCAGACATTGTGAGCCCCTTGACAGGATTTTCATGAACAGGGTGAATTGGTAATTGAAAAAGGGTCTGGAACAGGGAGAAGATTGGAAATTTGGAATTGAGTGGAAGTTTGTAGGACAGGAAGGTATTAGAAGTTTCTACAGAGGAAGCCTTAAAAATGCCTGATAAATAAGCATCTAAATTTCACCTGATCCTTTGAAATAAGCTCATCACTAAGGTCTGATCCAGCAAAGCATTTAAACACATGCTTAACTTTACAGAAATGGATATTGCCATTGAAGTGATGTGCTTAAAGTTAAACGTACTTAAGTGAGTTGTTGGATCCAAACCTAATAGAAATGGGTTGGATCAAAACCATTCAATCAAATAAGATGTTAAAGTGAGATGCTAAAGAAACCCACTTATCCTTTAGAAAACACACACAGAGTTGGCTGAAAAATCTTAAGTGGAACATTTTTCATTGGAAAATGCTGTTTCATTGAAATCATCATATTTTGGCAGAACATGACATGTTGATTAAAGTTTTGATGGAAAACTATTTGAAATTACTTGAATTTGAATTGTTCTAGCTTTATCTTTTCATTTCAACTTTTATTTTTAAAACTTGTATATATTATACTTATATAATATAAATTATATTTAAATATTAATAGTAAGAATTACATAAACATATAATATATAAATAACATACAATGTTATATGATAACATTTTGACATTATCAAAACAAAATGTTTTGATAAAGTTATTCTGATGTTTCCTAAATGAAATATTTCAGAATTTTCATGCCATGGAAAATTTCAAAATCTCAACATTCATCCCAATTTGGGATGAAAGGAAGTTTTGCAATATTGGATGGAAATTCTGTTATTCAGAGAGCTTTGCATGTAGGTGAGAGCATTCATTTTCATTTGATGTTCCTGCAGCAGGAAAGGTAAAATACTGTGGAAAGTCTGTTTACCTACAACCAGAAATCTTTAGAACTGATTTCTTTGTAATATTTCCAGCTCAGTTTTACATACGCAAGAGGTCTGAGTAAAATGGATAAGGTTTAGAGATAATATAATATAAAAGTTGTTGCTGTTTAACCAGCTTATGAACATTTTGAAACACACCCATCATTATTTGCAGCCTTCTTGAATTTTGTAGTATATTTATCCATTCTTCCATTTCACTGTTATAATCACCTCATTCCAGTTAGATATATGAAAATTCAAATGCCCAAACTAATTTTTAAGCATATTAAGGGAAGCCTTTTATTGCTGTAGAAAATTAAATTTTACACATGACATCGTACAGTGAGTTGTGTAATTCTGCTAAATTACACTACTGTGGCTATAATGTAATGGGATCAAGCATTGCTGATATCTTCTTAAAAACATTGCAAATAGTCTGAACAATGTAGTTGAAGAAACAAACAAATCCCACCCAATGTAAGCTATTTTTAGGACTGATTTTTATCCATAATCCTGCTAGATACAAGTTTAAAGCAAAATAAACACATCCTAGATTCTAAATAAAAGAAAATCCAAATATCAGAAATGTATAATGAGCATCACTAATCAAGGGCCTGCCATGCTCCCATTGAGGCCAAAGCAAAATCCCCATTGGCTTCAAAGAGAGCACTCTCATAGTGCACAAGATAAAATAGAAATGATTAACAAAACATCAGTGGTCACACTTTTGTACAACTGAGTATAATTTTACTAATACTATGTACTTCTGTTGGACTTTTCCTCTGCAAAGCACTTTATTAAGCCTCTTAGTATCTTTGTGAGATATAAATAAATATTAGAGTTTGTCAGAAAATGGGATAATTTTTCATTAAAATAAAGAAAAATGTATTCTTTTTTTGACCAGTTGGTTGAACAGTGAGATATATGTTTCATTAAAATTTTCACAGAAAAAGTTTCCCTGCACCCGGAATGCAGAATTTATGTTATCATTTTAGAACATTAACCCCTAAGACAAATTTAACCTCTCAAACAATAATTTACAACTGTCCCTTTTATTGGGTTTGAGTGGTAGAAAATATTTACATTAAAAACAGGTGCTCTAGGAAAAATGCTATCAAATGCAGGGACATATTTTGCTGATATTCCTTTGCTCTGCACAGCTCTACTTGAAAGAAACCTAAATCAAATTTTAATATAAGGAAGTTGTCGGATGACTGAAAAATATGATGGACCTTATTTATTATTCCAACAACGTGAAACTGTTAGTTTATGGTGGTAGACTCAGTTGGATTTAAAACTATTAGCTATGACTGCTATTCTCACTTTTTATGTTGTTTCATACTTTAGTAATGTGATTAAGCTGTCAGATGTGGTGGCAAACTTTTTTACAGAGCCATACATAATACCTATGGCATTTCGTTGTGTGGTGTTTTTTAAAGCAGAAAAAAATGCCTTTTAAAAACACTTGTACACTGTCAAAGAGAGAGAGAGAGAGAGACTGGTGAATATTTGTTTAGGTAACCTTGGAGGGAAATGTTTGTTTCAAAGCATCCATGCTGTATATAATGACTCTTTTATGTTTTGTGGAAAGGACTATGGTGCTTACATGTTCTGTGTTGAAATACATAATTATTTAAAAGCCACAGGCATGGATAATGGAACTCTGGGCATCAGCTTTGATTACACAGACATAAATGGTAATTGGCAAAGTGGTTATTGTTTCTAACAACAAAGAAGGGGGCTTTTAGGATTGCCAGTGGTATGAGATAGATAGAACTTGAGTAAAAAGTCTTCCCTCAAGCAAGAGTGTTGCTAATTGTGCTGAATGTTGCAAAGCTTGAACCAATGTCTAATTCTTTATCAGATTTCTTTAAGAACATGCCCGTGGAGAGTTGCAGACAGTTGTGATGTGTGTTCTTTTGTTTTAATATTGTTTACAGCTGCACCCTGAACAGCTACCTTCATTATGTGTTAATCTGTGCTGCAGACAAATGCCTGGCAGCAGCCCGGAGCTGTTCTGCAGTGAGTAGAAGGGTTGAGGAGGTGAGTCTTAGCATATCAACAGCTCACTTTATGTAGAACTGAGCTTACAAAGGAGGCTTCTGAGTTTTTTTGGTACTTTCATTCTCCCTCTCTTCCTCCCCCCCCTCCCCCAGTTGATGGATTTGGAAACCTTACACAGTACAGGGTCATAGTCTGCCTCACTTATACCCACATAGCTCTGAATTTCACTGTTTTTTATAATTTTGGTTACTTGAGAGAGGAAATAATAATACTTTGTAATAACTTAGCTTTGTCCAGGCATCTCAAAGTTTGAAACTGTTGCTGAGAGGTGAGTGAAAATAGAGTCTGCTGGTTGCTTCTGATTAAGTGAATTAACTACAACGTTATTATGCAGTAAAACACAAGATATCATGACATTAGCTGGTATATCAAATATTCCTATGCTATTACCTAATCACCCAATGGACACAGCAGGCCTCAACAACAGGGAAGGATCAGACTTGCCATCAGAATCCTCGGGTCAGCTCCTTCTTTGGGTCAGGAACTGGTCATGAAGGAGATAGGTGCTGTATTACATGCTGTGTATAACTGAGCTTACAAAGGAGGCTTCTGATACTTCCACTCCTGTTGCCTGATCCAGTACTCAAGTTTGGGATAAGCAATGACCATACTGTCTCCCATTACTGAAGAGGACTCCCTGTGCAACTAGGACAAATTCCTGAAAGTTGATTATGGACTCTTTCCTTGTCCTACATGTTAGTTGGACAAGAACTCCAGATTAACCCATCACCTCCCCAAGTACCTGCGAAAAATATTTATCAGTCCCAATAGAAGTGGAACACCAATCAGAGGTGCTCTAGCAGATTCTAGATAGGACCTGGTGGTGTGTGTTCCCAAATCTAGAGTAAGGAGGTGAAACATTACGAATGAAAAGCTGTTTTTCCTCCTAGCTTTCTGCCCCTCATGACTTAGGCTTGGCAAAAATGGCATGCAAGAGACTTCTTTTTTGCTTTAATCAATGAATACCCTCCTCCCTAACCTTTACCTCAACCTTCCTTTCTCTCTTCTGCCATCAATGTTTATGCATATTTACTAGCAACATTACTGCTTTTACATTTCAGCTTTTCCTTTTCTATTCTCTGTTGTTTTCCATCTCTGCCTCTGAGTGTTATTGTACCAGACTCAGTAAAGCTTTCTCTCCTATCTCACAGTAAAGTGTTCCATGATACTTTGTATGATTGAATGTATATAAAAATGAATTATCCTGTGAAAGGGAAACATTTATTTTGCCCAACACAGTAGATATAGATGAAATTACTAGACCTTCACCTGTCTGCTGAGTAAAAATGAGCAATATTGGTGCCAGTTTCCATGTGAAAGTAATGTTTTCCATTGATTTATAGCCAACAATATGTTACCAATAATAAACTGCAATATGAAAATTCCTGAGCTGATCATCTGACTGTAAATATTCAGAGACACCCAACAAAGTCAATAAAACTTCACAGTTAGGTCAGACATGGATGCCTGGTTTTAAAACAGAGCACACACATACATTTTCTTATTTTACTGCAGGTAATGCAGAGTACACATTATGAAATTGGATCCAGAGCAGTGAAACTGTGGGTTTTGGAGAAACACAGATTTCATTGTCAATCTGCTTTCTGAAAATTGAAAAAGCATACATTTCAGTTGTAGCTTTCTGCCCCTCATGACTTAGGCTTGGCAAAAATGGCATGCAAGAGACTTCAAAACACAGCTTCCTATGGAGGGCCAGCTAGAAATAAGGATCTTATTTATTCAGTATGTATTCATTTTCATTCTGGAGGAGTATAAAGCCTTCCTGAGGCACAGCTCAGAAGGCACATCTGTTGTTTCTAGTGGATATATGCCAATCTGTTGCAGAAAGACCTGCATTTTCACACTGCCCATAAGCAGCAGGGGTTTGCTTCCTTCTTACATGTCAGGTTAATAGAATCATAGAATCTCAGGGTTGGAAGGGACCTCAGGAGGTCATCTAGTCCAACCCCCTGCTCAAAGCAGGACCAAACCCAACTAAATCATCCCAGCCAGGGCTTTGTCAAGCCTGACCTTAAAAACCTCTAAGGAAGGAGATTCCACCACCTCCCTAGGTATCCCATTCCAGTTCTTTACCACCCTACTAGTGAAAAAGTTTTTCCTAATATCCAACCTAAACCTCCCCCTCTGCAACTTGAGACCATTACTCCTTGTTCTGTCATCTTCTACCACTGAGAACAGTCTAGATCCATCCTCTTCGGAACCCCCTTTCAGGTAGTTGAAAGCAGCTATCAAATCCCCCCTCATTCTTCTCTTCTGCAGACTAAACAATCCCAGTTCCCTCAGCCTCTCCTCATAAGTCATGTGTTCCAGCCTCCTAATCATTTTTGTTGCCCTCTGCTGGACTCTCTCCAATTTATCCACATCCTTCTTGTAGTGTGGGGCCCAAAACTGGACACAGTACTCCAAATGAGGCCTCACCAGTGCTGAGTAGAGGGGAATGATCACATCCCTCGATCTGCTGGAAATGCCCCTACTTATACAACCCAAAATGCCATTAGCCTTCTTGGCAACAAGGGCACACTGTTGACTCATACTCAGCTTTTCGTCCACTGTAACCCCTAGGTCCTTTTCTGCAGAGCTGCTGCCCAGCCATTCGCTCCCTAGTCTGTAGCAGTGCATGGGATTCTTCCGTCCTAAGTGCAGGACTCTGCACTTGTCCTTGTTGAACCTCATCATATTTCTTTTGGCCCAATCCTCTAATTTGTCTAGGTCCCTCTGTATCCTATCCCTACCCTCCAGCGTATCAACCACTCCTCCCAGTTTAGTGTCATCTGCAAACTTGTTAAGGGTGCAGTCCACACCATCCTCCAGATCGTTAATGAAGATATTGAATAAAACCGGCCCCAGCACCGACCCTTGGGGCACTCCACTTGATACCAGCTGCCAACTAGACATGGAACCATTGATCACTACCCATTGAGCCCGACCATCTAGCCAGTTTTCTATCCACCTTACCGTCCATTCATCCAGCCCAGACTTCTTTAACTTGCTGGCAAGAATACTGTGGGAGACTGTATCAAAAGCTTTGCTAAAGTCCAGAAATAGCACATCCACTGCTTTCCCTTCATCCACAGAGCCGGTTATCTCATCATAGAAGGCAATTAGATTAGTCAGGCATGACTTGCCCTTGGTGAATCCATGCTGACTGTTCCTGATCACTTTCCCCTCCTTTAAGTGGTTCAGAATTGATTCCTTGAGGACCTGTTCCATGATTTTTCCAGGGACTGAGGTGAGACTGACTGGCCTGTAGTTCCCCGGATCTTCCTTCTTCCCTTTTTTTAAAGATGGGCACTACATTAGCCTTTTTCCAGTCATCTGGGACCTCCCCCGATCGCCATGATTTTTCAAAGATAATGGCCAATGGCTCTGCAATCTCATCGGCCAACTCCTTTAGCACCCTCGGATGCAGCGCATCCGGCCCCATGGACTTGTGCTCGTCCAGCTTTTCTAAATAGTCCCGAACTATTTCTTTCCCCACATAGAGCTGGTCACCTCCTCCCCATACCGTGCTGCAGAGTGCAGCTGTCTGGGAGCTGACCTTGTCTGTGAAGACAGAGGCAAAAAAAGCATTGAGTACACTAGCTTTCTCCACATCCTCTGTCACTAGGTTCCCTCCCTCATTCAGCAAGGGGCCCACACTTTCCTTGACTTTCTTCTTGTTGCTAACATACCTGAAGAAACCCTTCTTGTTACTCCTAACATCTCTGGCTAGCTGCAACTCCAAGTGTGATTTAGCCTTCCGAATTTCACTCCTGCATGCCTGAGCAATATTTTATACTCCTCCCTGGTTATTTGTCCAATCTTCCACTTCTTATAAGCTGTTTTTTTGTGTTTAAGACGAGCAAGGATTTCACTGTTGAGCCAAGCTGGTCGCCTGCCATATTTACTTTTCTTCCTACACATCGGGATGGTTTGTTCCTGCAACCTCAATAAGGTTTCTTTAAAATACAGCCAGCTTTCCTCGACTCCTTTCCCCGTCATGTTCTCCTCCCAGGGGACCTTGCCCATCAGTTCCCTGAGGGAGTCGAAGTCTGCTTTTCTGAAGTCCAGGGTCTCTGTTCTACTGCTCTCCTTTCTTCCTTGTGTCAGGATCCTGAACTCGACCATCTCATGGTCACTGCCTCCCAGGTTCCCATCCACTATTGCTTCCTCTACTATTTCTTCCCTGTTTGTGAGCAGCAGGTCAAGAAGAGCTTTTCTCCTAGTTGGTTCCTCCAGCACTTGCACCAGGAAATTGTCCCCTACACTTTCCAGAAACTTCCTGGATTGCCTGTGCACTGCTGTATTGCTCTCCCAGCAGATATCGGGGTGATTAAAGTCACCCATGAGAACCAGGGCCTGTGATCTAGCAACTTCTGTTAGTTGCTGGAAGAAAGCCTCGTCCACCTCATCCCCCCGGTCTGGTGGTCTGTAGCAGACTCCCACCACGACATCACCCTTGTTGTTCATACTTCTAAATTTAATCCAGGTTGGGATGGTTGTTTTGAAAACTGCTTCCTCAATATAACTTTCAGAAGCAAGATTTCAGACCAGATTTGCTTTCCTTAACTAATTTCATATTGTCAGTGTTTCAAGTATTTTACCATTTAAGTGCCTTGTGGAAGAGACTGCCCACGTCTATGTCCTGACTCGTGCCAGGCAGCTATTGCTCACTAAGGGATGGACTCTACTGCATATAAAGCAAATGGAAACACTCCCCTTGGCATCTGAGGGTTGGACCAAGCTTTAAACAACCAATCCAACTCCCCTAGATTTGCGTGGGCATTGGATCAGGCACTAAAGGACAAATCCAGTTTGCTTTACTCAACTCCCTTTCATTTCAATAATAAAATAATAAGTAATGAGTTTGGAAATTATTTTTCTTCTTAAATAATCATTTTGATGATGATGTTTGTTCATGCAATTAATTCTGCCCTCCCTGTCTTGTTTCTTAGAAAATTATAGTTGATCCAGGAGTGGATTTCTTGGAGAATTTAAAAATCTGTAAAGTTGCTTCAAATTTGGAACCAGATTCTGCTCTGTTACTCTGGTGTACATCTCTATCAACCGTAAGGGAGGTATTTTGCATATACACCCATGGAATTGAGTTCAGTTTCTGTTCCCTAAAGTTCTGCAAAAAACAAACATCAAAAACACATGTTTTTGTGACATTTGGTGGAAAAAAATTCAAAATTTAATTACAGCTCAGAAGCACCAAACGTTTGTTTTTTGTGAAATGGCAGC
This sequence comes from Mauremys reevesii, assembly GCF_016161935.1. Lineage (NCBI taxonomy): Eukaryota > Metazoa > Chordata > Testudines > Geoemydidae > Mauremys > Mauremys reevesii. The sequence continues at coordinate 62,134,299 of NC_052630.1, forward strand.
TTCTCGTAGAAAACATGAAATTTCAAAACAGAGGCCAAGATTTTCAAAAAATATGTCCCAAAAGCCAGACCCCAAATCTCTATTTGGACATCAAAATATGCAGCCTGATTTTCGAATGTGCTAAGCCCATTAAATACTCTTATTGACTGCAAAAGGGGAGAGCATTTTTGAAAATTACATCACATATTTAAGTGTCTAATTGTGGAATTAGCAGACTACTTGAGGCACCCATTTAAAAAAAATCTTGACCACTGTGTTTTGATATTCTCACTAAGATAAAACCTCAGATTTTAATTCAATTTTTTAAAAAAGATTTATCTTAAAAAAAAAGTCCAATTCTGAGGCAGAAAGAGGCCTATTTTGACAAAATAACATCACCAACCCAAAAAACCCTCCTAATTTTTATAAAACACTGCTAACCATTGCAGATTCATGGTGAAATTAAAATGCTACATGAATATCTCATATTTATAGGTTTTTTAAGGGTATTACTATTTTATACAACCTGGCATGGATTAAACTCATTTTGTGAAGAGAAACTATATAAAAAGTTTGTATAAAATAAGTAGCCCCTTTAATCACTGAATATTCAAACAAAACTCAAACTGATTCCCCACTCTCCCCTTCATTTGTGTATGTGTCTGCAATTCTAGGATCCAGTACTGACTGGAAGCCTGATCCAAATCCCACAAAGTCAATAGGAGTTTTTGCATCAATTTCAAATGGGCGGTGGATGTTCCCCGCAGTAAATTAAATGGACTTACTCTTAGTGCTGTGTACCATGCTTAATAGTAAGTGTTTGCTGAATTGGGTCCATAGGTTGTTTTTTCTCAGTTCTGTGCAATATGATTCGAACTAGACAGGATGTGTGTAGGCAAATAAAAAAATCAGTGTCTATTTTTGGCATTAAATAAGTTGTCATCAGAAAATATATTCATATGGCTGGCAAATTGTGTTCAGCTACTCACTCTGTTTTGTGTTTAGCAATCTGATGCATCCCAGGAGAATGGGCACCATATTAATCAGGTGCGTGCAGCATTCTATACCTACTGTAAAGCAAAACCAGCAAAGTTTACCCCCTCTACAGATTTAAGGCTTGGGAGGAAAAAAATGCTTTTCACCAGATATATTGTCTAACAGAAGCAAACAGCTGGTTCTGCCATAGGAGAATTTTTACTTCACAAGACTACAGTGCAATCTATATTTCAGAGGGGAGGAGGAACAGAACACCAAAAGGTATATGCAGCTCACTGTTTCAGATGGCCACCTTCTGAATATTCCCCACTCTACTCAGTTAGAAGTGTGGGCTGCTTTTTAACATGGAAAATGTGTAAAATAAACCATTTCCCACCGTTTCCATATTGTCAAATGCAAAATTTGTTTTGTTCTTATTCAGGCTTTTGATCAGAGAAAGGTATTCTGCTAATTAACCACTTATTACTTAATTTTGCCATTCCTGTATCAGTGCCAGAATTTTTCATCTTCATCTCTAGTTTCCTATGAGATGGTTAATTTTGATATTTAGGAGTGTTAAATAAACAATGTCAGAATCTCTCTTAATCTGTTAACTTGGATGCTCTATTAAAAACAAACAAAATCCCTACACCAAATAGTATTCAGAACATAGCACTTGGGTAAAATGAGTTTGCCACATCCTCTATTACAGATGTTAGAAGAGTAAAATACAATGAGGATGATGATAATCAAGAAATGACATAGGAGGGAGATTTAGCTGGTTGCTCTGCATCACTATTTCAATTTTAATGGCTCACTTAATTGTGATAACCTAGTTCCATCACATCATTCAGGGTTCAGTTTCGAGTTTGGCTGTACACTTGCACAGGGAATTAAGGGCGCATAAGGTGCCTCCTTATACTCCTGCACTGACTGACTATATTACTAGACCTTGCATAGGGGTGGCATAGTAGCCACTACTGGGCTGCTACTCCCTTACTGCAAAGAGGGCAATGAATAGACTTTCTATTCCAAATCAACTGACCAGTGCAGATGAGCCAGACCAGAATGGGGAGTAGCCTAAGCCAGCAAAAGGGCTGGTGCAACTAAATACCAGACTGTGGTCAAATACAGTCTTTTTCCTACCGTTCCTCTTATGTAGGCTGGATTTTAAGACAGATACAGTCCATGACATCTACTTATATATTTTGTTTGGGTATTGCTGTTGCTAGCTTTCTTCCAATTACTGTCCTCTGCTGCACTAGGTAGTGAACGTTATCAATGAGCTCTCTGTCTTTCCATATTTCTTCAAACTACCTTTTTTTTCACCACTGGTATAATGAACACCAGAATATTTTCCTTTAATCTTCCTTCATTTGTTAACTTCACAGAATATGTATTTTCTGGTATGGGTCACAGCACTAGAATGTGTCTCAATTCCATGACTGCATCACAATTTTTGGTTTTGTTACAAATGTTAAGCAAAGTAAAAGTCGTTTTCATCTTTTTTTGTTGCTGTGCTGCTCACAGACCTTTCCAATACAGCTTCATTCCAGATCTTGTTTATTGAAATATCACATTAAATACCTTTAAAATCACTTCAGGTGATCCAGCTAGATATAATTCAATAGAGGGAGAAATGAAACTATTTTTTCCTGCTATCAGCACAATGCATCAAGAATAGTCTATAAGTTAGTCTATAAGGTGCCACAGGGTTCTTTGCTGCTTCTACAGAACCAGACTAACACGGCTACCCCTCTGATACTATTAAATATTATAATTGATAAGCCCCAATCTAAAAAGATATTGAGTGTGTCTCAGACCCTAAATGTAACATACTTGAGAGTAATACTATCCGAAGACTGATGTCTTTCAGATTTCAGAATGTTTCTATTTTTTCCCAAATAAATGTAAAGAAATATAAATAAAAAATAATGGGGAAAGCTTTTCCATTTAACTAGCAAATAATATTTCTAAAGCTGAGCACTAGAGCTTGTCCAAAAACTTGGGTGTTTTCTTTTCCTCCCAGCAGAAAATTGCTATGTTTAGGTGAAAACTTTTGCCTGGAAACGGAACAATCTCAATTTGGAAATGTGCTGCTGAATTGCCTTATAGGAGTTGTAGATAATATGCCTCATGCACCCATTCTCCTCTAGAGGCCAGATTCCCCAGTCAAACTTCATTTCTCATGGTGAACCATGGTCTCTATTCTTGGAGAGAGAGTAGGTGGTGCATTATGTGAGTCCCTGACCATGCTTGGGAGATGTAGTCCAGAGAAGGGGTCTGTGACGTTATCTGATTAAAATATGACCATATAGATCATTGTTGCAACCACTGTTATATATTTGCGGCAAATATTGTACAAAGGTTGTTGAGTGAGGTGTCTATGAAAAGGTTATGATTTTCTGGTTATGATTATGCTATCTGTGTGCATGTATCATTTTCGTATGTGAAGTTATGAGTATTGGCTCTATACTTGGATTTCAAATGTTTGCTCCTGGGGGAACACCCGTAAAGTAATTAGCCAGCACATCTTGGAGGAACTATTCAAATTGAGTAGCCCATTGAAAGAACATTTAACTGACATTGGACCATAGGAGATGCTATTTACACTTAATGAAATTTCCTGCTGTGACTAGACAAAATGCATGCCCCTGACTCCAAACTCCATCTTGTTGCTGTAATTTTCCACAGTAAGAACACTAGGATGCCCTCCACATGAAAAAAACTATAAAAGGCTCTGGAAACACCTCAATTTTGTCTTCAATCCTGTGTCTTGCCTCTGGAGGAACTTTGCTACAAACTGAAGCTCTGAACCAAAGACTGAATAACCCATCCAAGATGTGGATGTACTCCAGAGACTTGACTTAAGCCAGCAGATTATTTAATCACTGCTACAAGCCTGAACCAAGGACTTTGCCATTACTGGATGTAATTGATTCCTTTAACCAATTTTAACTCTCACCTTTCTTTTATTTCCTTTTCTTTTCTTTTCATGAATAAACCTTTATATTTTAGATACTAAAGGATTGGCACCAGTGTGACTTTTGGGTAAGATCTAAGTTATATATTGACCCGGGTGTGTGGCTGGTCCTTTGGGATCAGAAGAACCTATTATTTGATGAGACCAGTTGTAAAGAACCACTCATCTCTGAATCCAGTGTTTTTGGTGGTGATATAAGAACTGGACTGCCTGAGAAAACTGCCTTTATGTTTTCTTATTAGCCAGTGTGGTGAAACAGCAATTTACTTTTGTGTCTGGTTTGGTATATCTTATAAAAGAATAGCCACCAGTTTTGGGTTGTGTTTGCCCTATTTCTCAGCAGTTCATCCTGAACTTGGCATTCTCAGTTATGACCCACTAAAGGCATGGTTACAGGATCTAACCCAGAAAGGAGAATGGGGACATGAAGTAACTGAACTATAACTCCAGAGAAGACCCATAGCAGCATTTCTAAATCAAAATATTTTAGTTTCCAGGCAAAATATTTTGATTCTTATTTATTTGTTGACAGAAAATTGAAATTTTCTGTAGAAACCAGAGACTTAAAAAAAAAAAAAAAAAGCCAAAAGCCCAATTTTATGTCAAGCAGTTTCTATAGAAAATTTTCTAGGTGCTCTTCTGAGCATATATCTTCATTATTGCTCATTTGGATATACAGAAATGGAAATCAATAAGAAGCATTGTTTCTGTGAAGCAAACATTTTTATGCCATTTTACTCTTTGTAAAAATTGCTGAATTGATACATTAAAACCCTCTATCCACTGACACAGGGTAGTGGAGGATTCTCCAGTGTGCCTGAGCCTTATCCTGGGTGTGACATCGGTAGGCATGAAGGAGCAGATCAGACTCTGTACCCAATCTGTTCTTGACTTCACCTGTACAAATGCAAACAATGGTAGCAACTATGGGGGTAGTTTTATAACAGCCACTGGACACTGGACTGAGATTGCAGACATCAGTCACGGAACAGCCATCAGATTGTTAGGGCTGTTTTGCACTGCAAACTTGCATCAACTTGTCTAAGTTGTTCAGGGGTGTGAAAAATCCACACTCCTGAGTGTCATAGCTATGCCCCAGAGTAAACAACACTAAGTCAGTGGAAGAATTCTTCCATCAACCTAGCTACCACCTCTCAGGGAGGTGGATTAACTACAGCAATGGAAGACCCCTCCTATGGCTCTAGTGGGTGTGTTCATTGTAAGGCTACAGCTGTTCTGCTGTAGTGTTTTAAGTGTAGACATAGACTTAGTAACTACCAACTTGGGATGAATTTAAGTGGGCAACACAAATGGAAAGGGTCTGTTCAGCATTACCAATGCTGAGCTTCTGCTCCTATATGGCACTGAGGATCTTGAACTCTTAGTGACTTCAGTGGGCATTGAGGGCATTCAAAATTGCATAGAAGGTACATAACATCCTTTGTGAGTCACTGCTACTCTTCGCTCTTACACAGCACTTTTCATCTGTAGACCTCAAAGTGTTCTAATTAGGGAAACTGAGGCACAGAGTAGGTAATGCCTGAGTGGCCCTGTCATAGGTTTATTCCCCACTTTGAACTTTAGCGTCCACAAGATGGGGACCTGCATGGGCTCCTCTAAACTTAAATCCTAGTTTAGATCTGGTACACTGACACCAGCTAGAAATTCCAGTGTCTAGCACACTCCCTGTTCCCCCAAACTTTCCCTGGGGAACACAGATCCCAACTTCCTTGGATCTTAACACAAAGGGAAATAATCCATTCCCCCCACCTTCTTCCCCTTCCCCTAGTCCTTGGGAGAGATCACCTTGATTCAAACTCCTTGAATCAAAACAAAGAGGGATTCACTTTTCCCCCCTCCCCTTCCCCTGAAAATCCAAACAAGGGAAGAAATCAATTAGGTTCTAAAAAGAAAAGGATTTTATTAAAAGAAAGAAAGAAAGAAAGTACACTATCTCTGTAACACCAGGATGGAAAAATATACAGGGTCTAGCTTATAAAACTGGAGAGACTTCCCCCCACTTCCTTTCTCAGAATAAGCAAAGTAACAGCAAACAGAAATAAAGATATTTCTCCAGCAAACACACAATTGCAAATGCAGAAATTAATTATAAGACTAATCCGCCTTTCTAATACTCACTATACTGAATAGTAGAAAATACTTCAGGAAAACTTGGAGAACTTGGAGATATGTCTGGCCCCTCTTAGATCCAAAGAGAGAACAAAAACCCAAACAAAGACACAGACAAAGACTTCCCTCCACAGAGATGTGAAATTATCTTGTCCCTTGATTGGTCCTCTGGTCAGGTGTTCATCAGGTTACTGAGCTTGTTAACCCTTTACAGGTAAAAGAGACCTTAACCCTTAACTATCTGTTTATGACACGCCCCCCCCCAAATCGCAGACAGTGGGGGAACCTCACTGGCGGTGATTTCTTTCTAGAACTTTAAAATAAACAGATTAATAAAACACATGCACTGTTACATATACTACTAAGTATGTAAACAACAAGATTTTTCACATTTTAAGAACACTTTTTAACCATTTGATTCTGGGAAACTTTCACGAGAGAGGGCATCAGCTACTTTGTTGGAAGCTCCTGAAATGTGTTGAATTTCAAAGTCAAAATCTTGGAGAGCTAAACTCCATCGTAGAAGTTTTTTGTTGTTTCCCTTGGCAGTATGAAGCCATTTTAGCGCAGCATGGTCAGTTTGTAGCTGGAACCGCCATCCCCAAATGTATGGGCATAGCTTTTACAGGGCATACACAATGGCGTAGCATTCTTTTTCACTGATGGACCAGTGGCTTTCCCTCTCAGACAGCTTCTTGCTGAGAAACACGACAGGATGGAAGTTGTGATCCGGTTCTTCCTGCATTAGAACTGCTCCTAACCCCACGCTCAGATGCATCGGTGGTTACTAAGAAGGGTTTGTCAAAGTCTGGGGCCCTTAGCACAGGGTCAGACATGAGTGTCGCCTTAAGCTGGGTAAAGGCTTTCTGACACTCATCAGTCCACTTAACTACATTTGGCTGTGTTTTTCTGGTTAGATCAGTTAGTGGGGCAGTGATTTGGCTGTAGTGTGGTACAAATCGCCTGTAATATCTGGCCAAGCCTAAGAAGGATTGGACCTGTTTCTTTGACCTTGGGACAGGCCACTTTTGGATAGCCTCCACCTTGGCCTGTAGGGGGTTTATAGTTCCTCGACCCACCTGGTGCCCTAGGTAAGTCACTCTGTTTTGGCCTATTTGACACTTTTTGGCCTTAACAGTGAGTCCTGCCTGCCTGATGCGCTCAAAGACCGTTTCCAGGTGTTCTAGGTGTTCGGGCCATGAATCCAAAAAAATGGCCACATCATCGAGGTAGGCAACTGCACATTCTCCCAATCCTGCTAGTAGACCATCTGCCAGCCTTTGGAAGGTGGCAAGTGCATTTCGCAGTCTGAAAGGAAGCACGTTAAATTCATACACCCCTGCATGGGTGATGAAGGCTGACTTTTCTTTAGCGGGTTCATCTAGTGGTACTTGCCAGTACCCCTTGGTTAAATCTATTGTAGAGATGAACTGGGCACGTCCCAGTTTCTCCAATAGCTCATCGGTGCGTGGCATTGGGTAGTTGTCGGGACGAGTAACAGCATTCAGCTTACGGTAGTCCATGCAAAAGCGTATTTCCCCATCTGGTTTGGGAACTAGAACCACTGGAGATGCCCATGCACTGTTAGAGGGGCAGATTATACCCATCTCTAGCATGTTTTGGATCTCCCATTCAATAGCAACTTGGGCATGAGGAGACACCCGGTAGGGTGGGATTCTAATTGGGTGAGCATTACCTGTGTTAATGGAGTGGTATGCTCGTTCAATCCGTCCTGGGGTGGCTGAGAACAAGGGGGTGAAGCGAGTGCACAGCTCCTTGATCTGTTGCCGCTGTAGACGTTCCAGGGTTGTGGAGAGGTTCACCTCTTCCACACCACCATTACTTTTTCCTTCGTAGTAGACACCTTCAGGCCACTCAGCGTCATCTGCTCCCTGGGCTGTAAACTGACAAACCTGTAAGTTTCTGGCATAAAAGGGCTTTAGAGAGTTAACATGGTATACCTTAGGCTTTAAGGAAGAATTAGGAAATGTTATGAGGTAGTTAACAGCTCCCAGGCGCTCCTGGACCGTGAATGGCCCTTCCCATGATGCTTCCATCTTATGGGCCTGTTGCGCCTTCAAGACCATAACCTGGTCTCCTACTTTGAAGGAACGCTCTCTGGTATGTCTATCATACCAGGCCTTTTGCTCTGTTTGAGCATCCTTTAGGTTTTCTTTAGCCAGGGCTAAAGAATGGTGGAGGTGCTTTGTAGGTTGCTTACAAAGTCCAGAATGTTAGTTCCTGGAGAAGGCGTAAACCCCTCCCATTGCTGCTTCACCAACTGTAATGGCCCCTTAACCTCACGGCCATACACAAGCTCGAATGGTGAGAACCCTAAACTGGGATGTGGTACAGCCCTGTAGGCAAACAGCAACTGCTGCAACACTAGATCCCAATCATTGGAGTATTCATTCACAAATTAATGTATCATGGCCCGCAAAGTTCCATTAAACCTTTCCACCAGGCCATTGGTTTGGTGGTGGTAAGGGGTGGCAACCAAGTGATGCACCCCATGAGTTTCCCACAGGTCTTTCATGGCCCCCAACAGGAAATTTGTTCCCGAATCTGTAAGAATGTCGGAGGGCCAACCTACCCTGGCAAAAATGTCAGTTAAGGCCTGGCACACAGTTTTAGCCCTGGTGTTGCTTAGAGCTACTGCTTCCGGCCATCTGGTAGCAAAGTCCACAAAAGTCAGTATGTATTGTTTTCCTCTGGGGGTCTCCTTGACCCATAATATCCACGGCTACTCGCTGAAATGGGACCTCAAATATGGGGAGTGGCTGGAGAGGGGCCTTGACCTGGTCTTGGGGCTGTCCTACCTCTTGGCATACCTCACAAGACCGGACATAATTGGCAATATCCTTGCCCATCCCCTCCCAGTGGAAGGACTTCCCCAACCTGTCTTTGGTTCTGTTCACCCCAGAATGGCCACTGGGATGATCATGGGCCAAGCTTAAGAGCTTTTCCCGGTACTTAGTTGGAACTACCAACTGTTTTTGAGGATGCCAGCCTTCCTGGTGTCCACCAGAAAGAATCTCCTTATATAAAAGTCCTTGTTCTACAACAAACCGGGATCGGTTAGAAGAGCTGAGAGGTGGTGGGTTGCTCTGTGCCACCGCCCAAGCTTTCTTAAGGCTGTCATCGGCTTCCTGCTCAGTCTGGAACTGTTCCCTTGAGGCTGGAGACACCAGTTCCTCCGTAGACTGTGGACTTGGGCTTGGTCCCTCTGGAAGCGATGTAGGTGATGAGGTTGTTTCCGTTGCCTGTGAACCGCTCTCCGCTGGTGCACTAGGTGATATTTCAGGCTCTGGTTGGGCCTCTTGGGTAGGGTTGTCTGCTGCTTTTGCCAGTTCAGGCCCGCTGGCGCCCTCTGGCGATGGGGTTGGAGACGGGTTTGCAGGCGCTGGCGTCAGTGCTGGCAATGGTTCTGCCGCTGGTTGCTCTTCCAGTTCCGGTTCTGGGACTGGATGTACTATGGCTGCTGTAGTTGTTGGCATGGGATCCGGTTTCACCACCCCTGTCTGGGTCTCTGGTAACACAGACGGGGCCCTGGTGGACGGCTCAGGAACAGGGATGGGAGTGGAAGCTTGTTTGGCCTGGCTGTGGGTGACCACTCCCCCCCTCTTGGCCAGTTTCACATGGTTGGCCAAGTCTTACCCTAGTAGCATGGGGATGGGATAATTGTCATAGACAGCAAAAGTCCATCTTCCTGACCAGCCCTTGTACTGGACAGGCAATTCAGCTGTAGGTAAGGTTACAGATTTTGATATGAATGGAGAAATTGTGATTTGGACCTCTGGGTTGATGAATTTTGGGTCCACTAAGGACTGGTGGATAACTGACACGAGTGCCCCGGTGTCTCTCCACGTGGTAATCTTTTTCCCGCCCACTCTCAAGGTTTCCCTGCGCTCCAGGGGTATTTGAGAGATATCTGGGGCTGGGGATCCTTGGTGTGATGATGGTGTAATGGACTGTACTCGATTGGGGTTCTTGGGACAGTTGGCCTTTATATGTCCCAGTTCATTACATTTAAAACACTGGGCCGAGGTGGGTTGCTGGAGACTGGTGAGGTGGGACTGTAGGTAGTCTGAGGCTTTCCTTGGGTTGTAGCTGGGGTCTTGGGTGGCCCCCGGTGGTAGAGTTTATTGTCAGCTTGCCCCTTGTTATATTCACTCCCCTTGATAGTAGCTTTTTTCTTTTCTGCTATTTCTGCCCATCTGCCTCCAATCTCCCCTGCCTCTGTTACATCTTTGGGCTTTCTATCTAGGATGTACCGTTCTATTTCCTCAGGAACACCATCTAAGAACTGTTCCATTTGCATCAGGTGGGCCAGGTCTTCTAGAGATTGAAACTGTAGTCCTGACATCCATGCATCCTAATTCTTTCTAATGTAGTAGGCGTGTTTGGGGAATGACCCATCTGGTTTCCACTTTAGGGTTCTGAACCGCCGACGGGCATGCTCAGGTGTTAGCCCCATTCTAATTCTGGCCTTTTTTTTTAAACAGTTTATAATCGTTCATGTTTTCCTTAGGCATTTCAGCTGCCACCTCTGCTAAGGGTCCACTGAGCTGTGGCCTCAGCTCTATCCATAGGCGGCAGGTTTGTATAATTTTTGGTGGTGCCCAAAATGGTGGTGCCCGCCCTCTCCCCCCCACTCTTGCCCTGTAAGCCGATATAAAATGAAGCTACAACGCGTCGGCACCACAAGATTACAAGGGTCAATTAAAAGTGGAAAGTCAGAAGCAGCATTTGCCTGCTTCAATATACGGTATTATATTTTGTTGCACCTGTTGTGACAAAGTGGGAATGTTCTTAATGTTTTCTCTGAATACTGTGTGGGTGCCTCAGTTTCCCCTGCAAGGTGCCAACTGAAGGTGCTGGGGACAAAGAGATCAGAAGAGATCCAGAAGAGACACAATGGCTAGAGGAGGGAGTGTCAGTTTGGAGCTGGCTGGGGAAATGGGGAGAGGCCCAGAACTTGGGTCTAGGCTCCCCACCCTCCAAGATGGACCTGACTGAGGGGTCCTGTTTTCTGTACCTACAAGCTTTGTTTTAGACTGTGATCGTGTCATCTAAGAACCCTTCTGTTTTACCGGTTGGCTGAGAGTCACATCTGACTGCAGAGTTGGGGTGCAGGGACCTCTGGTTGCCCCAGGACCTGCCTGGGTACACTCGCTGCAGAAAGCGCACAGTGTGGAAGGGCATGCTGAATGCTCCGAGGTCAGACCCAGGAAGGTGTGAGCTTCTTGCCCTGGAGACAGTATGCTCAGAGAGAGGAGGCTCCCCCAGAGTCCTGACTGGCTTTGTATGGAGTAGTTTCAAAACATCCCAGCATCCCCTTCCACACCATGCGCTTCCCGGAAGTCCACACAGGCACTGACACTCTCTCCTCTAGCCTTTGTCTCTTTTCCAGGTATTAGGAGGCAACCTGATCTCTTTGTTCTCCGACACCTTCAGTTGGCACCTTGCAGGAGAGCGACCCAGGCCATCAGTTGCCCAGAGACAGGGTTTCGGCCATTCTCTGTGCAGACGGCATCACACTGGCACTCTAGGGCTCTACAACAATCACACCCCCTTATCCCACCATCTAGATCCTTGAGAAATGCATAGGGGAAACTGAGACACCCACACAGTATTCACAGAAAACATTAAGAACATTCCCACTTTGTAACACCTGTATACTTTAAAGGGTGTAAAATAATCAAGTATTGTGCTAAACACAATGATACTCCAAACTGACCACCAAATTTTAGTTGCACATTTTTCCCCTCAAGAGAGGGCTCTGGGATGGGGCTGGGGATGAGGGGTTCACAGTGCAGCAGGGTGCTCAGGGTTGGGGTGCTGGGGGCGCAGGCTCTGGGGTGGGGCAGGGGATAAGGAACTTGGGATGCAGACAGGCTGCCTCAGGGCTAGGGCCAGAGAGGACTCTCTCCCCTCCTTACTGGCAGCAGCAAGCTCCAGGGGAGGGACCGCTCCTCTCCCTCCTGCAGCACACTCACTCTGCACCAGTCACTGCACATGCTCCTAGGGACTTTCTCAGGTCCAGAAAGCCCACTTGCCTCCCCTATGGTGGGTCCTGGGGCGGGGGGTTGCCATCATGTGTGGCCTCCCCACCCCTGCTGCTGCCCCTGGGTGCCGGGGGGAGCGGGGGAGAGAGATCCCAAGCACGTATGTGCCTCCTTCCCCCTCCTCTCTTCCTCTTCCCCTCCCCCGGTACTCCAAGAGGCTGCCTGCCGCTGATCTCTATAGCCTTAGGCAAAAGCAGCAGAAACAAAGGAGAGAGGCACTGGCTGTTTTCTTTCAGGCAGGGAAGCTCCGAGGTGGGGGCAGGGGAGAAACCCAGCTCCAACTATTGGTGGAGCACAGCCCCCAGCCTTGAATATTCCTGGTGCTTGAGCACCTCGAGCCCATATAAGCTGCCGCCCCTGGCTCTATCATGTACTGGTCTTCAGGGATGCTGTACCCATGGCAGGTCCTTTCAAAATTTTCCAAGAAGGCCTCAGTGTCATCACCTGCCTTGTAGGTGGGAAATTTCCTGGGATGGGAAACAGTACCTGGAGAAGGATTGTTAGGGTTGGCTGGAACATTCTGCTTAGCCCTTTCGAATTCCAGCTCTTTGTCTTTTATCTCTAGTTGTCTCCTGTGTTCGGCCTCTTGCTTCTCCATCTCCCTCTTGTGGGCAGCTTCTTCCCTGGCCATTTCTGCTTTAATTAGTTCCATCTGTCTTTGATGTTCTTTGTCTTTTTCTGCTGCTTGCAGCCTAGCCAGTTCGAGTTTGTCAACTGTTCCACTGGTACTCATGTTTGTGCTTTCTGTTGCTGGCCACACCCCTCTGCAGTCAGTGAATTAACTGTGTTGCTTGGTTCAGTTGCTTGGATTACAAGTTCCTAACCTTTCTATTCACAACTGAATAAAAAGAAAACAAAACTTTTCATTTGCAAATGGTGTTAGCTGTATTTGCGAGCTGAGAAAGATAAAAAAAACTGGTTTGTCCTGTTTCTAGCAACTGCTAATGCTCTCTCAGTGGGAATCTCTTTCTAACAAAGCTTGTTAGAAAAACCTAATACCTCCAGCTTAGCCCAGCTGGAAAACTCCTTCTAACAATACCTTGTTAGAAAACTGGATACCTCTGCCCCCCCTCTCAGGCTGCTTCCCTGCTCTAGAAGGAGAGACAGCTCTCAATGGCTCTTGGTTCTTAAAACATCCCACCACTGCCTACCATGTCATAGGTTTATTCCCCACTTTGAACTTTAGCGTCCACAAGATGGGGACCTGCATGGGCTCTTCTAAACTTAAATCCTAGTTTAGATCTGGTACACTGCCACCAGCTAGAAATTCCAGTGTCTAGCACACTCCCTGTTCCCCCAAACTTTCCCTGGGGAACACAGATCCCAACTTCCTTGGATCTTAACACAAAGGGAAATAATCCATTCCCCCCACCTTCTTCCCCTTCCCCTAGTCCTTGGGAGAGATCACCTTGATTCAAACTCCTTGAATCAAAACAAAGAGGGATTCACTTTTCCCCCCTCCCCTTCCCCTGAAAATCCAAACAAGGGAAGAAATCAATTAGGTTCTAAAAAGAAAAGGATTTTATTAAAAGAAAGAAAGGAATTACACTATCTCTGTAACACCAGGATGGAAAAATATACAGGGTCTAGCTTATAAAACTGGAGAGACTCCCCCCCCCCTCCTTTCTCAGAATAATCAAAGTAACAGCAAACAGAAATAAAGATATTTCTCCAGCAAATAAACAATTGCAAATGCAGAAATTAATTATAAGACTAATCCGCCTTACTAATACTCACTATACTGAATAGTAGAAAATACTTCAGGAAAACTTGGAGAACTTGGAGATATGTCTGGCCTCTCTTAGATCCAAAGAAAGAACAAAAACCCAAACAAAGACACAGACAAAGACTTCCCTCCACAGAGATTTGAAATTATCTTGTCCCTTGATTGGTCCTCTGGTCAGGTGTTCATCAGGTTACTGAGGTTGTTAACCCTTTACAGGTAAAAGTGACCTTAACCCTTAACTATCTGTTTATGACAGGCCCAAAGTCAGAGAGCGAAGAGCAGAACTCAGGTCTCATGAGTCCTCACTCATATTTCAGTGTCCTCTCTGCTGCACCAACATTAGAAATACAGTGAGATACAATATCTGCCAGAGGAAAAAATGACAATCCCTGAAGAAGCATTAATTTCAGCTCCTGAGATGATGGTATTAAAAATGGAGACAAAATTATTAACTAGATTAACTGAAATCAGGCAAGTGCTGCTCATGTAAATCAAGCCTGTATGCTCTATTGACACAGTAGAGGTAGCAAAAATTGTAGTTATGCATAATATTTAACACACACATCAATTTAATTTTAATAATTCTTCTCTTTGGGTTTTTGGTCTCTGTTACTCCCTGGTTTTCTTGTAGCAGTGAAAATAGTAAACCATGCTAAAATAATTCCCTAAGAGAGGTGGTAGCCTGACACAAAAACTGCCATTAGTAAAAATTTCACATCGTATTAGTAAAGAAACATGTTAATAAAACAGAAATATCACTAATAGGATTCTCCTCTTCCTTGTGCAGTATCTTTTCTCTTGTAAATTGACAAAAGAGTATTCAAAATTCTGAGCTATAGTTCTCATGAGAAATGCCTCTGTCACTTGAGGAAAAATGTATATTGAAAAAAGACATGTCAGGTGCTAATAATTATTGCATCTTAAATATTTATAAATTCACAAGTTACTGCAAAAATGTGTTCCTTAGAGTGACAGACTATGTGATGTTGAAAATTATACTCCTGATTTTAAAAAAATTTTTTTTTTGCTATCCAAGGCTTTATAAATGATAGCTGTGGACTCAGAAAATCTTGGAGTGTTTTCCCCTATACTGAGTCAATTGGAGATCCATCAAGTCATAAATAAATTAGAAATATAATTTATGGTCTCAAACATATGTCAAAGAGCCTACCTATAAAGGAGTTTGTAAGAGGTTTTTGCAGTGTATGTGGTATTTTGCATAAATAATTGTGCTATTTTAATGTCTTCATGTTTAATTTGTTTCTGCCATGATTATAGTAAACATATACTCATTTATATATTTCATCAGTTCTCTGCCATTATAATCTCCAGCACTTCAACATCTGAAATATGCTAGAGTGCAGCAATCTGCCCTGATGACCGTTACAATACGTGAGGAAACTGCTTCATCCATCTGAAGTGGATGCCATGCAAAGGGAAGCAAAAAGCCAGTCACAGTCCTCTGCCTTTTTCTTTGCTTTTGGGGCCAAATTCTGCCCTTGGTATAAATCTGGAATAAATCCATATAAGAATGAGAGAAGAATTGGCCTTCAATATGTTCATTGTGGGTCCCAAGGAATGCTGAGTAGTCCCAATTACCTTTGTTAAAGAACAATGAATGGTAAATAATTCAGTTATTTCAAAGATACCTCCTATGACACACATCTCTGCAAACTGCAGAATATAATGACTTTTGAAGATGTTTCTCTAAGTGTCAGTGAGATGCTTTGATGTGTCTGTGGGGTTGAAGATGAATGTGCTTTTATATTGACTGTGCTGCATGAATTACATTATTAAATATTTTAAAGTTCTATGTACCTTAATATCTCTCTCTCTCTCAGTTCTTTTCCAACAGTTCTCATCTCAGATCTGACAAACTCACTACACCAAATACATGTCTTACAGGATATTTATCCATAAAAAGTAACATGTAAGGAATCTACAGAAAGCTCATAATTTGTCAAGATTCATAATCATTGTGGCTTGTATGTATGGGAAATATGTAAGGAATTATTTATATTGAATATATTCTTTATGAACTTGGAGTAAAAATTAGTCACTGGGAGATAATAATTCTTGGTGATGTCCCATTCAGGCAGAAGGGAATTGTCAGCTCACCCTGTTTAGCAGTGATGCAGTGCAAGGTTCAATTGTTTAGTCTTGCTCAATCTCAAGACTTTCAATGGAAAACCATCAGAAACCACTTCATACAATGGAAACCTCTTGAAGGTAAAAAAGCAACATTACAACAAGATGAGGGTTCCATAGACATGGAACCTTGTCTATGACTATAATCTGCTTCCTGAGTGAATGCAAGAAACAAAACATTATCGTCAGAGGTCTCAACTTCTATAACACTCTCTCCATTACATAAAACTCCAAATATGCTGAAGAGCTCTGCAGAAGGAGGAAGGAGGAACTGCTTACTGCGCTTCACATACTTCAGAAGGGAAAACCTCAAACAAAAAATCATCACGCTGAAAGAAAGAAAAAATCAGGAAACTTACTTGGAAATAATTCACGAAATCCAAAGCAGCTATTAAAAAAAAACCCTGATGACAGCTATCCAACACAAGAACAAAAGAACCAACTACAATAACTCCAAACCCACAGAAAGCTACCATGGCATTGGGAACCACCACCTGGACACTACAAGAAACCCCAGTATCATCAGTTTAGCAAGACTAGCCCTAACCAGAGCTGAATTATCTGTATTTTCCAAAGGACTGAACTTCTACCCTACCACAGAACCTGATACCATAATAACATGGAGAGCTAGAAGAATTATTTTGCTGACTCTGCCTCAAAGAATTCTTTCACAGCAGTGATGACACCACCTACAATTGCCACATCCCCACTGACAGTTATAAGAAAAACAAATCATCTATGTACCCCACAGTGGATGAAACTACACTTTTGATCATTACATTGATTAATTCAGGCAAAAAAAAGAAGTGAAATCCTTAACAAACATCACATCCACCACAATCTCTATGCCGCTGAGATGACAGCTATGCAGTCCCTGAAATCCAGCCACCAAATAATGACCAAACCAGAAGATAAAAGTGGTGCCATCATAGTCCTCAACTGGGATGACTGTATTAACAAGGAAAACCAACTTCTTTCTGACACCACATACTATAAAGAACTCAAAGATGACCCCATACCACAGTTTATCCAAGAATTCATGGATATCATCAGATACTTCCCCAAACAACTTCAAAAGAAGATCTGCAGTCTCATTCCCTATGAGCCCACCTAAGAGACCTTCTACATGCTTCCCAAGATACACAAACAAGGGAACCGAGGCAGACCCATCATATCTTGACACGACACTCTTACCGAAGGAACATTGGGACTCATAGAAACCATCCTCAAACCACTAACCACACAAAGGGCCAGCTTCCTCTGGGACACAAGCAACTTCCTCCAGAAACTCTGCAGCACTAACAACTTCCGTATATACCAACATCCCTCACAATAATGGATCACTGCCTGCCTCAAATATCTACAAGACAGTAGACAATCATCATATATCCACCCCAAACACATCATCAAACTCATCCCTTTCATCCTCACATTTAACAATTTTACATTCAACAACAAACAGTTTGTCCAAACCTTGGGAACAGCTATGGGTGATTCCAAATATCCCAACCTCTTCAGGGCCACTTTGAAGCAGAATTTCTGGACAAATACACTATTAAACCAATGCCAGAAATACATTAATGTTATTTTCATGATCTAGAGAGACCTAAACTCCCTCATATAGCTCCACTACAACTTCAAGAACCACCACCCATCCCTTAAACTCTCTCTGAAACATTCCCACACTAGCATCAACTTCCTGGACACTATGATCAGCTTGAACAATGGTCCACTACAGTCAACCATGGATCACCACTCCTACCTTCATAGATCCAGTAACCACTCCAAACACACCAAGAAATCTGTAATATACAGCCAGGTACTCAGATACCAAAGAATATGCTCCAAGGACAAAGTATGGGATATACACCTTAAAATACTTAATAATGCCTTTACCAGAGAAAAAAATTCCACCAGAGAAGTAGAATCATAGAATATCAGGGTTGGAAGAGACCTCAGGAAATCATCTAGTCCAACCCCCTGCTCAAAGCAGGACCAATCCACAATTAAATAATCCCAGCCAGGTCTTTGTCAAGCCTGACCTTAAAAACCTCTACGGAAGGAAATTCCACCACCTCCCTAGGTAACCCATTCCAGTGCTTCACCACCCTCCTAGTGAAAATGTTTTTCCTAATATCCAACCTAAACCTCCCCAACTGCAACTTAAGACCATTACTACTTGTTCTGTCATCTGCTACCACTGAGAACAGTCTAGATCCATTCTCTTTGGAACCCCCTTTCAGGTAGTTGAAAGCAGCTATCAAATCTCCCCAGGACTCTTTGTCAGGTTCTTCTGCAGTTTCATACTGGAGTTCTGAGCAGTCATACTGCTCTCTTACATACCGTGCAACTCCCCCACCTTCTCTGCCCTGCCTGCCCTTCCTGAACAGTTTATATCCATCCATGACAATACTCCAGTCATGTGAGTTATCCCACCAAGTCTCTGTTATTCCAAGCACATCATAGTTCCTTGATTGTGCCAGGACTTCTAGTTCTCCCTGCTTGTTTCCCAGACTTCTTGCATCTGTGTATAGGCACTTAAAATAACTCGCTGATCATCCCACTTTCTCAATATCAGACAGGAGTCCTCCCCTCTTGTGCTCTCCCTGCTTATGCTTCCTCCCAGTATCCCATTTCCCCACTTACCTCAGGGCTTTGGTCTCCTTCCCCTGGTGAACTTAGTTTAAAGCTTTCCTCACTAGGTTAGCCAGCCTGCTTGCGAAGATGCTCTTCCTTCTCTTTGTTAGGTGGAACCTGTCTCTACCTAGCACTCCCCCTTCTTGGAACACCATCCCGTGGTCTAAGAATTCAAAGTCTTCTCTCTGACACCACCTGCATAGCCATTCGTTGACTTCCACAATTCAACGGTCTCTATCTGGGACTTTTCCTTCCATAGGGAATATGGACGAGAACACCACTTGCACCTCAAACTCCTTTATCCTTCTTCCCAGAGCCACGTAGTCTGCAGTGATCCACTCAAGGTCATTCTTGGCAGTATCATTTATGCCCACATGGAGAAGCAGGAAGGGGTAGTGATCCGAGGTCTTGATGACTCTCAGCAGTCTCTCCATCACATCGTGAATCCTAGCTCCTGGCAAGCAGCAGACGTCTTGGTTTTCCCGGTCAGGGTGGCAGATAGATGACTCAGGCCCCCTGAGGAGGAAGTCCCTGACCACCACCACCTGCCTCCTTCTCTTGGGAGCGGTGGTCATGGAACCCCCATCCCTAGGACAATGCATCTCATGCCTTCCAATTGGTGAAGTCTCCTCCTGCTCCCTTCCCTCAGATGTATCATCTAATCCACTCTCCGCATTAGTACCTGTGGAGAGAACATGGAAATGGTTGCTGACCTGTATCTGCATTGCTGTTACATGGATGCTCCTCTTTCTTCTTCTGGAGGTCACATGCTGCCAAATTTATTCACCGTCCTTCTGTCCCCACTGCACAGCCTGTTCTGATTCTTCAGATGTTGTGCCCATAGAAGCATATCCTGATGTCTGTCCAGGAAATCTTCATTTTCTCTTATGCAACACAGGGTCGATACTTGTTTCTCCAGACCTCGAACCTTCTCTTCCCATATGGAGACCAGCTTGCACTTTGTACAGACAAAGTCGCTTCTGTCCTGCGGAAGAAAGACAAATGGCACATCCTGTGCAGGTAACAACAGCTGAACGCTCACCATCCATAGATCACATCATGGAATGGGCCATTCAAATACCCAAACAGAACATGCTTCAATACAGAAATAACCCCCCCTTCAACTGCACATGTCTTGTTGTGACCTATCACCCCACACTTGAGCCCATATGGGGTATCATCAAACAATTACAACTCATACTCAGTGGGGATCACATCCTGAAATAAATCATTCCTGAATCACCTTTTCTGGCCTTCAAACTCCGCAACGTCTCCAAGCTCATCATCTGAAGCAAGTTCTCCACAAACCTGGACACACCAACTCAAAGTAGCACCAGACCCTGCCAGAACAACAGATGCAAAACTCGTAGACATATCTCCACTACTACTATGACCAACACCCCCCACAAACACTTTTCAAGATTTATGAGTACTACACATGCCTATCACAACATGATATACCTCATCTGATGCACTAAATGCCCCAGTAACAAGTATGTGGGTGAAATGAGACAATCACTATGCTCTTGAATGAACTAATACAGAAAGATGTGTGACAAAACGCCGAGCCTGTATTTGTGGGTCCCGCGCTTCCTGGCAGATATAGTGGCCTCAGAAGCTCGGGATGACCTCTCTTTCCCAGTATGGTGGCAGAGGTTATCACTTATTGAGCTATTTTCCCAGTATGGTGGCAGAGGTTACCACTTATTGAGTTTTTTCATCACAGGCCAGTATGGGAGGAGGGAAGGCGGAATACCTACAGTCTTTGTTGCTCCTAAGAGCTCCTTAGGTACTGCCTGGTCTCCTGCCTGGATCAAAGTCTGTTTCCTCTTTCAGAGGGATCTCTGTAGATCATGCGGGGGGGGGGGGGAGGAAAGAAAGGCGGGAACCCGGGCCTGTCTTCCACTCCCGGTTCCAGCCCAGGGACCCTAATGGCAGCAGCTCTTTGTGGCTTCCCTCCTCCACTGATGCTGCTTTGCTTCCCTGGACTACTTCCCCGTGCTTCCCTTTTCTCAAGCTTCACCCTTACCTCAGGGTTCAGTACTGCTTCCTCTCCTCCAGCTCCTTTCCCCTGGGCTCCTCTCAAGAGAACTGGCAAGGAGAGCTTTTAAAGCAGCATAATTGGTTCCAGCTGTCTCCATTAGCCTATCAGCCTAAACTGACCCTTTCTCAGTTAATTGAGGTCAGCTGCCAGCATTAGCCTAACGACCTTAGCTGGTTAAACTGGCGTCAGGTGTCTTGATTGGCCTGGAGTAGGCCTTATTTGACTATCCAGGGAACAGGGCTCTGCTCATTCTGAGGCTGATATACCTGCCATCCACTACCCTCTTATATCCTTCTGGCCTGAGACTGTCACAGATGATAAAAGACAAAAACACCCTATCATCTGTGGGGGAAAACTTTTCACAAAGCAATCACTCTATATCTGACCTCCCAGTCCTCATCCTCAAAGAAAACCTGCCCAACACCTTGAAAAGATAAACCTGGGAGCTTAAATTCATAGCTTTGCTAGATACTAAAACTCATGAACTGAATGGAAGAACTGGATTTATGGCTTATTACAACAATCTGTATCCACTAACTGCCCCCACCACCACTTTCCTCCCCATCTTTTATCCCCTCCTATGGCTAGAGAGATGTTAACAGGCCACTTCATTGAGAATGTTCCCTTGAAACTACTTATGCTAAACAATCTGTTCTACCTTGTATTTCACTGGGTCACATCTACACTACAGAGTTAAATCGACTTAAGTTATGTTATGATCATGTTGTTTTAATAACATTGGTTGTGCATGTCCACACAACATGCCTTGTGTCAGCGAAGGATGTTCACAATTGTTGCTCTGGCATCAACAGAGAGAGTGTTGCTTTGTGGAGAGAGCTCTCACACTGTGCAACCCGCCACTCTCTGTTGGGAGTTCTGGAATGGATTGCCATGCATTATGGGGACATGCTCACCGTCCTGTGATGCAGTTCTTTCTATCCCATCATCCCATTGGCTTCCTACTTCATTTCAGGCTGTTTTTCAACGGCCCTTATAAACTGTGTGCCTGCCATCTCTGCCTGACATCATGGATCCTGAGCCATAGGCGGCAGGTTTGTATAATTTTGGTGACAAGATTACAAGGGTCAATTAAAAGTGGAAAGTCAGAAGCAGCACTTGCCTACTTCAATATACAGTATTATATTTTGTTGTACCTGTTGTGATGAAGTGGGAATGTTCTTAATATTTTCTCTGAATACTGTGTGGGTGCCTCAGTTTCCCCTGCAAGATGCCAACTGAAGGTGTTGGGGACAAAGAGATCAGGTGGCCTCCTTGTCCGGAAGAGAGACAGAGGCCAGAGGAGGAGTGTCAGTTGGAGCTGGGCTGGGAAATGGGGAGAGACTCAGAACTTGGTTCTGGGCTCCCACCCCGCAAGATGGACCTGACCGAGGGTTCTCTTTCTGTACCAACAAGCTCTGTTTAAACTGTGTTCCCATCATCTAATAAACCTTCTGTTTTACAGTCTGGCTGAGAGTCACATCTGACTGCAGTGCATGGTGTGGAAGGGCATGCTGAATGCTCTGAGGTCAGACCCAGGAAGGTGTAGACAGTCAGCTCAGAGATGAGGCTCCCACAGAGTCCTGACTGGCTTTGAAGGAGTGGTTCCAGAGCATCCCAGCATCTCCTTCCACCCCATGCACTTCTCAGAAGTCCACACAGGCACTAACACTCCCTCCTCTGGCCTTTGTCAAGAAGGCTAACATCATTTTGGGCTGTATAAGTAGGGGCATTGCCAGCAGATCGAGGGACATGATCATTCTCCTCTACTCTCCTCTATTCAACATTGGTGAGGTCTCATCTAGAGTACTACGCAGTTTTGGGCCCACATTTGCAAGAAGGATGTGGAAAAATTGGAAAATCCAGTGGAGGGCAACAAAAATGATTAGGGGGCTGGAGCACATGACTTCTGAGGAGAGGCTGAGGGAACTGGGATGGTTTAGTCTGCAGAAGAGAAGAATAAGGGAGGATTTGATAGCTGCTTTCAACTACCTGATAGGGGGTTACAAAGAGGATGGATCTAAACTGTTCTCAGTGGTAGCAGAGGACAGAACACACTAGGAGGGTGGTGAAACACTGGAATGGGTTACCTAGGGAGGTGGTGGAACCTCCTTCCTTAGAGGTTTTTAAGGCCCGGCTTGACAAAGTCCTGGCTGGGATGATTTAGTTGGGAATTGGGTTGGACCTTATGACCTCCTGAGGCCCCTTCCAACCCTGATATTCTATGATACTCTAAACTGACCACCAAATTTGGTCAGGTGAGGACTCTGGGGCAGGGCTAGGGATAAGGAACTTGGGGTGCAGACAGGCTGCTCCAGGGGGGGCCAAAGAGACTTCTCTCCCTCCCCTGGCAGCAGCAAGCTCCAGGGGAGGACCCCTCCTCCCCCCGCACCATCTGTCTGTCCCACATCTCCTCCCCTCTGTGTCCGTTGTGTGTCCCCCCCCCCCCCCCCCCCCGCTGTCTGTGTCTGTCTGCTCCCGCTGTGTGTGTCTGTCCCCCCCCCCCTCCCCGGCTGTGTGTGTGTGTGTGTGGCTGCCTGCCCCAGCTCACAGGCTGTGTCTGTCTGTCTGTCCCCCCCCTGGCTGTGTGTGTGTGTCCCCCCCCCGTGTGTGCTGGCTGCCTGCCTGCCCCCCCCCCCCACAGCGTCTGTGTCTGGCTGCTGCTCTGCTGCTCTGCCCAGGGGCTCAGCCAGCCGCTGCCTGTGGCTCCCCCCCGGGCTGGGAGTCCAGTCGCTCCTGAGGCCAGCACCGGCCTGGGGCCCCAAACATTGTGGGGCTGAGCCCAGCTCCTGGATTATGTCCTGAGCTGTGTGCCATCTCGTGATGAGCATTATGAACACAATGTGGATAGTTCTCCAGTATTCATGAGCTGTGAAAAAGAGAGTGAGTCGGTGATGCCTGACCTGCTGTCTGCCATGGAAACAAATAATTCAAGATTACTACTGGCATTCACGGAACAGCTTGCCATGGTGGACCGTTGGTACTGGGTTTGGGAAACAAGCACTAAGTGGTGTGGGATCACATCATGATGTGTGTATGGGATGACCAGTTCTGCAACAGACTGAACTTTGGGGGAAAACCTACTTTATTAGATAGGAAAGGTAACTAGTTGTAAGTGTACACCCAGATTTGCATTTTATTATTTTGTTTTGTACTGTAACCCTTTGTTTCCACCACTCTCCCTTGTTTCTAGCTAAATCCTTTTATTCTTTCTTCAACCTACTTTTGTTTTATTATAAGTGCTCACACGTGCTGTGTGGTTTTCAGGAACAGTGGTTTAAGGTAAAAATAGTAAACTGGGGTATGCCGTTCCTTTGGGGGCAGAGGGATTTGGGATGTCTGTTAATAGCCAGAGTCAGGGACTAGATATCAAAAGGAATGATTCAAAAGGATTCAGGGATGGGGGTGCACTTACTGTTAATTTGCAAGGCAAAGACAGGGCTAGCATAGCATAGTGGAAAGTGCTTGAGTGGCTGAAAGGCTAGTGTTAGGGACTCCGTCACGCTGGAGGTGGGGGTGACAAGGTGACTCATGGTCCTGAATGACCTGAGAACCATCACAATAACTATAAAAACATAGCTAAAGCCAAGGTTGGGGGAGGATTTACAATTTAAATTTGTTTCTGGATCTGCATAACAGTATCTGTTTTAAACTTTAGTGTAAATACATTACACTTTTATATTATATAAGATTAAAAATATCAGGCCAGATCATCAGCTGGTATAAATTGGCACAGGTCCACTAAAGTCAATGAAATTACACTGAGGATCTGGCTCATCAATGATACTTTATATGGAACAGTAACCACTAGCGCTAGTTTGTAATATCAGGAGATTATTTTTGAAACTTGTGTTGCTCTTGTGCCTGCCAACAAATGGCCAGTGATTAGCATATACTTTGCCAATTAGCACAGTCTCATCTACTAGATGGATTTTCTGGGCCAAATTCTGCCCTTCGGTACAGGTGTAGATCCCATTTAAGTCAACAGGAAATGCAGGCATCCCAAGGCAGAATCTAGCCCTCTAAATTGCATGTGCTCCATCTCTGTTTCTAAGACTTGTATTTTGAATGTTATGATCCAAAGAGTCTCAGAACCACTAAGAATTGTAGTAAACTTTCTCATCTTGAAGTTATTCCCTGCATTTTTTCTTAGACCATATAAAGCAATATATATGTGTCCCCATCTTCCTTACCCCTAGAGCATTTGGTGTAATTTACAAAATTAAAATATTCTAAAGAAACAATAGCTCCCTACCTTTCACCATCTTCTTCAAACAAAGAAACAAACACTGTTCTTTTGCAAAATATTTCAGTGATGATCCATATTCTTGTTGACGCTATAAAAAACACTTGAGGACAGGGTAACTCTATTCACATGAGTACTCCCAGAGAAGTAAATATCCCCTAAGTAAAGTAATGTGCAAGCTGAAGCATTTTCAGGACCTAGGCCCATATCTCCATTCCTTTGAACTGTTAACCTGGAGTTTGTATTTGTGTTGTACTGTAAGTTCCTTTGAACAGGACTCTGGTTATTTTACATGGTAGCAATGCACTGTATATAGTCTGCTTACGTCAGTCCCTAAATTATATTTTAAACTCATAAACTTAAACATAAACCCTCAACAAACATTAATTAGAGCAGCAACATTAAAGAAGGGTGATTCACCATACAGGAGCTGAAAGTGATTAATACAGAAATGTCTGTGCAACTGTTGTGTTTTAATCATTTTAAACAGAGAGAGACAAGAAAGTAGACACATGACTAGAAGCAAATTCCAAGCACCAAGGGCTATCACAGAAGAAGCTTAATCTCACCTGCTGGCCTCCCTAAGGCATAATGGTGGCACTTGAAAAAGGAAACAGTGACAGTTAAGAAGGACAAATATATTTTCTAAAGGAACCGACATTATCTTTTATCTAAGAAGTAAGCACAGACATTGAAATCATCCTGCAATGATGGAAAGCCACTGGAGATGTGTAGATTACCTACCACTGTGTTTGAGCCATGGGCTGTTGCTTAATGCTTGCTATTATGAATCATTTTAATTATCTAAGTAATTTCAGATGAAAATCTTATTTTTAACCTCAACTCAAAATAATGGAGCTTTTTTACATTCTGTTTTAAGAACCCTGCTGTTGGAGCCATGTTGTGATAATGCAGCCTAGCTAAGGGCTGGTCTACACTAAGGGGAAAAATCGATATAAGATACGCAACTTCAGCTACGTGAATAACGTAGCTGAAGTCGAAGTATCTTATATCGATAACTTACCCGTCCTCACGGCGCGGGATCGATGTCCGGGGCTCTTCATATCGACGCCGCCACCGCCGTTCGGGGCGGTGGAGTTCCGGAATCGATAGAAGCGCGTTCGGGGATCGATATATCGCGTCTAGATGAGACGCGATATATCGATCCCTGAAAAATCGATCTCTAACCGCCGATACGGCGGGTAGTGTAGACGTAGCCTAAGACTATCAGATGTATCATAGCAGAAGTCAGACAGAATTAAAAACTCAGCCAAATAATATCTTCAGAACTGAAGTTAAAGGAAACTATGGCCTGGTCTACACTACGTGTTCAAACCGGTTTTAGGAGCGTTAAACCGATTTAACGCCACACCCATCCATACTAAGAGGCCCTTTATATCGATATAAAGGGCTCTTTAAACCGGTTTCTGTACTCCTCCCCAACGAGAAGAGTAGCACTAATATCGGTATTGCCATATTGGATTAGGGTTAGTGTGGCCGCAAATCGACAGTATTGGCCTCCGGGCGGTATCCCGCAGTGCACCACTGTGACCGCTCTGGACAGCAATCAGATCAGAACTCGGATGCAGTGGCCAGGTAGACAGGAAAAGCCCCGCGAACTTTTGAATATCATTTCCTGTTTGCCCAGCGTGGAGCTCCGATCAGCATGGGTGGCGATGCAGTCCGAAATCCAAATCCAAAAAGAGCTCCAGCATGGACCGTACGGATGTGATCGCTGTATGGGCAGGCAAATCTGTTCTATCAGAGCTCCGTTACAGAAGACGAAATTCCAAAGCATTTTTAAAAAATCTCCAGACAGAGGCCACAGCAGGGACTCAGCACGCTGCTGCGTGACAAACGTAACGGAAAGCCAAAGAATCAAATGGACGCTCATGGAGGGAGGGAGGGGGGACTGAGGACTCAAGCTATCCCTCAGTTCCTGCAGTCTCCAAAAAGCATTTGCATTCTTGGCTGAGCTCCCAATGGCTGTAGTGTCAAACACATTGTCCGCGGTGGTTCAGGGCATAGCTCGTCAATTTACCCCCCTCACTCAACCACCAGAAGTAAAAGGGAAAAAAATCCTCTGTTAACTCTTTTAAATGTCACCCTATGTTTACTGAATGCTGCTGATAGATGCGATGCTGCAGCAGTCAACGGCAGCATCCTTGCCCCCCCACATCATGGGTGGCTGATGGTACAATATGGCTGATATCCATTGTTATCATCAGCCTTGTAGCAGATGGTGCAGTACAAAAGGACTGGTATCTGTCCTCATCATCAGCCCGTGAGTGCTCCTGGCTGGCCTCCGGTGAGGTCGGCTGGGGGCGCCTGGGTAAAAAACTCCTGATCATTCCTGGTAGATGGTGCAGTACGACTGGTAACCATCTTCATCATAGCAACAGGGGGCTGAGCTCCATCAGCCCCCGCCCTTCATGTGTAAAGAAAAGATTCTGTTCTGCCTGGACTATCATAGCAGCGAGATGCTGGGCTCCTCTCCCCCACACTGCTTAATGTCCTGTCTGGACTATCATAGCAGCTGGAGGCTGCCTTCCCCTCATTTTATCTCACTAACAAGTCACTGTTTCTTATTCCTGCATTCTTTATTACTTCATCACACAAATGGGGGGACACTGCAACGGTAGCCCAGGAAGGCTGGGGGAGGAGGGAATCAACAGGTGGGGTTGTTGCAGGGGCACCCCCTGTGAATGGCATACAGCTCATCATTTCTGCGGGATCTGACACGGAGCGGCTGTGCTCTCTGGTTCTCTGATACACTGGTTCTCTAGTACACTTGCCCCATATTCTAGGCAGGACTGATTCTATTTTTAGATACCGTAAAGGAGGGATTGACTTGGGGAGTCATTCCCATTTTTGTCTTTTGCACCCCCGGCCGATCTCAGCCAGGGGCATCTATGACAGCAGCAGATGGTGCAGCACAAAAGGACTGGTAACTGTCATCTCATTGCTAATTTACAATGGCACGGTAGATGGTACAGTACGGCTGATAACCATCTCTGCTATCATGCAAAAGCAAATGAATGCTGCTGTGTAGCGCTGCTGAATCGCCTCTGTCAGTGGCATCTAGTACACATACGGTGACAGTGACAAGAGGCAAAACAGGTTCCATGGTTGCCATGATATGGCGTCTGCCAGGGCAATCCAGGCAAAAAGGGCGCGAAATGATTGTCTGCCGTTGCTTCCCCGGAGGAAGAAATGACTGACGACATTTACCCAGAACCACCCGCGACAATGATTTTTGCCCCATCAGGCACTGGGATCTCAACCCAGAATTCCAAGGGGCGGGGGAGACTGAGGGAACTATGGTATAGCTATGGAATAGCTACCCACAGTGCAACGCTCCAGAAATCGACGCTAGCCTCGGACCGTGGATGCACACCACTGATTTAATGTGCTTAGAGTGGCCGCGTGCACTCGATTTTATACAATCTGTTTTACTAAACCGGTTTATGTAAATTTGGAATAATCCTGTAGTGTAGACGTACCCTATGATTTGAGGGAGAAAGGGATTTAAAAAAGTGTACTACCCTAATCATTCTTCAGACAGTAGGTAACTGATAAAGTAAATGTTTCCATTATTTTTGCTATGCATTGCAGGTTTTTCTAAATTAAATGCTGCCCAAATTTGAAAGCCAGACTTGTGAGCAAATGTCTAAACAGACCTTGTACAATATAACAGAGAAGCCAATGGCATGGATCATCATGCGCAGCAGAAAATTTTGGGCTTGGTCCTACAAGGAGAACTGTTTGGGTGTCCAACTGAAGTCAGTGGAATTCTGCCCATGTCCATGAGTGCACTGTGCAAATCTAGATGCTGAATCTGACCCTCAGTCAGCAGGTTTTCCACAGAAAATTTTATTTTTCACGCTTCAGGGGAAATATTTTAAAGCAAAAGAAACACCTCTATTCTGAGGCCTACCATGTGGCCTCTGAAATGCATCTTCTGCTCACTTCCTGACAATATTGTGCGCTCACAATAGTGGGACAAAGCTAAGGTTGCATCAGACTTTTTTGTTTTACAGGGTCTGTCCCTCAGCTTTTTCCAGAACTCTGTTTTGTAAACTTACCAAGAGGAATTTTAATCATATTTCGGCCACTAATTAATGTGTGTATGGAGTGATCACCAAAGTTTTATTTTGTGTTTATATGTTATTGGTTTGGGGGAAATTTGGGAAAACAGAAACACTAGCAAAGCCTGATTTTTCCCCTCCCATATACACAGTGCATGTTTGCTGTCCCCAGTGACTGCCTGAGAAGTTGTGACATCAGAGGTAATCAACCACTCATCACCTTCTCCTTCCAGTTTATTTGCATAGTTGGGGGAGTCACCAGTGGCATGGTTGTCATGGCAATGGCTGCCTTTGCTAACTGATTTCCCTCAGACAACCAAGATATCATTACAAAGAAGGGTCCCAGCTGCAGTGAGAGCAGACTGGGCCTGGATAAGTTCCTGCTTCACTCATTTGGGTTTGTATTGGGGTAAGTTACACTATTTATTTTTGAAGGGTGAGTATTGCTTTTCTCAGAAAGGGTTACATGAATTCCTGCATAGTGTTTATAGGCATCTTAGAAAGGCTGTGGCTTTCTCAATATCTACCTTTTGTAAGAGGTGGGAAATTATAGATGTGAGTTCCATAACTAAAAATAAGTGTAATTTAGAAGCTGCAATAAAACTGCAGTTGTGTTAAATTGTATTTTGGTTGAATACAGTTTAATTTAAATGCCTTTCAAGATATTGGTGTAAAAGTGTGGCCACTCCTCTCTCGCGAATGACTTCTGCTGGCCGAGTGCATGCCTGCACTCTTCTGTTTTTTATGGTACCCTCTGCAGTCAGTTTGTCTTTTCAAATGGGTTTTCAGTGACTCAGCCCTCCAGCTGATTCACATGCAGTCTGTATGTGAAACAAACAGAAAACAACCCCTACTGGGGTAACATGGTTCAACAAACAGTTGACCCCTCCCCAAAGTCCTCAGTCCCATCTCTGGGCCTGTTTAAGCCTTCTTGGGCTCCAAATGAAACTTCCTGGGCCCTTCACCATTCTGCCTGTGGCCAATTGGAGGAACCTGGGCCCACCCACTACTCCGAGTCCCAACCCAAGGACCCTACAATTAGCAGCCACATGCTCCTTCCTTTGCTAGTGTCTATTACTACATTCTTTGAGGTGTTTCCCTCTCTATCCCATCAGCTTCTTGTGTCCTCGGCCTGTTGCCTGTTTAAGCAGGATCTCCTGCAGGCCTCCTTGCCTAGAGAGTCCATAACAGTCTCTGCCTTGTTCTCTCAGGGTTCTTTCTCACAGATCCCTTCACCTGATGAACTTATAACAGCCCCTGGCCTTCTTTTCAAGGCTTTCTCTCCAAGGCCTCTGTGCTTGGACTACTTCACAGTCCTATCCCTGCTTAAGCAGGGTTTCTCCCCAGTCTCTGTGTGGAGTGTGCCAGACAGGGACTGCTCTGTCCAGCTGCTGCAGCTTCCTTGGCTAGCCAGCAACAGCATGTTTCCTCCTCTAGTTCCAGCCAGCAACTGAGCTGTGCATGCCTTGCAACTCTCTTTTATATGAGCCTTCAAGACTCTGACTGGCTTCCTTCCCTGCAGCCTCTCTAGACCACTTGGAGGACCCTACTTTGTTGCCTTTCTTCTGGGGCAGGGTGTGGTAGGACCGCAGGGCCTTCTGGGGGGCCTCAAAGGGCCTGGTACACACCCTCACAACTGGTCAACATGGCACTAAGTGGTGAAATACGGAGTCTCACAAAGATGATAAATATACATGGAAGAAAAATGTGTAAATGCTTCTTATTTAAACAGCACATATATACAATATTTTCTTTCTACTAAAATGAAGGAAATTTATAAAAAAAATCATAATTTACCATTATTGATTAGAACAACCTTAACTAAACTAAAATGTAAGAAAGTAGCAAATACAAAACTGAGGATTAAAAGGTTGTAAAGATAGAAAGTGCCAGGATGAACATTACCCAAGCAATCTGTAGTTGGAGCCATTCAGCATATACATTATAAACCGCCTTTAATTACATGATCCCATATTAGTTTTTACACAGGACACCTGGTTCACTCAGTGCACAGGATGGATCTGTTCTGCAGCTGAATCAAGGTTGGAGTAAAGGAATCTGTTTTTTGTAAAACCCCTGGCTCATTTATTACAGAGTTACAAAATTAAGGTTGCCTTGGGGAAGTTCTTTGTGGCATTTCCTAACTTGAGAGTGCTTGACTTTGCAACCTTTTAATTAATTTTAATCCTTAATTTCGTATTTCCTAAATTTTAATGATTTAATTTATTGCTGAGTGCCACTTTAACATTAAATGAAGGGGGGGGGTTGTTTGTAAATAACATATACATAACATAAAGTGAAAACAAACAGAAAACCCATAGCATGGGATCCAGTCCCAGTGGATGTGAAATTTTGTCTTCTCCTTTCTGATTACCCTTTTAAAACATTTATTGTATTCCTTCTGAGAGCTCTATTTGACCTGCAGCCCCAGTCAGACCTGCCTATTTACTCCACACTATATGCCTCTGTGAGATCTAAGCAGGGAGCTTGTCCTTGTGTGCTGAAAGCAAGTAGGGCCACAGAAGGCAGAAATATTATGGGTCTGTGAGACTGTTATGCTAATCCACTGTTATGTTTCTGTTTTTTTCTGTTATGGAAGCAGTTTGAGTTCATCAGACAAACACTAATCCTGGCCATAAGCTAACCTATAGAACACACTAGAACTGTGTGAATAATGGATTTTTGGTTCACTGGCAATTCCAAAATATTGTAAAATATTTAATTTTGGGTTAAACCAATAAACCCCCCCTTTTTTTTAAAGGTTTGGCAAATCAAAAAGTAAAAAAATAAACGCCTTGCTGTTTCAATTTCAACCATTTTTAAATGTTTTGATTTAAAATAATAAAATTTAAGTAAGTTTTGAGACAGAGTTTTTTCAGACCAAAAAAAATCAAAACATTTCATTTTGAAAATGTCAAAATATTTCAATACTTTCAGAATTTTGGGGAGAATTATGACTGAACGAATTTGGCAAAACTCACATGAATTCACAAAACATTTCGGTGTCACTGAATCTTCATTCTTCTCCAAAAAAAATTTCCAGATGAAAAATTGTACTTAGTTCTACTGCACGCATCTATCTCCTGTGTGCATGCCTCAGGGCTATTGGGAATATTTTAGATAATTACATGATTTCACACTGTGTAGACCTTGCTATATGAAACACAATTACTAGACTATAGTTTGGCAAGCCTTTGGTAGGGCTTTCACCTGGCCATTTACCTTCCCAGAATCAACTACCTTGCTTCTCCTATCCAAGCTAGATTTTATTTTTCTTGCCACCTCCAGCTGAAGTGAGGAATCCAGAAGTGTTCCCCTTCCTCTGAGGTCGAGAGCACTGAGAGATCATCTCCCCGCACCCGCACACCTCCCCGTTGACTTTTTCCCCCTTGTCTCCCAGCCAGGTGAAGCAAACTGGAAATTTTATCAGTTAGATAACAACAACAAAAAGGCTCATTACTTGTATTATGGTAGCACCTAGATACCAGGGCTGCACCAGCATATAGTGAGAGACAATCCCTGCCCCAAATATATTACCATCTTAACTTGCTCATGGCACAGTTGTGATAAGAACCCATCACAGGGTCAAGGGAACAGCTAGGATTAGAACCCAGATATCCTGGTTGCAAATCCAGAGCTCTATATTGCACCACACTACTGCTCATCACCAATGTCATTTATTTTAAGTGCAGTGGTAGATATGAATACTTTAATCTCATATGGAGCCAATGTTTGCCAGCTGTCCTACCCTCTCTCTCTTTTTCTCCATTTCTTTTTGTTTTCTTCTCATTGTTTGAAAAAAGAGAACAAAATTGGAGAAATAAAAACAAAATCCAACAGTTTAATTTTCCAGGGAACAAGCCTGGTCAGTGGTGAGATGCAAATGTAAATCTAAAAAGTAATGTTTTATAAATAACCAATTTTGTGATACATTTCATGTCACAGCCTTAGGCTTCATAAGCAAAGAGCCTTTTTTTAATTTATTTTTTCCCCTCTAGCTACTAGACTAATTTTCCGATAAGCTGAGGTCATTCATCCTTGCTCAGATGACAGAAACCGACACTAATATCCACATGTTTAAAGTCTGGGTTTGTGTTCCTGGGAAGCAAAATTCTTTTATGTTTTGTGATTCTGGCTTATAAACACTTTAAAAGTACCCTGCTTTCCAAAGCAAAGTTAAATATCTCTCTCAGCTCTAAAGATTGCTGACACAATGCAGTGCACAATTGTTTTGAATCTCTTAAGGATTTCTCAGGCCTACAGCATTTCTTCACCAGCATATTTTCTGCTCACTTACTGACCATTTGTAAGCAGGACATACTTACCATGAAAACCCTAGGATACATTGTCAAAATAAATCTGCATAGATGTATCCTGTTTGTACAGGTTGCCAACCGTTTTCAAAATTTCAAAATCTTGCAAACAAAACTAAAAAGGTGGATACAATTTTGACTAAATTCTTGTGAAAACCCTTTCCCCCATTTCTCAACACATTTGAAATTCAGTATTAAAAATGAAATTTAAAAAAAAAACAGGAAATAAAAAAGATCAAACTTTCAGATTTTTTGCCAGGTCTATTGATATGCTAAAATCAAGACGAAAACTTACTGTGACTGTACCAGTTCTACACTGATTGAGCTATGCACTGCAATCCATGGTAGCAGCTGTACTGAATTTTTTAGTTTTGATTGGGTTGCATTGTGGAAAAGTTATTCTTGTTTTGGAGAATCTCCCTTCTCAGCAAAAAATCAAAACTAACTCTAACTCTGATATCCTCCATCTAGAGATTGTTAATATATTTTGAAGTCACCCTCAAAGAACTCAGAAGGTGTGACTCAAGCCAGGAATATATAGCATCAACCAGAAATAATCAAATTCAGGATGAACCTACCAGTTCATAGATAGGACAAGAATCCCAAAGGGGAAATACATGTTGTATCATTAGGTCTCAGATTGCTGGTAATAATACTGTAATAAATATAATTGATTTATTTCTAGTACTGAAGTGTGTCTCCCATTAAACCTGATTTATAGATCTTTAGGCTTATTTGCTCATGAGTTTCTGAACATTTACTGAATCTTCCACCATTGCTTCTATATTGTTACTGAAGGGAATTATGCTTGCAGGATCATTGAGTTTTTCCCAACACTTCTTTCCCCTAACATTTCAAAGTATTTTCAAGATATCAATGGGGTTTATAATCCCTGTAATCGACTTCAAAAATTATGGGTTTGGGTTTGCCTTTGCATATATCTTCATGCCTTTATGAAATGCTCAAAGTACCTGAATTGTAAATACCATTGGACAGGACTCTATCTTTTCACAGTATGTAGCCCAGTGGGTCTCCAGTGTGGAACTCGAGATGCACCATAATCCAAATAATAACCACCACAGCTAAATGTTTGAACATTTAACCCCCCCCCCATATCTTACAATATGTTCACTGGCTTTTCATGGAAATTCAAAAAACTGCATTTAAGGTAGGCATCTGACCACAAAAAGCATGCAACCATTAGATTGGGATTAAGGATCAGTAACTATAGTCTTTGAATCTAGAATTGTGAAATGCCATTAGTATCTATTTTCCATGTAGAAGTAGTCTAAAGCCCATTCCTGTATTATTCTATTTTATTGTAAAATGAATGAGAAGGCATGGCTATTTCTGAGGCATCTTTAATTTCATCCACTGGAATAGAAATTAAAAAAACAAAACTTCAATTTGTTGGGCTTTTATAACTATTTTTCCTCTAGACTTTTGCAGCAGAGCAGATTAGATCATTTTGATATTGAGGTGATGTATAATGCCTATATCTGCTTTGTAATTGATTCCTAAGGCTTGGCTGAGTGGAAGAATAGAGTTTCAGAATTTCAATGATATTGCTTCGGTTCCCAGAATTACAAGATGTGTTGTGACTAGAAATAGAAATACACAGTCTTGTAAAGATTATAGATGTATGGAGGAACTTCTTTTATATGTTGCTGGTTTGTTGGCATGGCAGCATGATGACAGAAAATGGTTTAATCTAAACCACAAATGCTGTTGGTCATTTACATGGAACTAGAAAAGATCAATCAAGAAAAGCCATTGCTTTCCTGGAGCTCTGCATGTTATTTAATTCATTGGGTGTTTGTGAATACACAGCAAAAATTTATTGTGAAACTACAGTTGTATCTTGGTCTCTCTTGTCATTCCATAGCAAAAGGAAATAAAAGTTAAATATGATTCTGCTGGATAGTGCTTACTCAATAGGAATAATTAAATCTGCCTTTAATTGTAAACATTTGGGACAGAGCAGGAATCCAAGTTTGGCTGGACTGGTTGCTTATATCAGGTGTCAAGAATTAAAGATATCCTTCTGAATTATCTATCTCAAAATACAGAATGCTGAATGATTTTGTTCCATTCATATGAAAGATAATTTGTGGAATTTGCTACTGGCAATATAACTAAGGAGTAGATGGAGATAGGTGAGCTGCTCAGTTGGTATAAAAGTAGAGCTGCATTGCCTTCAGTAGAGTTACACCTATTTACATCCGTTGAGGATGTGGCCCTTTATTTTTTAACTTAAAAACTGATGAGTGTGTTCTTTGAAAGTGAGGGACTTGAGCTACGCATAGTGTGGATAGAACATTTTGCAACATGCCTGTCCTTTAACATACTAAAAAAGAGACTGTCATCCAGGTCAAAGTGTGTATCTGTGACTGTGTGTATGTGGTTGCATATATAATGAATAAGGGAATAGGATCAGACCAGTGAAGGCATTTTCACTTGTGACTTAAGATAGAATCTGAACTCTGGTTAGAGAAGTAAAGCCTACTACACTAATCCACTTCATCACATAGTCCAAACTACTGGAGTATCCCTGATATAAGAAGCAATGGGCTTATCAGCTACAGGTCTTATTTTTTTTTCTGCTGTGTGATAGAAGATATCTTCCTATAGTACATGTGTTTTAACATCTGTTAAGTTAACATACAATTTAAAATATTTTAATTACTTTATTAACACATTCTGGGTAGTACAGCAACAGCATCAGCATCTATTCTATGAATGATAGGCCCCATAGAAAAAGAAACTGGCTGAACCGTGATTCAGTAATATCATATAATCACTTTTTTGGGAGGGAGAGAGGAAGAAAACAGGTCTGGTAATTAAAACCAGATTATTTGTATTCCATGCTAGAAATGTAACACAATTGCCATTTTGTTGCTATACTTTTCTTTTCCTTTCTAGGCTGGTAGGCTTTATTGTGATTTTTATCAGTGTATTTCCTATTTGCCTTTATTACTATTTTATTGCTGCTGTTGATTATAGTTCCTTGGTGTCTACAGCTGACATTGAAATCATTGGCTCCACTTCTGGATATGAGACTCAGGATCCTTGAGGCAACTTGCTGCATTGCATGCTAGTCAGTATATAGAAACTGTTTTAAATACTATTGGTAAGGATTACATAGACAAGTAAAATCCAGTGAGGATGCCAGTATGGGATTAGGTGGCTAGTGGCTATGGCAATGGTTCTCTTCATGTAAAATATCAAAATACTGTATTGGCTCAGAAAGTTAAACAGGTTATTTGTAAGTTAAAATGCTATGCAAGTGACTGTAAGGAATTCCGAAATAATATATCAGTTGTTACCAGAAATAGGTCAGTACAAATACTTGCTGCTAACCGTGTTCTCACCTATAGATAGTGCCTTTCCTCCTGATCTGATAACTCACCATATTAAAAAGTCCTACCCAGAAGGCTGATGTCCAAAGAGGCAGCATTTCAGGAAATGTCAAGTAGGAGGGTGGGGGGAACCCCGAACCTGTCCTATGCAAGTAGGTAGTGGGGCAGAGTCACAGGAGCCACCCAGCCTGCCTGTGACAAACTCTGCTAAGGAGAATGAGCCAACCCAGATCCACTGGTGAGTGGTTAATTGCCCATGTGGCTGGGCAGCAGTTAATTAGTTAAGGAACACCTGTGCATAAAAAGGGTTTATGAGATCTCAGTCAGGAGTTCCTAGAACACAGACATAGCCCCTGAGGAAAGGAAATTTTTAGGGGAGCTGGTTAGAGAACTCACCAGAAAAGGAGCCCTAGGAAAAGTCTGGAGGAAGCAGTTTCTGAAAGAGTTTCTCTGGACAAAGTCTGGTCCCAGTAAAAGCACCTTACTTACCCAACAGTACCCAGAGGCTCAGGTCACTGGGGAATTATATGCTGCTCCAGAGGTTTGACCTTTGTTGTGGCTCTGAGTCCAGAGAAGAAACCTTTCCCCAGGAGATAACAGGAGGCCTGACTCCAGAAGAGGAGCCCAGGTTGAGAGGGCCTTACTGGTGAACAGCCCGGCTGGAAGAGATGGAGGGACTCGGGGCGGGGGCAAACAGACTAAGACTAATTTGTGCCTCTTCTGTGCCCACTAGGATGCTGGGGTGAAGACTTGCTTGAATGTCTACTTGGTGTCTAGTTAAATACATTAGATACCTGATGGGAAACTGTTAACTGCATAAAAGCCTCACTGAAATTATTAAAAGTGCATTAGGGGAAATGGAGACAGGAATGTACCCACTACTCTGCACTGAGCCCCCAGAGCAATGTGGAAAAACAGGTTTGACACAAAGGGATTCTCCACAGGGTGAGTGTCCATATTATAATAGGCATGAAATGATATATCTATGCACCAGTGTGGAGCCTACCAACTGTAACCTGCAACTTGTGATGCTTTCGTTTGGACTCTTCATTCAGCAGATCATCACCTGGTAATTTCTGAAGGTATTAAGAAACAGAAATGAGCATATGTCGCTCATCCTCCAGAAGGAGAATCCAATTAAAGGGATGTGTTCCACTTTCCTTTTGAAAGTGACCAAAATATTTTTATCTCCTCAAAATTGACTACTCTCTCTCCGTTATTGCTTCTTAAAACAAGGTTAATTATTGTAGACTTCTATAGATGTTTCTCTCCCTGATCAGTCTTATGTCAGTGTAACTCCACTGAATTATTGCCGATTTATGCTGATATAAAAAGAATGAAGACTATCTGCACATACAAAAAGTGTGTTTACATATATATGCCATTACTGCTTGTGCAAAGAAAGGCTCATTTGCCTAAGAGCTCACATAGATTTTAAGGGGAAAAAGTTGCCCAAATTGTATGCATAAAGCCTAAACAATAACTCTGTTGCTTTCTGTGTATAAAATACATCCATGCACAGTGCTGTAAGGCTGAATTTTCCTTTGGGTTTCTGAACAGTTAGGGTTTTCACCTTGTTCTGACCAGAAGCTACACACACCTTGGCTGATTAATATGTACCAGTTTTCTGGCATTTGGTTCTATTGGTAACTCAAAAAACAACAACAACAACAACAAAAAATGTAAAATCAGCTTATACTTTTCCCTAAGCTTGCATGTTCCTAGAGTAGAATTAATGAGTCACCACTGCAACAATGAATAAGCAGTTTCTGCAGGGTTCCAGTACTGTCTACCAGCGCGGTTAATAGAAGAGCTCATCTTAGCATGTTTGTGTCTGTTGTTTATTTTCTTAGAATATAAGGTTCTTGGGAAGAGACTTGGACCCCAATCTTTATTGGCAGATATGGTCTTAAAGCTGGCATAGCTGGATATGGGAGGCTCACCCATTGTTTGTAGATCTTCTGGTGGTATAGAACCAACATACTAATTCATGTGCCACTATCTTCCCTGGAAAAAAAGGTGTAGAGTGGCAGGGGAGTGTTTTACTACACTCGCCAGTGCTTTACTACACTCAGTTTATTTCCTTTGAGCCATTAAGTGCTGGGGGAATGTAGGCCCACCAGCCTTTAGTCAATTCCAACTTCAGATGGGTATTGGCCCATTGCATAGAAGGCCCAAGGTGAGTGAAATGTAAATGTGTTTCATGCCACTGCTGCACTTGCCCCTTCTGAATTACTTGCATTTGGCTTCAGCCAAGGATTGGAACCTGGGTCTGTCTTTATACCATCTACAGTGATGAACACCAGTCAGAAGGCAACAGTTAATAAATGCAAGTTCTGCTGGGTTCACTTAAGTGTGTATGTTTCTTTTACACCAGGGGTTCCAAAACTTGATTCGTGGCTTGTTCAGGGTAAGCCCCGGCGGGCCATGAGAAGCTTTGTTTACCTGAGCATCCGTGGGTACGGCCGCTCGCAGCTCCCAGTGGCCGTGGTTCGCCGTTCCTTCCATTTTCTGGTAATCTAGCCTCCAATGTTGTATTGTCCAAATGCTGGCTTAACTTTCTTTAACTATCACTCAATTCCTATCTGCTTCTGTCCCAAAGAACATTTATGTTCACAGACAAATGCATTTTTTAAGCAGTTGGAACTCCTGAGGGTCTGTTGAGCACTGTTTTTGTTTTCCTATCTCCAGTTTTATTGTTTTTAATTTCATAGTGTAAATAAAGCAGTAGAGAACACCCAACAACACATTCCGCAGGAGCGCTGTCCTTTCTGACAATTTTGTCCCTTTTGTCTTTTATGTCAATTATTTCCCCAATGTTACTTCCCTGAGCTGGACTTTAAATCTGGGAAGCCAACCAGCTGTATACCTAACGTGGTCATTTTGCTACTGGTTGCCATGTTTCCGTCTTCCAGCTGATATTTAAAAAAAAAACAATCTTGTATTTGCTCTTAGTTTTCCCCTTCTTTATTTCTGAGATGGCATATTATCTCACAGTAAATGCCATGCCAACTCTTTACAAATACTGTATTTTGAATGTGAAGAATAGTGCTGGCTAAAAATCTGTGGTTGATTTATTCCCTCTTCATGTTTCTTGGCTCCGTTTTCTAACTAGAGCAGTGGCATTGTCTTTTGTTATTGCAATATCTCTCTAGTTTAATATTATAACATGGATTGCAGTGGTTTTGATCTCTAATTTTTCTGCTACAATATATATTTTAGAGCTGATTATGACCAACATATAAAATATGCTCTGGTTCTATAAAGATTTCAGTACAAAATCTTTTACTAATAAAATGAAATCATAATAAGAGAATTCAGCACCCAGTAGGGAGTTTAATTATTTTTGTCTTTTCCAGTAATTTTTTATCAGTTGGAGATTTTTCTGAGAAAAAAATCCTGATTGAAAGCCTGTCTATTTTCTTAGCAGGAATCCAGCAAGTGAAATGTGTATGTTAAATATCTTAGGGAAAAGCAGGACCATGAAGAATCAATCTTTTTTAGGGAAACACTTGGGAAGGAAAATGATCAAAAGTGCATATAAATAAAGTATGATTATTCCCTAAAACCACAGATTTATGATAGAGACACTGGAAGGGAGTGAAAAGTATTTTCCTCATCCCTGAACTGTGCTTTCAAATGGTGCTTTCCCAAATCACTGAAAATCTTAGTCCAGAATTTGAGACTTTTTACCCCCACCTCTTAACTTTTGTCTCCCTCCCCCGCCTCCTCAACAAAAAACCCACAAGCAAGCAAACAAACAACAAAAATCCTGTCTCACAACTGGCTTCATTGGTTGCAGGTTTGGGTCTGAAATGTGGATTCAAAAGAGCATCCCTCCAAAAAGAAGGGTAAGAGAGCTGCATCACCACCATCTTCTGTTTCCAGTTGCCTTATAATAGCAGGTGAGAGAGAGCACCACTGCCTGGAGTATCATTTTAATCTCTCCATTTGACAGCTGAACCAGAGGATGATCAGTTGTTTGAGGAGCTTCCTTATCCTTTAGCATTACTCGATGACTCCTTGTTGGGCCTATTTGTTGTCTCCATGTAATGAGGAAAAGGCCTTACAAAGACAGTTGTGCATTCAGCACAGATTTTGTATATTCCAATTGCTGCAGTCCTGGGAAAAACACACAGATGAAGGATGAAGAAATGTTGGTTCTGCTGATAAATAATGGCTTTATTAATGAATCTTGGCTGGGAGATTTTGCAAATGTGTCTTTGGTTTATCTGCATGTATAAACTTGACCACCAGTAATGCCTGGGTCCTGAAACTGAGGCTTTTCTTTCAACATCCTATCAGCGCTTGTTGGAGTTTTCTGCTATCTTCTATAGAGGTAAGTCTGGCAATCTTTTAAGAAAACTCCCTTGGACAGTGTCCCAGAGGTGAGATTGCACCAAGAGATGACCTTGCACTTTCATCGGCTGTCTAGGAGAATCACTAATTATTAGGCAGTGGGTATGACTTCTGTCTATTGAGTGAATACCTTCCTTGCTCTAGGGTATTAGGGCGTATATTCAGAAAGGCCAGGATTTGGCCAAGCACACATTACTTTGTACACCAGCTCATTGAATTGCTTTGGCTGTAACAATCAACCAGTGGATCTGACTGAGGACTCTTGGGTGATCTCAAGAGTTCCAGGGAACTTCTTGATTTTTTATTTTTGTATGAGTGTAACCACACCTAGATCACTTCAGGAATTCAGTTTTTATCAGCTAAAAAAATAAATAGTGTTGCCTTAAGAAACTGGGTTGGTTCTTTACTCATCTGTTGATGTTTGTGATTTGCTACAACAAATTCCTATGGAGACAACCCACAGTGGACATCACTGACAATATTAGTCCATGCCAAAGCCAACCTTAAAGGAAGCACCAGGAAAGACTGAATGTTTAGTTTTCTATTTTCTTATGTGAGAGATGTGAACTTGAGAAGAAATAAATGGTGATTGGATATGAATCTGCTAATGAGGGAGGGAGAGATAGGGGGCCCAGAAGGGTCACTGCTGCTGTT
Organism: Mauremys reevesii; assembly: GCF_016161935.1. NCBI lineage: Eukaryota > Metazoa > Chordata > Testudines > Geoemydidae > Mauremys > Mauremys reevesii. The sequence continues at coordinate 62,176,005 of NC_052630.1, forward strand.
TAAAACAAAATCCATTTTTATTGCAGAATTGGGATCAGGCTTTTTGGATGAGAGGACTGACAGATGGATAAATACCTATTTTTAGTTTCAATCAATCATGATGGATCATTCACTGTGTGACTCTGTTGCTGGGAGAAGAGTAAAGAGAAAGTAGTAAATGTTTTTTGCCTCTGTCATTTTAAAGTATGGAAGCTTCCATATACCAAAATTATGGTTCTAGTCTGAGAAGTGACTTTGTAAAAAATGACACGTTTGGGTTCCATGTTTATTATCTCTACTTCAGATTAAAACTACTCAAATAAAATCCTTTTTTTCCCCTAACAGCCACTCATCCTGGAATCTGAAAGTCAAGCTGGGTTCTTCCTAGCGCCTGCATCAACTGGAATTAAGAGCATAAACTTGTACTTCTTGAAATCAGTGGGAGTTTTCCTATTCAGTGGGAGTGGGAGCAGGGCCTTAGTTAACAGTTCTGTTGACGTGTGAGCTAGAATAGAATGTAGCTCATTTTTCCTTTGTTATGTTAGCTTTGCTGTGCTAACAAAAGGAGTAAAAACTGACTTTAGTTAGTAAGACACAACTCTAAATGCACACAGAGAGCAGATCTGCTCAGAAAGAAGGTGCTATTTCTATGCAGTCACTTCTTACAATAGAACAGCACTTTAATTAAGTGTCAGCAAGAGTCTCTGGCAGCTATTTCAGAACAGGAACAGGCGTAAATACTGTATTTCAAACAGCAAGTAACTTTATTTCAACTCTCCTCAGGCTTCTGAACTTGGAGAGCTACTTATTTTAAAATTCTTTGCAAGCTTTCATCACCAAAAACTACTGTGATGACATTTGACATGAAGCAATCTGACCAAGGGTGATGTGTCATGTATAAAACACACTTTTTGGAGTGGATGTTGCCTAGAAATTGGGGAAGGGAACATCTGATTCAAACTGTTTTAGATTTTTATTGGACTGGATTTCTGCTTAAAGGTAACTTTGACTTATCTGTGGATAATTCATTAAAGCTACTTTTTCTGATGTATCCTGACCAATTGATCTCTAGGGCACCAAACCAACAGAGAAATGTTTCCCTTCTTGCAACTGTGCTAGGGACACTTGCAATGTTCCGGGCTGCCATATCGACTATGTACTTGTATAAAGTGTGTGTGTCTTGACAGTGATTAGAACAAGTGACTGAGAATCAAAACTCCTGGATTCTATTTCCAATTCTGCCACTGACTCTGTAGACCAGATTCAGATCTCAGTTATACTGGTGTAAATCTAAAATAACCTTATTGATGTGAAGTAAATGAGAAGAGTCTGGCCCAATATAATAAACAGGTTAAGTTGCTTAGCATCTTTGTACCTGATTTTGCCCTCATCTACATGATTGTGCAGTACTTAGGAAAAACTCCACTGAAGTGAATGGAGTTACCCCAGAATAAAAGTGGTGAAAGTGAGATCAGAATTAGGTCTTCTATCTTGCTTTATACCCAACTATAAAATTAGTTTAAAACCTACATCAACGGGATATTGAGGCTTAATTAACATTTGTAAAGCAGTAACACTGGTAATAGTGGTAAAAAGATAAAATAATTTTTGAGAGCACCCCCAGTAGGACAAGTTCTGCTCTCAGTTATAGTGGTGTGAACCTGGAATAACTCATTTATATCAATGGAATTACTCCAATTTTAAATTGCAGTAAGTAAAAGTGGAATTTGACCTTTAGTCTCCAAGCCATTCTTGCTGAACACTGGAAGATATTTTACAGAATTTATTAAATAAGTCATGCAAATGGGAATGAAAATGCTTTGATACTGGCCCCTTATCTTTAAACAAAATTCTAATTTGACTCTAGCACAAAGAAAAGAAATGAATACTGTATGTGGTCCCATGTGAGCTGTCAGAATGATAAAACTGAATATTTTCTAAATCAGCTTTTCCATGGACAGCTGGTTCATCATCATTAGTATGTATATCCTTATTAATATCTAGGCCACCCAGTTATAAGACCCTAGATTGAAGCAGCACTAAATTCTGAAAAGCTGAAATCATGTTGTCAGTCTGTATGCACAACCTCATGCCGGAATGAACAGTGACCTGTATATTACCACTTCACTCCCCCAAAGAGTGAACCCTTTTTGCTCATCATCCAAATGGAAAAAGATAAGATTTTCCATATCTTTTTAAAGTGATCTTTTATAATAAGAGGTAGGAATAAATGTGTCCTCCTGTTTGGAAGACTGCATGTATGAATACTGTGAGGATCTGTGAGGATTACTTTACTTATCCCAAATCTGTGTGAGAGGATCAGTCACTGCAAAGTGCTTGGTAATCTGCAATCTGAAGCAGTTTGATGATGGGGACAGACAGAGGCATGAGGCTTCTAATGCAGAATCTGTGTCGTAGGTACAAATTATAGATAATCACTTTTAAAACCTATATATTACCTGCTTTATAAATATACTGCAGGTTCAGGCACTCTTTGAACTAAATCTGGAACATTTTACACCAGCCTACAGGTTGCTCAGATATGATCAGCAAATCTGGTTCAAGAGTTTAATATAGAGTCAAAAGCTACCTTGACAGATTGGGAGTGGTATAAGCATGACTTAAATGGAAATTAAATGCATGGAGGTTTGTAGGATGAGTTTTGGGGTTTGAAGTATTGTAGATGGACTTCACAGATTCCCTTGGAGGTCCTTATTTGCAGCAGCAGCATCTACTAGATGGTTGAAAAGGATTAACAATGCTGCTATATTTTAGAAATTTTGTGCATGTCTACACTGCAATAAAACACCTGAGGCTGGCCCTCATCAGCTGACTTAGGTTCTTGGGGCTCAGGCTGTGGGTCTATAAAATTGCAATGAAGACATTTGGGGCCCAGACTCCAGCCAGAGCATCTACATTGCAATTTTTAGCCCCACAGCCTGGGCCCTGAGAACCCGAGTCAACTGATGTGGCCAGCCTCAGGTGTTTTACTGCAGTGTAGATATAGCCATAGAGGCCTGGGTGAGGGTTGGCTGTGAGGGTTTGGATTACTCAGTCCTTGTGGTAGTAGGCAAGGGGAAAACAAGACAGGAAAAAATTCTAGTGTAAGATGTACAGAAAGTTTTGCATCTAGATTGCATTTGTTTCATCTTTAATCGGGTCTCAGAAGATCGCATTGTTGGCATAAAAGGGTTTCAATCTTTGGTTCATGTGAAATAAAGAGAGATTTGTGGTTAGTAATGTATGAAAATCAGAATTTAACAAAGGATTAGGCTCCTAATTTTGCATGTATTACTGAATCCTGGTTGGAGGATACTGTTGAACTAGTTTTGGTGCAGTTGACTCCAAGTGGGTATGTGGTATAGCATGAACATAAGAATCCTGGGATAGATAAGCATACAGCCTGCTGTGCATATGCTGCCAGTACTTGGTAACTCACATCCAGGTTGATGGCAATTCTTCTGAGACAGCTCAGGATTTCATTGCAATAACCAAGGGACTACCACAAATGGTGGTTGCTCAGCTCATACACCCAACAAACTCTTGAACCCATGTTAGGGACCAATTTGTGGCTAAAGTGAACCTCTCCCAGTGGGGTATTGAACCTATTGTGACAGTCAGCCCAAAGAGGTTAATGGAAACTGAGTGTTTCTGGAGGGCTTAGGTGGATGATATTTTTCCTGCAACAGACTGATCCATTTATGAGCTGGTATTACTATATAGTCTTGTTCTCAGTTATCAGTGAGGTAGCACATAGATGTCCACTTCTGACTTCATTCTCACAGGTCATTGTGACTCACAGGACAAAAAAAAATTTTAAAAAAAAGATGGTTATAGCTCCAGTGATCCCAAGCTGCTCTTAGATGATCATTATATTAGCATTGCCTAGGGAGACTTTCATCATATAATCTACATAGTGTAACCACTTCTTTCAGATGTGGATCTTATCACCAACAACCAGGCCTTTGTTACTCCAAGACTATATTACTGAAATATGCTCTATGTGGCAAACTTTAACTCAAAACAGAAAAAGAAGCAGGTGCAAAATGCAGAAGTCTTCTAATTAAGTGATATAACTTATAAGAACATGGCACCAGTGCTCCAATCTGCTGAACTGGCTGCCTTGTTGGCTTTTGAATGGAGTTTAAGGTTTTGATTTTGATCTATAAAGCTCTAAATTTTGGGGGACCTGCCTATCTGAGACCACCTGTCTCCCCACCCCAGTTGGCAAAAGTGCTTGAGCTGGAATGGTGTAAGAGAAAGGAAGATACTGGTAGGGCGTGCTCTGTGAGGAATCCTCCACCATCAGCTGTAATCCTCTCCACTTGGACAGATCTGGGATGTTTTTGAGTTTTCAAACCTCTGCAAGACCAGTTTCTTTACCCAGGCTTTTGGGGAAGGCAGGACACAAGAAGCACTGGCATTTGCGAGTGAGGTGGGGTACTGTTGAGCTTTGCTTTCAGTTCTGGCTGGCGATTTCTTGATTTTGGGATGAGACACAGCTGCTGGTCTTACCTTCTATTTCATAATACTTTTGATATGACCATGGAATTTAGAATCCAGGATAGGCAATTTTTAATGTATTGGTTATAAATTGAAATACTTAAAAATAAATTAGATGTATATGAGGGAAGAATCTAACTGAAAGTGAAAAATCATTATTTTGGGCTTGTTTATAAGTGTATGTAAAAATGGAGGGGGGAAACAATACATTTTGCTTATGCTGTTTCACAAATTTTCCTAAGTGCACAAAACAGTCTTAATAGCAACATGGAACTGTAGGGCAATTTTTGCAAATGCCAAATGTACAATGGTGAAATTTACAAATGGCAAATTCTATCTTTGGCTGCTCTGGATTTACATCATTTTACTCTCTTGGTTTCAATAGTTATCACAGATAGAAACCAGTACCACAGAGTAGAATGATTATCTCATTTTTTAAAGGAGGGTCAAATTCTTGAATTTTACACAACAGGGTCAAATTTAGCAATATAAAATTATCAGTGAGATCCTCATCTACTGTAAATTGGAATAACTTTGCTGAAGTCAGTGGAGCTAAAGAGGTATACATCAGATGAGGATCTGCCTCATTATATTTGGGGGAAGGGATAGCTCAGTGGTTTGAGCATTGGCCTATTAAACACAAAGTTATGAGTTCAATCTTTGAGGGGGCCAGTTAGGGATCTGGGGCAAAATCAGTACTTGGTTCTGCTAGTGAAGGCAGGGGGTTGGACTCCCTGACATTAGAGTCCCTTCCAGCTCTATGAGATAGGTATGTATTATAAATACTACTGTTCATTTAACAGCAAAATATCCTGCAGAATTAGATATTTCACCCACCCCTGCTGCTTTGAGACAACAGAGAGAATCAGTGGCTTATGCACCCCCATGTATCATTCCTTTCAAGTTCTTATACACATCAAATTTTCTTTTCTGCAGTGTTATACTGCCCGAATATGTCTCATGACTTTTCTGATTTAGGTGACATCATCCTGAGTTAAGCAGCTTGTCTCAAAGAACTATCATTCCTGAGTAAACATATTATGCTTCATGTGATGAGTCAAATACATTGATAAGACAGAATGTTCTGTTCTTGAGTCTCAGCTTAAGAAAAACGAGCAGATGGTTAATAACAGAAACCTTAATTGTTCAACTACTGAGAAACATGAAATAGAGAGGCTGTAACTTTGATCTATCAAATAATTCTGTCTCTGATCACAGCCTTAACTGTAACCTCAGGCACTTTTTCAAGTTATGGGTATGATACATTCATTTGTAGCAAGCACATTTCATTTATCACATTCCTACCACTGCCCTGCTATACATAATTACTACATGTGACTATTCATCCTGAAAGGAACCAGGATCCACTACTTCTATTCTTTAGTAAGCCTCTTATTCCTTTTTCCTACTTTGCAGAATGGTCCCTCTTTTCATAGCAGGAATGAATAAACGTATAGATAATTCCTAGGCATCAGCATCTCATCACAATTCTGCAATGATTTGACTTTTAGATCCTTCCTATTTTACTCAGTCTTTGCTGCATGAATGTCCCCTTGCATATATTTCTTCTCCCCATGCCTCCAGTGCTCAGGATGGCTGTACTTTTTAGTAGTTACAGCACCTTCACAAACGTATACCATTTATGAAACTCTGAGGAGGTTTTGCCCTCTCCCCAACTAGTAAGGATGAGAAACCTGCCCTCCTAAGGTGATGTACGCTTCATGTTAATGAAGCACCAAATAATATGGGAAAGTTATTTTAAGACTGAGACATACTGTATGAAATGAGCACAGGAGTGTCTGAAATTGAAGTTTATAATAACAGTGCCTCTAACACTGCTGGGTTTGAGAAGTACCCCAGGATCCTCTTCATGGTGTATGGCAGCCTGCTATGTAAAGCACTGTGACAGTCAGAGGAAAAGATTCTGAGGCACTCCAAAGGGTGGAACAGACTGCTGCAGCTTAAGCAAAAGTCCCTTCAGAGACAGAGGTGTCTGATTAGAGCAGGTAGGACAGAGGAATGGTAAGTATTAAGTAACATTAAAATGAAGATGTGGAGAAAGACAGGCTAAAGTTCAGACAACCAAACACTGGTCAATTATCTAACATCAAATGTTAGGCAAGCTGGACGCCTACCATTGGCTTGAACAGGAGCAGGAATGAGTCCTAGAAAATCAAGAGTGCTAATATATTTTTGTCATATGACCATGGCTCTGTAAATCAGATTGTTTGGTCCTCAAAAAAATCTCATAAATGTGCAGCCACAGATAGGGATGGATTCTAATTTAAAATATTTAAACATGACTAAGGTCAAATTAACACATTGAACAGTGATTCTGCAGAATCATTCAATATGAACGGGCTTCGGAGATAATTAGTATGGTGCAGTATGTGTAGTGATGTGATATGACCAAATGTAATATAAATAGATTAGCAGCTAATGCCAATTTATTTACAGTCTTGTTTAGACAGCAGATTTTGCAGCAGGGAGGGCAAGGATATCTGCAAACCTGCAGATACAAACAAAGGACAAGTTCTTCCCATCTATCATATTGTCCTTTCAATCTATGATGATTTCACAATGTCATTGATGAATTAGTAGTTATGAAAAGTTGCTACATACTCAAAGGATATAGTTTATATCCAATAAATTTATAAAGCAGTGCATATAGTAAGTGTAGACAAAGTTTGTCTTCAAAAATGTATATTACATATTATTGCCTAATTTAAAAAACTAATTATGAAATAATGTTGAGTACCTAGCTACAAGGTCTTGTCTGTATCATATTCTCCAAGATGACATGTCTGTGCATATATCCTTTGGGATCATTAAAAGTTGACTGCATTTTCATAATGCCCAACTATAGAGAGTATCATAGAATATAGAGTATTGAAAACAGTATGAAAACAGAAGAAAAATTAGTATTTAGAGATTACCTCTCACAAGAAAATACTAATGGCTGATGTGTAAGTCTCATCATATGGTAACAATAATTAAAATCAATAGTAGTTACTGTATTATAGGAGAATGTAATAGATGTGGGCTACTAAAGAGCAGGTTGCCTAATTCCATGGGTTTTCACATATGACTACTTTTTAAGACCCTCTTAGAGAGTATATAACCAAATCTATTATCTTAGTATTAGTTAGTATTGAGATTGCAGTAGCACCTACATGTGCTAGTGCTTTTTGAACACAGAAGGGGCGGTCCCTGCACCAAAGGGCTATAGGAAAATCCCCTTCTGATTGACTGTCTTACTTACTTCCTCCCTTTCTTCTTGGGAAAGTGTAGCCAATTGGAGCGATTTGATATAGCTTTCAATCAACTTGGGCTGTTTCACATCTCACTGCATGTAGAGTTGCCAGACCAAACTCATATACACACTGCCCCAGTACCAAGCCAATGGAAGATCAGTGGAAGAGGAGTTTCCAAATGGGGTTAACTCTGGAGGACCAAAACCTCAGACACAGAAAAAAGCAGTCTTCCACCTTACTTGGCCCTGCAGAAATACAGAGAAAGTTGGGGGTGGAGGAGTGCACATTCAATTAATGTGCTGGGAAAATAGAATGTAAGTGAGTTGAATAAGTAGCCAAACAACAACATTTTCCTGACCAGCTCTAATATGAAACTCACCAAAGAGGAATTGTTGTTTGCAGGGGAATCATGGGCAGAATTATGCAGGAAATATGCCCTCAGGATGCTCCTGTTGGCAGTTTTGTCCTCTACTCCACAGCTATAGCTCGTGATAGAGAGCGTCTTGCCTGTTTGATTTGAATAGTTAAGGTTTTCTGGTATGTATCCAATTGCTGTCATTCTTTCTTTCATAAGGCACATAAATAAAATACTCTCTCTCTGTGGGTGAGGTGGTTTAAGATGCTGTCCCAAAGAGTTTTGAACAGATAATTTCATATAATTAATTTCTTATGGGAAGAGATATTATTGAACCTTTGAAAGTCTTTTAGAGCAAGTGATGAGCAGAGCTAAACATAATACAGACGTGACAGAACTAACACCCCAAGGAAATTGGAAAGCTTATATCTGAATTTCTCTCTTATCTGAGTCTAAGGACTAGATTATCAAAGATATTTACATGCCTAAATATACAGATAGGCATATAGTGGGATTTTCAAAAGCACCTAGGTGCCTAACTTCCATTGAAATTGCATTGATTTTAATGGTAGTTATGTGCCTAGTGGAATTTTCAAAAGCCTATAGGCACCTATATATATCTGTAGGCACTTAAATGCTTTTGAAAACATGATACCAATTCATTAGAAATATAAGACCACCTAACGTCTCCTGAGTTGCCTGAGAATAGTCTGTCTGAGAAATCACTGAGAGTGGGACCAGAATTTCCCTCTGAGTGCATACAGCCTGATCTTGGGAATCCTTACATAGGCAGGTAGTCCCCTGTCTTCAAAGGTGTTGCTGATGGGTTTGTTACTATGGAAAGACTTCCTTTCCCTTCACTGGACTTTGGATCGGGCTCCAGATTGTAAGGGCTTGCAGGATCAGGTCTCAGAAGCTAGTAGTCTCAGAAAGATAGTTGTTAGTTAAATTTCTTAACTTATTTTGTGAACCGCAAGCCAGTGACATTTCAGTTTGTTGTACAGTACTAGTTTTTCAACCTCTGGAATGCTGCTTTCAGTGGACTATTCTACTGCTTAGAAAGGCACATTTTAAGTTCACTTGCTGGTAATACATAAAGTCTTTATGTATAATTAATTTATTTTTAGAGAGATGGAATCTACTCTTATATTTTCAGGGTACATGTTTAAAATATAATAAGAACTTTCTGCATCTTTCCCAGAGGCCAAAGAAATAAAAGGATACTCCCTCAGAACCAGCAATCATCCACCTTCTCAGTTCTGTACTTATCTTCCAGAATACAAAATGTACAGCATGTTTACTGAGGAAAAGGGAGATGGGGAGGCAGGCATTACAATCCTAAATCTTTAACTTGCATTTCAGTGCAAAATCTGGACCGCCAGCCAGGCCTTTCCAATTTAAAGTCACTAAAGGGCACCTTTTCTGGTGCAATAGCTGTTGCCCCATATGTATCATTGTGCCATTAAAAATGTGATCTCTATTGCCTTATGTAATCATTTACACCTGTGCAAAGTGAGTGCAAAATGCTATTATGCTGATTTGTTCACATATCACACCTGCTTTGCCCTGTGGTAGGGACTATGTTAGGTGCAAGACAATAGAGAATCAGGCCTGTGATCCTTATTGTGGAATACAGAACATAAAGTTACCCACACTGCTCTGAGGCACCTGTGATACTCAGGAACAGTGGCCCAGGCTTCTTTGATGCCACAATGAACCTCTTAGCTGTGAATTTCTTTTAGTTTGTTGTATTTTTTTAGATCTCTAACTAGTTTTACAGCTTTTTTATTATTACCAATTACACTGGTCTACAATTTTTGAGAAGTCGTCTGCTTCAGAGATAAAATGTGCTATTTATTATGTATTTTGATGTGCTGAATTCAAATATGACAATTAAAACAACTGATTGGCTACTGTTTCTAAGATATTTAAGTTTTTACATTTTATGTCTATGTATATTGTGTAGATAGAGTTTTAATCATAAATTGTAAACCTAGGTCTTTTCATGTGTTTATGGTTGCTTTACATGATAATATTTCACCTGTCCTGTTTATGTAACACTTTAAAAATCAGCAAAAGGGTTATGTAAATAAAATTTATTATGAAACAAAAGGCAAAAAACTATTATGTACATAGTTTAGTCCTATTCAGTGTCTACTCGGCGCTTCTTGGCTTGTCTCTTGTATTCATTAAATGGAGCATCTCTTGTCACTGTCCAGCAATAGTCTGAAAGCATTGATGGGCTCCATTTGCCCTGATAGCGTTTCTCCATTGTTGCAATGTCCTGGTGAAATCGCTCGCCGTGCTCGTCGCTCACTGCTCCGCAGTTCGGTGGAAAAAAATCTAGATGAGAGTGCAAAAAATGTATCTTTAGTGACATGTTGCAACCAAGGATTTTGTATGCCTTGAGGAGGTTTTCCACCAACAACCTGTAGTTGTCTGCTTTGTTGTTTCCGAGAAAATTTATTGCCACTAACTGGAAGGCTTTCCATGCCGTCTTTTCCTTGCCACGCAGTGCATGGTCAAATGCATCATCTCGAAGAAGTTCACAAATCTGAGGACCTTTATCTTAGCTTCACTTAACCTTCGAAATTTTCCACGGAGGTACTTGAAAGCTGCTTGTGTTTTGTCAATGGCCTTGACAAAGTTCTTCATCAGACCCAGCTTGATGTGTAAGGGTGGTAACAAAATCTTCCTTGATTCAATAAGTGGTGGATGCTGAACACTTTTCCTCCCAGGCTCCAATGACTGTCGGAGTGGCCAATCTTTCTTGATGTAGTGGGAATCTCTTGCACGATTATCCCATTCGTAGAGAAAACAGCAGTACTTTGTGTATCCAGTCTGCAGACCAAGCAAGAGAGCAACAACCTTCAAATCGCCACAAAGCTGCCACTGATGTTGGTCATAGTTTATGCACCTCAAAAGTTGTTTCATGTTGTCATAGGTTTCCTTCATATGGACTGCATGACCAACTGGAATTGATGGCAAAACATTGCCATTATGCAGTAAAACAGCTTTAAGACTCGTCTTCGATGAATCAATGCACAGTCTCCACTCATCTGGATCGTGAACGATGTTGAGGGCTGCCATCACACCATCGATGTTGTTGCAGGCTACAAGATCACCTTCCATGAAGAAGAATGGGACAAGATCCTTTTGACGGTCACGGAACATGGAAACCCTAACATCACCTGCCAGGAGATTCCACTGCTGTAGTCTGGAGCCCAACAGCTCTGCCTTACTCTTGGGTAGTTCCAAATCTCTGACAAGGTCATTCAGTTCACCTTGTGTTATGAGGTGTGGTTCAGAGGAGGAGGATGGGAGAAAATGTGGGTCCTGTGACATTGATGGTTCAGGACCAGAAGTTTCATCCTCTTCCTCTTCCTCGTCTGACTCAAGTGAGAATGATTCTGGTGCATCAGGAACCGGCAGTCCTTCTCCGTGGGGTACTGGGCGTACAGCTGATAGAATGTTTGGATAATGCACAGTCCACTTTTTCTTCTTTGACACACCTTCCCCAACTGGAGGCACCATGCAGAAGTAACAATTGCTGGTATGATCTGTTGGCTCTCTCCAAATCATTGGCACTGCAAAAGGCATAGATTTCCTTTTCCTGTTCAACCATTGGTGAAGATTTGTTGCACAAGTGTTGCAGCATATGTGTGGGGCCCACCTCTTGTCCTGATCTCCAATTTTGCAGCCAAAATAAAGGTGATAGGCTTTCTTAACATAGTGCTTATACTGCGCTTTTGTGATGGAAAAGTCACTTCACCACAAACATAGCAGAGGTTATCTGCACTGTTCACACAAATACGAGGCATCTCTGCTCACTTTGGCTAAACAGAAATGTGTCCCTTTGCAAAATCAAACACTGACAAATAAGAGAGCACGACACTGTATGATTTCTAGAGCTGATATAGGGCAATTTGTTCAGCAGAGTGATGTAAGCTTCGTTATGATTGCATCATCCATGACTTCTAGGAATAACATGATGCAATTCATACTATGTATGACGCAATACCAGCTTCAGATTGCATCATTCATTGTTTTGCCTAAAAAGCAAGTACTGTCCAAACCCAGTCATAGATTTATTCATAGATCCAGTCAAAGATGTATTTTAGTCATTTCTGGTTTAAATTGAGATCCCTTCCCTTTATAACTCACTTATCCTCCGCTATTCCCAAGTCAAGGGTCGTATATACGGACCCAATAGCACGTCTTGAAAACTAGAGCCAATCAACAATTTTAAGCATCATTTTTGTTCTCAGTGACCCAGAATTAGTAAAGTTTGACTACATTTATTTCAGAAGCATTTTGGCTGTAGAGCAGTGTTACAGGTTTAAATGCCTGTAACATGTACAATTATAAAAGCATAAAAAGAATGACAACAAAGAGTAAGAAACATGATCAGATCAAATGAACATCAGTTACAGGACATTATTTTTATGGAAAACACCATGTTGGTGTAAACTGATGTTTCAGTTACTTTAAGGGAACTGTACAAGTTTACACTAGCTGAAGGTATAAAAAGATTACACAGGATAATTACATAACTATACATCTAGGAAGAGTGCCCTTTCAGATTTAGCATATGACCCTACCCATTTCTCTATAACTTAGGCTTACAATTACTAGATGGACCACACAAGAAGACTTTAATAAATATCCTTATAAGAGTTTGGTGAATGAAGTTTGCTGCCATTTATTTTAAACACAGGACAGACTTGAACAGTCATGCATCAAGGATTCAGCAGCAGGTTTGATATCTGGGTAAATATTTCATACTATCTCAGCTCAGTCATAGACTATCAGGGTTGGAAGGTCATCTAGTCTAACTTGCTGCTTAAAGTAGGACCACTCCCCAGACAGATTTTTGCCCCTGGTCCCTAAATGGCCCTCTCAAGGATTGAACTCACTACCCTGTGTTTAGCAGGCCAGTGCTCAAACCACTGAGCTATCTCTCCCCCCATTTATCAGCTTCTGAAATATCTGATAACTTTTGTCCTCAAATAGTTTTTTATTTTTCTGGCAACTCTAAGTTCCTGAGTTCTAGAGTTCTTTTCCTTTTGATGGTGCTGCAATATGTCTGACACCATATTGTGTGAAGACGAAAGAAGCCTACATAATGAAGAACTGTATTAGGACTTGTCAATGCAGAGAGTTAGTGTGTGGCAAGATGGAGTTAAAATCTACAGCACTCTAGCATGCCATTCACTAACTGTCCATATGGGCCTGGCTGTTGCACACTAAAAGTTCCTTAGTGTGCTTTGACCTACTGCTGTTCCCAGCACCAGTAGGTCAAAGCACACTATAGAACTTTTAGTGTGCAGCTGCAGGACCCACATGGACAGAGTAGTGCTGTAGATTTACATCCCAGCTTGCCGCGCACTAACTCTCCATATAGACATCATGCCCTCTGAATAAAGAAAAGTGCATCCTCCCTAAAGCTTCTCTTTCTATGTTTCATACAGGAACTTCTGCCTAGAAGAGAGAGGCAGTAGCAGCCTCTCATAACCTACTGGTCTGGTTGAGGCTAGGAGAAGGCTCTTTTACAACCTGCCAATGGCCCTGTGTCTAATCCAACCCCATTAATTACTGTGGGACAGATTTTGAAAGGTAATAAGGCACTCATAGTTGCAGGTAGGTGCCTAGGTGTTTTTTTAAAATACTATTTTTTTAAATGGGTGTCTATTTGCATCTTTAAACATGATTTTTTATGGCCTTTATGCTCAGGCATAAAGGTAGCTCAATTTACTAAAGTAAAAATGGCCTCTAGAGATTGTAGTCCTACACAAATGTTGACGTCAATTCTTTTTCTAAGTAATAAATTAGTGGGAAGGACTGGTCTCCCTTGTCAATGGATTTTAATTTATTTCTTCTCATTCAGGAAGGGATGGTCTTTTCCTACTATCTACTTTTATAAATGTTTTTAAAGACTGTTTAATTATGAAAGATTTTTGTGGCTGGCTAAATACTTGGATTGAGACCTGAGGACCAGATCTTGTCCTTGGATGCACTGGGAGTAACTTGCATTCATCTGAGGTTAGAATTTGGCCCTAAGAACTGTGTTAAACCTGGTGCCAATTAGCCTAACTGATGTGAAAACCTGAGTCCTCAGTGAAGATGATTCCCCCAGCTGAGCCTTTATATAAGAACAGCTTGCTTTAAAGGCAAAAGGAAAAAAGGAATGGCAAATGGAACAGCCATGGAAAGTTTTAAAAGAAAAATGTGCAGCGGCTACAGCTTTTAATAATATTCTAAGATTTGTTAAACCTTTTAACTTTACTGCAGAGGCACAGCTGAGAGAGTTTAAAAACAAAAGATTGTGAGTAGAGGGATGGAAGGGCTGGTGGGTGTGGAAAGCTAAGAGAAAGTTTCCTAAAGCAGTGGTATGATAGTGGATCACAGAGAAAAACTGGAGAAGGGAATTGATTTCAACTGTGAAAGAATTGTGGTTCTCATTTTCTTCAAGTTAGTGCAGCAGTCACATTGTCTCCTGAAGCTCAGACAAGGTTTTAGGTAGGATTGTTTGGGAGATGCTGCAGCATTCTAACCTCTTTATATAAGCTTCTGCCAGTGTGGAACTTTCAAAACCTTTTTAGGATCTTGCAGTGTGGTCTGCGCAGGTGGATCCTTGCAGAACACTACGGAAGTCACTGGAGCTCTGCATGGGTGCAGTAGACCCCCTGCATGGATCCTGTTGCTCAAGGAGTCTCTTCCAGACTTTTTATGAGTTACTACTTGCAAAAAAGAAATGAATTATGTTCAGTGTGTGTTTTTATCTAAGAATGTGAGTGTGAGAGAAGACAGGTGGCAGGCAGTGACCAAGATCTCTGATACAATAGGCACAAATGGCCCATGAAAATGCTCTCTGTATGGGGTTCAGGGACAGAAGATGGACTGCCTACTCTCATCACCACTTGCATATTTTCTGGTGTTGTCTTAATTTTGCCTGAACAGCTCTGTATTCTTGTAGACATAAAGCTTATGGGGGCACTAAATAGTTTTGCGGTCTGAAGCATATCATGATATTTCACTGAAATGTCATCACTCATCATGCTGTAGTATTTCATGCCAAGTCAATATCATGTGAGGTAGATGAGGTACAAAAATCTCATTAGCTAAACAATTTTAATTAACTTTTATTTCTTTTTTGTATTACGATAATGCTGAAGAACAGTAGTCATGGACCAGGATCCTGATGTGCAAGGTGCTGTATAAACACAAAACAAAGAGAGAGTTTTTGTCCCAAAGAACTTAAACTCTACATTTGTTGAATTTTGGTGTTACTAATTTGTAGATTTTGGACTTCTTAAAATCAGTATGTTTTATTAAATCAAACTAGAATTGAAAGTAAAATAAAGATGATAATAGGACAGATACAAAGTTTAAATGAGTGACTTTAACATTTTTAACTTTATTATCAAAAGAGAACAGGAACACTAGGTTTCATTGGTATACTCAAAGTCTTTGCAGAATTGGGGCCTTATTTTGTACTTATTGTAGTCATAATTAACAATGAAACAAATGATTAATGAGATGACCAATAGAAAAATCAATGAGCGATTGCCAGTTCTGCTTCTCTCCAGGCCCCCTTTTACTTAATATGCTGTCAAGATACGAAACTGTCTGATAAAGTCTGGAGGATTAAAGAGAATTAAAATTTACAGAAGACTCAATATTAATATAATTAACATAGTTTCCAGCAGGGACAGCACTTGCCCTAATCCAAAAACTATACAAGTCAATGGGGATCTTTGGAATAGGCCATTAAGGACTTAACTAGATTTGTTGTGATCAGTATCTCAGTTTCTGAAAAGAGTCCTGACCAAGTCCTAGGGCAGAAATGAGCACAGCTTCCTAATGGATTGTGCTTTCTTTTGTTTGCACACAATATGGTGGGCAGTATGTGGAAGCGATACTGTGGCTAAATTTTGTTTTTCATTTCTTAATTTGATACAAAAGTTGACCATCCTGGAAACTAAATATCTTCATCCACAAATCAAGTACAATGTGAGAAACAGCAGTAGAAGCTTCTCCACCAATATCCCTCTTCCTTGAAGTGCAGTGATCATCTCCAGACCAGTTGGGCTTTAAGACACAGTGGAAACTTATATTTTTGGTGTACATTTTTGCAGTTGATTGAGGCAGAATCAGCTATTTTATGGGTTCTGAATTAATATGTGCAGCAGAAGTTGAAAGGTTCAGAAGAGGGATCGAAGGAAAAAAGTCCTCCACTCTGAAACTGTATTGACTGTGTTACTAACTGATCCATTTGGGCTACAATGGAATAAATGGGCTCAATTTCTTCCCTTTGGTAAGGTTACTTTGTGCTGTTCCAACACCAGCATAACTAGCCAGGGGAGAATTGCCCCAGTTATACTCCAGTGATACATGTAATGATCATAGGCTGCATTACTCAACAAACCAGTGAATGAGAAAGGAATAAAACTTAAAATAAACCCCAAAAACTAGAGAGCTTCTGTGGTGAACTGCTGTACAGTTACATTGGGTTCCCAACCCCAGCTTCCAGGGCACATCTCTAAATTCTGATATTCATAATACTGTCCCTTAGGAGAGAGTATTTCTAAATTATAATCTTCCGCAAACATATCTCTACAGTAAAGAGCTGGTGTAATAGCTCCTCTACCACCTCCAACCGCCTACTGGTTGGGAAAAGGAGGCATGCATAGGTCAGGCGTGGCCTGGCCTGTATGTCCTGGTGATTCTTGGACACCATATCAGGTTCTTGGAGCCATTAACAATCAGTATGAATTACAGCAGTCTTCCAACTATGAGGTTTTTAATCTTTTTCAAGAGTTAACTCTAACCTTTCATTGTTTTAGGCATTCTACCGTAATATTTTTTGAAGAAGATATTGATTAATCTAAGTGTCATAATCAAAAAATTTTTAAACATTTTTTTTATGAAGGACTGAAATGTTTTTGCATTGACTATATGTTACTGTCAAAAATGCTTGGCTCTGTAATAAGAATGCTGCTGTAATTGTGGTGCGTTAGGCTGTATATAGAACTGCTGTAAGCACATGCAATCTTAAGGACAAAGGTAGGTCACTGAAACATGAGCAATGTGAGAATGCTTAGCTCTCTTTTGGGGATACAAGACTTTCAGATTGCCTACTGCTATAAGAGTCCTTCCAAACTGTTCAAAAAAAATCAGCACAATTAAACTATGATCATTCAAGTGCTTGCTTGCATAAAATTAATAGAATACATTCTAAAGGTTTGTAAGGCGGGCATAGCAAGTTCAGGTGAGCAATGATACTATACTGGTGATTGCATGCAATTGTTTCCATTTAATCTCTGCAATGTGTTCATGAATCTTTGCTTAACCTAGTTTCAAACAAACTATTTCCAGAATGTGTGCATTTGCCTCTCATGTTTATACATTTGCGATTCTTTCACTCTCTTTCATATCAGTAAATACATTCTTTGAAACAGCTTTTCTTTTAAAAGAAAATTGCATTATTTCAAGCTGTTTGATATCTTTACTTCACTGCATGGAGTAAACTGAGTTAATGTGCAAATACTGGCTTATTTACATTGTCTTGGATTTTTTTACATTTTCTGAATTGGAAAATCTTTAATATCTGTAGTTAATTCTTTCAGGATTTTTTTTTTACAAATGCTCAAATATCATTTTAGAAAACTTTGTGGTGTCTTCAGATTAAATTGGCAATGTCTTCTAAATGTTAGTGTGGCCAACATTAACCATTGACTGGGAGAAGATGAGGTAAATTTAATGGTTGTGGAGACTGTTTAATAGTGGGATCAGGATCTGAGTCAGTTTGTCTACCACTGTATTTACCAGAAATACTGGCAGTTAGCAGTGGATTTAGGTAAATTATTGGGTGAATACGTCTGGAGGAATTGAGGGAGTGTGAGGCCTGCACTGGTTGAGGGAATTAAGAAAGGATTTGGGTTGTGATTTGGAAAGACATTCTCTTTATGGAAAAACAATGAGGAGTCCTTGTGGCACCTTAGAGACTAACAAATTTATTTGGGCATAAGCTTTCATGGGCTAGAACCCACTTCATCTGATGCATGGAGTGGAAAATACAGGAGCAGGTATAAATATATGAAAAGATGTGAATTGCCTTTCCAAGTATGAGGTTAGTCTGAGACAATTGACAGCAGGATACCAAGGGAGGAAAAATAACTTTTTAAGTGGTAATGAGAGTGGCCCATTTCACACAGTTGACAAGAAGGTGTGAGTAACAGTAGGGGAAAATTACAAAACCTAAACCTAATTTCCCCAATATTAATGACCCAACCACTCCCAATGTTTATTCAGGCCTAATCTGATTGTGTCCAGTTTGCAAATTAATTCTAGTTCTGCAGTTTCACATTGGAGTCTGTTTTTGGAGGTTTTTTGTTGAAAAATTGCCACTTTTAGGTCTGTTATTGAGTGACCAAGGAGACCGAAGTGTTCTCTTACTGGTTTTTGAATGTTATGATTCCTGATGTCAGATTTGTGTCCATTTATTCTTTTGTGTAGAGATTGTCCGGTTTGGCCAATGTACATGGCAGAGGGGCATTGCTGGCATATGTCACATTGGTAGATGTGCAGGTAAATGAGCCACGGATGGTGTGGCTGATGTGGTTAGATCCTATGATGGTGTCCCTTGAATAGATATGTGGACAGAGTTGGCACTGGGGTTTGTTGCAGGGTTTGGTTCCTAGGCTGGTATTTTTGTTGTGTGGCGTGTAGTTGCTGGTGAGTATTTGCTTCAGGTTGGGGGGCTGTCTGTAAGTGAGGACTGGCCTGTCCCCCAAGGTCTGTGAGAGTGAGGGGATCATCCTTCAGGATAGTTTGTAGATCCATGATGATGTGCTGGAGAGGTTTTCGTTGGGGGCTGTAGGTGACTGCTAGTGGTGTTCTGTTACTTTCTTTGTTGGGCCTGTCTTGCAGTAGGTGACTTCTGGGTACCCTTCTGGTTCTGTCAGTCTGTTTCTTCACTTCAGCCGTTGGGTACTGTAGGTTTAAGAACGCTTGATAGAGATCCTGTAGGCGTTTGTCTCTGTTTGAGGGATCGGAGCAAATGTGGTTGTATCTTAGAGCTTGGCTGTAGACAATGGATCATGTTATGTGGTCTGGATGAAATCTGGAGGCATGTAGGTAAGTATAGCCATCATTAGGTTTCTGGTATAGGGTGGTGTTTATGTGACCATCGCTTATTAGCACTGTAGTGTCTAGGAAGTGGATCTCTTGTGTGGACTGGTCCAGGCTGAGGTTGATGGTGGGGTGGAAATTGTTGAAATCATGATGGAATTCTTCAAGGGGCTCCTTCTCATGGATCCAGATGAGGAAGATGTCATCAATGTAGCGCAGGTAGAGTAGGGCCATGAGGGGACAAGAGCTGAGGAAGTGTTGTTCTAAGTCAGCCATAAAAGTGTTGGCATACTGTGAGGCCATGTGGGTACCCATAGCAGTCCCACTGACTTGAAGGTATAAATTGTCTTGAAATCTGAAATAGTTATGGGTTAGGACAAAATCACAGTTCAGCCACCAGGTTTGCTGTGATGGTATCGGGGATACTGTTCCTGTCGGCTTGTAGTCCATCTTTGTGTGGAATGTTCATGTAGAGAACTTCTACATCCATAGTGGCTAGGATGGTGTTTTCTGGAAGATCACCAAAGGATTATAGTTTCCTCAGGAAGTCAGTGGTGTCTCGAAGATAGCTGGGAGTGCTGGTAGTGTAGGGCCCGAGGAGAGAGTCTACATAACCAGACAATCCTGCTGTCAGGGTGCCAATGCTTGAGATGATGGAGCATCCAGGATGTCCAGGTTTACGGATTTTGGGTAGCAGATAGAATACCCCTGGTCGTGGCTCTAGGGGTGTGTCAGTGTAGATTTGTTCCTGTACTTCTTTAGGGAGTTTCTTGAGCAGATGGTGTAGTTTCTTTTGGTAACCCTCAGTGGGGTCAGAGGGTCTAGCAGCCTCTTGTTCATATTCTGACCTATTCATGATAATTACAGCAACAGCAGAATGGAACAGTCAGAGCTGAAGAGAAAGTGGCAGGAAGAGGAATAGGAGGTGTGACAAGGAATTGGCTGGGAGAGGGTTCACTTTCTGAGTAAAGAAACAGTTATATGCCCTACTTATTGAGATTGTCCGGGTAGCTGGACTGAGCTACCTATAGCAAATTCCCCTGAATGCTTTAGATCAGATTGTCCATGTCCTTTTCACAGACACAAGCCATAAAGGAACATGCCAGGCCTTATGTGCTTCCTATATAAATTATTCCTATGTGCTCCATCACCAGTGCATTCTGTTCTAAAAGGGGCAGCCAGGAAGTGGGAGTCATGGCGCTGATCACCCACAGGTCCCTGCATTGGCTTGTAGAAATAGCAGGCCATAGAGAACAGGGTGCATCATTCCCAGGGATGGTGTAATCTCTGTACTCCTCCTGTCTACTGGGAAACTCCAAGATCCACAGTGCATTCTTAAGTAGAGTTCCATGAAACTTTTCTGCCAAAACTGTTTTTTTGCCAAAAAATGCAGATTTGACTCACAAACTTTGGGTCTATGTTGCCAAAATGTTTCAGTAAAAATCCAAAATACATTACCCCCCCCCCAATGTTTAATTTTCACATTTTTGAAAGATGATTTTTCTGTTCAAAACAACATTTCATCATGAAGCTTTCTCCAAAGTTTAAAAAGGCTAAAATGAAATGTTTTGGGTAAAAAAAATTTGTCTCAAACCAAATTTTTCTTACATTTTGGTTCACTGAAAATTTGTTTAAAAATCGTATTTTGGGTTAACCTGATTTTTTAAAAAATATTTTTAACTATCAGCAAATTGGAAAAAAAAGTCAGTTAATCATAAAGCTCTATTCCTATGGAGGCACAGGAATTTGAAAATGGCACTTGCTTTTGGTGAATCTCTTTTCAACTGGGTCAGAGGAGATGTGAATTTTTGGAGAGTCTAGAACTCCTAGTTCGTTATGCAAGTAGAATGTTTAATGTAGACAGTTTAAATTATCATTGGGTTTCATAGTTAACCCCTCATTGAGAGAAATGAGGGCACTCAATTCTCAGAGCTACTACCTATAGACTCAGGAAGGCAACAGGGCGTAGGTCAGTTCATATCTGAAAGGTTTTCTTCACAAACATAAGGACCAGAAACTTAATTTTAAAATGAGTGCTTGGATTCTTCTGTACAAGTCTGCAGCTGCTGACTGATTTTATTCCAAATTCCCTGATCATGGGACTGAAGAATATACATGACCATGTTCTTAGGAGATATCTGAGGGGTAGCCATGTTAGTCTGGATCTGTAAAAGCAGCAAAGAGTCTTGTTAGTCTATAAGGTGCCACAAGACTCTTTGCTGCTTTCTTAGGAGATGTTATAGTCATCCGTCACCTAGAACTAAAAAAGAATTTCAACATTAATTCTAGGGCCTACACTGCAATTGAGGGGGGTGATTTGCACCATGTGTAAACAAACCTGAGCTAGCTTGGTAAAATTAACCGTAATCCATGACAGCATGGGCTAGCCACATGAGTACAAACGCAGGGTCCTGATAGGCTTGTACTCCAGTGGATGGTCTGTGCTGCTGCCCAATTTGCTGCAGCTTCACTGCTATTTTTAGCAAGCTAGTTTGATCAGAACTTATAGCATGTGTAGGAGTACACATGTTATCACATCTCCTCAGGATTAAGAAAAGGACTTTAATTTCAACAGACTAT
This sequence comes from Mauremys reevesii, assembly GCF_016161935.1. NCBI lineage: Eukaryota > Metazoa > Chordata > Testudines > Geoemydidae > Mauremys > Mauremys reevesii. The sequence continues at coordinate 62,197,809 of NC_052630.1, forward strand.
TGGTGCAGGTGTAGTAGTGGAGCATATAACTGCCTGTATGTTGTACAAATGGAAGACAACAATGTATGACCTTAATTCCAAGTATAGCTTCTGAACTTATGTGATTACCTTGCCTGGCAGAGGATCCTCAAAGAATCCTGTGGAGCTGGTGTTTTCCAGCAGATTCTGCAACTTTACAAGACTCTTTGACCAAAGGCATCTTTATGTTGTTTTTCTGTGACTGTTTTCTTTCTTTTGATACTTTGATTCCCATCACTGGAATTCCTGGATTCTTCCTTCAGTGATTACATAAAACCTTGGACCCCACTTGTTTGTTCAGATCTGTTCACAGAGGGAACCTCTGTGTACGGTTCTCTGCCAGCCTTCACAGATGGGGAATTTTGCTGCCTCTGTGGCACCACCCCCAAAGCAGGACTCTCCACAGGTTTTGGGACCTGTGTGTGGGGAGGCCATAGACAAATGGGGCTGATGGTGGAGCCTGAGCATTGTTTAGGCCTAACCGCCCCCCACACAACAGGAGCTCATGCAAAATGGAATACAGGCCCTAACCCCTTCTTTACATGAAAACTTCCCTGAAAGGAGGGTTCCCCCAGAGAGACATTTTTCTGTAGGTTCCCATTGCTTTGCAGATACATTAGAACCAAGCGAGGAAGGGGACTGGCAGACACAAGTCCATAGGTGATGTGTAAATATAGAGACTTGGTGTGAATATCTCTATTCCTCTGGCAGATCCTAAACATCTGCACAAATCTTGTCTCAAACATTGGAGTCCCCAGTCCCTCTGCTTCCACAGGATTTCCTCTCCCTCACCCCTCATGTGTACAAATACTTCAGAATGAGAGAATTCTGAATATAATGTATTTTCAAAACACTTCTAAGACAGACAGGTACCTCCTTGTTTTACCCGGCTTCATAACTCAGAATGCTCTCTTTGGCATAGCTACCATTTTGCTAGTGATTCCCACCGTAAGTATAAGAGCCAATCTGATCATGTAGCTTTGCAGTCAGGTAAAACTGATTCCATTTGAATTCATGTGAAACCAGGTTTCCTTCAGATCTATTGCAAGATAAATTCTATTATTGTTTATGTTTCGGTTTGTTTCATATCACTAAGTTAACCAGCTTTTTTAAAGAGCAATAAAGATACCTTTTATCTCACAAATACCTTGAAAATGTCTTATTTTACTATGCTTTGAAATAGGTCTAATGGAGATTATCAGACTGACTTTTTAAAAAAAAAAAGCTTTGTATTGGATTTACATGATAATGTCAATGTGTTTCCATTTTCCTCAGCAATAATCTGATTCTTAACTGAACAACAACTTGTCCTTTGGCCACCTGGTTTAGTATAACAAGAGAATTGGATTCTTGATTAATAAAGTTAAGGGCAATTTCATTATTGCTATTATAATACAAATTTAATATATTTGGGGGCAGGTTCAGAGAGTGACATGCTGGGTGATGTTAGGAATGGCAGTTAACTCCTTTTGTGATGCTTAGAAAACTGGTCATATAACACCAGGCATTTTACTGTAGAATATATTACAGATAGAAAAATACTGCAGATGAATAAAATGAGTGAAAGCATTTTATCACTAGATACAACAAATTCTGAATGGTCTGGGTGTCAACTCTTTATGCCCCTTTTAATTAGAGATAGCGATTAGAACATATATTTTACATTACTTTGCAGTTTTTCTTTAATAGTTTCATATCTGCTCCAACACTAAAAAATTACTCATTTGGTGAACAAACCTCCAGTTATTTCTGTAGACTTATTTCTATCTATACTGAACTGAATGCAGATAATGGAAACAATACACAACACCTATATTATTTGGGTAGCATGGGACAGTAAATTCTAAGTAATAACTGATTTTTTAAAAATAATAAACTATTACTGTCGAGAGGGGCAAAATATTTTAGTGTCCAGAGTTTGTCCTAGAACCTGGAGTTAACTGACGATTGGGAATGGGCTGTTATGTGGTGTCATTGTTTCGGATCATGCAACGAGCTCCATTTGAGTGAACTCCTGTGCGTGCATGGAAACCCAATGAAGGTCCTTGCAGGTCTAAAAGCACCTCATGTTAAAGTTATAACACAAAAAAATGGAGTTAAACCATTTAATGCCCTGGATTGCATTCTGTGTTTTATATTGCCGAGGCTGCACTTATATACTTCAATAATATTGTCTGACTGCTATTTCCTCACAACTTCATGGAAACCAGATGTATTTGAGAGATGTGTTAATTAAATAAAAAACAACAAATCAGTAATGTGTGTTACATTTTGCAACAGTTTGGGGCATCCTCACTTTGGGTTTTGGCAAGACCCACAGACTCTCAAACTAGTTTTAACATCAAAAGATAACACACATAGCAGCATCTCCATTGGTTATAGTAAACAGGCCTATGAATGGTAACTTGTTTTCAGGAGATTTATAATAGTTATAGATTGAGGGCAAAAAAACAAACAAACAAACTAGTGCCATAAAATTGCCATTACTGATCCATGTGCACTGCTAGGCACCATAAGCCAGATGATTGAGTGGGTTGAGTTTGGAAGAGAAATATATGTTAGTCTACAGCCTAGATAAGAAATGCTAGTTTTTTCTATTCTGAGGTCTCATTTTAACTCTTCTATTTATCACCATTTTGTCCATGGTGGGTATCGACTGATCTTAAAACCATACCTATCTCTACATCATGCAGTCATCTTCAGGTAATATAGCATCTAGTTTTGAGTATCTGTAACTCCCATTGAAGTAGGTCTTGTCTACTGATCCCCCATGACCTGACTGCAGTTTTTGGACAAAAGATAAATCTTGATAATTGGTAATCCACAGATGAGATTAATGTTTGTCTTCAGTTTGCATTTTTTCATTATAATTGATAATCCTATCAAGCTATGGAGATGCATTTTCTTTCATGTTTTAAATATGCAGTGCCATTTTATCTGTCTGCTTAAATAAATATGTTGACTTGAATATTGCTGCTTCTGTAGAAAATTAAGTTTGTCTCATACACTGAATTCAGTTCCTTTTTTTCCCCTGATGCAAAAGATGTTAAATGTAGGGTGACCAGATGTCCCGATTTTATAGGGACAGTCCTGATATTTGGGGCTTTTTCTTATATAGGTACCTATTCCCCACCCCCATACCGATTTTTCACCCTTACTATCTGGTCACCCTAGTTAAATGCACATTTTTGTATGGAAGTAAATTGACATGTCAACTCTTCATTGCTTGGTGGTGGTTTAATTTAGTGCACGTGTGGTGATAATAAAAAGTCACTTGAAAGTTTGCTTTTCAACATAAATATAGGGTTGGGATTTTTTAATAGGTGTTTAGAAGCTCCAATTAACTGTTTTCATACCACAATGATATTCAGGAGAGTATATTTAGTGCAATAAAATGAACATATAAATAATCCATTTAAATGGGTGTAAAAATCATTTAAGTTTTGAATTTCAGCCTCAAATTTCTACTAATTAAAACCATAAACTTATGTAAAAATAAATATAAATAAAAAGTTAATTATAGTGCTGTTAACATTTCTTCCTTTTGTTACCAACTTCTTAGGGGACTATCTATATGTCAAAAATAAGCCTTAAATGGCCAGATACTAGACTTTTACAAACTGCAATAATTGATATGTCATACTAGTCATTTTAAAACTGAAGAGCTTTTTATATGAAATAGTGCAAAGTGAGTTTTTAGTAGTAACAAAATGAAACTTAATGCTTCATTGTCAGCAACCCTAAGCACTACTTTGTATCTGCATATCATTAATAAAAAGTCTCATCCCAGTTATTAACACTCTAGCACATTCTGCAACAATCATTTTTGAGCTTTTATAGTTTGTTGCTTGCTTTACTCCCCAGTGACTTTATGTATGTAGATTGTTGTCTAACTATATACAAAACTGAATAATAATAACCCTAGTAACTTTCCTTGAATGCACTGTAGAATCAAGAAGGAAAACCATTTGAAACCTTCAATACAATGAAAAATTACAGACTTTAATATTCTTTTGCTTATGCTTCAGTAATTACATTCATTAGTTTTTTTAATTTCCAGAGATATTGCCTAGATAAAATTAAGTAAACATCTCATGTTAGTATCTGTTTAGATAGAGAAAATTGTTTGCCTTTTCCCCCTCATTTATTGCAACCTATGTTCAGTTATAATTGCTTTTCCTGTCTAATGTGTATGCATAATGTAGTCACACGGAATGACACAATGAATTATATATAAAAATCATTGGACAGTGTTTAAAATTTGTTCACATGCAATATTTTTATTTTAGGACTTAGTTTTGATACTGTGGATACTGGGCCTCTTATTTCTTCAGTACTGTTAATTGTGATGTCCTGCTCAATAAACTGTTAAATAACATTATCAGCTACTACACTGTTCACATATCAGCTACTACATATGTTCACATACATATTTTGGAGAAACTCTTCAGAGATACAGTAGAAGATCTTCCTTCCAAGATTAGAGTACTTATTCTTTATATAGTGCTTTAATTAGTAAATCTCTGTACAGCTCTTTGAATAAGTAATCACTGTGAAACCCCTGTGAGGTAAATAGGCAGGCATTATCCAAAGTTTTACTTGGGGGAGGGGTGGGCACTGAAATTTAAAGTATATCTATGCTACAAGTGGGGAGTGTACTTGCAGCATGCATATTCATACCCAAACTAGCTTTAAACTAGCAAGCTCAGGTACTGATAGCAGTGAATCCGCAGCAGCATAGCTGGCCACCTGAGTAATTACACAGGGTCCACAAGGGCTTATATTGCTGGCATTAAAGTATGGGTTGCCTGCCGCTTCACTACTATTGGTATCTAAATTAAAGCTAGATCAGGTATATCGACACATGCTATAAGTTTTCCCTTCATCTACAGTGTAGATATACCCACAGAGATATTGGGCCAGGACTTAAGCTAGCTTATATTAGTGAAATCAATGATGAGATGTAGATATATATCAGCTCAGGATCTGACTCATTAAATGTTGCCCAAAACCAGCTCCCACTCCTGTGCTCATTATATTACATTTGTTTGCACAGTTATAGTCCGCCTTCCTCGGATGGCTCTTAATTGTGTCTGTCTTTAGAATGTTAGGATATAGGCAATTCCTTCCTTTTATTCATAGGCTTAATGATGGAATGACTAGGTGCCTTCCATGTTTCCAAGTAAGAACTCAAAGCAATAGAAAATATGATTTCAGGACAGAGGGTGTATCCTTTTTCAGAGCATTATATATATGAAATATTGCTGGATCTGCTGCATGGAGAAACATCATTGCCTGCACTTCCACAGCTGTTTCTCCAACATGAATGGCAATGAGAAACATTTCAAAGTCTTGGAAAGTGACACCATGTTTTGGTGGACTTGTTTCATTTCAAATTGTGGTGAATTTGGAAGGAGAAATTCCTTCATATTTGCTTTACTAGATAACTTCTGGTCCTATGTAATATTTTCTCTTAATATTTATTATGAGAAAAAACAAAACCCTTTTATTAACTACGTGAGCATTTGGCTTCATCAGAGTTTGCTCGGATTTCTGGAAACCTCTGCATATGTTGGAATTTGATATAAATACAGCATAGTCACTTTCATTCTTCATTATCTTGTTTGCATAGATGTTCTGGCTGAAGTTTTCAGAAGGACTCAGCATTGGTTTAACTATGTTCCAAGTGAAGTCAGTGGGAGTTTTGCCACTGATTTCAAAGAGAATACTGAAAGCTTTTGAAAATCCCACCTTCCTATGGTTCTGATCCTGCCTATTCTTACACACACCAGTTATGTTCATATAGTTAAGCATGTGTGTGAGTGTTTTCAGGCCGAGAGCCTGTAACTTGATGCTCTTCTCCAATGTGGCAAGGGTGATATCTGATTTTGAATACCTTATTTCCCAATTCTGGGTTCACAGACTACAAGTAGAATCATAGAAAATTTAGGGTTAGAAATGACCTCAAAGTCACCTAGTCCATTCTGCGCGCCCCTCCTGTGCTGAGGTAGGACTAAATATGCTTATATGAACTGAGGTCTTACTACTATTCAAGAGCAGGAATGGTATTTAAATGAATATTAAAAAAAAAGTTGAAACCAATGAAAACATGGAGTTCAAGGGAGGCAGGCACACAGAGCTCAAGAGCTGTCATGAAGTCCCTTTAGCACATCCACTGAGATGTGCAGATTTTCAAGGCAGAACCCCATTATCTTTAGGTCAGGGTGAGAAGCAAAGAAATGTAAGTACATTACTTACAGTGAAATATGACTATTATTAATTATTACTTATTAGGTTTAATACCAGCCACCATATAAAGTTTCCTTGGACTCTTTTGAAAATCTTAGCCTCTGTTTTTTTTTTTATCATTTTGTTGTTTTCAGGATATATATATATATATGCTGCTTGGAGAAACATCGTTGCCTGCACTCTCAGCTGTTTCTCCAACCTGCATGGCAATGAGAAACGTTTCAAAGTCTTGGAAAGTGACACCACCCACCCACACCCATGCCCACACCCCTACTCCTACTTGTAATGTCCTAACAGGGAATCCTAAAGGGGAGATGTACAACTATCTGAGACCAGGGATTCCAATAAACATACCTCTACTATTTAATTAACTTTTTCTTAAAGTATTAATTGTGTTAAATGCCAGGGCCTTTTTCAAGAATGAGCAGGGCAGGTCATTAATGTGAGTAAGCAATATTATTATTTGGTATGTCAGGGTTAAACCATTGAGACTGTTTCAGACTCATGTTTCCTTTGTCAAGTGATCCACCTTCTATTAGATCTGAATCTATATCTTGATTGGTCCGCTTAGGTGAATGACAAAGTCTAATAAAAATATTCCTCCTTTCTACCCCTTACTCTCAACCCAATCTGGAAATTTACCTTTACTCCTTGAGGAACACCCAATGTACTTTGCTTCTATTTCCTCCCTCACTTCCCTCAATGCCATCACTTTGATTTGTCTGTGGATTTAGAATCCTTAGTATTCTGATCTAAAATTGTGTCATGTCCATCAAGAGCAATTTCCATATCTTTAACTTCCTACTTCAGTAATCAGTCTCCTGTGAATTTTTCAATTTCAATTGAGGTCACTGTGGCCTGGATCACATCCAATTTACTATGAATTTCTGCTGAATTCTTTTCATTTGTTTGACATGGTTTGATAAGCCACTCAGTTTTCACCTCCTGAATATATAAAATGAAATGCAGATCGACCTAGCTCATGGTTTGCAAAGACTTGCAGAGATTCAGCCAAATGTTTTGGTGGCCCATCTTCTTCCTGGGCTATCAAAGGTCCTGGTTTCTCAGAACAATTAAGTAATGAACACTTTTGCAAAAAAACTAGATATAAAGTGTAGAGTCTGAATGCATAAGAGCCAAATGCCTCCTATTCCCTTATTTACCATGAATAAGGCTAAGATTTTGTCATGGATATTTTTAGTAAAAGTCACAGACAGGTCACTGGCAATAAAGAAAAAAATCACAGAAGCCTGTGACCAGTGCATGACTTTTATTAAAAATATCCATGACAAAATGGGGAGCTCAGCTATGGGGTCCCCACACCACCCCCAGTGGCTAGGCAGCTGTGTGGGCTCAGAGCTCTGGGGTACTCCCGTTGCCTGTGGTGGCTCAGTGCTCCAGAGGACCCTCACCATTCATGGCAGCTCAGAGCTCCAGGGTACCCCCAATGGGTGACAGAGGTACCTCACAGCTCCTGGCCACTGCAGGCAGTGGGGGACCCTGCACCTCCTGGCCACCGCAGACTGAAGTCACTGAGGTTGCTGAAAGCCATGGATTCCATGACTTCCCATGAAAGAATTGTAACCTTAGCCATGAATAACACTTGAGTAGTCCCATTGTCTTTGATGGAACCACTTATAGATTAAGGTGCCACTCATTGTCAGCAAGGTTATTGGAATCTGGCAGGAACTAACAGAATACATCATAAGGAAGAAAGATCTGGTGTCTTGATTTGCCCATGCAAAATCCTTCTCAACTGTCTTTTTCCCAGAACAATTGTGGGTGCAAATTGAAATATATATAAGACTTAGTAATGTCCTCTCTTTACAAGGAATAGTCTATCATACTTTTCATACTCTCTGTAAGCCCCATATGTAGGTTCAGTCTATGATTATATTTTAAGTTAAAAACACTTTGTTTATTTCCAAAAGAAGCCTGGGTGTAATATGTTCAATATTATTCAATCATGGTTGTTACAAAATTGCCAGCACAGAAGCAATTAAAACTATTTCTGTTAAACAACTCTGCCTTGTATTAAAGATACTAAAGCAAATAGCAAATCAATTTATCAAGGTTAAAATTGATTTTAATTTTAAATTAGACTCCTGGAGGGGGTGGTGAATCTAAATTATTGGAAAGGTTTCTCCTGCCATTTTAGGAAGAAAATACAGGAGAGTTACGCCTTTATCTTTTATCAAGATTTTCCCAAATGTAGAATTCCATCTTTCCTCTCATGGCCAGACGGATTTTCTGACCCAAGCAGATTTCACAGCTCACCATGACATTCAGGTGCTAATAAAAGATAAGGAACAAGTAGGGACGGTCTACTAGATTACTGAAAGCTTCAGGTTTACACCTGTAAGTAATGATACAAATGCTAAATGGAATGATTTAGGAACTATTTCCTCTCCCCTTGCATTGTTAGTTTGTTTAAAATATAGTGCCTGTATACAAGCAATGGGCAAGGCTGATACAAAGTTTGGATGATTGAAAGCTAATGTAGGGTTGCCATCAGTCAGATTTTTTCAGCCAGACTGGTCCACTTTGCCAGTGTGTTCAGCATTTGGATAAAGATTATGCTTTCTGGTTCCTACTCATCTTAGCAACTCGGTGTCTTTCATATGGCTGGAAAGCTCTTTAGGGAAGGGACCATCTTTGTACTGTGTGTGTATGGTGCCTAGCATAGTGAGTCCCTGATTGGCAATACATATCAAAATCATGATGGCTTCAATGTGAGGTAGCAGCTGCCTCTCACTGGTATATAAGGGGTTAAAACAACCCTGGGAAGGCTGTGTGGGAGGCAGCCCATAAGGAAAAGGCTTTGTAGTGCCAACCAATTAGGGGAAGGTTTATTGGAGAAACCAATCAGGGCCAGGCTGGCCCATATAAGAGGGGGCTGCTGAGCAAAGGAGAGGTAGTCACTGCCTGGAGTTTGAGGGAGGAGGAGTGGTGTTTAGAGGGCTGGAGTACCATGGACAGAGTAGTGCTGGACAGGGTCAGCAGAGTATGAGAAAGCTCCAGGCTAATAGCTGCCAAACTGAGGCCCTGATACAAGGGCAGAAGAGATGCTGGTGCTGCGGGCAAGTGGTCCAGGGAAGGAGATGGCAGAGTTGGAAGAGGGGCAGTATGTGGCTGCATGCTATAGGGTCCTTGGGTTGGGACCCAGAGTAGTTGGCGGGCCCAGGCTCCCCCACATCTTGCCCCCACTGAGGGAAGTGGCCAGTGCATGGACTGCAGTCTGCCACTGAGACAAGTGGCTAGAACCTGGAATACAGATTGCCACTGAGGCAAGTGGTTGGACTGAGCACTGTTGGCGCCCCGGAATGGGGGGGAAGAACCAAATGGGGCACAGTCAGAGAGCTGTGTCCAGAAGAGGGTGATGCGGTCCAGGGAGCGATACGGGTCCTGGACACAGAGACAGGAGTGATGATGGGAGAGACACCACCTGAGAAGGGTGCTCTGGTAACCCTGAGCTAATTCCCAGGACGGCCAGCAGGAGGTGCCGCGGTAGTGAGTCAAACCCTGTCACAGTCTATTTTACGTCTGTCTATCTTAGGTACTTATATAGCCCCAGCTACTGTATTTTAATGTATTTATCCTCATAACACATCTGTGAGATAGGGAAGTTTTATTCCCACTTTTATAGATGGGGGAACTTTAGGTACTGATCCCCTAGTCTATGTCTACACTGCAATTAAACACCTGGGGCTGGCCTGTGTATGCTGACTCAGGCTTGTGAAACTCAGACGCAATGCTGTTTAATTGTGGTGTAGCTGTTCAGGTTCAGGCTGGAGCCTGGGCTTTGGAACCCTCCTCATTCGTGGGATCCCAGACCTTGGGCTCCAGCCTGAGTCTGAAAGTCAACATGTCAATTTTACAGCCCCACAACATGAGTCAGCTCACTGGCGCCAGTTGCAGGTGTTTTATTTCTGTGTTGGCATACCCTAAATGACTTCCAAGGTCATACAGGAACTGAACTCATGAATCTTATGTCCAAAGCTAACAGTGTCACTCTTCCTCTCTGGGGGTCTTTTATCTTCATATAAAGTTAGAAAGATGCAACTAAAATAAAGTGTTTTCACGAGTTTCATCTTTTTAAAGCTCCTCTTTACTTTTTAAGGGATTTTTTTTAAAGTATTGCAAGTAAACATGCTCATAATGTTCACAAACACACACATCTAGTTGATTCTTCTTCTGCCTGCCATGTGGAATCTCTGCAGTGAAAGAATTTTTATTTTTTCTAACTTCCCAATGTATCACAAAATGTTAGATTATACACCAACACCACTGTAACTTGTTAGCCTAACTGCTTAGTGTGACTAATCAGTAGAGGATGGGCAAACTCAGCCTCTGCTCTTGCAATGGATTCCATGTAGGTAAATCCCTGCACCCACCCACCCACACACACCCATTTAAGTCTCACTAGGGGTCTGGATGAGAACGGGGTCCACCCACATGTATACAGCCACAGGATCAGGGCCTAACTAATATCATTCAGACATAGGATGGGGAGTCAACATATCTGAATTCTTTCACTTTTTTTGCAACAGACTTCCTGTGTAACTTTGGGCAAATCACTTAACTATGTGCCTCCAATTTCCCCATATGTAATATAGGAAGAATAATCCTTCCTTGCCTCACAATGTACTGTGAACCTTAACATAGTAGTGTTTGTGTGACACCCATATACTATGGACGTTAGAATTATAGAAATATCAACAGATACTTTAATTGCAACAAATTTGTGTGTAGCATTGTATTATGATTTACCTTGATCAAATTGAGTTATTCAGCTATACAGCTATACATTTTGTATAAGATTTTCAAAATTAACTAGTGATTTTGGCTGCCTTAAATTGTGAGTGCTTGATTTAAGATGCTGTAAAGTTCCCTGACTTTTAGAAAATGCTGAGTTACCACCCTCTGAAAATGAGGCCCCTTTTACAGGGTCTCAAGTTGGACACCGCAATCATAAATAACTTTTGAAAATCTTGGCTTTTACATACATAAAATTCCACATTGAAATAAAAATACTGGAGTATTAAATGCACCAACTGGAACTGAGCTTTAGTGCATTTTTCAGTGTGTTTGTTCATGCATATCTCCAATATTCTGACACTGCTATACATATCTTTTTCAACATATGAAAACAATTACAACATTGATCTAATAGCACTTTGTCATGATACAAGCTGGTTAGTTTTTAAGTGTTATTAAAAATGCCTTCTAAACAGAAGTGGCTTGGATTTTTTCAGTCTGCCTGTTCATCTCCCATAAGAGAATTTTAGCACAATATCAATATAACTGGTATACAGTAGTATAACCAATAAGCATAATAGAGATGGGGAATTCAATGTCTGTAAAGGAGTGAGTTGATTAAATAAAATCTGGTGATCTCTTTGTGAAGTGTCTAAGGGAATATGATTTAATTCCCCCCTCCCCCCCGTTACACTGATTACAAAGAACTAAATTATGGTGCAATGAAGCTTAACGTTTACTGTAGCATCATTTTTAAGTGCCACACTTTAAACTTAATGATCACACCTGTTCTCTCTGCAGTGAGAAAGCCAAGCTGTCTCTTCCATAGCCATTAGTAAGTTAAGGAAAGCACTGTAGCCCAAGGAAGTAAAATAACTTATAGTGATTCAGGCTCTTTATATAAGTTGCTTTTAAACCTGGCAGGTCTCTGGCTGTGATCACCAAAGCCATGGAAAAGCCTAATAGCCGGGGAGGATGGCATACACATGGCATTAAAAGCTACAATGCTACGTAGTATTTTTAGCCCTCATTGAAATAATTTGTGTAGTTACACAGCAACGAATGCATTCTTTACTGATGACGAAGTGGTGCACCAGGGAGAAGCTTTGTCTTCTGCAGACCATGTTAGAAGAATTAATATTGGACATATTCCCCATATATTGGTCTAAAAAGGTTAGGGTGGCAGACCACATACTACTGGTTTATTTAAGAATCATCTTTCCAATGATAAGAGGAGGTACAAAGCACTAGTAAAGTTTGGGGGAGAAAATACCAGCATATGACCTCATCAACCCATGAAGAGGTAGAAATTATGAAAAATTTAACAAGTTTGATTGCTAAATGTTTCTGAGACAGACTTTTATGCTCTAGTGGCTTGCACACAGATAGAATAAGGGCTCAGATTTTCATAAGCTCCTAATAGATTTAGGCACTCAGCTCCCATTGAAATTCACAAACTCCTTTAGGCTCCTTTGAACATCCCAGCCAAGGAACTTATGACTACTGTTACTTAAGGAAGATTTACCTGACTTTAGTTCAATGGGAAGAGTCCTAGGAAGGACCGGATTCCAGTCCTGGCTCCCTCGGTGTGCATCTGTGAATTGTAACTTAGTTGTCTGTTGGCAGCTCATGGATTTGTTACATTTGAGGAGGACATGCAATATTACAAATAACTTCATTTTTCCTGTACTATGAAGGACAGATTCCTTGTTTTTAAGAACAAACTATTTACACGGCAGACAGATTGCCACAAGCAAGAGCAGATGGGATATTAGCAGATTTCATACTAATGTTCTGCTGGGATTCTAGAAAAGGATTCTTAGCCCTCTGAAAAATTGCTTCTGATCAGGAAAAAAGGCATTTCCTACTGTGTTCATGTAGATTTTCTGCCCTCCCTGTAGGAGACACTTAGGAATCCTGTGAGATTAACTGGGAAAAACTAGTATACCTAGGTGATGCAAAGTATAGGGATGAAGTCTGACCCCAGTACATGTTATGATTTTTCCATATGTAAATAGCATCCATGCATACATACAGCCAGAATAACCAAGTGACTGTCTGATATCAAGCAAACAACAAAATAGAAAAGAACCATTCTATCAGGCCAGTTTAGTGCTGGTGAAACTATTGAAAACAGCCATTGGTATCATTCTTTCAGTTTGATTGCCTGGACAGTCAGGAACACAAACGTTCCAGCCTCAGTCAGCTTTTGTATAAAAAAAGTTAAACCTCCCTAAAATGTCCATTGAGGCATGAACATTCCAAGAGTTAAGAGAAGGGGTGGTTATTCTATAATAATAATTAGTCTCAGTTATATAGTGGTTTCATCCATATATCTTGAAACATTTCATAAAGTTGGGTATATAGTATTATCCTTATTTTACAAATTGGGAGACTGAGGCACAGAAGTTAAGTGGCAAGTCCATGGCAGAGCTAGAAAAAGGACCTACGTGTTCAGCATTCCACTCCAGTGCCCTGTCCATTTAATCATGCTACTTTTCTACTTCCCCAGAAAAAAGCTGTAAGGAAATTCTGAGGCTTGGTGTCCCATCGCAGACAGATATAGCCCTGTCTCCCTCCCAGTCACTCAGAGCAGAGCTTTTCTCCTCATTGCTAGCAGCCAAAGTGATTCAATCTATTCTCTCTCCCTCAGGCTCTAGTTAGCTTCCTATCCCTGGCAGATAAGTTCAGTTCAGGACTTGCTCTGATCTCATTCCCTCAGCCATTTTTTTTTTAAACAGGCTGCTTGTGTGTGTGGGCACATGGATGTCTTGTGACTTTTATTTAGGCACAGAGTATTTTTATTTTAGTCTTGGTGTTTTTCTCTCACTGTGGCCATGGAAGAAGGAGGAGATCAAAGACCCTGTGGTAGATCCTCAGCTGCTGTAAACTGTATTAGCTACATTTGGTTTTAATGGAATTATGATAATTTACACCAGCTGAGCAGCTGGTTCCATACATCTTTTGAGTGGAGAGGAAGAGAGAGCTGGGAATTTTAGAAGTTGGGCAGTTCTTATCTAGAAAGATGATAGTTTCTTAATGACAACACTTTTTGCCACAATGAATGTTCAATAAGGCCATTGTGTGCAATGTCACTGAATTCCCAAGCCAATTTTATATTGCATTAAAATGTTCCAGAAAATTGTTAATTGGAAGTCTTGATTTTATAAAATCATTTGGTTTTAAGCTTAGTAGGAAAAAATACTTTTGTACTACTAGGTGCTCTGCTATTGGTAAAAGCCTCCTTTTGTTTTACTTCTCTCTGTAAATGGGTCAGACTCACCTCTGCAGCGCCTCCTGCTGGTGCTTCTGGGAATTAGCTCTGTTCCAGCACTGGAGCGCCCTCTGCAGGCCAGTGATCCACCTGTCTTCAGGCCCCCCAGTGTCCTGCCTTGGACCCGGTGCCCTTTTACATGGGGTGCTGCCCCCTGGCAGTAACCCCTTTCTCTCTGGGTTTCCCCTCCCCAGGAAATCCCCACCCTCTGTCCCCACCTTGCCTCAGTATTGGCTACTGCCAGTCATTGTCTAGCCCCACACTCTGGGGCAGACTGCAGCATCAGCCTACTCATCACAGGCAAAGGGGTTTGAATCTGCTGCTTTGGCCTACCTCTGGGCTGCCCTCTGCAACCCCCAGTACCAGTTGGCCCACTGCTAAGCCGCAGCCTGGGGCTTTCCAGGCTGAAGCTCCCCAGCTCCTCAGCCATTCCCCAGCCCTGCTTCACTCAGGTATCCAATCTCAACTCCCTGCAGCCAGGCCCTTCTCCCTCTAAAGGCAGAGAGAAACTGTCTGAGCTTCTGGCTTCCCTGGCCTTTTATAGGGGCCAGCTGTTGCTCAGTTTGGGGTGTGGCCTCACCTGCAGTCACTTCCTTAATCAGCCCAGCCTTGAGAGCAGCTGCTTTCAAGCCCTGCCAGGCCGCTTGTAAACCCCTCAGGGCAGGAGCAGAGGTTTCACCCTGCTACACTCTCCTAATGTGCTGGAGGCAGCTTCTTTGCTGAACTGACCTATAGAAGCTCTTAGGTGGAAATGTTCAATTCAAACTGTCCTCTAAGTAGCAGCACAGACTCTTAGCTGAGATCTCATTATTCACATTAATTTGGGGTGTCAAGAGAAGGATTAATTGAGTCACTTATCATAAGATGCCCAACTTCTCCAAAACTTTGCCGAGGGGATAGAAAATTTGGTTAATTTTCTGTATTTATTTTATTTGTATGGCCTTCTGCCCTTATGAGTTCCTACCTAGACCAGAAGTAGAAGTGCAAAATTATTGCAGGAATGGCTGTTGTGAGATTTCTGACCCAAACAGACCCAGAAAGTCCTGGAACTATAATGAGGCATTGTTGTGATATATACCAGCAGTAATATACACTCAAGAATTTGAGATAGTTCTGAGAGTGTTTGAACATTTGGTTGCTTATCTTAACTGAACATCTGAACCTCTTGAGTTCTACCATCACTGTAAGTTTTCTGAATGGCTTGAGGTGAATTAGCAGCTTTCCAGGTGGACTTCAAACATCTTACTGAAATCTCTAGTTTTGGCCAACAAAAGTCTCCAAAATTTACTTTAGCACCCATCATGGTCCCCTTTCATATGAATTCTGTGTAGCTTCATCATGAACCAGACCAATTTAATTCAGTTATAGACTGCAAAGTGGGATCTAGTCTGGATGCTTCCATTTTATTACCAAGCTGACATATGTAATTTTCTCTTTGCATGACAACTAATCGCTACAATTTTTCAATTTGTATGACCCATTCAGTTTTACAGAATGTTTTCCATTGTGGCAACTGGGTACTGTACAGTGAAGTTAATTTCAATTATTAAAACCATTCTATTATTCTACCCATGAGGGCAATGACAAATGGTTTCAGTATATACAACACATTGTTGATTTCATTTAACAGCTGTTTATTATAGCAAAAATGTTGGTTGTTCCTCGATACTTAAACTATTTGTCAACCAGAAAGGTGCAGTTCATGTAGTCTTCAATGTAAAATGTAGGATTTAAAATAGTTTCTCAGCCATTGTATGTATCTACTTCAGTTCAATATGTTCATTTAGTTACAAACAATAGTCATGTTACCTGTAATCTAACTTAATTTTTCCTATGGCTTGACTATACACTCTCTGAGCTACTATTGCATAGTGTGAGACTACCAGGATAACTTGGTGCCTGTTATTTCTTTTGATATGTTTGGAAAGGTTTAGCCTATCCATCCACCAAGTTCCATCTGTACTTCAGGCTATAGTCAATCACAGAGCTGCTTTTTTTTAGCACACACTGATGTACATTCAGCTTGACTTTGTCAGTGGACTAAACTAGAAAGCTACATTTATCATTAAGGGGTCTATCCATTAAAAGGTATCTGCAACCCTTTGTCTTTTTTGAGGTCATGAATACTTTGGAAGACGGTGGATATTTTTTCTGTCTATTCAGAAGGAAAGTCAGTCTGCAGCGTAAGACCAAACACAAGTTTTAATAAACTCAGGTACTTGAGCATTGCAGAGCAGCTCATGGAAGGCTAGGCTGTGTAAATAAGCTCTTTGCTTTTCAGTCCCTTATTCTGGGGCTGGAACTGATCTTTCTCTTTATGATTACTTCAGCCCCAAATATAGAAAGATTTTACCCTATTGCTAGAAGAGAAGCTCAGTTGCCACTTGTTTTAGGGGGTGGGAATTGGAGAAAAAGTGCATCTCTGGCCTGATTGGGCCAGCCTTTTTTCTTGGGTCACAAACACAGCTATCAGCCAGTGAGACCTCGCCTTCAGGATGCATGTTTCCTTTAATAGATCATTCAATTGACTGCCAGTTAACTAGAGAATAACCCATTTCTAAATAAAGCTGTTCAGGAACTGAAATTTTCATTTTCAGGGAAATTCTGCAGTTCTAGTATTTTTCATTCCAAAGAGGAACAAAACCAAAAATCTTCTGCAAAATAAAATC
This sequence comes from Mauremys reevesii, assembly GCF_016161935.1. NCBI lineage: Eukaryota > Metazoa > Chordata > Testudines > Geoemydidae > Mauremys > Mauremys reevesii. The sequence goes on from NC_052630.1 coordinate 62,214,777, forward strand.
ACTTTTTTCTTTGTTTTTTTTGTTTTTGGATCGTTCAAACTAAGAAGTCATTTTAAAACAACCAATTGACGTTTCATTCCAAAAATACCAAGGCAAGATATTTTGGCTCTTTTGAAATGCTTCACTTCAAATTTTTGTAAACAAAAAAAATCATTGAAATTGACACTTCCCCAAGGAGCCTTTCACTTCTGATAATTCATCATTTTCCAATGGAAAAACATTCAGTTAGGAATAATGCTAGTCATTTTTTTTCCCCAACATTGGGTTACTGGGTGACATGTGGACTATGCTCAGCTTACCCATTGACATAATTCACTTCCATAGCCATTGTGCATATTTGTGACTGAGCTACTACTAATGGGAAAGTACCTCCTCAGAACTGGGAGCACCACCTTTTATAACCTAGCTAAGGGGTCTGAGACTCCTCCATTTGCCCAGCATCCATAGAGATGGACTACACCTAAACTGAAAGATAGTTAGGTTTCTAACTTGTAATTATAAAATCTTAAGTGTCCATTTTGCAGCTGACTTCAACACAGCCTTTACATTTTCATGAGCATCTATTTGCTTATGTCACAGGTTGTGCGCCCAGACTTGCAGAAGTGCAGACATAGTTAAAGTGCAATTGATATGAATACCTCTGTGAATCGCAAGGTGAGCAGACCACCTCTGCCAAAGCCACATAAGGTGCCTCTACATTGCATGTCACTGGCAGTGTCTCTGGAGTGTGTGTAGCTATATGTCATAGTGAAAAACAGTCTGTGTCCACACTGTGGTGTGTAGCTCACGCAGTGGTGAAAGTTTCTTGCAGGCACAGCTCCTGGATGCTAGATCTTTCCTTGCTGCAGAGTTGCTGGAGCCTTTCCCACTGCAGGGAAAGGCTCTGGCAGCGGGAGAGCCACTGGAACCATTCCCTACTGCCAAAGTCTTTCTCTGCGGCAGGAAAAGACTCCAGCAGCAGGACCTTACACTGCTTGGGCATCTAGAGAGCTATGTAGAGTACATATCCTAAAGGTTCAGGCATGTCTTTACTTCTCTAAGTGGTGCCTCATGGTCTACACTGCAATTTATATCCATGTTAGGGGGACATGCAGCATATGTACTTTACACACTGAAGTAAGGAGTGCACAGTGCAGACACACCCAGGGACAAGATAGCATAGCTAAGACGGCCTAAAAATGATGTCAATGAGTACGCTGAGCATAGTCCACATGTCACCCAGTAACTCAAAGTTAGGAATAAACCTATGGTAGGTACACCTTGACTGAATTCGAGGGTGCTTTTGAAGTGTACTGACAAAAGCTTAGCTGAGGTGCTGACCTTAAGAAGAACAGGTGTTCTTGACAGTCTAGTAAATGCTTGGTTTGCTCAAGCACAGAGAAACAGAACTGCACATATTTTTCAATATGTTTATCAGTTAAATTTAGTTCTTCCTTATAATCTTTTATTTTGAAGCCAGAGCTGAGAAGCAGACTGCTTATGACATGGCCAGTCATTACCTCATATTCTAGTCTTATTTTTAAAAAATGCTTGCTTATTTTTTTCCATTAAAGAAGTGAATGAAAGTAATCAACACTGAGTTTCAAAGACAATCCTTTCTGTGTCTGCTCAGTCTGTTCAAGCACCACTTCTTCCCTAATGCTTTGTTTATAATAAAAATAGCTCTGATGGAAATTGGATTCTGACAATAGCCGTGTGTTCTGACTGCCAGGGTGGAATCACACTGCCCCTCTGTAGCTGAGGAAGATATCACTGTGCAGAGGAAGGCAGGGTTTCTGGAGCTTAGATTTACTGACCTAGATCTCTAGATGTACTGACCTCCATATGACTCAAGATTCTAGCTCTGTGGGCATTCCGGCCACATAAATGGCCTTGTGGGAGAGCATTGGGGATGTGGCTTGCCCATCCACTGCTAGGACTTTCAGGACTGTACAAACTCTTTGACTGCTATATCATTACTGTTCTTCACATAACATATTAATTTGAAAACCACTTCAAAAAGTAGCATTTAGCTGTAAATTTTTAAACTTAATTTAAAATTATAAAACATCTGATCCGGTGCTCTCGGGGCTCTAAACAGTCATGTGACTTGCAGATGCTGCCACTTCAGCAGGTTAAATACAGCTGGTTGGATATTATATCATTCAATAAATAATTGTATCTAGTATTTGAACAGCTCTATTGTGGAGCTATTTTCAAAACTCAACTTTGCTGCTGCTGCTGGGTTTTTTTCCCTTCAATGCCCCCACTCCCGTGTTCTGAGCCCTTGATCAACTGTTGTGCCCTGCCCTCCCCATATGTTTTGGGTAAGCAGCCCAATTCCCAAAGCACAGCCTCAGACTCAGCACAAGACTCCAGCACTAAAGTGTGTCTGCTGCTTCCAGGCCCTTTGATATTGATAGGCTTGATGGCAGCAGTTGACAATGGTGCCACACTGGAGCTAAACCAATACTTAGGGGATACAAGCCTGTGGCAGGAGGAGTGGAGATGTATTAGCTCTGGATTCTCTACCCAAGACTGAGGTAACATGTCGGCACAAGCAATCTCATTCTCAACGTTTTAGAGATGAGACTGGGAAAAGAAGACCAAGAAAAGGAAGTAGGGTTAGAGGAGAACAGCAGGATGATGGCTAAGAGTGGCCATTCCATTGGGACATAGCACAGATCTCCACGTACAGTCTAGAAAGGGAAACACTTGAGATTTTCATCTTGGCAGCTCCCACACTCCTACTTCCACGTTTCTTTGTCACAGGAATAGATCAATTATTTTTTTTTCATTCAGGAAAAGAATATATTCCCCTGTTGTGACGAGACAATGAATGGTTTCAAGAATTCAATCACTACTGTTTTAACAGCCTGCCTAAACAGGATCTGCCACCTTCTTCTTCAGTGTAGCATTCAGCTGCTGCATTGTAAACTATGTTGGCAGCATTCATGATATGAGGGTGAGTTCTGTGATTTGGGGGCATTTTTGAAGACTGGTCCCAATCATGAAAACAGTTACACGGCTATTCAGAAATATGAGTGAGCTGCCTGCAGTTTATCTGCTGGTCACCAAAGGCTGCTATTCCATTTACTGTGTATCACCTGCTGCTGCAGTTTTTGTGCACTGCCATTCATTGCCTGTAGAGTGGGACTGAGAGGTTGTAGCCAAGGAAAGTGGAGAAATTGAGCAATGCCAATTCCACCTCCAAGCCGGGCACAAATAGTAGCCTTACTGTTTCCCCTCTTTATAGTGCAATTAGGGGGCAGACCTGCCCAGCATTCAGAAAGGTGGTGAACCATTTGTGTGTTTGCAGTGTTATAGCTGTGTCAGTCCCAGGATATTAGAGAGACAAGGTGTGTGAGGTAATATCTTTTATTGGATTAACTTCTGTTGGTGAGAAAGACAAGCTTTGAAGCTACACAGAGTTCTTTTTCAGGTTATTTGTGTGTATGCACTTTGTGTTAGTTTCAAGTTGAATTTTCGGTAAATGTGCACACATGCAAATGGAGGTCAAGGGTCTTTTCTGCTATGAATTTAAAAAAAAATAGAAGTCCAATTCATATCTCCATGTGGATGATTAGCAAGAGTGATAGGAGAATATCTATCCTTCCCATATGTAGTTGAGTTAGCTGGCTATAATCAAAGTTTATTTTATTAACTAAACTATGTTCTATTGAAACTTCATGGATAACAAGTGCATTATGCTGACATCCTGGGGCCGTTAGCTGCATTTTCAATGTGATATGATGTACAAACCCAACACTGGTCAGCAGAGGGTTTATGAGCTGCTCTGGGCTCAGTCAATGCCATCCTACTACACTTGCAATAGGTGTCAGGCTTGGTGGGAGGGATTAAAAGGACAGAGATCAGATTCATTAGGAGATGGCTGGGAGTGAGAGTAGATCTCCAGAGCTTACTCTGTGAGAGAATGCCTGACTGGAGTGTGCCAGTGCCTCCCTGTGAGAAGGTAGGCCTGACACAGGACTTTTTGTTTTGTATTTGCTACAGTAGCCTAATTGATGGATTGATTATTGATTAATCTCTTAGACTACAGTTGTAGATAAGCATTCAGTCTCCTGAATGCCTACAGCATAAGGAAGATAATTACTAATATCATTAGAATGAGAGACCCAAGGAGTACAAGAGAAGCAATTGCAATTTATCACAAGTCCCTGTATTAACAAATCCACTCAGCAGATAAACAACCTCAAAAACACTGAAATACAACAGCAAAGAGAGAGTACAAAGTGTTCAGCCCTCACATCTCCCACTGGGGAACCCCAGAGTATCAGTTATTATCTTCCTCCTCATGATCCTTATTTTTATCATCATCTATGTATGTCATCCTGGTATCTCCCAAGGCATATAGGCTGGGATACATCCTTTATAATGTGTTACTCCGATGCCCACTACAGTTCATACATATTTATGAAATTCCTTATCTATACTTCCACACCTCACTAAATTTGAGGTGCCCCATTTTTCAGAGGCTAACTTATTAGTTCCTCTTATACTCATTAACATTTACATCCCAAAGTAACAATTTGTGGTTAGCATTTTGGTGACACCCCATGTCTTCAAAAATCCTCCAAACATTTTAACTGGCTTTAACTGATCTGTTGTAATATTTCCTAAACATCAGCAATTAATATATCTATTACTGTAACTGTTTGATTTTTGTGACATAGGGTCACTTATCCAGTTAGCTACTTATATCATCATATCTTTAGGCCTGAGTTCTTGTTTGGCTTGTCTGTGTGCCTTGTGATTAGGGTTGCCAATTTTAGTTGGATGTATTCTCGAAGGTTTCATCACATGACATAATCTTTAATTCCTGGAAACTCCAGGACAATACAAGAGCGTTGACAACTCTACTTGTGAGAGAACATTAATCAAAGTAGCTCTCTGTCTTGAGTATATGTGAAGTATCTTATTAATGGCTACACTACTAGTCACTTGCCTGTTCTTGCTGAGTAAGATTGCTACAAGTGGTGTTTTATCTGAGGAGGGTGATGGCCAAATAAAGCTCTTTTGCACTGGGGATGCAGGAGTGGTTTGTGACAAGCCCAGGAATGACCTAGTCACAATTACCTTACTGTTTTGTGAAGTCCTCTGACGAACGGGCCTTTGCATAGACTCTAACAGCATTGGGAAATGTATAATAATGCCAAATAGCTTCTGCTTAGTAGAGGACAATTAATTATAGTGTTAATCAAAGACAGTACTCATACCAGCTGAGGTAAAAGAGGTGTGCTGTGTGTTTTGCTCTGTCCATGCTCTCCCCATCTTCCATAAATTACTAAATAGCTCATATGTCCTGGGCCTGATCCAACGCCCACTGAAGCCAATGAGTCTTTCCATTGATTTTAATGAGCTCTGGATCAGGTTCTCACTGGGCATTAAAATCAGGGGACTAAACACTGATTACTGGTACCCATATCAATTTTTGGAAAGGAAAGGTGGGATTTTCAGGTACCTGAGGGATTTAAACAGCTCCCATGCACCTAATCCCTTAGGCTCCTTTGAAAATCCCAGCTGAAATGAATAACTTGATTAATTACCTCATTATGGTTCTGTCCACCAAACTCCCAGTTCATGGAGGGCAGATCTATAGTATAACTAAAAAAAGCCTGGGCTCTTTTTCATTTCTGTTTTCCGTTTTCCAAGACCATGTCACATCCAAATAATTAGCTCAGCTGTGTAAGTGAACAACACCTTGAATGAACACACAGTCATAAAAAGGGGCTTCAGTTCTGGTGCCTTCTCATTATCTGGAGTCATCCTTTTTCCAAGGTAAAATATTGCATTTTAAGCCCTAAGTTCCTTTCTGTGCCCTCGGAGCATATGATTGTTAGGGAGCCTCTGACAAATGAATATGTGAACCGTAGTAGATAAAGATGGCATATATAAAATTCAGGTTACAAAAACTTGTCATTGTAGAAATGCTTCCTTTTTATTGAAAAGTCAGCTGAGATTCCCTCCAGCATAAGTGACAGTTTTGGTCTATCTGTGCTTGTTGCAAGATTAGTTTCTATTTTGCCCAATGGACAGACACCTCATTGAGTGTGTTCCAACAACTGGTCCAATAAGCAATATAACAGATTGCAAGAGAAGGAAAGATCCAGTGTTTCTCTTGAATTCCTTATTGTAAGTTGAAAAAGAATTCTGCTGGGAGAAGTCAGTCAAGTCATTTGACACAAATTAAAGTCAAAGGAAAGCAAATGAATAGACTTGGATACTCCTTATTTTAGCTAGAAAAAATGGTTTTCAGCAGGTTGAAAATAGCACAGATGGGTACTGCTTTCATTTTTTGAGATTTTGGTTCAAATTCACTTAACTTAATAGAGACTATATTAATAAAGTGCCATAGAAATGCTCTAGAAATGAAAGTTCTTTACAAAGCAGTTATAACATCTTATCCATGTTCTCTGACCATGACTTTAAAAGGAAATGGTTTATTCAAAAACTGTCTTCTGCAGAAACTGTTAACATGGGGGTGTCAACTGTGATGGTAATTTTTGTGATGTGAGACTCAAACTGGACAGATGTTAAAAATTCATTTAACATACGTCAATGAAATGCATCGGATGGCAATGATTCCATTACTGCTAACTTGGACTGGATTAAATTCTATTGCCTAGGGATTTAAACTTTTTATTTTTGTTGGTTTTTGCTCCAATTTAGATTGAAGCCAAATTTAAAAATTCCCAAATCTTTTGAAAAACAGAACTTCTGTCTTCAGCACAGTGCCCGTATCTGTGATAAAGCACATCACTGATAGACTACAGTAGTTTACATGGAAGGAAGGAAACTGCATCTGCCATGTGTGTCATAGTAGCTTGGTGTTGTGGGGGCCTGAACAAATTATGGGGTAGATGCAATATGATTTTATGTGACTAGAGTTAAAAACAAACACACAATCATTAAAAATGGTAGTATTTGTTGTAAGGTGCATACAGCACCGGTAATGCATCAGGCGGGAACATAAGCCCGATTGGAGCTCTTGATAAAAAACGTGTAGAAATAAGACTCAAAACAATGGCAACTAGCCTAATTGTTTAGTGTAATAGTAGCTAAATATTTGTGTTCATCTTAATGTTGTATTTACCTCTCTGATAATGCCTGTAAAATGCTGTAATAGCTTTTTGTTTATTGTTAGGTATTTTATTTTAAGGGTTAAGGTCAAAGAAAGAGAAGTAAAGAGTGAAACCACCTAAAAGGAGGAACTTAGATCCTTTAACTCCAGGGAGACAATGAAAGAGTCTATGGAAGATCAGACACTCTGAAGTGAGGGAGCTGCAAGATTTTCTTTCAAACTGCAGACAGCTAAGGTTGCAGTATAGTGAGATAGCTCAGTATGAGCAGTGAAAAGTATGAGCATCAGGGTTGCTGTTCTAGCACATAAGAGTGCATCACTGATGCCCCAAGAAGAACAAAAAAGGATGTTTCTGGCTCTTTCGGGTGATACACTTGACCAGGCCTTAAAAGGAAGCAAGGTGAGACAACATGTCTGACCATTTGTTGTGGTTTTCTCTGGCAACAAAAAGGGCTTTCAAACAGAGAATAGAGAGGCTTTGCTGACACACCTGCACCAAAGGAATCTGCTAGCATGAAGCTTTAATTCAGCTAGGCCCTAGAGAAGAATTACACTAGAGACTATTATTGAAGTTGCAGTAGCCTTCTCTTGTCTGTCCCAACCTTACTGAAGTCAATTGAAAGACTCGCATTGATTTCAGTGGGCTTTGCATCCGGCCCTGATCCTATCTGTGCAACTTGCCTGGAAAAATAAAAAATTTTATAGAAACACTGCAGTAGTTAGTTACAAAACAGTTTCCATTATAACTTCCATTTTCACACAATTACAGTATTTTTCTTTGGTCTAGTTGGTGGGTCAGCCTTGCTTCTGGTCCAGTCAAACACAGGGTCTCATTTTCTTTTTTTCAGGCCATATGAGCATGTGGGAGTTATACTGTAAACTTTTACAGCATTAGTATTTGCTATTAGCAATAGAAGTTGCAGGTGATTGGAACCTTGAAATTCTGGACACTTTTGGTGCCCCAAAATATTTGTCCAATGGGACTTTACAAAGTAACAAAAGGAGTCCGTGTCAGAGCCAGGGCGAGCTCCAGGAAGCAGGTGCTTGGGGCAGCCAATGGAAAGGGGTGGCAAGTCCGGGTCTTCGGTGGCAGGTCCCTCAGTCCCTCTCAGAGGGATGAACCAGCTGCCCAATTGCCACCGAAGAATGAAGCAGCGAAGTGCCACCGATCGCGGCTTTTTTTTTTCCACCGCTTGGGGCAGCAAAAAAGCTCAGTCCCTTATTAACTTTGGTTTACTAGGGATTTAATTTAAATAACCGTAACTGGTCAATTCGATTTAACCCGAATCACCGTCCAGCCATTTAATTCGGGAACGCTTCGACTTGGGGTAACCCAGGGTGAATTTCGGACGACGCCTGCTCGAGCATAGCAGCTGTGTGCTAGGCTCAGGCGAAGCAGGCTGGCTCGCAATCGAGTGCACCCCCTCTGTTGGCCTCTGGACAGCATCTCGAGCTTGGATTCTCTGCCCAGCTCTGGCCAGCCACACAGGAAAAATGATCTTCTTTTCTTTCCAGCAGATTTGAATCAATTTGAATTCAACATCTGTAGTCTGGCGCTCTGGTTGCGCTTTTGCAACGCTGCAGCAACGATGCAGAGCTCTCCAGCAGAGGAAGAATAGCAATGAGCTCCCCCAGAGGACTCCCAGGAAAGGATGATCTGATCGGGGTCGTGATCTGATCGCTGTGGAGAGGAGCGCCTGCGAGAGCCTGAACGCCCAAGACCTTCGAGAAGGTCTCAAAAGACGGAAAGACAAAGGATCTAGCCGGGAAAGGATACAGCAACGAAGAATGCGAAGAGCTGCAAGACAAGGACCTAAAACAAAAGAGCGCAAACGGACGCCCGGAGCCCAAAGCCAGGAGCTACGCCCTGACGAGGCACTGTCTGCGAGGCACTGTGCATGTGTCTCCATGCCCAGACCATTGCGATGGAATAGTGAGGATGGAATAGTGTGATGGACTGTTCGCCCTCACAGTCGCCAATGAAGAGATGTTCCGGTCTTTGATGAGGAAGGGTCCTTTCTGAGGCGGCCTCCCGACCTCACACCTGCTCCCTCATCCCTTGGACCCCCCTCACAGAGATCCCCAATCTAACCCTCCCCACAATACAAATCCGGGAGCGATAAGTCTAGGAAACAGGGAAACATCAATTTTTTTAAAACACAGGGATATATAAACAAAAGAAATTTAAAAAAAAAAAAATAAATAAAAAAAAATTTAAAAATTTTATCAAAAAAACTATACTAATAAAAATATAGTCCAAACCTCACAGTTCAAAGTAATCAAAGAGACAGTTCAAAAAAGCCTCACTCAGCAGTTGGAGCAGGAGAGGGGAGGAGGTGCAGGGAGTGAAGCTCTTTCTTCCACACTCGCCGCCCTCAGGAACCCTCTTCAGCACACTTCACCTAGCCATCCACAGGTACAGGGCACCTGCCTCGTCCAGGCAGCTGGTGGTCCTGTGTGTGTTCTCTGTCTGACTGTTAGCATCCGCTGTCTCTGTACTGCATCTAATTAGTAGAAGTGATGTGTCATTACTATGCATCTAATTAATTAGTGGTTTTACTTGCATTGTGCATACCAGACTTTTTTTTAGTTTTACTTGCCTAAGACCTGGAGAGTTTTACTTTGCATACTTTTAAGAATGACCCTCGCTTTTACTTTGCATTTTGCATAAGCACAGAGCCACAAGCAAAAGCAGTCAGCCAACTGGGGAAAAGGGAGGTGTCTTTCCCTTTTCACTCTTTGCAGCTTGCTGCATTGCGCTCATCTTTTCTGCTTTGCACAGCTAACAGCAGAGAGCAGCTAAAGCTGTACACTGGCAGCTGCACAGACTGTGCTGCGCACAGCTTTGTGCAAGCAGGATGCGCCAGTCCTCTCTCTCGCGCAAGTTCGAATCAGTGCAATCGCGCTCAAGTTGAGAGATCTCCTGAGACTCAGACTAGTTTTAGTCTTCTGAACTGACTTTCCTCTGACTTCTTCTTAACTCTGCAAACACTGACTGTTTGTACTGTTGGCAAACACCATGTATTTGTTCAAATCAAATCACCTACTTAGACGCATCATCCATCTTCTCCCCCCGGACTGCCAGATTAGCCGCAGAAAAAGGCAAGCTCAGAGCAGGTTCCAAAAACTGATGGAGACTCCAGAGAGGAGGCAGAGGCGGCAGAGCAGACGGAGAGGGGGAGCGCCAGAGCAGAGCAGCAGAGCAGAGGCCACAGGGAGCAGGCATCGCACAGGGCGCAGGACAGGAGCGCAGGGTGGCACAGGTGGAGCAAGGAGCTCAGCACGCTGCTTGTGAGGAGCAGGAGCAAACGGACACGCCCGCAGTCCAGAGCAGAGCCAGTCAGGTCAGGAGCCCCTGCATGATCTGCCCTGCCCCTCCTCTGCAACGCCCCAAAGCCCCACCTGCCCCTCACCACAAGGGGTCCAAGGAGGCCCTGCAGCCGATAATGTTGAGAGCTGCACTGCCGCAGCACAATGAGAGAGCTGTGCAAACTGTCACACAGCAGTCCAAATAAAGTTCTAAATCAACCAGTCCCAACCACTCCAAGTTCAAACCCCACTGTTTACTTTTGGTTTAAAAGCGGTTTCTGTTTGTTTGTTGTTTGTTTGTTCTGTCTTCCCGTTGTCTTTTGGTCTTTTACTTGTGTTCTGGTGCAGAAGGGGGACTTACAGCCTGCAGACACAGCACAGTGCCAGCTACAGACTTGGTCACAGGGCACACTGCAGGGCACACACAGACTGCAGGTGGACAGTGTGTGTGGTGTCTGTGTGTATGCTTGCTGCGGGTCCAGGGTGATGGTGATGTCCTGTCTTATCCCAGAATGTCCCACACAGACTGCTGTCCATGCACCTTGGGACACATGCACTTGACCCCCTCTCCCTGAAAGAGCCCTCACCCTTCCCACAGCCCTCACCCCTCCCCCACCCCCCCCCCCCACACCTCCCCCCCCCTTCCACTTCCCATGTTCCAGGCCATCCGGCACACTGCCCCAAACCCAGGCCCCCCCCCTTCCTGCTAAATGCACCACTTCCACCAGCACAGAATGCACCAATGTTTCAACGAAATCCATGTTTCAAAGAAGAAGAAAAACAAATATAAATCAAATTATTATTATTTAGTATTAAACTTGTGTCCTTAGTTTTAACTTGGTTTAAGTGGGAAGAAGTCTTAAATCAGATCAACAGGTTATAAAATCAAGTGACAGTCGACAGTCCTCTCCTGATGCAGGAAGCTCTCGCCAAAGCCTTCCCATCTGCTATCTTCGCTCTGATATTTGATCAGCAACAGTGTCTGGCTGAGCCTGAACAGCACCCCAGCGATTTGCCCTCAACCTTGCTCGCCAAAAAGGTCTCGCCACACAGCACAGAGCATTGATCACAGGGAAGCAAGCAGACAATAGATGATATTCTTTCTTTGGAAGATGTCCCGAGCGAAGGTCCGCGTGTCAGCCTCCTGAGATGTCCAGCACACCCACCACCATTCCACCACCATTCAGCACGTGGTAGTTGAAGAGTTCCTGTTCACTGTCGCCTGCAGGGCAGTTAGGAATGAGCAGGCAGCCAGGGCAGCGTAGTCTGCGTCCATAGGATCACTGCAGGCATCTATCCCCAAAGTGCCTGCCCGTTATTGGTAGAACAAAGTGCCTGCCTCAGACCAGAGTTAAAACACACCACCGCATGAACACACGCGCTGCCAACCGCCACCCCCGCCCCACCCGTTGATTGGTAAAAACGCCCCTATGTCCCTAACACAGCTTGCAGCACACAAAGTAGCTGGCCCGGTTAATGGCCTCTGGGGCTGGTGCCAGGATAGGGATAGATATGGATATATCCCTCCATCAGCCCCACCCCATCGCAGAATCCCCATCTATGATGCCATGGACACATCTGGACATTGCGATTTTGAGAGAGTCACTCAGCGTTGAGCAGTTGCTCAGCGATGGCTACTTGAACTTCCCCCCGCAGCAATCCACGCCACGGTTTGCCCACGCGGACCGGTAGCTGTCTGGTGCGAGGGCTGCAAGGGAGGGCTGGCTATGGGGCTCTGCACCACCAGGGCTGCTGCTCGCCTTGCTGCCCCTCCCTTCAGGGGGGCAGCAGGCAACAAGACAGCAAGTCAGCAAAAAAAACGCACGTGCCTCCCGCGCAGCCACCCATCCTTCATCACTCTGTCATCCCACCCTGCAGTCTGTGCAGTCCCCCCTTGTCTGTCGTTCCCAGACCCGCACCACCCGTTCCACCATGAACCACCCCCATTGCACCACACCCTCTCCCACTGTTTTCTTCTGGTCTGTCTGACTCCTCTCACCGCCTCTCCCTCTCTGCTCCTCGCTCGGTTTCTGTTTCTCACTGTCTGAAGAGGAAGAGGTGGGCGATAGCAGATAACGGGCGACGGAAGCGGCCATGCCAAGTGCAGCGATGATCGCAGCGCTCGCATCCAGCTGCGCTGTCGGCGCCCGCGCTGTAACCCGACCAGACAAGGCGCGAACAGATTTCCCGACAGGCCAGGGGGGAAGGAAGACACGGGTGATTGATTTTACATTTTCCCCCGACCCCCCCAGCATGCACCCAAAAAAAATTCCACCGGGGGGAGCGGTGGGGGAACTGGATAGCTTCTCGTGCACCGCCGCCGCTTCCAAAGGCGAAGCTGGCTGAATGTGGTGACTCAGTTCAATTTGTGTATTTAGTTTAGTATGGATAATTCGAATTTAGCTGGGTCGAATCCAAAAATGACTTTTTAGTAGATTCGAAATAGTCCTGTAGTGTAGACAAGCCCTTAGTCCACTAAATTTTGCTGCTGCTCATACCACTAAGCTATCCTCCTGTGGATAGAACTCATGCTGGCTGCTCAGCACAGGTGCTGGCTGTGCTGAAGACAGCTGGCTGGTACGAAGTTTGCAGAGGTGCTAGAGTCATCTAGAATATTCTACCCCCACACAGCCAAGAACAAACCAGAACCCTCCCAAAAATCAAAGGGATTATGGCAATAGGTAGTTCCTGATCCCACACCCTAGTCTAAGCTCTTTTTGAGGAGATTGTAAATAATATGTGGTCTTTTCCTAAATATCACAGGACAGGCTTTCAACCCTGTTAGGATTTCCCTCTAAGACCTTTCCCACTTGACTTATCCAGAACACCTTTTACAGTTCTGGAAGAACACTTCATCCAGTTCTCTGGGATATATATAAAATAAAAAAAAACCCAGTTCAACTCCAGATTTCATCACTCAAGTATCCTTTATTTCACATACAGCAAAGGGTACACTGAGTTCATCAGACTCAAGCGGAGAGGGTGGGTATAGCACATAACACATATCCAAAGTTACACAGAAAACCTCTTCCTTTATATTCACTTGCACATTACATTGCATCACACATTTTGGGAGTGGCTTAGTTACTCTGCAGGAAAAAAACCCTTGAGCAGCGTGTTCTGTCTATGCATTGTCCATACTAGTCTTTACCTCATCTCTACATTCCTAACTTATCTTGCCCATTGTAAGGAAATGGTTCCCTGGGCTTTCTCCCTCTTATCTTAGCTGGCTCAGACATTCTGTCTTGTTAGCCTACTGACCTATTACTTATCTTATTTAGCACAAATGTTCTATTTTCAGCCTGATGAACTGTTTACTCCCAGGTCTAGCCTCCAAAAAATAAGGCCTCCCTTTATGTGTTAGTTACACATGTCAGGCCAGGCCTTAAGTACAAACCCTACCAATCAGTTCAGTTGAGGAGGTTGAAAACCTTCTGCCAAAACTGCTTTTCATTGGGAAACAGTGTCTCCATCCCTACTCTATAAACTATGCAGAGTAATATATTCTGTATTGCAGATTTACCACGAAGGTTACTTATGGTGCACACAGCCCTTTGATTATATTGTCTAGCTAGGTAGCAGCAAACTACTTTTTGCAGTCAGCTACACTGTTGGGTAGAGGGAATAAATAGGGCAGAACTAATCTTCTCTTAAAACAGAAGCTGTTTAGCCTGTACTACCATATACTCCTCCCACTGCTCTGAAATATTGTCAGACTCTCAAACCTGCATCACTTTAACTGTAGATAGAATTGTTCTGTCTAGAATGATACAGGCATAGGAGGCTCAGTGCCTCAGTACTGAACACCTGCTGCAAGATCACTCAGTGGAAGAGGAAGAGTGGGTACTCAGTGACATTTAAAAGTACCATATGATTTCTCATATTTGCACCTCCATGTTAGCTCTATTACCTCCCACTCTCAATCTTTCTGCTTCTAATATCCCTTTTCCGTAACTTTAACAGTGAACTGAAAAGGGAAACAAATACAGCAAGGAAAGCTTCAGTCTCCTGTGCCTGGTATAAACTGGAGGTGAGGCCATGTCTACACTACAAACTTGATAGATCCAAGTTACATTGGGCATAAAGACACTTCAGATAATATATTGCTCATGTGCGTGCATACTTGGCTGTTTGAGTCATGCTGCATGTACTCACCAGGAGTGCTTGTGTGGATGGAAGTGCAGGGCACCAGGGGTAAATATCCTAGTGTACCATGCTGTAGCAAAGCAAAGACTTATGGCACAGTGCCTCCTGGTGGTTGCCCTGGAAATTAGCTCTGTACCAGCTCAGAGTGCCCTCTGCTGGCTGGCAGCTCACTTGCCTCAGGCCCCCATGTCCCTCCTGTACCTCGGTGCCCTTTACCTTGGGGTTCTGCCCCAGAAGTACCCCCTCACTCTGGGTCTCCCCTCCCAGGGGAACCCCCAACCCTTTAAACCCATCTTGCCTCAGTGGCTACTGCCAGTCATCATCTTGCCCCCGCTCACTGGGGCAGACTGCAGTCTATCCTGGCCACTCATCACTGGCAAGGGGGTAGGACCTGCTGCCTTTGCCTATCCCCGGGCTACCCCTCTGCAGCCCCAGTACCTTTTGTAGGCCTTCGCCAAGGCCTGCAGCCTGGGGGTTTACCAGGCTGGAGCTCCCCAGGTCCTTTGCCCTTCCCCAGAACTGCTCCACCTTAGGTACCTTGCTCCCAGGCAGCTAGCCCTTCCACTCCAGGGCTAGCATGAGAGTTCCCCAGCTCCTGACCCACAGCCCTCTTATCAGGGCCAGCTGGGCCCTGATTGAGCTGGCCACACCTGTGGTCAGCTATTCACTCAGCTGCTTTCACTTCTTTTCCAAGCCATAGCCCTCTCCAGGGCTGCTTTTAACCCTTGTTTAGTGGACTGGGGCAGCTGCCCCACTACACATGCACAATGCCTTTTGGAGGGATTTTTACAATGAGTTGCGGGCATGCAGATGAGTCCCACAGAAGGGGCTGGGAATTATTATTATTATTTTTTTATTTTTAATAACAAGTCAAATTCCCATCATACAACTTTCTCCATCCCTTAATGCTATCTCTGTCTCATAATTTTTGTGCCTTTTTTTCTAATCCCACAAATCTGTGCAGCACTTGTCACTGGCTTCCATCTCTGACAGAAGCATGGAGCCTACACAGCACAGCATTGTTATAATGAATATTGCAAACACAGGATGAACCATCCTCCGGTATTTGCAGAGTCACAGGAAGTACCACAACAGTGTGGGACATAGCTATTTCTTTGAGGATGGACTGGTAATGGACATAGTGAAAAACAATTCAAGGTTGTTGGTGGCTTTCATTGAGCAGCTGCAATGGTACAGTGATACTTCTAAGCCTTAGATATGAGCACTGAGTGGTGTGATTGTGTTATAATGCAAGTCTGTGATGATGAGCAGGGGCTGCAGAACTTTCGCATGTGAAAGGGCATGTTACTGGATCTGTGTACCAAGCTTGAGCCAGTCCTCAAGCCCCTGGGCACCAGAATGAGAGCTACATTGACAGTTGAGAAATGAGTGGTGATTGCAGTGTGAAAGCTTGCAATGCCACATTGCTACCAGTCAGTGGAAAATCATTTTGGAGCTGGAAAATCCACAATGGGAAGCCACTGTCAGGGCCATTAATCATATCATGCAATAGAGGACAGTGACTCTAGGCAATGTGCAGGACATCATGGATGGTTTTGCATCTATGGCATTCCTGATCTGAGGTGATGAGAGAGATAGCATGCATATCCCTATTTTGGCCCCAGCCCACCCTACCACAGAGTATATCAACAGAAAGGGCTACTTTTCTATGGTTATGCAAATGTTGGTGGGTAACCAGGGATGCTTCAGTGATATCAATGTGGGATGCTCAGGGAAGATTTGGGATGCTCACATCCTTAAGAACAGACTACTCAGGAAGCTGAAAGCAGGGACATTTTTTCCTAATTGGCAGATTACTATTGGCGTTTCAATATTGCCAGTGATAATCTTGGGGAATCTAGTCTACTCCTTCGCCTCTGGCTCATGAAGCTATACACTGGCCACCTTGACAGCTGCAAGGAAAGATTCAGCTACTGGCTCTGCAGGTGCAGAATGACAGTAGAATGTAGTGTTGGCAGATTGAAGGGATTCTGGTGATATTTACTCACTAATGGTTATAGCTGCCTGTTGAGTCCTGCATAATATCTGTGAAGCAAAAGGGGAAAAGTTGCTGCTGAGGTTGAGGGAGTGGCTGTCTGCTGACTTTGAACAGCCAGTCACAAGGGCCAATAGAAGAGCACAGTGCAGAGCTATGTGCTGATGGATGCCCTGAGAGAGCACTTCAACAGTAAGCCACAATAATGGGATATGGTGGATTGTGCTTTATCTGGCCATGAACTTTTGGAGGTGGTAATGAAACTGTGTAGTGCTTGGTGTACATTTATTAATATCTCACTGTCTTTTAATAAACCTATTTATTATGTGGTTCTTAATGTAATAATTGTAAATGTACAGTGTTTTTCACTGAACCCATGAGTTCTGTGATCCCATTCTATTACAGGTAATCTATACTTTGAGTAGCACCAGACATTCTGCATGATATGTTATGAAGTGATAAAGATGAATGCATGCATTTCCAAAGAATAAAAATGCATTGCATACCAAAAACAGTGGAAAACTTTAATGTTTATCACTAAACACCAATCCAGTGCAAACATACAAAATAAATAAATGGAACAGAACTTTAAAATTAGAAAGGTAGAAAACATTTGTAACTATCTCAGCCGGACATAAGAACTGCCATACTGGGTCTGCATCTAGTGCATCTAGCCCAGTATCTTATGTCCAATAATCACCAGTACTAGAGCTTCAGGGGAGTGCACAGTCAGGGCAGTTGGAGTGATCCACTCCATCATAGAATATCAGGGTTGGAAGGGACCTCAATAGGTTATCAGTCCAACCCTCTGCTCAAAGTAGGACCAATCTCCAATTAAATCATCCTAGCCAGGGCTTTGTCAAGCCTGACTTTAAAAACCTCTAAGGAAGGAGATTCCACCACCTCCCTAAGTAACCCATTCCAGTGCTTCACCACCCTCCTAGTGAAAAAGTTCCTAGCCTTAGGAACTCACAACTCTCTCATCACAATCTGTCCCACTGCAACTTGGGAGAACAACTCTTCTTTACCCTCTTGGAACCCTCTTTTCATCTCTATCATCTCCTCTTATTCTTCTTCTCTTTCTCTTCTCTCTTCAATCAGTTGAAAGCAGCTCTTCTCTTCTCCTCCCTCTCCCTCTCCTAATTCCTCTTTTTCTCCCCCTCCTGCCAAGATGACAGAAAGATGAGAAAGAGATTGTAGTGGATGGAGAAAGAGGTCAGATTGGAAAAGGGGATTTCACTAGGAGGAGAGGAAGCACTGGGAAAATGTGGAGTTGGTGGGGAGTGGTGGTGGAGAGAGGTTGGAGGGGTAAAGGTGAGGTTTTTAAAGTCCAGGTGTTGGTGAGATCCTGGGATGGATGTTTTGGGGATTGTTGGACTGATTGCCTACTGACTGTACTGGTTGGACTGTGAAGACCCTTCAACCTCCCTTTCCCATGATGGAGTGGATCACTGGATCCTCAACTTTCCCCTTTCTTGATTCTTTTTCATTTTTCCCATAATTTCTTTCATGGCCTCACCAATGTGGAGACCAGGCACCAATGAAGGGATGAGGAATGGAGGAATAGCCCTCTCGATGCTGACAGATCCCCCTGATCTGCCTACAAAGCCCTACATCTAATGCTGCAGCCTGTCTGGGCATACTGTGCCACTCATATCCAGCTTCTCGCCCACTGTACCCCTAGACCCTTATCCAGCTGCTGCTGCCTAGCCATTTGGTCCCTAGTCTGTAGCACTGCATGCTGTTTTTCTTCCATCCTAAGCAGCACACTCTGCACTTGTCCTTGTTGAACTTCCATCAGACTTCTTTTGGCTCAATCCTCTAATTTTCTTAGGTCCTCCTGGCTATATCCCTACCTCCTCCCCCTCTACCCTCATCTGCTCCCCTACCCTCTGCTGCTCTCTTGCTGTCCCAACTTGCTTCCATCCCTCCAGATCATTAAATAAAGATATTGAATAAAGCCCCAGAACAGACCCCTTTACAGGAGGACAGACACCGCATGACTGACTCTGAACCCTAGACATGGAGCCATTGATCTACTAGGATCACTACTAGGCAGCAGCTTTCTATCAACCTTATAGTCCGCCAGCCAGCATCCCAGCCTTACTTAACTAAGAAAAAAGAATAAGAAGATATCAAAGCTTTGGAAAATTCAAGGAATAACACATCCACTGCCTTCCCTCATCCTACCAGCCAGAGCCATCATCATCATCAAGGAGGTTATTAGGCAGCAGTTGCCCTTGACTTTGCTCTGTGCTCCCTGTTCTTCTCCTCCTCACTCTCCTCTAAGTGCTTCAGAATTTTTTCCTTGAGGACCTGACCCATGATTTTTCCAGGGCCTGGTGAGAGGCTGATTGGCCTATAGTCCCCAGATCCTCCCCTCCCCCTTTTAAAGATTCGTCACTACATTTTTTTTTTTTCCAGTCATCCCCTCCTGGATAGCCATGAGTTTTTTTCAATAAGATATGGCTGGCTCTGCAATTTACATCTGCCAACTCCTTTAGCACCCTCGGATGCAGCGCATCTGGCCCCAGTTTTCAACCTGGCACAGTGTTCTGCAAAACAGGCCAAAACCCAAGCTCCAAATCTGAACGCTGAGAAGGTGGAAGAAGATTTGACAACCCAGAACTGGATTTTGCAAATATCCACTGCTTTTTGATATTAGGCCCAAGCCAAAATCCCAATTTCAAATGCTACTAACTCAGGCATGTTTGAAATCCAGGTTCGAAATCCATCTCCACTAGCTCTCCCTATTTCAGTAGTCCAAAATTTTCACAAGAACATGCACCTCAGCAACTGAATCACTTGAGGCCAGATTCTGCTATCCTTGCTCATGATAAGTTGCCACCTTGCTCTACAAGCAACTCAGTTGAGCTCAGATCCGATGAAGTATGTCTAGCTAAGCCTGGCACTGACTTAAGGGGGAGGTCAGGGCATTCGTGTGCGTGATAGCTGCGCTGAAAAATACCGTGGCTGACTTTCTTACATCAGGCGCGGCCGCCGCGGCGCGGCGCTCCAGCGCAAACTCCGCCCCCGGCCGCTCGTGGAGTACCGGAGTTGAACTATCACTTCGGGGTTCAAACTATCCATCACAGATCAGACGCGATATAGTTGTCGAATGCTGAGCAGTCAAACCTACGCCGACCCCGTCCCGGTAAGTGTAAACGTACCCTGAGTATGATTTTTATTTCTATTCTTATTTTCTGCTGCCAGGTATGAGAACCGAACAGTAACATAGTAGCTGTTGACCCTTTTTCCTTACATGACCTTGGAGGGGAGGGATAGTTCAGTGGTTTGAGCATTGGTCTGCTTAAACCCAGGGTTGTGAGGTCAATCCTTCAGGGGGCCATTTAGGGATCTGAGGCAAAAATCTGTCTGGGGATTGGTCCTGCTTTGAGGTCCCTTCCAACTGTTTGTGCTAAAACACTTAATCTAAAATCATTAGGCTCTCATTTTCAGTTAAATCACATCTGTGACCTCTTAGACTCTTCCTGTTGGTATGCATACTTCCACCTTTTCATGTTCTCTGTATGTATAAATATCTCCTGTCTGTGTGTTCCATTCTATGCATCCGAAGAAGTGAGCTGCAGCTCACGAAAGCTCATGCTAAAATAAATTTGTTAGTCTTTAAGGTGCCACAAGTACTCCTGTTCTTTTTGCAGATACAGACTAACACGGCTGTTACTCTGAAATCTGTGACCTCAGTTTCTTGAGATTTTAATCAATTACCATTTCCATTACTGATATATCATGCATTCAGATATGAGCATCTGTTTTCTTAGTTCAGATCTCATCAATACATAGTGCTCCCAAAAACTGTCTGTTTTCAGTGTATAGGCCAGTGTATATCTACTATATAACATCTAATTATTTAGAGAGAAACAGTCTGTGTACTTTATGCATTACATCATGTCTTCAATAATTTGCAGAGGTTCTGTTCAGAACCCTTTCCAAATTATTTGTGTGAAGTGCATTTAAATTCCACTGTATTTTTATAGTTAGCCTTATTGTAGCAATGTGCTAGTAGCATTACAGTTATAGCTGAGAAGGTTTTTTCATTACGATGTCCTATTTTCTGATGCTTACAGATTTCTGAAACATTTACCCTGTAACTATAAAATTCTCCTGCATATTTTCAGAACAGAAGTGAATAATTTTGGAAAACTGGTAAAAATCAGTTTTGGAGGTATCCTGGTCTGATAATGCTGTGTTTACAGACCCAATTTTGCCTTTGTGCTTATATCCAGGGGCGGCTCCAGGCCCCAGCACGCCAAGCGCGTGCTTGGGGTGGCATGCCACTGGGGGCGCTCTGCCGGTCGCCGGGAGGGCGGCAGGCGGCTCCAGTGGACCTCCCACAGGCACGTCTCCGGGAGGTCCACCGGAGTTGCAGGACCAGCGACCAGCAGAGCGCCCCCCTGAGGCGTGCCGCCCTGCTTGGGGCTGCGAAATTGCTAGAGCCACCCCTTCTTATATAATTCAGAAACCTCATTTAAAACCTTTAAACTGGTCATGATCTTTGTTGCCTGATGACTAGTGCCTTTTGATGCATTGAAAAAAATTCAATTTCAGGGTAGTGAGTTTTAAGGATTATTTCAAACATAGGGCTAGATTGTAACTTTACAATCTGTCCTTAGTAAGGGTAAGCACAAGATGTATCTCACAAGGAGCAGAGCAGGCTACAACTTATGACTGAAGGTTTTCCCACATGAAGAAATTTGCCAGCACAGCTATAGCACAATAACTATTCTAGTATAGCTTATGCAGGTATAACTCACACCGTGGTTGATCTATTCTGGAAAAAATGACTTTATGCTATAATAATTACTTTTCTTTGGATGTTATTCTGCTGAATCTATGCTGGTCAATTTTCCTGTGTAGACAAACTCTCAGTTGCTCCCCTCTTGCTTTGTGGGTGAGGAGTAGATTACTTAATCACTTTTCATGGAGCAGTTTATTCTTCTCTATGCACTTGGCCAACTATTCTGGCTTGCTAGTGAGGAAAAGCATCAGAAACAGGACTCCATCCTGTCCCACCCACTTACTGTTGGGAAAGTAGGCAAACTCTTCTCCTACTCTGGCCCTGGGCAGGATGGGAGATCTAAACAAGGCCAGATGTGGGACTAAGTAGTGCCCCTCCCCTGTGTGTCTGAGGAAAGGCTGTAACAAATCTAGAACAGGGGTCGGCAATCTTTCAGAAGTGGTGTGCTGAGTCTTCATTTATTCACTCTAATTTAAGGTTTCATGTGCTAGTAATACATTTTAACATTTTTAGAAGGTCTCTTTCTAGAAGTATACTATATAACTAAACTCTTGTTGTGTGTAAAGTAAATAAGATTTAAAAAATGTTTAAGAAGCTTAATTTAATTTTAAATGAAGATGCAGAGCCCCCTGGTGGCCAGGACCGGGGCAGTGTGAGTGCCACTGAAAATCAGCTTGCGTGCCACCTTTGGCACGAATGCCATAGGTTGCCTACCCCGATCTAGAACATAGTGAGGTGGAAAGTGTTAGATATACATGTGTGAGTGTATCTGAAACATCACACATTGATGTACAAAACTATATGCTGATGCATCTTTGGATCCTGATACATCAAAGCTTTCAGGCACATCAAATGGTTTCTTATACTTTGATAAAGTTGAGGCCAGCACAATTCCTGAAGGTGCTGGGCTGAGAGGATGTGGCAAGGAGGTCATTAATGCTTCAAGCTAAGGATACAGGTGATCAGATGTGAACTTTTCATTGCTCAAGTTATGTTCACGGGAACTGCCATATTGGATCAGACTAGGGTTCATCTGTTATTTGCATTACAGTAGCACCTAAAGTCCCCAAGTGAGAACGGGACTCCATTGTGTTAGGGCCATGCAAATATATAATAAGAGTCAGCCCCAACCCCCAAAAGCTTACAGTCTACAGAGACATGGCAACCAAAGGGTGGCATTGGGAAATCACAGAATGATGAAAACACTTGCCTAAGATCACACAGCAGGTCAGTGGGAGAACTGTAAATGGAACCTAGGTCTCCTAGGTCTCCAATGCCCTATTGCTAGACAATGCTGCCTCCCTTTTCTCTGAGAGTTGCTAGTACTGGCTGCTTTGGAGGAAGAGACAAAAAATGCAGAAAGCAATTATGAAATAACTTGCCCTCAGGGAGTTTCTTCCTAACCACCATTAGATAGAAGTTAGCTTATGGCTTGGCACAGGAGGTCTCAGATTTTCAAGCCATAGTTCTGTTTCTCATTTTGGTGACCAGTTCCCCCTTTATTGGCTGCATCACAACTTCATCCTGTAGAACTTCTGTAAAGAACAAGGAAATAAAACAAGAATATAAGGAAGAAGTAAGAGTTAGTCCCTGTGGTCAGATGTTTGGCTGCGTGTGTGTGTTCTTTCTGTGTGCTGTACTGCCTCTGGCCAGATAGCCCATACAGCAGGCTCCAATCAAACTGCCCAATAAATCCACAGACTCAGTTTGTAGTGAAGGCACTTGGTCAGGTTTATTGTCAATGAAGCATGGTCCTAATGGCTCAGTGGTTACAGGTACACTAACACATGCATGCCCATTGCAATGGATTTGCACAGTTAATGGTGGGACTTTCCATTATCCCCTAGGCCAGCCAGACACTCCCTCTGAGATGCATCTTCATATACAGATACAAACAAGTTACATATTGCCCCTCTGACATATTTGGGTGCCACCAATTACCTTGTACGTGTTGATTTGATCAAAACATCTCCATCATGCTGTCATCTTAACCTCATCTTTAGGATGGAGATGTGTTTGTGTATATATTCTTATGCCTAGGACTACTTTCTGGAATGTGTTTGTGTATATATTCGTATGCCTAGGACTACATAGGAATGTGTGTTTCTGCAATATCAGCCCTATTCTTGCCAGATTCTGTGAGCAGGGCCTGCCTCTTGCTCACAACTTAACTTTGCTTTATATCAGCAAAGTTTTGACAACTTTAGCTCAGGCCTCATACCAGGCCTCTGATGCAACTTTAGCTTAGGCCTCATACCAGGCCTCTGATGCATGGGCTTATGTTTCAGGCCATCTTTCTACTACAGTTCCCACCTGCCAGTGGATTGATGACTTTTTGACGTAGTTCATTTAACTACGTGTTGAAATGTTATAAGGATTAACAGCTTGTCTTGAGCCAGGCTGACACTGATTAGACCTGGGCATCTCTTATGGATGCCATAACTGCATTTAATAGACACATCACAATTAAAAACAAAGATCTTACTTGGAAATGCCTATAATATAAACAGAACCTGAGACAGCATGGTGGGAAGGAAATAGACCTTTAGTTAAACATAAAAATATCTATGAATATCAGCTACAAATCTTTGAATTTCAATGATGAATTCTTATTGGGCAGAGATGAATTTATGGATTTGTCAGTGTTCAAACTTTTGGAAAAGGAACTAGGATGAGACAGTTCACACTATATCAACAATACACTGTCATTATCCTGTAATACTGGCAACCATTATTGCCAACAGTCAATGTTAGTGGTAAGGAAAAGAGTGCACTGTTCATGGTAGCAAAAGAGTAGCATTATATCCTTACATCAAGCTGCTGGGACTAAATCCAGTTAGACTTGTTTGAATGTAGGACTTTGTTTCTCTCACGTTAGTGACGAATATAGAGTGTGATTTTTTGAAAACAAAAGATTGTTACAGAGAGCTTCCATGGCAAAGAAACTGCAGTTATAATCTAAGTGCACTGATTTCCTTGCATGAGATCTATAAAGGCTTTTACACTTTCTGAACTGTCAATCAGATCTGCACTAAAACATTTTGGCAGTAATTTCCTGTACAGTTTGTCATATGTCTCCTTAATAGTTTCCCAGTGTACCTGGGGGAAAAAAGAACTAAGGAATTTTAATTTAAAATATTCTTAACGTGTGTCATTTAGAGGTGCCACATATACCTTGCAAAGATTCTGGTACTTGTGAATATATAACCTGAGATGTAGCGTGGGTGGTGATGGGGATTTGCTGCTCCTGTCACTGCACCTGCAAGACACAGTCTATATTCATTGTTATCCTTCTCCTAAGTAAAGTGGTGCTTTACATGTGGGAATTAAGCTTTAATAAGAGGAATCCCAATTTGTTGTGGCTTGTGAGTGGGCAGTCGTGCCATGCGGCTTGAAATAGAGGGTCAGCTCCTCATTGGAGAGCTGTCTGAAATAGATTGCTGAGGCCTCCCCATATGTGGAGACATTGCTAGTATCATAAAACTGGCAGGGCTGCCTCTGTACCACCTGTTCCTAGCTTTACATGGGTGCATGTCAGCGGTGTGTGTGGCAGGATGGAAGGAGCACAGTCTGAATACTCTGCCCTAAGGGGCCAGTACAAACCAGCATAAGTTAAAGATGTCCACCAGTGGCTGGTTTCATCCCTGACCAGCCCGAGGATTGGGTGGAGGTGTGGAAAAGAAGTTTAATTTCCTTGTTGCCTCTGGTCACCCCTATGGGTGCACTGAGCTCTGTGCCAGCACATATGAGAACTTAACCTACAGTCTAAGTGTTCTGTATAAAGTCAAACACCACTTTCCCAAGGGCCTGTTTTCATTGGGGACTCAAATAATGGAACACAAACGTCTGCCTAAGCCAAGAAACTCCTATGATTTCTAGTTCCCTCTGACCCATCTTTCTTATCTTGGAATACTTAACTAACAGCAGTTTCACAATGAAGCAGCAGTTATATGCAGGGTTCTAAATCCTGATAATAGAGTAGGACGACAGAAGAGCCCTGCATGCCTACATGGGTTGAAGATCCTGCCACTCTGTTACAGGGATATAACAATTCCTGAATGTGATCGATATGGAATTCCAAAGTGGTACAAACAAAGCTGTTTTGTGATATTCATGTGTCAATCTTGCTGCCTGATACTGTATTAAATTTAATACAGGGACAAAATGCCCCCTCTCTCTGTCATGCACCCTGTCAAGTTAGTGAAGATTGAAGCACAAAAACAGTTTGGCATGTATATTAGAAGGACAATTAACGGGATTGTGATTTCCGTTCTTTCAACACACTGCACAGATGAGAGTAGCACTTGTATATGGATCTGTAGGGATTATATTATTTCAAGTGTAGTTTTACTCAGCACCTCAGACCAACTGCTGTGAAATCAAGTACCCCATAGGAAGATATTTGTCTCTTAATCAAATTTCTTGTGCCTACATTAACTTTGCAAGCTGGTTTTTGTATCAAAATTTGAAAAATCTTCATCCCCTGTGAAGTCATGTTGTTGTACAATGCATATTGCCTTGGCCTACTTGTTGAACTGTGTAAATTTAGTTATGCCATGGTATCTCTGAAGGTTCATTTAAAATATCTGTATTCAGTTAGTAGTCCAGTTGCAGTCTTCATGAGTTTTATAAACAGTATGTGATAGAGGGTTTGAATTATGTGCAGGATTTCACATGGAATATGTCTTATTTATGTACTGAAATCAATTCAGGTCATCTGGAAACACATTACTTTCAATCAGAAGTTTCTGTACAGCAGGAAATAAACAGGGACTATATTGTACTATATTGATATGATTTATACTTTATCAAGTACATATAGTTGGAATTAAATTATATTTAGGGTTCTCTCCACTAAATGAAACCAGTTTCAGGCAACCTTTCAAGAAATAATCAAAAATCAATTGCTGAAGGGAGGTGGCGCTCTATTAAAGGTGAAGTAGAATTGTACTAGAAGTGGGGGTTCTTTGGAACCATCTCTGAAGACTGGGTGGGGTCTATTAAGGATGGCCCTGTGCATTGGTTTCATTGACAGAACAGCTATTAGTGTCAATATCCATGCTAAAACAATAGATTTCTTTCTAATCTCAAGAATCTGTACTATAGGAGTACAAAGAAGCTTATTAGACTTTGTTGAAATAAATTGATAATTTTTGTAAGTGCATAAACTTCAGTGTAGGTAAAATCCTCTGTTCGGGACTGCACTGCATTCAGATCTCTTAAAGCATGTTCTACTCTTGTTTCTTAGGCACAGTGTGGTTTGGAAAAGAATATAGACCTTGCCCCAAGAAGGTGCAGTGTGGATTGGAGAAAAGAATTTCAACTGGAATTTGGAATTTTAGTCTGACCAGCATCATTGAGTTTCTGTGCAAAGACTTGTCTGTTTTTTGACATTATATGAGTTGAAGCCTTAAAAGCTTATTATAACCTTACTGGAAGTGAAGTCCATGGAGATTTGTCTGAAGACCTCAGGATTTGAGTTCTTTTGGGGTGGGGATTTCCCAGTTACTTTTTCAATTGCTTTCTACCAGAATATGAACAACATGGTGCTACAAAAGTTCAAGGACAGCTAAAAGTTCAGGGGTGTTCAGATGCAGGGTTTTGGTTAGGGCTCATTTCAATTGCTAACATTTATATGTCACTATGGAAGAGAATACTTGTTTCTCTTACAGCAGGAATAGGTGAAATGGTTCAAGACAAAAACAAAACAAAAAAGCTTTTTCCACTTCTTGAACTGAACCAACACTTCTAGGTAACAGACTTCGGGAATTTATTTTCCATATTGTGTCATCTTTTTCCACCTTTACATTTTGACTTCAGAACACGCCAGAATTGGGAGGGTCAATCATACATCAAGAATACACAGGGCTGGACTAAGTTATAGAGCTACGTATGTCTGTGCCTAGAACCCTGGGGCCCAGTTTCAAAGATATTTAGGCTTCAAAAAAGGCAGATAGTGGGATTTTCAAAAGCGCTTATCTGCCTTTTTTGAAGACTAAATACTTTCAAAATATCTTAGCTCCTGGAACCATGTGATGGTATAGAAATCTTATTTTTATTCCTTAAATAAATGTTATGTTTCTAGATATCATGGTTGAGACGAGAGATGCAAATGTGACCCAAGCACTGCTATCTACCTGATTTGCAGACCGTTTAATAATAATAGCTCTGTGAGGTGTGAACTGCCCAATTCTGAATGGGTAGCTAACCTTGAAAGCTGCTGCTGAGGGTTCCCTGTCAACACTATCCCAGCAGAGGACTGTATGCATGAGAACCCTCACTATCATAGCTATGTTGTAGTAGTGGAGGATACAGACCCCTCTGCTGGGTTGGGTGGAGGCTAAATCCCTCCCACCCCCACACTTCCTCCAGGACAGACTCCAGATTTCCAGAAGATAGGGGGTAGTGGGTGAAGGTGAGGAGGGGGGCAAGCACCTTGACCAAAGTGGTGGTGGACCCCCCACCAGACCAGAAGGCAGCTATTGTATGAATTGTCCCTGCCACCCCTGTCTTTAGAGGCAAGGCTATGACACAGGATAGGAGGCAAGGGTGGCCCAGTGTAGGGTATGAATTGGATTGCCCTTAATCTGGCCTTCAGAACAGGCCAAATTTCCAATGTAACTAAAAGCACCTAGAATTTTGCAAAGGACTATTCTTGCCTAATTCACAGCCACATGTTTCTGATTCAGTAGGTTCAGTTAGTTCACCTATGCTATAGAAAATCATGCAATCAATTGAATGAATACTTGAACCAAACCCAAACATCAAGCCATTAGAGGCTAACTCATCACTAATTTATAGATGACCTCTAGCTTTCATCTAAGCAAGCATGGAATTGCATGGGTCGCATTGCAATGGCAGGCAGTATCTGAAAGCTATAATTCTCATAAACAAATGACAGATATTCATGGTTTTAGAAAGACAAGGCGGGTGAGGTAATATCTTTTATGAGACCAATTTAACTTGGTGAGAGACAAGTTTTCCAGCTATGTAGAGCTGTTCTTCAGATCTCAATAGCTTGTTTCTCTCAGCTGATACAATGAAAGGTATTACCTCATCTACCTTGTCTCTGTAATATCTTGGGCCCAGCATGGCTACAACAACACGGCATACAGATATTCGTGGTATCATTTATATTAGGAATTGTTTTGCAGTTGAACAAGTCAATAATGAAAAGTAAACTGTATTCTGTGAGCCTTCCAATATTTTTCTAATTATTAGGAGCACCAAAACAACTCATCTAGAGAGAGAAATTATGCTGGGGAAATTCCTAACATCAGAGAGATGCAGTCAGGTTTCTGAATATTTTATTTTTTGGACCTTCTCTCCTTTGCAATGTAAAGCTTTTCTTAGTGGTGGTCTGTATTTGTACTGTACACATTCCCCTAAGTTCTCTTGTGGGTGATGCGGGAGGGAGTGAAACTGTCCCTAAGATACTGCTTCAGATGTAATACGGGTTAGTATTTCACATTGGGATATGTGACAAGGGTGAATTCTTTAAATTCAGAAGATAGGCAGTTTCATCAGTCTTCCTATTTGTCTATCATATTGACTCATTATTTTCACTTTGCCTTATATCTTTAGTCTGATGTTCCCTTTTAAACCAACCCTGTTTTTACAGCCAAAATATGGCAGCTTCTCTACTACTATAAATGTTAATCCCACTAAAATGGGACAATTTCTGATTTTGCAAGCAAAATAATCTTAATAGTATACTGAAAATTGGGCAAATCCTCTCTTGCGCTTCACTGGTGCAGCAACGTTAATTGGAAATGAGTCAACCATGGCAGGCAGTAATTGATACCTGATTTAATTATATTACCTTTAAATAACAAAAGTAGGTAGTTGGCATACAGTATTCTTTTCAATATCCACAGGGAAAAGTCAGCTGGGAGCTTTGCGAACAGGGGCTGCTAACAGGGAGTTTCGCAAGGGAGTTCTCCAGGTGAAGGAGGAGCTAATACAGCATCTGTGGGGTAAGTGACTGTCTGTAGTGTGTGTTTGTTTGTGTTTGGGGGTTACTTGCTGTGTGCTGAGCTTGTGTTAGTCTGTTTGTTTGTTTGTTTGTTTGTTTGAGGGACCGTGTGCTCTGGCTGGCAGTTGGAGGCAGGTTTGAAAGCTCAAAGCCTCTGGTAATTGGCTGAGCCTTAATCAGTGGGCGGGGCATTCACGCAGGCCAGGGCTTTATAAAGCCGCGCACAAGCGACCAGGGGCTGCTCACAGGGAGTTTCGCAAGGGAGTGGGAAGGGAGCGGGAGCCCCTCGCCAGCCCTAACCCCGTCCCCGTGGGCCCCCCTAAAACCTATAAACCGAACCACAGTCCAAAACTACTGTCCGTAAACCACCCTTTCACTAACTAGGAGACAATGCAGGCAGAAGCCCAGCAGCAGAGTGGGGGTTATCCAGTTTATTGCACTGACTGTCGCATGTATGATTACCTGCCCTGTGGGTAGGTGGCGTATGTGTGCAGTCGGTGCAAGGAGCTCATGGCCCTCAAAGACCATGTACGGGCTTTGGAGGCCAGGGTGGCGGAACTGGAGGAGCTGAGAGAGGCAGAGAGGTATGTTGATGAGGCGTTCCGGGACACTGTAGAATTGTCCCACCTCCGCTTAGACAGCTCCTGTGCTGTTGAGGAGGAAGAAGGGCCCAGGGAAGTAGAGCAGTCGATGGGAGCAGAGGGAAACCTTCCCGTAGTTGGGACCCTCCTTCCAGATGGTGCTGGGGTTGCCTCTCGCACTGAGGTTGCCTCTCCGGGGGAGGGAACTCCAGTTTCTAGGAAAAGGCAGGTGTTAGTAATGGGAGATTCAATTATTAGAAATGTAGATAGCTGGGTCTGTGATGACTGGGAGAACCGTATGGTGACTTGCCTGCCTGGTGCGAAGGTTGCGGATCTCT
Source organism: Mauremys reevesii (assembly GCF_016161935.1). Taxonomy (NCBI): domain Eukaryota; kingdom Metazoa; phylum Chordata; order Testudines; family Geoemydidae; genus Mauremys; species Mauremys reevesii. The sequence goes on from NC_052630.1 coordinate 62,244,962, forward strand.
CGAGGCATCTAGATAGACTTATGTGTAGTGCTGGGGAGGAGCCGGTGGTCGTGGTACATGTAGGTACCAATGACATAGGGAAGGGTAGGAGAGATGTCCTGGAAGCCAAATTTAGGCTGCTAGGGAAGAGACTGAAATCCAGGACCTCTATGGTGGCATTTTCAGAAATGCTCCCAGTTCCACGCGCAGGGCCAGGTAGGCAGGCAGAGCTTCAGAGTCTCAATGCGTGGTTGAGACGATGGTGTAGAGAGGAGGGGTTCACATTCATAAGGAACTGGGGAAACTTCTGGGATGGGAGGAGCCTATACAGAAGAGATGGGCTCCACCTAAACCAAAGTGGAGCCAGACTGCTGGCACTAAACATTAAAAAGGTTGTAGAGCAGTTTTTAAACTAGGAGATGGGGGAAAGCCGACTGCTGCAGAGGAGCGTGTGGATCGGACACAGAGTTCTCTTAGGGGAGAGTCTGATGATAGAGAATCTCCAGGTTATAGTCAGGAGCAGAGGAATGAGAAGTATAATGTAAGGGCCGGATCAGATGATAAACAGTCACATAAAAAAGAATCTGGCACATCAGAAAAAGGCAGGCTAAAAAACAGGGACAAGTTTTTAAAGTGCTTGTACACAAATGCCAGAAGTCTAAATAATAAGATGGGTGAACTAGAGTGCCTTGTGATAAAGGAGGATATAGATATAATAGGCATCACAGAAACCTGGTGGACTGAGAGCAATCAATGGGACACAATCATTCCGGGGTACAAAATATATCGGAAGGACAGGCCAGGCCGTGCAGGGGGAGGAGTGGCACTATATGTTAAAGAAAGTGTAGATTCAAATGAAGTAAAAATCTTAAGTGAATCCACAGGTTCCATAGAGTCTCTATGGATAGAAATTTCATGCTCTAGTAAAAATATAACAGTAGGGATCTATTATCGACCACCTGACCAGGACAGTAATAGTGATGATGAACTGCTAAGGGAAATTAGAGAGGCTATCAAAATTAAGAACCCAATAATAGTGGGGGATTTCAATTATCCCCATATTGACTGGGAACATTTCACTTCGGGACGAAATGCAGAGATAAAATTTCTCGATACTTTAAATGACTGCTTCATGGAGCAGCTGGTACGGGAACCCACAAGGGGAGAGGCGACTCTAGATTTAATCCTGAGTGGAGCGCAGGAGCTGGTCCAAGAGGTAACTATAGCAGGACCGCTTGGAAATAGTGACCATTATAAAATAGCATTCAACATCCCTGTGGTGGGAAGAACATCTCAACTGCCCAACACTGTGGCCTTTAATTTCAAAAGGGGGAACTATACAAAAATGAGGGGGTTAGTTAGACAAAAGTTACAAGGTACAGTGACTAAAGTGAAATCCCTGCAAGTTGCGTGGGCCCTTTTTAAAGACACCATAATAGAGGCCCAACTTCAATGTATACGCTAAATTAAGAAAAACAGTAAAAGAACTAAAAAAGAGCCACCGTGGCTTAACAACCATGTAAAAGAAGCAGTGAGAGATAAAAAGACTTCCTTTAAAAAGTGGAAGTCAAATCCTAGTGAGGCAAATAGAAAGGAGCACAAACACTGCCAACTTAAGTGCAAGAGTGTAATAAGAAAAGCCAAAGAGGAGTTTGAAGAACGGCTAGCCAAAAACTCCAAAGGTAATAACAAAATGTTTTTTAAGTACATCAGAAGCAGGAAGCCTGCTAAACAACCAGTGGGGCCCCTTGATGATGAAAATACAAAAGGAGCGCTTAAAGATGATAAAGTCATTGCGGAGAAACTAAATGGATTCTTTGCTTCAGTCTTCACGGCTGAGGATGTTAGGGAGATTCCCAAACCTGAGCTGGCTTTTGTAGGTGACAAATCTGAGGAACTGTCACAGATTGAAGTGTCACTAGAGGAGGTTTTGGAATTAATTGATAAACTCAACATTAACAAGTCACCGGGACCAGATGGCATTCACCCAAGAGTTCTGAAAGAACTCAAATGTGAAATTATGGAACTATTAACTAAGGTTTGTAACCTGTCCTTTAAATCGGCTTCGGTACCCAATGACTGGAAGTTAGCTAATGTAACGCCAATATTTAAAAAGGGCTCTAGGGGTGATCCCGGCAATTACAGACCGGTAAGTCTAACGTCGGTACCGGGCAAATTAGTTGAAACAATAGTAAAGAATAAAATTGTCAGACACATAGAAAAACATAAACTCTTGAGCAATAGTCAACATGGTTTCTGTAAAGGGAAATCGTGTCTTACTAATCTATTAGAGTTCTTTGAAGGGGTCAACAAACATGTGGACAAGGGGGATCCGGTGGACATAGTGTACTTAGATTTCCAGAAAGCCTTTGACAAGGTCCTCACCAAAGGCTCTTACGTAAATTAAGCTGTCATGGGATAAAAGGAAAGGTCCTTTCATGGATTGAGAACTGGTTAAAGGACAGGGAACAAAGGGTAGGAATTAATGGTAAATTCTCAGAATGGAGATAGGTAACTAGTCGTGTTCCCCAAGGGTCAGTCCTAGGATCAATCCTATTCATAAATGATCTGGAGAAAGGGGTAAACAGTGAGGTGGCAAAGTTTGCAGATGATACTAAACTACTCAAGATAGTTAAGACCAAAGCAGACTGTGAAGAACTTCAAAAAGATCTCACAAAACTAAGTGATTGGGCAACAAAATGGCAAATGAAATTTAATGTGGATAAATGTAAAGTAATGCACATTGGAAAAAATAACCCCAACTATACATACAACATGATGGGGGCTAATTTAGCTACAACAAGTCAGGAAAAAGATCTTGGAGTTATCGTGGATAGTTCTCTGAAGATGTCCACGCAGTGTGCAGAGGCGGTCAAAAAAGCAAACAGGATGTTAGGAATCATTAAAAAGGGGATAGAGAATAAGACTGAGAATATATTATTGCCCTTATATAAATCCATGGTACGCCCACATCTCGAATACTGTGTACAGATGTGGTCTCCTCACCTCAAAAAAGATATTCTAGCACTAGAAAAGGTTCAGAAAAGAGCAACTAAAATGATTAGGGGTTTAGAGAGAGTCCCATATGAGGAAAGATTAAAGAGGCTAGGACTCTTCAGTTTGGAAAAGAGAAGACTAAGGGGGGACATGATAGAGGTATATAAAATCATGAGTGATGTGGAGAAAGTGGATAAGGAAAAGTTATTTACTTATTCCCATAATACAAGAACTAGGGGTCACCAAATGAAATTAATAGGCAGCAGGTTTAAAACAAATAAAAGGAAGTTCTTCTTCACGCAGTGCACAGTCAACTTGTGGAACTCCTTACCTGAGGAGGTTGTGAAGGCTAGGACTATAACAATGTTTAAAAGGGGACTGGATAAATTCATGGTGGCTAAGTCCATAAATGGCTATTAGCCAGGATGGGTAAGAATGGTGTCCCTAGCCTCTGTTCGTCAGAGGATGGAGATGGATGGCAGGAGAGAGATCACTTGATCATTGCCTGTTAGGTTCACTCCCTCAGGGGCACCTGGCATTGGCCACTGTCGGTAGACAGATACTGGGCTAGATGGACCTTTGGTCTGACCCGGTACGGCCTTTCTTATGTTCTTATGATTATTTAGCCATATTTTAAATGGTCTCTAAGTTCTTTTTTCATGGGATTGGGTTTTTTGCAGATTTGGTGCTAAATACAAGCTGATTACTAATGCAATTAATGTATAATAATTACATCTATCAGAGGAAGGATGGTTCAGTGGTTAGGATGGGCACTTGGGAGATTCAGGTTCAAATCCTTTCCATCACAAACTTCCTCTATGACCATTGGCAGGTCACTTAGTCTCCCTGTGCCTCAGTTCTCCACTTGTAAAATGGAGATAAAAGCATTGCTTTACCTCACAGGAGTAATGAAGATCAGTATATTTAAAGACTGTGAGGTGCATGGATCCTATGGTAATGGTGGTCATATAAATACGTAAATATCTACTATATATTTTACAGGGTAGTTGAGATGTGTAGAATTACTGATTAATTATAACTCATTCCCAATTCTTGGGAAGAAGCTGAAAAAAATCCACAATGCTTTTAACCAACAGTTCAATGCAATAAAAAGTGAGATGGGAAAGAGAATTACTACTTAATCCATGTGGCTAGATGAGATTTGATTATCCCATTTTACCAGTATATAACTACAAGTTGTCACAAGTTAGAGGATTACAACACACTTGTATATCCATCTATAGAAATTGACACAGGATGCTTATAGTCTAAACCAGTGGTCCCCAACCTTTTTAGTCTGGTGGGCACCAGACAGCGAGCCATCGAGGACCATGGCCGGCGGATGAGCATCTTCCGAAATGCTGCTGAGAAGCGGCAATGTGAATAGGCATCGCTTCTATCAAGCAGCGTCAATCAGAGGCATCGCCACCAAAATGCTGCCGAAAATCAGCTGCATTTCGGCAGCGACGCCTCTGGATGACGCTGTTTCTCGGCGGCATTTCGGCGGATGCTTGTCCACCAGACAGTACGCAGGCGCACATAGATGCCTCGGCGGGTGCCGTGTTGGGGACCACTGGTCTAAACTACCTTGGCAATTTGCTACAAACCATTTGGATTCTATTGCATGTCTTACCCAGGAACAAAGTTATTGTTCCTGAAAGTTCTTAGTACCCTGGCCCCAAATCCAGCAAAATACTTAAGCATGTGTTTAATTCAAGGCATGTGAGGGTCCTGCTTCCTGACAAATGACATCTCTGGTCAGGGAGCAAGTTCCAATAATAAAACTCATTCTCCCTTGACTGCATTTCCATTTTGTAATGGGCTAAATCTCCTTACATCCTGACTCAGCAGGTGCACATCTGGCTGCTCCAAAAGCCAGAATACAGTAGTCAAAATGAATATACTGTGTACTGTTTGAATTAATTAGCTTTGCTGTGCCATAAGAGGTAATTTAGATTAATAGAACAGATAATACACAATACTGCTGTGGTATAAATATAGCAAATTTTAGAGGAGCAGAAGATACAGCACTGGGAGTGAGGAAAAAACACTGGGAGATTCTGTGTTGTTCCTCTAAATTTGCACCATTCCAATACTTGGCTGTTTCAGGAGCTGGAAAGGCCCTCAATGTAATGTAGACCATCCTGAGGGTCTAGCTAAGTTACAGCAGCCTCCCTGGGGGTCCCTATAGACTGTAATACAGCCCAGATTCTTCCCAGTGCTGCAGCCCACCTCTGGAATTCCCTTCCTGCCTCCCACAGATCACCTGCACCAGGGCAAGAGACAATCCACAGTGCCTGCACTGAGGGAAGCAAATCCTCCCTCAACTGGATACGTGAGTATTAGGACTCAATTACACTGCGCTGGCTTCATACGCAGCATAAAAAGGCTAGAGTGGGCATAAGGATCTCACCTCATAGATTCTGTTGGCTCTGACCAGCTATGTGATCTTAGGCAAGTCACTTCACCTCTCTGCCTCAGTTCTCCAGTCTGTAAACTGGAGAAATGTATAATAATGTCAAATGATTCTCCAGCTTTTATGCTTCTCCTGCACTTTGAGATCTACAAGTGAAAAGCGCCATATAACAATCCAATCAGGAGACTAGAGTTCTAGACATAGCTCTGCTACTGCCTGGCTAGGCAGGGCCATTTGTTAAATGAAGATAACGATTTGTCTCCCTCACAAGGGTGTTGCTGAGGATTAATTAGTTAATACTGGTAAACTGTTTTGCTGCAAAGCACTAGGTAAATGCTAAGCAGTTTTTTATTACTACTGTTAAGTATTTATTAAATGTCAGTATCTGAACTCTTGGTGTCAACTTTCCTCCTTCCTAAATACTATCACCATGGCCTGACCCTAACCCCAAAACAACTTACTATTATACCTGAATAACTTAGTATTTATTACAATCATACTTAACAATTAGAGCCAGAATTTCACCCCAAATGGACACTATTTACTTCAAACTGTTACAGTTTTATTTTTAATTTCTAATGATGTATTATTAAAATGGAATGTTGATATGTAAGAGAGGCCTTTAGAGTCATTAGTCCGATCCCAAATAGTGTCCATTCAGTAAATGATCACTGTAAGGTATCCAGTGTATTAACTTGAACACACGGCAATTAATAGACACCAGCTGAGGTTAGCGTGCCTTATGGCTACCCAGCTGCTTTGTAGGTTAGAGTCAGGATAGAAAACAAAACTGTCAGGTTTGCTACTGAAAATCGCCTATCGCTATTATTTTTGAATCTGAGCAGCTGCTCTCTCTTCTGAGAAGTGAACAAACACATCTGTCCAAGCAAGATGCTAGGTTTAAACAAAAAAGGAAGTTTTTTAATGTAAACATTTAAAAACATTAAATCCTGCTGCTGCTGCATAAGATATCAGGTGTTCCCTTCTCACTGCTTCTATACCTTTGTATTTATTTTTTGTGACTCAAGTTCCACATGCTCCATAATTTATCATTGTGGTAGGCAAGATAAGAGACTTATCTAGTAGCCTGCACTTATACATTTAAGTGGTAACTGCCATTGCAAAAGCCAAAATAGCGATCAGATTCGATAAAGGGAATGATTTGGGAGTGAAGAAACTAGTCTTATGTGCAGGATAAGGACAATACCAGCTTGCAGTGTAGCCTGAACTACTGAAGTGTTTATAGAAAGTTACAGCATGAGTAAATATGCTACTGCTGGAGGAGCTATTCACATTTTTTATTCTGGAGCATGGGGCATGAGGAGAATAGTTAACAACAAGTTTTTATATCAGCAACCTCTTGGACTTGTATTTTTCTGGTACGCTGTTACATCATGCACCATGCTGTGTGCTGTGGTAGAGCTCAGCAAGAGCAGGAAGCTTGTTTGCACTGAACTGTGTCTAACATGACAAATAGGTTATTTTTATATATTTTTGTAGAAAAAGCAAAGATTAGTCCACAGTGGCAGATATTTCCTTGTTTTCATTCACTGGTATATTAGCTTTGTAGAAAATGCTACAGAAGGTAAAGGGTCTCTGTTACCACCTGGCTATTTCTATCTGTTCAGTGACTGTAGCTGATTACATGCGTTTGCCTTACCTAGGGTGACCAGATAGCAAGTGTAAAAGATCGGGACGGGGGTGAGGGGTAATAGGTGCCTATATAAGAAAAAGCCACGAAAATCGGGACTGTCCCTATAAAATCGGGACATCTGGTAACCCTAGCCACACTTTCTTCTTTCAGATGCAAGCTTGCATGATTGCATCACACCCAAAAGCATGCTGCAAAAAACGTCTAGTCTCTAAGGTGCCACAGGATTCTTTGTTGCTTTTACAGATCCAGACTAACACGGCTACCCCTCTGATACTAGCCTTACCATGCGTCCTACTTTCATCTGCCTTAATTTCTCTCTCCATTCTGTTCCTTTTCACCTCCTCCTGTTCCTGTTCCCACTTCACTATATCTAGGGTGACAAAATGTCCTGTTTTTAAAGAGACAGTCCCATTTTTGGGACTTTTTCTTATATAGGTGCCTATTATCCCCCACCCTCTGTCCCATTTTTTCACAGTTGCTATCTGGTAACCCTAACTATATCCATCTCTGCCCCTTTCTTTTTCTACTCCCAGATAGCTTTTCACTTCCTCATTCTTAATACCCAAGTTCTATCCACATCCTAAAAAGCCCCTTAAAAATTAAAGAAATACAAAATAGTTATGTCCGTGCACTGCATGTTAACTCATTTTACAGACTGCTTATTTTCCATTAGTTCTCTCCATGACCTCCCAATAATTTCTTCCGGGACTCCCTCCTATCTAAATTATAAATATTATGTCATCCAATCAAGGAACATAAACAATGCCATATAACTTTGGTGACCAGTAATACAACTCAAGCAGTGAATTATAGCTGGTGACTATTTAGGGTATTTGCTACAACCGGTTCATGAAAAGCTTATAGGCTCAAATGTTTTTCAAACTCAAAAACCAAAACACAACCTCCCTCCCTTCATCAAACAGCTAAAAATAACAGATTAATAACTATCAGGATCTGTTCAGACAATTGAATAATAGAAGAAAGGGCTAAATCTGACCCATGTCCTTTGCAACAGACAGCTTGACCAGCTCCATTCAAAGCTGATAGTTTGTGATTTTGAGCCAACATTTCCACTATTCCTTTTGGATTTTAATCCAGGCTTCTATGGAAAGCTTTTCATTTTTCTAAGGTTGGTGCCCAGCTACTCAATTACTCAGTGATTTTTCTGAAGCTTGATTTTTATCTCCCTTCTGTTTACTGATTGATTACTGCTCCGCTGTAGAGAAGACAGGAGGAAATGGTCAAATCAGTTTGCCTGCTTGTGTTGCTTCTGCATCTGGATGAGTATCTGAAACAAACTTGGAATCTTCACCATAGAAGGACGCTGAGGAAGATAGACTCTAGGCTGTATCCAAGGGAGTTCATCATTTCATCTTGAGCTGCCTGAATTTTTTTTAAATGATGCAACATATACTAGCGATGAAGCAGCATTACCATTAATACTTCTGTAGGGTTGGCAGAGATCTATTAGAGGGTAGTAACTGGTCCCCCTCTCCCTCGTTGAACCTTCTTCAGGCATGCCACATCATGTGTGTTTAAAAGTGCTGAGTCAGGAAGTGTACTGATATATCTAATAGAAAAGCAAAGTTGGGTGTGATAAACATTACATTACACCAGAAAGTGAAACTTTTTGTAACATCTAAATGTTCACTATAAATCACAATGCAAATCTTAAACGAGAGTTTCTATTGTGTATGTTACAGAAAAATGAACTATTCAAAGACATAACTCTAGCAGTCTTTATGGGTGTTGTGGTGGTTGCTGTAGATTAAAATGAAGTATATTTGGCCTGTAGTTTTGGCTTGGCAGTTTTTAGGAAAAGTCATGGAAGATGGTGAGGATCTGAACCCTGTAGAGTAGAGCTTGGTTCCATAGAAAACCCCTGGCTCCAAACACTGCCATCTTTCCAGATTGCCTATTGGCAATCTGTACACATCTCAAAGGAATGCTGTTCATCAGGGAAGGGAGCAAAAGAAATACCAGAAAGTTGAAAGAGATCAGAGGGCAAACTGAAATTCTGTGACTGTATAAGAGGGACATTTTAGTGACCAAGTGAAAATCCTTGGGCCATATTCTCAGCTGATGTAAACCTGCCTAGCTCCACTGAAGAAGAGATTTTTTTGATTCACACCAAGGGAGAATCTGCCCCCACCCATGTTTATTGCATCCCAGTACAACATAAAACAGTGCTGTAGCCCTTATGTTTGCTATATTTGGTTTGAACAATCCATTGTTACTATCTGTCTTTCGTGTCCTGCTGTTGTTTTTGCCTTTGTCTGACTAAGTGCCTTTTTTCCCTCTTTCAGCAGCCGCGTTTCCAATTCTGTCTTATTTTCCATTTTGTGGTTCTCCCTGATCATATTTTTGTGACTCACTCCTGTCACAGGTTTTATTTTTCAAAAAAAGTTTTTTTTTACTCATTGCAGGGTATAATATGTCACAAATTTATCCACTTTTATACTTCACTTTAATTCTCTGCTGATTTAAAAATTGGTAAGAGTAAGCTTTCAGGACCTTGTGGAATTTTCTCCCTATCCAAGTCCTCTCCTGCAGCTTAATCTGTGAGTTGAGGATGGCCCCTCCCATACACTTAACCATCTTGACCATATGAATACTGCATCAAAGAAACTAATACTTATTTCTTGTCCATCAGGAAGCTTTTAATTTAGCACTCATACTGCATTTATCCCCATGTACTATACTAAGATTTATCTCTTTTATAAAGTTATATTCCTTAGACTCTCTTGTAGGTTCTAAATCTCAAACTTTGTTATGCGTTTGAAAATTGATTGAGGGATTGGATTGGAAAACCTGGATGATAGCACATTGATAAAAAGGACTACAAGTTGAATTGGAAAAGTGGGAAAACACTTTTTCTTTGTCCAGAGTCACAACCAGGGATTATTCTCCTTACTGACCTATTTGACAAGTGATGCAGTAGGATCGTACTTTCAGACATGTTTCCTCCCCTCCCCAAGATACAGATGTCCTTAATGATAGGTTATTCTCTCTGGAATCTGTGGAACTCGTCAGTCCCATATGTAGAGGGAAAGATGTGCTCATGCACAAACACACAATCTGGTACTGCATGTCAAATTTGGTGCATGCATTGCTGGGACAGTATTTTGAAAAATACTATTGTACCAGTGGAGTTGCATGTACTCTATTTTAGGCTGAAAAATATTGAAGCCTCCTGTTTTTGGTTGCTCATAATTTCCTGAAATGGTGTGCAGTATTTTGTAGTATTCTGTGATGTCAGATAATCCCTGACAGTCTTTTACATATAAAGACCAGTATGGTATAGTAGGTACAAGATTTTCAAAAGTGACTCATGATTGTTGGGTGCTTTAGGTTTTGGGTATTCAGCTTAATAGAACGTGTATGTTCAAAGGGTGGTTTGATGTCCATGAATTCTGAGGTCTGATTAAGTGCATTAATGTTGACATTTGGTCAGCTGGTACTCTTTTGTTAAATAACTGAATTGTGTATGTGCCTAGAGCATTGCGTAAATTTCAAAAAAGTGAAAATCAAGATACATGTCAGATGCCAACTGGAGGAGCTATGTGGTAGGTAGAGACCGATACTAAGGTGCAGGAGGCAGCCGATTAGAGAGGGACTGAGAGGAGCAGCCAGTCAGGGTCTGGCAGGTCCATATCAGAAGAGCTACAGAGCAGGTTCAGTTACTCCCTGGAGCTCAAGGAGGGAGAACTGCATGTCTGGCTGGCAGAAGCGAGTTAGCACCCTGGACAGTGCTGCTAGCAGGGACCAGAGAAGCTACAGAGAGCTCCTGGATGGCTGCTGGGATTTTCAGGCTGAGGCCCTGAGTCAAGAGTGAAGAAGGTGGTGGGGCTGTGGGGAAGTGGTGGGACAATTGGCTGCAGCTCTCCCTGGAAGGGGGGAGCACAGATAATGACACAGCCAGAGGGCTGTGTCATGAAAGGGATGCCACAGTCCTTGGCAGAAGGAGCAGAAGTGACTGCAGGCGAGGCACCATCAGGAGAGGGCATGCTAACCTGCAGAGCTAATCCCCAAGATGGCCAGCAAAAGGCACCAGCATGGTGAGCGGAGCCCTGTTACAAGCTATCAGAGTTCTGTCTGCCACAGGTGTAGTAATTAAAGGCAGTATTGGCATTCTTATATGGCATCTGTCCTGCTACAGGGGAAGAAGGATCAGATCTGAGAATTATCTCCTTTTATACTACTGAGTACCATGGAGCTCAAATGAGTGAAACCTGCTATAGTTTATATCTGGCTGATTGTACCACAATTAGTGAAACTGGCATTCGTTTGGGTTGAATTTGCATGCTAGTCTGAGTGAGAAATGTGGGGCATGGGTGGAAAGTTTTCAGTACAGAAATCTTTCTGGAAGCAGCCAGTCTTCTCTCTGTTATCAGGGATATAACAGAGTATATACATTATGCTCCACCTTTCTTTCAAATTGTATATTATCTTTGAGAAGAGGGACTGGATTATGAATCCAATCACATGGTATTGGGAGGCAAAAAGAGGGCTTTGTTTCTCTGGATGCAGTTGAGTATAGTTTTACTCTTTCTCCCATTTAGCAACTATGGTGTGAGGTTTGTCTTTCCTGTCTTGTTTTCTATTATAGTTATGCTGGCGAGCTCAGGGGAACTGCTTGTAATGTTATGACCATATTCAGGGATACATGTGGTGTATCTGCCATTGTTGCTTACATTGTGCCAGTCAGTTTCAATGTGTTCCAAACCTAGCTAAGCGCCATGGGGTGCTCCACTCACTGCTGGTCTGGCGCCTCCACCTAGTCCCTCTCAGCATTAGCTCTCGACGCAGACACCATCAGTCTGTGGTTTGCATGCCATCACTCTGACTCTGGTGTGCAGCTCCTCTCACTCCAGGACCTGCAGCTTCCTCTTCATGACTTAGCACTCTGGCTAGCTGTCATAAACAGATAGTTAAGGGTTAATGCCTCTTTTACTTGTAAAGGGTTAAGAAGTTCACCTAGCCTAGCTGACACCTGACCAGAGAAACCAATGGGGGACAGGATGTTTCAAAAGGAAGGAGGGAAGTTCCCTTTGTCTTGGTCAGTTTCAGTTTTGGCTGAAGTGGAAAAGATCAAGGAACCAGCCTCTTATCAGAGTAGTAGTATTAGAAACGAATAAATAGGTTTATGTTTATTTTCTGTTGTGACTTTGTCTTTGTGCAATTAGAGGAATAATCAAATTGTGGATTCTTTTGTGTACTAAGTTTTTGCCCAGGGGAACATCCTCTGTGTTTTGAATCTGTTGTCTGTGAGAGTAGCTGGTATGCTAATCTCTCCCAGAGGTTTTTTTTTCTTTTACCTTTCTTTTCTTTAATTAAAAGCCTTTTTTTAAGAACCTGATTGATTTTCCTTGTTTTTAGATCCAAGGGGATTGGATCTGTACTCACCAGGGATTGGTGGGGGAGGAAGGCGGGGGGAATGAGTAACTCTTCCTTGTTTTAAGATCCAAGGGTTTTGGATCGGTGTTCACCAGGGAATTGGTGGAGGAGTCTCTCAAGGCAATCCAGGGAGGGAAAGGTTTTTTGGGGGAAGACAGAGTTTACCAAATAACTCTTAAATGATTTGGGTGGTGGCAGCCAAACCAGATCTAAGCTGGTAATTAAGCTTAGAGGTTCTCATGCAGGTCCCCACATCCATACCCTTAAGTTCAGAGTGGGGAAGGAACCTGTGACACTAGGACACTCACTGTTTCTCCTTTCTGTGGTTCAATCCATCAACAGTCCTAAGTAGTCTTCCCATTCATTGCCCTGGTGACACTTCCTCAGTAGCTAGTAGGGGAAATTGGGCTCACCCTCTACTCCCTGTTCCAGTCCAGGAACCCTCAGCTCAGAAGTTCTGGGTTTCCTCTCTGCCCACACTGCTCTTTCCCTGGATTGCTTCCTATTATCTAGTTCCCCTTCTCTGGGTGTACCAGTTCCAAGAATCCTCTTCCCAGAGAGTGACAACTCTTTTTCAGCAGCTGCCCAGTCTGAAGCCAACTACTTGGCTCCATAGACTCTGTCTGTTCCTGTACATGTGAGCCTGTTCCTAATCAAGCTCCTGCTCCTTGGCTCCTGCTCCAGGTGCAGCTTGTGGAAGTAATTGGCCTTCTCAGCCACCTTAACTCTGCTCAGTTGTGTGTGGGATGGTCACCCCATCACACTAAATAAAAATGGGAAGTGGGGAGCTGAGTGGAGAGCACCAAGGATTCTGTGGGTTCTTCTCTATACACTTCTGAAACACACAGTGCAATTTCCTTAATCTTAGATGGGTTTGAGTGAGGGGTTATCAAAGTTCATTGCACCATGACCCCCTTCTGATAATTAAATTACTACATGACCCCAGGAGAGGGGACCAAAGCCTGAGCCCTGATGCCCCAGGAGTGTGTGTGTGGGGGGGGAGAGCAAAGACTGAGCCCCACTGCCCCGGGTTGGGGGAGGAGTGAGGGCCAAAGCTGAAGCCCAGGGGGGCTTGGGCAACTTCATTAAAACAGGGCTGTGATCCACTTTGAGGTCCCAACCCACAGTTTGAGAATCACTGCTTTAAGTAATTTCAAACTATAATTGGATGAGGGGAAGCCGGGTACATTATTTAAGTGGAATTCCATATTCAAATAACTTGCCAGTGGCAAATTGTGAAGTTTAAAACAGAAACAAGTGATCTACACCAAAATTAGGACTTAGATGCCTTTTTGCATTTTCTACACAGGTAGAAAAACACTTAGAGCCAACATTTTATATACAAATGCTGGGATCCTGTGTTCTCACTCCTTTTACACAAGGGCATTCCATACTCTTCAGCACATATGCCCTCCTTTACTTATTTTTGGAATATTTTTTATAATAATATAGCAGAGCCCCACTCTGTCTTGAGAGGAATGATTTTAAGTTCCTAAGTGAATAGCTAGTGTTATAAGCTAAAAGCCTCCCAAAACCTGTATAAAAATATGGAAGAAGTTTGTATGCAAAAATACATGACCCCTATTGTTTGTAAAACATGTTCCTTTTGGGCATGATCCAATGCCAACAGAAGTCAATGGAAGTGCTCCCACTGACTTCAGTTGGCAATGGATTGGGTCCTTAAGGCAGGTTAACTCTCATGCTCCTAATTGTATATGTTCACTCTTTCACAAATTGGGCCTTATATGTCTCCTGTCTCCTTTTCCAATGTAAATTCAATCAAACTCTAATCAAAGTTCCTGTTTACACTATAAAACTACATGTGTTGTGGGACCCTAAAACAATGTATTTTCCTCCAACATGGTTAAAGCATGGTATGATAATGCATGCAAAACCTAAATGTGTGTTCACTGCATCCTGATCTATACTATAAAGCCCTGGCACATGTGCCATCTATACTACAAGTCTAAGCTGTGACAGGGGACAGACTTCTTTACTTCAGTATATATTTTGATAAACTACTTCCTCCATATTTTTCAAGGCTATTTTCCCCAAGTCCATCTGTCTTCTTTTTATTAACTGTTCTCTCTATACTTCCCCTCCTAAGCTTGTACTTTAGAATAGCTGGCATGGGGTTCTCTTGGATGCCAAATGCAGATGCTTTGAAAAATGCTGAAATATTTAATTCTACAAATCAGTGTTAGAACTATTAATTTGTCAATTAATTTACAAAGATATCTTGTATCAACATTCATATATTTGTGCAATATTTTTCCTTTTGGTATCCATTATGCAGGGTTTATATCACAATAATTCTCCTTTCTAACCATGAAAGTCAAAAGGAGATGTCTTTTTAAAAAAAGTGGGTAAAAATTGGTCATTGAGTTACTGTCATGGCTCCATGATGTAGGCAAGACCTGTAGATAGCTTAAATCCAAAATAAAAGAACTCATTTTTGGACAGAGTTCAGTTGGAATAATGATTTTTCATATCCAGAATCTACCCTACAAACACTTACTGAGTCGGTGCTTACTAACAAGGGGGTGGTCCTATTAATCAAGCGTTATTGAAATGCAGAGTAGAAAGAAAGAATAAAAATTATCTTCTGACACTTACAACTCTGTTAGTCATATAGAGTAGACAGGGCATGCTCTAAGGCAGCGTTTCTCAAACTGGGGTCTGCAAGTCATGTTCAGGGCCATCGGTCCCACTGATCAACTCTTCCTCCTCCCTCCCAGTGCCTCCTGCATGCCACAGAACAGCTGTTCAGTGGTGTGCAGGAGGCACTGGTGGGGGTGAGGGAGAGGAGCAGTGACGGTGTGCGCTCAGGGGAAGGGGTGGAAAGAGGGAGGGAAGAGAAGGGACAGAGGTGGAGCAAGGGCAGGAAGAAGTGGGGCCTTGGGGGATGGGGTGGAGTGGGGTTGGGGCCTGGGGCTGAGCATGGGGCTTGGGGTTTGCAAAAAATTTTTAAATCAAAATGGAGGTTCTCGGGTTGTTAAGGTTTGAGAATTGCTGCTCTAAAGCTTATGCATGTTTTGAGGACACTCCTAAAATAAGTGGTCTTGTCTATTGTACATGGCCAAACTATATCTGGGGCAGCAGAATTACCAAATTGGCTTTCATTTGTTGTGACACTTTTTTTGACTAAACTCTTGGGCTTATAGTGGGCCTTACATCTTGGACGTAACAACTGAGACTCATAAGTTCTCTTAAGTAGTCAGTGGAGATATTGACAGTCTTAAGCATTATGCCTGGTGTTTGTAGAGTCAGGTTCCAAGAGACCACATGATGTAGGAATCAGAGAAAATATTGGGAGTGTGGCAGATGCAATGAGGGTCTGAACAGCCAAAGAAAGAAAAGTCAGTGTCTCAGGTTGAAAAACACAAATTTTCTCTGGGGTGCCAGACACACTGCAGGACTTACAGTTTAATTATGGAAACTGGTATGCATTCCTTCCATGCAACTCTACAGTCAGTAAAATCCAAAGCAACAAACACTGTAGTTCACACATTTCCTGAGGGTGCTGTACTCCTTTTCTCCTTTGGGTCTAACTCCACCATTCGTTATGGTGCTGCACATAGTTAGACCCAGCTGAAAATGCTTCCTCAGAGTGACTTGGGACTCTTGGCGGAAGTACACCCAAAAAGCCATGACCACTTTCTGGCTTGATGGGGACTTCTGTGAACGTCACTGGGGTGGGGAGTATCAGGATTGTGATGTCCTCTCCAGGGAGTACCAAACGTTGCTTCTAAGAGCCTGCTGTGCATGACAAAAACTGTTAATTTGTTGCCATACGATTATGCTGTTTATTTAGGTGGGCTATTAGTCTATCTATTAACAACTTATAAAGAAGTATGACTCCATAAGGAACCGAGGTTGCTTTACTCATATAAATGTCCTGATTAGTATGGATATTTTGGTTCGTCGATGAAAAAGGGGACATGCATTTAGCTCCAGGAGCCATGGATTTTTAGCTTTTGATGTACTAATTAGTGTTTAATATTTCCTATTTATGATTTTTTATCACTTTTACATTAGTCATCATTAGAATATCAAATTCACATTTAAATTTTGCTGTGTAGTTTGATTTATCCAAGCTGCATATACCTGCCATATTTTAAATTATATATATAAAAAAATTAAAAATGTGTTTCTTACATGAGCTGCTACTTAGCATATTCTTATCTTTCAAAGAGAAAGGTAGAAGATGTAAGTTTTCTCTTTGATTTTGAACTATCTGAAATGCCTGTCACATGGCAATCTTTGGCTTCTTTTCATGTTCTTTAGTATCTCATTTAAATAGGAATTAAAATGTAAATGATTCCTTTTTAAAAATATAACTTCTGCATATGCTGCTTATAACACTATAACATTTTAACACCATCCTACAAAGAAATAACCCCATGCAAAACTGATCCCCTGCCCTGCATCTCTCACCCACCACAGGCCCCTTACAGACCCCATCCCTGCCCTGCAGGTTCCACCCCAAAGCCTCCCCAAATACCCTACTCTCCTCCCTACAGGCCTTCCCTCATCTCTTGCAGATTCCAACCCTAACCTTGTGGCTCAGGTATAGTATGACTGGTAACCGTCTTTGCCAACTTGAAAAGGGAAGGAGCTGCTGCTGTGTAGCACTACAGTACTGTGTCTGTCAGGAGATGTATGGTGACAGTGAGCTGAGTGGGCTCTATGCTTGCTGTGGTATATCATCTGCACAGGTAACCCAGGAAAAAAGGTGAAAAATTATTCTTTTCCCGTTGCTTTCACGGAAGGAGGGAGGGAGGCCTGATGACATGTACCCAGAACCACCCGCAACAATTGTGGGGATACACGTAAACGACAGTATCAAATTGATTTCTAAAAATCAACTTCTATTAAATCAAACTAATTTCATAGTGTAGACATACCCTAAGAAACTGATTACAGGTAATATCTCACCCTCAGACATGTTCCAATAAGCTTCTTTCACAGACTAGACTCCTTCCTAGTCTTGGCCCAATCCTTTCCCCTATTACAGTCCTTGTTAGTTCCAGCTCAGGTGGTAACTAGGGGTTTTCTCATGACTGGCAGCCCCCTTTGTCCTGTTCCACCCCTTTTTATAGCTTTGCCACAAGGCAGGAATCTTTTCTCTCTGGGTCCCCACCCCTCCTTATGAATGGAAAAGTACCAGATTTAAGATGGATTCCAGTATCATGTGACATGGCCACATGTCCTGTGAGACCTCAGCCTCCATTCTTCCTTGGCAGGCCCATAGGTACACAGGGAGGTTTACAAGTAAACAGAGCCATTTACAACCAATTGTCCTAGTCAATGGGATCTGTCAAGATTCTAAACCACCATTAATGGCCCACACTTTGCATAACTACAATAGGACCTCAGAGTTATAGTTCATATTTCCAACTTCAGATACAAGAATGATACATGCATACAAATATGATAAACACACTCAGTACATTATAAGCTTTGTAATGATACCTTACAAGAGACCTTTTGCATAAAGCATATTCCAGTTACATCATATTCACATTCATAAGCATATTTTCATAAAGCATATGGAGTGCAATGTCACAATATGTACTTGGATATTTTTAATGATGCAGTTGTCACCTAGCAAGCTTAATTTTTTTAATTAAGCTTTGTGGGGTTTGGAATTACAATTAATGAACTGTCTAAACAAAGGAATTTTTTAGGCTAATAATATTTAGAACTTTTTACTAAAAAGAGGTAGTAGACAAGCAAACAAGTTCAAATGGTGAATTTAGAATCTCTCTTGCCAATATTTTGAAAAGGAAAAATATTGTCGAAACTATTTTTATAAGCCAAAAGGTGTCTGACACATTTCTTCCTTCATCTGCCATGATGAATGTTGTCCTTGTGACCTGGAAAGGTCATTTGTATTATGAACTGACTATCAAAGCCGGCTGTTTCCTTAGAATTATATTTATTATTCCATTCATCTGGAAATATTTCAGTCAGTAAATGCCAGCTCTGAATGTCTCTGAAAGATGCCTTCCTACATGTTTCTAAAGTCTTGCTAATGGCATCAGGCTGGGTTTTGGACTCTGGACTTCATTAATTATGATTGTATTAGTGAGGTTCCTTTGTACAATGATGTATTTTAAGAATGCTAACATGGTTTAGGAATATATATACTCTGTGAATTATTTTACATAAAGGGAAACAAATGTATTCCAACTATGTTGCTTTTCTAGAACAAAAAATAAATAGTACTTACAACTTTAAAATTACATTTCTCAGATACAAAAACTGTCATTCCAAATACAGGTAATGTAATTTCTTGTTCCTGTTACTTCTATGAGAGATACAGTTTAACCTTTCACACAACATTACAACATTTGAAGATAGGAAAATTACAGGCTCCACTTGAATTGCTTTATCTAAATAAAATGAGTTGCTGCTACATAAAGCAGAATCACACTGCCATCAACATCAGGGTCATCATCTGATATGTCCTTGGCTAGAGTTTGCTCCAACTGATAACTAAAAGTGTGAAAATTCATCATATGGGAAAAGTAGTCTGAAATGAGATTATTTTCTGACTTGACTATGACATTTTTCCTATCAATACTAGAAGAATTTTTTTCTTATTACATCTTGAACAGATCTGAAGTAGCACAAATCCCAGTTTTTGCTTTTAGCATTAGTAAAACTATTGATCTTGCATAGCCAAACTAAATGCTGTTCACATTTGTAGGCTTAACGCCTGAAAGATGACTGTTGGGAGAAATTAAGTAGGAGGAGAAGATGATATCCATTGTATAAAAACACTATACTGCAACCAATCTTTCTCCATATGGCGGGGGGGGGGGGGGAGAAATGATAACTTTCAGACAGATTTTTTTTCTCTGTCTAATTTGTCAGTTTATATTGGAATAAAATAAAGCCAACTTGAGTTTGCCACAGCTCTTTTCCTCACCTTTTAACTGATTTTTTTCAGTCACAAGCTGCAAACAAAATTCCCTATGTGAATAATTTTAACCAAAACTGTTTAGTGCTTTAATATATCTAGGCCCCAATACTGCAAAGATTTCAGTGGGACTGTTCATGTTTGTAGGGTTAAACATCTGTGTAACTCTTTGAAGGATAGGCCCTGGTGCCCCTTTGTGCTCTGTTTCCAATAACATGAAGCAAAATGGAAAAGTTTTTTTTAACTAAATGTGGAGGGTGAGTCCTTGATCTTTAAATAAAGATCACAAGAAATGTTGCATCTGGTGTCCCTACATGCAATAACCACAATCAAAAGTATGCTCCTGAGTGTTAGGAATAGCCCTGCTGGATCAGCCTAGTGGGCCACCCAGTCTGGGTCTTGTCTCCAATGGTAGCCAATGCCAAGTGCTTCAGAGAAAGGTGCAGAACGTGGATATTCCCTTGCTCATTCACTACACAGCTTCCAGTTTCTACAGTAAATGAAGTAGGTGTCCTACAGGTCAATGTTTCTCAACCTTTTTGATACCAGGGGCCACCTTGCAGCCTTCCAAAACTGTTAGGCAGATCTCAGGGACTGGCACCAGTGCACGAACCAGTCGTTGAGAAATACTGCTATAGATGACAACTTTTTACTACAGTACCCTGATTCAACTCCAGAACAAGTCCATACTCTGCACTGAAAGAGGCAGGTATCCCTGTGGAAAATATAGTATGTGTTTTTGTAACTGAAGACAGTAATGTAATGCACACCCACAAGGGGGATGAATTAAGGTTGCACAGGCAATCTTAATCCTGGCATTTCCTACTTTGAGTGCTTGACTTTGCAAGCTTAATGTTCTATTAACATAGTTTTTTCTGTGTAATTTCCTAGGCTTTTGAAAAAAAAATCCATCATGTGATATCATACTGATGCCCATGTGGGTAAATAGGAGGGCTGGAACCTTTAGATCCACCACACAGACCTCTGTCATTTGAGTTCATGGAGTAACTGATAACAGTAGTAGGCCATCATCTTCTGTCAACCAGTACTAGAAGGAGATGGGACACTGGCCCATGGGTTTAAATAGATATTTGCTGACAGCAGAGGAATGTTGAGACTCATGAATTCCATTCTAGATTCTGAAGTGAATGTTGTCTAGTGGGCATAGACTTTCTGCCCATTTCCCCAAGCGTAAGCCCATTTTTCCCATACCTTCCATGTCCTTGTCCCAGTCCTGTCACTTCCCCACCCCTTGTTGCTTGTCCCAATCTCATTCTCCTTGCCCAATAAATCCTATTCTCACCCCTCCAGAACGCCCTGTCCTAGTCCCAGTCTTCCTCCCCACAGTTCTGACCTCTCCCTCCTCCCCTACCTTGTCCACTAGTTGCTGCTCCTACCTGCACTTGTTCCCGGTCCCCTTCCTAGGCTCTTTGTCCAATAACATTATTGCTCCCCTCTGGTTCCTTGTCCTATTCTCTCTACCCAGACAGTTCCAGTTCTTCCCCAGCACCCTGACTCCTTATCAGAGCTGTCTTCTCCCCCTACATCCTTTACCTTGCCTTCCTGGTTCTCAGTCCCAAGCTCCCTGCTGACTCTCCATCTGATCATCTCAGTTTTCTTCCCCCACCTATTGGCTCCAGAGGCTTCTAAGACTTTATACTAAGGCTGTTAAATGACTAAAAAATTAATCTAAATTAATTGTGTGATTAATTGCACTGTTAAACAGATATAGGATACCTTTAATTTAAATATTTTGGATGTTTTCTACATTTGCAAATATATTGATTTCAATTACAACACAGAATACAAAGTGTACAGTGCTCACTTTATATTTATTTTTTATTACAAGTATTTGCACTGTAAAAAAAACAAAATAAATAGTATTTTTCAATTCACCCAATACAAGTACTGTAGTGCAATCTCTTTATCATGAAAGTTGAACATACAAATGTACAATTATGTACAAAAACTGCATTCAAAAATAAAACAAAATCCACTCAGTCCTAATTTTTGTTCAGCCAATTGCTCAGACAAATAAGTTTGTTTACATTTGCAGGAGATAATGCTGCCCACTTCTTGTTTACAATGTTACCTAAAAGTGATAACATGTGTTCTCATGGCACCATTGTAGCCGAAGTCACAAGATATTTACGTGCCAGATGTTCTAACGATTCATCTACCATTCCAGGGGACATGTGTCCATGCTGATGACGGGTTCTGCTTGATAATAATCCAAAGCAGAGCAGCCCAATGTATATTCATTTTCATCATCTGGATCAGATGCCACCAGCAGGTTGATTTACCCTTTTTTGGTGATTCAGGTTCTGTTGTTTCCTCATTGGAGTGTTGCTCTTTTAAGACTTCTGAAAGCATACTCTACACCTAGTCCCACTCATATTTTAGCAGGCACTTCAGATTCTTAAACCTTAGGTCAAGTGCTGTAGCTACCTTTAGAAATCTCACATTGGTACCTTCTTTGCATTTTGTGAAATCTGCAGTGAAAGTGTTCTTAAAATGAACAACATGTGCTGGGTCATGATCCGAGACTGCTATAATATGAAATATATGGCAGAATGCAGGCAAAACTGACAAGGAGACATGCAATTCCTCCCCCCACCCCAAGGAGTTCAGTCACATATTTATTTAACACATTTATTTTTTTAATGAGTGTGATCAGTATGGTAGCATGTCCTCTGAAATGGTGGCCAAAGAATGAAGGGGTATATGAATGTTTAGCATATCTGACACTAAATACTTTGCAGTGCTGGCTACAAAAGTACCATGCAGTTGCCTGTTCTCACTTTCTGGTGACATTTTAAATAAGAAGAAGGCAGCATTATCTCCTGTGAATGTAAACAAACTTGTTTGTCTTAGCGATTGGCTGAACAAGAAGTAGGCCTGAGTGGACTTGTACGCTCTGAACTTTTACATTGTTTTGTTTTTGAGTGCAGTTACGTAACAAAAAAATCTACATTTGTGAGTTGCACTTTCATGACAAAGAAATCGCACTATAGTACTTGTATGAGGTGAATTGAAAAATACTGTTTCTTTTATCATTTTTACAGTGCAAATATTTGTAATAAAAATAATATACACTTTGATTTCAATTACAACACAGAATACAATTTATAGAAAATGTAGAAAAACATCTAAAAATTAATAAATTTCAATTGGTATGCTATTGTTTAACAGTGCAGTGAGAACTGCCATTAATTGCGATAATTTTTTAATCATTAATTCTTTTTGAGTTAATCACGTGAGTTAACCGCAATTAATCGACAGCCCTTCTTTATACATAAACAAGGGGAAGATGTTTAAATACTTCTGGTTTTATGTTGTGTTTTTGCTTCTGAGCTTTCACAAGTAAACCAGTGGCAATATTTGCAGGTTACCACGTGATGTTAGAACCTGTTTACTCATTTATTATTCTGTGTTTGTGGTATTTTCCATATTCTTTGCTTTTTATAGAGAGTATTGACAGTGTTAAAATGTTAAATCATTTTTGGTTTCAGCTTCTCCCCTCCCACTTCATAGTCTAATCTAATGTATTGCTTTGTGTAGTGAACACTAAGTTTTTAAAAAGCCACATGATCATTTTTATATATTTTCTTAACCTTATCAAAGTTCAAAAACGTCTGTGTGCCCATTGATGTTAAATCTCGAATCTCTTCTATGCAACGGACCATGTCTCATTCCTTTCTGCAGTCATTTAATAGCATAGTTGTGCTGATACATTTTGAAATCTTGTGTTAAAAGCTTTTGGTTCAAATAATTACTACCTGTATTTCTGCTTGGAGGATTTCATATTTGTTCTCTCTACCTTTTTTCTTTTTGTGAAGCCTCCTAATTGGTTGGCACCAAAATATGGGAGATGTCACTTCTGATTGCATCAAAGCACAATTTTCTGTTAGTCAGTGTAATGAAATATTCCTAGGTGCAGTCTGTGCAAATATAATGTTTATTTTGATAGAATGAGACATGGAGTATCAGTAAATTGTCTATTGGATGTGAGGCATAATAAAGCTGATGAAAAGCCTATCGTGAATGCCAAACTGCATAAATGTGACAACCTTAGTCTGATGGAAAAGTATGGACTGAGAGACTCTGCTTATTAAAAATTCCTGTTTGTTTCTAGCTTAATCTGTTACATTAATAACACTTGTTTTGTAACTAACCTGGTTCTAGAGATTAGTTTGGGGCTATATTTGTTATGTAAATGTATAGGTTTCACATACAGAAATTAAACAGCAAGTGATTTCTTTTCAAGACAGCAATTGCGTCCCTTTAAAATTCTAATTTACAATGACAATTGAGTTTGCTGGTAAGGCCTGGCCCAAATAGATAATTCTAGACTTTTTTTTAAAAGGTCATAGGCATGATTTCTAGTATTTGTAACCAACTGTATGACACTATAAAATTAAAAATATTTTATTTGTGCAGAAAGCGCTGATTATCTTGCCAGCTTCAAGACAGGATGGGTATTTTGAGAAAAATAATGGGCTTCTTACATTGCTTCTGCAGGCAAAGCTGGACCACAGCCAAAGTGTAATCATGTTTGACTTACTTGGGGCAGGATTTTTAGGAAGACAGGCATATATATACAGTAATATATTTTATATTTGTATTTCATAGTTTTGGCCCTGTTTTTTCCCAAAACATTTAGGCAGGTGTGTAACTAATTGGACCACTCCGGCAAGTATAGTTATGTACATGTCTAAGGCCCTGATCCTGTGAAGACTTTAGCCATGCTTAACTTGGTTTTACAAAAGGTAGATCATGCCAGACCAACCTGATTTCCTTCTGTGAGAAGATAACAGATTTTTTTTTAAGACAAAGGAAATGCAGCAGATTTAATCTACCTGGATTTCAGTAAGGCATTTCATACAATTCCACGTGGGAAATAATTAGTTAAATTGGAAAAGATGAGGATTATTATGAGAATTGAAAGGTGAATAAGAAACTGGTTTAAGGGAAGATTACAAGTGGTCATACTGAAAGTGAACTGTCAGGCTGGAGGGAGGTTACTAGTGGAGTTCCTCAGAGACTGGTCTTGAGACCAATCTGATTTAACGTTTTTATTACTGGCCTTGACCCAAAAAGTGGGAGTATGCTAATAAAATTTGGGGATGACACAAAGTTGGGAGGCATTGCCAATATGGAGGAGGACAAGAATATAATACAAGAATAGCTGGGTGACCTTGTAAAGTGGAGTAATATAAATGGGATGTAATTTAATAGTACAAAGTGCAAGGTCATGCGTTTTAGGGAATAACAACAAGATTTTTTGCTATAAACTGGGGATGTATCAGTTGGATGTGAGAGGAGGCGAAAGACCTAGGTGTATTGGTTGATCACAGGATGATTATGAACTGTCAGTGTGATGTGGCTGTGAAAAAGATTAATGTAATCCTAGGATGCATCAGGTGAGGAATTTCTAGTAGAGACAGGGGAGTGTTAGTACCATTATACAAGGCACTGGTGATACCTCATCTGGAACACTATGTACAGTTCTGGTGTTCAGTGCTTAAGGAAGATGAATTCAAACTGGAACAGGTGCAGAGGAGGGCTATTAGGATGGGACACTAGATGTGGGGAAGCTCTGAGTTACTACAGAGAATTTTTTCCTAAGTGTCTGTCTAGTGGGCCTTTCCCACATGCTCAAAATCTAACTGTTTCCTATACAGTACGTCCTCGCTTAACATTGTAGTTATGTTCCTGAAAAATGTGACTTTAAGCGAAACAATGTTAAGTGAATCCAATTTCCCCATAACAATTAATGTAAATGGGGTGGGGGTGATTTATTATATAGATATACACACAGTATACGTTTTAAACAAACAATTTAATACTGTTTACAGCTATGATGATTGTGAAGCTTGGTTGAGGTGGTGAAGTCAGAGGGTGGAAGCGGGAGGGATATTTCCCAGGGAATGCCTTACTGCTAAATGATGAACTAGCACTCGGCTGAGCCCTCAAGGGTTAACACATTGTTGTTAATGTAGCCTCTCATCAAGGCAGCACGAACAGGAGGGAGGAGAGACAGCATAGCAGACAGAAGCAGACACACACCTTGTGTATGGGAGAGAGAAAGGATGCACACTGCCCCTTTAAGTAAGCTGACCCACTCTTAAGTGCATTGTCTTTTTAAGTGGATCAGGAAGTTGAGACAGCAGCTGCTGCCCCAAGCTCTCTTCTTCATCTGGACCCATAGAAAAGAAGACCTTGAGGAATTCCACGATGATTTCAATAATTTCCATCCCACCATCAACCTCAGCCTAGATCAATCCACACAAGTGGTCCATTTCCTGGACACTACAGTGCTAATAAGTAATGATCACATAAATACCACCCTATACCGGAAACCTACTGACCACTATACTTACCGACATGCCTCCAGCTTCCATCCAGGACACACCACATGATCCATTGTCTACAGCCAAGCTCTAAGATACAACCGCATTTGCTACAATCCCTCAGACAGAGACAACCACCTACAAAATCTCTATCAAGCATTCTTAAAACTACAATACCCACCTGCTGAAGTGAAAAAACAGATTGACAGAGCCAGACGAGTACCCAGAAGTCACCTCCTACAAGACAGGCCCAACAAAGAAAATAACAGAACATCACTAGCTGTCACCTTCAGCCCCCAACTAAAACCTCTCCAGTGCATCATCAAAGATCTACAACCTATCCTGAAAGATGATCCCTCACTCTCACAGATCTTGGGGGACAGACCTGTCCTCGCTTACAGACAACCCCCCAACCTGAAGCAAATACTCACCAGCAACCACACATCACTGAACAAAAACACTAACCCAGAAATCTATCCTTGCAACAAATCCCGATGCCAACTCTGTCCACATATCTATTCAAGTGACATCATCATAGGACCTAATTACATCAGCCATGTCATCAGGGGCTCATTCACCTGCACATCTACCAATGTGATAATATGCCATCATGTGCCAGAAATGCCCCTCTGCCATGTACATTGGCCAAACCGGACAGTCTCTATGCAAAAGGATTAATGGACACAAATCTGACATCAGGAATCATAACACTTAAAAACCAGTAGGAGAACACTTTAACCGGTCTGGTCATTCAATGACAGACCTGCGGGTGGCAATTTTGCAACAGAAAAGCTTCAAAAACAGACTCCCAGGAGAAACTGCTGAGCTGGAATTGATATGCAAACTAAATACAATCAACTTAGGTTTGAATAGGGACTGGGAATGGCTGAGCCATTACAAACATTGAATCTATCTCCCCTGGTAAGTATTCTCACATCTTATCAAACTGTCTGTACTGGGCTATCTTGATTATCACTTCAAAAGTTTTTTTCTTACTTAATTGGCCTCTCAGAGTTGGTAAAACAACTCCCACCTTTTCATGCTCTCTGTGTGTGTATATATATCTCCTCAATATATGTTCCATTCTATGCATCCGAAGAAGGACTGTAGCCCACGAAAGCTTATGCTCAAATAAATTTGTTAGTCTCTAAGATGCCACAAGTACTCCTGTTCTTTTTGTGGATACAGACTAACACGGCTGCTACTCTGAAACAAGCTCTCTCTGTCTCTCTCCGTCTGTGTCCCCTCCCTGCTCTATATGGAGAAGGGGTAAGTGGAGTGCAGGAGCAGCGGGGAGGGGGACACCCTGACATTAGTTCCCCCCCATACACACACAGCAAGCAGGAGTCTCTGGGAGCAGCACATGGCAGTGTGGGGAGGGACAGCTGAATTGCCGATTGATCACCTGCTGGGCAGCTGCAGCATAGGGAACATAGCGGAACAGGGAACTGATAGGGGGGCTGACAGTCCACCCTAGTTCCAAGCCCCCTCCAGCTAGCTGCAACAGGCTGCTCTTCCTGCAAGCAGTGGACAAAGCAGGCGGCTGCCAAAGGATGTTAGAAGGGAGCATTGCACAACTTTAAACGAGCATGTTTCCTAATTGATCAGCAACATAACAATGAAACAATGTTAACTGGGATGACTTTAAGTGAGGAGTTACTGTATTTGGGGTTGGGAAGGAATTTACTCTATGTCAGATTGGCAGAGGCCCTGGGGTTTTTCCACCTAATTCAGCCAAAGGTGATGGATCTGGGACAGGGGTGAAAGTAACTTACAGGACTTACTGGTACTGCTGGAGTCCTGATGGGGGCATGGCCTCATCCAAAAAAGGCATGGCCTCAACCAGAAGAGGTGGGGCCTCTCAAGATTTAAAGGCCCTGGGGCACCGGCTGTGGCTGGGAGCCCCAGGGCCTTTAAATCAAGCGGGGGCTCCCAGCTGCAGAGGTGGCTGGGAGCCCCTGGGGCTCACGGGCAAATTAAAGGGCTCCGGCCGCCGCAGAGCTCCAGGCCCTTTAAATCCCCACCGCAGCTCCAGCTGGGATTTAAAGGGCTCTGGGCTCCCCGCAGCAGCTGGGAGCTCCGAGCCCTTTAAATCCCAGCCCCAGCCTGGCCGCCAGAGCTGTGGGTGGGATTTAAAGGGCTCTGGGCTCCCAGCCACTGCTGGAAGCCAGTGCGGTCCGGCATGGCATACTGGCTCTTGCGGGTACGCCATACTGGACCATACCGGCTTACTTTCACCTCTGGTCTGGGAGTGGGTTGGTGAGGTTCTGTGACCTGCAATGTGCAGGAGGTCAGACTAGATGATCATGATGGTCCCATCTGACCTTAAAGTATATGAACTTTATGTGTGTGAAAAGTCCCATTGATTTCAGTAGGACTACTTGCATTGTTTAAAATTAGGCACGTGCATGAGCCTTTGGAGGGCCAGAGCCCAAATTCCCATTTGTAAGATCAGGACATGTGTATGTGTGTTTTGGTGTGTGTATAGGTATATAATCATCCTTGACCTTAGTGTGATCACAAAAATTTACCAACCTAGGCACAATAGATGAAATCTTGGCCAATTGCAGTCAATGGGTGTTTTGCCATTAACTTCTCTGGGGCTAAAATTTCACCTGTTAGCTCTACCCTGATGGCACTGATGATGAAAATATTTGATATTTGTTAATATCAAAGGTTTAAACAGGTATGTTGAACTTAGAACAGTATGATGATTTAGTGTATGTATGAGAGACTACAACAAAATGGAAATAATTTATGCAAACTGTGTTGTCAGTTCTCATCCATTAAAACACCAGTATTTGCTGAAAGGTTGTACACAATAATATCTAAAATTACATTTCCCCCCTATGGGGAAATCAGCTCTTGGCTTATCTACCTGGAGTTTGGACTATGGTGTGTGAATTATAGAATATTCTAAAGTTTTGCACTCAACTGCCTTGTATAGACCCTGATGGCACAAACTAAAAGGTATCTACCTCACACCAACGTAGTCCTGTTTGAAATGAGACTACTTCAGTGTGAAGTAGGTACCTTTTTGTTTATGCCAGTAGCAGCTACATGGGGCAGTTAGAGTGCAACACGTTAAGAGTGCTCTGCAATTCACCCACACCCCCAGTCCAGATTGCAACACCCTGTAGACAAGCACTCTGATCCTGTGCCATCAACCTAACTGGGAGTTTAGCCATTGACTTAATGTGCCCAATATTAAGCGCACAGATAGAATAAGGTAATAATTGGAGATATACCAATCTCCTAGAACTGGAAGGGACCTTGAAAGGTCATCTAGTCCAGCCCCCTGCCTTCACTAGCAGGACCAATTTTTGTCCCAGATCCCTAAGTGGCCTCCTCAAGGATTGAACTCACAACGCTGGGTTTAGCAGGCCAATGCTCAAACCACTGAGCTATCCCTCCCCCCCTAATAAGAAATAGTTGTGCTAAATCTGTGGCAACTGTGTGGTATATATTTCCAAAAAATGATTAGGCATAGCAATATAAGGATTACCATACTATAGATCAGGATAATGATTAGTTTAGTTTGCTATTTATCTAGATCTTCTACAGCATCACTTAATACTTCAGAGGGCAGATAAACCTAGTTAAGCATCTAGCCTGCTGGGGAATCCTATAATATGAGAGGACTGTGGGTATATTGTCTGGAAGAGGAAGAATCTAATACTACATGTAGGCAGCTGAACAATCGAAAAACAAGCAGTTAGGTATCTTTTCATAGATGATCAATGTAAAATAATGTTTCAGATTATCCTTTGAGCACCTGGTCTTCATCATAAATTTAATTGTTTCTGATAATGCTACTCCCTATTAGATGAATGATCATTGTAATTTCAGTGTGTGGAAGCCATAATTAAACACACTAAGCTATTGTTATTGCTTCAACACTGGTTTGTATCTTATATGTGCAGATAGGTAACCATTTCCATTGGGTTCACATGGAAACAGCTACATTTCTTAAAGCTCCCTGATACTTATTCCTAATGAAAGGGCCACAGAATGATGGGGCAATTTCCTTCTGAAAAAAACCCCACCAAGAACCAAGTGCTGAGCCTGCTTTGGATAGCAGATGAAGCAAGGGCCGAGTAGAAAAAATGGACCTTTAGAGGTGTAAAAAAAAAATAAAATCTGTGAATCCCACTTGTGGGGGCACCTAGATACTAGAGTAAGAAAAATGTTTGTTTGAAATGCATATATACAGATAGATAAGATTTCATATACATTTCCTAATCCTGTATACAAACAGTTACCCGTCAATGTTTTCTTTTCTTCAAAATGTCAGAATTTGGTCCAAAAATCTCATTTTAAAAGCTTGTGATGATCAGATGCCATACTTGACTTATATGTCATGGTCTGTAGTAGGTAATAACTTTTCTTTCCACTTAGGTTTAAATGAACACTTCACAGTGTAGAATTTTTTTTTCATGCTGTAGAATATCTGATGTTGACTGAATGCAGCTCTATCAACATCAAAAATGGACTTTGGTAACAAGCTATAAAGGACCCCCAAAGAGGAGTCAATTTACTTGTCATAGCTTTTTCCTGCACACCCCTCCTCCACCTATGGTTAGGGTGACCAGGTAGCAAGTGTGAAAAATCAGGAGAGTGGGTGGGGGGTAATAGGAACCCATATAAAATAAAGCCCCAAATATCGGGACTGTCCCTATAAAATTGGGACATCTGGTCACCCTACCCATGGTTAACTTAATAATGCAGGGATAGATTCAAGATTTAGGCACAGCCTTGAACAGCAGATAGTACCTAAACTCTCATGTTAGAAATGGGCCTTGTGGGCATTAAAATTCTGAATTACTCTTTGCTCATGATGACGGTGATGATAGTAACTTGCTTGTGATCTATGCCAGCAGTAGGTTACTATCACCTCAGATACTCTGTCCAGTGAATGGGGGGCTGAGTCGAGACTCCACCTATTCCTAGCTTGTGAGTGCACACCTGCATTTAATAAAATGGCAAGAACCCAGCTTACTACTGTACTCCCAGACCCAAAGTCCAGGTAACATATGGAAGCCTGTCTTCCTCCTTTGTACTTTCTTGTGCAGATATATACTCAGAGTCAAACTAGCCTTAAATATGTTCCTGCCACTACCTGTCTTTTCGCCCTCCTTTGTCCAGTGGAGCAGTACATATTAATCAAGATGAACTGGGACTGTTTGCCAAACTCCTATGTGCTCACATTTTTTTCTTTACAATATAAACTGGTAAAAGCTCTTATATCATAAAGAGAGGATTGTGAGTTAGTGTAAATAAACAAAAGTGGTGAGGGATCATGATAGAAGAAGGTATATACTTTCCCTTCCACAAATCTCTCTCATCTTATTCTGAATGTTAAAATCCTACTACTGTCCTTGGTATAGCAACTTAATGCAGTGCAGCCAACTGAAGATTGCAGTGCATAACATAGAATTACTATGTTACATTGGTACACTCTGTTAGAATTACTGCCAATTCCACTATGCTGTATGACCCATTCATGCTAGATAGCTCAGTAAGGTCACTTGGGCCTGGTCTACACTACAGGGGGATCGATCTAAGATACGTCGACTTCAGCTATGCTAGTCTCGTAGCTGAAGTTGCGTATCTTAGATCGACTTAGAGTCACTTACTTTGCGTCCTTGCAGCATGGTATCGATGGCTGCCGCTCCCCCGTCGACTTTGTTTCCGCCTCTCACCAAGCTGGAGTTCAGCAGTCGACGGGAGAGTGATCAGGGATTGATATATCATGTCTACTCTATACACGATAAATCGATCCCCGATCTGGCAGGTAGTGTAGACATACCCGTGGTGATATCTAAAATAGAGAGAGCTGGTGGAAAGGATTTGGTGGGGGGAGTAAAATCATGTAATGGGTGAATAAAAGACAAATAATGCATGGAATGCATTATATGACGTGTAGCTTGGCATAAGGAAGAAGCCAAGGTGTATTCTCACTTGAGTAGCATCCTTAGTTCTTGAAATGGAAGCATGACAAGACTTGTATAATAAGGCTAGCACTTCAATAATAATAATAATAATAATAATAATTAATAATAAATTAAAAAAACAACAACAACCTTACAAACAAACACACTCAATGCCTTCTTACTTGTGTGCCCAGACCCAAGGTGCAGGTAACCTATAGCAGGAATGCAGGGCCACCCGGGGGGAGGCGGCAAGTGGGGCAATTTGCCCCAGGCCCCGGGCCTCACAAAAATATAGTATTCTATAGTATTGCAACTTTTTTTATGGAAAGGGCCCCCAAAATTGCTTTGCCCCAGGCCCCCTGAATCCTCTGGGCAGCCCTGCAGGAATGTAGGAAATTCTTACTCCCTTACACAGGCATGTAGTTCAAATTGCAATCTACACTAAATGGATGGAACTAATGCAGTATCTCAATATTCCTGGGTGATAACTATGTTGTCTACTGTAAGAGGGATTCATATCAAATTTAAACAGAGTAGAAAATCAAAACAAAGAACAAAAATTAATCTAAAAATATAGACTCCTTTTCAAACATTGCTCTCAGTGCCTCATAGGTCAGCAAACAAAAACCTATTGGCCTTGAATATCAATAGGAGCTCCACTCTTATAGGGCATGCAGAATGCCAGACTTGAGGTGACTTGCCATATGAATTTAAGAGTGGAATGGGGACAGGAGGCAGCCAAACTACAACTTGCATGAAATGCTGTGTTGGCTTTCCAAATCAAAGTGTTGTGTGTGTTAAAACCAAAAATCTGTGCCTGAAAATGTTCAACTTAAGAATTTTTGCTGAAAAGTCAGTTTTCCACAGAAAAGCCTCCATTTTCTAGCAAGCTCTACTTACCAGCTAAATTTTTGCCACCTCAGGCTGCATGCTGTGAAGTAGGAGAATACGTATCTGACAGGTTTTTGTCCTGGATCATATGATGTCTGAATGAAGGTGACATGAAGGATCCAATTCTCAGTCCATTCTTGATGTCTTTCATTGACAAAAATAATATAGGAGATACTTGTTTAGGACAAGTTAACACAGGAAAGTTGAAATGTCTGTTTTTCAGTGTATTAAGTATATCAAATATTTAGCATGCTCACTTCTGTGTTTAGGTCTAAATGTGTATCAAAAAGTATCTTATATAAGAGAGATCTGAGTCAGGCTGTGGAGAAAAAAAATGAGAAACCCAAGCAGCTTACAAAAACTTAATGCCAGTACTGAGGAAAATGAGAATGGAGCTGATGGGATAGTAAGCTACAAGAAAGCCTGTTTTTAAACGTTTGTTGTTAAAATTCTATCGCTAGCAACAAAAATACAGCATTCAGCAGGCTCCTATAAAGAAGATTAATTCTCTTGGCAATGAAACTGGAGTGAAGAAATAAATAATGCTCTGTCTAGAGAAGAGCTGTCTCTAAGTTTGTAAAATAGCTACTATATTGAAGCTTTCTTCATCTAACTTTCACCTAATAGCACTTAACGTTTTCTTCTTAAGCAGTAAAATGTTTAAAACCAGGAGATTCCATATATTTAACAGAGAAAATATTGGTAGAACTGTTAATTTCTCTCAAACTGGTAAAATGTTTTTTTTTAATTATTATATATATATATTCTAAATTCATTCTGAAATTACTGAAAGGTTTTGTATTCCCAACATTTATTGGGAATAATCTTCTACAAAACATATGTAGCAAATGTTCTTCATTATTGTAAATTAGATCATCCTAATTATAATAAAAATGTCTGATATCTAACAGTTTGCCAGAATAACATCTCTGGAGGATATTTCTGAGGTGTGCAAGAAGGGCATATCTAACCATATACTTTTTTTTTTACCTTGATGCAGCTAAGTAATTTGTTTTCTTCCTTTTGGCAGAAAAAGTACATGAATAGTGTACCTTATGCTAAGAGCAATATACATTAATAGTCTTTATTTATGTAAAGTTTTAGATTGCTTATAGTTGCACTAGTTACATTTCTATAAATTGTGACTTAATGACGTGAGAAAGTAATCTTCATCTCTCAGACCATCTGTAGTGAGGCGGCCTGGCTCCCAGCCGCACCTGAGAGGGACGAGCCAGAACAGCAGCCTCAGTGGGCGGAGCCACCACCACCTGTCCCCGCCCCCCGGAAGTCAAGGGGCGGGACAGGAAGTATAAAGGCCCGGGCCCAACGCTCAGTTGCTGCCTGGCCACCAGAGAGGACAGACGCTACTGACCGAGCTCCTGTTAGACCGAGCCTTCCCCGAGCCCGGTACCCTGAGGAGGGCTGGCCGAGCCTTCCCCGAGCCCAGTACCCTGAGGAGGACTGGCCAAGCCTTCCCCAAGCCCGGTACCCCGAGGAGCTGCCTGAGCATCCCCTCGCTCCGTGTCCTGAGGAGCAGCCTGACCGATCCAACGCTCAGCTCCCTGAGGAGCCCATGGTGTGGGACCCGGTGGAGGATGCTAGAGATGAGCAGGTACCAATGGAGGGGGAGATTGGAAGTAGCCCGGGGGTAGCCGACCCCAGTCTGGCTACAGCAGACTTAGAGCCAATGTTGGTGTGTTGTGGTCAGGACCCCACTGACACAGCAGCAGACTAACTGCCGCTGTTAGGGCCCCGGGCTGGGACACAGTGGAGTGGGTGGGCCTGTGTCCCCCCTGCCACCCCACTCACGGGTGGCAGTCTCCCCCTTTCACCCACGATCAGGCATAGAAGCCTGGGCTTACTGTTGTTTGCTCAGCTCCTGCCTGAGGACCTGAGCCCCTAGACTGCTGTGTGTCTGCTCAGCCCCTGCCTGAGGGTCTGGGCCCTTGAACCGCTGTGTGGTTACTCAGCTCCTGCCTGAGGACCTGAACCTGAAAAGTACTGACTTTGTTTGCTCAGCCCCTGCCTGAGGGTCTGAGCCCCTGAACTATTGCTTGTTGCCCCGCCCTGCCCTAGGGCTTGGGCTTAAGAGACTGTTTGTTTGCTCGGCCCCTGCCTGGGGGTCTGAGCCTACAAACTACTGTTTGTTGCCCCGCCCTGACCTAGGGCTGGGCCTTAATTACTGTTGGTTTTGCTCAGCCCTGCCTGAGGGCCCGAGCCCAGGTACTACTATTTACTGTCCCGCCCTGACCTAGGGCTCGAACTCTGGAGACTGAACTGCTTACTAGCCTCACGTAATGAGGCAGCCTGGCTCCCAGCCGCATCTGAGAGGGCTGAGCCCCCACACCGGACTCTTACACCATCAGTACCAGAATGGTAAAGCTAACAGTTATACAATAATTAAATATGCTTGATAATACTGTAGTTCATATAAATGTTAGGTGCTTTTGAAAATGTTCAGGGACATAGGATCCTAAACCCCACTCTCAGATGTGACTTAGGACCAGATCCACAAAAGGTATTTAGGCACCTAACTCCCACTGAAATCAATCTGAGAATCTGGACGTTAGATGGTGGGAACCTGTCTTAGGCTGACAAGGTTCTTGTGTACACAGAGGGTTAAACTGGATTAAATCAAGTTAATTTGGTCTGAAAACACTTGTGTACACACAACACAATCTGTTCAAGTATACTAACTCCACATTTATTGCAAACCCTGGAGTTTTCTTTTAAAGTAAATTAACTCTGCTGTGAATCAAGTTAGTTCTCTATTGTTTATGCGTACACAATACTGTTTCATGCTGCTTTGGCAGTCCTCCAACAGCTGTTCCACACTGCAATGTGGGCAACTGACTTGTTGGTTTACCTGTGTGCTCTCCACTGCTCTGGAGTTAAATTGACTGGAGATGCCCTCACTCATTGAAAAAATTGGCATGAGGTCAGATTTTGCCCACTTGCACCCAGATTTGAGCATATTTCAATTGCAGCAACATTACTCCAGAAGCCCTACAACATGCCTAGAGCATGCTGAGACCCTAATTACTACTGGGAAAGAAACACCTGTTCAGAAACTCTTGTGGTCAGCTAATGGAATAAAGATTTTTTGTGAACTTTCCTAGCAGATGTCTATGCAGGGTTATGAGTTGGACACTGACCAGTACCGGATAAAGACAAACTGCTCAGGAGTATATATATTAAAAACAGGGATTCTAGGAAAAAAATCTGGCAGGGGTCATATAATGTAGTCATTTTTCTAAAGAGCTGGACAGGATTTTTCAGGTCTATACAACAATCAAACCTAGGAAGGTTATGGAACTTGAAGCCTGCTGTCCAGGATACTGGTAACACTGGTAACTCCTACTCAATGTACACCTGCAACAGTGCTGCCAGAGGCCGTTCACTTCAGAGCCACGCTTAGGCTGCTGAGAACAGTTGCCTTGGGAAATCAACTCTTTTGAGCCCCAACCACCCAGGGTAACTTCAAGCCTCACCATTCAACACTAGACGGCTCAACAATAGCAGAGCAAAGCCGTATGTTCACCTGTGACTTTATTTTTGCTGGTTAAATAATGGATTAATAATAAAAATGACAAATTCATTCATAAGCAGTTTACAATGTATTTATATAATTCATAAGTATCTGGGCAGAGCATAGAGGTAAAATAAGGATTGCCTCAGTATTGCTTCCACTTCCCATAAACAGCACTCAGCAGATGGAGGCGCTAGCAGAGAATGATGGATTGTGAGGAGCTAACAGCTGAATGTATAGATGCACTGTTTCATGCCTGAGACTCAAAGGAAGAGCAATAGGCATCCCTGACATTATTGCTCCAGATGTTTCCATTTTGTAGAGACACCTTGCTGGTTCCTCAAACCGCTAAGCCAGTCTCTGCACCTCAGCCTCCCACCATCATTAAAGCTTTCTCCCTTACAAATATTGCGCAAAATACAACATGCTGCTATAATCATGGCACTTTTTCCTCTGCTGCTTTCAATCTGTTCCTTTCATATGGCCAAATGGCAACTTCATTGCCATTCTGCCACTACTAAGGCAATAGTTTAACAATTCCTACATTCTGTCCAAGTGACCGGTGAATGCTTCTCTAACTAGGGGAAGCAGTGCTCAATATCTGTTAATATCCACAGTGTTACTGGGGCCAAATATTCATTTCTCTATTAAGGTAAATAGCTCTGAGTTCTGAAAGATTCTCACCTTGTGGACTCATCTAGACCACCCTGCCTTTCTGTCCATAAACCTTCCATTGTGGTCAACCAGCCCTTGGAGCACCATAGAGAAATACCCCTTTCTGGTTATAAATTGTGATCTTTAGTGGGGAGAGGTGGGGTACAAATTGAACCCAAGTGTCTATCAATTGCCCTACTGCACTTTGAGAAGCCTGTGCATGGAAAGCTATCAGTCTCCTGAGCATTACCAAGCTTTATAACCCGTTGCAACAAAACCTTGTCTATGGTGTCATGCAGGTGTATAATGCCATGGAAAATGGCCCCAATAGTCAATCTTCCCACATTGATTTAGTTGGAGAAATTGATCCTGTATTAGTTGCTGGGTGTCCTTTTCCTCTTCCTCGTCCCGCTTCCACTGCCCCAGAAGCTCCTGTTGCTCATCAGTGCAGGGGCAAAGTCTAAAACTGAATTCACTTGGCTTTGAGTGCTTAAATACAGCCCAAGTAGCCTCTGCATATTTAAGGTTGCCAGCATAGTGGCCAGGGGCGGCTCTAGGCACCAGCATCCTGGGAGGGCGTCATTTGGCTCCGGTTGAGCTCTCGCTGCATGCCCAGCGCTGCCCGGAGCGCAGCCGGACGAGCGCCGGACCTGCGCCTACGTGCCGGGTCGCCCGCCCCGCTCCCGCGCCCGGGTTGGGCATGACCGCGCAGGTCCGCGGTCGTGCCCGGGCCCTGGACCCCGCCGCAGCTGCCCGGGCGGAGCTCAGACCGAGAGGGCCGCCGCCCTCCCAGATGCCGAGCCGCGGGAAGAGGGCAGCGTGATTTGTAGAGCCGCCCCTGATAGTGGCACACTATTGTTGGGTCCATACTGGCTGACAGTTATTTCAAAGTGGCATTAGCCCTCCCAGAAAGGAAGTATGGGGCAGAGACAGGAAATATAGGGTTTTTTTGTTTGTTTGTTTTTTTAAATTTGAACTCCCCTGGCTTCTGCTATGCATCCCACAATTAAGAGTGAGAGAAATCCCAGCATGCACACTGCTCAACAGCAAAGCAAAGCACTATGGATTTCCTTCTGAGAATGCCACAGCCCTAGTACACAGCAAGTCACCAACATGTATACACAATGATGCATGTTGAAAGAGGGCACATCTTCCCATGTGCACGTTATTAGTGTGGCTGGCATATTGTGTGTTACCCAATGCACGTCAAAAATCTGCAGATTAACATTCTCCTCCACCATATAGCTAAGCCCTAGAACTTGGGTAAGATTTTTTTCAAAGGGGCCTAAGCAAGTGTTCAATTTCCATTGTCTTAAAGTGAGAGCTGAACACCCAACTCTCTTAGGAAACTTTGAAAACTGCAGCTCTTGTTTATAGACTTCTTATTTTAACTCTAAATGCATAAATGTGGTGTCACTTACAGCAAGGAGACTATTTACAAACCTCTGAACTTCATAGCAATTAAATTTGGATGACCATTCCCTGAACCACCAGGGCAAAATTATGTTTTGGAAAAAATCATGTTCTTCTTACACATAGTCTATTTGTGGGATTGTTAAATCTGTTCTGACAAATTACTGAAACTTGAAGGTGCAAGAAACTTAGTGAAATATGCAGATGTTTTTGTTTCTGTTTTGAAGGAAGACTTAAGCATCTTCTGTTGCCCCAAGAAATCAGTGTTGAACATCAGGTTCAAGAGTAAGAGTAAGCATAAGCACAAAAGTATGACACATTTAGCACTGCTACTGAGAGCAATTTCTCTTGGAAAGCAAAATTGTTCTGTTACACAATTGTCCAAAAGGCCTTGTCCGCACTCTAGCAATGATTGCTAAATCTCTTGTGCAAAGGCAGTCTGACAAGTAAAACAGGTTGGAGCTGTGCAGTGTAAGTGGGCATATGCCAGCCTGTGGAAGAACATTATAAACTCATGGATCCAGTTATCACATAAGGAACCCCACAATGGAGAAAGTGAGCCTTTATAAATTGTGTAGCCTTTTAGATGTTTGCTCAGACTCTATTACTGCCACTGCTTTCCTAATCAATGTTTATTTTCCTTACTTTCTCATTGTATCAGAGATCCAGAGATGGTATTTAATATGGTTTGGAAGTTAACCATAGATCTTACAGGTACTCAGCATGAAGAGTCTAGTCTTCCTCTTGATTTTTTAAATTAAAACAAAATATAGCTTTTTTGATGTACAGTAGTATCATATTAAAATTAATGCACAATAGATGCATAAGTCTGTTCTTATTTTTATTTATAAATTTAATTTCACATTAGGAGTAAGGCAATCCAGGTAATACACAGTCAAGGAATGACTGTATTTCTCATGTGGCTAGTAGTGCAGTATTCAGAATTATTTTACTTAAAAATCCACCTATATTGATGTCTTTTTTTTCTATTGTATTACTCTTATTTAATGCCTCCTAACTAATATTTGAGTAGATCCTTTCTGTTACAGGTATTGAAGTGCTTGCTACCAGTATTAGTGTTCTCTTTATGTAACCTCTTGGGCTAGATCATGGATTAATGAGAATTGTGCACATACAACTAAGGACATGCAGGAGTGCTGCAACAATTTGTATAATGGGGGTGCTGAAAGCCATTGAACCAAACTGTAAACCCTGTATATGATGGAAATCACTTCAAGCCAGGGGGTGTGGCAGCTAGTTCTAGCACCTAGGCGGACATGGCGCAAAGTAGTCAAAATGAGCTATCATATGATGCATGTTGATTTGAGGTTATATTTCTCTTCTGCATTTTTTCCCACATACCTTCTGGTCTTTCACAGGGACTAGTGTAGGATTCCTACTCTTTATATATTAAGATAAATCCCTTCAGGAAAACTATTCCTATTTGTAAAAGCAACAAAGAATCCTGTGGCACCTTATAGACTAACAGACGTTCTGCAGCATGAGCTTTCGTGGGTGAATACCCACTTCTTCAGATGCAAGTGGGTATTCTGAAGAAGTGGGTATTCACCCACGAAAGCTCATGCTGCAGAACGTCTGTTAGTCTATAAGGTGCCACAGGATTCTTTGTTGCTTTTACAGATCCAGACTAACACGGCTACCCCTCTGATACTATTCCTATTTGTATCTGCAAAATTGTAGGATAATATACCTAATGGGAGAAATCCAAAGAAGTGGTACCATGAAATCTTACACTCAGTCAGTTGAAATATTAACATATTTGAATAGCAATATGACAAGGCCACAACCTTTAAAATGTAAGACGTACCTGTGTGTTAGACTCCTTGTTGGTGAGCCTTTCTGACAGCACTGGTGTGACTACTGCTGAATTGCAAACTGCAAAATTAGGAACGTGTTTGAACACAAATTGGTTTATGTGTTTTCAGTGCAGAGATATTTAAATTATTAACAAGCCATACAACAACAAACAACTTTAATTCAATTCTCTATACATCTCTAAATGCAGGAATATTACCAAGCCTTTGTAATGAAACACAATTTCCCGACCGTCTTGAGATAATGTGGGATAATCTGTTTTATTAAGATATTAAAATCTCAGATGTGATAAGGTAATTCAAACCATGGAAAACAAAGCTTTTTTTCTAGATGAATTTTTGTAATAGTGATACCAGGTAGGTTTTATTTTCAGCATCATTATGACACTTACCTAGCTGAAAGGCTGACAGTGGCTTTGAATGTAGGGAGATTCAACTATGGGAATACATTTCCTTGATAGTTTCTTGGTATTGCAATATCTATGTTAATTTCCCTTAAACAATATAAATGTCCTATATGATTAAAGGACATTATCATTGTAGTAATGAAAACTTATAAATATAGTATGAAAAACTAATATTACAATAAGACTTCATTAACATGCTTCGAAAGGAAGCATTTCTGATGTTGATTCCAAACACAGGAAGCTATAGCATTTTTGCACTGGAATAGATTTTGAGCATTTTGTGGAAGCAGGGAAAGAATTAATAAGGATTTGAAGGGGATTTTAATGCATGTCAGTCAGTTAGCAAGAGTTAGCCTAGCTGTAACCCTAATGACGTGAGACTTGTAGAAGCAAAGATAGTGTGGGACAGACGAACGAACTGTGTAAAAAGTTATTACGACCTTGCATTGATAACCAAATATGCAGGCTTGCTTTTTCTAGTAGTGAGACAAATAAGATAGCAGAAAGGCTTATGTATAAACAAATGCAATTGTTTCTTTTTACCGTCTGTATTATTGCTAGAAATTGTCTGTAACAAAGGTATAAAGGCTTGCTGTAATTGTTTACCAGTTGAGAGACCTGTCCAGGACTGGGGCGACCCTGTGTCCTATGGCACTCTCTCCCTCCATTGTAATTACTGGAGAAATAATAAAGTATTTAATTTTGCTGCACCCAAACGAAAAAGCGAGAACTGAGTTTTTCTCCGACAATTTCATGCAACAAAATACCTCTGTTAGAAGAGATGAAGAATGGTAATTCTATTTCATGAAGGGTTTCAAGATTTCAACTTTGTTTTGACACTCTCTGGTCACAATTAAGAAATCTCTCCAGTGAAAACTTTGTTGAAACTGACCTGTTTCTGAGAAACGATTTGGCTTTAAAACTGCATATATTGGTGAAATTTCATTTAAGTGGAAATGTTCTGACCAGGTCTACTGGCTGCTCCATACTCTCACTCTTATGGGGGTGGCAGAAAATGCAGTGGCTCTGCAGAGGCTACTGTCACTGCTATGCTGCTACCCAAAGTAAGGGTAGCTGGGACTGGGGCATAAAGGGGAGGCTTTACCACCCCTTAACTCCTCTGTGGAGGCATGCAAGACAGGTCACAGTTGTATCCATAATTACTCAGGTTTTCCATATCTAAGCATCAACAGTGTGAGCATCCAACAACACTGAGAAGGCTTTCCCAAAGACTGAACTACCATCACTGGGAATATATACCCATCCAGAAATCTATCCAATCACAGTTGCTTTTGCCTCAATATTATTTCAATCTTAGGACACAGAAAAAGCTAAAAATGTTAAAGGCAGTCATTGCTAACTAGTGTTTCTGAACCACGGGCCTGATCCAAAGCCCATTGAAGTTACTGGAAAGAGTCCCATTGGCATCAATGAGCTTTGGATCAAGCCCTAAACAGATTACATCAAGGATATTGTGGGACCGTCTATGTTAGTTCACGAGTGCTGTCTTGAAGACAACATCTAAATCTTTGACTTTTATAGTGAAGAGAAAACATCTTCTCAATGAACTGAAATGTTTAAAGCTGTGAAACTTTCTGATGTGGGAAGAAGGGGGGATGGCTGCAATAATAATTACTTGCAAATGAAGATGTTCCAAGGCATTTAGCTACTCTGCCAACTGTGCTAGGAAGAGATGAAGAATGGTAATTCTATTTCATGAAGGGTTTCAAGATTTCAACTTTGTTTTGACACTCTCTGGTCACAATTAAGAAATCTCTCCAGTGAAAACTTTGTTGAAACTGACCTGTTTCTGAGAAATGATTTGGCTTTAAAACTGCATATATTGGTGAAATTTCATTTAAGTGGAAATGTTCTGACCAGGTCTACTGGCTGCTCCATACTCTCACTCTTATGGGGGTGGCAGAAAATGCAGTGGCTCTGCAGAGGCTACTGTCACTGCTATGCTGCTACCCAAAGTAAGGGTAGCTGGGACTGGGGCATAAAGGGGAGGCTTTACCACCCCTTAACTCCTCTGTGGAGGCATGCAAGACAGGTCACAGTTGTATCCATAATTACTCAGGTTTTCCATATCTAAGCATCAACAGTGTGAGCATCCAACAACACTGAGAAGGCTTTCCCAAAGACTGAACTACCATCACTGGGAATATATACCCATCCAGAAATCTATCCAATCACAGTTGCTTTTGCCTCAATATTATTTCAATCTTAGGACACAGAAAAAGCTAAAAATGTTAAAGGCAGTCATTGCTAACTAGTGTTTCTGAACCACGGGCCTGATCCAAAGCCCATTGAAGTTACTGGAAAGAGTCCCATTGGCATCAATGAGCTTTGGATCAAGCCCTAAACAGATTACATCAAGGATATTGTGGGACCGTCTATGTTAGTTCACGAGTGCTGTCTTGAAGACAACATCTAAATCTTTGACTTTTATAGTGAAGAGAAAACATCTTCTCAATGAACTGAAATGTTTAAAGCTGTGAAACTTTCTGATGTGGGAAGAAGGGGGGATGGCTGCAATAATAATTACTTGCAAATGAAGATGTTCCAAGGCATTTAGCTACTCTGCCAACTGTGCTAGTTTTTAAAGTGGTCTTAATTTCCACATCCTATTGTAGTTTCATATCAACCCAAGCCACCTGCTTTTTGCATTGCTTTGTTACCAACATTATAAAAAAAGAATCCACTTTTAGTGAACATTTGGCTTCTGATGAAAGGAGGTGGTGGTGGTGATGAAGTGCGGTGAGCAGCGCAGGCTAAAAGACCATTTTCATATTTAATTAAAAATTGCCTACAGAGCGAGTGACTTACTTCAGCTGGCAGGAACAGAAGCAGCCAAATTGGAGACTGTTGAACTAGGGGGAAAGGGGTGAAATGGAGCCTAGCAAGGTCTACTCCTGTCCCTAGGTGCTATGGGCCCAGAACTGTACAGGGAAGACTTCCTCCCCCACCCCTCCCATGAATACAAAGATCCACTCCTTCTCCTTGCCATGTATCCTTGGCAGGGGGAAACCTCAGAGAGGAGCCAGCAGAAGCATCTAAACATGGACCTTTTTACCTCTGGACATTCCAGTCCAGACTGTAGCATGTTCTCTTTCTCTGCACTGTGCTGATTGGCTATTTTTTT
This sequence comes from Mauremys reevesii, assembly GCF_016161935.1. Classification (NCBI taxonomy): domain Eukaryota; kingdom Metazoa; phylum Chordata; order Testudines; family Geoemydidae; genus Mauremys; species Mauremys reevesii. Next base: position 62,288,493 of record NC_052630.1, read on the forward strand.
GCTCCAGCCCTCTCCCTAACCATCTCGTCACTTCAGCACCACTACACACCTGTCCCTTTTTACCCCCTTCTCTCCTTCCCTTCCCTTTTCTTTCCATTTAGTTGTTCCCCTCCTAAGCAACTCACCCTCAAGCAATCGCAAAAACAAAGGGGGGCTAACATGGTGTTTGCCACCATTGTATTTTTCACTCTGCTGGTGTTCTCCCACCCTGTCTTTGTCTAGAAGCTCTTGTAGGCAGAGACTGTATACTCTGTTTTTTTACAGTGGCTAGCACAGTGGGGCTCCATTCTTGGTTGGACCTTAGCACTGCCAAAATAAACATGATTGATAAATAATAATTTATGGTCAGCTGGAGGGAGAATGTATTTTCCTCTTGATTTGTAGGCATGGGTATGCCAGTTGAGAGTGAAAATGTCTCTTGTCATAGGAATGCAAATGAATATCAATATTTAGAGGATCTATAAATGAAATACAGGAAGGAATGATGTGCAAAGTAGTTAAGTATCTGTCCCTTTTACCCTTAGCTCCCTCCCTCCACCAAAAACAAACCAACAAAAACACAAACTTAGAGGGTTATCTATCACTTTGATTATTCCTTTCAGGGTTTCCTGTGATGCCTTCTAACAGCTGTTATGTGACTTACGAGTTTCCAATGGTTCTCACACTCCAGCAACCAGTAGGTCCTAAGGCTACATCTAGATGGAAAAATGGTAAAGGTGATCTTATGTGACGCTGATACAATGTTGCACAAGGTAAATTAAGTACAGTTTCTCTATGAACGTAATATTTCCATAGCTCTTGAAAGAAATAAGTACCCATTCTCCAATATATGTTTGCTATAAAAGATATAATAGAGAGAAAAAATCCTGCATAATTCTTTTAGATGGAGTGAGAGTCAGTAACCCATTTCATGGAAAGGTGAACATCATTCTAAATCAAAAACAAAGTTTAAAGACTGAAAAAAGAATCACAAGATCAGCAAAAGAAAAAGATATTTTTTTCTGTATTTTTCCTTTGTCTTAAGTAAGTAGCCTGAATTAGTTTGTCCAATTAATTACACCTCTACCTCGATATAATGCTGTCCTTGGGAGCCAAAAAATCTTACCGCGTTATAGGTAAAACCGCGTTATATCGAACTTGCTTTGATCCACCGGAGTGCGCAGCCCCGCCCCACCGAGGCACTGCTTTACCACTTTATATCCAAATTCGTGTTATATCGGGGTAGAGGTGTACTTCTTAAAATGCCAGTGACACTTAATGTTAAAGACTTTAATGTTAATAAAATGGCGTCATCTAACTATACCACTAAGATTGGCAACACCAGCTAGATATAACATATTTATAGGCCCTATTCAGCAGAACATTTAAGCATGTGGCTGAAATTGAACGTGTGCTTAATTGTTTTGCTGAATCAGAGCTTTAAAGAAGAATTAATACTGCAGAGAACCACAGTACAGTGTTTGTCCCTTTTGTAATACTTCTCTTAGGAGCTCCTCTCCTCAGAGCACAGCTTCTATAACGTAATTTATGTACTAATTCTCTTGACATGGCTTCCTAAAACATGTGGACAGAACAAATGGGGGAAGCGGAGTTTCAGAAGCAGCAGTGGCTGGGCAAGCCCAACAGTTATGCTGCCAATGGGGACGGAGGATGGAAGGCAGATTGATGGTAGGTCACTGAAGTCTGGCACATATTTTCCAACGAATTCACATGGGCACTGCCCCAATCTGTGACAATTTGAATGCATAAGTTGTCCCTTTCCATATAATTTGTGTGTGAAATATGTAGTCAATTGAATAAATGGATTCCTAAGTGAGAATTAAGTCACACATTCAACACCAATTCTGCATCTTACACTTTTTTTTCCCTGCAGGTTGTTATATCCATTAAGGATTAGAAAATTTGTATACATCAGTTCACTTTTTTCTGTGGTATATTCTTGATCTATAGTTCTCCATCGCTATTGATGAAAGGTATTGGTATGTATTAAGACAGGATATTCTACTGTAAAGTCAAGTAAAGCTTGTGATATAAAACCATTGCAAAAATAAATAAATCAAAGTTAAGGCAGAGGCTCTGGCCTCTTGGATCCACTACTATAGGTAGTGAGATCATTACTGGAATTTAGCTTCAGAATTAGGAGAGCCCTGGTATCCGTCTTAATGACCTTCACAAAAGGAATTGGAGAATAGTTAACTAATAGGACTCAGACATGGCATAACTGCAACATTAATCGCAGCAGTTAGGGCCAAATTCTGGAGTAAGGGGTGTGGGGATACAGGGAGGGTTCTTACTCCCACAAATTGGTGTTACACTAGCCTGACCAATCCTGTGATCAAGCAGTTACAGAAGCAGCCATAAAACCACCTCCACATAGCTCCTGAGAGGGGCAAGGAGATCTTAGTGTAACCGTATTGCCCAGGCAGCATCCTGCTATAGCCCTTCCAGGCACAACTCAGCGGCATGTCCCCACTGGCATGTCTCTGTCTTTGAGGTCCCAGTGTAGTTGTGGTTGGGCCCTACAGGGTATTACGTTTCAAAGGTAAGCAGGAACAAACAACTCACACAGGGTCAACCCACAAAATGTTGGTGGGCCCCCACCCGTCTGTTCAGAGCTTCTCTCACAAGCAATCTCTGCTTCCATTGATCCCCCATCCCAGCTGTCCCTTCCACCAGGGCTGATCCAGCTAGCCATAAAGCTCTGACTCAGGGCCGCAACCAGGTTTCTCTTCCATCAAGAGAAGCAGAACTCTGCCCTCCTTCCTTGTCAGCCCCTAGCTGTGCTATTTATCCTCCTTTTAGCTCTGCTATCATTGGCTGCAGGTGTAGCACAGCAGCATTAACTGCATGCATAGAATCTCCTTATCCCTCTCATTCCCTGTCAGTCTCTTTAACCCCAGCATTGCCAAATGGGGCTTGCCTTTCTATCCCAATACACTTAGGTATTTATAGCATCTGCATTATCTGAGAATCTGAGCATCTCAGCTTCTTTAATGAATTTACTGAACATCATAACACCCCGTTGAGGTAGGGAAATGCTATTATCCCCAGTTGACAGATGGGAAATTGATGCCCAGAGAGTCTAAGGGCCAGATTTGTAAAGGTATGTAGGCACCTAATGCCTAAGATCACATAGAAGGTCTCTGGAAGAGCAAGGAATTGAGCCCAGGTCTCCAGAGTTGCAGCACAACACTCTAACCACTGAACCATCCTTCTTATCATGTGAGCATGCTTCTTGGCCTCTTTGCATGATATTCCTGTCTCCCTGTAAAACCTAGAATCGCCCTGGGACTGCAGTAACCACTGCAGTGGAGAGGGGAGATTCCCTCTTGGGGTGAGGGGACGATTGAGTGTGGAAAGGCTATGCCATCTTCCCACTCTGAATTGCCCAGGCATGTGTGAGGGAGCTCTTTATCTTCCAGCTCTGTTTGGGAACTGTAACCTTTACTTGCTATTTGGTCCCAAGAAGCTTCTCTAAGGTTCTGTGCAGCAGTCTGATGGATAGCTGTGGTGACCCATCCCTACCCCAAACTGGATAATGAACAGGGCATCTGGGTACTGTGAAGCTACTACCTAGAAGCTTCGGAATATTGACAATTAAAATAATTCAAGATCTCTAAAAATTCCAGAGCAGAAAAGTTGCTTGAGGGAGAAAATATAACATCACTTGAAATATTCTTTCTCCAATATAAAGTGAAGCAAAAATGACTCTGTAGCAATAAAACTCTACATTTTTCAATACTTTGTGTTTTAGCTATATAATCATTCTATCATATTTTAAAAGCCATGTTTTTATGCACTCTGCCCAGTTCCACCTCTACACCAGACTATTTATAAAAGTCATAAGACAGAATGCAATGCACAATACACTTTTATAATGCTATGAAGAAGGACCACCAGAGAAATGTGAAAATGTGTGTGGAAGTTATAAACTGATAGAATTTGGCCCTTTTCTATGTATGTCTTTAGAACATATGATTCCAATAAAATTAGCCATTACACCCACAATGTAATTAATGTATATGTTTAAAATGCAGAGTTTTACAGGTACAATAATCCTTTATCCACTGAATCAAGTGGGCATAAATCTTGGAAGTGTTTTTCTTGACAAAATGTTTGATTATTTTTGTGCTTTGTTTCAATCCTTTAGTATGAGACAGGCACTGTAAAAAGCTAAACTAAATCTATGTTCAGTAGATTTTGGAGATAGGTTTTTACAATCCTGTTCTGCAGGAGTCATTTTATCTATACTAAGAGTGAGATATTTTAGACAAGTACTGCAAGCTGAATAACCGAACATATTTCTAAATGATGATGAATAATTCATGAATATACACGGTTACAGTAAAAGGCTCAAAAGAACACGAAAAGGTCATTTTCTCTTTTTAAAATTTTTTTATCAGTTTCTTTTTTTACACTCCGTAACGAGGAGTGGGGAAGCTATGGTTCTAGCATATATGAGCTGAATTAATTCAGATTGTAGATGTTTTTGCTCTGAAACTCTAGACTCGGGGTCTTGAAAGGCTGATCTTCATAAATGGTAAAGGAGTTCATTTTTCCACTTTTAATATGTGGTTAGTATTTCTGATTATGTTTTAGGGCTATTTTATGGCACTTTTCTTTTGATTGCACTCTAGAGTGATTTTGATTTGTATTTTAAGATCTTTAGATATACTTGAATATATATATTTAAAAGGGGGGAATCTTTTGAGTATTGAGTTAGCTGAAAATAATGGTGGTAGTATATTCAGTGCACAGAGAGAAGACTGTGAATTAGGGCTCCATGTATAGCATTCAGCCAGAGACAAATACACGTGAAAACTTAATTATCCAAGCACCAGACCCCAGATCTGTATGAATTTTTTTTTGTTCATGCTCTAGTCCCAAGCTGTGCCACCATAACAGACCTCTTCAGGGTATTGCTGAAACTTTGAAGGAGGAGAATCCAGAATTCTCATGGACCTGTTATTTTCTCTTTTTGTATCTGTCTTTTACGCTTATGTGCACTCACAGACACACATTTATATACAGATATGATATACAACAAACTAAATGGCCCTTGTACACTATATAGGGTATACAAGTAACAGGCATGGCAGAGGCAACTGAAGGCCTATCAGCAGTTGGTAAACAGATCAAAAACAAGGGCATGTGTACATATGCCTTTGCTTGTTACAGTTTCCCTGGCAAACCCCCAGCTTCTTCTGAAATATTGAATGGGTTTAAATTCCACACTGAAGGAAGCATCCAAAAGAGAATGAGTTCATCTCAAAGAACCATCTTCTCTGTTCAAGTATTCAAGCATAGGGGAAAATATTGATGAAAGGGGGCAATTTTTTTTCCTGCCTTCAGTTTTTATGGTAAGACCTTTAGAAAATAATGAGATTTGCAGCATGCTCTCAAAAGGATCATACCATGGAGTTGTAGTCCTTTACTGTGTATTTCAATGCTTTATTTGGCTTAATCCAAAACCATTATTGCTCTTTGAATCCAGCTGTTTTTTTGTTGAGGATTATTTAGTAATATTTATTCTGAAGACTTCACTACATCTTTTATCACTTCTGTTCATGGAGAGCTAATCACAAACCTGCAGGTTAGCTCAGTTCCTGAGTAGGCCATACATATCTCTTTAAATTCTTAATCACGAACATCTGTGTTCAGGTATTTAGGTAGATAATGTTGGTTGATGAGCTACATTTATTAAGTACTATGAGGATGTTAGCAATAATTACACTCTCCATGCTAATGTACCATACTGCAAGTAAAAATAGAACATTCATGTTTGGTTGATGTTTAAATAATTTCATTATCAAGAAGAATAATAGGATTGACATTGACAACGTCCCTAATTACTGCACTTGACAGAAAACCAATGCTAATTAGAATTACAAATTTTTTAAAAAAATTACACTGTTTGTAATCAGCATAACATGCCTTAGTTGAAGCACAGTTTGAATATCTGAGTTGCCATTTTAATTGTTGCATGTATAAAAGAAAGGGGAATTATCTGCTTTTTAAAAATTGAGATGTGTATTATATAGTTCACAAATGGTGTTGTCAGATAGGGGATTGTGTTGTCTTCCTAAGTATTACAAGGTGAAAGGAATGTCATTAAAAACAACTTTTTAACACTGCAATTAGTGCTATAGCACCACATTTTTAAACTGAGTTTTAAATTAGCACAGTACAGACTTAGGAGCTATCTCAGTCCGCATGGTGGACACCTAAGATATTATTAATTGTTTAATCAATACATATCTCCTTAAAAATCTCAACCAGCTCTATTCTGTGTGTGATGAGAGACTCTCTATAATTTCCAGTGTGTGGTTTTTGTGGAAAAGCCAGAGATCTTCTCATCCCCTCACTAAGGTTTATGGGTTTTTCCTGCTCAAAATTTCTTGCAGAGCTGGCAACAGCAAAGGAGTGTCTTGAAACCCCTTCTCCTCCAGACCTAAGACATCTCTGCACCACCCTGAGCCAGCAGCACCAAAAATGATTTGGAAGAAAGAGCACCAGAGCCCTTTTTCTCTGCCAAGTGTGTAGCATTGTGACTGGGCATACAAACCCTCCCTTGGAAAGGAAGGTGTTGTCTGGTGTGCTGGTTATATATTAATTATAATAATTAAGAATGGCTTGGCAGGGTCTCGTCCAAAGATCGGGTCCAGAGTTATTAGAATTACTTAACTTGAGAAATCTGATGTGCACGGGAGCAATACCCACACTTAGGAAAAGCCTTTTGCATTTGCATAAGTTTTATAAACATAGTTAGCAAAATTGCAAACACTACAACTCAGCAAAGAACCTAGAGGTAATATAAAATGAGCATCCATAATCTTTTACCATCTCTTGTGGAGAAGTGTTAGTCATTATCTTCTTCATCGTCATCACCATCATGTATCATGCTGGTGTGTCTCAAGGCACGCAAGCCGGGATACAACTTTTATAGTGTTATGCTGATGCCTATTATGCCTAATGCATATTCAGTAAGGATTTCAGCTCCTTTACCTTATTTGAACCTCCACACCTTTCTCCCATAGGTTACTAGGCCTTTTACCTCAAGTTCATTAACATCAATTAGTTACCATGGCATTATTGTGGTTGAACATGTGTTGATATTCCTAACTTAAAATACCTTAAGATGGTACAAACTGCCATCTTGTCAGCAATTTAGTCATAATTGTTTATTACAGAATTCTGTCTTGTGATATCTTATGATCTAGGGTTATCCTGGGTAAGTGTTTATGCTAAGGCTTTTGGGGCATTATGCCTTTATTCGTTTAGATAAGCTGTTGTCATATAGGCCTTGAAGCTTGTAAGCTCATTTCGTTACTGCCTTAACTTATACCTAGCCCTTACTCATCAAATATATATTCCTATAGGCTACAAAGGGGTTAAAGAGCTACTTTGGATCCAGGCAGCTCTACCCTGCACACACACAAGGTATGCATGGACTGGAGCATAAAAGGAGAGTGGAGCAGGTAAGTTCTGGCCAGCCAGTGGAGGTGAACTCTTAACTCCTGAGAGGAAGTGCTATGAGAGGTCCATTTGTCTGGTGTCCTGGATTATTGAGAACCTACCTGACATGCTGAGGGAAAAAAGGACTGTGACTACTTGAAAGGCCTGGGATTTACCCTTTGATTTATTCTGTTCATATATCTTTGCTTTGTCCTTTTGTGGGAGGAGACTGATAGAAAGCAATCCAGAGGAGGTGCAACAATGTGCTGTCCACCACAGGGTCCTGGATTGGAACCTGATGGAGAGAATGGGCCTGGCTTCCCTTAAAAACTCCTGGATGGGGCTGAAGGCAAAAAGCCTTCCCCAGATCCAGGGCAATCTGGACTAGAAGGATTATAACCTGGAGGATCATGACTCTGTGAAGCCTGGAACCCCTTGACTGACAGTAGGACTATCCTTTGTTAGACTCATAGTATACCCTGAAAGGCGTGGACAAAGCTCTCAGCCTGGCTGGCGAATTGAGTCATGGAAAAGTAGATCATTGTAGGGCTGGAGCTGTTGTCACTAGGGGGTGCCAGGAAAGAAGATGCCCTTGCCTAAGCACTAAATCAGGGGTAGGCAACCTATGGCACGCGTGCCGAAGGCGGCACTGCAAACTGATTTTCAGTGGCACTCACACTGTCCAGGTCCTGGCCACCGGTCCGGGGGGCTCTGCATTTTAATTTAATTTTAAATGAAGCTTCTTAAACATTTAAAAAACCTTATTTACTTTACATACTACAATAGTTTAGTTATATATTATAGACTTATAGAAAGAGACCTTCTAAAAAAGTTTAAATGTATTACTGGCACACGAAACCTTAAATTAGAGTGAATAAATGAAGACTCGGCACACCACATCTGAAAAGTTGCCGACCCCTGCACTAAATGATGCCTGTGGTGATTGATCTCCATCACACCCACCTGAGGAAAGGAAAACCCTGGAGGCCAATGGAGGGAACTACTTGCTTGTGGTGACTGGCTTTGCAGCCTTATAAACATTCAGTTTTAGAGGAACACTTGAGAACAGCCCTATTGATTTCAATGTGACTGCTCAGATGTGTAATTATTTACAGCAGAATGTCCATAGGGAGTATCTTTGAAGTCTGGTGTTTGTTTCTCAGTCTGTACACCATTAATCTGGGGGCTTTTGTGAAGTCCAGCAAAGATCATGAATCAAGAAATAATGTTATAAATCCTTTTAAATAAAAATGATAGATCAAGCTTCAAATCAGTGTTTGTAGCTATGATCTCTCTGTCTATAATGGCTCAAGTCCAAAACACCCCAAACTTTGTGAAAGCTCAGATTTGGGTTTTGAACTCTCCATCTGTGGAGTTCCAAATCTAAGGATTTAGTTGAACCTATTCTGGAGATAGGGGTCCAAATTCAGCTATGGCATAAGACACTATTGCTCCTGTTCAAATTAAAGGAGCTGGCTTACTTCAGCCAGGATGGAATTTGGCCCAAAAGTTAAGGGGTGACTCTATAGTCTTAGCTCAGGGCTATTCTGTTAATATATTTTCCGTTCTTTTTTCTTAAAAGTAGTTATTCTGGTAGGTATTATGTGGCTATGCTCCATGTATATGTCACCACATAATTGTGTTGCCTGGGGAGCAGACTGGAAGCTTTCATAATCTATTTCTTGTTCTCTATTTCTCTGTGCGAGGAGTAACCTGGGCTAGCCCTTACCTGGGATAGCTGCCCTGGTCAGCACATTGGGGGGTGGAGCCAGAGCTCTATTCATTTCACCCCAACCTATCTCCCAATACAGTAGAACCTCAGAGTTGTGAACACCTCTGGAATGGAGGTTGTTTGTAACTCTGAAATGTTTGTAACTCCTGAACAAAACGTTATGGTTGTTTGTTTGTTTTTTTCAAAAGTTTACAATTGAACATTTACTTAATACAGCTTTGAAACTTTACTATGCAGAAGTAAGAAAAATGCTGGTTTTAACCATCTTAATTTAAATAGAACAAGCATAAACAGTTTCCTTACCTTGTCAAATCTTTTTAAAACTTTCCCTTTATTTTTTTAGTGGTGTACATTTAACACAGTGCTGTACTGTATTTGCCTCCCCCGTCCCTCCTCTGCTGCTACCTGATTTTGTACTTCCAGTTCCAAATGAGGTGTGCAGTTGACTGGTCACTTCGTAACTCTGGAGTTTGTAACTCTGAAGTTTAACTATATAAGGAAGGGAACATAGTCACCCCCTGGGGGCTGTTCTCCACTCCATACTGCTATATGCAGGACTGGCTCTAGGTTTTTTGCCACCCCAAGCAAAAATAATAATAATAATAATAAACCCCTCCGAGATTGCAACTGCCGAGTAAAAAAAAAACCCCTCCCAGAATGCCACCTCTGGAATTGTGCCTCCCCAAACACATGCTTGGTTTGCTGGTGCCTAGAGCCAGTCCTGGCTGTATGGGTATCTGGTGTAGGGGAGAAAAGAGGTGCCTTCCTTCCCTTGTTGCCCTGGATAGACATCCAGGATGGGCCACAATCTAGCCCTGGATTAACAACAGAACTGATTTGGGTTTCAGCATCAGAGTTTGGGTAACAAACCAGTGTAATTGGATATTAACTACTAATTGTTTAAGTTGAAGTGACACACTTTTTTCATGCTTTGAGTTCAGAATTTCAGCTCCACTGAAGAAGAAAAGAGAGACAGAATGAACTGCAGAAAAATATAGCTTTATCTAGCAGCTCAGAATAGATATAAAGCATTTCTCTTTATTCAAGGCAGCACTAGCCAGGTCTTTTACCTTTGTTATGAAATAATAACATTAATGTAAAATGTAGGAAATGTAAAGACAATCTTTACACTGGCCAGCTCTTATCGGTGAAATAAGAGCTCTGATGGTATCAGCAACAGTTTCATTATTTATTTGTTCAGACAATCATTTAAAATAACTTTTTCTATGCTATGCATACAGCATCATTATGCACATTAAAACTGTGACATGTTCAGTTACAGAGACCCCATTGAGACTGTCACCTGACATGCTGAAGATACCTCTGAGCCCATTTTCCCTGCCAACTCCAGAACCCTGGCTTTTTGAGCCAGACATGCTAGCCTGCTGCAACACAGACCCAGGGATGGTCCACACCCCCAAAGCTGCAGTCTTTAATCAAAACCTGCTCAGTCTTTAATCAAAACCTGCTCAGCAGGTCACCTATCTCCAACACCCAGTCATCCAGTTACCAATGGGATCCAAACCCCAAATAAATCCGTTTTACTCTGTATAAAGCGTATGCAGGGTAAACTCGTAATTGTCCCCCTCTATAACACTGATAGAAAGAGATGCAAAGCTGTTCGCTCCCCCCAGGTATTAATCACTTACTCTGTGTTAATTAATAAACAAAAGTGATTTTATTAAGTATAAAAAGTAGGATTTAAGTGGTTTCAAGTAATAACAGACAGAATGAAGTAAGTTACCATGTAAAATAAAGCAAAAATATGCAAGTCTAAGCCTAATACATTAAAAAACTGATTACAGGTAATATCTCACCCTCAGACATGTTCCAATAAGCTTCTTTCACAGACTAGACTCCTTCCTAATCTTGGACCAATCCTTTCCGCTGGTACAGTCCCTGTTAGTTCCAGCTCCATTGGTAACTAGGGGTTTTCTCATGACTGGCAACCCCCTTTGTCCTGCTCCACCCCTTTTTATAGCTTTCGCACAAGTCGGGAATCTTTTGTCTCTCTGGGTTCCCACTCCTCCTTATAAATGGAAAAGTACCAGATTTAAGATAGATTCCAGTATCATGTGACATGGTCACATGTCACTGTAAGACCTCATTCTTAATTACCAATGGGATGGCCCACACGTCCACAGGAAGGCTTGCAGGTAAATAAACCATCTACAACCAATTGTGCTAGTCAATGGAAGGCATCAATATTCCAAACCACCATTAATGGGCCACGCTTTGCATAATTGCAATAGCCCCTCAGAGTTATAATTTCTATTTCTAACTTCAGATACAAGAATGATATATGAATATAAATAGGAGGAATATATTCAGTGGGCTATAACCTTTGTAATGAGACCTTTTGCATAAAGCACATTCAAGTTACATTATAGTCACACTCATAAGCATATTTCCATAAAATATTATGGAGTGCAACGTCACAAAAATATTTATCTTTTTATATGACTAATAGGAAAGAGAGAGAGCACTTCCAAAAGTAAGGAAAATAATTATAGACCATCTCGTCCTTCATAAAAAAAATCAATGTAGACAATAAACCAACACAGATAATTGTTTGAAATAAAAAAATTTAAGGAATCTTTAATTATTTGATTGAGAATACTCTTCTTACCCCCTGGTGGAGATTAACATTTTCTCAGAAACCCCAAAATTCAGTATGCGTGCAATGAATCTAAATGCAAAGTATAACTCTTCAAAGATGATCACAACTAAAAAGGAGAACCAGACAATGTCTGTAAGTGAAAATGTCTCTATATCATTGTCTAAGTCTCAATCATCCTATCATGGAATTCTGGGAAAACAAGTCTGACTCTATTCAATCTCTGAAACAGTGATTTGAATGGTGAAATGGTACATTCAATCTATTTATCAAAACCTAACATTTTCTAACTTTTTACGGACAAATTCTTTACCAGTGAAAAATTGACTAAACTCCATTGTCTTCAATGAAGCAGCACCAATCTGCACCACCAGAGAACTTGGCTCCATGACTTCAGCTTTATTATTTCTGCACAGAAGATCAATTTTTTATTTCCATAAAATGATTTAAGTAGTCCTTTCATCATTACAAGAGATGAACAAGCAAGGAATAAGGCATAGATTAAGCAAAACCTCCTGGAGATTTCTGTATCTTTTTTTTTCTCACTGCTAAATGGCCTCTTCCATTCTCCTTACTGTGGGTCTTCTGGGCTAAATTATCTCCTCATTTGTGTGATATCTATTTGTGGGAGAAGAGATGCTTGAGGAAGAAGAGCGGGGATACAAACAACAGAAAACAGGGGGTTTAAGAAAACCCACATGACAAATTTAGTGGACTTTTTTTTTCTTTTTTTTTTTTTTAACATTTTCACTGAAGGAAGGATCAGTTTGCTGGCGGAATGAGGGAGCCTAGATTCCAAATCCTGATTCCCAGGTATCCATGGGAAAAGGAAATTGCAGCCTCACTGTTCAAGTCCCTTCATGGTGCTGACTGTCTCTTCTCTGGTAGCATGGCCATCCCAGGAACCATGCTGCATTTTGCTCCTCTGCTTTTTATCATCACAGCCCCACTTCTCCGAGAATGCTGCAAGCATAGAGTGTGAGTTAAGTTTTGTTGGGAAACAGTCTTTCATTCTTAGATATTTGCCAGGCTCAAAGGAGATCATGCCACAAATCTGGCTTCTCCCTTGGTCCTGGTCCCTTTCATCTTGCACATCCCACAGACTTGAGGCAGCATGGCACACTGGGACTGAGAGGAAGGCAATAAATAGCCTGTAATTGGGGTGTTGGCCTCTCAAGCCATTCCTACTTGCCCTGATCATTAACAGAATGGAGTATATAGGAAAATGAGGAAAATCTTCAAAATGATAGCAATGCACAAGAGAATATGTTGACACTCTGGTGAAAAGTAATGGGGAGTGAGAGAACATGTGTAGTGTGCTTCTGTCTTGCTTACTGGTTGAGGGCAACCTAAGTGTCTGGTCAAAGGTCTATGCTTCACTCCAGGACAGGTGTTTGTTTTAAAAAGTCAACAACTGTAGAGTAGCCCTGGCAGTAATACAGCTACTTTCCCATCTGTCATATGAGGATGCAACTATTCACAGTGCTACTGCAGAATCACCAATCCCACTGACGGAATGCATGGATGCATGATTTTGGTGATTGTTTTTGACACAGTGAACATCTTGCTTTTCTTATAACTGGTAACATTTCTCTTATACAGATGAGATCTCTTCCTTTTATCTTGTCTGTGATGCTCTATTCAATTATTAGGTGCATGGTACACAGTGCCAGTTTATTTCTTTACAATCTGGTTTCAGGAGGCTGCTGTGCTCTGCCCTCAAGAGACTTGAGAGCACTTCAGAACAATGAGGATTCAGACTGCAGGGAAGTTAAATGAGTTCATTGAGATGCTGGGATAATTGATTTATATATGTGGTGCCTTCCCCCACACATTGGGTACTGCCACAGTATGTGCTTGTGCCAAGGACACACAACCCTCACCTAGACTTGTCTTTGTTTATTTCTCTTTTTAATTTGTTGTTAATAAAGAATGAATACGTGGTCCAACAGTGGGAGTCTAGTAATACAAAGTACATTCATTTGAATGTCCTTGTTAACATAGCCTATTCTATAGTATGTTCTTTAACTAAATAGTGTTGGGGAACAGCGAATAGTGTTCAGAGGCACATGGGGAAAATATAAATTGCCTTTGAAACTTTCCTCATGATGAGAATTTGTGCCCAGCATTTCCATTTGCCATCATCTTTTTATGCAGCTGCAATCTTTACGCGTGCCTGAGTTGATGTTATCTGCCACTTTGCACTGTCTTTGCTCAGCATAATAGGGATCTCAAAAGCAGAGCTGATTGCTATGGTTATTTGTAATCTGCTGTGTGTTAGGTTTCAAGAAGCTGCAAATGCAGATGCTTTAATGGATTTTGGGTAGTATTGCCTTTTCCTTACTTAGACCTTTTCTAGTCACTGAATCGATAGCCACTGTTTTTTGTCCAGTGGGTCCATTTCAGCAATCTTTACATGCACTAAATAGTTACTTAAGGACGTAGTCCCAGGAAAGTCCAAGGTTGCAGAATTAGGCCTGTTACAAAATCTTAGATTTGATGAGTATATTTTACAATGGCCTGTTGTGACCAGGGTCCCAGTGGGGGCCAACTGAGATTACCCAGTTAGAGTGAACTGCAAAGAATGGGGCAGACAAACTCCAAAGCTGGTGGATAATTCAATACTTAGATTTACCAAGCCAGCACTAAACATCTGTTATACCTTACTGGTTATTCAGCAGTCCAAACAACACAGTTGCCTTGAAGTAACCCAGTCTTAGGCCTCCATCCAGATACCCAAGTCAAATATGATGCAGATTTCTGAAAATCTTATTTCATCATATAAAAGAAAAGGTTCTACCAATCCCAAAGGATTGGACACATTACCCCCCAGGTTATTGAATATTCCAGATTTTACCCAAATGCATGCATACAGCCAATTCTTATTCACTAAACTAAAATTTATTAAAAAAAGAAAAGGGTGAGAGTATGGTTAAAAGATCAATACACATACAGACATGAGTTCAATTCTTGAGATTCAGATTCATAGCAGAGGTGGTGGGCCATGTAGCTGCAAAGAGTTTTTAGAATTTAATTGATAGGTTATAGTCCAGTGTCCAATATCATATCCAGGGTGTACCAGTTTAACTGGGATCTCATCTTGCAACTCAAACTTCCCTTGATGACGCTTAAGCAGATCTGAGATAAAAAGGATCAGGTCCTATATGGGGTGGTCACCCCGCTCCGGCCCTGAAGGATTTAAAACAGCCCTGGGGGAGGGCTGCAGTGGGAGAAAAGCTGAGTTGATTGGGGGAAGCAGCCACAGGTGTGGCCATGCCCCAATCAGACCACAAGCTGGCCCTATAAGAGGTCTGAGGGCCAGAGACTGACACACACACACTCTCTAGTTTCAGAGAGAGAAGGACCTGGCTGCCTGGGAAGCTGAGGAGGGTACCTAGAGTAGAGCAGTGCTGGGGAAGGGCAGAGGGAGCTGGGGAAGCTCCAGCCTAGCAAAGCCCCAGGCTGTAGGCCAAGTAAGGGCCCAAAAAAGGGTACTAGGGCTGCAGAGGGGCAGCCCAGATATAGGCAGAGGCAGCTGGTCCAACCCCCCTTGCCAATGATGAGTGGTTTATAGACTGAAGTCTGTCCCAGGGAGTGGGGGCTAGATGATGACTGGCAGTAGCCTCTGAGGCAAGGTGGGGATATGGGGTTGGGGTTTCCCCTGAACAGGAAGACCCAGATTGTGGGTTACTGTGGGGGCAGAACACTGACATAGAAGGGCACCAGGGTCCGGGAGGGACACGGGATCCAGCGGCTGGTGAGACATAGGCCTGCAGAGGGTGTTCAGTGCTGGAAGAGCTAATTCCCTAGATGACCAGCAGGAGGCACTGCAGAGTCATCGCCCCACCACAGGTACCAAGGATCTTTTTTTATAATTTCAGGTCTTCTTTGACAAGTTGGAGTCCCTCAGGGAACAATAGGCTCTTATTCCCTAAGCATTGTTGTTAACTATTCACAGAGATTAACATAAGGCAGTCTATCACTGGTACTTAACTATATGAATTAACATAAGACACCATTCACGGACAATTTGCTATACATTTCAAAGAGAGATGAATACAGAGATATCCCATGTTTACACTTCATTTAAATGCTAGGATGTTCTTTTGATCTTTGAATTATCAGAATACAGCATGGACAGAGACTGTTGATTACATCATTGACTACTTCCCATACATATGTAAATACACAAAAACACAAAAGTTATCTCCACCCATGTCTTTAAGGGTTGAATATGAGTCATTTATTTTGCAGGATGTTTAACCCTTTCTGGCCATGCGTCACACCCCTGATGTGAGACTGGTGTGGAAGGGAAAAATTAAAGCTCTTGGATACACCTTAAGGATCTCTTGACAGGGCATCAGCCACAAGATTCTCTTTTCCTTTTATATGAATTATGTCCATATCAAACACCTGAAAAGCCAAACTCCAATGGAGTAACCTAGAATTAATTCCTTTTGCTTTGTGTAACCACACCAAGGGAGCATGATCACTGAGCACCGTAAACTTCTTGTTATACAAATAAGGTTTGAGTTATTTTACTGCCCACACAATTGAATAGCACTCTGTCTCTATAGTAGCACAGTGTTGTTCAGTATGTTTCAATTTTTTGCTTAGGTATGCAATGGGATGTCTCTTACCCCCTTCCCCATGCTGCATGAGCACAGCTCCCAACCCCACATTAAAAGCATCTGTACATAGCAAGAACATTTTCCCAAAATCAGGGATGACTAATATAGGCTCCTTAGCTAAGGCCGCTTTTATTTTTTGGAAGCCTTTTTCACAAGCCTTGGTCCACTTTACCTTGTCCAGTTTCCCCTTTTTGGTAAGATCTGTTATAGGGGTCACAATGTCGCTAAATCCCTTTACAAACTTGTGATAATAGTTGGCCAGCCCAAGAAAGGATTGGACCTGCTCTTTTGTTTTAGGGGCAGGCCAGCCTTTTATGGTTTCTACTTTTAGGGGATCAGGGCATACCAATCCACTTGCCACCCTGTGTCCCAGCTTATGATACCTCTGCAGCTCATAAGATACACTTGGAGATTTTAATAGTTAGGTTGGCTTCCCTTAACATTTGTAACACAACTCCCATGTGGTATAGATGATCTTCTCAGGAGCATCTGAAAATGGCCGAGTCATCTATACAGGCTCTGGCAAAGGTCTGCAACCCACGCAAAATCTCATTAATGAGTCTCATAAAGGTGGTGCTGACATTTTTTAATCCAAATGGTAGAACTTTGAACTCATACAGACCAGAATCCACTATGAAAGCAGATATTTCCTAGGCATGAACATCTAAGGGGATTTGCCAGTATCCTCAAGTGCTTATGGAAGTTGCACCCCCAATGGGTCCAATAAATCCTCTATGCTGTGTCTGGGGTATGGATCAGGCTGTGTGATTGCATTTAGCTTTCTGTAATCCACACAAAACCTCGTGATTTTATCCTTCTTGGGCACCATCACAATAGGGGAAGGTCAGGGATTATTTGATTTAGTAATTATTCCCATTTCCAACATGCTTTCAACCTCCTCCTGGATCTGCCTTTGCATTTCCCCCTTGGCCCGATATGCTCTTCTAGGCGCTGGGTGGGGCCCTGTGGTTTGAATGGAGTGCACAATCATATCAGTTAAACCTGGCTGGTAGAAGAATGCTTGCCTGTGGTGTTTTAACAAGGCTAACATCTCCTGCTTTTCCCAAACTCAGTGCTTTCCAGCGGGGTTTCTTCTTGCTTTCTGTAATTAGGTCAATCAAAGGGACAAATAATGTTCCCTCATCAGCACAACAAATCATATTGACACCTGCTTCCCTTTCAAGATAAGCTTTCAGTCTATTAGCATATACAATCTGCATAGCTCCTGTTCCATGAGGCTTCTTGACATTAGCAGTAACCTCATGAACCCTTTCCACTACCTCATAGGGTCCATGCCAGATGTTCTGCATTTTATTTTTCCTCACAGGAATCAACACAAGAACCATATCCCCAGTTTCAAAAGCTCTTTCCTCAACATGCCTATCGTCAGTTCAACACAAAAATCGCCCTCACTCCAGGTGGATCTTAGCTAAAGGAACAGTTACAGGAAACTTGGCTAGAGCCAGAACAGTTATGTTCTTCCCTGCCAGTTTGTCCTCCTCTTGGACATAACACTCCTTAACTAAAGTGATGTCTGACGCCGTGTCGCACCAACCATGACAATCCACACCATTCACCTTTATGTTTCTAATAAATTCATCCCTACTCCTCCAAGACTCAGTTCTGACATAAACAACGAGGAGTCCTTGTGGCACCTTAGAGACTAACAAATGTATTTGGGCATAAGCTTTTGTGGGCTAGAACCCACTTCATCAGATGCATGAAGTGAAAAATACAGGAGCAGGTATAAATACATGAAAGGATGAGGTTGCTTTACCAAGTGTGAGGTCAGTCTAACGAGATAAATCAATTAACAGCAGGATATCAAGGGAGGAAAAATAACTTATAAATAATAAATATAAACTAATAAATATAAATAATAAATATAAACTAATAAATTTGTTAGTCTTTAAGGTGCCACAATGACTCCTCGTTGTTTTTGCTGGTACAGACTAACATGGCTACCACTCTGAGTTCTGACATAATTCACAAAACCCTGTCCTTCCCCTACATTCTCCTTTGGGGCTAGAGAGGCAACATTAACATTTACAGGGTTAGCTACTGCACTCCCAGTGGTGGCATTGGCACTCACAGGGATATCAGGTCATGGGGTGGTTTGGAATTTTGGATAATTTGGCCTTATGTGCCCAGGCATTCCACACTGGTGACAGGTAACCGGCTTCCCTTTAGGGTAAGAGGTTTTTGAACTCTGGGCTCCCATGAGCTCTTTTATCCATGTCAGGACCATTCCAGAAAATTAAAGTTTGAGGAAAGATACAAAATTAAAGTGCTGTGCAGTGGTAGTATAATGTAGCATACTTTGTAAGTGACAAACATAATAGCAGATAACTGTTTACAGAAACTGAAAGTGAAGGTCTTGATCAATAACACACACAGACCTGACGTTATACAGGCATAGTTCTATTGTATTTGATTTTGCAGTGACAGAATAATATTTTAAAGACATGCTCTCTTTACAATTGAATTAAATTTATATATACTGAAATGGAACAATGCAATGCTATGTGATGAGAGATAATAGGGTGTGACATAAGATGGCAAATTAGGTCTCTGGGAAAAATGTAGATTTGTGATTTTTTTGTTTGTTTTTAATTAAAATAAGTGGTAT
The DNA here is from genome assembly GCF_016161935.1 of Mauremys reevesii. Taxonomy (NCBI): domain Eukaryota; kingdom Metazoa; phylum Chordata; order Testudines; family Geoemydidae; genus Mauremys; species Mauremys reevesii. The sequence goes on from NC_052630.1 coordinate 62,307,557, forward strand.
GTCTAATTTATAATGTGACTAGTGTTTTTATAAAGCCATAGTTAAACTTATTTACATATTAAATGTCTAAATTTTAGAGTTATAATTCTTAAGTGGAAAACTGATAACCATTTTAGAAATGTAGTGGAGCATTAAGAGGAATACAAACTATGAAGTAAACATAAAAAAATCATGACTAATTTGATCCTGAATTCCTGACATAGGCAAAATCTCTTTAGACTTCAGTGAAAGCACTTTATGTGTAGGCATTGCAAAGACAAGTGAATACATGAGCAAGAAGCAGATTTCATGGCCATGGAATTTACATTTCTCTCAGAAAGAGTTGAATGTGTTCCAGTTCCTTATTTTGACTAGGGCTCCATTTTTCTAAATAAAGATCTGACTAGAATTCTGTCTTTAAGAAGTACAAAGTGGCATTTGTTCTGGACGGCTACACTGAAAAATGCGGGGAAGTATTCAATTCTTGTGTGTGGGGGGAGAAATGGATAGGTGTGCTTCATTCCATAGTGAAATGAATGTGGAGGAAATGAGTTTTGGGCGTCCCCAAATCTCATTTCCTCCACATTCAGTCCACTTTGGAATATAAATGCACACATAGTGCTAGCTATATATAATGGTAGGAGAAGAGGAATGTTACCTGTCAGCTATCCTTTATTGAGAGATTTTGTTAATAACTTCAGTTATCAAGCGGATATAAAGATCATGTTGGTCATGTCAGTGTTTCTCATTGAGAAGCTGAATTCTGTTACACATAGTTTATTTCTAATAGATTTTTTTTGGTGTGGATGCTGTTGAAAGACTGACTTTTATTGTTACATCAATTGCACCTGGTAATAATAATACTGGAAGATGGTTACTTCATTTGGGAAAGCAATAGGTGGGAAGAAAGACTGATAGATTCTGGTGTTTGTACTATATATATTTTTGTCCTATGAATGAATTGCTGTGCCTTCCAATGAAAGAACTGTTTGCATGAAAATTCCCTGTTCTGGTAGGTTTATAGATACTGCAGTATTCCTCTTGTGGTATACTTCCAAGTACAAAAATCTGCAGCATGTAGACTGTGTGTTCTATAAACTAATAAGTCTTGGGTCGTAGACATAAATAGGAAATCAAACCTTACTGAATGTCTTGGACAAGTCATTGGAAAACGAAGCCAAATCCTCATGTAGTTATGAGATTATAATGCGGAAATAGCTTCCTATAAGAAACTTGGGAGAACACTGTATGGGATTACTAGACAGCCTAAACTACTGTAAGATTGGTACATATTTTCAGCATTTATAAGTGATGTTAGCAGAGTATGAGTTCTTAATAAGAAACTTATTTTGTATTAGCATCAGACATGTTAAGATCCAGTAGGTCAATGAGCTATAATTAGGGCTGTCGATTAATCGCAATTAACTCATGTGATTAACTCAAAAAATTAATCATGATTTAAAAAAAAAATTGTGATTAATCTCAGTTTTAATTGCACTGTTAAACAATAGAACACCAATTGAAATTTATTAAATATTTTTTGATGTTTTCCTACATTTTCAAATATATTTATTTCAATTACAACACAGAATACAAAGTATACAGTGCTTACTTTATATTTTATTACAAATATTTGCACTGTAAAAATGATAGAAGAAATAATATTTTTCAATTCACCTCATAAAAGTACTGTAGTGCAACCTCCTTATCATGAAAGTGCTAGTTACAAATTAGTTTTGGTACATAACTGCACTCAAAAACAAACAATGTAAAACTTTAGGGCCTACAAGCCCACTCAGTCCTACTTCTTGTTCAGCCAGTTGCTAAGACAAACAAGTTAGTTTACATTTATGGGAAATAATGTTTCCCACTTCTTATTTACAGTGTCACCAGAAAGTGAGAACAAGTGTTCACATGGGACTTTTGTAATTGGCATTGCAAGGTATTTAGGTGCCAGATATGCTAAGCATTCATATATCCCTTCATGCTTTGGCCACCATTCCAGAGGACATGCTTCCATGCTGATGGCACTTGTTAAAAAACCAATGCGTTAATTAAATTTGTGACTGAACTCCTTGGGCAGAATTGTATGTCTCCAGCTCTGTTTTACCCATATTCTTCCATGTTATACTAGTCTCTGAAAATGACTCAGCACATGTTGTTTGTTTTAAGAACACTTTTGCTGCAGATTTGCTGAAATGCAAAGAAGGTACCAATGTGAGATTTCTAAAGATAGCTACAGCACTCAACCCAAGGTTTAAGAATCTGAAGATGGACAAGGTGTGGAGCATGCTTTCAAACTCTTAAAAGAGCAACACTCTGATGCAGAAACTACAGAACCCAAACCACCAAAGAGGAAAATCTACTTTCTGCTGGTGGCATCTGACTCAGATAATGAAAACAAACATGCATTGGTCCGCACTGCTTTGGATTGTTATTGAGCAGAACTGTCAACAGCATGAACACATGTCCCCTGGTATGGTGGTTGAAGCATGACGGGACATATGAATCTTTAGCACATCTGGCGCGTAAATATCTTGCAACACCAGCTACAACAGTACCATGAGAACGCATGTTATCACTTTCAGGTAACATTTTAAACAAGAAGCAGGCATCATTATCTTCTGCAAATGTAAACAAACTTGTTTGTCTGAGCGATTGGCTGCATTGATTGAAGAAATAGGACTGAGTAGGCTTGTAGGCTCTAAACTTTTACATTGTTTTATTTTTGAATGCAGTTATTTTTTTGTACATAATTCTACATTTGTAAGTTCAACATTCATGACAGAGATTGCACTACAGTACTTGTATGAAGTGAATTGAAAAATACTATTTATTTTTTAATAGTGCAAATAGTTGTAATCAAAAATAAATATAAAATGAGCACTGTACACTTTGTATTCTGTGTTGTAATTGAAATCAATATATTTGAAAATGTAGAAAACATCCAAAACTATTTAAATAAATGGTATTCTATTATTGTTTAACAGTGTGATTAACCACAATTAATTTTTTTTAATCACTTGATAGCCCTAGCTATAATTTTTGTGGTGTTTGGGATACAGTAGGATACCTTTCTTAACGTAGTATTGAGAATGGCTGGTACCAATGACTTCTTACATATATTTTTTTGAGGAAAATGGAGGCCAATAAGAAGCATGGGAAGTGGGAGTTAGATACAAATGCTGAAAAGCATATGGGGCGGGGCGGGCAGAGAGGGCCGGGGGGAGGGGAGGGAGGGATAATGCAGGGAAGAGAAATTAAACAATTGTCTACCACAGAACAAAATCAGAACATGGTATTTAAAATCTGCTTCTGTTTCTCTTAGAAGGTCTCTAAATACTATTATTTATGATGATAAAATGTAATTTATGTTCAGTATATTTAATCTATAAATTAATAGATATTTGTAGAGTGAAAATGGACATTTAATCTTAATAGTAGCACTCAAATAAAATTATTTTACTTAGACACTATAGTTTTATAAATTTAGAATCTTGAGTCATCTAAGGAATAGAGGAAGTCCAGTGATTGTCACTTTTAGAATGCCAGGTGAGCTATTTAAACATCTAGTTGTCTCTACGAAAAGCAACCACTCCTGCACACATGTGGTCAAATAGCTCTCAGGTGCATATATGCAATTCCCATTGATACATGAAGGTAGAATATGGCTTGTAGTTTATAGTCTTCATCTTTCTCACTTTAGCTGAAGTTTTTCTATCCTTTTTTAAATATAATTTACACTCATAATGGGGATATCAATATATTATGATTATTATTACTTGACTGGCAATGTGCTGGTACCACAAAATGCAGACAGACCCCCTAAAATATTATGCACTTTCACTTCGCTATAGTTAGGCTAGCCAGGTTTCTAGCTTTCTAACTGCCTACAACAAATTCTCAGCTGATAGGAGCCAGACTGGCTCCCAAAGTTTATCTGAATGTTATATTTTCCATGGACATTTTTTGACTTTTTGGCCAAAAAAGGGGGAAGTGCAAAATCATAATGAAGGATTAAGAAATACCCTCTCTCATGGGAGCAGTAGTTCAGGAGTCCCATGTCTTTTGTGGATTAGTCTTCTTGGCTGGACTAAATATCCCATGATGTACCACTGTCTCACCTCTTGCTGAGCCACCAGGGGGCACGACGTAAGTCCCTGGCCCTAGTGTATTGTGGGATACGTAATCTCTCTGGGGAACCCTCCCAGAGAGGAGAATAGAGGGTGGCGTGAGGCAGTGTGGTGACTTTTAAATCAGTTTTCAATTTCTGTGCTATTTCTACACTCCCCTTCCTCCCAAAAAAGTTATCCTTACTCACAAAGCAGATACTTTCATGTCGGAAACTCAATTTTGTGTCAAAACAGTTGAATTGGAAAAAATTTGACTAGCTGTCTTAACTTAATTGAACTTAATGGTGCTATAACAATTTACACTGATTGAGGATCTGGTCCAATATCTGAGTGCTTGACTTCAGTGATATACAGTTTTTGCTCTTTCTTGTTACACTTTTGGTATCCAGCTGTCAGAATTTATTGCAATTAAATTTAGTTATATAACTGGTACCCTGTGGGAATGTTCATCTGACATTGCAAGAAAGAAAATAGTTACTTTTAGAAGACATAGCACTGAAACAGAGGGTGGAATTCTATGAAGATGTTATTCTAGTGTTTGGTGTTATTCTAAAGGGCAAAACACTCCATCTTACAAAGATTCTTCATTACAAAGTCTGTTTGTTTTTGGCACCAGAATGGGGAAATGAGGGTGTAGTTGGATTAATTTATGATTGATGTAAAGATAAGATATTCATTAATGAATAAATTGAATGCCTCTGTAAAACATCTCTCCTTTATGAGAAGAATGACAAGTAGAGAGCTCTCCTCGTCAGTCCTCTACCTAATCTTGGGGGATGCCAAATATTTCTAAAGCTGAAAGTTTAAAACATATTTAAGTAAGTAACTCGGGCACTAGGGATGAACAATACATGTAAGGGGCACTAAGAATGAAATAGTAATGGTAAATTACAGCGATATTCATTGTGGGAGCAGAGTGATCCATCTTCTGATGAAATAACATACTACTAGGTCAAATACTGAAACTACACTGATTTCTCCTTGGCATGTTTAAAAAAAAAAGAGGCTTTGATAATTCTTCCTGCAAAAATTTGCATCTTCCCAAATGTATCCAAAAGCAAAGGAGGAGTCATAAAACTGGAGAACCATATAACTTCTGCATAAAAGACCCACGTGCAACATACATCTACCTCAGTAACTTACATATTCTATGGGCTCAGAGCACACCTGATCTAAAGCCCACTGAAATCAGTGGAAAGATTTCCATTGCTTTCAATGGGCTTTGAATCAAGCCCAATAAGCACTATTAGTTCTCATTTGTAGCACACAATTAATCTTGCAACCAAAACAACTCCAATACCTTTGGCTACATTTTTCATTATCTTTCCCCATAGATAGATCTCTTGTCAAGATTGTCTATACATGAACATAGACGCCAGTAAAATACTTAATTTCCAATGTGAGCAGGATTAAGTACAGATAATAATATTACAGCGCTAAGCAACAATACTTAAGGACATCAAAGCTGCCATTAAATCCTTGTTTAACTATTTTTAGGTTGCCTTTTGAAAGAAAACAAGCAGATAAAAAACATCTAATTGAAGTTAGCCCAGGGAAAGATAAAAGGCCCCTAGCCGGGAGTCCATTTTCTTCCACTGTTTAGATTGATGATAAAGGTGTTAACTATGAATAGGGTGATGTGTGTGAGTGTACAGGACCCAAAACATTAATAGATTTAGCCTTTGCTCTTCATCTATCTGTTCTGATGGCACAAAAAAAAAGTTTAAGATAAAATGAGGCTCTTGGACCCATATTTTTAAAAGATATTTAGGCACCTAAAGAAGCAGATAGATGCCTAGTAGGATTTTTAAAAGTGACTATGGGAGTTAGGCACATAGGTATGTTTGAAAATCCCACAAGGCACCTAGCTGCATCTTTAGTTGCCTAATAACTTCCAAATATCTGGTTCTCAAAGATTAATTAAGGTTCCAAAATAACATCAACATACTTGAAATGTTTCATTCTGTATTTCACATATATCATGCAGGATCTTGTCTCTTTGGTCTTGTAAATAGGCCATGCTACTGTACAGGCCTAATGTCTGATGGAAAAAAATGCTGTTTCCATGCCTTCAAGAATTCTCATCAACCTGATGTTTCTTAATCAAGCTTATTTTTCTATGCAATCAATTTGATGTCTTAGTTCTTTCCCTGATTGCTAGTCTTTCTCAAAATAGCATTGTCCATTGATTGTTAGTTTTATATCTTTATTTTTATTACAGTTTCCTGCAATCTCAAAGCAAGGCTTTCAGATTAAAAGAATAGTATCTTGAATTGGATTCCATAATATCTGTACTGCAACCTTGGACCAGTCACTTTCTTCTTCTGTGACTTTATTTCCTCTCCTACCTTTTGCCTGTCTTGTGTATTTAGAGGGCAAGCTCTTTAAGGCAGGGACTTCCTCTTACTATTTGTGTATATGGATTTTAGTGCAACAGATCGGGGCCTCTAGAGGATACTGTAATACAAATCATAAGAATAATGGAAAATCCAACAAGTCAAATACATACCTACTGAGATGGATCTGAAGGTAGCCATAACTGTTTCCTAGCTAATGGAAACAGTTTAGGAATTAAATTCACGCTCTTTAAAGGGACATCATTTTGAAATCTAGTCAAGTTAAAAAACAAACACTCCCTCCCCACAACCTGAAAATAGTTTTAGGTACAACACCTACCCCAGAACGCTCCAGTTTTTCTGACTGTAAAATGCTTCTCTCTTCTCACAAATAATAAGGGAAAACAACGAGTATGCAGGAAAAAAACACAGAAATGCTCTATACTTCGTGACTAGTTAAAGTGCTATCAAATGCACAAAGTCCCTGTTTTTATTTATTTATTTATTTATTTTTTATTGAATAATCTTATGATAGTTGTAACTACAACAAACTACAAATTCAGACTGGTGAGTGGCTTTGTAAGTATGGTGTCCTCTATGTTTATTATATGGTATCTATTAGTCTGTTCAACTCCTATTAGCTTCAATGGGAATTAGATTGGGCTGTATCTAGCCAATAAACATTTTTTATTTAATTAAAACAAACAAAAAAAAACAAATCCAAAGACATAAATGGTAACCAAAGGCAAAAACAACCAGTGTAACAGATCTAAAGGTGAATAGTTCTGGCAGCCATGACTCTCTCTACTGGTTTCAGAGGGGTAGCCGTGTTAGTCTGTATCAGCAAAAACAATGAGGAGTCCTTGTTGCACCTTAGAGACTAACAAATTTATTTGGGCATAAGCTTTTGTGGGCTAGAACCCACTTCACTCTCACAGACCTTGGGAGACAGGCCAGTCCTTGCCTACAGACAGCCCAACCTGAAGCAAATACTCACCAGCAACTACACACCACACAACAAAAATACCAACCCAGGAACCAAACCCTGTTACAAACCTTGGGCCAACTCTGTACACATATGTATTCAAGGGACCTAACCACATCAGCCACACCATCAGGGGCTCATTCACTTGCACATCTACCAACATGATGTATGCCATCACGTGCCGGCAATGCCCTGTATATTGGCCAAACCGGACAGTCTCTACTCAAAAGAATAAATGGACACAAATCTGACATCAGGAATCATAACATTCAAAAACCAGTAGAAGAACACTTCAATTTCTCTTGTCACTCAATAACAGACCTGAAAGTGGCAATTCTTCAACAAAAATACTTCAAAAACAGACTCAAACGTGAAGCTGCAGAACTGGAATTAATTTGCAAACTGGATCCCATCAGATTAGTCCTGAATAAAGACTGGGAGTGGTTGGGTCACTACAAAATTTAATTTCCCCAATACTAATTTCTCTCTACTGTTACTAACACCTTCTTGTTAACTATCTGTAATGGGCCACTCTCTTACCACTTCAAAAGTTATTTTTCCTCCCTTGGTATCCTGCTGTTAATTGATTTATCTCGTTAGACTGACCTCACACTTGGTAATGCAACCCCCCATCCTTTCATGTATTTATACCTGCTTCTGTATTTTTCACTTCATGCATCTGATGAAGAGGGTTCTAGCCCACGAAAGCTTATGACCAAATAAATGTGTTAGTCTCTAACATGCCACAAGGACTCCTCATTGTTTTTTCTCTCTACTGGCCCACTTCATCTTCTTGAACCTTTGGGCTTAGATTTCAGGACACAACTTATATGCAGAAAAAGTCAAAAATGTAGCAGTGAGGGGTGTCTTTCTTTACTCATCTCTGTGTGGTCATTCCTTTGAATTCTACAAAGGTAAATAAAATGGTTAAATTTCTATAAAAAGACAAAAGTTACCAAAACAAAATAGAAAATTTATATGTTTTGATTTATTGGCCCATCAGCAGATATTTTTCATATCCCTTTAAAAGTTATATCTATTGAGATTTGTAGATACCATAAGAAAACATTGTTCCAAAGAATTCATTCAGGGTAGATCCCCAGTTGGTATAAACCATCAAAGCTCCATTGATTATGGTTTGCTGCTGCTGAGGATTTCCCTCAATGTACCCTACAGAAGAATCTCACTGAGAGGCTTATAGCATCAAATATAGAAATATGGATTAATACAACCACACTTCTATAAAGTTTTGATTCAAGATAATTGAAGGGAATATAAGAGTAAAATGAAAACTAGTTGGTGGGACCCAATCATCAGCTGGTTTAAATCAGAATAGTTCTACAGCAGCCAATGTTGATGTATGTCAGCTGAGAATCTGGCCCTTTGGCTGTCTGGCTATGCTAAATATGAACATATCCATCCAGTCATCACTCTTTTCTAAGCCAAGTCCTGTTGAGAACTCCTATCTTCTCTGACTTGCTTGGTTTGAGGGATAGCATATATCTCACCTGCACCCCGGATGTCTGTGATCAGAGCAGAGGGAAGTACTAAATATTCTCTGGTAATTAAGTGACAAACATTGTTACAATCTAAATTTAAAAACAGCACCATGCTGCCACCCAGAATCTGGCTTGCATCCACCATAAATAGTTATGTGAAGATCACTCCAGGGTAAGGAATTCTTCACGGCAATAGGACTAGCATAGTGGGGTCTACTCTGCCACTGTACAATTATAGAATCATAGAAGATTAGAGTTGGAAGAGACCTCAGGAGGTCATCTAGTCCAATCCCCTGATCAAAGCAGGATCAAGTCCAACTAAATCATTCCAACCAGGGCTTTGTCAAGCCAGGCTTTAAAAACCTCTATGGATTGAGATGCCACCACCTCCCTATGTAATCCATTCCAGTGCTTAGCAACCCACCTAGTGAAATAGTTTTTCCTAATATCCAACCTAGACCTCCCACACTGCAACTTGAGACTATTGCTCCTTGTTCTGTCATCTACCAACACTGAGAACAGCCTAGCTTTATCTCCATCCTATTTGGAACCGCCCTTGCTCCAGGTAGTTGAAGGCTGCTATCAAATTCCCACACTCTTCTCTTCTGCCAACTAAATAAGACCAGCTCCCTCAGCTTCTCCTCATAGTCATGTGCCCTAGCCGCCTAATCATTTTCATTGCCCTCCGCTGGACTCTCCAATCTGTCCACATCCTTTCTGTAGTGGGGGGGTCCAAAACTGGACGCAGTACTCCAGATGTGGCCTCACCAGTGCTGAATAGAGGGGAATAATCACTTCCCTTGATCTGCTGGCAATGCTCCTACTAATGCAGCCCAATATGCCGTTAGCCTTCTTGGCAACAAGGGCACACTGCTGACTCATATCCAGCTTCTCATCCACTGTAATCCCCAGGTCCTTTTCTGCAGAAATGCTGCCTAGCCAGTCAGTCCCCAGCCTATAGCAGTGCATGGGATTTTTCCATCCTAAGTGCAGGACTTTGCACTTGTCCTTGTTGAACCTCATCAGCTTTCTTTTGGCCCAATCCTCCAATTTGTCTAGGTCATTCTGGACCCTATCCCTATGGTCCAGCATATCTACCTCTCCCTCCAGCTTAGTGTCATCCGTGAACTTGCTGAGGGTGCCATCCATTCCATCATCCAGATCATTAATGTAGATGTTGAAAAAACTGGTCCCAGGACTGACCCCTGGGGCACTCCACTTGATACCTGATGCCAACTAGACATTGAGCCATTGATCACTACCCGTTGAGCCCAACTATCTAGCCAGCTTTCTATTCACTTTATAGTCCATCCATCAAATCCAAGCTGTGACTGGCGTTTCCCTAAACTCTGATACCCAGACCTGCTGTTTTTGAGTGTTCTGGCCACTTGCAGGCAAAGTCTGCTCCACCTTACACTGTGGTGTTGGCCCAGCACACAGCTGCTCCTGGATCTGGGAAGTGCAAATGTTTCCTTTACCTTAATTTATTCCTCCCCCCTGTGCTCTTTGTACATATCGGGGGATCGTGCCCAAATATTTTATTTCAAATAAATTGGAAGTTATGTCCTTCTGTAAACTGAACTCTTGTGTTTATCAATTCTTGCAATTAAGCCTGAATAGGTTATTTTACAAGCCTATAATTTGAAATACTCACCTGTGATGGGTAGAACATTCAGTGACAGCTTTACTATATTGAGGGTTAATAATGTCATCCTAAAATGACTGCTGTATACTAATACAAATACACGGAGAAAAGCTGATTGCTACAGGATAAACATCAGGAAGGGTGGGTGGATTTTCCACACTTTATATGTTCTTTATGGTTTCTTATATATTTTCATATTCTAAGTATAAATAATACAGGGAAATTATGAACTCAAAATGAAATTGTAAAGTGTATCAGTTCTCAAAGGTGGCGAGTCATTATTATAAAGGGAAGAATAAAAACTTACAACAAGTGGGTCATTTTTTATATCTTTACTCCAGGTATTAATCCAGACTCCTCTTATCCTTCTGTCCCATAATCTGAAAATAGGTTATGTCCTGTAGCATGAATCATTTGCATTGAAAAGTCCCCTGTCTGTGACTAAATTCTATATCTCCCCAGTCTGTTCAGATAATTGGATTTCTATAGTATATCATAGTTTAAATTTAAGGGAAAGTCCTCCCTCAACCCCAATTTCTCTCTTTATCCTTAATTGTCTGATATCTTATTTTAAAGATTGAAAATGCATTTAATTTTCTAAACAGAGATTTTTTTTCATCTTGCCAAAATTGTCTTCCTAGAGTGTAATGCTGGTAAATACCAACATGCCTCCCTCACTCCCCCACTTTTCTTTCCTGTTTGTGTATTGGCACCATCAACTATGTCAAGTGCAACTCTGGGACTAGTGCTTGATATTCGCTGGTGCTGAGCCAGCAGAGGGAGAGCTAGAGAACATAATTGTTTTTCTGATGACCTTTTATAAGCATAGACATTTTAATTAAAAAGGAATCATTTACAGGCTCCCCCTTAAGACAAAACCATCAGAGAGCTTTGTCACCAAAGGAAACTGGTTTTGTTTTGTATCACTAATGATCCTCGTTTAGGGACAAGGATTTACCTACATGTTTGAGAATGAATGAAAGGGTGTCCAGATGCAATAATAAATTAAAATAAATAAAGGCTCTGTGTCCTACACCCACATGCATGATTTCACACCTGCAAAACAGTCCTGTTAAATATAACCCATACTCTGAATCATAAACATCAAGATGCTATCCAGGAGAACAGTGTTTTAAAGTAGACAATACTGTTGGTTTATCGAACTGATGACTCGTAGATAAAGCAAAAGGCTTTTCGTCCAAGAAATGTTAATTTAGGCAATAATGAAGATGTTACAAGCATGTCAATACTGTTCTCTCACTTGTTTGAGGAAACCAAATTTACTAAATATTTGGGCTTAATCATAAACATGGCCTCCTTTTTCTAGGCAGTATACAATCTGAGCAATGATGCCTGGGTTAGGTTGCAGATTTTCCAGTAGTCAGGGGTGTTTAGGTATGAAGCTTTGCTTCATCTTATTATAGATATAGGAGTCAATAGGATCAGCAGTATTCTGATCTGGTTTCCTATCCTTCCAAATATGCCTGCTTTTGCCTCACCAAAAAAATGTTCAAGGGTTCTTCTTATCTGCAATTTTGTCCTTCCTTCATCTTTATGTGGACTAAACAATAATTAACTAAGATATTGGGAGATGAGGATTTGCATTTCTGGGCATATTAATTTTATTCTTTATAAGTTTGGGCAATTTTTCAGAGTATATTAATTTTGAAAATATCAATTTGGCACTTAATATAAAAATACAATATATAAAACAAAGCACTGAGAACCAGAAAGGAATTCTAGTGAAATAACATACTGTGTATTGGAGCCTATATGATCCATATTATTGTATGGACTTATTTTGTTATAGGAACAATAGGACCTGTGATTGGGTATTCACCCCCAACCAGCCCTGAAAGGGTTAAAGAAGCTTTAAAAGGGCCAATTAGTGTGGCAGGCTGCATGTGAGGGGACTAGGCTGCAGAAGCAATCCCTGATTGGATGAAGCTCAGCTGAGCAGTTATGAGCTGGGCTAGTACAAAGGCAGCATGTCAGCAATAGAAATGGCTCCATTGAGGAATTCTGTAGCTTCCCTCTGTGCATTACAGAAGGGAAGAGAGAATCCAGGCACAGAGTTAAGACCCTGGGATCCTGGCCCTGAGGGTAGAGCATACTTAGAAGTGAGAAGGGTGGAGAAGAAAGCCTGTGGGAGGCAAGTAGGAAGTAGCCCAGAGGGAGAGCAGCAAGGTGGAGGACTGAGTAGACCTTTGCTGTGTAGTGGGTTGGAACCTGGAGTAGTGGATGGGCCTGGGTTCCCCTATCAGCCACTGACAGTGTCTGGACAGTGGGTCCAGTGAGTAGGGCCGGTGCAAGGATGTTTCGCGCCCTAGGCGAAACTTCCACCTTGCGCCCTCCCCCCCGCCCCTGTCCTGAGGCATCCCCCCACCCCCACAGCAGCTCCCCCCTCCACCCTGAGGCACCCCCTAAATGCCGGCAGCAACCGGGGCGGCTGAAGATCCGGCCGCTGTGGTCGCTGCCGAAGAAAATGGCACCCTCCAAATCTTAGCGCCCTAGGCGACCGCCTAGATCGCCTAAATGGTTGCACTGGCCCTGCCAGTGAGACACTACATACTGTCAGGGGAAATCCCATAGTGACTTGGCTGGAAGGCTGAGTCATTAAGAAAAAGCTGGAATGACAGAGGGGCTCGAGAGTGAGGGAAAGAGGACAACAGGGAGGGGGGAGACTGCAAGGAGAGGTGTCAGACCTGGAAGAGAGCTATTCCCAGAACAGCCAGGAGGAGATGCTACCTGTGCTGACTAGAGTATCTTGTGACAAGACCTCAGTGCTGCTTTTGTTCTGTGGTTTTCTATATGGAACAAAGACCCCTTAAGGATTACTGAACTAGAATAAAAAAAATTAAAGGGATATTTTAAAGCTTTTGTTAACTGAACATTTTTTGGTTCACCCCGGTCAGTTTCCCTAGTGCCTTTAAAAAAAACCAAAAAATACAATCTGTCTACCTTCAGAGTGTTAATATGACAATGACAACTATGAAACTCTCTTAAAAGAGCAGATGAAAGATGTATGAAAAGGCCATCTTAATGACACCCTGGCAATGTGTTTCTCTGGACGACACACTCCATGTATATGTATCTAAAGAAGATGGCACTGGTAGCAACACTTATAGTTAAGTCTTCCTGACACTTTCTATTTTAAGACCCAATTTTCACTTGCTTATAACTTTGCCAACTTTTAACTGTTCAGGCTGAAATTTCCTATGCCTGATGTATGGTTAAGGATTGTCTATATAATTTTGAAGGCGGCAGTAGTTGTTTCAATAAGAAAATTTAAGACACAATTTAAGAATCAGATTAGGGAAAAATATTAAATATTCATATTAGGGAAAAATATTCTCACAACTGTTTTATTGAGAAGTTCTAGCAACTTTATGCTTTGGAGCAGGGACTTGGGTGGGAGGGAGGGGAGGGTGTCACCCTGATGCCAGTCTTGTGCTTTTTGCTATCCTCATAAAATTTATCCAAATTTGGCCAAATTATAAAACTTTTAAAAATTTGAATTCAGCTAAATCCTCTGAGTGTTTCATCTGTATATCTTCCATCTGCCTTTGGAACTGAGATCGGGGAGACTGTCTAGTGCTTTCAGCATACTCACTACTGGATCCAGACAGTGTGACTGAAATAGAGGTGGGAATAGAAAATGGAGTAGACTGGGACAAGGCGGCTAAGGCAGGTGACTGGAATTGGAAGATGCAGGGCTGGACTGGCTGATTGTGACTGAGATAAGAAGTCCAGGGGGTGGACATCTCCAACTAGCTAGCTGAGGAGTTGGGAGAGGACAGTGCTGAGGAACTAGATGGGGGACAAGAACAGACTGGAGGGGTCAAGTGAAGATGGGAGTCAAGCTTTCTTTGGAGTAGAGGAAGAAGGGTCTGTGACCACTAGAGCATATATTCTCCAGAACAACAATGAAACCCAAGATTCTGGAGTCTCAATATTCCTCTGCTGTCAATAAATATCTGTGAAACCTACTGCAGAAAATGTCTCATCTCCTATCTAGTGCTTGCCCATGTAGGGGATGACAATCTACTGCAATCAATTACTCCTTTAGCTCAAGTAGCAGAGGTCTGTATGGTAGATCCAAAGGTTCTTTTTTAAACACCTAGGAAATTATACAGAAAAAACTACACCAAAAGAACATTAAGATTTGTAAGTCAAGCACTCAACAATTGATATGCATTATGATATGGTCTCTAATTACATGATCAAATACTATTTTTTTCCCACAGGACTCCTGCCTGATCCAATCCTTAGTCGGAACATTGTTGACTGAGTAAGTAACTATTCAATATTTTGTTTTATTCTCATTGTTCAATGGATGACCTTACTTATTGCACGTTATTCAAACCATTCTCTGAATATAGAATTAATAATTTCTTCAGGGACTTATCTATAGTGCTCATCACTCTTCCACTTGTGTATTTCACAGACATTTATTAACTTATTTTCTCAATACCCCAGTGAAAGATGTTGGTGTTATCCCCATTTAACAGTGAGGCACAGAGATTAAGATCACAGGTATCTGCTAATATTGGGTGTCCAATTTTTGATGCCTAGGGCCTGATTTTTGTGTGTGGAGTACTTAGCATTTTATCTCACTTTACATGTTCAAAGCACAGCTCCTATTGAGTTCACTGCAGCTGTAAGTGTTCAGTATTTCTTCAAATCTAGGTCTCAAGTTGGGCACTTAAGAAATGAGGAGCATAAAATTAGTGGCCACCAGTGAAAATTTTTATTTAAGCCACTTACCTAGCATCAGATAGGAACTCTGTCAGACGCAGGGATAGAATCCAGTTCTCCAGAGCAGTATTTAACTTCTTTGACCATGACACCATGCTTTCTCATCCTGTAGCACCCTTCTTCATTTACTATATGCTTTCCAACTTCTGCAACAAATGGAGCAGGGTTCTTATAGACAACACCCTCATTCACTTCAGATTCTTGTCCGTTAAGAATCCATTATGCCTTTTATGTAACTGATACATGGAAGGAATTATGATGGGGACAGTATAGGAGATGACATCCAAGTGAATTTATTATCACTACATTAATAGTAGCAGCTGATAACAGGATCCTTTTCTTGTGGTGAGCAGAAAGACCTTTAGCAACAAGACTAGATCAAAAATATTCTGGAATAAGCTAGAGTACAAAACATTATTTGATTAGTAATATAAGAGGCCAGTTTTTTGAGGTGTTGCATCTCTTGAATATGACAGGCTAAATTGGATTTTAAAAATTTCTGAAAGTATATTTTCTTAAATTTATGGTTACAAATCACTTTAAGTTGTCACTGAAGATCTGTATGGGAATTCTGTAGCTTATAACTTTTCCTGTATATTAAATTTTTTGGAACGGGTGCACTTATTGGAGTCAGCCTTCTCCATCTTTTGCTACTGATTGTTAAATTGTGTTTTGTTCTCTTTAGTCACATTTCTGTTAAAATACCAAAGTTTACTGAAAATGTGATTGTCAGAAACTTTAATATGGATTTTTTTTGCATCTGCAGATCTGCCTCTATGGTGGCATTTTCAGAAATGCTCCCAGTTCCACGCGCAGGGCCAGGTAGGCAGGCAGAGCTTCAGAGTCTCAATGCGTGGATGAGACGATGGTGTAGAGAGGAGGGGTTCACGTTCATTAGGAACTGGGGAAACTTCTGGGATGGGAGGAGCCTATACAGGAGAGATGGGCTCCACCTGAACCAAAGTGGAACCAGACTGCTGGCACTAAACATTAAAAAGGTTGTAGAGCAGTTTTTAAACTAGGAGATGGGGGAAAGCCGACTGCTGCAGAGGAGCGTGTGGATCGGACACAGACTTCTCTTAGGGGAGAGTCTGATGATAGAGAATCTCCAGGTTATAGTCGGGAGCAGAGGAATGAGAAGTATAATGTAAGGGCCGGATCAGATGATAAACAGTCACATAAAAAAGAATCTGGCACATCAGAAAAAGGCAGGCTAATAAACAGGGACAAGTTTTTAAAGTGCTTGTACACAAATGCCAGAAGTCTAAATAATAAGATGGGTGAACTAGAGTGCCTTGTGATCAAGGAGGATATAGATATAATAGGCATCACAGAAACCTGGTGGACTGAGACCAATCAATGGGACACAATCATTCCGGGGTACAAAATATATCGGAAGGACAGGACAGGCCGTGCAGGGGGAGGAGTGGCACTATATGTTAAAGAAAGTGTAGATTCAAATGAAGTAAAAATCTTAAGCGAATCCACAGGTTCCATAGAGTCTCTATGGATAGAAATTTCATGCTCTAGTAAAAATATAACAGTAGGGATCTATTATCGACCTCCTGACCAGGACAGTAATAGTTATGATGAAATGCTAAAGGAAATTAGAGAGGCTATCAAAATTAAGAACCCAATAATAGTGGGGGATTTCAATTATCCCCATATTGACTGGGAACATTTCACTTCGGGACGAAATGCAGAGATAAAATTTCTCGATACTTTAAATGACTGCTTCATGGAGCAGCTGGTACGGGAACCCACAAGGGGAGAGGCGACTCTAGATTTAATCCTGAGTGGAGCGCAGGAGCTGGTCCAAGAGGTAACTATAGCAGGACCGCTTGGAAATAGTGACCATAATACAATAGCATTCAACATCCCTGTGGTGGGAAGAACATCTCAACTGCCCAACACTGTGGCCTTTAATTTCAAAAGGGGGAACTATACAAAAATGAGGGGGTTAGTTAGACAAAAGTTACAAGGTACAGTGACTAAAGTGAAATCCCTGCAAGTTGCGTGGGCCCTTTTTAAAGACACCATAATAGAGGCCCAACTTCAATGTATACCCCAAATTAAGAAAAACAGTAAAAGAACTAAAAAGAGCCACCGTGGCTTAACAACCATGTAAAAGAAGCAGTGAGAGATAAAAAGACTTCCTTTAAAAAGTGGAAGTCAAATCCTAGTGAGGCAAATAGAAAGGAGCACAAAAACTGCCAACTTAAGTGCAAGAGTGTAATAAGAAAAGCCAAAGAAGAGTTTGAAGAACGGCTAGCCAAAAACTCCAAAGGTAATAACAAAATGTTTTTTAAGTACATCAGAAGCAGGAAGCCTGCTAAACAACCAGTGGGGCCCCTTGATGATGAAAATACAAAAGGAGCGCTTAAAGATGATAAAGTCATTGCGGAGAAACTAAATGGATTCTTTGCTTCAGTCTTCACGGCTGAGGATGTTAGGGAGATTCCCAAACCTGAGCTGGCTTTTGTAGGTGACAAATCTGAGGAACTGTCACAGATTGAAGTGTCACTAGAGGAGGTTTTGGAATTAATTGATAAACTCAACGTTAACAAGTCACCGGGACCAGATGGCATTCACCCAAGAGTTCTGAAAGAACTCAAATGTGAAGTTGCGGAACTATTAACTAAGGTTTGTAACCTGTCCTTTAAATCTGCTTCGGTACCCAATGACTGGAAGTTAGCTAATGTAACGCCAATATTTAAAAAGGGCTCTAGGGGTGATCCCGGCAATTACAGACCGGTAAGTCTAACGTCGGTACCGGGCAAATTAGTTGAAACAATAGTAAAGAATAAAATTGTCAGACACATAGAAAAACATAAACTCTTGAGCAATAGTCAACATGGTTTCTGTAAAGGAAATCGTGTCTTACTAATCTATTAGAGTTCTTTGAAGGGTCAACAAACATGTGGACAAGGGGATCTGGTGGACATAGTGTACTTAGATTTCCAGAAAGCCTTTGACAAGGTCCTCACCAAAGGCTCTTACGTAAATTAAGCTGTCATGGGATAAAAGGAAAGGTCCTTTCATGGATTGAGAACTGGTTAAAGGACAGGGAACAAAGGGTAGGAATTAATGGTAAATTCTCAGAATGGAGGGGGTAACTAGTGGTGTTCCCCAAGGGTCAGTCCTGGGACCAATCCTATTCAATTTATTCATAAATGATCTGGAGAAAGGGGTAAACAGTGAGGTGGCAAAGTTTGCAGATGATACTAAACTGCTCAAGATAGTTAAGACCAAAGCAGATTGTGAAGAACTTCAAAAAGATCTCACAAAACTAAGTGATTGGGCAACAAAATGGCAAATGAAATTTAATGTGGATAAATGTAAAGTAATGCACATTGGAAAAAATAACCCCAACTATACATACAACATGATGGGGGCTAATTTAGCTCCAACGAGTCAGGAAAATGATCTTGGAGTTATCGTGGATAGTTGTCTGAAGATGTCCATGCAGTGTGCAGAGGCGGTCAAAAAGCAAACAGGATGTTAGGAATCATTAAAAAGGGGATAGAGAATAAGACTGAGAATATATTATTGCCCTTATATAAATCCATGGTACGCCCACATCTCGAATACTGTGTACAGATGTGGTCTCCTCACCTCAAAAAAGATATTCTAGCACTAGAGAAGGTTCAGAAAAGAGCAACTAAAATTATTAGGGGTTTAGAGAGGGTCCCATATGAGGAAAGATTAAAGAGGCTAGGACTCTTCAGTTTGGAAAAGAGAAGACTAAGGGGGGACATGATAGAGGTATATAAAATCATGAGTGATGTTGAGAAAGTGGATAAGGAAAAGTTATTTACTTATTCCCATAATACAAGAACTAGGGGTCACCAAATGAAATTAATAGGCAGCAGGTCTAAAACAAATAAAAGGAAGTTCTTCTTCACGCAGCACACAGTCAACTTGTGGAACTCCTTACCTGAGGAGGTTGTGAAGGCTAGGACTATAACAATGTTTAAAAGGGGACTGGATAAATTCATGGTGGCTAAGTCCATAAATGGCTATTAGCCAGGATGGGTAAGAATGGTGTCCCTAGCCTCTGTTCGTCAGAGGATGGAGATGGATGTCAGGAGAGAGATCACTTGATCATTGCCTGTTAGGTTCACTCCCTCAGGGGCACCTGGCATTGGCCACTGTCGGTAGACAGATACTGGGCTAGATGGACCTTTGGTCTGACCCGGTACGGCCTTTCTTATGTTCTTATGTTCTTAATAGCTATAAATATCCAAAGAACATGATCCAATGCCCATTGAAATCAATGGAAAGATTCTTAGTGACTTCTATAGGTGTTGGATTGACCTTAGAGGGCTAGATTAGCAAGGGGAATTTAGTTGCTGCAACGTTCAGTGTTGCAGCACCTAACTTTTAGGTACCCTACTGCCTAATTAAATTAATGACCCTAATTTAAACCCTGAGGCTTTCTGTACAACACATGGGAAATAGGGCACCAAAAAAAAGGGTTAATGAAAGCCAGCACTCTGAGCCGAGAGCCACCTAAGCAAATTGTCAGGAAGTTCTCAGGCCATATGCCCTTCTCCTCAAAGGTTGTTGTGTGCCAGCTTCTACTTGAGATTCAGAAGTATCAACTCTCTCCTGAAGCTGGGTGCTTACAACCAAGTTGTTTGTTTTTGATGACTAACCTGCCCCAATAGTCGGTGGTCAGATACACACCTAGGCTGCAGGAGATCTGAGTTCAAATAACAGGCATTTGGACCCATGTGTCTCACTTCCCAGGAGAATGCCCTAACCACTGGGATAGGTCTCTTCACTGTCCCCGGTTGCAGCTGTTCCATTTTGTATAAAATATTTATTGGAGCTGAGTCTTCCACCTCTCAGCAGACTATCCTAATCACTCCAGGGGTTCCCAAACTTGGTTCGCGGCTGTTCAGGGTAAGCTCCTGGGAGGCTTCGAGACTCTTTGTTTACCTGAGCATCCGCAGGTATGGGCACTTGCAGCTCCCAGTGGCTGTGGTTCACTGTTCTCAGCCAATGGGAGCTGCGGGAAGTGGTGTGGGCTGGGCCACTGCTTCCCACAGCTCCCATTGGCCAGGAATAGTGAACCGTGGCCACTGGGAGCTGCGAGTGTCCGTACCTGCGGACATTCAGGTAAACAAAGCTGCTTCTTCGAGTGATTGCTCATATCCATTCCATGTAGGTGTGCGCGCGCCACGTGCACGTTCGTCGGAAGACTTTTATCCTAGCAACTCAGTGGGTCGGCTGGGCGCCCCCTGGAGTGGCGCCACCATGCCCCCGCATATATACACCAGCCGACCCACCCACTCCTCAGTTCCTTCTTACCACCCAATTGTCGGTCGTTGGAACAGTGGAGTGCAGCTTAGCTGACCTCCACCTCCCTAGCATTCTCATAGTTCTCCTTGTGTATATAGTTGTAAAATTAGTTGAAATTTAGATAAGTGTAGTTAAATTTAATTGTTAAGTTAGTGTTTAGTGAGTTTAGTCGGGGTCGGGGCTTAGGGCCTCCCTGCACCGGGACCGGAGCACATGCCCGGCTCCCCGGGATTCAAGCCGTGCTTGGCTTGCCATCGTCCGATGCCCACAGGAGATCGGCACGACTCCTGTTTGAAGTGCCTCGGCGAGTCGCACTTACCTGCTAAGTGCTCAATTGGTAAGTCATTTAAGCCTCGCACCAAGAAGGAGCGGGACATTAGACTTAAGCAGCTCCTTATGGAGGCGGCTGTTACCCCTCCGTCCTCGGCACCGAGTGCACCGCCATCGGACTCGAGGAGTTCCTCTTTGGCACTGGGCCGCACCGGTGCGCCCACTCCTTTCGGGCACCGGATGTCCTCGGCTCCCAAGTCAAGCCAGAGGCGCTCGCTCTCTCCCAGAGTGAAGAAGGCTAAGACCCCTGCCGCTCCGGCACTGCCCAAAGTGCGGCACGAGGGCACGGCTCCGTCACACCGCCCAGTGCCTGCTGCCACCGCGGCACCTGCTAAGCTGTTGCCGTCGACTCCGGTCCGCCAAGGGCCGTCGAGTCTCCCCGGCACCCGCCGTGGTCGAGCTGATTGTTCCATCCACGCCGGAGGTCTGTGAGGTAGCAAAAGACCTGATCGCGCTGTCAGATGAGGCACCACCTCCACCCCCGGCACCGCTGGTGCGGGTGATCCAGTCGATTGGGAAGCCAGCCCTGATTCGTCTGGCTTCCGTCAGCGCTCCTGACCGGCACCGCTCTCGATCGCGGTCCCGCAGGTGTTCCAGGTCCCGGCACCGTTCCCGCTCCTCACGCCGCTCGCAGTCCCAGCACCGCTCCACGGCGCGGTGCCGGTCCGACTCGTGGCACCGTTCTCCATCCTGGTCGCCGTCATATCATTCGCGGCACCGCTCGCGGTCCCGGCACCGTTCATGGCACCGCTCCCCCAGGAGCCAATCCCGACGCCGCTATTCCAGGTCCCGGTCGACCTCCCGGTACCGGGCCAGTCATAGGTCCCAGTCTGCTTCTTGGCACTGGAGTTCTTCGTGGCACTGCTCCCCGGTGTGGAAGAGCACCAGATCGGTGGGGACATTGGCCCAAGGCCTCTCTGCTCCGCCATGGCCTTCCAGACATCTGTCGGCTTCGTCCCAAGCGGGAAGTTACTACTCCCAGGACCAGGAAGCGGATGTGCCGGAGGGCCTGTTTCAGGAAGCCCATTCCGAAGCGCAAGGTGCTCAGCAGTGGCCCTTTTGGACACCAGGGGCATACCATCAGGCCCAAGGTGCTCCTCTGGTTCCATCGCGGGCCGCCTTTTCCGAGCATCGTGCCCCTGAGGCCACGGTTAGTCGTCCTCCGCCAGCTGGCACGGGCGACCAGTTAGCTCAAGCATCCACCTCACCAGCGCAGCTCGAGCAGGAGCCTCAGCAGGACCAGGAGCAGATACAGGATGGCCTTGCCCCCAGCGTCTCGTCCTCTTCTTCGCCGGATGAGGCAGTGGCGGGCTCATCGTCCTCGAGCCCGCCCCCAGTTGACCTTGCTGCACATCGGGACCTCCTCAGGCGGATCGCCCTCAACATCAACCTACAGGTGGAGGAGGTCCCAGAGGTCGAGGACCCTGTCGTCAGCATCCTGGCGGCTGACGCGCCCACCAGAGTGGCTCTGCCATTCATTAAAACTATCCAGGCCAAGGCAGATACATTGTGGCAATCGCCGGCATCTATTCCACCAACGGCAAAGGGAGTCGAGTGCAAATACATGGTGCCATCCAGAGGTATGAGTACCTCTATATGCATCCTCCTCCCTCCTCCCTGGTGGTCCAGTCCATCAATGACAAGGAGCGCCATGGACAGCCGGCCCCCGCTCCAAAATCCAAGGAGGCCAGATGGATGGACCTCCTGGGCCGCAAGGTGTATTCGGCTGGCGCCTTGCAGCTGCGCGTAGCGAATCAGCACGCTCTGCTGAGTCGCTACGATTACAACACCTGGGCAGAGATGGCTAAATTCCGGGAGTTGCTTCCCCCAGATTCCCGCCAGGAGTTTAAGGCTTTCCTGGAGGAAGGGAAGAAGATGGCTAGGACCTCTTTGCAGGCTTCCCTAGACGCGGCGGACTCCGCAGCCAGGACCTTGGCGGCTGGCGTTACCATGAGGCGCATCTCCTGGCTGCAGGCTTCCAACCTTCCGCCCGAGCTCCAGTATACAATTCAGGACTTGCCCTCTGAGGGCAAGAATTTATTCTCAGAGAAAACTGACACCAGGCTCCAGAATTTAAAAGACAATAGGGTTACTATGCGTAACCTGGGTATGCATACTCCCGTAACCCAGCGGCGCACTTACCGCCCCCAGCCCTTCCTTCCCTACTCTGTCCCTAGGCAGAGGCAAGATTTCAGCAGATGCCGAGGGCGCAGAGGCCGCAGACGCTATTCGGGCCCTCAGTCTAACCAGAATCGTGGCTCCTCCAAACCACAACCGGACCCCAAGTCGTCCTTTTGAAGGCACGCCCGGGGACAGCATACCACTTCCAGTTCGGGATCCTTTCCCTCCCTTCTCCAACCGCCTCTCTTATTTTTTCCCTGCGTGGTCCCACCTGCCCTCGGATGTCTGGGTCCTGCGCACCGTGAAGCAAGGATACCACCTCCAGTTTGCTTCAACCCCGCCTTACCGCCCTCCCTCCCAGTCCCTCTTCAGGGACCCCTCTCACGAGCAATTCCTCTTACAAGAGGTCCAGACGCTTCTCGACATCAGAGCAATAGAGGAGGTGCCAAGGAAGCAACGGGGCAAGGGATTTTACTCCTGTTACTTCCTGATTCCCAAATCAAAAGTGGGTCTCAGGCCGATCCTAGACCTACGTGGCCTCAACAAGTTCCTAATAAAGTTAAAGTTCCGGATGGTCTCCCTATGGACCATCATCCCGTCCTTGGACCCGGGGACTGGTATGCTGCCCTCGACATGAAAGACGCTTACTTTCATATAGCCATTTTTCCTCCGCACAGGCAATACCTCCGCTTCGTGACGGGCCATCGGCATTTCCAGTTTGCGGTCCTTCCCTTCGGCCTCTCCACAGCACCTCGAGTGTTTACGAAGTGCATGGCAGTGGTGGCCGCCCACCTCCGTCGCCAAGGGCTCCATGTGTTCCCCTACCTGGACGACTGGCTCCTCAAGGGGGCCTCCCGGGAACAAGTCAGAGAGCATGTGCGAGTGGCAAAGGACCTGTTCACGAGCCTTGGCCTGCTGCTCAACATGGACAAATCCACCCTGGTTCCCACGCAGAGGCTGGACTTTATAGGAGCGACCTTGGACTCCACTCTGGCCAAGGCCTGTCTTCCTCAGCCAAGGTTCCTGGCGCTGGCAACCATCATCCGCAGCCTTCAGGCCTTCCCCACAACCTCGGTCTGCACTTGCCTCGCTCTACTGGGCCACATGGCGGCGTGTACATATGTCACCAAGTTCGCCAGGCTCCGACTTCGCCCTTTTCAGATGTGGCTCCACTCGGGGTACCGTCCGGCCAGGGACTCGATGGACACCTTAGTCACCGTTTCGCCGAGTGCGCTCCACTCCCTCGACTGGTGGCTGAACCCCTCCATGGTGTGTGCAGGGTTGCCATTTCATCTGCCGCAGCCCACACTGTCTCTGACGACAGACGCGTCTTCCCTCGGTTGGGGAGCCCATCTAGGCCGCCTGCGCACCCAAGGCCTGTGGTCACCAGAGAAACTCTCCCTTCACATAAACGTGCGGGAGCTCAGGGCGGTTCACCTAGCATGCCATGTGTTCCTCAGGCTTCTGTCCGGCCGTTGTGTCTCCATTTTTACGGACAACACAACGGCCATGTATTACATAAACAAGCAGGGCGGGACTCACTCCTCCCCTCTTTGCCGAGAAGCCATCAAGTTATGGGAATTCTGCATAGCGCATATGATCGACCTGGTAGCATCCTTTCTCCCGGGAGTTCGGAACACTTTCGCGGATCGACTGAGCAGATCCTTCCTGTGCCATGAGTGGTCCATAAGACCGGACATTATCCACGCGATCTTCCGCAAGTGGGGCTTTCCCCAGGTGGACCTATTCGCGACGCGCGCGAACAGGAAGTGCCAAGCGTTCTGCTCGTTCCAGGGCCACTCACCAGGATCGATCTCGGACGCATTTCTCATTCAGTGGACGCACCAACTGCTCTATGCGTTTCCCCCAAACCCCACTAGTCCACATGGTTCTGTTGAAGCTCCGACAGGACAGGGCTCATCTGATCCTGATTGCTCCAGCGTGACCCAGGCAGCCCTGGTACACCATGCTGCTCAGCCTCTCTGTGTCCCCACCGATCACCCTCCCACTCTGCCCGGACCTTATAACCCAGGAGCACGGCAGTCTCCACCATCCAGACCTCCCGGCTCTCCACCTCACAGCGTGGCTCCTGCGTGGCTAGACACCTCCGAGCTGTGCTGCTCCGCCCCTGTGCAGCACATCCTGCTCAGTAGCAGGAAACCTTCCACTCGGTCCACATACTTGGCCAAGTGGAAGCGTTTCTCGGTCTGGTGTGCGTCACGGTCTCTTGCGCCCACGGAGGTCCCCTTTCCAGTCATTCTGGACTACCTCTGGCACCTTAAACAGCAGGGCCTTGCCATATCTTCCCTGAAGGTCCACTTAGCAGCCATATCTGCTTTCCATCCCGGCGAGGGTGGACACTCTGTGTTCTCTAACCCGGTGGTCACTAGGTTCCGCAAAGGGCTGGAACACCTATACCCTCAGGTCCGTCGCCCTGCCCCTACCTGGGACCTTAACCTAGTGCTGAACAGGCTCATGGGTCCGCCCTTTGAGCCACTGGCAACCTGCTCTCTCCTATACCTTTCATGGAAGACAGTTTTTCTGGTGGCCATTACTTCGGCTAGGAGGGTCTCCAAGCTCCGAGCACTCACCGTACACCCTCCTTACACTGTCTTTCACAAGGACAAAGTTCAATTGTGGCCACATCCCGCTTTTCTCCCTAAGGTGGTTTCGGCCTTCCATACCAATCAGGATATTTTCCTCCCAGTTTTCTTCCCAAAACCTCATTCATCTCCACGGGAGCAACGGTTGCACTCCCTAGATGTCCACAGGGCGCTTGCATTTTATATTGACCACACAAGGCCCTTCCGTAAGTCCCCCCAGCTTTTCATGGCCGTAGCGGACCGTATGAAAGACCTTCCCATCTCCACGCAAAGGATTGCCTCGTGGCTAACAGCATGCATCCGCATGTGCTATAACTTGGCCCATGTCCCAGCGGGCCACCTCACTGCCCATTCTACAAGGGCTCGGGCTTCTTCAGCTGCCTTCCTGGCACACGCACTGGTCCAGGAGATATGCCGTGCAGTGACCTGGTCATCGGTCCACACGTTTGCTTCACACTACGCTCTGGTACAGCAATCTAGAGATGATGCGGCCTTCGGCTCAGCGGTTTTACATTCCACCACATCTCACTCCGACCCCACCGCCTAGGTAAGGCTTGGGAATCACCTACATGGAATGGATATGAGCAATCACTCGAAGAAGAAAAGACGGTTACTCACCGTTGTAACTGTCGTTCTTCGAGATGTGTTGCTCATATCCATTCCAAACCCACCCTCCTTCCCCACTGTCGGAGTAGCCGGCAAGAAGGAACTGAGGAGTGGGTGGGTCGGCTGGTGTATATATGTGAGGCCATGGTGGCGCCACTCTAGGGGGCGCCCAGCCGACCCACTGAGTTGCTAGGGTAAAAGTCTTCTGACGAACGTGCACGCGGCGCGCGCACACCTACATGGAATGGATATGAGCAACACATCTCGAAGAACAACAGTTACAACGGTGAGTAACCGTCTTATCTCGACGCCTGCCAGGAACTTACCCTGCACAAGCCATGAACCAAGTTTGGGTTCCTCTGCACTAGGCTGTAGTTACTCTCTCTGACTCAAATAATGTTTTCATATACATTTTAACAGCTCCAACAGGGGAGAGTGAAAGAAGTATACCCTATAACCTATTGGTTAAGGAAACTACCTGCTATGTGGGAGACCCAAGTTCAAATTCCTTCTCTACATCAACCTCTGTCTTCTATATGCTGGGTGAATGTGCTAACCAATGAGCTATTAGTTTTAATAGGGCACCATTTCTGCTGTCATATGCAGGTTTAGGAATGCTCTAGCATACCTATTGGATTGGACCCTGAAGGTAAAGTAGGCAGAAAAATCCTAGTTTGTGAATCCCCCCAGGGCTTAGGCAACAGTTACCCGCAAAGCTGCGGAGTAGGGGCAGGACTTAGTGGTTGAGTGCATGACCAGTGGCTGAAATCTGGCAACTTGGGGACTTCACCAGTGGAAACTTAAGCAACTAGGGACTCTAGGTGCCTAAAAGATTAGGCAGCAGCTGAGCAGGGATTTTGTGAATTTCGGTGACGTCTAAATATTGTATTTAAGTGCCTAAAAAGTACTTTAGGTGCTACTCCCCCTTGTGAATTTAGTCCAAAAACTTACCCAACCAGACTGCTTCCATACTGATTCAGATACCTTTGAGAAAAACCTGTCAACATACTGTAATCTTGTTTATAATTTTCAGTAATAATCATTCTCAATTTTATCCCCAGACATGGCTATAGAAATGTTAATGTCTTTTCCACCTATAGAAGGAACAAAAATAAGTTTCTGCAAAATAGTGCTATTAAGTATCTCACTATTTTGTAGTCCTCTTCTCCCATTACACTTACAATTTACTTAATACTTTATTTTAAACTTTCATTTTATAGAATTTATAGTCCGGCCAAAAAGGTTGCTGATCTTGTACATCACATTTCAATGTTTTTAAAAAAAAACACTTTTCTGTTCTCATGTAACTTAAAATACGTGGAAGGCCACAAGTTTTCACAATGTCATTGTAATTTTAAGTTCTATTTTCCTTTCACTGTTATTACACAGTCAAACTTTATGTGGAACCTAAGAAAAAATATACCAACTTTTACTGAAAATATAATTGAAAATGTGCAAGCCTCTCATCTTAGTATGTATTGCCAGGAAAATATAATTATCTTCTTGTGAAACACTCCTTTTCATGAACTGTTCCTACTAACAGTGCTATGTAGGAATTTGTCTGCAAAGCACAGAATTAGTGTATTGGTGAAATAAAGGCTTATCTGAGAATTCAAGAACAAAATAGACTTTAATGCGACCATGCTTTTCCCAATATTAGTGCTATATATAATATTACAGTTGTTTTTATGCACATTTAATCTATGTAAACATTTTAGATCCTAGATTGTATTGGCTTTTTCGGAATTGCTAGCATGTGAATGCAATGTGGATCAGAGATCCTGCAGTCCTTCCATCCACAATGTTCTTCTTTACTTTAGGGTGGGGTAACATTCATATGCATAAGGTCTATTGAGGCCCTCAAAGTCATTAGAGTGATGATTTGCAGATAATGGGAATATATTTATGCCATGGGGTGTTAAGGCCAATTTTTATTTTAAAACATGTGAATGTGATCTTAGTGAAGAAACAAAACCATTCCAATAATAGTACTTCCAGGCACTATCTGTTTTAAATTGCTCCAGTTTAAAACCAATTGAGTTAAATCAGTACAAAACATTGAGGAGACACTAAATCAACATATCCTGGTTTAAAATCAAATTATCTTAAACTGATGGTTTATCAAATTAAACTGAATCAGTATAAACTGGGTGTGTACCCCACACAGGCACTGAAGGGACTGATATGGGCCGGAGGCCATTTAACATATTTAGCAGCACCTTCAAGAGAGAAAACCAGGCTTAATTTATAGTGAAGCCCAGCTGGGGAGGAGTAGGTGGTCATTAGAAAGCCAAAAATCTGTAGCAAAGCTGGGGCTACAGTAAGATAGTGTCTGCAGTCACTTTTTTGGGGACAGAAGAAGTAGGAAGCAGTCCAGGGAAGTAGCAAGGAGTTTGAGGGAATAGACCTTGGGTGCCAGCTACAGGATATATGGACTGAACCCCAAGTAGAGGGAGGGCCTGGGTTCCCCTACAAGCTACAGAGGAAAGTGGGGTGTAAGGCTCATGGAGCCTAGAGATAGTTAGAAAACCTGCTGCAAGGTCATTGGACTATAGCTCAGTTGGACTCTGTTACCCTGGAGAAGGTGGACTAAAGTGTGACCTGGCCTGAGGCTCAACTTGCGGGAAGAGAGAGACTGGAGTGATGGATTAACCCTCAACAGGGTGTGCCATACAGGGAGAGAGCTGCTATGCCACATCTGGCACAAGCAGTTGTGTCTGTGCTGAGTGACCTTCTTTACATCAGCTTTAATTAAAATGTTATCTGTGTTTTGCACTGGCTTACTGACGCAACTTTGAACAGAGACAAAATTCTGGGGCCAAGATTTTTTTTTTAAAATGGGGAAACTAAAGTTAGTCTTTCAATTCTATTCTTAGGCAGGTAAATAAGTGACCAGAATTTCCAAAGTTCCTTCCCTTCTTAAGGAGAATTCTCCAGAGCTTTCAGTGAGGTATTCAGTTGGACAATGAATGGTACAGGATTGCCCACCCCGAATGTTCTAAAATTATGAGTTTGGTCCTTTTTTGGGGGCTGGGGATAGATGAGTCTTTCTTTGGTCTGTCTGATTTTTAAATCCAGGGGCAGCACCAGGGGGGAGGGGGCACCCCACCCCAACCTCAGGCACAGGAGCCACCAGGGGCCAGCCCCAGCCCCTCCCCAGCAGAGTGGCCTTAGGAGCATGTGCACCAGAACTGCAGGTCCCAGGTGCAGTGCAGAGGGAAAGGTGCTTTCCCTGCCGCAGGGAGGAGAGCCAGTCAGTGGAGAGGGCTCTCAGGGGGCAGGCTGGGGAGTCTGCCTGCTCTGGTGTGGCCCCTGCCCCAGCCCATCCCCCCCCCCCAGGACCCCCCTCCCCCCCCACCCCCTGGCCTGCACCCCAGCCACCTGCACCCTGCCCCCCTGCACCCCCTCTGCCTCTCTTGAGTGGAAAACCTGCAACCCTGTGGAGCCCCCAAAGCTATAATTAGATTCCTGCAACCCAACTTCATTATTCCTGCCTTTTAAAGTATACAGGTGTTAAAAAAAGGGAATGTTGTTAATGTTTTCCTGGTGTCAGTGCCTGTGTTTCCAGTTGGGCTTTTGCAGTTGGAAGGGGATTCTGTGGGTGAAAGATGGTGTGATTGTTGGTGCCACCCCTACCGGAGTGCCCTGGCAGCTGTTCTGCACTAGCTGTCTAGCTGAAACCCTGTCTCCAGGCAGCTGAAACTCTCCCCTGGGGCTGCAGTCTGCACTGTGAAGGTGGTGAAGAGAACAAGTGGCCTCAGGTGCCCTATGGTACCAGAAAAAGAGCAGGAGGTGCAGGAAAGTGTGTGGGTCTTTCTCAAAGGAGAAAGCAGTGCTGGTTTGGACTGCTGGGCCCTGAGAGACTCTACTCCATAACTGTGTTGAACAGGCTTGAGGGTCCCTAGCCAGTCAGGCCTGTCTTGCCTGCAGCTCTCAGAGCAAACACTCCTGGCAGCCTTTCCTGAGGTCCGCTTAGCTGTTGTGCCTGGTGGGGAGGCACAGGTGTGCCTGTCTTGGGCAAAGCCACTGAGCTCCTAGGGGAAGGAGCAGAGACTCTGTGCAACAACCAGATTTGAGATCTCTCCAGCCAGCCCCAAAATTGTGTCCTGATTCAGCAGATCAATGCTGGAGGCAGGTGAAACAGCAGACCGGACCCATAGTCCCACTCAGAGGGGAGAGGGGAGAGTCAGCCCAACCCCAGGAGTAGTCTCTCATCATTTCTCCTCTCAGGCAAAAAAGAAGCTCTCACTCCCAGATCTCCTCTTGTTCCAAAACAGAGCGCTTGCCACAGGATCTCTTTCCACCCAGTTCCAGGTTGGCCCTGAAGGAAAATGAGACAGACCACACAAGTTTCCCCCAAACCATATGCCCAAAACCATATGCCCAAGAGAGGTCTGGACATATGAGTCCTCTCTTGGACCACTCAGAAAAATGTTTGTTTGCTCCTCTAAAGTGACAAAATGCACAGCTTATCATTTTAACTGGAGTTAACAATCACTTTGTCAAACACAGCAGTGGTTTGACTTAGACCAAAAATAAAACAAGTTAATTAAAAAAAAGAAGATAGGATTTTAAGTGAATTTGAGAATAAAGGATAGTTAGAAATGATTCCAGGCGTACAAAAGTGAAAAACACTTTCTAGTGACTAAGTCTTAACAAGCTACAGCTTTTGTTAAATTTACCTTCCACAAGAGGGCTGACCAACCCGTCTGCTCAGGATCTTCTACAAAGTGTCAAATGCTTGGTTCTTTTCTTGTCAGAGGTGAAAGATAACTTGGTTTTTTTACCGCTCTCTTTTCTAATCCAGTGAACTTTTGAAATGGATTCTTCTGAAGCTTAGCTCCCAAAGTAAATCTCATTCAAGCTGTAAGGAAGGTGATATGGAGTTTCCTGGTGAAGAAAGTTCCATGCTAGTTTCTCCCCCTGCTGCTGTTTGCTAAAATACAAATTGATCTGTTTCCTGCAATCTGAACCACTCAGCCTCACAGCAGGGGAAGATCTCCTCCCCCTTGTTGGCTTGATGGTCCATATTTATCTATGTAAATTGCATTCCCATTGCCTCATAATGCACCTTGGAAATACTGTCAAAATGGCAGAACCATATTCCTTTGCCTAGGTAAGGTAACTTTAGCTCTATCTGGCAGAACACATTGATAATTACAGTCTCCAGGTGTTTTGGTAACTTTGAATTTGTCATCCATACGTACACCACACATTATGAATGATCGGCATGTCATTAGCTTTCTATTGATATCTTACATACCTTTTAGATACAGGGTATGCTCAATTTGCCAGGCCAGCTGAAACATGCTACCAGATACCAGTGAGCCTGTAGTATTGGGATTCTATTAGGGTAAGAGCGGAGAAGGCAGAAAATCAGAGGTGGTTTTCCCCCAGACAGGGCTCAAATTCACAAGAGGGCTGAAGCTTCTCAGGTCATCATTAAACTGGCTCTAGCATCTGCCGGACTCATGCAGAAAATCATGAGGGATGATAAAACTAATGGCTACATCCTGCCATTGTTCCATGAAGAGCTACTGAAGTCAATATTTGCTTTGGCCAAAAGTCAAAGGGAGGATAAAGCTGCTGGCTTGAAGTCTAAATTGACAATAAAATTCGTTTAACAGTTCAATTGTTTACTCATATCTCAATATAGCAGAATTCTCAGAATACAGTATAATATTGCGTAAACTGTGTACCTCATTTAGATCAAGTGATGCAAGTTAAGGATGAAGTGAAAGCCTTCTCTCAATTTCCTTGGTCTGATGTTTTAAAATCAGTTAATATACTTTTTGGTGTTAGACACAGCTGATATTCTTGAGATTTTCCATGGTTTGTTTTTTTTTATTACAAATTTACTTGTCCAGATACCAGCATAATGACATAAATATTTGCCAAGTCTGTAACCTTATTTACTCTTCCAACAGATTCTAAATATGTACCTTGCTCTTAATGAGGATGATTTATCTGTTCAAGAATGTACTGTGTAAACAATACATTACAACAGAGGTTACTATAGTAACAATGTTGTGTAGCTTTTATGCTCATACTTCAGTGGATCTCATTTTATTTTTCAAGTGCTCTTCATGTGAATACTTTAAATGAACTTATCACTTGAAAACATTAGTGTATTCCCGTGCAGTATTTAATGTGGTTGTTATGGCAACAATATCTTTTCCTTGATATTTTGCCTCTGATAAGGCAGTAGCCACATCTCAAGCAAATGAGAAGGAAGGGAAGATGCTTATTTATTTATTTATTTATTTATTATTTTTACTAAAAGCATGATGTCACACAACAGTAAATTTAACATGAAATGTCAACCGCATTTCCTGATGAGTGTGGTCCGTGCCTTAGTCCTATTTTATATTGCCATGTACAAAGTCTTTATCAACAAGTGCTAGATTAACAAGTACTGAAAGGGTAGTTTCCTTTCTGTTCCAGGCTTTACAATGAGATAATTTAGTAAGAGTTATGTATCTTAAGATGAAGTTCCATAATGGATGCAAAAATAAATAGAAGAGCCTGCAATGGAGAGTGTGACTGAAACTGGAATGTTAGAGCATTGTGAAGATTAGGAAGCTATACATTGCTATTATCTATTTGTGCCTAAAAATGCCAACTGAAATGGGGGCTCCATTGTGCTAGCACAGTACATACTCCCTTCTTCAAAGTTTATGATCTGAATAGACAGGATTAACAAAAGGTGGAAGAAAGGAAGTGTTTATTCCCATTTTACATTATAGGGAACTGAGGTACAGAGAGATTCTGGGTGAAATCCTGGCCCCATTGAAATCAGTGGTAAAACTCTAATTGACTTCAGCTGGGCAAGGATTTCATCCAAATGACTTGAACAAGGTGTCACGTGAAGTCTGTCTGGTAGAACTGAGTATTAAACAAGATCTCCTGAATCCCAATCCAGTGCCTCAACTCTAATCCATCTTTCCTCTCTGCAAGTTGTAAAGTTGGATTGCTTTGTTATGATGCTGTGATGTTACAAAAAATAAAATAGATACAAATTGTGTCTATAGAAAGTGCAGGTGTATACCCAGGAAGAAGTATGTTCAGATTTGCTTAGTACAAAGGATGTGTTGAATTATGGCTAGTTTTAAAGGTTCCGTTAAGCATACTGGTTTTTAATGAGGAGAAATATTATGTCAGCTGAGTGTCTAAATAAGATATATGGGCATTGGGGAAGAGTGTCCCATTGCAACAGGCCTTTGAGCCCAGACTACTCAAAATGGAAGGGGATTTCCAGGAGAAATCTCCTAATATTTAAATCCTATTTGGAATGGTCCTTCAGGTAGACTTTTGCATGCTGCATGATCCCTCTTATATTGTTCCCCTTTATCTGCTAGAAAATGACTTTTGAACCAAATAGTAATGGTATTATAAAAGAACTCTGTTCCAGGCTGCAAACTAAAATCTTTGATATCCCTGACAGCCAGTATTCTTGCTGTATTCTTTGTTAAATTCTAAGACAAAGGGCAGAATGGAGGGCAAGAACATGGGACCAGGTCATATTTCACCTGAATGTGTGTAGATCCTAACTATCCCTCACAGAAAAGGAATAAACAGCTTCTATGACACAGCAGCTCACCTGTAGGACTTCCATGGGGTTGGATTCTGCCTGTGGTGAGGGGACAAAGACTGGCTAAGTTGGACAGGAGTGGCGTCAGAGGGACAAGCATATTTTCCTTCACCTTCTCTCCATCTTCACACCACTATTTCAGAGCCATAGGAATTAGAACAGGAAATACATCCCAGGTTATATTAACTCTTCTACAGTGCCTAGATATTCAGGGTAAGTGTATCCTGGTGAAGTCATAACCAGGGGGAATTTTGACAATGCAGCTCTAATGGAGCTGGGCTGCTGGGGTGTGGGAAACCATGCTTTCATGATGTCACTTAAGCACAAGACTCCTGAGGGATTGGTGAGATTTATAGGCAGGCCTGTAGCTCATTCTATGGGGATAGAAAATCCCACTATCCCCTTCTCCATGGTGGAACATGGCAGAGTTTACTGCTTTGGATCCTCCTGTGACCTATACTTTCAGTCCCACAATAACTGAACTGCTATGGGTAAAAGCAAAATAGGCTTCTTTGCTGACTCTGCCAACTTCTGGTTAGCAATATCCACCCAATAAGTAGTTCCAGATGCCATCATGGTGACTTTGGTATAGCTAGAGAGATTATCCTCTTTGTACCTAGACCTGCTGTTTCTGCATAATGTACATAACTATAGCCAAAACTGAAACATGGGTTCCGTGTTGTCCACAGGATGTCAGGTCTGTAAGGTAGGGTTGCCAGATGTCCGGTTTTCAACCGGAAAACCTGGTCAAAAAGGGACTCAGGTGGCTCCGGTCAGCACCACTGACCAGGCCATTAAGACCAGTTGGTGGTGCAGCGGGGCTAAGGCAGACTCCCTACAAGGCTCCGCGCGGCTCTCTGGAAGCGGTGACTTGTCCTTTGGCTCCTAGGCAGAGGCACAGATGGAGGGGGCTCCATGCACTGCCCCCGCTCCAAGCATTGGCTCTTCAGCTCTCATGGGCCAGGAACCATGGCTAATGGGAGTTTCAGGGGTGCTGCCTGAGGATAAGCTGCCTGGCCGCGCCTCCGCCTCTGAGCCAAGGGACATGTCCCCACTTTTGGGGAGCTGCTCGAGGTAAGCATTGCCCAGAGCCCACACACCTCACCCCTCCCATGCCCCAACTCTATGTCTCATCCCTGAGCCCCCTCCTGCACCCAGACTCCCTTCTGTGGCTCAACCCCCTGCCCCAGCTTAGAACCCCTTCCCGCACTCCAAACCCCTCGCCCCCAGCCCGGAGCCCCCTCCTGCACCCTGAACCCTTCATTTCTGGCCCCATCCAGGAGCCCCGTCACCGCCCCAGTGACTTCAATAGGACTAGAATTCGATGCTTAGTTTTCAGCTGAATACATCACTCTGGAAGCTAATTTTGTTTCTTCTGAAAAACTGCAGATGATTTATGATTTCACTGGTGGGTGTGTATGAGAATTCTGCCCTACAATAGGCAGTCTACTGTGTATAATTTCTATCACTTCTAGATCAGAACTAACCATAACACTTCCTTTCAAAGTAATGAATGGGATTTATCATGTGGGTCCTACTGAAATAAATAGTTGTCATGCTGCTGAGGTCCCAGGTGCCACTTTGAAAGCACTGCCCCCTTGAGACTGACTTATATGA
This sequence comes from Mauremys reevesii, assembly GCF_016161935.1. NCBI lineage: Eukaryota > Metazoa > Chordata > Testudines > Geoemydidae > Mauremys > Mauremys reevesii. The sequence goes on from NC_052630.1 coordinate 62,343,067, forward strand.
AATGCAAGATCTACAAATTAAAACATCCATATTATGCTACTGAGAATAAGTTTGCTTTCAAACAAATCATTCAATGCTACTATCAAATCTTGTGGGAGTCCAACAGGAATTAAATTCCAGTGGGCCCTATTCTGCACTTTTTTTGCATATCCTAAGCTTCTCTTCCTGTTGAAGACAATGAGAATTTGGAATGTACAAAGAATACGCTGTTGGGTCCTTTTCCCACTCCCCACAGAAGTGAGGAGATGGATCTAAATTCTGTTGCATGCCCATTTAGCAGGCTTGAAATTCAATGCACTTAGAAGATTGAGGGGTTTCAATTAATTAAATATGAAATGGAATAACAAATTCATAGTCACCCATGTTATTTATTTATTTTCTGTTCTGCCCACTTTTTCGTTTTTCAGTAAGCTGCAGATTTTGGTTTAGGCACATTTTGTATTATAGAAGTTGTCAGGTGGGAGGTTGGACATCTTGGAAGATAGGTAAAGAGACTCCGCTTGTGGCACCTTAGAGAGGCAGTCTGAGATAGTGGGATAAGCACATTAGCTGTATTTTTTTTAACAACATTGATTTATCAGCTTTTCCCTTCACAGTTAGCTATTATTTGTGTATGCAGCTGTCCATGCCTCTCAGAGCTATTGTTTCAAGTTGTTCAGATTTTGGAAGACTCGAATGCATCAGTTTATATTTGTTTCACACTTTCAAAGATAATCTTCATAACCATGAGGTCTAGAAATATCAGCTTAGATTATGGAATGTCAGTCTTTGGTGCGGAGGGGTTCCACGTCAAATCTAAACCCACTGAATAGTGGAATACATTTCTGCCTCATCACTTAGTGAAGGTGGCTACAATATGGTGCGGTACAAGGGCATTTGTAAAGAATTCTTGTGACTACATGGATCTTTTTTAATAGGTAAAGGGTAATGTGCCCATCAACTAACCTTTGTTGCTCATATCAAATTTAGTGTACATTTTGCTGATCTCTGAGAAACTAAATCCCATTTAAAAGTAACCCCAAGGGTTTGGAGTCTTTCACCTCTGGTCTATTTTCTCCTTTTGCCTATCATTTTGTCACTTTGATATCAACACGTGTCCCAGCATTATTGATTTGCTCTGGTGCCTGATTGAAATAACAATCGCTTGGGAGGTTTGGGGGAAAGAGAAGTTGGTCTTATTAGATCAGAGGGGTTTTCAATAGCTGTTGAAACTAAAAAAAAAGGCATTTAGTAAACTACAGCAAGGATAATGACATTTATTTTCCATTGTATTTCAAGCATTCCCATTGTGCTTTGATTCATTATATTCAGAAAGGAAAGATGTTTAAATTGAACTCCTTCAGCATTTCACTCTTTGTGGCTACCATTACTGTTACTGGTGTTGGCCAATATCATATATGAATCAGAATAACTATTAAATGTGTTCCCAAGATGATATGTATCTCATGCTAACTTTAACTGTGGAAATCTACTAATAATAATTAAGCTGATTAAAGTTTCCAATGTTTTGTTCCTTATACATGTGGGAACTGTCAGAAACAGGCTGTATGGGGGGAGGGATAGCTTAGTGGTTTGAGCACAAGCCTGTTCAACCCAGGATTGTGAGCTCAATCCTTGAGGGTTGGGCACAGGGGTAAAAATTTGTCTGGGGATTAGTCCTGCTTTGAGCAGGGGGTTGGACTACATGACCTCCTGAGGTCCTTTCCAACCCTGATATTCTATGATTAAGGAACACTCTATGAATTGTTGCTAGGTACCATTAGTGACATGAACAGTTTTGTCCTATGGTTAGAGCCCTGGCAAATTCACAGCCATGAAAAATGCATCATGGACCATGAAATCTGGTCTCTCCCTGTGAAATCTGGTCGTATGTGGTGTGCTTTTACCCTATACTATACAGATTTTGGAGGGGCAGTTATCTGTTTCTGCTCTACTTATCCCACTGCTGTGCTCTATGTGCATGGGCCAGATTCTGCCCTTAGGGAGAGACCATTCTGACTGAAGACTGTGTGTGTGTGTGTGTGTGTGTGTGTGTGTGTGTGGGGGGGGGGGAAGGTATAAAAAGGGCTAGATATGGCCCTAAAACTATTCTCAGTCTGCATATTTTGAGTAGAGCTGCCAAACAGGGCAGGTGTAGTGATGTCAAACAACCGTGGACAGTGGTCTAAATACTTAAGCCTACTGGTCAGAAGATCTGGAAGCCATTTTACAGTCACCCTATGTACCTCCTCCTCAGAGTTGCATTGGTCACCAAACAGTCAGTCCTGAAAATCTGGCCCTTTAATCAATTTAGGATCAGTGCAGAGGTGCCAGCGACCATAGCAGTCAGAGTTCCTGGAATACAAAGTCTCCTCACTCCAGTTCACCTCCTGGCAGAAGCAAGATTCCAAAAAGGGAGCAAGGAGGAGCCAGGATCATAGACACACAAAACAGAGCTAGTCTACTCCATTCCAATTTTAGTCTCATTGGTGCTCCTCAGGGTAGTTCAATCCCACCCTCAGTTCAGGGCTGTATCTTAAAGCCAGTCCAGGCTCTAGTGTTCAAATAACATTTCTCTCATGTTACTGAATTGGAAATGAAAAATGTGGGGCTGAATTATGACCTCTGTGCACTTGTGCTGCTCCATTGGAAACAACATGCATGTATCAGCAGGCAAAATTCAGCTCAGGGTTAAACAATATCTAAAATTATTTTATATCTGATAGTCTTTGGCCTGTTTCATAATCTTTCATAGTTCCATAACATTCAAAGCACCACTCAGTGCTACAGTCTAGAATCCTATTAGACAATGTTGGTACAGTATGTTTCTAATAATGAATATACTGTTTCTCATATGTCAGCAGTTGCACTTTTTAAATTAAAATGAATAGAACAATAATATTAAGGACAATGCAATATTTCTTAGAGTGAGCAGTATAATAAAATATTGCTTTAATTATTTCTCATATATAGCAGAGTATTAAACTAAGCTTTTTGAATTCCTTATTCTCAGAACTAATCATTACCAGTTAATTGAATTTTTGATCTGACAAACTCTTGTCTTCACTTTCAGCCGATCTTTGAGTGAATATTGAAAGTTGTCTGCTAAAAATGCAGGATTTTACACCAGGGAGAAACACAGCACTCAGTCCACGCTAGTACATTCCTGTTGAGCACCCTGATTAGTGGAACTCACAGTCATTCAAATTTGTTAAAACTGTACAAAGGAACTTCTTCACCATCCCTAACTGAAGAAACAAAATAGAATATATACAGCATGTTAAATACAAAACTAAAATATAATTTATGAATTGGAGTTAGCGGATAGCAATGCATAAAATACTTTATTCATCTTAATTTTTTAGCAGTCAGGCTATAACTTATGGTCAGAGAAGTCAGTTTAAAATTGGAAGATACAGCAGCCACACTATCTAAATATGTTTAGACAAGAGTGAATAATTGGTATTTTTGGATTGCTGGTCAAAATGGGATGTGTGGGGGGGTGGGGGGGAGAGTTCTAGGTCTATTCAAAATGGAACATTTTTTTCTCACTAAAACAAAAAATCACTTTGGGTCAAATGTTTTGTTCAGCCTGAAATGACCTCTGACAACACTTTTTTATTTTGGTTTGGGGTGTCTTTATCCTCTTTTTTGTTTCTGAACAAATCTAGTTAAATTTCAAAATCATGTTTTGAAATGAAGTCAAAACATTCCATTCAAAAATATTTAAACAAAATATTTCACTTTCATAAAGTTTGTCAAAAACTAGTCATCAAATTTGACCTGAGCTAATAAATATGTTAGCTCTACCCAAAATTGTTGCTTTCTTTGTTGTTCACTATTTGTCTGAAAATATTTGCTCCATTTTACTATTGACACAGAGGGGCAGATCCTCAGCTGCTCTAAATTGCCAAACCCCTACTGAAGTCAATGGAGTTATTAAAACTTACACTGTTAGAAAACCAGTCCATAAATCTTTTTGTATGTGTCCCTGTATCTGGCAGCAGGTCTTCAAGTTATATAGGTACCTTCAAAAGTCAGTAGTTTTGTAAAACTTATTTTAATGTCCAGACCATAGCTGAAAAACAGAGAGGAATGAAGTGGGGTAATACCCTTATGAGGAAGCTATATACTAAAATTAAATGTAAATATATTTAACTTTCATTTATGCCGGTCTGGTTATGAGAAACTAGTAAAGATATTCAAATCTACCTATGTGACTCTGATATGTCTGCAAAATAACTAATAGTTACAAGATGGCCCTAAACAAAGTTCAGTTCAATGAGATATATAAGCACTTAGCACTCAATTCTGATGGTACTGAGCACTCTGGTGCCAATATAGTGGAACAATTAAACACATGCTTAAGAGTTTCACTGGATCAGTGCCAGAGTGCTCAGTGACTTTCCATGATCAAACCCTGAGACCTTGGAGAAATTGCTCATTATTAGTTTTCATGCAACTGCTTTTTTAAGCTGGGTAGTAACATCTGTTCTGATTTAGTCTATTTTTGGCTGGAATCAGCTGAAACTCACAAGTAAACTCATCATATGGTGCCAAATGTTGGTGTCTCTGTCAGGCTTACAAGTTTCTATTTTAAAGGCATTATAAACACTGAAGAAATATTAAGCAAGCACAGGCTTGCTTTATAGAGGCATTTGACTTTTCCAGATCCTATGTTTGTTGCACCTGTCCCAGGCTCCAGGAGTAAACATTTCAGTTTATAATACATTAACTCAGAACCCCAAACCCAACCCATAGGTCATTCCAAGGAAACCAGTGCAATTCCACCCCAATCTCAACCACCCCGTCTCTTCAGTCAGCCCCTTTACGGGAGAAGAGATGAAAATGTGGATACTGCAGGGAATATTTAGGCATCTTCAATTTGGGATCTAGTGTGTTATGAGGGAAGAGTACCTCAAATACATTCCACTGAAAATATCCTTCCACCAGGTCACTCCCATTGCACTTCAGCCAAAGTAGTTTTTTCTGTAAAACGAGCCATTACAAGTCCTTATTCCCTGATAAGGTGTGATTGGAGTTTTGATATTCTGGAGGGAAAAGGGGTATTTGGTACACATACACAGTAGTGACTGTACATTTTAAATACTTATATTTTGCCATTGCGAAAAAAGCAAATTTCTTTAATGGCATTTTATCATATCAGATGTTTAGCTTCACTGATACAAAATAATGTTCAATCAAACTGATTTCATTAAAAAGAAATATCAATAACTACTTTAAAGAGGCTGCTCTTTCTCCTTTCCATACGAAGTGCTAATTATAATATGAACTACAATTAAAAGGTTCTGGAATTATTTATGGAATAATTAAATATAAATGATTCCATAATATTGAGTCTTGTTGCAAAGGTTTCTGTGATTATTTTTTTGAAGAGGGATATGTCGTGATTTGGGAAGCTCAATCTAAGGTGCGAAGCAGGAATAGGTGAACTAGTCTGGATAGAGTAGGGACCTTTTCCCCCACCTCCCCCAAACTGTCACTCATTTTCAAGTCTGGAGTCAAACTCTTGAAGATCTGAACCATATGGATACGAATTCTTTCACTTCTGTTAGCATTCAGAAACCAAAACTATCAAAACACTATAGCTGGCAGTAGGGTACTCTTCAGCCTAAGGGCTTCAGACCTATTTGTCTTGCTTAGTGAATCATTATTTTCTACAAAGTTATTTACTAATTGTAAGGTATCAAATAGTTTGGATGAGACTTTTCAGGCAATGGATGGTTGACAAACTTCTTGCTACAATTTATCATTCTTAAGAGTTTAAGAGATGGGATTATTAACATTGTATTGTTTGTGCTGTCTAGCTGGATGACTGGGAGGTGGGGAAGATGAACAGTAAATAACAAACTTCTGGTGTCAATTTGTAAAACTTCTGAGATTTAAGGATATTTTAATGAAAGCTGTCAGGTCTCTGAATATTCACAAATAGTGAATTGTATGACCTCAAGAATAGCAGCACATCACACTTATTTGTGACTTCATTTGCATTCCCCATCTTCCCCTCCTCCCAAATGCTGGCGCCACACAGTATCATGAGTGTTTTTAATGCATTTCTGCCTGGGAACTGAAGTTGAAAGCCACATTTCACAAAAAAAGCTTTGTGTCCCAAGATTTCCAGACCAAGGACTTGATCCTACAGGTTTCTGAATGCTGCTGAAAAACAAGTGAATCTAAAGTATTATCCTGGAGCACTCAATTTGCTTAGTAGTGGTACACATTGGCTTCCACATCATGTGAAGAAATGTGCAGTCACCATCTACATAAGCTGGCTTTTACACCAATGATGAAGGAATGTCTGCATAGAGGTACTGATCCAGCACCCATTGAAATCACTGAGAGTCTCTTCCCTTGACTTTCTTGGGAGCTGAATCAGATCCTAAATCCGTAGAAGTGTGACATGTGTTGTTGCTGCCTGATATCATCTGATAGTTTACTACAACATTACTGACCTCAAGGGTTCAAAATTGTTATGTTCCCAAAAATCATGATTGGTTTAGAAACCAAAATGTGCTGAGTTCTATTTGTTTGCTTTCTGGCTTCTGAGTCTTTAAGGTAACTCAGTTCATGCTTTTGAGTTTTTCCCTGCAGCCACAATGACTAGAAACTTTTTTCTTCTGTAACAAAAGCTGAGAGTCTCCTCTAATCCATTGCCTCCAGGAGCTAGGGCTTTAAGAAAAGTATTAAATATTGCAAGACTCATGATAAAACCTGAAGCGCTCTCAACATAGTTACTGTGTAAGGTCAGGGGATGGTAAACTGTGAATAGAGCTGCTATAATTTTAGATATCTTTGTTTAGGTATAGGGGATCTGGGGATTTATATTCTTGGCTGAAACATTCTGGAGTCAGTCCAGACTAAGGTAGTTCATTGTTAAAAGAACACTGAGCCTCAGTGAAAATGAGAAAGTGCTTAGTTTCATTGGCATCAGTCAGCCAGCTCCAGGGTCCTTCTGATAAACTTGTTTACTACTGAAATGTGGGCCCAATTAACACCCCTTTTTGCTCACTCTCCATCCACCAGTATGGTAAGAGCAGTGGTGGGCCTCTGTGGGGTTCTTCCCCACCATGTCACTACCCACAATAAGGGTAGTCAGTGCAGGGGAATAAGAGGTTGCCCTATGCTGCCTCCTCCCTTGTGCTGATGCAGAGTACAACTTTGCCTTGAATAATTACTTAATTATGAATGAATTCAGACAAATGGAATCTGTAGACAGTTATCCACAAGAAGGGAATGAAGAAAATTGTTCATGGCAAACAGTTAGCCAGGCTCCGTCAGCGGCATACCTTGCTTCTGCTCAGTCAAGTGAAACCCTTCACTTTGATATAAAGTTAGTTTAATTTTACATTCACCTTAAGTAAGAATAAATCTCCAACTTTCCAGCAGGTTTTGTTCTGTAATGCGGTTATGATGACAACCAGCTGGCTGGGGGAGTACTGCACTAGCTATTTGTATAATGATGGGCTTTCCTACTGAATGATAATAAGGAGTTTGCTCAGCAGAGCGGCAAATGTGACCCAGAAAACTTAGTTATGGTTGCCACACTTTAATAAGTTTTTGATCATTTCAGTAAAATTAGACTTGCAGGTTCCAGATCTTCTGCTCTCAAATAAAAATGTGATTCTACTTTCCATATTGTACTTACATTAGAAATTATACTCATATTAGTTATTAATTACTGGTGTTGCATTGATGTATAGTGCCCAATTATGATATCTGGAAATCTGATTTCCATACTCGGTTCACAACATACTTGCTTGAGGTGAGCTATTGGGCACTGTGGATCTGATTCTCAGTTCCATTAAAGTCCCTTTTATGTCACTCTATTAGCATAAAAGGGCCTTTAAAAGGGCAGAAACTGCACCTGATACTATTCCCCTGTGCAGGAGACTTCCTCACTGGATAGAACTAGCTTAAGGACTATAGGCCTTCTCCCAGTCCCACATGTAGAGTGTACACTGGAAGCAGGGTGGGGAGCTTGGCCTGAGCACATGGAGCTACACCTGTGAGCTTGGGAAGCAGGGTGTAAGGCACAGCAGGTTCCCTAGCTGCCCCAGAACAAGAGGAGTCCAAAATAGGCCTAAAGCCATTGTGACAAATTGAAAATATCCTGCAACATTGTGGAGAAATCTCATGGAATTTAAAATAAACTTCACTGAATTAAGTTAAACCTTATTGAATTAATAATATAATACCCAAAGGTATCAAACATATTATTATATTGTATTAAAAATGGAGTTGTGTAAGTGTTACTGTGGAATTGTGCATAACTCCTCTACAAGGACAGGGATGCCAATGTAGTTCCTCCGATATCAGACCCTTTGAAGCCACCCCCTGGTGAGGTTTGCATAGATTAGTTCAAACTGGATTCTCCAGGGACCAACAGACAAAGGAAGGCTTTTTTGATCAATAGCTTATTTTTAAACAGACTCAGAGTTTTCTTCCTGTTTCAGCAAATGGACAGGACAATTGGTCCATGGAAGGCCCCAATCCTTGGGATAGAGTTGGAAGGACTGGACCTATTGAGACCCCATATGACTCTGTGTGTTCTGAGCTGAAACGGTGATTGTTGTATCCTTGGGGGCAGTAGTTTTAGGAAGAAATCACTTGAGACACAGAGAGCTGTGAACCTTAAAAGCAGCCATTTATTTCCACACACTGAACTAACCAAAACCAGCCAAAACTGGCTGGGCTATCCCCTAATAATCTAACTCAGTTGCCATAGCAACAACAAGGTGCTATTACCACGACAATCAAATACACAACATATTCCTCCCCTCTTAATAAGAACATCCCCTAAATAAAACAAACACTAAACTAGAGAAGGAGGGTAAACTGCCTCCATTCCCGGCTAAACCCCGGGGATTATTTTGCCCTATAACCATGGGTTCGCCCTAGCTAAAGATCCAGCCATTGAGGAGATCTTCTTCTCTAGGTGGATTACGGCGAACTTTTGGTGTTGTTGCACCCAAAAGTATCTTGGGCGCAGGCCTGACAACAGGCTCAGGGTTTGTAGCATGAATGGGTGAGGAGGTGGTATCAGCTCATTTCGGGAAAGGGGGTATCTCAGCCACTGGCAGTAATGGAGGATAACAGTCAGGAACAGGTGATTCTTGATTCAGTGTCTTGCCAGAAGAGGTGAAGTCAGACAACTCAACTGAAGATGTGTCCTGAGGACTGGTATGACCTGGCAACAGCTGGTCTACATGTCATCGCTGGGTCAGATTCTCTGCAGTCTAGATTGTGTAGGAAACAGGTCCTGTTTGAGCAATGACCATGGCAGGGACCCATTTTGCTCCAGAAGTATAATTCCGAGCCAAAACGGGCTGTCCCGGGCTAAAGGTTTGGTCTTTCGCTCTGGGTGCCCGCCTAATGACTTGATATTGCTGCTGATGTTGCACAACTTGTCTGGGTTCAGAAGGTTTCAGCAGATCAAACCAAGTGTGCCGCTGTCATCCCATCATTAGAAAGTCCGGGGATGCCTTGGTCATAGCATGAGGTGTGTTTCTGTCGGATAGTAAGAAGGTGTCCAGATGCTTTTGAATGGATAATTGTCCCCTTGCCGATTTCAAAGCTTGTTTCATTGTCTGCACAGATCTTTCAGCTAATCCATTGGTGGATGGATGATATGGTACTGAAGTGATGTGGTGTATCCCATTTGCCTTTATGAAATTTTGAAACTCCTGAGAAACGAACTGCAGTCCGTTGTCGCTCATAAGTTGTTTTGGCAGACGGAGATTTTAAAGAGTCCCCATAGTTTTTGGATAGTACTCTCTGCAGTAGTGGACTGCATTATAGAGACTTCTGGCCATTTAGAATGGGCATCTACCACCACCAAAAACATGCTTCCTTCAAGGGGGCCAGCGAAGTCAACAAGAATACATTGCCATGGGTTTTCAGGACAGTCCCATGGGTGTAGGGGTGCCCACTGAGGTGCATTCCTGACACCCTGACATGACATACAAGATCTTGCCTTCTCGTCAATAGCACTGTCCAATCCAGGCCACCAAAAATAGCTTCGTGCAATTTCCTTCATGCATACTATTCCACAGTGACCAGAATGTAGCTGTTCTAACATCTGTGATCTCAATGGTGGTGAGATAATGACACGTTTCCCCCACAACAAACAACCAGATTGGATTGATAACTCAGTCCTCCTGGAAATGTAGGTAACAAGGTTGGGTGAGACCAGAGAGGTTCATTGAGTTTTTCCATGCATCACCAGGTCCATAACTTGGGACAATACTGAGTTAACACAAAGTTGCCTTCTTTATCTGAGTAGTGGTGATGGGTGTATTCTCTACCTGTTCAAAGTAAAAGATTTCCTTTTGGGCACTATCTTGATGTTTGACTGGCAAAGACAACCTTGAGAGACCATCTGCATTGCCGTGCAGAGTGGATTTCCAATATTTGATTTCATACGTGTGCGCTGAAAGCAACAATGCCCAGCATTGCATACGACTAGCAGCTAATGGGGGAATGCCTGTGTGGGGTCCAAAAATTGAAGTCAGAGGTCGATGGTCTGTGAGAAGAGTAAACTTTTGCCCGAACAGGTACTGATGAAACTTCCGAATTTCAAAAATGATTCCCAATGCCTCACATTCGATTTGAGCATAGTTAGTTTCTGCTTTGCTTAGAGTGCGTGAAGCAAAAGCAATAGGTCTCTCTTCTCCCGAAGGCATAATATGTGACACGACTGCTCCTATTCCATAAGGGGAGGCATCACAGGCCAATTGTAGAGGTAAGGATGGATCAAAGTGCGTGAGAACTTCAGAATTTAGCAATGCATACTTAGCTTTGTTAAATGCAACATCACAGGCTTCAGTCCACTTCCAGGTCTTGTTCTGCCCAAGGAGTTCATGAAGTGGTTTTAGCAGTATGGCTAACTGTGAGATTAACTTTCTATAATCGTTCAATAGATCTAGGAACGAGCGAAGCTGGCTCACATTTCGAGGTGGGTGAGCCTCCACAATAGCCTTAACTTTTGCAGGGGCCTTATGAAGACCCATAGCATCAATGATGTGTCCCAAATATTCAGCAGAGAGCTGGAAGAATTAACCCTTGTCTTTGCAGATTCGTAGGCCATACTCTTCCAGTCTTTGTAGAGTAGCCTCTAAATTCGTTAAGTGATCCTTCTCATTCCTTCCAGTGACCAGGATGTTGTCCAAATAGCACTGAACTCCTGGCAAGCCACACAAGAGCTGGTCCATAGCCCTCTGGAACAAGGCAGGAGCAGACGTTATTCCATTATAGGCGACAGTATCGATAAAGCCCCTTATGTGTCACAATAGTCAACAACTCTTGGAACTTTTCATCAATGTGCATCTGTAAATACCTTGACTCAGATCAATCTTACTGAACTTTTGTCCTCCAGCCAGGCCTGTGAAGAAGTCATCGATGCGAGGAAGCAGATATTGCTCTGCACACAACACTGGGTTGACAGTTACTTTAAAATCACTGCAAATCTGGAGGGAGACATCTTTCTTCACTATTGGAATGATAGGAGTTGCCCATGGGCTATGGGTAACTGGTATTAGGACTCCATTGTGACCAGGCACTCCAGGTCCACTTCAACTTTCGGCCTGATGGCATATGGCACAGTTCAAGCCTTCAGATATTTTGGTTGACTGTCAGGTTTAAAGTTTGATGTCAGTGTTTCCCTCCAAGACCTACACATTAAGGCTGGATAATTACCTCTCACCACAAACAGTGGCAATTTAGCAGCCTGTCCATTGAGCTCCACCTTAACATCAATAGTGCCCAACATGGGCACAGCTTCTCCTGTATACGACTTCAGAACAGTTTTTGTTGCCTTAAGTGAAAGATGCTGTAGCTTTTCTTTATACACAGTCTCGGAGACCAGCGAGACGGCTGCACTGGTGTCCAGTTCTATGAGTATAGGTTTGCCATCCAACAATGGGGTTACCCAGTATTCATGTGCGCCCACTGCCAAAGACAAAATGTGGAGTGGCACTTCTTCTTGTGATGAGGTGTCACCTTGATCATCCTGGGTCTGCTCTCGAGTATGCAGGTTTCCCTTTTTGGTCGGCCAGACCACAGGCCTCTTTCTTTTGTTTCCAGGCATACTCAATGTGTCCCTTTTTGCCACAGTGTCGACACACCAGGTCCTTACACCAGCATTCTGATGCATGGTGACCCGGCTTACCACAGCGGTAACACTTCTGACTCCCCACAGTTTTGGGGATAGGTTCTTGTGACACCTTATGCACCCCAGGGGATGCACCGATGGATTGCACCTCCTTTGTAGCCAGTTCCATGGAGACTGCAATATCAGTGGCCTTCTGTAAGGTAAGCTGAGCCTCTGTCAATAGACGCTTCCGTATAGCTTCACTGTGCAGGCCACACACTAACCTGTCACATAGGGCATCATTTAACATCTCCTTAAATTCACAGTGTTCTGCTAGCCTTTTTAAAGTTGGTACAAATTGTACAACTGTTTCATCTTCTCTTTGATCTCTTTTGTGGAACCTATATCATTCAGCAATTACCAGTGGTTTTGGAGAAAAATGGGACCCCAGGATTTCCACGATGTCACTGTAAGATTTGGTATCAGACTTAACAGGGTGTAGTAAGCTGCATAGCAGGGAGTAGGTCTTAGCCCCTACAATATTTAAGAATATTGACATCATCTTCTCTTCTGTAATGTCATCTGCAATAACAAAAAGCTCAAAATGCTCAGTATACACATGCCATTGCACTATAGTCTCCTTAAAAGGTTCCAGTGGCCATGTAAGTGTAGCAGTTGTTGATGTCTCTAGGCCTAGATGAACCAAAGTTCTTCCATGCTGTGAACTTTAACCAGCCTAAAATGCTAATAAACAGCAAGCAAAATTTGTAATTGTCAGCTTTCTTAGCTTGCAGCTGCAGTACAGCTCAAAACAGCAAAAAGCGGCAGTAAGACGGGAGAGAAGGGGGAGGGAAGTCTGCATTCGTCTGTGCTGTGAAGGCCATAGGTAAACATGCGAATGAGAACAGTTCTAACAAGCTACAATATAGTGTTTAGTGTAATTGTTGCAAGGGGGAGGGAGGAAGGGGGAAAAACAGTGAGAAACAAAGGCTTGTACAGACAGCTTAAAATATAAAAGGGGAACTTGCTTGTAATTAGTGTGCTTGATTTGAGACGTGTCTCTCTCTGGGCATCACTTTGAGATCTCAAATAAACTTGGTTTACTTCTCCACCCTGGTGTGTTAATTAGTGCAACGCACACCGGGCAACGAACCCCACTGTTGCCCCCCATCGGGCCCTCTGGGCCGGCAACACCATTATTTTAGTTTCAGGTTTCACAGTCAGTGCAAACAAGCCAGTTCTCACCCCCTTCCTACAGCAAAAAGGTGGGGTTTGGGGTTTTTTTTTTTGTACCTTGACAGCACAGAAATCCCATCCTCGTCGCCACTTTGTTGTATCCTTGGGGGCAGTAGTTTTAGGAAGAAATCACTTGACACACAGAGAGCTGTGAACTTTAAAAGCAGCCATTTACTTCCACACACTGAACCAAAACCAGCCAAAACTGGCTGGGCTATCCCCTAATAATCTAACTCAGTTGCCATAGCAGCAACAAGGTGCTATTACCATGACAACCAAATACACAACAATGATGAATTTAAAGCCACAAGGCAACCCCTTGGATGCGGTTTGGAAGGACTGCTCCTGCCAGAGCCCATGTTAGGGTTGGGGTGAACTCTGGTCAGCTTAATACCATGTGATGTAGATTCTTTTATTGTATTTAAAGTCTTAATAATAAAACAGGCTTACATAAAAAGAGCTGTGGTACCTATAACTCTGGGCAGTCACACTATTAACAGTCTCTGAAGAGAAAGCAAGCAGGCCTGGTTGGGCAGCCTGTCTCTGTTGGGAATAACACAGTGAAGGCAGGGAAATGTTCAACCTGGAGATACTCATGTCTCACTCCCTTCTGACCAATGTCTCCACCCAAAAGAGGTGATGGCCAGGGAAGCTCAGAGCCTGACAGTGGATGTCCTTGTTGGACCACTAAGGAAAAATATAGGTGCAGTTGCCCTGAGCTGTCACAGCCACATTCACCTATTTCCTCCATTCCTTTTATAAGCACAGGAATGGAGGAACTGAGAATTAAAGCCATGTTCAACACAAGAAGAACCAAAATAGTATCAGAGTCTAGATGGTGCTGTTTTGTTTTAATTTTACAATATACAATTAATCTCCCACATCTAAAATGGGGCAAAACATTTTAACTTGAAATGATTTCCTCCAAATGACCCAAATCCTCTTTAAACCAGTTCACTTGCAAAGATAAAAGTAAAAAGATGCTGCTTTCAGCTACCAGCCCTACAAACTCAGCCTGGGTTATGAGAGCCAAGGGTGGATTCTCTCAATCTTGCACATCACTGTGGCAAGGAGGGGAATCTGTCTGTACAACTTATGAATTCTGGTTTTCATAGATTCTAGGACTGGAAGGGACCTCGAGAGGTCATCGAGTCCAGTCCTCTGCCCTCATGGCAGGACCAAATACTGTCTAGATGATCCCAGATAGACATTTATCTAACCTACTCTTGACTATCTCCAGAGATGGAGATTCCACAACCTCCCTAGGCAATTTATTCCAGTGTTTAACCACCCTGACAGTTAGGAACTTTTTCCTAATGTCCAACCTAAACCTCCCTTGCTGCAGTTTAAGCCCATTGCTTCTTGTTCTATCCTTAGAAGCTAAGGTGAACAAGTTTTCTCCCTCCTCCTTATGACACCCTTTTAGACACCTGAAAACTGCTATCGTGTCCCCCCTTTTCCAAACTAAACAAACTCAATTCTTTCAGCTTTCCTTCATAGGCATGTTCAAGACCTTTAATCATTCTTGTTGCTCTTCTCTGGACCCTCTCCAATTTCTCCACATCTTTCTTGAAATGCAGTGCCCAGAACTGGACACAATACTCCAGTTGAGGCCTAACCAGCGCAGAGTAGAGCGGAAGAATGACTTCTCGGGTCTTGCTCACAACACACTTGTTAACGCATCCCAGAATCATGTTTGCTTTTTTTGCAACAGTATCACACTATTGACTCATATTTAGCTTGTGGTCCACTATAACCCCTAGATCCCTTTCTGCCGTACTCCTTCCTAGACAGTCTTTTCCCATTCTGTATGTGTGAAACTGATTGTTTCTTCCTAAGTGAAGCATTTTGCATTTGTCTTTGTTAAACTTCATCCTGTTTACCTCAGACCATTTATCCAATTTTTCCAGATCATTTTGAATTATGATCCTATCCTCCAAAGCAGTTGCAATCCCTCCCAGTTTGGTATCATCTGCAAACTTAATAAGCATACTTTCTATGCCAATATCTAAGTCGTTGATGAAGATATAGAACAGAGCCGGTCCCAAAACAGACCCCTGCAGAACCCCACTTGTTATACCTTATTATAGTAGCCCCATCTAAGTTGTGTTTGCCTAGTTTATTGATAAGAATATCATGCAAGACTGTATCAAATGCCTAACTAAAGTCTAGGTATACCACATCCACCTCTTCTCCCTTATCCATCAAGACTTATCCTATCAAAGAAAGCTATCAGATTTGTTTGACATGATTTGTTCTTTACAAATCCATGCTGGCTATTCCCTATCACCTTACCACCTTCCAAGTGTTTGCAGATGATTTCCTTAATTACTTGCTCCGTTATCTTCCCAGGCACAGAAGTTAAACTAACTGGTCTGTAGTTTCCTGGGTTGTTTGTATTTCCCTTTTTTATAGATGGGCAATATATTTGCCCTTTTCCAGTCTTCTGGAATCTCTCCTGTCTCCCATGATTTTCCAAAGATAATAGCTAGAGGCTCAGATGCCTCCTCTATTAGCTCCTTGAGTATACTAGGATGCATTTCATCAGGCCCTGGTGACTTACAGGCATCTAACTTTTCTAAGTGATTTTTAACTTGTTCTTTTTTTATTTTATCTTCTAAACCTACCCCCTTCCCATTAGCATTCACTATGTTAGGCATTCCTTCAGACTTCTCGGTGAAGACTGAAACAAAGAAGTCATTAAGCATCTCTGCCATTTCCAAGTTTTCTGTTATTGTTTCACCCTCTTGCTTCTAATATACTGATAAAAAGTCTTCTTGTTTCCCTTTATTCCTGTATCTAGTTTGAGCTCATTTTGTGCCTGTGCCCTTCTAATCTTGCCCCTGCATTCCTGTGTTGTTTGCCTATATTAATCCTTTGTAATCTGTCCTAGTTTCCATTTTTTGTATGACTCCTTTTTATTTTTTAGATCATGCAAGATCTCGTGGTTAAGCCAAGGTGGTCTTTTGCCACATTTCTATCTTTCCTACCCAGTGGAATAGCATGCTTTTGGCCCCTTAATAGTGTCCCTTTGAAAAACTGCCAACTCTCCTCAGTTGTTTTTCCCCTCAGTTTTGATTCCCATGGAACCTTACCTATCAGCTCTCTGAGCTTACCAAAATCTGCCTTCCTGAAATCCATTGTCTCTATTTTGCTGTACTCCCTTCTACCCTTCCTTAGAATTGTCAACTCTATGATTTCGTGATCACTTTCACCCAAGCTGCCTTCCTCTTTCAAATTCTCAATGAGTTCCTCCCTATTTGTTAAAATCAAGTCTAGAACAGCTTCCCCCCAGTAGCTTTTTCAACCTTCTGAAATAAAAAGTTGTCTGCAATGCAGTCCAAGAACTTATTGGATAGTCTATGCCCCGCTGTGTTATTTTCCCAACGTATATCTGAATAGTTGAAGTCCCCCATCAACACCAAATCTTGGGCTTTGGATGATTTTGTTAGTTGTTTTAAAAAAGCCTCATCCACCTCTTCCAACTGGTTAGGTGGCCTGTAGCATGACATCACCCTTGTTTTTTACCCCTTTTAGCCTAACCCAGAGACTCTCAACACTTCCGTCTCCTATGTTCATCTCCACCTCAGTCCAAGTGTGTACATTTTTAATATATAAGGCAACACTTCCTCCCTTTTCCCCTGTCTATCCTTCCTGAGCAAGCTGTACCCATCCATACCAACATTCCAATCATGTATCATGTGTATTATCCCACCAAGTTTTGGTGATGCCAACAATGTCATAGTTGTATTTATTTATTAGCACTTCCAATTCTTCCTGCTTATTACCCCTACTTCTCGCATTTGTATATAGGCATCTAAGATACTGATTTGATCTTGCCTCCCAGGTTTGCCCTGACCCTCCTTTCTCTCTGACATTATGGCCCACACTCCCGCCTATTTCCGACCCATCTCCCAGGTCTCCATGTTCCCCACTTACCTGTGGGCTTTGCTCACCTGTCCCCATCGAACCTAGTTTAAAGCCTTCCTCACTAGGTTAGCCAGTCTCTGTCCCCTCCTCGAAAGCCATCTCTGCCTAGCAGTCCTTCCTGGAATAGCATCCCGTGATCGAGGAAGCCAAAGCCCTCCTGGCGACATCATCTTCACAACCAGGCATTCACCTCCACGATGCACCTGTCTCTGCCTGGGCCCCTACCTTTGACAGGAAGGATCGAAGAGAATACCACCTGCGCTCCAAACTCCTTCACTCATACTCCCAGAACCCTGTAGTCACTCTTGATCTGCTCAGTGTCACACCTCACAGTATCATTTGTGCCCACATGGATGAATAGCATGGGGTAGTAGTCAGAGGGCTGGATAATCCTTGACAATGCCTCCGTAACATCTCGGATATGGGCCCCTGGCAGGCAGCATACCTCCTAAGATGAAATGTCAGGGCGACAGATGGGCACCACCGTCCCACTCAGAAGAGAGTTTCCAACCACCACTACCCTACGTTTCCTATTCGCAGTGGTGGCAGCAGACCTCCCAGCCTTAGGGGTATGAGGCTTCTCCTCCTCTACTATAGGGAGTGATTCATTCTCTCCTGATTCAAGATAAGCATAACGGTTACCTATTACCATGGTGGGAGGGTTTGGGGCAGGGGTGTTGCACTGCCTGCTGCCAGAAGTAACCAGCTGCCAGTGTCCAGCCTGAGCCATCTCCTCCTCCACCAGTGGTGTGTCAGCAGTCCTGTGTGCTGGGACAGCTACCTCAGCTGTAAAGGAATACACAAGTCTTTCAACTTAACTTCTTATTTCTATGCTTTTAAGGTTTGGGGTAGATGGAGAGTGCCTTGCTGTAGACATCATTGCCACTAAATGAAGTTTTTGTCACCTAATTATAATATAGATTGATAGACTTGAGTTACTTCATAGAAACTTACAATATTGTGTTGAACTTTAGTAGTGAGTCATTGTTATTAGTACGTGCATTAGAACATAGAAGGGGGAGCTTTTTCATATACAGAAAACCCAGTTTACCTGGTTTTTTTTTAATATTCCCCCCAAATCGGTAAATGTCATGAACTAATGGGCTCAAATATGTGATTTCTTTAATACATTTTCAAGCAATAGTTGTGGACAAGGCATCTGAAATGGATATTAATTTAAACATTCCTTTAATTTTCAGAAGGGCCACTTTCTACTGTCTATTGTTGCTTTGACTACTGGAGATGGTGAACTTTGAATAATTTGTGTGTACATCTGTGTCCCCTCATCTTAATGATGATAATGAATAAAACTCCATTTCCTAAGGAAACAGATAATTCAGTCAGTTATGAGAAAACTAATAATATGTAAATTTCCTGATGATTTCATCTATAAGACAATACTATGAGTGTACAGGAACTGGAACTTGAAAATATGTTAATTATATTGTAAAATAGCATTCTGGATTAGCAGTCATGACCTTTAAAAGGTTTAGGTTCAAAACAGGTAGTCATCCAAAAGTATGCATGCCTGACTGACAAATGTTCATGCCTGACTATTCAAATATTGTCTCTTGAATCTGCAACTTTGGCCTAGAAATCTTTAGCAAACAAACTTTTGCTCCTGGTCATAGTAGAAAATAGTATGAGAACAGCTTTTGGAACTGTGATTGAGAAGTTGGGGGAGGGTGAACAGATTGAACATTTCAGGATCTTAAATTCATGCTAGAGATGGGTTAAGGTTCATGTGGAGTGGGGTTTCTCTTTTTTTTTTCCCGACAAAGTTTGCTTGTCCTATTTAAAATGCATTAGTACTGTGGGAAAGAGAACGGTAAAGGAAGTCATTGCTGCTACGTGAGCTATAGCCCACAGGCAGAACCAGCTGTTGTCTATAGAAACTGATACCTACTACTAGAAGATGTTCAGCCCCCTATTTACCATGCTGCCTCTGTGTTTGTCAGGAGGACACAATTGATTAGATCATAAGCTGAGGCAGAGTTGCACCCAACCCAGCTGGAAAAAAGGTGTGATTGTGGACTGATTCCCTTTAGCCCCAGCTCTCATTGAAGTCGATGGTGTGCCACTGTTGTTTGGATGTCTGGGATGTGCCTTGTGGAAGAGCCATCAATAATCTCATGTAAGTTCTGTTTTTTTCCTGATGCTGGTTGGGAAAATAGGGAAGGAAGATGGTGGCATCAGATACTTAGAAGGGCCACAGGTAATTGATTGTTGCTACTTCTGCTTCCATTCAAGCAGTATATAATCTACCAAAGGAAATATTTTATTTCTCAGAAAGCAGATCTCTATTTAAGGGATCTAGACTGCACAGGAAATGTTAGAAATCAGGGGATTAGACCTATCCTACCCCACATTTTGTTTACTTCATGGGTCTGTTTGAAGTAATGACTTTTCTCAAGAGACAGTGAGAAAATAAATGCAGCTTAAGTTTAACTCACTATATTATCTTTAGAAATCCATTGAAAGGAGACTCAAAATACATGCAGGTGTCATAGGCACAGTGAGACAAAAAGGAGATATAAGAGATGAAAAACTGGTGTCTTTTGTGCAGTGCTGAATGCCATGGAAATAATCAGTGTGCCTGATAAAGTTTATAAGCAAAAAAGGAAATGAAACATGAAGTCATTCAACATGATGGACTTCTCAGAATCCCATGTTAACAGAGTACATTGACAGGAATATTTAGCAAAATAAAATGAGAAAACAACTGGTGCATAGAAGCCTGCAGGATCTACAGGAAGGTCCAGATGTAACCCTTTTAATTTGTGTGCCACACCAGATTTAACTACAGTATTTTTCGTCAGTAAATTTTACCTTGATTTATTTTATTTTACTCTACTGCTACAACATTAACTTGAGTTCACACTGTTATTAGTGTATGCCAATTATTGCATTAACCATCTAACGCTGTTAAGTGCTTTGAGACATATTGTATCACTTGGTAAAGTCAAACAGGGCAAATCTGTCATAGCTGCATAAAACAAGTATATTTAAGAAAAATATTTGCATAATTGAGAATATTGAAACAAAGCATGCTGTACAGCTACATGCATTAGATACTGGTGCATGCATTTGAATTGCAATTCTGAGGCTCCACTGTCTGAGGAGAAAGAAAAAAAATGAAATGATTAATTTTACAGTCTTCTGCATATGACATTCAGCTTTATTTAATGTTAATATTTCCAGCTGCTCTGTGTGGATTTAGCTATGTGACTTCCATGAATGTTAGTGAGTCACACACCTAAATCTACTTATGCTATCTTATTTTTATTGCTTTTCATTTACCTTTCAGCTACTTAGACTCCCCGAACCTCAGGGTCAAATCCTGACAGGCTCAGTTCAGTCTTTCATCCTTCTAAAATAGATTAAGTGGAGTTTCATGCAGTTGACTGAGTGTGGAGCTAGTAGGAATACTCACATGTTTAAAATTAGGCACATGTTAGAGTACATTACTGATCTGGGGCCTGAGAGAGCATGTATGAATAGGATACTTCAGCATGCACACTTCGGATGACCTCCAAGCAGGATTCTGCCTCTTTTGTCTGTTCAGTGACAATTTCTCCCCATGCATGATTTTTTCTGTTGCAGATGAAGCAGTGGACTCTGTTGTGTAAATGAATGCTGAACAAGAAGCAGCCCCAAGAGTATACAGATGTTTTTTAAAGCTCATACACTAGTTAAATTTAGTTACAAACCTCAGTCTCTATCTCTTGTATGGGTACAAAATTGTCACACCTAAAAACTGCTATGGTCTCAAGTAGATGGTACTTAGACATAAGACACTGCATGACTAGGCAACTAAAGTAGCTAGAAAGATAGTTGTATTGTACAAGTAGAAATCTGAAGCACTACTAACTTAACACTGTAATTGTGATAAGGCTCTTGGTAACACCTTACCTTCGGGCCCCACAATCCCTTTTGAATGAACACAAGAGGGATGTCATGGAAAGTACAGCAAATAGAGATAGGTGTAGCAAATGTCACTGTAGATAGCTCCTCTTCTGCTGTGATGCTACATTGACAGTAATGATTGAAAAGAAATGTGTTTTAGATAATAAGCATAAAAATGAAGAGAATTTGAACTTTAAGAACTGTTGGTGTTTTAGGTATGTCTACACTTACCGGTAGATTGGCACTGCTGCAATTGATGCAGCGAGTGTCGATTTAGCGGGTCTGGCAAAGACACGCTAAATTGATGAGGAGCACTCTCCCATTGATTTGTGTACTCCACCTCCCCAAGAAGCATAAGGGAACTCACCGGGAGATGCTCTCCGTTTTGACACAGTGCAGTGTAGCCACTGCGGTAAGTGGATCTAACTACGTTGACTTCAGGTATGTTATTCACATAACTGAAGTTGTGTAACTTAGATTGATTTACTGCGGTAATGTAGACAAGCCCTGAGTCTATGATAGACTTGTCTAGGCTACATTAGAAAATTAGGTTGACAATTATGTCATTCGGGGTTATGAAAAATCCATACCCTGAGTGGCATAGTTAAGCCAAGCTAAGTCCCCATATAGACAGCTGTAGGTGAAAAGAAGATTCTTCTGTTGACCTATCTACTGCACCTCGAGGAGGAGGATTACCTATGCCAACAGGAGAACGCCTCCCATTGACATAGGTAACATCTACACTTAAAATGCTATAGCTGAGCTGCCTCTACAAACATTTTGTTTGTAGTAAGCTGGGGTGTGAAACTGCACTACCTAGTGTGCCCTGGGCTAACTGTCTGTTTGAACCCTGCTGATGCACACTAATGGTGTGTTAGTGTGCTTTGATCTAGTCTTCTTTGAAATGGGACTCATCAAAACACATTAATGAACAGTTAATGTGTGTCAGCAGGGTCCATATGGACAGCTTTAGTCCGCAGCAGGCTAGGGCAGGGTAGAATCACACCCCAGCTTACCTCAGAAACTGGACTCTTATATTAAGTGACAGAAATCTGCTGCATCTTATTTTAATTGATTCCAAGTTGATTTTTTTTTAACCTCTGGAAGCTGACTTCTAAACAGCAGGAATCGTTCTTCTTCCCCAAAGTGTCCTCTGCTAGTTTAGTATGGTTAAATTTTACCCCTTATACAGAAGGCCAATGCAAAGTCTGTATCACTGAGGTCCTATTTCAAAGTGGAATGTAAGTAGTACGTATGTCTCATGCTGGCCTTCTGGAAAGGGTGAACAACTGGATCTTAAAATGGGGAGGATTGGAATCTAAGTGGAATACACTGCTCTGTTTCTAAAGAAAAGGAAAAGTTTTAATGTAGGTTTTAAAAAAAAATCACTCCAATAGAAAGCTGCAAAACTAAGCAATACATCCAGGCAATACTACATAGATGTGTTAGGGTGGGGGTAAAAGTAATAAAATAGAAGACATACATGACCAGGGGAGAAAGGGAACTGCTGTTGGGGGAGAGGAAGGATAGAGGATAGGTGGGAGGCATTCTTTGAGCCACCTCAATTTTTTAAATCTAATATCTCTAGTAATTGGGCTGAAATTTCTCTGAATTCATATAATTGTTCTCTACAGTGATAAGCTATTCTTTCTTTGGCTGCCTAAATCAGATAGGTCTAAATGCCACTGCTGTATTCTGGGCATAAGCAAACTCTTCTATTGTTATAAAATCATGAACTTGGTGATTGTTACAGCCCTCAAGAGCCAAAGTCTTTGTGACATAATTAATCCCAGTTTAACAGGTAAATACCTTAAGATATAAATTTTTGCTGCAGTGCCAAGCACTATTTTAATTCTTGTGTCCACCTCTTTTCACAGCTGCCTGGCTGTTGGACAGTGCCATAACATATGCATTATGGTTCCTTTTTCTGTGTTACTGGGACAACAAGCATCAGGTCTTTACCTTGTGGAACTGCTGCAGTGTCCAGTAGACTTTGAATAAAATTTTTTGTTGTATCAAGCGTAGCCTGAGATTTGCAGAAGCATTTGTAATGTAACATAATATGCTCTTCAACTAGGTTTCTTTTAAGAACTATGATAAATCCCCTTCCCATACTTTCACAAAGAACTCCAGTCTCATGGAATTCCTCTTCATTAATGTACTACAAATAGTGGACATGAGTCAGGGTCATTGATGAAACTTCCACTACTTCTAGGGCCTCTGGCAGTCCTAGAGTGTGCAGGCCAAATTGATATGTTTGCTAGTGTCCCATCTGTAAGAAATTCCACTCTGCTGGGTATAGCAGTGTAAACGGATCGACTCACTCCTGCAGCGCCTCCTGCTGGTTGTTCTGCAAACTTAGCTCAGTCCAGCCCTGGAGAACCCTCTGCAGGCCAGTGATCCACCTGTTCGTAGGCCCCCCCGTGTCCCTCCCTGGACCCAGTGCCCTTTTACATAGGGTGCTGCCCCCTAGCAGCAACCCCTTTCTCTCTGGGTCTCCCTTTCTCTCTCAGGGAACCCCCACCCTCTATCCCTACCTTGCCTCAGCATTTGGCTACTGTCAGTCATTGTCTAGCCCCACACTCTGGGGCAGACTGCAGTATCAGCCTACTCATCACAGGCAAAGTTAGGTTTGGACCTGCTGCCTTGGCCTACCCCTAGGTTGCCCTCTGCAACCCCCAGTACCTATTAGCCCACTGCTAGGCTGCAGCCTGGGGCTATCTAGGCTGGAGCTCCTCAGCTCTTCAGCCTTCCCCAGCCCTGCTGCACTCAGGTATCTAGTCTCAAGCTCCTAAGCAACCAGGCCCATCTCCCTCTATAGCCAGAGAGAGACTGTCTGGCTCCTGGCTTCCCTGGCCTTTTATAAGGCCTGTGGCTCAGTTTGGGGCGTGGCCCCAGCTGCAGCCACTTTCCCAATCAGCCTAGCCGGAAGGCTGTCTTCTCAAGCCCTGCCAGGCCACTTTTTAAAAACCCCTTCGGGCAGGAGCAGGGTCCACCCTGCTACAGGCAGATTATCATGTTGATTTAGCATTAGAAAAAAGACAGAGCCCTCATCATTGGTGAATTGGGAAACCCACACGATGCCCCCGCTCAACCAGTTTTTTTGAAATTACAAGTTTGTTCCCAGTTTGAAAGTCTGAGTTGCACCAGATAGACAGTAGTGATGAAATTGTTATCTCTTAGCTAATATAGCCCAGAGTCTTCATGCAGCCACTACTGTAGGCACCTTATTTTTTTCTTTTTCCAGAAAGAGGAACTGAGGAGATCCCCAAGGGGTATTATGTGCATTAATGCACATTCAGTTTCCACCCATGTAGTCATAAGGGTGTTAGCATGCTGGAACAGGTTTGACATCTGTAACATAAAAGCATAACCATAATCTTGTAGGTCTGCCATCCCAACCCTCTTCCTTGCCTATAGAAAGTTGGAGTTTTTTAAATTATAGTTGTGGGCACTGGCCACAGCCCCACAGGAAGGCTCTAACAGTGCTATTAAATATTCTATAATAAAACAGAGAGGGACTTATACAGGTAGGCTGCTTAGAATATACAGGAACCCAGGCAGAATATTCCTTTTTTATTATGTTAACCCTTCCCCACAGTCTTGGGGAGAGAGGATGCCTCATTGTTAACTATTTGAGAGAGTACAGGATCTAAATGTATGTTGTGGTTGTGACTCACTGACTAAGGTGAATTTGTTTCATCCACTTATTGATTCCCTCATTAACTTGTACATTTCCTTGTACGTAATCTGCACAGCTGCTTTGCTCTTCTTTCCATGTCTGATTTATTGACCATTTGTCAAGATAACTTCTCAACCTGCTCACCCCTCCCTTGGCTCCCAATCTTCCACCTACCCATTGATCAAGTCTTACCATTACTTTCCCACTATGTTCATATGTTGTCTGCCTCATTTTTCCTTCACTATTCACTGCTTCTCCACTTCATTTCTCTCACTCTCTCTCCAGCCCACTGATTGAGGCCATCTCTACAGTACAAAATTATGTCAATCCAATTTACGTTGGCATACAGCCACCAGTTATAAAATTGCTTATGTGTGCACACCTGGCTCCTTCTGTCAGTGGTGCATGTCATTATATCAATTGCATTGTCTGTTGGGGTACTGTGGGATGGCTCCTGAAACAGTTGATGTAAGCAACACAGTGTCTACATTGACAATGTGTTGACCTAATTACATTGACCATGACTCAAAGCCACCTGGGGAGGTAGTATTACTAAATTAGCATAGAGAGGCACTTACATTGAGAGGAGCCAAATTGAAGTGAAAACACTTCCACAGCTAGGTTGATGCAAGGCAGCTTATGCCAATCTACCCATGTAGTGTAGACCATGCTTAAGCATTACCCATAATGGAAAAGCCTCAGCAAGAGAGACTTAGGCATCCCAATGTCTGAATATCTCATAGCTCAGTAGTTGTGTGGAGCAAGGCAGCTGCCTAACTCATTCCCTCAAAAAGCAGCTTAGGCACCTAAGCCACCCGACTCCAGGCAGCGAGTTCATGGATTGCTAAAGAGAGAGAGCATCCTGGACTTAGGCACCATTCTCTGGATGATGAGTAGGGCTTAGCACACACTCCTTTCATCAGCCTCGCTCATTGACTACCTTAGGCAGCTCCTTGACTAGTATATTGGCTTTTGTGGATTGCATTTAAGGCACCTGTCTCTCCCCATTCATTGTACAGGGAACCTAGGCACCTAACTCAGCTTTGTGGATTGTAGTGTTTTTCCTGTGATTTCCTACCCTGCCCTTGACACCTAAAAATCAGGTGACACAATGCTCAGCATTGTAACACCTATGTACCTTGTGGATCCCATCCAGAGAGATTCCATTTTAGGTAATCTTATTTTTGTTAGAGATGGGGAAACTTTTTTTCTTATTTTCTCCTTACTGCTAACCTTCTATCTACTTATAAAAAACACAAGATGATGATACATGTGTATGGGTTATTTAACATTAATTGTACCTTCCCTTCACATTATTTAATCATAGACTCATTTAGTATAGCTGATCACAGTCCCCAGGTTACCATTGTTGAAAAGCCTCCTGAAATTGTAAGGGTTAGTATGTTTTGTTACAATCAGTAAACTTCCTTTTGTAAGAGGAGAGACTGAAGTATCTTTATGGACTAAACTTTTTATACATACATACATGCAGTCTTCCCATTAAGTTCAGTGAGAGTTGTGTGCATGTGTCCAAAACCACAATTTAGCATATATAAAACTTAAATCTACTTACAAACATGGCAGGATGTTCAGAGAGAGAATGGTAGTTAGTCTTTTGGAGCTAATGCCTTAGATAAAATAGAATTTTAATTGGCCAAGTTCAAGCTGGCAGTCACTAGGTATACTCCAGAAAAGGAATATGTATCCAAATGATACTTTAATGTCCTTAGTGACCATAAGTCTGTAACTATTTCAGAACAGTTTGTCCACAGTCTCAGAGCTCTCTCATATCTCTGCTAGAATCACCTCCAGCCAAATAATGCCACATGCATCTCTTGTTATTCAGCCATAACCAGAGCTGTCAAATCAAGGAGATTTTTTTTTCCAGACACTTCAACAGATGAGTTCTGATAAAAACCATTATGACACTTGTTGTGTCTTACTATTAGGTAATATACTATATGTGAAATTGTACTCTTCAACTGTACTTAGTTTGCAGCTCTTTAGAACATAAGCTCATAAATTAATGACTTCTTCACAAAACACTCACCTGACTCCTTCCCATATCCAGAACTTTAGAAATATATCTTTGTGAACCAGTGTTGGCTGTTATTTTTAGGTCAGTTTGTTGAGACAGGGCCACTGGACTCAATAGATTGACAAAAACAGAGCTTGTAAATTTACAGTATAATTAGAAAATGCTCAGCATTATGCATGGACAGGTTTTCTTTATAGGCCTTTGTAAGAAGCAGAGGTGCAGACACTGTCAGGAAGACAATAATTGGTTTTGTGATTACAAAGATTCTGGACAATTTCTGGTCTAATATTGGCTAAATCACAAAGTCTGAGAGGTGAACATAAAAGAAATGAAAAAGCTCCCATTCTACTTTCTCTGTGAAAAGCAGAGAGCTTTCTATGGTGGCCCTTCGTCAGGCATGTTGCTCAAGTGTCATGAGAAAAGATTGCATCCACCAAATTGTTCTCATTAATACAAGGTGATCAATTTTGTTGTAATGCCCCTTCCTTCTAGGACAATTTACTTAAGTGAATTAGATGAGGTGTTGGAAGAGCCATACTGGTGTGATCAGCTTTTACAATCACAAACCCTTGAGCTTCTTGCAGCACAAGGTATAGTTAACAAGGTCTGATTTGTCTCACTGTAGTTTATTTTATTTTATAAAACAATGGCAAGGCTGAATTTTTTATTTCCTTGATTGAGAACTTAAGGTTTCTTACTCATTGTATGGTTCTCTGAATTCACAAATTATCTACCACTGGTTGGCTCAAATCTGAGTAAACTGCTAGCTTGGTAGTTATTAGTGTCTACTAGATGGTGGGCCTCCTGCCCAAACAATAAGTACTTTAGCTAGTAAATAATGTTGATGAGACAGAAAGTATGGGATTCTACCCATTGACTGTGAAGGCAAATCACACAGTTCACATTAGATATTTGTAGTGGCAGACATTATTTTGACAGTTAAGAATTACTGCTTAAAATGCTGTAGAAAGACCCTATAAGTTATAATGGCATAGGGCACAGTGTTACTAGCTGACAGCTGGGATTTAGGATTGTGCTTTGAAAAGTGTGTTGGATTCTCAGATCTATTGACTTTAGTGGAACTATGTGGCTTTACATCTGTTGGAAATCTGGCCTATAAATTTTTACTATACCAAATGTAATGTCAGACAGTGCTGTTTAGATGAATTATGTCTTAAGTTTTAAAAAGTAAATGACGTGGTTCTCAAATAGGTTATTCATAAACATCTGTAAAAAGCTGAAAACTTAGCTCACATTAATTCAGTAATAGTACAGAATAAGTATGCACTTTTATGACAAAAGGTATTTCTGATGAGCTACAAATATAGAAAAAAAAATCCATGCTAAGCTTGACTGAACAATGAAAAGGTATATCCCTGGATCAACTGTCACTGTACTACCACTTATCAAAAGAACATCTTAACCAAAATTACTTTAAATGTAAATCCATTCTTTAAATAGGAAGCTTATTAAGCACTTTGTTATTTATATAGCATCATAGCCTTAGGCTATAGCTTGCAATAGAATAAATCAGATAAATACAAACTTTAAAATTGACACAGTTCAGTAAAACAAATAGAGTTTTAAGATACAACCCTCCACCACACACTTGACCCTTCTCCCGTGATCAATTACACATTTAAAATCATAACTCATAAAATATTAATGGTTAGAAATACATTTGTTTCCTTTGTCATAAAGTACCTTTCTTTCACATACATTTTTCTTGTTTGTGTCTAACCAGGCAAATAGGGTGACAGCCTGTATAACCAAAATATTTGCTACATGGCAAATGTTCTAGTTCTTGAGTCAGTGTGATTAAAAGGCATTTAAGAAAAATGGCCTTAGCCATTTTTTCCTCAGGTGACAGTGTGGTAAATCTTCAATCTGGATGGGCAAAGGCTATTCTGTCTCTCAGTGTAAGTGTACCTCTTTTCCAAATGGACCAGCTGCACAGTTTGAAAATGGAGAGCTGTAAGGGCCCTCCTCAATACACTATTGTTCAAATTTTCCAGCTATTTTTCATAACTGGGGATAGTGTTTAAATGAGGACGCCAAGGGGACATATTAGTTGCACAAACAGCTTTCATATCTAGTTTGCAAATATCTTCCCCATCCCTACCCCCAAGCTAATGACACACCCTTGCCAGCAGTCCTTGCCAGGTCAAGTTCCGAGAAGCCCACGGAACTGAGTAAATGACAGACTTACAAAAGCCAGGGGAACTTTAAAGTTTGTGATTTGTTAAGATGTCCCTCCAGACATAACATTGGAAGGCAATGTAAATTCATATGCTGAATATGCAGTCAGTAATGGATATAAAGGCACTGAGCTTTAGTCACAACAATGCATTCCCCTTCCTCTGCCCTGTCATAAACAGATAGTTAAGGGTTAATGCCTCTTTTACCTGTAAAGGGTTAAGAAGTTCACCTCGCCTAGCTGACACCTGGCCAGAGGAACCAATGGGGGAACAAGATGTTTCAAAAGGAAGGAGGGAAGTTTTCCTTTGTTGAGAGTTTAGAGTTTTCAGTTTCAGCTGGAGTGGAAAAGATCAAGGAACCAGCCTCTTGTCAGAGTAGTAAGTTTTAGAAAGGGATAAATAGGTTTATGTTTATTTTCTTTGTAACTTGTCTTGGTATCATTAAGGGAATTATCAAAATTGGGTATTTGGGGTATTTTTTTGTGTAACTAAATTTGTGCCCAGGGGAACATCCTCTGTGTTTTGAATCTGTTGTCTGTGAGAGTAGCTGGTATGCTAATCTCTCCCAGAGGGTTTTCTTTTACCTTTCTTTTCTTTAATTAAAAGCCTTTTTCTTAATACCTGATTGATTTTTCCTTGTATTTAGATCCAAGGGGGTTGGATCTGGATCCACCAGGAGTTGGTGGGAGAAAGGAGGGGGAATGGTTAATTTCTCCTTGTTTTAAGATCCAAGGGGTTTGGATCTGTGTTCACCAGGAAATTGGTGAAGTCTCTCAAGACTACCCAAGAAAAAAAGATAGTACTTGGGGGATGGTGGCAGCGATACCAGATCTAAGCTGGTAATTAAGCTTAGAAGTGTCCATGCAGGTCCTCACATCTGTACCCTGAAGTTCAGAGTGGGGAAGGAACCTTGACATGCCCTAAGTAAAACAGTTGGGGTATAGTTTGAGAGGCAGAGTATTCTTCTGAAAAATTTGTTTAGCACAATCTCTACCACCCTAAGATCTTTCTAGCTCCACATTTCCACATGATATAAAATTTGGGCACAGACTGTAGCCCTGCATGCTCTAAGAACCAGTGCAATTAATAGATTATAAAGCTAGCAGGTACCATTGTGAGCATGGATCTGACTCTTCTATAACACAGGCCATAGGACTCTGGATTAATTCTTGTTTTAACTAGAGCATGTCTTTTAGAAAAAAAATATCCAATCTTGATTTTAAAATTTCCTTTGATTGTCTCCTTGAACACAAGTGAAACAAAGCACTGCTTGCATAGAACTTAAGCACACATCTACATTTGATCTCAGAGGTGTGATTCCTAGCTCGTTTAGGCATGCCCCACATGATCTGTGCTCGACAGAACACACAAAGGGTATGTCTACACTTACCGGGGATCGACGCTGTGGTGATTGATGCACCGGGGTTGATTTAGTGGGTCTAGTGAAGACCCGCTAAATTGACCACAGATCACTCTCCCATGGACTCAAGTACTCCACCGGAACGAGAAGCATAAGGTAAGTCAATGGGAGAGTTTCTCCTGTTGACCCAATGTGGTGTAGACACCGCAGTAAATCGACCTAAACTACGTCGACTACAGCTACGTTATTCACGTAGCTGGAGTTTTATAACTTAGGCCAACTTACCCCCGTAGTGTAAACCAGGCCAAAAAGAGCAGCGTTTTAACCTGCGTAGCATGGGCAGTGGCTTGGGCTAGCCACCTGGGTACATATTGCTGCTGCCTGAGTATGTACCTGCCTGCACCCCAGAGTACATACCCAGGTGGCTAGCCCAAGCCAAGCTACTTCAGTTACACTCCATTTTTAGTGTGCTAGTTCAAGCAGAGATAGCACAAGTATACCTAAATTAGCTGGGAATCGCACCTCCCGGCTCAAAGGCACACAATTCCATAGGCTCTCCCCTTTATTTCTTCTATATGTCTATTCCATTAGCCATTATATGCAGTTTTGCTGGCATGAGTATCTGACTATCTAAAATTCTTTAGCATATGCTTGAAGCCCAGAGTTGTGGTGGTTGAGACAGCAGAGCTATGTCACCTGAGTAGAGGAGGACTGATACAGCTTGATCCCAATATTTATTTTGGGAAAATACTTCTCCCTTTCCAAAACCATCACAATCTCAATAATATAAAAAATAAAAAGGAAGGTGGGTAATAGACATCCCTGACGGACACCCTTTGTAATCTAGCTAGGAACACTTAGCTCAGACTTTTGCTTATCCTAACCTGGGCTATGTTTTGCTATTCATAGTCTCAGTAGTCAATGAATAGTCATTGGGTCACAGAAAGAGAGTAAAAATTACTCTAAGCCTGTTTGTTGGTCACAGGATAGTAGAGAGACAAGGTGGAGAGGTATATGTTTTATTGGACAAGCTTCTGTTGGTGAGAGACAAGATTTCGAGAGAGAGAAAGTTTACCCAGTGCTCTTCCTCAGCTTGTCTCTGTCACCAAAAGAAGTTGGTCCAATACAAGATATTACCTCACCCACCTCATCTTTATGTAGACTGGTGGCTGGAACAGTCACTTAGACCCAAATTCAAGTCCCTGTTCTAATGATTATTTCTACAAAATTGAACAACTTTAGCAGGATAGACTGAGATATCTACCCCAGCATATTCCACAATCCAGTGATTTTCTGCAATGTGGTAGATCCAAGTTCAAATCCCTTCTTCACATCAGGCAGAAAGAGGGATTTGAGCCTGGGTGTCTCACATCTCAGGTATTATTCTAACCACTGGGCTAAAGGTTGTGCCCAGTGGGTATGGAAAGAAGGGTATGGAAAGAAGGAGAGGAGAGAGATGGAGCGGGAGGTTCAGGGGACTAGACAAGCATTCAGGGAGTCTAGCTAGGGCTGTCATTAGTGCTGGGGAACCAAGGAGTGAAGCCAGCAAGTAAAAACTGTATCCCTAGCAGCTTGTGAGAACCTTTTGGCTTTTATGCTCCCCCACTCACTGCCATTATGTTTTAGGAATAAGGCACATGGAGAAGATGTGAGGAAGAAGAGGCTGAAATCCAGAGTTGTCTAAAGGTGTATGGACATACTGCCTCTGCTGGTGGATTTGGCCTAGTCCCTCAGAGGGCAGCCCCAGTCTGATGAATCTTAGCTCATCCATGGGGGGAGGGTGTGGAGACAACAGAGGGGAGAGCGAGATGAAGAGTTGGCTAGAAGCCACTGGATTGGGGCTTGCTCAGCAGATGGAGGTACCAGTACAGGCAATGAAGCTCTTATCCTTCAGCGCTCACTCTTTGTACTGCAAACTGGGGTTGTATCAGAAAGGCAGCATTGTATGACTTTGATGTAAATGAAAAAGCGATGATGAAATATACTAACAACTTTAATGATTAGCCTATATCTGAGATTTAAGTTAAGGGGAAGGTATAAACCACTCCCACCCAGCATGCCAGTTACACTGCTCAGGTTCTCAATGTGCAACTGTTTGTAATAATCAGATTATGACTAAAATGAATGATCATTAAATTTATACCTTTTCCAGCTGATATTTGGTTTATAGTAGTTTGAGTATAACTAGTTTGTGGACTAATCTTCCATAATGTGGTCTATTCATAAGTAGCTGTAAACCATCAATACTCCATTTATTAAATGGCACTTAATCTGGTATCAGTAATGCAGCTATGATATCTGTAGAGATGAAATACACCCTTGGGCAGAGGTACAGCATAGGGCCCTTTCAAATCCCACATCAGCCCTATTTTGAGGGCTTAAGTGCTGCATAGGCCTTGTATATTCTTCTGCAGTGAAAGTATTTCATCTTGTTGGCCCAATTATGAAAGGGGGCACTGCTGTTGGGTGCCAAGTGCCCTCAACTTTCATTGTAAATTTAGAGTGCTCAGCACCTTCAGGATTGGGTCATTACCTGACATTTCTCACTTTGATGTGTCACTGTTGATGTTTCAAAGGAAAATTGAAATCAGACTATGTTAGTGTTAAGGTTTTATGCAGATTTATTTTTTATGATCTTATCAAGAGTATTGTGCATCTATATATATTCTGAATGCACCTCTATAGCTCTGTAGACTTAGGGTAATAAATCAAATATATCATAAAAAAGAATAATTGATCAAATCTAGATACTACTGCAGTTAAGAAGTAGTGCAGGTTTGTTTCATGGTTCTTCAGGGAAGAAAGCAGAATAGCAGAATTTTAAACAAGAAGCTATCTTCCACTTTAATCTCATCTTTATGTGACAGTTTTCTAACACACCCTTGAAATTGTTTTAAAGGACTTGTTATTTTGAAACTGTGCTTAAATTCCCTTTTATATGTAATGACCAGTAAAAACATATAACCTTGCCTTTTTCCATAATGTCCTAGTTCCCTCATTATGAGGATTGCTTCATTTTTAATTGTAGCTTATTTTTCCTGGCATTTCCAGAGGAAAAGCATTTTAGCAGTCATATTTTTTCATTCCTTTTACAGCTCCCCTTCAATTTAACTGGAGTAATAAAACACCTGTTAGAAGCCCCATAATTATCAGTATTTGGCCTGATTACAGGTGGTTACCTTCAAATAGCACTGGCTTTTATTGTTTAACTCTTTTCTTTATGATTTAGAATGTCATGCTAAAGATGAGTAGAGCACTTCTGCAAAGCCAATAGTGTTAAGATGTATCCCAAGACCATAGCAACTCAAATGATGTTCAGAAATATCTTAGTTACTGACTCCTTGCAAAAGACAATCTTATATGGGGGAAAACCCAATTACATTTTCCAATTGATCCCTGTCTTTTAAGTGTTTAAAACATACTGTTTTACCATCAAAAATAATATCATGCCCCATGACCGCTGTTGTTCAAGATATTTGTTTACACGTAAACAAGTACTGAAAATTACCTCTTTGGCTTGCTGATGCTATGCTCTGCAGCTAATAGCATGTTTCTTTTTCAGCTAATTTTCTGAGTTTGAGATATCTTTCTGTCACTTAAATGACCAGATGCCCATTCATTGCTGTAAAGCTACACCATTTATACATGTAACTGCACAGTCAGAAATGCTGTATAACCTTTTTTCTTATTCTATGTTTAGAATAGAGATAAGACAGAGGATTGCCTCAGGTTGATCCCTTTGTGTAAGAGAGGAAGGAAAAAAAAGCCTGGTGCAAATGAAAATAACGCTTATGGTTTTGAGATAAAGAAAATAGATAAAGCTATGGGCCAAGTCCTGACCAGTGACTTCAGATGAGAGATGGATGCATGTAACTAGAAAATAATTGGCTCCATATTCTTTACTTGACAAAGATGCTAATGAAAAATTACAGGATTTAATATTTTGAAAATTACTGTGTACCCACTGTTGTGAATGTTGTGCATGTTGTGAAAAGCATTATGGGCAGAGATGTTATGATAAAAGATTCATTGAGTCTAACTCACTCCACAGGTATTGTGCACTCATATACACATTATTCATTTCTCATATTAGTGTGTCTCTGTTTGGAGACCTTTCTTTGTGAAGTTGGATGTGTTAATTGTAACAATGGCAGCTATGGCCCTTTCTGGCTGCGTGTTTCTAAGCTTTAGCAAGCACTGTTTCTATGCCCTGATAAGAAATTCCACCATGTCATATGCTACCAATTTTTTGTTGTTGTTGCAGTTCATCTCACATTTAGGTGGGCATGCTTGTGGAATACAAGAAGAGTTGGGCAACATTTCTCAGGTGAATAGCTTGCCAGAAAATACAGTTATGTTCAACCCCAAACTAACTGTGAATTTGACATGAAATTGCCAAATAGTTTTGGCCCCATATTTTTTTTTTCCAGGGCTCAGATGCTGGGCAATGATGGAGGACACATCTTCCTTCTAATCATTGGGCTAAAAATTATAGCACTCAGCTGGGATGTGGTAGACTGAGTTTCATTTACCCTTTTTGCCTCATGTGGAAAAGGAATTTGAACTTGGGTCTCCCACATTGCAGTAGAATGCTCTAGCTACTTGACTATGGGCTATGGCATAGGTTTCTCTTAAACTGTCCTGCTGAAGCTGTTACTAAATACAAAGTCACTAAAGCTGGAGGAATGGAACTGTGTAAGTGCCCTAACCACCAGGCCACAGAGTCACTCTTGCATTCTCTCCAACCCAATGACTATTCCTTGTCATTATGAATTGCCACTTTGAATGATTAAAAGTTATAAGGGATGGCCAATATCACCATCCAGAAAAAGTCAGTTTGGGATCCATCTGAGCAACATGAAATGTTGGTGTTTGTTTAATTTGCTGATTTTTTTAGTTTTTGGATTTGGTTTGGGTCAATGACTTCCAAAAATGTATTTTTTGGAACTTCCAGTGAACCAAAAAAAAAATTGCCTAGTTCTAGGATACAGTACTACAGTGAAGTTGCATTGTTCAGTCCACTGCTACAGCATACTAGTGCAGAGTAAAGACTTACCTTAACTATATGATAAAGGGAAATACAGATGACCATATTAATGTCCACTGACACTACAGTTGTCAAAAGTTTTCCAGATTGTCTAACATTAATTCAAGCTTAAAAAGGTCAGCTGCTTCTGCTGCAAAAACACTTTTTTGCTATGACAATGTTATGTAACTACACAACAGCGCTGCTTGAGAGTACGAAGGCGTATATGCTTGTCCGATAACCTATGATTAAAAAGTGGTACTACTGAACATCAAAACTGGGCACTATGCTAGAGCTGATATTAAGTTCTGAAACTATGAAACTTTTAGTGTGTAGAACTTCATCTGAAAATTATTGTGATTTTATTTTGTGGTATGTGTGACAGGTTACCCCTGGCATGCCACTTGGAACTGGGGTATCACTGAGCCCTCATGACCCACCTTTATACTGGACTCCCTTTATACTGTACAGCTGTGACAGGCTCTCAAGCCCGCTCCAGCACACACTGCAGTAGGGACACACCCAGCTGCAGCTTCACACACATGCTGAGATCAGCTCTGCATGGGAAGGCTCAGCTAAGGAACTGCCCAGTTACTCAAGTGCACCCCCCCTTTGAAGGGTAAACCCCAAATTATACCATCTTGCACTGCACAGGGAAATGTACAGCATAAGCTCATGAAATTCACCCCCTCCCTCAATGTGGAGGAAGATATGCAACAGCTTTCTGCCCCCAGTTAGGATTTCCAGACACTGGTTTTAGACAAAACAAAAAATAAGTTTATTAACTACAAAAGATAGATTTTAAGGGATGATAAGGGATAGCAAACAGATCAAAGCAGATTACCTAGCAAATAAACAAAACCGCAACTGAGCATAACAGGTAGGATATGAATTAGCAAATTATCACCCCATGTCATAAAACAGGCTGGAAGATTCTTAAGGTACAAACTGCCTTGGCTCTGCAGCTTGGGTTTCCCAGGTTTTCATACACAGGCTAGCAATCCCTTAGCCTGGGACTATCACTTCCCCCCTGTTCAGTCTTTATTCCTCAGGTGTTTCCAGGTGTGTTGTTGTAGGGAGAATGAGGTACCATTGTTATGTTATTTTCCCCCTTTTATAGCATCTTCCCACTTGATGGAATGCTCTTTTGCTATGACCTGGGTCAAACAGTTCCCTTTGTGCAGTGCTATCTCTGAGAGGTTTCTGTTGTACACAGTTCCTAGGGTAATTCTTGTGCTTGTGTCCATTTCCTCAATAAGCCATTAACATTGTTTGGCCTTTTTACTGTTGTACCTGAAAGGCTGCTGCTTGTGGGTGTTTTCAACCTCATAACATGTTTCAGTAACACATACATAGCCAAACTTCATAACTTCACATCCAACGATAGCACATACATTCCAATGAGATATTAATGTCTAGCAGACCAAGACTTTTAGAATGACACTGCACAAGGCATACGTTGTACAAAACACATCCTAATTACATGACAGTGGTGAATATTGGGGTGCCACAGGGTCATGGAACGTTGTGATCCAGAAACTTCCATGGAAAGCAAAAAAAGATAAAAACCATAAATCAACCCAGAGGCTCTTGCTAACGATTGCCCTGCATCTAACCTTCCCTTCCAAGCAGAGAACAAATTTAAAAAACACTTGACTTGTGCCAGTAGCCTGTATCCACCAATTAGACTTCAGATGAGGGTATGGAAGGTGATTGCTCTAGGTTTATTATTTATTTGCATTCAGAACATAAGAACATAACATAAGAATGGACATACTGGGTCAGACCAAAGGTACATCTAGCCCAATATCCTGTCTTCCAACAGTGGCCAATGCCAGGCACCCAGAGGGAATGAACAGAACGGATAATCATCAAATGATCCATCCCCTGTTGCCCATTCCCAGCTTCTGGCAAACAGAGGCTAGGGACATCATCCCTGCCCCCCTGGCTAATAGTTATAGATGGACCTATCCTCCATGAACGTATCTAGTTTTTTTTAACCCTATTACAGTAGCATGCCAAGGCCTCCAGTCAGGATTGGGACCTCATTTTGCTTGATTCTGTGTGAACATGTGGGAAGATGGTTTCCCTGCAATAATCTAATTGAGAGATAACAGTTACTAGAAGACTATCTGCTAACAGCTCTTGACGGAGGAAAAATGTCTAGCTTATATAATTAGATATACTGACAGCATTCAACTTTGTGATATGCTATGGGCTGCAATGCCTAGTATAAGCTGATTGACACCTTGCTGTTCATTTAATTTTCATCAAGCACAGACAGTTCCATTACACAGATGTCCCAGTGCTTGAGTGAGGCAAGTGTAGGGACTTCAAAGCATCTGGCTTACTATCAATCTAGAGAATGCTAGTAAGAACTGCTTCAAGGAACCAAAAGAATCTGTGGTCCTGGGATTTCGCTGTCTGGAGAGTGTCTGCCCTTCTGTGCTCAAGATGATGGGTAAAATCTCCTTGTTAATCCTTAATAGGGCCCAGCTATTAAATGGGGCACTTCAATATCTTGCCTCATATCTTTATTATTTATTTGTATTGCAATAGTCCTAGGAACCCCAGTCATGGACCAGTGCTAGGAACTTAAAGAGGGCTGTGTCTAAGGTACAATAGAGACTACCTTTCTCTCTCTGAACTGCCATGATGTCTTTGATCAGTGGGGATGCCAACCATTGAAGGAACACAGGATGGAATTCTTGGAGCTAAAGGGTAATAAGAGGTGAACATCCAGCTTTGAAATCCCCTGGATAAGCCCCAAACTGAGCTACCTTCAGAAAGCTGTGTGAGATTCTACTTTCTGGGCAAGCTCTAACCTAAAAATTAGAGCTGCAGCCTGAGCAGCAGATGTCCCGAGGACAAAGTGAGACCACCCTACTGAAGAAACAAATATTAATGGAAGGATGGCATCTAGGATCCTTTCTGATGAATTTGGTCCTTTTAATTTGTACGCATAATACATGAATACTACAGTTAAGAGATAGTAAAAATGACTATGACTGATAGACAATGAGGAGAATGAGAGCAACGAGACACAATAGTATGTCTTACTCCCAAAACTCTTGAATGTAATTTTTGGTTTATCAAAACTACAACAGTAGCCTCGAAAATGCTAGTGGCCTCTCAGTATGATGCTCTGCCTTTTTTGACCTTCTACTAGTTCCATATGGTAATTTTTTCTCTAGCTACCATCTATGTGCAATTAAAGACTTCAGGGAGGTAAAGATGCTGAGAGTTAGATATAAACAAATACTTGCAATAGCTTCCTGTTCCCCTTTGAAAAATTGTATATAATAATTAATGTCCTAAACTAATTGCCCAATATTAGATATACCTGAACTTTGACCAGGTCAATCTTAAATTTAAATCTGATTGAGAATTTAGTGGCTTGATTACAGGTATAATAACAGATTTAGAGCTCTAAGTAAAGGGAGTTAAGGGAAGTCTAAGGTGACTGAGCCTGGTAAAGAGTATAGAAGTCTGTGAGTACTTGTACGCTGCTGTGAGATACTATAAGGAAATAGATTTGATCTAGTGTGATGTTCAATTTTTACCTTCATGCTTGTTTTCTAAGCTGCTCTTCAACCCATCTCCTGACCCATATTTATACCAGACTTAAATAATTTAGTCATATAGTTTCTTTTTAAGTGGAAAATAAAATAAAAACATGTTTTATTAATCAGAATCAATATCTGTTTAACGGCTCAGTTTTGGTATGAACACAATATCTATTAAAATCCAGGAGAGTTTGCCTACATAAACTCTGAGTTGCTGTTTTGTGTTTGTATTTCATTACATGCAGTGTTGTAGTTGTGTTGGTCCCAGTATATTAGAGAGACTGGGTGGGTGAGGCAGTATCTTTTATTGGACCAACTTCTGTTGGTGAGAGAGAGACAAACTTTCAAGTTCTTCAGGTCTGGCAAATGTACTCAGTATCTCAGCTAAATACTAGGTGAAACAGATGGTTTAGCATAAATAATTAACACACATTTCAAGGGACCATTCAAAGTGAACAGGCCCCTTACCAGCCCTCCAATGATGGGGGGGAAAGAGGTGTGTGAAAGGCAGCTGGCTAGAGGAGTGGTTGTAATAAACTATAAAACCAGTGTTTCTGGTCAGTCCATGATTTTTTGTGTGTCTAGCAAAATTTTTAATTTAAGCTCCCAGTTTCATCTTTTGAATGTGTTGTGCAGGTTTCCTTTGGGAACGAGGACTGATAAGTCAGATATAGAGTGATAGCTTTGTGAAAAGTCTTCATATGTGGGTGATATGGCATTTTTGTCTTTTATCATTTTCCTGCATGAGTTCATCTGAGACCATAGTGGTTGTCTGCTTTCACCCACACAGTTGTTATTGGGGCATATAGTACACTGGATGAGATACACCACATGTTGTGATAGGGATGTGTAGGACCCATGGATTTTGAAAAGTGTATTAGTGGGGATCATTGTAGCAGTGGAACTATGTCTGCCATGACACTCTGGGTACATTTCCCAGATTTGAAGAAGAGCTCTGTGTAAGCTTGTCTTGATGTTGGTGCAATAAAGGATAATACCTCACGTACCTTGTTTTGTTTTGTTTTGTTTTGTATTCTACAGGCGAGTCTCATCTTACGCTGGGGTTGTGTTCCGCTGTCAGCGCGTAAAGCGAAAATCACATATAGTCAAAATTACATTGAGTGTAATGGCGGGCGGAATTGTCTGCACTACAGGTACAGTATTTAAATTGTTATTTTTCTCTTTTTTTTATTTTGTTTTTGCCAACCGCGCGAAGCTGAATTCGCGCATGTTAAATGCGCGTAAGATGAGACTCGCCTGTATTGTAATTGTCATACTAGAAAAATTCTTCAGAAATATTATTCTACAGCCTTATGGAACTGTGTGCACAAGCATAATATTTGGGCTAAAGAACTCGGTGGGGTGTCGTGCTAGCTACATTACACATATATAGCCTAGAGACAACAGTTAATTACATGTCTCTCATAGAAATCACCAGTCTTCTAATCTGACGTCATCATCTCTACCCTGTCCAGAGTGAATGAGAACCATCCAGAAACTAAGAGCTGTTCCTGAGAAATCTTAAAAAAGGCCACAGTAAAGTTATATCACTGCCAGAGAAACAGCAACAATTTCCAGGATGCTCAAGTCTCCAAGGCTGGGATTTATTGAGTTAGTGAATGTTATCTAGAGAGTAAGTTTAGTAAGAGAATAGTGATCATTCACACACAAACTGCTTTGTACTATGTTTAACCTTGATGAGTAATTGTTTTTTCTTGTGTGTGTGTGTGTGTGTGTGTGTGTGTGTGTGCAATAGATGATATATTCACCTTCATCCACTGCAGTCTTATTGCCAGTTTTATAAAAATCTCCAGCCTTTTTAAAATGATGATAAGCAACAGTGATGCAGGTATAAGCCAGGGACTGAGTAATGGTGAGCGGTGCCTATTCCAAACTGATAGTAATCAAATATAAATGCTTTGAGAATTTTGGACAACAAGATGAATACTCAGCACACTTTCATGTTGAAAAGAGCAAATGTGCATTGTCTGTACAAGGTGTGCATGTGTGAGAGAGAGACTCCATTGTGGGGAGGGAGGAGTAATTCTTTCTGAACAGGATATTTTAGTGTGTGCTGCATGCATATTTTGTATGTGAATTGCATATGTGAAATTTATATACTCTGTATATCATCAAAAAATAAGGTTTACTAACAGGCATACTGGTCACACAGATTTTTTTTTATAAACCTATCTGCATAGTCCCTTTTTTGGGAGGGAGAATACAAATAGACTTTGAAAGCAAAGGTGACACTGCTGTGCTAATGCTAGTAGAGGATTTAGCGCTTAAGCTGTTGACAGAATACAGAAGCAGCAAAATATCTGAAAGAGAATAACGTGCACTGGCAATGTTGATTGAGCCACGTTGCACAGGGAGAACTGGAACTTTGTTTTTCTTCTATTCAGAAATTGTAGCCCCACAAAAATAGTGCAGCCATTGCCTTTTCCCATCATTAGATCCTGCTCCTGCCCATGAGCCAGTCAGTTTACTTCCAGGGAAAAGAAGGGGCTGAATTCTGCCCTATTTGCACCTGTGTATCCCAATTGACTTCAGAAGTGTTATGTAGGTGTTAGTATGGATAATTTTAAAACTTCAGCATGTCCCTTCCTTCCCCCCACCTCCCGAAAAAATCAAACTGGAAGATTTGTTGAAACAAACCTTTTACACAAACAGTTTAATTTTCAACAAATTGATATTTTATGATTAAAAAAAGTTTTCAAACATCTCTCATTTATAATACCACTTTGTGGCAACAGTGGTCACCATTCAAAAGTCAGCATTTGCCCACTATATCTGCTTTTGTGAGCTCTTCTGAAATGATAGGTGGGCTGGCTCTAATACAACTGACTATTTTATGATTTACTCATTCCTCGTTCAGTGTTTATCCAGAAGTCATTGTTAGAAAGTGAGATCCCCAGGCTGTAGAATGTTTTGTGAAAGAACATACATACCAAGCAAATAGCCATGCCTATCTGTGAAACCGTTTTTTATCATCTTTTTTATTTGTCAGAATCCTTGTGTAAGGTGAGAGGGGCACTTTTTAAAAAAAGTGAATGTGGGCTAGAGGTTACTGCATGGAACTGAGAGTAGGCATTTCTGGGTTCTCTTCTAAGGTCTCCGTTAACTTGCTGTGTGACCTTGGGCAGTCATTAGTGTCTAAATTTTTAAGAACATTCACAACATATAGGTGCCTCTAATTTTGGGTGCCAGACTTGATACACTTGGGGCCTGATTCTTTTTTTTTGAGAGAGAGAGATGAGCCAACCCCAGTTGGCTTGAATTAAAAATGTAGGTGCTGATCACCTCTCAGAATCAGGATCTATAGGTATTGAGTGGGACAACCAAAATGGAGACATCCCAAGTTAGTGGATGCTTGCGAAAATTTGGCCTTGATCTGTTTGTGCCTCAGTTACCTCATCTGTAAAGTGACTAAAGCAATACTTTTTTTCCTCAGAGGAAAGCTGCTACACTTAATTATTATGTGTAAGTGGTTTGAGATCCTCTGCTGAAGGGTGCTATATAATGATAATGTAAAGTAGAATGTCATTAATTTACCTTGACAGATTCATTGCAAATCTCTGAATTTTGTAAAATAGTACAGAACATCACAAGTGAGTAAGGAGCAAATTGTGCTTGTACCTTTTAAGATTTCTGAGGGCTCCTGAGTAGCAAGACTGACCCAGCTGTACTGCAGAAAAGGGGTGGGCGGAGGCAGAATATTTGTGTATTTGAGGGGTAAGGGCAGGATCAGTTGGATAGGGAAAGATTGGGCAAGGATAGAGTATCTGCTGTTACACAGACTTATTGGTTCTTTCCCATTGAAACTACTTTAACTCTTGGGCTTCGATAGCCTGCATGGAGCCTCTCTTCAGTTGCTCCATAGTTTGTGGAGTGGGGGATCCCTCCACTTGTTTTGTCTGTTTCTGCCCAAGAACTGTTTTTGGTTTTTCTCCAAGAATGAATAAACCACAGTAAAACACCATGGATAATATACGCCAAATTGTTCTTTGATCATTTACTTTGATTGTTATAGTTCAATATTAATTGATACCTCAAATGTCCTAGAAAATGTTCTGCAGTATGTATTGTAAAAATAATGAAGCTTTAAGATTGCAGGTCACTATAGTTTTGCTATTAAATCTTTTCTGAGAGGTGAAAAGAGACAGCTACCAGCTGGCTGTCTCATTTATTTCTGAAAGTATTACGTTGAACATTAGTGCAGTGAGAAAGATTAGTGGGTCTGTCTGTTTGCCTATCTGTTGTTCAGCCATAGATCTTGCCCCTCTCAACTTACACAAGGATTCTGACAAGTATAAAAATGGTGTGGGGAGGGAAGACTGTTTCACAGATAGGCATGGCTATTTGCTTGCTATGTATGTCCTTATGCATACTGAGATACCCAGTGGTGTATGAATAGAGTCCCATCCGCCCCACACACCCTCTTTAGTTGGTAGACAGTGTAAAGGTAGCCAGAGTAGCTGAAGGAATGAGCCAAGACCACAATGTTTAAAAATCCAACAAATGCTAATGAAGCCAGATACCTCACACAGCAGCACTGTCTCTCCTAGAACTGGGAATGGGCGGCCCCACCCTCCAAATGAA
Organism: Mauremys reevesii; assembly: GCF_016161935.1. NCBI lineage: Eukaryota > Metazoa > Chordata > Testudines > Geoemydidae > Mauremys > Mauremys reevesii. The sequence continues at coordinate 62,386,699 of NC_052630.1, forward strand.
CACTCTTATACTTTCTGTTCACCCCACCTCTCTCTCAAACCCCACCCATCAGCAACAGAGCTACCGGGGGTGGGGACGTCCCTTGCACTATTATATTAACCAAGCTTTTCATGAATATGGAACAGATCTTGCCAACACTTTGGCACAGTTTTAAGCTTGTGCTTGTGAGCTGTCCTGTTGTAGTCAATGAGAATACTCATGCATAATATTAAATGTGAATAAATGTTTTGTGGGGTTAGGGTATAAGTATTTGGTGGTACAAAGATTTACAAATCCTATCTGGGAAAGCTGGTTCAATCTCTGCAGTTCTATTTGGAAGTTCTCCCTATTATAGGGAGAATAACCTGAACCAATGATCATAATGAGGCAGACACATAAGCATGTTGTTAGATTTCATAATGAAAAACATCATGGCAATACAGGAAAAAAAGTAGAATACTTTGTGTAGCTAAATTACAGTACACAGTGTTTACAGGAGCTGATTGGTATCATAGACTTGAATTAATTTGTTACCTAAGGTTCTTAGCAGAGCATACACATAATGACATTTCTAATATGGTTTGTTAAAAAAACAACAACAACAAAAGCCCAAATGTTAGTTTACTAAATTTGTTGTTGTTCAACAGTATATCATCATTAAGGTTCATAATGGGTTTCATTAACTCAATAGTTTCTCCTCTAGATTAGATTTTATTGAGTTTAGATGTCTTTCATACTAACCCTTAAAGATTTGTAAACACTGAAATCAAATTTAAGTGTCAGGCCAAAATGTGCTCAAAGTGTTACAACACTATTATTAGCTTCTTGCAAACATCTCAAATCAGATACTCAGGACAATACATTTCTCATGTTTCATTACATATAGAATAGCTGGAAAGTAGCGAAAGACCTTCTTTTCTGTCATTCTACTTTTCTCTTCCCCTAGTACATGTAACAGACCAATTTTTAATAATTAAGGTTAACCTGAGAAAAACAGAAATAAAATCATTAATTACCATATATAAAATGAGCAGGAAAATGCACTTTAAACAGGAATTATTTAATATATTTGTCACTCATCTATATGTGTGTGTGTATATAGATAGTATAGGAATTAACTACTATCAATCTATCTTAAATAATGCTTAAGTATATGTGTTTAATTAAATGAAGATGTAATTATATCTGAATAATTTAAAAACATTTATCAAAATGTTTATTTTCTGAACTGATTTTTAGGGGTTAATTCTCATTTGCACTAATTCTACCAGAGCTCTGTAAAGGAGCCTTTACATAACTGAAAATTCAGTCCTCCAACTCCATTGGCTGAGATCCTCTGCTTAGGGGGAGCACAGCACAGTCTAGAGAGGAGGACGCAAATGTGGCCCTTTGTCTTCTCTGAATCTGAGAGTTGCATGTGTGCTGGGTTGGTTACTATGTGAGGCTGCTCTAAGGGTATGTCTACAGTGCAATTAAAAACCCACAGCTGGCCCCTGCCAGCTGACTCGGGCTCAGGGTAAGGGGCTGTTTAACTGTAGTGTAGATGTTCAGGCTTGAGCTGCAGCCTGGATTCTGGGAACCTCACACTGTCCAAAATCTTGGGTTCCAGCCCAAACCCAAACATCTACACTGCAATTGAACAGTCCTTTAGCCCGAGTGCCACAAGCCTGAGTCAGCTGGCATGAGCGTAGATATACCTGATTGCAGTGTAGGTATTCCTGAAGTTACACCAGTTGCCTATTGCCCAAGAGGCTGATGTGGCAGCCTGAAATCAGTCATTATGTAGGCAAGCTCTAGCCATACTTCTTTCCTCTGGCAATATCTTCAGAGGGTGATGGTGGCATTGGAGGTGCTATGCTGGATCTGACACCAGGTAATCTCCCAACATGTGTGATCTTCCCATAGTTGGCTACAGTGGCTTTAGGGCTAGAATCTGTTAGCATAGATGACGTGAGCCTGGTGTGTGTTAAACTGTTGTGCTATAACCACAATTGAAATGCATTTGATGAAACATTAATTCAGCAAATACTGTTGTTTAAAAATACAGATTATGCTTCTCTTTGTTCAAAATGTAACATTATTGTGCTTTAATATAACTGCCATGAGCTGCAGAAAACTTTCCTAATGTATTAGTGTGGGGGAGGGGGAGGCAGAGGGGCTGGTGATCAATATGCAGTGATTAAGAGACAATGTGATCCTGGGTAGCATAAACAGGGGAATCCTAAATACGAATAGTGAGATTACTTTGCATCTGTCCTTGGCACAAGTGTGACCGCTGTTTTAGTTCCCAAAATTCAAGAAGGATGTTGATAAATTGGAGAGGGTTCAGAGAATAGCCACGAGAATAATTAAAGGATTAGAAAACATACCTTATAGATCAAAGAACTCAGTCTATTTACCTTATCAAAGAGAAGGTTAAGGGATGGCTTGATTACAGTCTATAAATTTCTACATGAGGAACAAATATTTAATAATGAGCTCTTCAGTCTAGCAGAGAAAAGTATAACACAATCCAATGGAAAGAAATTACTAATTCAGACTGAAATAAGGCATATTTTTTTGTCGGTGAGGGTAATTAACCAGCGGAACAAATTTTGCCAAGGGTTGTGGTGGATTCTCAATCAATGACAATTTTAAAATCAAAATTGGATATATTTCTAAAAGCTCTCCTCTAGGAATTATTTTGGGAAAGTTTATGTCCTGTGTTATATGCAGGAGGTGAGGCTAGGTGATCACAATGGTCCCTCCTTGCTTTGGAATCTATGAAAGAGATTTAAAATAAATATATTTGTCTGAGCAGTGGTAAGCAGTGCTGCTTCTAAATTGGAATTAATCATCATATTGGGAAAATCTAAGCCTGTGTGGTGACTATTCATCAAGGAAATAATCCTCCCCATTGAAGTCAACACTTTGAGATTGACTAATGGAGTTAGAATCAGGCCACACAAAAAAAAGAACTGTCTTGTTACTAGAGTTCAGAATATAGAGAGGATGATAAGGATTCATTATATGCTAGTGATGTTGATGATCTATGCTGAAAAAGGAATCCAGCTGTAAAATAGTAAAGGCTGCTTTGTTAAATGTTAGGAACTTTCAGATAATTGTATGCTGTAACCTCACAACTCCTCATTGACTTCAATGAGAGTTAAATGGTGAAGTTCTGTGCAAAATTTCCCATGAAAATGAATGGAGAGTTTGGAAGCCCTAGTGGATATTAGATAGCTCAGAGATGCTAACTAGAGCTTTGCACTGCTGTGGGTCATATCTTTTGCTCTTGTTAATATAATTAAAATGATAACTTGAAGGTGGTTTCCTCTTAATGAGGTAATTATTGTATCCTAGGCCTGACCTTGGAGTTTATTTCTGAACTAACAAGGAGTGAGAAGCTGAGACAAAATGTCTTTGTTGCTGGACACATCTTGAAAATTGACTAGATGAGCCAATCAGAGCAAAGAGATTACAGTAGCAAATTAGAGTATACAAATTTTGTATATTAATGAGAATGGAAATCTCTTCACTCTGGCTAATAATAGCTGTCACTCAATTAGAGGACAGGGATTCACATGCTGTGTGTTTGTTGAGAAATAACAATGCAGTGTTATCCTAATTATACCCCCACAATCAATTACAGTGCAAGGAACGGCATAAGTGATAAAGAACTGTAGAGCGTCTTTGAATTCTCATTCAACACAATATTTAGAGGAGTTCATGTTTTTTGTCAAAACATATTTTTAACAAACAAATTAGTAAACTTCCAATGAAAAACTAGAAATAAACATTTTTAAACTGAATACTTTTGGGAGGCTGGTCATTTTGAAAAAAGAAAGAAAAATCTTCTTGTGAAATTACAAAAACACATTTTAAAAAAAATGTCCTGTGGAAAAAAAAATTGGTATTTTCAACTAAGTCTAATAATATTAGAAAATTAGGGGCTAACTGATTATTGAAAATACAATAATGTGATGTGAAATCATGCATGTTGGATGGTAGAGCTCTCATGTAGTGTCAATTGCTATTGTGGTGAGGTTTCTTTTTTATAACTAAGTAAAAAAATCATGTTCTGTGAGACTGAGGGAAAATTAGAAAGGACTGTGGATAAAGTTGGCAAATCTGTGCAACAAAAAGAGAACCTTGTCTTTTCTCACTGCAATGCATGGCTTCCTTATCTGTCATTTAAATTAATGTAAAAATGATGCTTTTTTGGGAAAACCCTTTTCTGTTTACTCATGTACGAATAGAAACTATTGCTCTTCAGCAGTTGAGATAAGTATTTTTTTCTATAATAGTATTTTGCAACTTATAAAATATTATGGGAACTCATTATTGTAATGTTATGGTTAAATTTTAAAAGCTTGAAAATCAGGAAATCCAAAAGTCAATGTTCTCATAATAAACTATAATTCCTTCTAGGGATATACTATGTTAGCCCTTCTTATGGTCTCAAGTCACAGTACTCCTATTCAGGAAAGCATTTAAGCATGTGCTTGATTTTGAGGTCAATGAGCTATAAGCATGTACTTAAATAAAGAACATGAGTATGTGTTTTCCTGAACTGGGGCTTTATCAAATACCCCCCCGACCAATGTTCCTCAGGCCCCTGACTCCCTATGGCTCTGGGCAGTGCATCCTTCTCCATTATTAACATGCCCCTCAAGCCTTCCCTTCTTGGATGATGGTGTCCTCTATTTTTCCTCTTTCTAATCCCAGGAGGTTTGACTTGCACCTGAAATCAGTCTGCTTTCACAGAGTGTTAGGCTACTAGCCTAAGGGTGTCCCTTTTATACTCCCCACTATCCTCTTCCACTGCCCAATGAGAAGGTGATTTAAGAAAGAAATCCTGCATAGACCTCTGGAGGTGGGAAGAACCCCCTAGAACACAATGGAGGATAGAGCAGGTCTACTGTCCTATCTCAAAGACAATAGTATGTTGTGAGAATGGTTTCCTATTTGCTCCTTTGTATAGTCTGGCTGTGCTAGTGGTGTTCTCCTAGATCACTATGTCAGACTCCCCAACCCGAGGGACAAACTTATTTTGAAAAGTCAAGGTGATTATGAATAACCATGAATTGCTACTATGAGTGACAACAAATAATCATTGGGCCAGGGAAAAAGAGTGAGAATGACTCAAAAGCCTGATGGTTAGGGCACTCATCTAGGATGTGAGAGAACCAAGTTTATGTTTATGCAGCAATGACTATTTAATTTTCTGTTTTAAAAAAATAGAACTACTTCAACAGGAGAGACTTAGACAGTCCCATACCAGAATGTCCCAATGTCCATTGGCTAGAGCAGGGTTTCTCAAACAGGGGTCGCTGCTTGTGTAGGAAAAGCCCCTGGTGGGCCGAGCCGGTGTGTTTACCTGACCCGTCCACAGGTCTGGCCGATCGTGGCTCCCACTGGCCGCGGATAGCTGCTCTGGGCCAATGGGAGCTGCTGGAAGTGGTGCAGGCCAAGGGACGTACTGGCCACCGCTTCCAGCAGCTCCCATTGGCCCGGAGCAGCGATCCATGGCCAATGGGAGCTGCAATCGGCCAGACCTGTGGACAGGCCAGGTAAACACACCGGCCCGGCCCGCCTGGGGCTTTTGCTACACAAGCGGCGACCCCTGTTTGAGAAACCCTGGGCTAGAGCACTCTTCTGCAATGTGGGAGACCCAAGTTCAAATCTCTTCTCTACAGCAGTCAGAGGGAAGGGAGAGAACGTGTGTCTCCTGCATCTCATATGGTTGTCCTAGCCAATGGGCTAAAGGTTAGGAGCATGGAAGCTACCACTACGTCCTTTTTCTACTCTCTCCCACCCTCTAGCCCTTCATAAGTGGCTTTAATAATTACTGATGGCAGCAAAAGGAATTCAGAGACTTACCAGCCATGTGGATTTCTTTGGTTGTTTTTGTTTTTCAAGTTCTTTGCAAATGTTCCCTTTTTAAATCTGGCTTTGTTTTGTCCCTCACCCCCCCCCTTATTTGGAGACAATGCAGAAGTGGAGGTGCCACAACCCAATGGCCCCCTCTCTCGGGGGTCCCTTGGGGAGGCAGATCAGCATTGTATGTTGCTAACACTGTTGCAGGCATTGCAAGGTATTTCAGGAAGGGTTAAAGGTGTGAGTGTGGAGTGAAAGTTTCCTTTGCAGGTTGGAAGAGGCAAAAGAGGGTGGGAGAGAGAAGGGAATGGGTTAACTCGACGCTCCAGCTAGGTCCGAAAATAAGAGTCTGACTTCAGCCCAAGGCCATTGCACACAACTGACTCTCGGCTACCTGCCAAGAAAGACGGGAGCCTAGATTCCAACCCCGATCAGCCGTGAGAAAGGAAAACTAAGCTAAGTAGGACTGTAGAGGCTGAGCAAACTAGTGAGACAGTGAAGGCTAGCGAGGGGGGAAACAAAGTCTCGTGTCCCTGAAGCCAGTGTGTTTTGGGAAAGCTGAGGAAGCCGCAGAAAGATGGTTTGGACTGGGATAAAGAGCATGGGGGACAGAGGTCCCTGAACGAAATGCCCTCAAATGAACCCAGGACTTAAAAACCCTTCTGAGAGCTGAGGCAAGTCGGAGATCAACAACAGACCTTCGTCCACCCTACCCGCTCCTCTTCTTATGTTACACCCAGGCTTGGCCAGTCTTGGGTTGTGCATGTGTGACTATGAAAGTGGGTTAGTGCAGGGGCACTAATGCTTTCTTCCTTCCTTTGAGTGACGTGGGGAGCCCCTGCGCTCACCACTGTTATTTTATTAATGAAGCTTTAAAACTTAGACACTTGGTGTGCTCCTTCATCCCCTCCCCTAACGATCCTGCAGCCTCAGCCTGATCAGCTGACACCTCAGGCAGATCGGTAATAGAAATCTGTCTCAGAGATGTCAATTGTAATTACTTATGATGTTTGGAAATGTACAGCATGGATACAATCATGTCAAACCTCTCTCTCTCTCTCTCTCTGGAATATTTCATCTTTTTCTTCATCTTTTGTCTGTAGTCCTCAGCTAGGTGAAAGGTTAAAACAACAGGACTAACCAGTCCATGTACATGAGCAACATCACTGATTAGCTATAAAAGGCACATTTTGAATAAGGGTGTAACAGTACTTTCTATATATAAAGAGGAAATGAATCCCTTTATTTATCCATTAATAGACTTTGTAAGATTAATTTAGTCACCTTTTAATATTGGCTACCAGTCTCATTGTCATTCATTTATATACCATTAAACAGTGGCACAACCTCACATTGTAGGTCAAGACGAGTGATCAGATTTCCTGGCTCCTGTTGAAAAGAGTGCCACAGTAGATAAGACCATGATTTCCTGTTGCTTTCATTGGTAACTAGGGACCAGAGTAAGGTGGAGAATGGGATAGTGAAGCTTCTACTCTTCTGTTAACAATGGCAAGAGTTCACCCCCTCAGTAATACCAGGCTTGTACACGTTCAGAACTTCTACAGGATCCACAAGTGCATGGAAGGGAGAAGGAGATGCTGCTATCTTGTACCTCTCCAGTGGAAAAGAGATTTTGCTACAGTCTTCCCCCACCTCTAGTTAGAAGGCAGGTGATACAGAATGACTCTGTGAGCACTCTCTCCTCTTCTGACTTTCCATGGTAGTGCGTATAGATGGGGAGGGTATCTGAAAGTAAATGGAATCTTCCTCCACAAAAGCTGCACTAATGAATGTGTGCATGCACACACACAGTTTTGCTTGGATGGCTATTGATTTCCTTGAGGACACAGACTCCTTTCAGATACACTTATTCCCTCATCCTCTTTCTCTTTCCTTCCCGTCTCTGTCTCTCTCAAGATGATTCAATGTCAATTCACCACATGATGGCAACTGCAACTGCTAGAATTGGTTAGCTCCCCCTCCTCTTCTAATCTACAGGCAAGTCTCATCTTACGCTGTGGTTATGTTCCGCTGTCAGCGCGTAAAGCAAAAATCGCATATAGTCAAAATTACATTGAGTGCAATGGCGGGTGGAATCGCCCGCACTACAGGTACAGTATTTAAATTGTTATTTTTCTCTTTTTTTTGTTTTGTTTTTTGTTTTTGCCGACAGCGCAAAGCTGAATTCGCGCATGTTAAATGCGCTAAGATGAGACTCGCCTGTACACTGACCATTGCTGTGGGGGTAGGGGAGACAGTGCAGGTGTAGCCCCACCCTGGGCCATGATCATTCTGATCTCTTGCAGCTGTCGTCATCCTTCCTGTCATACACATTGTGATCCAAAACTGCTTATATGGCAATAACTGCTTATGTAGACTGTGTGAACTCTGTATTTGAGAGATAGTAAGAGTCTTCATATGGCATGCAAACACAAAGGGCAGAGAAGGTTAGGGTAGTCCAAGGTGGTAGAACTATAGGAATCTCTCTGAGGTGTCTGCTCCTGGAGCTGCCATAGGGGGATGGGAGTGTTCCACAGATTGCAGGGGCTTTATGCAAAAGCTAACACAGCTTAGTCCTATGTAAATTTCCCACAGGGATTGGAATGGAGTTATGATGGGGCATGCCCTCTGTGACTCCTCTCCTCTCCATGTGCAATGACCTGGAGAACCCAGCACAAGTCTGGGGAAAGAAGAAATTGGCACCATGAAGGAATCTGACTCCTTTCTGTTTGGAAAGGGGCAAAGGCACATGCAAGACAAGGCCCCTTCATACTCAGAACTTCCATTACCATCTCTGCTCTACAGGTTGAAAGTGCTGAGTTATATTCTTGATGAAGCATGAGGTAGAATAGAAAGTAGCGCCTCCCCCCCCCCCACACACCTTCCTTAGTTCTCCAGTGCTAACAGCAGCAAAAGCTTGTCTTATTTAACTAAAATGAGCAGATATAATTCAGAAGGCAGGTAAGTGGGTGGTCATGTGAGGGAAAAATAAGATATTTATATTATCACTTTTCTTTAATGCTGTCCTTTTAAAGCATATTCAGTGTCTTGTGTTCTGTAGCTCACACAGTGTTGAGGAGTAATAACAATACAAGAAGACTAATATTTTTAAATGTGGTCTCTAATTTTGGGTAACTCAATTATTGAGTATCCAAATGTAGAGACTTAAGGTCTGATTTCCAGAGGTGCTGAGAACTGCAGCTCCCAGTGAAGTCCAGAGAGCAGACTCTGATCAACATTTTCAAAAATGAGAGACAAAAGTTAGTCACCTAAATCTATATTTAGATATCCTAAAGAAGTGCACAGTCTCTGAAAATCAGGCCACTTATTTATGCCTTTAAGGATATTTAAACGTTTTGACTGAGGTTCAAAACTTCAGCCACCCATATATGAAACCAAAAACCAGGGCACGTAAATTAGAGGCCACTTTCAAAAATCTGTCTTTATCTGTCCGCAATCAGAAATAATTTACAGAGCTCACTAAATAACCAATCTTCAGAACTCCATATTTCAATATGTTTTGTGAGATTCAGTCTCCCTTTTAAAAATACAATAAACAATGTCTAGGTATGGTATGCTTCCAGTATTATACTACACTAATATACTTACTCCAAATCACACATCACTTGTAAAAGGAAAAAAAATAATCTCTGATCAAATTTTTAATACTTGGAATAATTCAACAAAATGGAACACATGTTTAGGTGTTTGTGTACAGAAAAAGTTACCTTGCCTTTATCAAGGGGTTAGCACATAAGAAATTTTCTGTGACTGAATACACGCAATAATCTTCTGATCGTATATTGCCAGCCTTTCCCCAGGAATCCTCACAACTTTTCAGAATGATGCTTCCATCCATGTTTTATCCAATATTTTATCTAATTCAGGCTAGACAGTTTTACTGGGTCATACGGCAGAGGATGGAGTGTGCTAGTTCATACAATGCATATGAACAAACAACCTCTGTTCCTCTTCTTGACAGCATCTCCAAAGCCTAGAATAAATTTCTTGGATCATTGTCCTGCTGTGTGGTGAATCATGGATCAATCACTCAGGTGGAAGTGAATGTCTCAATCTGGAGAATGCTGTGATAATCCTCTTTGTGCTTAATACCTGTGATTTTTGTGAGGAAATACCAACTTGGCTGTCACTAAAACATCCCAAACCCATGATGTTATTCCTCCTAAGCTTGACTGTTTGACTGTTTCTCATCTCAGAGTTTACCCTTGAGACTCAATATTCTTCTGACTCCAGATGTCTGAACATTTTTCTCTTCAGTAAAAATAAAGCTTTCTTATCACATTGAAGTTCAAATCTGCTGTGCAAAACTAGAGTAAATGGGGTTCACGTGGGGGGAGACTAAAGTAGGAATTGGGGAGGTAAAATTCTCCACAGAATATTTGGAGAGGGGGTTCCTGGATAGTAATGTAGCACATAGACCTGTCATGTGGCCTCATACCCTTGCAGGACTTAATAGGCAGTAGATTCTCTCAGTTCTTGGGTGTAATTCTGATGCTCCCCTGGCCTGTCCACTGCCCTGCCCTTTTGTGATCCCACAGACAGAACCTCTGTAGAGCTTGTCACTGCAGGGTCCATTACTGCCAAGTCAACTTGTGTGACCTTTGCACTTATCACTCTTCCTTTAGTGAAGCAGAAAAACACAAATCCCTTTATTTTGGCCTATGTACAATTGTAAAGGGGGCTAGATTTTTTTGCCCAGTGCAAACTTGAGCTCAGTCATGCCGCTTTATATCTTGGAAACTCAAGATTGCTTAAGAACGACAAGTATACATGGACAATCTATAGAAGAAATTATTTTTCATGTTACTAAAAAATGCCATAGATTTTATATTTAAAGCCAAATTAATGCATGTAGGTGAAGCTGATGGAAACTATGTATGCTCATCAGAAGACAGAATTTAGTCTATATAAGTGTCTTATTATTTCCCCTATTTTCCAGATGTCCAGTACTTACCAAAAATTATTTTAATGAAAGACTGGCTGTACCTCTGAAAGTTAAATTAGATAAAGTAAAATCCCTGTATTTTATATATATATATTCAGCTCCACAGAAACCATAGTAGTGTATATTCATATAGGACAAAGATCAAAATTCATCCATGAATATTTGAACTCTTTCTTCCTGTTATAAAACTGAAAACCTGCTACTAATATTCCATAGGAAAAAATAACATTGGCATAAAGCTTCTCTGTGGGATTGGTAGGATAAATGCTTTAAACTATGAGACTTGCTATTTGGCTTGAAGTAGTACAAATTATACAAATCTCTACACATTCTAGAGTTTATACAAGGATTTCTACAAACGCCTTCCAATAAAACTGATGGATTCTGTACAACTAAATGGTGTTCAGCACTTCACCTCCTTGTCTCCAACTAATTGAATAGTAAAATATGTAGAACAAGTTATTTTTGTTATGCTTTTATTAGGAATAGATAAAGTGGGTTTCTCAAAGCTCACATGGAGTTTCTAATTAAAAGAAAGCCCTGTGGTGCTAGCCTATAGTACATAAACTTTTTTGTAATCTACACATTTGAGATAAAAAATATGATGCAGAAATTTTGATAAACTTCTTATCTTAAACATGATTTTAAGTCAGTGGACCACCTTGTAGGCATCTCTTATGTTACAAACCAATAATTCAAAAAATCTTAACCCCTCCCCCCCAAAAGAAATTCCTCTGATTGTGCTTTAATTTGTGAATTTTATTAATCTGTCAAAATTAGGTCCTTATGTCCCCTTTAAGAGTGTCTTTTTAAATATATTGTAAAGATAAATTTCTTTTATAAGAAAGGCTACCACCAAAAATTAAAGGACAACAAAAAATAACATTTTAAAGTTATCCGTATGCTGATAATTTTATAGAACTGCAAAAGACAGTGAAGGAGGCTTGAAATGTTTATCCAAGGCCAATTTACCATACTTGCTTTTTGACAATGTGAAGTCAAAAGGTCAAATTTTTCTATTTTCAGATCATTGAGTAAATGAAAAGGTAAAACAATAAATAGCATCCAAGAAGAATTGTGAGGCCAGCATTAAATGCTGCACCAGCAGCTTTGAATATTTCCCTTTATCCTTGCTACACCACAGCTATGCTGTCTGGAATTTATTTTTGTATACTTTCATTGTTACAGAAACATTCCCTGATGTTGATAATTAACAGCAATCTTCAATTTTATTAATATTGTGAACCTTTCTACATAAGAACATAATGTGACAAAGCTCTGTCCTTGTCTCAGTGGGTCCCGCGCTTCCTGGCAGATTTCGCTAGTCTCAGAGGCTCACTGTGACCCTCCACGTAGCCCTTCTCTCTCTAGAGGAAAGGGTCACAGCCTACTGAGCCATTTTCATCATAAGCCAGCAAGGGTGGTGAGGAGAAGCAACTCTCCCTTGCACAGTCTCTGTTGTCTCCCAGTCTCAGTGATTAATCAGGGAGGGGAGGGGAGAGCCTGAGCCTGCCCTCTACTCCGAGCTCCAGCCCAGGGACCCTAATAGTAGCAGCTATGGTAGCTGACTTTTTGGAAATAGGATGTGTACAATTCCCTGGGCCACTTCCCCACAGCATCCCCCACTCAATATCTCCTTCATCATTACCTTAGGGCCTCCTTCATAGACTTTAAGGTCAGAAGGGACCATTATGATCTTCTAGTCTGACCTCCTTCACAATGCAGGCCACAGAATCTCACCCAACCACTCCTGTAACAAACCCCTGACCTATGTCAGAGCTATCGAAGTCCTCAACTTGTGGTTTAAAGACTTCAAGGTGCAGAGAATCCTCCAGCAAGTGACCCGTTCCCCACGCTGCAGAGGAAGGCAAAACCCCCACAGGACCTCTGCCAATCTGCCCTGGAGGAAAATTCCTTCCTGACCCCAAATATAGCGATCAGCTAAACCCTGAGCACGTGAGCAAGACTCACCAGCTAGACACTCAGGAAAGAATTCTCTGTAGTAACTCAGATCCCACCCTATCTAGTGTCCCATCACAGGCCATTGAGCATATTTACCGTTAATAGTCAAAGATCAATTAATTGCCAAAATTAGGCTATCCCATCATACCATCCCTTCCATAAACTTATCAAGCTTAGTCTTGAAGCCAGATATGTCTTTTGCCTTCACTGCTCCCCTTGGAAGGTTATTCCAGAACTTCACTCCTCTGATGGTTAGAAACCTTCGTCTAATTTCAAGTCTAAACTTCCTGATGGCAGTTTATATCCATTTGTTCTTGTGTCCACATTGGTACTGAGCTTAATTAATTCCTTTCCCTCCCTGGTATTTATCCCTCTGATATATTTGTAGAGAGCAATCATATCTCCCCTCAGCCTTCTTTTGGTTAGGCTAAACAAGCCAAACTCTTTGAGTGTCCTTTCATAAGACAGGTTTTCCATTCCTCGGATCATCCTAGTAGCCCTTCTCTATACCTGTTCCAGTTTGAATTCATCCTTCTTAAACATGGGAGACCAGAACTGCACATAATATTCCAGATGCGGTCTCACCAGTGCCTTGTATAATGGTACTAACACCTCCTTATCTCTACTGGAATACCTCGCCTACATCAGGCGAGGTATTCTGGAAATACCTCCAGAATACCTCGCCTGATGTATCCCAAGACCGCATTAGCTTTTTTCACAGCCATATCACATTGGTGGCTCATAGTCATCTTGTGATCAACCAATACTCCAAGGTCCTTCTCCTCTTCAGTTACTTCCAAGTGATGTGTCCCCAGTTTATAAAAAAAATTATTGTTATTAATCCCTAAAGGCATGACCTCGTACTTTTCACTATTAAATTTCATCCTATTACTATTACTCCAGTTTACAAGGTCAGCTAGATCTTCCAGTAGGATATCCTGGCTCCTCTCTGTATTGGCAATACCTCCCAGCTTTGTGTCATCCGCGAACTTTATTAGCACATTCCCACTTTTTGTGCCAAGGTCAGTAACAAAAAGATTAAATAAGATTGGTCCCAAAACTGAGCCCTGAGGAACTCCACTAGTAACCTCCTTCCACCCTGACAGTTCACCTTTCACAATGACCCATTGTAGTCTCCCCTTTAACCAGTTCCTTATCCACCTTTCAGTTTTCATACTGATCCCCCTCTTTTCCAATTTAGCTAATAATTCCTTCCTTGTGCCTTATATGGATTTGTACTGCTTAAGTTTCTCCAACAGCATAGCTTCCTCCTTCAGCTCCTGACACGCATGCCTAACTGACTGACTGGGAGGCTTTTAGCTAGTTTCAGCAGCCCCTAATTGGCTTCAGGTGTCCCAATCAACCTAGCATCCTCCCTGCCTTCTGGAAAGACCTTAATTGGCCCCAGGTGTCTTAATTGACCTCGAGCAGCTGCCATTTACTTATCCTGGTAAAAGGGATTTGTTTAGCCTGGGGCTAATATATCTGTCTCCCACTACTTTTCTGTAGCCATCTGGCCTTGCCCCATCACAATAACATAAGAACATAAGAATGGCCCTACTGGGTCAGAGCAAGGGTCCATCCAGCCCAGCATCCTGTCTGCTGACAGTGGCCAATGCCAGATGTCCCAGAGGGAGTGAACCTAACAGGCAATGATCAAGTAGTCTCTCTCTCCTGCCATCCATCTCCATCCTCTGACAGACAGAGGCTAGGGACCCCATTCCTTACCCACCCTGGATAATAGCCATTAATGGACTTAACCTCCATGAATTTATCCAGTTCTCTTTTAAACCCTGTTATAGTCCTAGCCTTCACAACCTCCTCAGGCAAGGAGTTCCACAGGTTGACTGTGCACCATGTGAAGAAGAACTTCCTTTTATTTGTTTTAAACCTGCTGCCAATTAATTTCATTTGGTGGCCCCTAGTTCTTATATTATGGGAACAAGTAAATAACTTTTCCTTATTCACTTTCTCCACACCACTCATGATTTTTTATATCTCTATCATATCCCCCCTCTTAGTCTCCTCTTTTCCAAGCTGAAAAGTCCTAGCCTCTTTAATCTCTCCTCATATGGGACCCCTTCCCAACCCCTACTCATTTTAGTTGCCCTTCCCTGAACCTTTTCTACTGCCAGTATATCTTTTTTTGAGATGTGGAGACCACATCTGTACGCAGTATTCAAGATGTGGGTATACCGTGGATTTATATAAGGGCAACCTGAGAGGGCCAGGCTCCCTCTGGGAGCAAACACTGCTGCTCTCTCCCAGGCCTGCCCCGGCTCCTTGGGGCAGAGTACCCTCTGTGTGCCCCCCAGCACAGGGCTCCCAGGGACCACGCAGTTCTCAGCGCTGCCCCAGGCCAGGCCCTTAGAGACCAGCTGGGCCAGCGGCGAGGGAGGGGACCACCAGCCACAGCTATCCCAGATCCCAGGGCGGGCTGACCGCTCTCCCGAGCCGGGCCTACCCTGCTCCTGCATCCTGCTTCCCCAGCCCCACACTCCAACCCTTGGTGGGGGCTGCACTGGCCACACACGGGGTTGGGCCTGAGCCCTCAAGCTGCAGGGACTGGGCTCCTGGCTGAGGCATGGGGCAGCCCTGTTCTGTGTCCAGCGGGGGGAGGAGTGTCACCAAGCTCCACGGGACGCCCCCGAGATGGGGAGACCGGAGGTGGCAGCAGCAGCGGCCCGATGGACACTATGTCCAATGCCATCTTCCCACAATTCCCACATTTATTTAAACAAACACATAAACCCTAGTACGTTGGTTGGAATAAATATATCTGATATAGAATTGATTTGCTTGTTAAAGTTGGGTAAACTTAAAATAGTTACAAAGGAACATCCCTACTCAGTATATGCAAGTGCCATAAATCAAAAAAATATATAGTGGCCAAATTCTGCCTTTCCCCATTGGCCAAAAATGTGTCTCCGTGAGTAAAGCATCTGGTAGCAATTATAAAGAAGAGATTTGTTTGTGCGTGTATGTGTATGTCTTTCAAGTGCCATTGAGGAAAATACAATTGGGCCTCTGAGTTTTAAGAATATTCTGGACACTGACAGTGGCTAAAATTTTCAGAGGTTCCTCAAAGAGTTCAACACTCAAATCCTATTGAAAGCCATTGAGGGTTGCACACCTAATTCTCTTTCCTTTGAAAATTCCAGACATTGACTTCAATGAGACACAAACACCTGCTTAAATACTTTACTGATTTGAGGCCTTAGTCACCATTCCACTAAATCCTTGATTTCCCTGATAAAATGGCTGATAAAAGTGCCAGTCATTCTCAACTGTGATAGGTCTTTGTGTTTGCATGGACAAATAATATATACATGAGTACAAGTTTTTCCAGCTCAGAATTTGTTCTTATATTAATCTACATTCATGTATACCTTCTGAACCTTTGTTAGACACAAATAAGCACTTAACCTCATTAACGAAACAAAAATAAAGCTATGGCAATGTTATCTTTTCCAGTAAGGCAGGTGACAGCAGGGGTGTGCATATATACATATGTAAAATATATTAAATTAAATGTTGACTAGAATAAACTTGTTAGTAATAAACTTGAGCTGTATTATACCAGTATATGTGTGTTTAAGGATCATACAAAGAATATTTAGTCATTCATGAAGGATTTTTAGGCATTCATGATTAAATACTTTGATACAGACATAATCAAGCTTCGGTGAGTTGCTTAAGTATTGTCTTTTTTTCCAGCATTCTCTGAAAGTTTTTTTATGTTATGATTGTGTTCTAGAATTTGACAGTAAATATTTTAGAGTTTTAAACATAATTGTGTATTCTTGAGACAGTCAAAAGTTTCAATATTCTATGACTTTTTGATTTTCATTAATATTAGAACTGTTCCAGGTGAAAGAAAGTATGACATTAAAATATTACAGAGGTAAATTTCATACTTCTCTTTTACTATTAGGGTAAATATTCCATGTGCATTGTGATTAAGAAACTCTTTTTAATTCTTGTCATATGACATTTACTAGAGTCAGACCTATTTCTGAGCTACTGAACAGAATAATTTGTGGATAATGTGATTTGGGCTGTTTGCTATTAATGCAGGTAGAAAAAGAAAACATTCTTCCTAATTATCTGAAAATTAGAAAGGCTTTTGTCACCACATACTGTAATTATACTACAGACAATGCAGATATTTATTCAAATATTCCATTTTTAATTGCATAAAACATTTAATATGATAAAACTGACCTCCCTTCAGTTAGGGAGAGGCACGTAAGGAGCTGGGAGTGAGAGGACATGCTGCTGGAGGACTGAGGAATACAAACACCATCAGGCAGAAGGTCCTGCAGTGAAGATAAAGAAGATGCTGTGGGGAGGTCATGGGGAAGTGGCCCAGGGAATTATAGTTGTCACACAGCTGTTACAGGAGATGTAGACAGCTGTGATCCACAGGGCCCTGGGCTGGAACCCAGAGTAGAGGGCAGGCCCGGGTTCTCCCCATTCCCCCAACTTCCTATCCGACACAAGAGGAGTTGACCTGGACTGTGAGTCATATCAGAGGGCAAGGTCTCTTGCCTGTCTCCAGCCCACTAGGTGGGACAACAGAGACTACAGGGATTGTTCTCCTCCCTTTCCCCCATGCTGGCCAGGGATGAGGTTAGCTGAGTGAACAGCAGGTCTGAGCCAGTGTCAAAAGTGGCCAGACTGAGGGCTCCCGTGAACCTCTGAGGTAAGCAAATCCACCTGAAAGCACAGGACCCACCAAGGCAGAGGAGGAACTTTCTCACAATACACATCTAATGAGGCGGGGAGAAAGTATTTGATTTGTTTTCTAGTTACCTTGGATGTTTGTTAAAAAAAAACCTCTTGTACCTCTATTTTTCTATCAATCTATATCAACAATGTACAAGGTGCTGTGTATATAACCAGAAGTTAGCCTGTCCACTTCACTGATCTCTAATTGACAATAACCTCCTGCTCTGTTGGGTAGACTCTAACATCTATTATGCATGTTGAAAATGTCTCCTTCTAAAACACGAATAGTATCCTTCCTTGATTCTTTCATCAGTGCACAAGGATGTGGGTCTTATGATCCTTTATCAGAACATATGAGCTGCCATATTGGATCAGACCGTGGTCCATCTTGCCCAGTTTTCTGTCTCCAAACTATACCCCAGACCAGAGCTTTGAGGGAATATACAGACCAGAGCCATTATGGAGTGATCCACCCCATCTTCCACTTGTGGCTTCTGGTAGTCAGGGGTTTAGGGGTCTCTGTGAGCATCAAAATGTGTCCCTGATCATCTTGTCCAATTGCCATTGATGGACCTATCCTACATTAATGTAGCCAGTGATTTTTTGAACCTGGCTATTCTTTTGGACATCACAACATCCCATTGCAATGAGTTCCATAAGTTATTTGTGTTGTATGGAAAAAGGATTTCCAAACAAATTTGTCCCTGAAAAGCCCACAGCAACACAGTTGACTGAAAACCTTGTTCCTGGAGTTGTATCCAGCAGCCACATCATGATTAATATCCCCTAAGAAAGATTTTATACAGCAGGCAGAAACTTTTTATTAACAAGGGCTGATTCTTAAAGCATTCTTTGTTTAAATAAGCACTACTTACTAAGACATACTTGATCCATGAAATCATAGAATCATAGAGGATTAGGGTTGGAAGAGACCTCGGGAGATCATTGAGTCCAACTCCCTGCTCAAAGTAGGACCAACCCAAACTAAATCATCCCAGCCAGGGCTTTGTCAAGTCAGGCCTTAAAAACCTGTAAGGATAGAGATTCCACCACCTCCCTAGGTAACCCATTCCAGTGCTTCACCACCCTCTTGGTGAAATAGTGTTTCCTAATATCCAACCTAGACTTCCCCCACTGCAACTTGAGACCATTGCTCCTTGTTCTGTCATCTGCCACCACTGAGAAGAGCCTAACTCCATCCTCTTTGGAACCCCCCTTGTTTCAGGTAGTTGAAGGCTGCTATCAAATCCCCGCTCACTCTCCTCTTCTGCAGACTAAATAAGCCCAGTTCCCTCAGCCTCTCCTCATAAGTCATGTGACCCAGCCCCCTGATCATTTTCGTTGCACTCTGCTGGACTATCTCAAATTTGTCCACATCCTTTCTGTAGTGTGTGTGTGTGGGGGGGGGAACTGGATGCAGTATTCCAGGTGTGGCCTCACCAGTGCTGAATAGAGGAGAATAATCACTTCCCTCAATCTGCTGGCAATGCTCCTACTAATGCAGCCCAATATGCCATTAGCCTTCTTGGTAATAAGGGCACACTGTTCCCCAGCCTGTAGCAGTGCATGGGATTCTTCCATCCTAAGGACAGGACACTGCACTTGTCCTTGTTGAACTTCATCAGCTTTCTTTTGGCCCAATCCTCCAATTTGTCTAGGTCACTCTGGACCCTATCCCTATCCTCCAGCATATCTACCTCTCCCCCCAGCTTAGTGTCATCCGCAAATTTTCTGACGGTGCAATCCATCCCATCATTCAGATCATTAATGAAGATGTTGAAGAAAACCGACCCCTGGGGCACTCCACTTGCCAACTAGACATTGAGCCGTTGATCACTACCTGTTGAGCCTGACGATCTAGTCAGCTTTCTATCCACTTTATAGTCCATTCATCCAATCCATACTTTTTTAACTTGCTGGCAAGAATACTGTGGGAGACTGTATCAGAAGCTTTGCTAAAGTCCAGATATATCATGTCCACTGCTTTCCCCATATCCACAGAGCCAGTTATCTCATAGAAGGCAATCAGGTTGGTCAGTCATGACCTACCATTGCCGAATCCAAGTTGACTGTTCCCGATCACCTTCCTCTCCTCCAAGAGCTTCAAAATGGATTGCTTGAGGACCTGCTCCATGATTTTTCCAGGGACTGAGCTGAGGCCGACCAGTCTGTAGTTCCCTGGATTTTCCTTCTTCCCTTTTATAAAGATGGACTCTATATTTGGTCCCTTTCATTCTGACATTAATTTAAACATTAACTCTTCCATTAACACAATGCCGTATCCAGCATTGCTAGAGTTTCAGTGGTGAAATTAGAGTAGGCACATAATGGCTACAAAGACATTGATATTACATTGTTTCCTGCAGGAATGTCCAGTACCAGATATATATAATTTCCCCCATTGAGTTCAATGGAAATTGCTGAATGTCCATTGCTCTTGAAAATCTGGATGCTTATAGGTGCCAAAATATTAATTTAGGAGCATAACCGTCGGCACCCATTTTGAAAATAATTTAATTTAGCTCCTTGGTGCAAAAATTGTTTGCAAACCAATCCTGATTTTCTTCTCATGTGTTCATTATTCATTCACATACATAGATTGGACAAATACTCTTCAGGCTATGTGAACTGTTCATTTCAGCTATACCCAATTTGTTATTGGTGTTACCTCAGGTTTCAAACATTAACAGTCAATTTTCTATAGGGTCACTGAATTTGGGTGGCTCCATTTTTGAGATCTCAAACTGAGATGTGGATCTGGTTCTGATAGGTTGTCGGGATCCAGAGTTCCCGTCCACTGCATTTGGAGTTGTGTGCTCAGAACCTCTCAAAGTCAGACTCTCTGGTTGGCTCTTCAAAATTAGTGACTACTTTTGCCATGGAAATCACAACACATTTTTGGCAGTAAGATTGCTTTTGTCTTTTAAAGCATCATAGTGTTGCAGATTCATTTAGACTGAGTCCCTCCAAATGACATACATGCATTTATTTTATGCTAAAAACTCATTTAGTTTCTAATTAAAAAGAAAGGGGATAAGCTACTAATCTTTGCATGAGACATGTTTTTAGCTCAACACATTGTGCTTCAGTTTTGCAGAGATCTCCATAGAATGTTATCATATTTGGTGTGCTGTTGAAATGCATTGACACAATGGGGTCAAGTAAGGACAGCATTTTAGATTTAACCGTTTGCTAGCAGATGACGAGTTAACACATCTTCAGTCCAAGACACTCTTAGTTGACAGCAGGTGCTGCATTAATTTGTTTCCCAAAGTAATTACTGAAAGCCAGATCTGGGAGGGCAGCCAGCAGTGGAAGTGGGAGGTTTAGGCACCAAAACATGCCAGAGCTTCAGAAAAGGAAGGAAACATCTGAAAGGGAAGATCTAGAAATGGAGCGTATTGGAATAAGAACACACATGGGATATTGGGAAGAAAGGGGAAATGAGTTGGGAGGGAAAATTAACGTGGAGGGAATGGGAAGAAAACATAGATGGGAGGAGCAAAGGGAGATGAGTAGAGCACTGTTATATCCTTGGGGGCAACAGTTTTAGGAAGAAATCACTGGAGACACAGAGAGCTGTAAACCTTGAAGCAGCCATTTTTTGCCACACCAGAACTAACCAATAGCCAGCCAAAACTGGCTGGGCTATCCCCTAATAATCTAACTCAGTTGCCATAACAACACAAGATTCTATTACCACAACAACCAAATACACAACAAGCACAAAGGTTACAAAGATAAAGCAATGTGGTTATTTGGTATATTGTGTCTTTAAAATTACCAAATCTAAACTCAATTTTCTTTAGTCTTATTAAATTAAGGTTGAAAATTATTTGATTTTTTTTTAAAAAGGAGGAGATTAGTGGAAGGCAGGGAGATGGAGAGGAATGGGCTAGAGAAGAGACAGGCTGAAAGGAGAATTCAAGTATGAGAACAGTGAGGTTAGGAGATGGGGTGAAGATGGGCAGATAAAGAGGGTGAGGGTCGAGAACACAGAGAGGCTGGGCACAGGGCCGGCTCCAGACCCCAGCGCGCCATTTTAATGGGAGGGCGGCAGGCGGGTCCGGTGGACCTTCCGCAGTCATGCCTGTGGGAGGTCCAACGGAGCCGCGGGACGACCGGACCTCCCACAGGCATGACTGCGGCGGGTGCGCTGGTCCCGCGGCTCGTGTGGACCTCCCGCAGGCATGCCTACGGAAGCTCCACCATAGGCGCGGGACCAGCGGCACGTCTGCGGGAGGTCCCGTGAAGGCGTGGGACCGGCGCCCGGCAGCACCCCTGGCTGGGCAGACCGGTGGGATCAAAATTCTTGGTTACTGCTAACAGGCTGGAGACCTGGGAGATCTGCTGTTGTATTGGAGTTAGTAATCAGTATGAATCAATAAAGTTAAATTTATTAACAGATGGAGTTGACACTAGGAAGAAAACAAATATTTCAAGTGCAGTCCTAACCCTGTGCTGAGGAGCAGGTTGGCAGTGACAATCTTTCTATAATTTTACATTGTTCTGCTTTATTTTGCCATAAATAACTATGCAAAAAATACCAGGGAATTTTTGTACATGTGCTACTGTTTATTAAACTAGAGAATCCCAAGTGGTCAAATAAGAATCCAAATTGGATAGACTATACACCCATCAAGATGTTCTGGCAAGCAGCCACCTGGGAGGTGTCATAGTTGCTGGAATTCCTGTATTCCTGATACTAAATTAGTGCTCTCTGGTTACATACCATCTCTGGAAGGCTGTATTCACATGAGAATGCATGTAATTTTGACACAAGTGCTTTTTGCTCTCCATGTCAATGGAAAGTATGCAGACTTCTCTCCTGCCTCCGCAAGGCAGATGAAACTATAAAGATATTTTTGTCTAGACACTGTTTCTGGAAATGTAGGGGGAAAAGAAGTCTCTTCTTTTGTTAGGAAGAATCCCTTGGAAATACTGAAGTGTATACAAAATCTTTACTTCTATATATGCAAATTACTTTTTTGACTAAATCAGGAGGACCAAATGTAAAAATACTGAAGCATTGCTCAAAAGTGCACATTCAGACAGCCTTGAATGTATATCAAGAAATCTATATACATTTATGCTAGCTAGATCAGCTATAAGTATTCATGCCTTAGTGACTGTTTCTTTTAATTTTATTTATTTTTGGCTAGAGATTTATTGAGCACAGATTATGCTTCACTTGACGCTATGCATTAAAGTGCTGACTTGGCTGTTGTAAACTGTGAAGAGATTAAGCTTACATCTTCTTAATTATTCTTCTCCGCAGTACACTGTATCACTTAATACTGGTCAATAAAATGTTTGATACAAAACTTTCCAGCCCAGTATAATTTGTATTGAAAACACATTTTGTACATTATTAATTCTATATATTATAGACCTCTATATGAGAAAAATACCTTCTGCAGTAGTGTCATTTATTGATTAAAGTAGATGAGTGAGTCACAAAGGGAAATTTACAGCTTACAAGATGTGATTCAGACTTTGACGATATTGTGCACATTTATCTGAATAACTTTTTATTAACACAGTTATAAAACAATATATGTATAAGGAACCCTCAAATCATGCTTTTCCCACTCACTTAACCTACATAAAATAAACTGTACGCCAAACCAAAGTATGTAGATGGAATCTAAGGGTATGTCTACACTACAAGATTATTTCGAATCAACTTAAGTCGAATTTGTGGAATCGATGTTATGAAGTCGAATTTGTGTATCCACACTAAATACACTAATTCGACTGTGTGAGTCCACAGTAACGGGGCCAGCGTCGACTTTGGAAGCGGTGCACTGTGGGAAGCTATTCCACAGTTCCCACACTCCCCGCTGCCCATTGGAATTCTGGGATTTCCCCCCAATGCATGCTGGGGGAAAAAATGTGTCGAGGGTGGTTTTGGGTAACTGTCATCATTGAACCGTCAATCACGCCCTCCCTCCCTCCCTGAAAGCGCCTGCGGGCAATCTGTTCGTGCACTTTTCTGCTCAGTGACAGCGCAGGCACCACAGCACTGCGAGCACGGGGCCCGCTGCAGTTATGGCTGTTGTCAACTCCTCGCACCTTATGGTCCACCTCTTCCACAGACAGCTGCTGAGAAATAGGGCTACTTTTAAATGGTGCTGCGAGCACTGGTGGACCATGGGGGACGTTTTACCAACATCAACGTCGGGTGGCCAGGCAAAGTTCATGACGTGCGTGTTTTCAGGAACTCTGCTCTGTTTAGACGCCTGCAGGAAGGTAGTTTCTTCCCGGACCACAAAATAACTCTTGGGGATGTGCAGATGCCTATAGTGATCCTCGGGGACCCAGCCTACCCGCTAATGCCCTGGCTCGTGAAGTCCTATGCAGGCGCCTTGCACAGCAACAAGGAACTCTTCAAGTACCAGCGAGCAGCAAGCAGCGTGACCTGTGACTGTTCAGTTTCTTTACAGAGAAGCTGAACCTGCCCCTGTTTCTTTACCAAGTTACTGTTGACTAGCATCTGCAGTTACATACCCCGTCCACCCCGCTTCCCCCACTTCCAACACACGTTTAAAAATAAAATACATGTTCCACTGTAACTTTACAAAGGTTTCTTTATTGATGACTTTGCGTTAAAGGGTTGAAACTGGGACACGGACTGTGCTGCGTAGGGTGTGCGGTGATGTAAAGACCGCCTCTAAACTCGAAGAATGACAGGCTCCTGCTCCCAGAGCGGTCTGCAGTGCCGGACTGGTTGTTTCAACGTAGGGTGACCAGACAGCAAGTATGAAAAATCGGGACGGGGTGGGGGGGTAATAGGAGCCCATATGAAAAAAAACCCCAAATATTGGGACTGTCCCTATAAAATCGGGACATCTGGTCACCCTATTTCAACGGAGCCTGCCATCCCTCCTTTTTGGGACTCTGTGTGCGGGGGCTATGTGGCCTTGTGGCGGGGGAGGATGGATACAGATTCCTCTGCTGCGTGGCTCTGTGGTCCAGGACAGTGACCGTTGCATGAGATCTGTAACCCCCCTCCCCCGCTACAAAGTCACGTACCCCCCCACCCACACAGAAACTGCAAACCACCTCCCGTACTGACCAGGGTGCCTACTGACTGCACTGTGTGTGTGACCTGCTGCTGATCCTGCCCCCGTGTCTGTACCCTGGTAAAGGTGATTGTGCTGTCCAATTACCAACCCCCTTCCCCCCCTTCAAACACAGTCTCCTCTAAAAGAACATGACGGAAACAGTAATTAACAGAAAAGTATTTTTTTTTATCAACTAGACAGTTAGGGGATGAAACTGGGACGGGGGCTTGGGTGAGGCGGGAAGGAAAGGACTTCTCAAAATTTAGGGTATTAGAGCTTTTGGGTACTTGAGCACTCTGCTGGGGTGCAGTGACAGTTTTCACGGCCCCTGGCGCCCCTCCTTCTGGTTATTTTGGGTGAGGGGGGTATGGGACTTTGTGGCGGGGGAGGGCGGTTGCAGATACACTGCAGGGGGGCTCTGTCCTCCTGCCTGCGGTCCTGCAGAACATCCACAAGGCGCCGGAGCGTGTCCGTTTGCTCCCTCATTAGTCCAAGCAGCGTTTGAGTCGCCTGCTTGTCTTCCTCACGCCACCTCTCCTCCCATTCGCTGTGTGAGCGCTGATACAGAGAGAGGGTCTCCCTCCACTGGCTCTGCTGGTCTGCCTCGTCTCGGGAGCAGCCCATAAATTCAGCGAACATCTCGTCCCGTGTCTTTTTCTTTCGCCGCCTAATCTTTGCCAGCCTCTGTGAAGGGGATGCTGTGGCAGATCTGGAGACAGTCGAAGCTGTGTGATGGGGAAAAGGGAGTGAATTCCTTGCAAAGATACATTTTTGCGAACAATGAACACAGTCTAGTCTGTGTCTGTGAACAAGAGCATGCACAGCACCTATCTCGTGCGCACTCCCGCTGCAGGCAATCCGGAAAGCATAAACTCTGCCCCTGTTCCACCCCATCGCAGTGTCCCCCGACCCTTGGAATTATGGGTTGAGATCCCAGTGCCTGATGGTGCAAATTTCATTGTCGCGGGTGGTTCTGGGTAGATGTAGTCACTCATTCCTTCCTCCGGGAAAGCAACGGCAGACAATCATTTCGAGCCCGTTTTCCCTGGATTACCCTGGCAGACGCCATAGCGTGGCAACCATGGAGCCTGTTTTGCCTTTTGTCACTGTCACCGTATGTTTACTAGATGCCACGGACAGAGGCGATTCTGCAACGCTACACAGCAGCATTCATTTGCTTTTGCATGACAGCAGAGATGGTTATCAGCCATATTGTACCATCTACCATGCCATTGTAAATTGGCATGATGATGGTTACCAGCTGTATTGCATTATACCTTCTGCTGCTGTCATAGGTGCCCCTGGCCGAGATCAGCCGGGGGCACAAAAGACAAAACTGGAAATGACTCCCCGAGTCAATCCCTCCTTTATGGTATCTAAAAATAGAATAATTCCTGCATAGAAGATGGGGCTAGTGTAGTAGAGATCCAGTGTTTCAGAGAACCAGAGAGCACAGCCGCTCTGTGTCAGATTATGCAGGGATGATGAGCTGCTTGGCATTCACAGGGGGTGCTCCTGCAACAACCCCACCTGTTGCTTCCCTCCTCCCCCAGCCTTCCCGGGCTATCGTTGCAGTGTCCCCTGATTTGTGTGCTGAAGTAATGAAGAATGCAGGAATAAGAAACAGTGACTTGTTACTGAAATGAAATGAGGGGAAGGCAGCCTCCAGCTGCTATGATTGTCTAGACAGGACATTAAGCAGTGTGGTGGGAGAGGAAAACAGCATCCTGCTGCTATGACAATCCAGGCAGTACAGAATCTTTTCTTTACACATGAAGGGCGGGGGCTGATGGAGCTCAGCCCCCTGTTGCTATGATGAAGACGGTTAGCAGGCCATCTACTTATGGGCTGATGATGAGGACGGGTACCAGTCGTATTGCACTACACCATCTACAGCAAGGCTGATGATGATGACGACGGATATCAGTCATATTGCACCGTCAGCCACCCAAGGGGGCGGGGGGGAAGGATGCTACAGTACAGTGACGCAGCATCGCGTCTACCAGCAGCATTCAGTACACATAGGGTGACATTTAAAAGAGTCAAGAGACGATTTCTTTTCCTTTTCCTTCTGGGGGTGGGGGAGGGGGGTACATTGATGAACTATGCCCTGAACCGCCGCGGACAATGTGTTTGACCATACAGGTATTGGGAGATCAGCCAAGAATGCAAATGCTTTTCGGAGACTGCAGGAACTGTGGGATACCTTGCGTCCTCAGTCCCCCCTTCCTCCATAAGCGTCCATTTGATTCTTTGGCTTTCCGTTATGCTTGTCACGCAGCAGCGTGCTGACTCTCTGCTACGCCGTCTGTCCAAAGATTTTTTAAAAATACTTTGGACCAGGCGTAACATTATGGTAATTTTCCTAATTAGATGCAGGAGTCACCGAGCGAGATCGCCCTGAGGAGGGTCACTGAAGGAGATAGAGAGTGCATGCTGCGTGAAAGCCAGCACAAAGCAGGGGCCTATGCTGCCAGTATTATGGAGGCAATGCTCCCAGAAAACCTCAATAAAGCCTGGCGCGGAAAATTGTGCTACCACGGAGCACCCAGTAAGGCAGCTCTCCCCAGGAACCTCCTGCGGAGGCTTTTCGATTTCCTCCTGGAGAGCTTCGTGGAGATCTCCCTGGATGATTTCTATTCTATCCCCATAGATATAGAGACCTCCTTTACACATACTTCAGATTCCTGTTATATTAAGAATAAAAGTTTACATGTTTAAAGCACTTACCGACTGCTCCTTCCCCTGATTCAGGGTCCGGGTTCACAGCCGGGGAGGGTTGGTAGGGGATCTCCGTGAGGGTGATGAAGAGATCCTGGCTGTCGGGGAAACCAGCGTTGTAAGCGCTGTCGCCTGCCTCATCCTCCACAAACCCTTCCTCATCTTCCCCGTCCGCGAACATCGCCGAGGAACTGGCCGTTGACACTGTCCCATCGTCAGAGTCCATGGTCACTGGTGGGGCACTGGTGGCAGGCTCTGTAGCGTCCGTTTGCCGCTTTGATTTTTTGGTAGCCTTGTCTGGGGTCCTTGATTTTCACGCGGCGCTGCATTGCATCCCGCCTGTATACTCTGTCTCTCATGGCTTTGGAGACCTTCCCGTAGGTCTCTGCATTCCGTTTTTTGGAGCGCAGCTCTGAAAGCACAGACTCATCGCCCCACACACCGATCAGATCCAAGACTTCCCGGTCACTCTATGCTGGGTCCCTCTTTCTATTCAGAGATTACATGAACTCCTCTGCTGGAGAGCTCTGCATTGCTGCCGGTGCTGCTGAGCTAGCCCCAATGTCCAACCACGAAATGAGATTCTAACTGTCCAGACAGGAAAAGGAATTCAAATTTTCCCGGGACTTTTCCTGTGTGGCTGGTCAGAGCATCCAAGCTCAGACTGCTGTCCAGAGCGTCAACAGAGTGGTGCACTGTGGGATAGCTCCCGGAGCTACTAAGTTTGATTTGCATCCACACCTAGTCTAATTCGACATAGCCATGTCGAATTTAGCGCTACTCCCCTCGTCGGGGAGGAGTACAGAATTCGAACTAAAGAGCCCTCTATGTCGAATTAAATGGCTTCCTGGTGTGGACGGGTGCACGGTTAATTCGAATTAACGCTGCTAAATTCGAATTAAAGTCCTAGTGTATACCAGGCCTTAGGGTCTGTATTCCAACAGCTATAAAAGCCAGACCAAACAAAACTTTTTTGTTTTTTAGTACATGAAATAACTAAGCAAATAAATCAGGCTAAGATAGACACTAAAATTAGCTACAGGCTAACAGCATGCCCATTTCCCAAGGTACCATATATCTGATGGATGATTTAAACATGACAGGTAAATTCTGATCCTCATTACCATTATAAATCGTCTGCTAAATAAATTAGCAGTGTCATCAATAACATCACTATATTTTCCTTCAACAGCACCTGCAGAACAACTTACTGATTTTTTTTTGCTCATTCACTTTGTGGCAGTGATGCTGTTCAGGACAAGGACTGATTTAAAAGATGTAAGACATGATTTTCCTATGATTTTGCTTCCTAAAGAGCTTTTTGGGTGAATGTATTGATGTTTAGATTGTACCGCTGCCGTTGTTTCTATATTTGCTCTTCCCTTCTGCTGCTGCTATTGTTGCACCTCATTCTTGCTCCTTTTTTTCACACAGGCTATGTGGTGATTTTTGTAGGTGGAATAGCAGTTTATGGTTCAGTCTTCCTTTGCTCTACATTTGCCTTATTCCAATTTTGAGATTGTTGGGTTTTGTTTTGTTACTTCTGTTGCTTCTCTCACTTCCCCCACCCGCATTGTTCAAATTTCCTTTTCATTTTTCCTATGCAAAGTTCTATTTGATATTCCTTATGCAAGCAAAATTTCTATTGAAATCGGTTATTCAGTTTGAGTACCTTCACAGTTTTAAATAAAATAAACTTTTAAAACTAATTCTGCCTATTTCTGACAATGTTTTATATAAGTTGTTACTTCTGACATCTGCATGACCTCCCTTGTTTTCCAGACTATGAACTTGCACATAATATTGCCATCAACTGTACATAGTGGAGCAAACAATTTACCCTTTAATTTAACCCCTTCCATATGACCACAGAATTTCTGGCACCATTTCCTGCAACAACACAGGCCTAATCTTGCACAAGTGCAGAGTGCACATAAAATGCTACCAAATTAGAACTGGAGTAGATGATTACATAAGTGCATTGCAGTGGAAAATCACGTCCATTGAGTTCTTTGGTGGTTTCCCATTCAAATATTAGATACTTTTTTCATCATGCAAAAAAGTCTTTTCTCCTCAAATTACTTGTTCCAGAAATCAAGTGTCCAAGTTCACTTGCTCTGTTGGCTGGGAGTACAACTGATCACTTCCTGCATGCAGCTACCTGCACATAGCACCATTAACAATTTTAGACCCATATCATATACAAGTTGTCCCAACTACTCCTAATTCTCCCACAAATATATTCTTTTTTCAATGGACTATATCAGGAAATTGGAAGTTAAAATCTGCTAGATACTGGGTAAAATTTTCAAACGCACCTACATGAGTTAGGAGCCTAAATTCCATTTTCTAAAGTGACTTGGGCGTAGATCAGTGGCGGGCAACCTGTGCTCGTCGGGGTAGTCTGATTGCAGGCTGTGAGACATTTTGCTGACGTTAACTGTCTGGAGCGATGGCTGCCCGCAGCTCACAGTGACTGGGAACAGTGAACTGCGGCCACTGGGAGTTGCAGGGGATTGTGTCTGTGGACAGTCAACTTCAGCAAAATGTCTCATGTCCAACAGTCAGATTACCCTGATGGGATGCAGATTGCCCACCACTGGCCTAGACCTTCAAGTATTTAGGCACCAAACTTTCATTGAAATCAATGGGAATTAATACTTTTGAGCCTACGTTTCATTGAAAGTCAGTGGGTGCTCTTGAAAATTTTACCCATTATTTGTAAAAGCATTTAAAGAGCTTGTCTCCACAGAGATACTCAGGAAAATTAATCCAAATTAACTAAATGTGTGAATTCAAAGTGGATTAGTTAAACTTCATTAAACCCTTGTGTGGACACTCATTCAGAATTAAAGTGGCCTTAATAAAGTTTAGTTTAATTCACTTCCAAAGCTAAATTTAATTAAGCTAAACTGATTTAAGACTACTTTTAATTCTGAATGAATATCCACACAAGGGTTTAATGCTATTTAACTAATACATTTTGAATTCACACATTTAGCTAATTTGGATTAATTTTCCTGAATGTTTCTGTGTAGACAAGCCCTAAGTAACAGTTATTAAATCGCTGATAGAATCCTATCAAAGACAAGACAACATGAAATGAATAGAAGCTGTAAACTACCCTGGGATGCAGTTTGCAGAATAATATCTCACATAATAGGGTCGGCTTCAAAGACAAGCATTCAAGCCTATTGATATTTATGAGAAACTTGTTTACAATTGATGGAACTTTTTGTACATTACCCAAGATTTACCAGCTAGTTTCTTGTTTTGGGCTTAATTTTCCAGAAGTCAGCAAAATTTGAGACACATCTGCACCTTGGTGGAATCATCATCAACAAGACTATTCATTTTCATCATATCTTTCTGGTATATCTCTGTACCTGGCACTGAAGTTACAACATTTCATATATCCCCTCAGTTAACCAGTCTTAGCATAAGTGAAAACCATTCCAGGAAGAGTTTACCGCAAATACAATTAACAGTTCTATAAAAACATACTTGATATTATATATAATATTGATATTGGCTAACACCATATTAGCACACTTTACATATTTCTGTTATCTAGCAGGATATATGTTTTGCCAGACACAGAAACATCTTGTTAGGCTTCAGCACAGATAACATTGTACCTGGTGCATATTTCACAAGCCTCTACAAAGACCCTGAACATACAGAGAATAGAGGTAAAACAGGACAGAGATTGCAACCATTTAGCTATCTGTATAAAGAATTCTGAGAGTACAATTCATGGATACAAAGCATTTTAAAAATATGATATATCCTATTTACTTCTAGCTACCTGCTGTAATTGTACAACACAGATTGTTCAATCACATGTGTAGTTTAGTTACTACATCTGTTTGGAGACCTGATTTCACATTCTACTCTCTACATTGGAAACTGCTCCTGTAGCATCAGAACAGTGATCCACCCCCACCCCCACATCAGCTTTATTCTAATCATATAGTGCTATAGCATATGTGGTTAACATCACTCTCTAAAAGCAGAAAAGACAAGGGCTGAGAAGGCATAAAACTAATATACCCTCCCAAAGAAATGATCTGTCCAAGTCAAAGTTGAGAACTCTACCCATAGATAAGTAGAGGTAAACAGAGGACCTAGTGCCATTGAGCCTCTTTTATTAACATTAGCTACATTTAAAGGAACAACGATGAGGGGAAAGCCCATGGGTAGACAAGATTATTATATTGCAAAAAAGTATTTTTTCCTTTAAATTATTGTAACAAATGCAAAATCCTATTATGTGTGTTTTCCGTAAAAAAAATGTAGCTTTTTTAATGGTCCAATAGTCACATAAAATATGGTTTTAATTTGAAATGAAATAAACTGTGCTTGGCATGGAACAGATCCATGGTATTTTTCATGATGTGAATGAAAAATCTAGAAAAATATTTAAAAATCCTAGAAAATTTTAAAGCAGGAGGGGAAGGCCCTAGTTAACTTATTATAGGAGTTAGTGGTAGAAGGGATGTAATATCTTAAACTTAAGGAATGTCTCCACAAGTAACTTATGGTAACTCATTATAATGTCACAACAGCCAGCATTAAAGATTATAATTCACTGTATTACAAAAGAAGACTTTTATTTGTCAGGGTAAAAGTTAGTCAATAATAATAATTATTAATAAACAACTTAAAGGAATGTCATGGTTGGAATTACCATTTTGAGAAACTCTGTAGTATAACAGCATCTGATTCAGGAATGGTTTATTACCTGCGCTAAAAAAGCAACTAGCAAGGACAGATGAACAGGTTTGGATAAAAGAGCAATGAACCTGAACTTTCACCCAAAATGCAAACCAACCCCAAAATATCTTAATTTTTCAACCCCCAAAAGGGGTTGGTTTGCATTTTGGGTGAAAGTTCAGGTTCATTGCTCTTATATATATATATATATATATACTTTTACTGTTTTCATCATGAGTCTGGTCAGAACTGTGAGAGAAGTTGTAAAATATCTTGAATTTTTTTTATCTTTCTACCATGAACATATGTAGGAAGTGCCAGTAATCTTGCATGATAATAGTTCTCAAATGAAATGTAGCATAAAAAATACATAAAAATATAACTCCAGGCTATAGCTTAACACAAATATTTCTAATGTTTTGGTGTAGTAATGATTGAGTTTTACTAAGAAACATTTCACATTTCAAGGTTTTGTATGTTTCACTGATATGAAATGTCAGATATGGGGGGTGGGGTTGGAAATCCTCAAGCCCATTTTGAGTTTAAATCGCCTCTGAAATTTCTCAGGGTTTTATTATTTTCTGTAAAATTGGTCCAATATTGCAACATTGAAACAAAATACGAAGGCCTCAGACATCAAGAATTTTTAATTTCATTGTACATTCACAACTTTAAAGGGGCTCTCTTCTTATGATCTTTCTGTCCTGTTTTGCTACATCAACTGCTTCAGATATTATGGATAAGTGCCTGAACTTTGGGTACCTGTAAACCAAACTTCACAACCGCATTTCTTCAATTTTGCATATTAGTGATAACCAGCAGGTGACTTTTCTGCAGAAGGAATGGCACTGGAATGTGAAACCTATTGGTTAAAATCAATGGAAGTATCTCTACAATATCAGATTAATTCTTTTGCTGGGCACTGTACCTCGTTCTTGAAGGGATATAGTTAAACTGTGTTCTAATAGGCTTCTTTCATATCTGTAATCCTACACAGAGTTTTGAAAATTGAGTTGACATATTATTGCAGGCATGGGGCCTGATCATGTGTGAAGAGATGCCACTGCCAAAGCTCTCAATGACTTCAGTGGGAACAGGATCAGAACCATGATTAAATACCCAAATTTTAAAGGGTTCACCTACTGAATGAGTACAACTTTTAAAGGGTTATAAAAAGGAGAGAGAGAGAGAGAGACTGGGAGAGAGAGGGAGATAACTGGTCCATATCCACAGGAACTAATATTATTTATTCTCCTTGCCAGGCTCAGAGGCAGTTCTGACTTCTCCCTTCCCCTCAGAATCTGAGCCACTACTGATCTTTCTCTACTGGGGAAGCTTGGCTGCTTTGGCTGGAAATTAACAGGCACAGATGGACTCACCAGCTGCACGTTGTTGGCTTGATAGTAGCTCATGATCTTTAGCAGTGGAAGAAGAGAAAGGGATAGTGAATGTTCGGTGCTGGCATTCAGCATGAGTACCAGAGCTTTTTTTTTTAGTGTTAGATGTTAATTCCCTAGTAATGCTACTTAGAGCAGTTATTCAAGCAACAACAAAGCAGGTAATTTCAGTTGATGGAATAGTGTGATGCAATGGCTCTGAACAACATTCTTTGTTATGGTGTCTCCTTGTGTGTGCATATGTGTGTGTGACTCTCTCTCAGAACTTCAGTTTTAATGTTGGAATTTTCTTTCTTTTCTGTTTCTGATGGTTTAAGCAAACAAGTCCTGGGGACAAAAATCACCAGACAGAGAATTACTTCAGTGTCTTGCGCTACATCAAACTTAAACCCTTAATCTCATCTGGGCAGTGTTCCACACTGGACAGAGCCCTGACCTGGGACTCAGGAAACTTGGGTTCTATTTCTGACTCTACCACTGACCTGTGACCTTGCGTGTGTCAATTCTTCTTTTTGTGCTTCAATTTCCCCACTTGCAAAAATGAGAATAATGATCTTGACTTCCTTTGTAAAACTCTTTGAGATCTATTGATGGAAAGAACTATATAAAAGTTAAGTGTTATATGATTAAAGCATGATAGTTGGGGTCCTTTTGTTATCTCTGCATTTGAATCTTGGAGGTACTTTTTAGAAATACTTCAGGATTGGTTTGGTTTTTGTTTAATGAGAGGTTTTCCTTTCTTCTTTTTTCTTATTAATTTATTTTGAACTGAGATATTGTAAATGAAGAGGTCTCTGCTCTGTTCTTGGTCTTCCAAACGCATATTTGGACTTCTCAGTATGTCTAGTATTCTTATATACACAAATATTCTGGAAAGGGCTAATGGTTTTTTTTTTCCCATTTGGGGCAATTCCCACCAAACTCCATGGGAATCTTGCCATTGACCTCTGGTTTGTTCAGAGCAAAAAGAAAAAGTCATTTATTGTAATAAACAATGCTGTGTGAGCCTCCTCAGAGGCTTTCTTACTTTCTAATACTGATCATATTAATGAAGACAGTTACCCAATTACAATTCAGTCCAAGGAAGTAATGTAAGTTAAAAATGCTTTTAGCTTTACTTAGGGTTGCATTGTAATTTTACAGTCTGCTCTGTGTAAGGGGCCATCTCAGCCACATGGGCCAGTATTTTTGGGTTAGGGGCAGAGTCAAGGATCCACCCATTTCCTGTGCCTGCTCACCCATTTTCCACCCAACTGCATGGGTATGGGAATGACTTTCCCATGAAGGCTGCCCTCCCATCCTGTGCTGTGATCCATGAGGTGGGTAGTTTATGCAAATGAGTAAAATGTGTCTCACCTCCTCAATACCCTGGCAGTGTCATAAAACAGGACCCAATCCTCTCAATTATTTTGTTATGTATAGGAGAACACACTGAATGTAAGATGATTATGAAAATATGGGGACTATCACATTTTGTGCCATGTGCCATGTGTCTTAGCAAAGGTATGCCATACTCTGGTTTGTTCACTGAGAAATTCCACAACCTAGATGTTAAGTCTCAGCTGAAAAAGTTTGTCACAGTATCGTGTTATTTTCATTGATAGGCATAGCATGAAATACCGATAAGCATGCATGCTACCTGCAAGGTTACTGTACTGATAAGTACTACAATTTGTCATTTTCAGAACAGGATATGGGGAATAGTGGCATGCATGTGTGTGTGTATATACACTTACACAGTAAATTATACTTTCTGTTCATATTTCTTGGTTAAACTCTGGCTTGCAATTTTAACCAACAATTTTGCATCTCTCACCTATGAATCTCAGTAATTATGATGGCATATGTTGTGTCTAAAAAAGAAAAGGACATGAGACCATAGTGATATGGACAAGCAAGGTGGAAGCAGGTGGTAGATAAAAAAGCGCATAATTAGAGACCCATGTAGGGCCATGGGTTAGACACTGATTATATCTGGCAGATATGAGACCCTAACTGTGTTTGGCAAACAGAAAAAAACCCATATGTGAATGTGAAATATGAAAATGTAACACAGAAACAGAACTTCTGAAGACCTCTACTCCCAATTGCATGTAGAGATGCACATTTTTTAGCTATTCCTTTTTGTAGAAGAAAGTTCATAATTTTGTCTGTTTCTGGATTCAGTAAGAAAAAAAGAAAAATACCTTGTTTTCCCATGAAATTGGATGAACAATTATATATTACTGCAGGAAGGGAATTGTTTTTCATAAATAGTTATCTTAGTTGTGATATTCTTCACCATTTTACTCAAATCTGGTAGCTGCTGTTACTTTTTATCAAGCACCAAAGAATTGCGTGTTAGTAGTAGTAACTACATATTTGAATCAGCATATGAGAGCATTAGCTTATAATATCACATCACATTTCTGTGATTAAGAAGCTTTATATCAAGGCTTTTCACTGACTATTACAAAATCTGTGGCTTGCTCTAAGTTATTAGATATTGAAGTAGTTCATATTTTTATGCATTATAGGAAGCATGAAAAGTATTAGCTACAGAAGGCTTACTTTAAATTTATTTTAGCATTTTGAAAATGGCTTTCACTTCTTCATCAATGTACTTGTCAAGGGATCCCATTACATTAAGTCTGATAAATAAACAAGATAGCATATTGCACTGGCTATGTAACAGGCCTGTTTGACAGTGAAACATTTTGAAATGCATACTTGACAAAAATGAAAAAAAAAATGAAAAATGACTACAAGCCCATATTATGTGCCAAATGACCAACTGTAATGATTGATAGACCTATTTAAATGAATAATTGTGCTTTGTACTGAACAAGTATACTTTATACAATAGCTATGTATAGCGCAGCTGGGAAACCTTATTTGGAGATGTAAAAGACAACTGAAAAAAAAAAAAGAAGAATGGATAACCCAGGCCACACTACAAGATAAAGCATGCACTCTACCTGGAATTTCTGGTGAAGTTATAAATTATCACAAAACTCAAATGTTTTATGGGGTCAGGAGAAACTGCTGGATTTTCTTCTTGCTTCAATATTCTTTCATTTAAAAATATAATTATATTATATGGTTCAGAGGGAATAAATAACTAGGCTGCACTGACATTTATGAAGTCACTTTTTTTTCCTTTTATACAAGCTTAAGTTTTGTTTTAAATATTATTTGTTCTGCAGGCCCTTTTTAGATTCTCAAATTAGATTAGAGAGTGCATGAAGTTTCCAAGAACAGTTTACCTTATTGAATTCTTCCCAATATGACAATTGGCAAAGGAGTCTGGAAGCATCAGCTCCATACTAGACCTGGGCAACAATCTCTTAGGCATTTTTTTTTCACTGAAAAAATGCAGACGTGGGTCAACTGAAACGTTTCACAAATTTGTGTCAAATTCACCAAATTATTTCAGCTAGAAACCAAAAATCAGAAGAAGTTTAAATGTCTATTTTGACAGTTGGAAATGAAACATTTAAGCTTTTGAATCAAAACACATTCTCACTGATTTTTTTAAAATATTAATATTTTTAAAAGGTTAAAAAGCTCAAACAAAATTAAACATTTAGTTTTTGATCAGATAAAACACTTCATTCAGTATAAAGGGATTAATTTTTTTTTTACTCTTGCTGAATTTAAAAAAAAACTGTTTGGGGTGAAACTATTTAAAAAAAAAATAAAAATTGACCACTGTATCTAAAAATGGTTACTATAGTTCTACTCCATGGTCCTTACCCAGACCCTCACTTTGCTTGCTAGCCTTCTATTTTATTCTATTTCTCCCATTATTCCTCTCCCCCACTTGCACACCCATTTCTCCTGAGCTCCCCTCACAACTGTCTATTCATTCTGGTTCTCTGTCCCCTTCCATAAGATTTGCCTACTGGGTTCAGCAGAAAACCCGAGGAAAAAATGATATTAAATATGCATATGAATTACATACATTCCACCCATCAGTCTTCTTCTCATCCTAAACTTCTAGCCCTGAGTCCTGTTATTCATACACTTCTGTTCTCTCTTTTATTATATTCATGCTGCCATCTTCTCCACACAAATACTAACACATACACTCCCAGCCTAAGTTCCCTCTAAGCTGCGTGGCCGCCCAGCAGACTGTCAAGGGCCCGTGCCTCCAGTGCTGCACTGCTCCTGCCCTCTGCCTTGGAGCCCCTAGCCAGCTGCTAGCCTCCTGCTTGCTGTGCAGGATGCGGGGAGGGAGTGGGTCACTCATGTCAGGGTACCCCATCTCCACAGGGGGCGGGGATGAGTACGACAAGGCTCAGGAGTGGGACAGAGGGAGCCTACTGGAGGCTGCTGCTGTGTCTGAACAACCAAGTTTCAGACTGGTGAGTGCAGATTTACTTGAAAGGGAAGCATACTTAAAGGGGCAATGAGTCTCTCTCTCTCTCTCTCTCTCACCATACACACACACACACACACACACTGTCTGTCTCTCTCTGTCTGTCTCTCTCTTTCATACTCACCTCCCAACACATACTTGTATTATTCTTTCAAAGTGTGTTTATTTTAGTTTTTTGACTGGTCTATGAATTTCATAATTTTTATTTCTCTCTTACGCTTAGATCTTTGAATAATGAGTTCTAAAATGCCTAACTTGTCTTGGATGGAGTAATGATGGTATTATTTTTATATAATTATGGTAACTTTTAGAAAAATATATATTATATCTAGGTTTTTTGTTTCCACTGGTAGTGCACATCTGCACATTCCCTCGATATGGTGCACATAACACAATTCATTCTGTACATGGATGGAAAACATTACAGGGAACACTGCTTCCAGCTGCACCTTTCTCTCAATCATACACACAGCTACCATTGCCCAATTATCCCACAGAAGAGCATGTAAATTACTGAGAATGCTCAGTGACTGGCTGACAGGTTAGTATGGGGAGCTGCTATTAAGACCAAGGCAATATTATTTATCTGACATATTGTCAGCTCAAAGAGCCTAGGAAACATATTCCCATGCTTAGTGATCCATAAATGGAAGCAGACTTTATCCTTGTGATGGGGCAGCTGCCCCTCACTGGCAAAAAAGGGGTTAAAAGCAGCCCTAGGGAGGCTACCCCAGAGGCAGCCAATCAGGGCCAAGTAGGCCCATATAAAAAGGGAGCTGCAAGGTGAAGGAAGGCAGTTTTCTGCTGGGAGTCCAGGGAGCAAGGACTGTGTCCCTGAAAAGCCAAGAGAACTGTCAGCACCCCTAGACAGAGCAGTGCTGCAAGCAGGGGCTGAGAAAGCCAGACACACCTCCAGGCTGGCTGCGGGAGGGTTGCAGACTGATACCCTGATAAAAGGGTAAAGAGGGTGCTGGAGCCATGCAGGAAGTGGCTAGACCATGGACTGCGGTTTGTCACTGGCAGGAAGTGGCTGAAAAGTGGACTGCAAGTCCCCCGGAAGTGGGGAGCACAGTGTGTGGCATGGCTGGAGGGCTGTGTTGCTGAAGAGGACGCTGCGTTCCTTGGAGAGATGTGGGTCCAAGCGTGAGAGTCACAGCAGCAATACGCCATCCAAAGGGGGTGCTCTCAACCACAGAGCTAATTCTCAAGACAGGCTGAGGAAGCGCCAGAGTGGTAAGTGAACCCTGTTACAATAGCATGCTAGTTGCCTCATTATTCTGGTTAGATTGTTGCCAGCAGATTATCATACCTGGTGTGAGGGGGGGAAAATGTACACTAATGAAGGACACAATCCAATGAGGTGCTGAATTTCTGTTACTAGGTCCTGAGAGGTCTCAGCTCCCAGTGCCTTGAGGGCACTAATCTCCATGTAAAACCTAGTCTGTAAATGCAGTCACCTTAAAGATTCTCAAAAAAACTCCTAGAAGGCTGGGTACTCTGGTAATAGCAGTGCAAAATTCTCAGCAGGGGCCAAGGGTGGCTCTAAGACTGTTTTTGTATGCCTTCAATCCCAGGGCCATTCCCAAGCTGCTTTATGTTCAGTTGACTCAGTGCACTAGGAGTATTCTGGCCAGTGTGAGGCTTGGTAAAACACAGAAACTGTAGAGAGAGGTTGGAAGGGAAACAGCTCCTACTACATAAGAAGTCCTCAAGCAGCCAGTTAAGTGTGCTTTCAGGATTCTTTGCCTCAAGTTAGTCACACCACAGCTTGCTCACCTTTAAGGAAATAAGACTTAAGCTCACAGAAAGGTTTCAAATTTGGAAGTTCTTGGAAAAAGAAAACCTAAAACTTCTTTGAGTTTGATTTGTTTTGAGGCTTTATTTCCAAGTTTCCTTGATGGATTTATTTTCTTGTACAGAGATGTAATCATCTTGACAACATATCAGATCTCAAAATGTCTAATATCTTAGTGTAACAAATATAGACATAAAACTTGTTTTACTCAACTTATTTTAGTCTGGGGGACCTGATTCTCCTCTCTCTTAAACTACTTGAAATGGGGAAACAATGGGGTAACATTGGTGTGAGAGGAGATTCTGACCTTGATTCATAAAAGCTTTTAGTTCTGTCTTTATTTTCCATAACTGGAATGGGGATTACTAGTCTAGTGAACAGAGAGCCCAGCAGAGGGCAAGTAGACCAGTATTAGAGCCAAATGAGTCCTTTTCTGGGAACTCTCAAATAAAGATACATGTGAACTTGCAAAGTTATTGTTTAAGTGCCATTGAAAAGCCAGAAGTGGAGCAGAAGACGAGCAAGATTTTACCTTTGGAAAAAAAAAGAATCCATGTTTATTATTAAAGCAAACATAATTATTTCACAAAAAACTGCTAATTGCTAATTTGACATCAAAGCAAAACTTGGCGGAGACTCCCCTCTCCCAACAGGCAACTTCTCTGAAGTAAATAGACAATTATGTTGTCAATTAGCAATGGCATGGCAGATAGATCTGTTTTTCAAATCCTCATATACATCATGGGTTAAAAAATCTTACTCAAAAAGAAGAAAAGAGAAGGCACAGAGAGAAATAATCCAGTGGAGAAAATAGGACAAAGAGAAAAAATAGACAGGAGTTGGGGAAAGAATTTCATTCTAATGAAAACACTAATACAGAGAATTGGATTCTGATATCTTTACTGATGTTGACTAGTATCTTACTCAGTTGACTTTAATTCATGTACTTTGTTAAGCCCTTACTAAATTGTGTCCATCTAGAACACCACAGACCTTTGCACTGGCATGATTTTCTATCCGTGGTAGTTAAGCACGCCACCCTTTAGTTAGAGGGCTCTCTTTAAAAACAGGTGTAAATCTGAGACAGAAGTTGATAAACACTAACTATTTATGGAGCTCTCAAAACTAACTAAAGAGGGTCTCAAAGAAATGGTACGTCATAGATTTCCCTAGTCATACTTCTGTCTGCTTTAGGCTATTGGACAAGTCAAAGATTGGCAGTATCCTAATACATTATTAAATACTTAATTATGACTGAAAAAACAAGAACACTTTTTTGGTGACTTTCCCAATTCACTGGTAAAATTTTATGGAGTAACTATGAACAAAATCCTATAGGAATCCTATACATAGAACACTTTCATTTTTATTATTTTTAAACGTATTTATGCATGTAAACTTCCCCAGTGCCAAGCAATTTTCTTTTTGTACAGCATTTTAAGATATTAAATTCAACACCAGATAAATACAGTTCAAATATTTTGAAAATAATAACAAAAACACAAGGAAAAAAGTTTAGATTTGAAAACCTGCAAGTCTGCACAGGTCAAATTCTGCCCTGTGGTACACAGATGTTAAGTTGGCAGAAGAACACTTTTTTCCTTTGAGCTGGCTGTTCCAAGTGATTAATTTTAAGGGAACAATCTAGACTGGTTCTCTCCCTCTTGTTGGAAAAAAAATTCAAAACAGTCCAGCATCTATGAAACACCAGAGTATAAACTGTTGAGAATAACTCCATGAATTTCACTTAATTTTTTTATTAGGTGCTGTATATTCTCAGTTCAGTCAGTGGGGCGTTAGCCATACAACTGCATTAATACTTATGAAAGCTGGATTTTAAAGTCAAGCGAATTGAATCAAATTCTGTGCTGACTATGTATTATATAAACAAATATGATTTATAGATGGGGGGAGGGCTGTGCTTATTTAGTCATCAGTGTTAATGTCAAAATGTGTTAAATTATCACAATGTGGCCTCTAAAATGCCACAACATTGGCCTAGTCTTGCCTCTGCTGAGGAAAATTTAAATTTTAGAACTGAATTCAAAAGGAATAAGGTGGAGCCCTATTTTCATGAACTTACAGTAAGAAAAATTATAGAATCTCAATACTGGCGCGATAACTGTTGGTAAATGTTGACTTTTAAATATCACTGTGTGCTTTGAATGGATCCCTAAAGGAATTTCCATAAGTCTATTTTGCTTGTATAAAACTTCCTTTAGTTTAGGTTCATGACTTCTGCTTAATATGTATAAGGGTTGGTCAACACTAAAAAGTAATGTACGTTGGAAAACATAATCCCAGCTGTACATACAAAATGTCTGGGTTGTAAATAAGCTGTTACCACTCAAGAAAGAGATTGTGGAGTCATCATGGATAGTTCTCTGGAAACTGGGCTAGAAGACCTCTCAAGGTCCCTTCTAATCCTATGAGTCTATGATCTGCTCGATGTACAGCAGCAGTCAAAAGAGCTAACAAGGTTAGGAACCATCAGGAAAGGGACAGATAAGACAGGAAAAAAATATCATAATGCCACTATATAAATCCATGGTATGCCCACACTTTGAATACTGTGTAAAATTCTGTTCACCCCATCTCAAAATAGATTAGAATTGGAAAAAATACAGAGAAGGGCAACAAAAATTATTAGGGGTAGGAAACAGCCTCCATATGAGGAGAGATTAAAAACATTGGGACTGTTCAATTTAAAAAAGATGACAAATAGGTAATGTGGAAGGAGGTGGGAATAGGATAGAGGTCTATAATCATGAATAGTGTGAAGAAGTGAAAAAGGAAGTAATTACCCCTTCATGTAATACAAGAACCAGGTGTCACCCAATGAAATTAACATAAGAAAATACTTCACATAATGCACCGTCAACCTGCAGAACTTGTTGCCAAGGGATCAGGGGCAGCTCTAGGAATTGCGCCGCCCCAAGCAGGGTGGCACGCCGCGGGGGGCACTATGGCGGTCGCCAGTCCCGCGGCTCCGGTGGACCTCTGGCAGGCATGTCTGCGGGAGGTCCACCGAAGCCGCGGGACCAGCAGACCCTCCGCAGGCATGTCTGCGGGAGGTCCACCGGAGCCGCCTGCCGCCCTCCCGCGGCACGCCGCCCCAAGCGCACGCTTGGTGCGCTGGGGTCTGGAGCCGGCCCTGATTCAGAAAAGAATCAAATAACACTGTTTAAGTCTAGGCCATGTCTACACTACAGAGCTGAATCAGTATAACTGTCACTTAGGAGTGTGAAAAATCCACACTCTGAGCGATGTAGTTATATCAACCTAACACCCTGTAGAGGCAGCATTGTCGATGGGAGGTGGATTAACTATGCTGAGGGGAGAAGCTCTTCCATCTGCATAAGAGCTTCTTCACTTAAGTGCTACAGCTGTGCTGATGCAGCATTTTAAGTGTAGACCTGCCCAGAGTCCATTGTTTCCCTTTTCTTTCCTTCCTCTTTCCTTCCTACTGTTTGTTTTTATGAGTGGGTAAAATCTTGTTATAGGCTGCATTAGAACCCTCTGCTGAGGTTGATAGGTCTGAATTTACCCTTTAATATAACTGTAAACATAAGCCACACCCAAACCGAAAGGTCTATGCGAACCTGCCCAAGAGCTTTTTGGGCTGAGTATTGTTTTGTGTAGGTGTGTGTGGGCTCAAAAACACTGATACTGAGGTCACAAAAAGATCAAAGAGAGGCAAAGAAAAGGAAGCAAGAAAGCTAAGCAGGAGCCTGTGAGCACAGTGTGACTGGAAAAAGCTGGAGATAGCTGCTGGATCTGGTGTTGGCTACAAGGACTTGGGGAAACTGCTCCACTTTTTGATTGGTTCCTTGTGCATTCAGAGATTCAGGACTTTGTATGCTCCTTGTCAATAAACAGAATTGTATCAAAGAAATACACCAATTTCTACTCCCAGCTGGTTCACCTATGGAGTCCTAAACTTTGACTAGCTGTTTGGGTCCAAAAAAGGGGGCAACAGTTTGTTGTATTCAATTTGTCTTGTCTTTCATTAGACTGTAAGCACTTCAGGGAGGTACTGTGTCTCGCTCTGTGTTTGTACAGTGCCCTTGGTCACCATTGTAGCACAACTAATTATTATGATCAGAGCAGTTTAAAATATTGATGTAAAGTTTTGAAAATTAAACATCCTAAAAGGAGCAGATCAAATTTTATGTGATGATAGAGAATCTGTGCTAGTAGTATATTGTGTGTACAGAGACTAAATTAGTACTGTCGATGCTTTGCAAATGTAGTATGGTAACACAGCAGACTAAGAGCTTGATCCTGAGAATGTTTACTACTGAGAATGTGGCTTGCTATTGTCACTAAACCCATTCAAATCTGTGTATCGGACCTCAGATGGCTAGATGACTAGTGTCACCTCAGCTAGCAGGTTTACCTTAGGCTGCATTAGGATTTATTTTTACCCATCTCTCCCCTATCCCATATAAGGGAAGGGGTGAAGCTCTGTGGGTCCCTAGGAGCAGCCCATAGAAGAAATTGTGACTAAGGAGGCCACAGTTTCTTCCCTGGCCCTCTTTGGTTCTGAGGGAAAGTAAGTTGCTGCAGCTCTTTGTAGGATGCAGTTTACTTTTTTTTTATGCCAGAGTATCTCTCCTTCCCAACATGTTAAAGGGTATGAGGCACAATTTCAGCTGTTCCCAACTTTGTTACTTTCCCCCAGCTCCAGCCCACTTGATCATAGCATCCCCCTGGCAATTTCTAGGCTCTGTCACCTTGTACATCTAAATCCTTAGTTACAAGAGTGCGACTTACATGATAAATTTGACAGTATTAGCATGAAGCTTCTAAAGGATCCTTCATCATTACTACTGGATGTTTCATTGTTTATATTTCTGAAGGACA
Organism: Mauremys reevesii; assembly: GCF_016161935.1. Classification (NCBI taxonomy): domain Eukaryota; kingdom Metazoa; phylum Chordata; order Testudines; family Geoemydidae; genus Mauremys; species Mauremys reevesii. The sequence continues at coordinate 62,431,118 of NC_052630.1, forward strand.
GATAATCTGGCATTTGTCAAAAGGAGACAAAATCCCCGGCCATTGCTAATTTACTCATTTGGCAATAACAACAGCATTTTAATTTATAATTAATATTTGTGGGTAATAGATCCAGTAATGTATTAACTACAGAGATAAAAGGCATAATGTTAACAAATAATTTGAGAGCAGAGTAAATTTCATTGATTTTATTTTTTATAGAACCATGCATAAATTACTGGAATAGGAATGCAAAGTTAGAGAGCTCAAACAATCAATATATTTATTCATTGGGCCAACTTCTTCAAGTGGGCCACAGAGGGAGAACAAGCAAGCTTCCATTACACGACCACTGTGCTAGCCTTTGTATAAACAGAAGGATTAAATCTCTCCTTTTCCACATACATTCATCATGGTCTGTAATTGCTTAGAATAGAGAGAATCAAGCTGAAAAGGAAACTGTTGAGCTGGCCTTTTCGCTTCCAGTTTAAACTTGCATCAGATCTCAGAATTTTTACCATTTAAAACATGTTAACGTCGTACAAAACAGAATTTGCTCTGATAAGGCTTTTGATTCTTTTTCTGAAATAAGTGCAGTGATTGAACAAATGTAAACGTGAAAAGGCCCTTTCTACTCAGATGCCCATCCAGCATGCAGTTAAAATACTGTTCATAGGCAGTAAACTGATTGCTTCTTTGCTGTACTTGGTCTGTGATGATCTAGAAAAATTGTTATTCTGCTTAACCCTTTATGTGCTTCTAAGATGTGCATATCTTCAGTGAACAAGCACTCCTCTGGCCCCTTGCTGCTCTAGAAACTGTAATGTGTTTTCTTATGGAAGGTAAGGGGCCAAGGCATGCCAAAGGAAGAGCATGCAAGGAATTAATCTGTGAAAATAGATGGTTGAGTGACTATTCTTCGTCGCTCTGTCTTTCTGATACTGAAGTGTTTTCCTTGTAAATATAGGGATGCTAAAGTGTATAACAGAATGAATATTCTCTCTCTCTCGGAAGGTTATTGTATGTTTAATTTATTTATACAGAGAGGCTTTTTTAAAATTCACTCAGTCTTGACTAAGATTTGTTTTTTCAATTAGCTGTCATAGCCGCTGCAGAAAATACACCTGATGCATACTCTTCATATTTCAGAGTCCTACTACGGTGAGTATGTCTGATGCCCAAGAAGAACTAAATATTTTGATGATTATTAAGGATGTCAAGCAATTTAAAAGATATATATTCTTGATTAATTGCACTATTAAACAATAATAGAAAACTATATGAATATTTTTGGATGTTTTCTACATTTTCAAATATATTGATTTAAATTACAACACAGCATGCAAAGTGTACAGTGCTCACTTTATATTTTTATTATAAATATTTGTACTGTAAAAACGATAAACAAAATAAATAGTATTTTTCAATTCAACTCATACAAATATCACAGTGCAATCTCTTTATTGTGAAAGTGCAACTTAGGCCACGCCTACACTACCCGCTGGATCGGTGGGTAGTAATCGATCTATCGGGGATTGATTTATGGCGTCTCGTCTAGATGCCATAAATTGATCCCCAAATCAACGCCTGTAGTCAACCTCGGCAGGAGGAGTAAGCGGAGTTGATGGGGGAGCCGCGGCGGTCGACTTGCCGCTGTGAGGGCGTCCAAGTAAGTTGAACTAAGATGCTTTGACTTCAGCTACGCGAATAGACCAGTGTAGACCAGCCTTTACAAATGTAGATTTAATGTAATGCTCCACATCCTGTCCCTCTCAGATTTTGGAAGGCATTTCAGATTCTTAACTTTACCCACGATTTATCTTTCGAAATCTCCCATTGGTACCTTTTCATTTTGTCAAATCTGCAGTGAAAGTTTAGCATATCTGTCCACTCAGTCCTACTTCTTGTTTAGCCAACCGCGAAGAAAAACCATAATGCTGCCCGCTTCTTATTTACAATGTCCCCTGAAAATGAGAACAGACATTTGCATGTCACTTTTGTAGCCGGCATTGCAAGGTATTTACATGCCAGATTTACTCTAAACATTTGTATGCCCCTTCACGCTTTGGCCACCATTCCAGAAGACATGCTTCCATGCTGAAGATACTAATTAAAAAAAAAGTGTTAATTACATTTGTGACTGAACTCCTTGGGGGAGAATTGTATGCCTCCTGCTCTGTTCTACCCACATTCTGCCATATAGTTCATGTTCTAGCAGTCTCGGATGATGACCCAGCACGTTCTTAATTTTAAGAACATTTTCACTGCAGAATTGACAAAATACAAAAAAGGTATCAATGTGAGATTTCTAAGGATAGCTACATCACTCGACACAAAGTTTAAGAATCTGAAGTGCCTTCCAAAATCAAAAAGGAACGATGTGTAGAGCATACTTTCAGAAGTCTTAAAAGAGCAACACTTCAAACTGCAGAACCTGAACCACCAAAAGAGAAAGTCAGTCTTCTGCTGGTGGCATCTGACTCAGATGATGAAAATGAACATGCGTTGGTCTGCACTATTTTGAATCATTATTGAGCAGAACCCATCATCAACATTGACATGTTCTCCGGTGGTTGAAGCATGAAGGGACATATGAATCTTTAGCACATCTGGCATATACATATCTTGTAACACCGGCTACAACAGTGCCATGTGAATGCCTGTTCTCACTTTCGGGTGACATTGTAACCAAGAAGCAGGCAGCATTATCTCCTGCAAATGTAAACAAACTTGTTTGTCTGAGCGTTTGGCTGAACAAGAAGTAGGACTGAGTGGACTTGTAGACTCTAAAGCTTTACAGTGTTTTATTTTTGAATGCAGGTTTTTTTGCACATAATTCTACATTTGTAAGTAACTTTCATAATAAAGTGATTGCACTGCAGTACTTGTAATGGGGGAATTGAAAAATACAATTTCTTTTGTTTTTTTTTACAGTGCAGATATTTGTAATAAAAATAAAGATAAAGTGAGCACTGTACATTTTGTATTCTGCATTGTAATTAAAATCAATATATTTGAAAATGTAGAAAACATCCAAAATATTTAAATATTTGTTATTCTATTATTGTTTAACTGTGCAATTAATCACAATTATTTTTTTTAATCATTTGAAAGCCATAGCTGCTATTGTATTATAGCAAAGGAGGTTTAGGTTGGATATTAGGAAAAACTTCCTAACTGTCAGAGTAGTTAAGCACTGGAACAAATTGCCTAGGGAGGTTGTGGAATCTCAGTCATTGGAAGTTTTTAAGAATTGTTTAGATAAACACTTGTCAGGAATGGTCTAGTTATTATGTAGTCCTGCCTTGTCTTGACTTGTATTGCGGTCCCTTCCAGTCCTACACTTCTATGATTCTATGTAGTGTGAATCCCTATATTCCTTGGAGACAGAGGTTTAAAATGCAGCAAGGTAAGCAGTGCCCATTGTCTTTCAAAGGGTGTCTTGAGGGTGGGAGGAAAATCAGGCCCTATAAATGTGAGCTCAGGCTCTTTAAATGTGTTGTTACAATTCTGTGATTCTGAATTGTATTTGGCATAGTGAATGGAAAAATTCAGCTCTCTCAGCTTTATCCTATCTACAGTACATCAAACCCCCACTATACGTATGGCCTGCCCTGAAGAAATATGATTACAAGCATATACACTCTGTCAGGATTATTTTGATTGTTTTATAGGAGCATTTGCTTGTGCTACTGACTAATCTGGAGATGGCACATCCATTTCATAAAGTCTGATTTTTCAGGGGACTACAGCTATTTGAAACCAGGCACATAAGATGTTAATCTAGGGGCCAATTTTATTTCATTCTGTTTCAACAAATTTGGTTCGGCTGTTTTTCAATGAGAGAACTTTTTTTTCCCCACCAAGAATTCTGTGTACTCAACTTTACTTTAGAACCATGTTTTTGGCAAGTAACTCGTAGATAGAACTAATTTTCCCATCTAATTATTATTTTGAGTGCCAGGATAAGAGATCTTTCTGTGATAATTTACAAGCCTAGTATTAGAATTACAAATCTGCATTGCAAACTTGGCACCATACCTGCTCATTGTTTTTGTTTTATCAGCTCTATAGATTTAGAATTATTTGGCCCAAAACTGAATTACTCTCTTTAAATGTGAATACAACCAAATGACCAGTGAGGTTCTGTATTGAAAGCATAGTTAGTTATTTAGTTAGTATCCATTACGTTCAGGCATTTAGGGCAGGACGAAGCTCCTCCACTTCTGTCTGTTTCTGGAAGCATAGTAGCACATAATAAAAATTTAGAATCTTATCTGACAAATAATTTGGATAGTATTGACTAAAGTGAATTGTGGGATTGCACATAACTTGGATTGGATGTGTAATGAAAATGGTGCTTAATTCCATTTTTTTCAACTATGCCAAGAGAAACATCGAAAGTATTTCTAAACAATTTGATTCCACTACTCTTCTGTCTGAATTGGGTCCTGATAGTAAGTGATACAGCTTTCAAATAAAAGCAGAGGAAATGGAGGCTTGGCCTTAATCAATATTTTTTTTCCTATGTGGTAGTCTAATTACAATTTTGCATTCCTGGGTTTCAAAATAGAAATGTCATTAGCACAATGAATATTTATCAGATACAGTGACTGGATGTAGGAAGCACTGGAAATCTCCTATGAGCTTTTTTTTCATGAAATTTTCACCCCAGTTTTTCAAGATAAGAAGGTTCTGAGAGTTCATATAAGGACTTATACCCTGCAAAAGTTGCACAAGTGTTTAACTTTGTACACTGTGATTAGTCTCAAATAGACTCCATTGGGACTTCACACTGTGTAAAGTTAAACACCTAGATAAGTCTTTTCAGGATTGAGGCTAAGGCTTGCATAAGCATCCTTTCTATAGTTTTTAAAGCCAAAAGAGGTCATTGGATAATCTGATCTGACCTCTTCTAGAGCACAGGACACAGGATTTCATCACAACGAAAGCATCCAATCTTAGTATGAAGACTGAGACATCTAAATTGAGCTTCTAAGTATTATGAGACGCACCTATCAATAATTAGTATTATCCAGATCAGAGAACAGATGTGCCATTAACTCTGAGGGCCTGATTGAAAGCCCATTGAAGTCAATGGAAAGACTCCTTTTAATTTCAATGAGTTTTGGAATAGGTTTATGATCACTAGTGCAGTTGTGAGATTTGGGCCATTGTGATTAGGAACCATAGAAACAAAACTTCCTTTTCTTTCTCCACTCTTACTAAATAGTCATATGCTTAGTATATTTAATAAGTCTAAAAACATTTTAAAATGCTACTTCCTTAGAAGGACTGGAGAACCTAATACAAAGAAAATAAGAGTAAAAGGTAAGGATTAGCAAATCTTTAAGGATGCTGCAAAATGTGTCTCCTATCATTCTAAAGCATGTTTTCTTCCTTTTGATGCTGTTTGGCAGAAACAACAAACAATACTAGAAAATTATATTCAGATAACATATGTCCCTGAGGGAAATAAGGATCAGTCTGCAGAATATAACAAAATTAAATAATTTAAAAAGAGTTTGTATCATACTTTACATACAACATGCATTACAATTACATGTGATATTAACCCATATGGCAAACTTCAAACAACCCATAGAATTTCAGTTCTGCATGCAATCTGGTCATATTAGCTTTCCAAGGAATGCTTAGAATGTATTATGACATGCGTATGTCCCAGCTTCTTCTGCAACACTTGTAAGTAGTGACATATAGCAAAGTGCATACTTAGACAGTGTTCAGTTTCTCTTTTCCATATTGAACCAATGTACCCAGATGCTCCCTTATTTCTTCTCTGCTCTTGGCCTCTAAGATTTCTCTTTCAGCTCCTTTTATTTTCTTCCCTGGCATTTGCTTTATTTCAGTTTCGCAATCTTCCGTAAAAATGAAGTATCGCTTCTTGCACACACAAAAAAGACCCTAATAGGTTCATGCTGTTTTTCTGTCCCCACTGGAGAACACTGTCAATCCAGGATTTTACATTGCCAATTGCAATGAATATCAAGTTATGCTGAAATATGAATTGTGTATATCAGTACCACTGCAACATAAGGGATTGCTAATAAATATTTACATGAAACTCTATTCTGTGTGAGGGCCTTTCTCAATATTTGTTATCTACACTGACTTTGATCTCAGTGGGGGGAAAAATAGATACTCTTGTCTTATGTTAAATTGTGTTTTGCATTTAGCTGGAATACCTTTTATTTATTTAACTGACTATTTTCATAGGAGATGAGCACAGTTGGTTACAGCTAGGAATAGTGATGGCAAGGGCATTGCAAGCTTCTTCATGTAATGCTACCAATGCATTTTAAAGTTGTACTCTGGCAACTGACTCAAAAAATGGCAACATGAGATTGTTTGTTGTCCTCTGAGTGATTCCCAGGTCAAATATGTTCAGTTTTATAAATAAAATGTGTTTTTCTAACTGCCAGCCTGGGCTCTGAGAAAGAGCTCAAGTTCTCTCCATCTTGTATATCACCACCAGAAATAAAAGTTCTGTAGGCCGAATTAGTCCCTTGGCTAAATCTATGTGATCCTGTTGTCTACCCTCAGGGACTTGTGCAGCCCTGGTGCTTTCAGTTTGCTTGTACCTGTGAAACTGATTGTGACTTATTAACAATTTTGTTGATAGTGAGCTAGATTCTATTCCATTTCTTGACTCGTAGCTCTGTTGGTTCTGCAGAATGGTTTAACAGAATTAAAAACAAACAAACAATGCCCGTCCCTCCCCCTCCCCCAAAAAGCTGACTTCTTTGTATCTCAGAAGAAAGCAGATGTACACAAAAAGAACAACTCTGTGCATAAGAATGTGCCAGGTTTACTTAGTTGTTTACCGAGTTTAATTGCACTTTGATATTGATGCACAACACCTCTACTGTTTTATTCCTAGACTTTTATGAGCCAGGAAATCCAGTTGCTCCATTGTAGATGTTGGTTTGGTTTTGTGGACAAATATCAACTGAAATAATGTCAAGAGAAGAAAAAGAGGCTACTTGGCTTACCTGCTTGCCAACTTGTGAAGAAACTACAGTGGGAGGCAGCTGAAAAGAGGGAAGGAAGAATCAGTGAAGGCAATGTGGCTCTTATTGAGTAAGGTACTACTCTGCAGTGTCTAATATACATTGATATAACAAAATAAATAGTTAAAGATTTATCATGGTGTCCTTATGGATATGTGTAGATCACAGCATGCTAACTGTGGAATGAACACTGAATTTTTTAATGTCAATTTGTAGTTATTGTGGGCGGTGGAATTGTAGGGAACAGTTATTAGTGAAGTCTATAAATTGGAACTTTCAAGGTTATGACTGTGTATTGAAATATTAATGTGCACAATAGATATAGCAGTCAGCCTAGTAGAGATCAATAATAATAATAGAATGCCTTATTCAAAGTTATGTGAGTGCCAATTAATTTAAGCAAATAAATGGAGAGAGTGAGATATTGTAAATGACAGATCTTGGAAGGAAAGAAGAATGACCAAAGTAGGGAATGTGAGTAAGAGGGAAATAGGTAAGCATTCAAGCAGTTAGAAGGACAATGACAAACTGGTTATTAATGCATGCATGGGGAGAGTCGGCTAGAGAGTGTATAACAGAGACATGCATTTGCAGCCAAATCCTGAGCTTTTGTAAAAGGTGGCTCACAAAGGCAGATGTGTGCAATCAATGTATACATGAGTGGAAGTCTGAGGAAAGGCACTGAGGCATCCTATACTAAAGTTGCACAGGAATGAGAGTCGTAAGCAAGGATGGAAAGTGTCCCTCTGGCAAAAATACACTTGTACTGATGCTATCATATTTATAAGTATGAGGTAATACACAGAAACCAGAGATGTACATTAGCACACACTCCTTTCTTCCTGCCTTAAGATATGCTTGCAGTGCAACAATGATAAGTGCCATAAGGCAAACACTACTAGCTGAATACACCCTGACCCCCTCGCCCAGAGGAAGGACTGGGGTTTGGTGTTGAGCTTATACTGCACTCTATTTATTTATTTTATTTATTTATTTATTTATTAATATCTGGCATTAAATGTTGTGTGTTTTCATTAATGTTGCTCATGCTCCAAATATTTTGGGATTAAGCACAGTTTGTAAACTAAAAAAATATAGCAAGTGGGGGTACTGGCTACATAATTTGTCACAAACTTTTGTGTGCAACTGTAGCCACTGAGCATAGCCAGTGGTCCATGAATGTCCAATGCTCATGGAAGTTCCACTAAGATGTTTCCTCTCCAGTGGCTTGGTGCCACAAATATAGCAGTAGGCCAGGGTGATGCCCAAATACATAGACACACGTCTACTTTGGCAGAAATGCAGCAAGGGCCAAGGAGAAACAAGGAAAAGGTTAGGCTGGGAAAGGAAAAGCACTGCCCATTCCTGTGTGTGCATACTGCAGATGGCATCTGCAACATGGCAAGGAACAAGTTGGCAAGAAAAGCACAAGTGTCACTAGGAAGCATGGAAACAAATGACTGAAGCAAAAAAAAACACGGTGGCAGCATTGCACAACCACACACACCATCATCAACACTAAGCTCAGTCCTATGGCATAAGCAGGGACTGATTTGGTAGGATCCAGCAAGTTCACTAGTCCCAGAGAGCTTCAAGAAACTAGGAAATTCAGTGTGGGTAAGAAGTACCCACAGCCTCTTCCTAAGCCTGCAGCATACAAATAAACTTATCTAAGTGTGAGAGATGTTGAGAAGCAGCTATGCAATAGCATGCATTGCATGCATGTGGTACTGTGTCCAAAATGGGACTTAACATTGAAGCCCCAGATAAAGGAATAGAATGATAACGGAATACAGGCTACTGTACGGGGAAGAGTCAATGAGACCATACATCACTTTTCTGCAAATAGGAGAGGCATAGAAAGTGGTAGTTAGCAAAATGTGTATCTGTGACATTGTGATAGTACTGGAGAACTTTCCTAACAGGATGTCCTAGAGAACACCTCAACATAGTTCAAAATGTGTCCATCCAACTCAGAGGACCCATGTGACTATGTCAAATATCCAACTCCTCTGGCTGTGGAAAGTCCATTAATTTAGAGAAGGAAATTTGACAAACTACACCTCTACCTCAATATAACGCTGTCCTCGGGAACCAAAAAATCTTACCGCGTTATATCGAACTTGCTTTGTTCCACCAGAGTGCACAGCCCCGCCCCCCCAGAGCACTGCTTTACCGCGTTATATCCGAATTAGTGTTATATCGGGTCGTGTTTATATTGGGGTAGAGGTGTATAAACTGAGCCTGGAAACTCTGGCATACAAGTAGGTGGAGTATGTGTACCCCCCAATGCAATATCCAGAGATTGTTCCTTAGTTACACTTGATTCTTTATTAATACTTTTCCTATGGTCTCTGCCCAATTGTTATAAACAGTTTTTCTTTCCTCACTAGCCCCAGTCACGGCTCTTATGTTCTTATGTTGAAGGAGAAATATACACTGATGTCACCAAAGGATCCCAGTTTTTGTTTTCACCTGCTTCACACACCGCACCATAAATCACAAGTTTTACTCACTTTTCAGATTTTGTGCTTTTTTATAAACTTTCAAAAGGCTCCTCTACCCATGATGTATGAAAAAATTACTTGACTTGAAGACCAGATATACAGTCAGGATCACTGCCTTAAAATAGACTAACATTGGTAGAGTAAACCTTATCTTCCTTAACCGTGGTTGCAAGACTAAAAGAATATCTAGAAGAATTTTACTCCAAAGGGTACAACTCAACTAAAAAAGAAGTGTGTCATATTCTTTGCACAGGAAAACTGCCTTATAACAGTGGCTGGAAACTTGGAAAGAAACATCAGAACTATCCAAAACTAGCTTTGAAATGCTGTTTTAACTCTTCAGGAAGATGAAAGAGCATTATACTTCCTTGCTGCTTTTATAACTTCAGAGTGGCAAGTGATAAAAGTGGCATTGGTCTCAATGCCTCCCACAATTTTCAGCAGCATTTTTGAACCACATGCAATGCTTTCTTTATGAAAAGAAATAGCAGAAAGTTGTATACAGTGTATAAAATGGAACTTACACGGTTATGGTTGTGTCTCCAAATTAATGGGCACAAAGGGTCCAGAAATTAGCTGAAGAGAGATCAATAGTATAAATAGATCACTTTATTCAGTTATTTGAATGCAAGTTAGCTTGAGCAGATAAAAAGAAATAAGAAACTGTCAATGAAAGCTTTTGGAAGGAAAGAAGAGTGACAGGGATGACAAAAATGAAAAGAGTCAGCTAGAAAGAGAAGTCCATATCTCTAAGTGCACTGATACCAACTGACTTTGAAGTACATAGAGAAGAAAAGAACAGAACAGTGCATAAATGTCAGTCAGGGAAGTGAAGAGGTGTGATCCCTGGCTGACATAATTGTGCAAGCAGAATAGATGCAGCTCTATTGGCAAAGTTGCTCTTGTACCTGTATAATTGGTTTTGCTCATGGGGGGTGGTTTTATTTTACTGGTACAAAGGGCAGCGTTGCCAGTATAGCTCCATCCACACTAGAAGAGGTTTGCTGGTATAGAATACTGGTATTCCTATACCATTAACATTCTCCTAGTGTAGTTGCGACCTTACTTACAGGAGCAACCAGGCTTTTCAGTGCTTTAAAGCCCACTGACATTGATAGGAGTCTTTCTATTGATCTATAGACTATGGATTTGCCCATAGTGCATGTTTGTGTGCTGAGGTTGTTTTTTCTAATGTGGCCTTGAAAGGATGAGCCATCTCCACTGTTCTTAGCTTCCATACATTATTGTGTGGGCAAAATATTTTAAATTATTAAAATAACATATTAAGAACATAAGCATGGCTATCCTATCTCACTAATACTCCATCTACCTCAGTATCCTATCGCTGATAGTCATCAGTGCCAGATTCTTCAGATGCTATGAACAGAACAGGAGAATTTTAAGTGGTCCTCTCTGAGCTTCTGGCAGTTGGCGGTGTAGAGGCACCCAGACCATGGGGTTGTGTCACTGACCATCTTGGCTAATAGCCATTGATGGACCTATCCTCCATTAACTTATCTAACTTTTTTGAACCCGGTTATACTTTTGGTCTTCACAGCATTCTCTAGCAATGTGTTCCACAGGCTGACTGTGCCTGTATGAAGAAGTACTTCTCATATTTGTTTTAAACTTGTTGCCTATTGATTTCATTGCAGACCCTTAATTCCACTGTTATGTGAAGGGATAAATAACACTTCCTTATTCATTTTTTTGCACCATTCATGATTTTATAGACTTCTATCATATGCCCCCTTAGTTATCCCTTGTCTAAACTGAGCACACCCAGTCATTTTACTCTCTCCTCATATGGAAGCAGTTTCCTACTCCTAATAATTTTTGTTGCCTTTCTCTGCACCTTTTACAATTCTAATACATTTTTTCAACATGGGGTGACCAGAACTGCTCACAATATTCAAAGTGTGGGCATTCCTTGGATTTACACAGTGGCATAATGATATTGTCTGTGTTATCTATCCCTTTCCCAATGGTTCCTAACATTCTGTTACCTTTTTTGACTGCTGCTGCACATTGAATAGATGTTTTCAAAGACTATCCATGATGACTCCAAGCTAATTTAGACCCCATCATTTAATAGGAAGAGTTAACATTGGAAAAATAATGTCCATTACTTTCACTTATTGAATTTAATCTGCCAGTTTGTCCCTCAGTCACCCAGTTTTGTGGGATCTCTTTGCTGTCAGCTTTGGACTTAACTGTCTTGAGTAATTTTGTATCCTCTGCAAATTTTGCCACCTCTTTGTTCGCTCCTTTTTTGAGATTACTGATAAATGTGTTGAGTAGATATCTTTGGGGGCCATCTCTGTTTACCAGTTATTGATCCTTGAGAGGTCCTTCCCTCTTATCCCATGACTGCTTACTTGGCTTAAGAGCATTTGGTGAGAGACCTTGTCAAAGGCTTTCTGAAAGTCTAAGTACACTATGTGCATTGGATCACCCTTGTCCCCATGCTTGCTGACACCCTCAGAGAATTCTAACAGATTGGTGAGGCATGATTTCCCTTTACAAAAGCGACAAAGAGTCCTATGGCACCTTATAGACTAACAGACGTATTGGAGCATGAGCTTTCATGGGTGAATACCCACTTCATCAGACGTATTCAACCCATGCGTCTGATGAAGTGGGTATTCACTCATGAAAGCTCATGCTCCAATATGTCTGTTAGTCTATAAGGTGCCACAGGACTCTTTGTCGCTTTTTACAGATCCAGACTAACACAGCTACCCCTCTGATCCTTTACAAAAGCAGTGCTGACTTTCCCAATATAACATGTTCATCTATGTGTCAGATAATTCTTTTCTTTACTATAGATTTAACCCATTTTCCTAGTACTGAAGTTAACCTTATTGGCCTGTAATTGCCAGGATCACCTCTTTTTTAAAAAAAAACAACAACTCTTAGCTGTCTTCCAGTCATCTGGTACAGAGGCTGATTTAAGTGATAGGTTGCATACCACAGTTAGTAATGTTGCAATTTAATGACCGAGTTCCTTCAGAACTCTTGCGTGAATACGGTCTGGTCCTGGTGACTTATTAGTGTTCCAAAACCACCTCTACTAACAATTTCTCAGATTTATCACCTAAAAATAATTGCTCATGTGTGGAGATCTCCCCCATATTCTCTGCAGTGAAGACTGGTGCAAAGAGTTCATTTAACTTTTCCACAATGGCGGTGTCATTCGTGAGCGTTCCTTTAGTACCTTGATCGTCCAGTGCCCGACTGACTGGCAGGCTTCCTGCTTCTGATATACATGCACATTTTTGACTGTTAGTTACTCTTAAAATTCTTTCTTGGCCTGCCTTATTACATTGACTTGCCAGGGTTTATGCTTCTTTCTTTTTTTTTTTTTTCTCTCGCTAGGATTTGATTTCCAATTTTTAAAGGGTTGTTTTTAGTCTCTAATTGCCTCTGTTACTCTGCTATTTAGCCAAGGTGGCAGTTTTTTGGTCTTCTTACTGTTTGTTTTTATCTGGAGTATACATCTAGTTTGAATCTCTATTATAGAGTTTTTAAATAGTCTCCATGCAGTTTGCAGGCATTTCACTCTTGTGACTGTTTCTTTTCATTTTTGTTTAACTAGCATCCTCATTTTTGTGTAGTTCCCCTTTCTGAATTAAATTCTACTGTGGGGGGTTTCTTTGGTATCTCCCCCCCCCATAAGGATATTAAATGTAATTGAATTATGGTCACTATTTCTGAGTAGTTCAGCTGTATTCACCTCTTGGATCAGATCCCATGTGCCACTTAGGACTAAATCACGAATTCCTTTTCACCTTATGGGTTCCAGGACAAACTTCTCCAAGAAGCAGTCATTTAATGTATATAGAAACTTTATCTCTACATCCCTTCCTGAGGTAACATATATCCAATCAACATGAAGATAGTTCATATCCCTGATTATTATTGCATTTTCTGCCTTTGCAGCCTTTCCAATCTGCCTGAGCATTTCACATTCACCAAAACCATCCTGGTCAGGTGGTCGTTAGTATATTCCTACTGCTACACTCTTATTATTTAAGCGTGGCATTTCTATCCATAGAGATACTATGGTACAGTTTGATTCCTTTGAGATTTTTACTTTGACTCAGTACACTCCCTTACATGTAGTTCCACTTTCCCACCAGTGTGACCTACTCTGTCATTTCTATATATTTTGTACCTTGGTATTAATCATGTTCCATTGATTGTCCTCATTCCACCGATTATCTGTGATGCCTATAATATCAATACAGGTCTTTAGGGGTTTGGAGAGGTTCCCATACGAGGAAAGATTAAAGAGGCTAGGACTCTTCAGCTTGGAAAAGAGGAGACTAAGGGGGGATATGATAGAGGTATATAAAATCATGAGTGATGTTGAGAAAGTGGATAAGGAAAAGTTATTTACTTATTCCCATAATACAAGAACTAGGGGTCACCAAATGAAATTAATAGGCAGCAGGTTTAAAACAAATAAAAGGAAGTTCTTCTTCACGCAGCGCACAGTCAACTTGTGGAACTCCTTACCTGAGGAGGTTGTGAAGGCTAGGACTATAACAATGTTTAAAAGGGGACTGGATAAATTCATGGTGGCTAAGTCCATAAATGGCTATTAGCCAGGATGGGTAAGAATGGTGTCCCTAGCCTCTGTTCGTCAGAGGATGGAGATGGATGGCAGGAGAGAGATCACTTGATCATTGTCTGTTAGTTCACTCCCTCTGGGGCACCTGGCATTGGCCACCATCGGTAGACAGATACTGGGCTAGATGGACCTTTGGTCTGACCCGGTACGGCCGTTCTTATGTTCTTATGTTGCATCTTACATGCATTTAACATGAGCGATTTCAGCTTTGCGCTGTCAGGAGAAAGGGAAAAAAACGGGCAATTCCACCAGCGTGAGACACGAATCTGCTGTTCCCACTAAAATATTTTTGTGGGGGGACTTCACAGCAACAGCACGTCTTTAGCCCTGTGATAAGGTTCTCCCCTATAATGACCCTGGAGGGTTGGCGGCAAAAAAACAAAAACAGTTTTAATAGTGTGTCTGCCCCGGAGTGAGTGTGAGATGGGAGAAGCGAATCTGCTGTTCCCACTACAGTACTCAGTCCCCCTGTGCCTCTCATACTGTGTGCATCTCGCCATGCTGAGTGAGATTCTGTGCCTGTACTGTTTAAAGAGACATTACATATTTTTCGTATTATATAACATGGCTCCTAAACGCAAGGCACATACTTCATCTGGTGCTCGACCGAAGAAACAGCAATGTGTTCCAACGCTGGAGGAAAAACTGGCTGTGTTGGACTTATTGAGAGACGGTATGTCCATCGCCAACATGGCACGTAAATACTGCCGCAACGAATCTAGCATCCGTGCCATCAAGATTTGAGAGACACAAATTCGTCAAGCTGTAGCATCAAGTGCTCCAGTAACTGCTAAGGTGATGAGCCAAGTGCATGATAAGACTTTAATGAAGACTGAAAAGGCATTAAACTTATGGCTGGAAGACATGAACCGTAAACATGTGCCTATCAATGACAACATGTTGCGAGAAAAGGCTCTTAGCATCTACGTGCTGTTCAAACGTCCTGCTGAAGAGGGACAGCCTTCTGATAAAAAGGAATTCAAAGCCAGCCAAGGTTGGCTTAACAGTTTTAGGAACCGCTTCAATCTCAAAAACGTGCAGACTACTGGTGAAGCTGCATCTGCCAATGAGGATGCAGCAAAAGCCTACCCAGAACAATTAAAGAAAATCATAGAGGAAAGGGTCTGTCTTCCAGAACAAGTTTTTAATGCTGATGAGACTGGGCTATTCTGGAAAAAAATGCCCACCCGCACTTACATTTCGAAATCAGAAAGACAAGCCCCTGGCTTCAAAGCAGCTAAAGACCATGTGACTGTGTTGTTCTGTGGCAATGCGGCTGGGCATTTAATAAAGCTGGGCTTGCTCTACAGGGCTGCAAATCCCCGTGCCCTAAAAGGCAATAACAAAAATCCCCTGCCTGTGTTTTGGCAATCAAATAAAAAGGCTTGGGTGACGGCAGCATTATTTCTGGATTGGTTCCACAAGTGTTTCATTCTGGAAGTCAAGCAGTACCTTGAAGAAAAAGGACTTGACTTTAAAGTGTTGCTGATCGTAGACAATGCTCCTAGCCACCCTGCAGCACTCTGGTTTGTGCATAACGACTTTGAAGTCGTCTTTCTCCCCCCCCAATACCACCTCCATCCTCCAACCTCTCGACCAAAGCGTCATTAGCTGTTTCAAGGCCACGTACACAAGGCTTACATTCTCACGGATCCTTACCTCTATGGATGCTGATCCCAATGTTAACATGATGGAGTGTTGGAAGTTCTTCAACATTGCTGATTGCATCACTTATATTAAACAGGCAATGGATGCAATCAAGTCTGAAACAGTCAATGCATGTTGGCGAAACCTATGGAAAGAATGTGTGAATCATTTTTAAGGGTTTCCCAACCATTGACAAAGAAGTGCAGCTCATTGTTCAGGTGGGTGGTGATGGCTTCATTGACTTCCTCGAGGAAGAAATTGAGGAACTAATTGAGTGCCATAGAGAAACATTGACTAACGAAGAGTTAGACGAACTGATAGAATCGTCTACAGAAGACGAAGATGATGACGAACAGGAAGAGCCAGCAACTTGGAATCTTCATACATTTTCTGAAGTGTTCCAGGCAGTGAAACACTTGAATGATTTAATTTCTGAATATGATCCCTCTATGGAACGAAGCCTCAAAATCACACGTATTATTACGGATGATTTGAGACTATACCAAGAAATGTTTGAGGAGCTCAAGAGACGACAGCGATAGTTGCCAATCACCATGTTTTTAAAGGAAAAAACACCAGCATCAGCAGAGCCTACACAATCAACTTCTCGAGCTGAACCAGAGCCAACCACTTCATCTACGACTCGCTCTCCGTCACCCAAGCCGGGCCCATCATCTCCTGGATCAACATCAAGCCCTGACGACTCAGAAATAGTGTTGTCAGGGGAAGAGGAAGACTAATCATTGGAGTGTGTACAGTACAAGACTAGCAAGAATATCCAGGATGACTGGTGACTGTTCAGGTTTACAGTACTGTACTGTACTATTTTCATTTTTTATTCTTTCATTCTTCTGTCTCTGTTATGTTATTAAAATACTGTAAAATTATATTTTGCATATGTAGTCTTTATTATATACTGTACATTGCTGTATACAATACATAGTACTGTACAGGGTTCTATACACAAAATTGTACTTTATGGGTGATTTAAGGGATTTTCAAGGGTCATTTTGACTATATGCAGTTTTCGCTTTACGCGCTGACTGCGGAACATAACCCCAGCATAAGATGCGACAGACCTGTAATCTCATTTAATGCTGGGAACTCTAGTTCACAAATCTTAGAATTTAGACTTATAGCATTTGTATATAACACTTGTATGTTTTGTCAGTATTCAGTTGTTTGCCTTTATGTGTTTGTATTTAAATGGGTCTCTTCTATGTTTGACTTTCTTTACTACTTGGAAAATGTTTCACTTTAAATGTTTAGAAGAAAAAATATTTTAACACAGTGTGTGACTTACTACCATATTTTGATTCACAAAAAAACTTCTGGGAGAATATGAAGTTAAACTGAATTAGAGGAAACTAAGTTTACAAACCAGTTTTAATGTATATTTTGGGGGGAATTTATTTCCTTTTATTAGCTATTTTTATTTTGATTAGTAATGACCTATTTTATTAAAACAATAGAGTATATGAGACTTGATAAATGGATTAAAAAGTTAATCCAAAAATCAGTAATGAAAAAATATATCCAGTTTTCTGTGTACATACATCACATCTTAGTGTAGGAATAGCAAAACTGTTGTTGATGCAGAATGTCAGCACTTTGCCGTGTTGACAGCCTCCATGGAAAATTCTAATACTGGGCTCTGACTCAGCAAGGCAGTTAAGAACATGACTAAATTTAAGCCATAGAAATCAATGTGTTTAGTCATGTGCTTAAAGTTAGATATATATTTAAGTACCTTCCTGAATCATTTAGAGTCTTTACTTTAGGATTTGGCATCAGCATGGAAGAATTTAATTTGTAAAACACACTCTACACATCATACACAAAAAAGTTGTTAAAAGAACATTACATTTTGAGCTGGAGTTTACAACCTTAATAGACAATACCAGTAATAAGGTTGTATGTGCATCCTTGTCTCAGTCTCTTTCCCAGCCAATCCCAGTTTTTCCCCCATGCTCTGACTCCTCATCTGATCTTCTTCTCTTCCTCCACCTCCATCTCTCCACCCCACTTGCTCCTAGTCTCCTTGCCCATCCAGTCCCAATCTTCCTCGGGCTCCCAGTATTAGTCTACTTTCCAAGTCAGTCCCCATCTTCCCCCACACACACACTCCCCACCATCCAAATTTTCCTCTCCTCACCCCACACCAGCCTCAATCCCAAGCTTTATGACAGTACAATTGTCCGAATCTTCTGTACCCACACCCCAGGTCTGGTTGGTGTTGGAGCAGTGTTCAAATCATGCAACTTCCTCCTCATTTCTGCCTGAGTGTCAATTGCAGTAGGAGATAGGAGGGGCGCATTGCAAATACTGGAGAAACAGTCACCCTACTTTAAGTTCTGATGCCAGCTCAGCCCTGAGTTGTATTTCCAAGGAACACACATTCTTGACACAAATGCCACACCTTACCAAATTTCAAGTCCTTGTTCCAAAGTATAAGTATGCTAGAGCTTCTCAAAGAAAAGTTTGCTGGATTTTTTTTAAATGGACAAAACAAGGGTCTTTTTTCTAAGTTCATTCTTGGAAACATCTTTGGCTGAAATTTTACAGAAAAATTCAACCTGAGGCAAACACCAGGCCAGGACAATTTCAGCCCAAATGATTAAAATTTAGCAGCCATAAACAATAGATAACAGGGTCTTCTAGTGGAAAGTGTTGGGCAACCTTAATAATAGGCAGTGCTACCAGCTGCCCTTCCCCTACAATAACACGTGTGTGTGCTCAAAATTCGGAAGTGACGTGTAAGGTGGTACAAATTACACCTTCATATTCAGATTCGTTTAGGCCAGTTTACACCAGCTCTCCCGATGCGTTAAGAAATGAAAGACTAATCTGGTATAAAATACTCATTGAAGAGGAAAAGGAAGGTGCAAGTTGAAATAGGGTGAGAGTTACTTTACTGTTTCTTTGGCTCCTTTGTGTGTAACTTACATCAATGCAAGACTACTTTATGCCTCAGGAGAAGTCATGAAAAGACTTTGACTTCAATGGGCTTTGGATCAGGTCTCAGGAATTTGGGTGTTTGGATTTTTTTCTTAGTGTGACTTCAAAAGTAACACAGAAATCTTTAAGTAGTTAAAAAGACACTTTATCCATATATTTTCAGGGTCAATTGTTTTTACTATTTCTTCTGTCTTGTACTATATCCTGAAAAATCAAACAATTACCTTAACTTTGGCTATAACAGAAGTGTGCGTCTTTGAGATCTGTATTTGTGAACTGAGTGCTGGTAGCAGAAACCCACATCTCTTACGTGTAACCTATTCCCATAATTACTTTTATCAAAATTCAGATCATCCATGTGCTGTCTGTAGTAATTAAGAGAGTACAGTATGGGAAAACAAGTACACATTTTTCAAAAGTCTCAGGAATGTAACTAAGGATAAGTCTTGCTCACTGACAAAGTTGTACTTCTGCATTGACTGAAGTAAAGGTCCAGAAGAAAAAACACATTCAGTATCATATATATGAAAATGAGATTAAAATCTTGAGTACAGTACATAAGAATGACCACATTGGATCAGACCAAAGGTCCATGTAGCCCAGCATCCTGTCGTCCAACAGTGGCCAATGCCAAGTGCCCCAGAGGGAATAAACAGAACAGGTAACCATCAAATGATCCATGCTTTGTTGCCCATTCTGCTCTTCTTCCATCTTCTTTCTTGCTCTAATTAATTTGCAGGGAGTTTAACACAGTGACATGAATGTATTAATGAAAGAAACATTACATATCAGAAAGACCTTGTTACCAACTCAAATTCCTAATTTCACCCAGCAGGATCATAAAGCTTCCATCTTTTATTAAATTAACTCTGCCTCAGCTTCTCCATGAACATAAAAGGAAAAGAAGCCAGGAGAATGTACATAGGAGGAATGGGGAAGCGGTGGGAATGGACCATACACCAGTGATAGCTAAATAGAGAAAAAAATAAGAAAAAAGAAAAAAAAAACAAAAAAAGAGATGTGAGCAACAGAGATGCCCACATTTAAACATCACCAAGTTAAAATAGATGACAACACAATGAGTTTAGAATTGCAGGTGCTTGAAGATGATGGAAAAGTAGATGGAAAATGGAAATATGTAAAGGAAACTTTAACTAAAGCTTGTGAAGAAGTGTTACAAGTTAGACGACCTTGACTGCAGATGATATCAACTTGCTGTCCCATATCCAAGAGACATGCAAGCCAAAACAAATGCTTTCCAGTCCAATGCACATTAGTAGGGTTGAAAATCAACATAGAGAAAACAAAAACATGAGAATCAACACATAGCAAGAAACACTGATAACACTTTCTAGGACTGACATAAGAGAGGTCCAAAATGTTCACATATTTTGGCAGCATTATAAATACAACTGGTAGAACAGACAAATACATTAAAGCCAGAATAGCAAAATCCAGACGTGACTTTGTAACTCTAAAGTAAATCTGGAAAAACAGATTTCAGATATTTTACATCATTGTAAAATTAGACTTATTATGGCGCTGAAGCTCAGTCTTAAGATATTTTTACCTAAACTCCAAGTTTTCATAAACAGCTGCCTTAAACAAATTCTCAGTAACAGATGGCCAGAAAAAAAAACATAAACAAAGAACTCTGGAGGAGGGCAAAATAGAAACTTATAGAATTGCATAACAAAAACTGAGACAACTAGGCCACATTTGGAGGAAAGACATGAATAAAATAAGAGGACAGCCATTGGACTGGGACACCGAGGGCAAGAGGTGATGAGGGAGACCAAGGATAATATGGAAATGCACACACCATGGAAGCAGAATAGAAAGCTGTTAAAATGACGTGGCGAGAAGCTAGGATTGCAGCTGAAGAATGTCAAAGATGGAAGGCAGTGATTGAAGGCTCTATGTTCCACATGTAATTGAGAAGCATAAAGGAGAGATCAATCTAATAATCACCATCTTGATTTCCAAAATACAAACTCAAAAGCTTCCCTGAAGGGCCAAAGTTTACACCTGGATATGTTAAGTAGGACAAATAGCCGAAGTGAAGAGGTAAAACATCAGAAAAAACTGCCTGAACCCTGAACAGCAAAAGCTATTGAATGGATCTTGCAGGGAAGATGAATCTTCAGCACTGTATTTTGCTTGTGGATGCCTTTGGCAATAGGTTTAATGAGTGAAGCAGAAGTCTCACACAATAAGGAGTAAGTGTAATTGTAGAACTAATACAAATTGATGTAATTTCATATGTTTTTTTTTATAGTCAGGAATTCAGAATATTGCTGATATCTAACTTCTTCATTTAGATTTCCTCACTGCACAAAAGAGAGAGAAACTCTCCCTCCCACACCACTCCCCAAGCATATCATATTAGTTTTATAGTTCAAGTGAATTGTTGTTAAACAAACAATACTTCATTAAAGGGAGGACTATTGTTCCAGAGAAAGTAATAAATAGTATTTCTTATTGTCACTCAGAGCTCTTGCCTAGCAAAGCGTGCAGAAGAATACATAATGAAAGGAAAATTAGCAGTTTTGGAAATTGGCAAAATTGCTGGGGATAAATTGTCCGAGGAAATCAGGCTACTAGATTATATCACTACTGTAACAGTATTTGGAGTTTTCCTTTAATGACTGCAAGATACATAACTGGTAAGATTTTTCACCCTGTGCTGCTTCCCAAATGCCAGTTATGTCTGATATTTTTGTTTTTATTTTAAAAACTGGTAGCGTGCATACTACCATAGCATCTCAGCATATGACATAGTTTAACTGCAACTAGACAATAAATCAAATCATCCACAATAGACACTATAAATAACCCTTTTCCCATAATGCTCCATAAAACCATACATAAAACATTGAGCATTCAGAACAAATGTCCAGGAATGCTTTCAGAAAGCAAGAAATACAGCCATTGGAGAACAACTCTCTTTACCCCTTCTGTGTGTCTATCCCATAATTCTGTCTGAATATTATTTTGTACTTACTATTGTTAAAAGTAACACCTAAAAGTGCTAAAACTAAAATAGATTAAAAGGGAAAACATACTTTTTACTCCTTTTTTCAGTTTGTTTACTTTTTGCTTTTGATGGCAAATTATATACAGTTACTTTACATGATAAAACAGGGTTATGGCAAAAATTGTAAAAACAATCTGGCATGAGTTCTTATGTTGAATACAGTGTAGTGCAGGGAATCAGAACCTTTAAAATATGCTCTTAGCTTCTACAATCTGATATTCTGTCTAGCAAATGGTTGACTTTGGTTGTTTAAATGATTCTACAGCTAGAAAGCAATGATCACCAAATAAACCTTTTCTATGTATTGAACTCATTTAGTTTTCGATGTTCCACTGGATGGAGTCAGATTGCTCAAGTGTTTATTGGCTTGTAATTGTTTAGTCGTTGAGTACCTTACCCGGAAAAGGAATATAGACCTTATTGTTACATGTAATCAGCGGAGATAAACTAAAGGCTAATGGGAAGGGGAGGGTCTATGTTTTGGGAAATGAAAGTTGAGTTTTATAACCCCTGCAGCATGTGTTTAGTTAACCAGCAACAATGAAGTATGTGCATGTACTGTACACTGTGTGGTCAAACATTGCACAGTACAGAGGCACTTGCCTGGATTGGATCTTCCTTTTCCTTCAGTGGGAACTCTCAGCAGAATTCTGAATGCTGTAATCACAACTGGCGTTTAAAAGCAAATTTTTGTTTTGGCTCCAAACGTACAAATAATATACTCTAGAAACTTCCACTTTTATCTCCATAGGATAGGGTATTAAATCAGATTTTCATCCTGTAAACAAAAGAAAGGAGAGAGGATGCAAATTTATCACAATCAATAACCAAAAGAAGGGGAAAATGAAAATATAAAATTAAAGGGTGCGTCTGTGTGCATGCAGATATTTATGGATATATAAAGCATAGAAATCCCTTTCAGAGAAAGATTAAAACCAGAAAAATACAATCTAATACAGCATCTGTTTTGGTTACCAGACATTCTCTCTCTCTCTCTTTATTTTTTTTCTTTGAGCTAAGCAAGCTAGTATTTCCATAGGGAATCAAAGAGCCTGGCTAGAATATTTCTTGATGTCAAGTAAACGCACAATAATTATGATTATTTCTTCTCCAGCATTAGTGTAGTTTCTCTTAATGTAGCTGAAAAAAGAGATCAGCTGTTGATATAGTTCTAGTGAGAGTTTACCCACTACTGCAAGAAACTTGCTTCCAGTTAGGACCCACTATTACATCCCTTACTCATATGAACTAACTTGAAAATAGCATGTATTTTTCCATTTAGCAAACACTGATTTTCACATACCCCCATCCCCTCACATACTGCCCCCATCTGTGAGGAATGCAGGATCAGGTCCTTAACCAGTCTGAGCAAATGACCAACAGAAAAATCCGGCTGAGGTTTCATTTCTGTAAAGTAACACTATCTGTATTCCACTCTTTATCTGTACTATTAAGAATAATAATAAAAAACAAACCAACCAACCTGAGGGCTAGATCATGACATTTGGACCCAGGCCTGAGGCTATGGGGAGGCGCAGCCACCCTAGTGCACAGACTGCTACATGACTTTAAGAGGTTCAGCATACTTCCCCAGCGTGGCTTGTCAGTGTGTTGGATGGAATATGGAGGGGGACGGAACTGTGGCTCCAATTTCTCTGTCCCTCTCAGCCCCTTAGGGTGCAGTGTTCACTCCCTGGATTAAATGGAAGCAGTTTCTTTTCTCCTAGGGAAAACAGACAGTTATTCTTCCTGACCCTAATTTGAGCGGTTCAAGGGAAGGGAAGCTCCTTTCTCCTTCCCTATTTCTCATGGCATGGATGTGCAAGGGCCAACCAGATACTTACCCTAAGTGGTATATGGCTCTGGTCTTTACATGTGAATTAATTTATTTTCCAAAACACTTACAAAATAAGATGATTACATGTGTTAACATTTCTACTTTTTTATTTAAAATGTGCCAAAGGTTTGAAATTGAATGAAAGAAAATGGGAGCCAGTTTTTCCCCTCTGTGCATATGTCTCAAGATGAACCATCCTATTACTCATATTTGTTTCTAGAATGTAATAGGGAAGAATTATGGTGAAAGAAGATTACATATTAGCAACACTTTTTGAAAAAAAAATCATTGGTGTAATTCACACCTTGGAAAAGATAAGTCTCTAATTGTGCTTAATTATACAGAAGTTATCTTTTTTTTATTAAGTTGAAACAAGCCCTAGTTTTTCTCAAATCTAAAAATTGGCTTTTTCCAAAACCTTACCTGCTGTGAACATCAGCTTTGTATTTCCATAACCGAGAGATTTATTACTGTGAGTAAATATCAGTGCTGGGGACTGGGGAATAGAAAGGAGGTCTGCTATCAGCTACAGAACTCTGGTTCTGACTAAGCCCACAACAGAAACAAAAGAGAAATAAGGCCTCTTGCAAAGACATCATTGGCAATTGTGGAGGGCAGGTGTGAGGCAGGGAAATCAAAGGGAAAAATAGAGTGGAAGGGGAGGGAACAACCTGAGAAAATGCTGGGCAATCTACTTTCTAATAACATCTATCCTCCTACAGCACAAACAATGACCTTTTATTTTCTGTTCAGTCCCACCATTATCTCTTGGGTTGGGGGGAAGTGAACGAGAACTCTGACAAGCCCTGGAGAATATCTTTAATATATTTTTTATTATTTTTACATTAGAGAGAACCTGTTTAGTATAATAACAAAGGATCTTTTTGCCAGAAGTACAGAATATCAGTGGAGTCTGAAATTAAAAGAGACAGGTTAAAAGGGAAATAAGTATTTTGTTATTATTATTTTTATTTTACTCCCTTGTTAATTTAGGTCACCCTTTTCCTTCTCATGGCTTACTGAGTTGCTTCCACTGTGTGTATCTGCACAAGCTGAATGCTGCTTTTGCCATCACCATAGAGCAGAGAGGTGCCACAGACTGTTCTTAGCCTCGAGCAGCCTAAGCAGTCATAATCTACAGTGGCAAAAAAACATCTGACCAAAGCTAATTTTTAGTGTCCTTTTGCAGCAGTGCAAAAAAAAATCACCGAGACAGTGGTTGTTTCCCTTTCCTTTTTTCAGGAAATCACTGTGGGCCTGATTCACATTTACACTCAGACCCCTTTACACCTCTCTGGGAGTGTAGAGAGCATTAAAGTGGGTAGAAATTAACATCAATGCCCACTTGGGCCTCAGTGTAAATGAGACTCAGGCTCTGTGTAATTTGAGATATTAGACCACTGGTTTCGTCTGTTTAGGCAGGTGAGAATAAATGGTGACTAACTACATTTTCTGCACTAGGTTCTTCAAGAATGGGCTACTGATGCTTATCATAATAAGATTATCCACTGGAGCATCAGAAAGGTTGCCGTGGTTCATTAATTCTGTTCTATTTTATATTGCTTAATTGTTTGAACAAAAATAGCGGTTTCTGTTCTAAGACTTCAGGGAATTGCTCTTGTCAAAAAAAATTCTGACCTTTCATAATCTTTTACATTTCCAACTATGAAGCGTTTTACATTTGGGATATTTTCCCTTCTCAGAAGGATTTTGTGTGCAGGGAAGGATGCCAGACTGATGACATTAGCAACTAAAGTCTGCTATTCACAGCATAGGTACAGGATGTATCACACCAGTGCAGTTTTCTCCAGATTGACTTTCCATTCCACTTCAACTGAGATCTGGAGAGAATACTTCTAAGACCTACAAAGGTTTGTCTAGATTAGACTCAGCCTAGGGAAAACTACAAAAGTTTGTGTCTTGGAACAGATATTTGTGGAGGGCACCATTGTATTAGATACCTGGAGTTAACTGGCAACAAGTTAACTCAAGTTAAAATGAGACAAGTAACTCAAGTCCAGACATATCTCAAGGACAATTTAGCCTCCATCCTTATTCAGTCATTGGCTTATCTGCTGAGATGGCCAATTAAGACATTTATAAGTGCCATTTGTGATAGTACTTTTTAATAATATAGATTCCTGTCCATTAGGGCCAGGCTAATTTCATATAGGCCACTTGACTAACCTACACATAGTAAAACTTACAGCCTTCATGAACTTCAATTATATTCACGCTAGTGTCCCAGGTACTGTATAAAGAAGAACATTTCCCAGTATCATCCCATAAGTCATCAAGGACTCAGACTTCAGAAGAGTTTTCCATCACTGGAAAATTTCCCTTCTTGGTTAGCTATTTCCAGTGGATTTCCCCCCACATCCAGTCACTGAAAGCAGAACAAAACCTTGTTGCTTTTAAGCCTCCCCTCTCCTAACAAGAATAGCCACACCAAATTAGTGATCCCATTCAGTTATGAGCTATTAATTGTGTCAAAATTCTACATGTTAAGAAATACTGTTAACCCATAAAGAAAATCCAATAATATTTAAAGCTAATATAACATTTTTATTATGTTAACTTCCTGTCACTGACAAGGCTGGGAGCACTTGTCATTAAAAGTTAATGAATTTTGCATTGACAGCCTACTTCTTAATGTCAAAAGAACACATACATTTCCATTAACAGCAGAACAGAGAGATTACATTTGCAAAAGCTATCATTTAAACTTCATAGACTCTGGTTTTAAGTTAACCATATGCTCTTACTTAAAAAAAAACCACAATTATGTATTCTATTAAAAAATGTCCTTCCCTTTTTTAAAATGGTGTGTGTGAGAGAGAGGTGTTCCAGTGAGGTGTGCAGAAGGAAATACCATATGTGTGGAAATGTAAGAAATAACCTGGGCTGTGTGTGTATCATGATTATATATTTCAGCCGTACAATTGCACTGTTGGAAAATTGTCACGTATTTGTGCCCCACAATATGTTTTTAGTTTGACAGATGAAGAGGTTTATGAACATAACATTAAAAATAGGAACCAGTAAATCAGTGTCTGCCTAGGTCTGCAGACAGCCAGAGACCATAGGTCTGATGGAGAAGTTAACTGTGCCCCAGTTTATCTCATTGGGATTCTGAAGTCTAATATTGAAACTACATGCATTAATATGGTTAACTGTCAACTGTTTTGGTAAACCACCAAGCTAATGTGGGGCTTTAATGATGAATGTAAGTAGCAGATATATGGATAGGCTGGAATCAGACAGCTAGTTGCTTGTTAAGGTTGGGATGAAGAATGACAAATTCAATTCTTCCCCTACTGCATGGCAACAAATAATTTTACTAATAGGCCAGTTGGCTGCCGCATGAAAAGATGTTCTATGCAATCTTTATTCTAATGCATATAGTAGTTTAAAGCAAGTTGTTTTGGAATTTTTCCTAGGTCTTTTTCTTTCCCAATGTAGTGATTTTTTTTTTAAATAAAGTTTTCAGAGCTTTATAATAGACCTGAGGGGTAAACAGACACCTCTGAAGACTTTGTCATAATACTACATTTGCTATATGTGATATGATGTACATGAGATATATAAATATCAGTTATTGGTATGACACATTTTTCTAAAACTTATCCTGTTTTACTTGCAACAGATGGGTTCATTAAAACTAGGTAATATGTACATGGCAGGAAAAAGTAGGAAATGACCTCTTTCTTCAATTATTGTTACATTAACAATCTTGTCTAGTGGTGCTAGAGGAGTTAAAGCTTATCATGAAAGCCATAAGGTCACTCATCAGAGGGGTAGCCATGTTAGTCTGTATCCACAAAAACAACAAGGAGTCCAGTGGCACTTTAAAGACTATCAGATTTATTTGGGCATAAGCTTTCGTGGGTAAAAAAAACTTTTCTTCAGATGCAATATCTGAATAATGCATCTGAAGAAGAGGGTTTTTTTCCACAAAAGCTTATGCCCAAATAAATCTGTTAGTCTTTAAGGTGCCACAGGACTCCTCGTTGTTTTTATAAGGTCACTTGTGGTGCACAACATGTCTCAGTTCAATCTAACATCTACACAGACCTAGTTTAGATATAAACTATTAATGTTCTTAGTGCATGCAAGAAAGCACGGAGACTCCTCACAGAGGTGATAAATGTTAAGAGAAGAAACAATCAGTGTTTCTTTATGGTTGGATTTAATGACTATTAATGATTATGATCATCTTCTGGTTTCAAAGCTTAGCATTTTCCAAATGAGATTTTTAAACCACAGATTTTCTTACTGTTTTTTTAGTATAAAAATTTCAATTAAAAGTATCAAGTATCAGAGGGGTAGCAGTGTTAGTCTGGATCTGTAAAAGTAGCAAAGAATCCTGTGGCATCTTATAGACTAACAGATGTTTTGCAGCATGAGCTTTCGTGGGTGAATACCCACTTCTTCGGATGCAAGTAGTGGGAATTTCCAGGGGCAGGTATATATATATGCAAGCAAGAAGCACGCTAGAGATAATGAGGCTAGTTCAATCAGGGAGGATGAGGCCCTGTTCTAGCAGTAGAGGTGTGAAGACTGTGAATGGCTTGCCAACTACAGAACCAGTTTCTCCTCCCTTGGTTTTCACACCTCTACTGCTAGAACAGGGCCTCATCCTCCCTGATTGAACTAGCCTCGTTATCTCTAGCTTGCTTCTTGCTTGCATATATATACCTGCCCCTGGAAATTTCCACTACTTGCATCCGAAGAAGTGGGTATTCACCCACGAAAGCTCATGCTGCAAAACGTCTGTTAGTCTATAAGGTGCCACAGGATTCTTTGCTGCAATTAAAAGTATGTTACACATAAAAATACCAGAGTTGATTATCATTTCTGTGCAAGAAGTAATGACAATATATAGTATAGTATCTCTGTTGCAAAACGTTGACAGAAAAACATAGAAATTTGACTAGTGGTCCCCATGAAATAGACTTCTAATTCTTCTGAGGTTTTTCAATAAAATGGTGACAGACACCGTTTATGGGTTACAATTTACTTGTTCATGATATTAAAAAAAACAACAGATCTCCCATTAAAGAACTGGGATGTCCTGGAGTCTAGTGAGATGCAGTAGCTAAGAGGTTTATTCTGAACTTGGTTGGTGGGTCTTTGCAGAGGTTGAAATGAAGGCCATAGCTACAATCAGGATTTTGGAGTTGATGGTTAAAATGAGGCATGAAGGATGGGGAGAGGCTTCAGTACTTTGCCCAAGCAAAGGGTTACCCTTCAGAGAGCCCAATTCTTTTTACTAGGACAAGACCAGGTGAGCTTTAGCAAGGTTATGTACAGTCTGCTTAGTAAGGGCATGGAAGAGCCAGAAGACATCAAGCCCATGCTCAGGAATGGTGGACCAAAAGGACTCGGTGACAGGTAATGAGTTTAATTCTATCTCCAGACTGAATGGATATTGAGATAAAAGTTATGACCAGAGGCATTTAACATATTTAATGTGCTTACAACTTTACTTTGGGTGCTCAGGGAAGGATTTGGGCAGATCAGTCATCATTGAATGGCTTGGAAGAAGGCCTCTTAGACATTCCTATTATCTTTTGTCTTGTAACTGTGCAAGGGGACACTGAATAAACTTGAAAGGTAACAAATATAAGAACTGATAATATTTTTAACATGACACATAATTAACCCCTGGAACTCACTGTTGCAGGATATCACTGAGTTGAACAGCTTAGTAGATTTCAAAAGATTAGACATTTCTTAATAAGAATGTAGAATAACATTATGGTAAAAGTACAAGGAATATTTGCTGTCATGTTTCAGAACACAAATCATCCACTAGCAGTTTAGCATATAAGAGGAAACTTCCCCCATAAGCAAATTATTAAGTACTGTATTTCCTTTCGCCTTCAGAAACATCTGGAACTGGCTGTTAGGGAAAGGATACAGGGCTAGACTGGCTTACTACTCTATATTTGGTATTGGCAATTCATACTGAATGTTCTTTTGAGAGTCACATGTAAGATACTGTGAAAATGAAGCCATTTAAGTTTGAAAAATAAAAATAGTTTCATAAATGCACAGTCATGTAAAATATTTTGTACTACTGAATATGCTTTTCAGCTCAATTTTAGTGTTATGTGTGCAGTAGACAGGGGCGGCTCTACAAAGTAGGCTGCCCCAAGCAGCGCGGAGCGCTGCGCCGTCCTTCCCCAGTCCCGCGGCGGGTCCCCTCTTCCCGCGGCTCCGGCATCCTGGGGAGGGCGGCATTTGGCTCCGGTGGAGCTCCCACCGGCATGCCTGCGGCAGGTCCACCGGAGCCCGGGACGAGCGGACCTGCTGCAGTCATGCCTGCGGAGCTCAACCGAGCCGCGGAAGACGGGACCCGCCGCAGGCATGACTGCGGCAGGTCCGCTCGTCCCGGGCTCCGGTGGACCTGCCGCAGGCATGCCGGCGGGAGCTCCACCGGAGCCAAATGACGCCCTCCCCAGGATGCCGCCCCAAGCGGGCGCTTGGCCCGCTGGTGCCTAGAGCCGCCCCTGGCAGTAGATCTTAAGTTCTTTGGGGCAGGGACCATCTTTTTGTTATGTGTTTTGTACAGCACCTAACACAGTGGGGTGTTGGTCTATGACTGGGGGTCCTTGGTGCTACTGCGATACAAATAATAAATAATACCATTTGGTTAGTCTTTAAAGAGATACTTTTTACATAACCTTAGATGCATGTATAGCCACATAGCATTTTCTCTTACTGCTTTTGGTGTTGGAATGAATTTTAATACCTCTTCCCTATTAATGCTCTATGCTTTTGCGGCTGGAGGGGGGGCGTGTGTGTGAAAATAACTAACATATGCTGTGTGAACATGCACTTAAACTTTATTTAAATTCATAAAAAGTGCTTATTGAGAGCTCTAAGTACCATACAATAATAATAAATGCATCCAATCAAAACATTTGTTCAGTTCATATGCACATGGTATCACAGTTAAAACTGCTCTGGGAATCATCACTGATTTTATTTTTATTTAAGTGAGATTAAAATTTCATGTTTAATATTGCTTGTGTTGCACACTGAATGGAGTGGAGGGTTGATAGGAACGTACAGATATGCTTTAGAAGCTGAGCAGAACTTTCTACTAATAAGGCTGAAACAGTTACAACAACTTCTCCTGAGGCATTCTTAAAAGAGGTCAAGGATCTCCTTCACAGAACTCTTCCAGACCTTGGTTTACTTCCATATACAACCTTTGAACTGGGCTTCTGACTGACCAGCATTTTACCCAGTTTGGAATTGTATCTTTGTGATGTTCTTTACCTCAGGGGAACACCCTACACCCCCATATTCATCTTTATAAACTGATTGT
The DNA here is from genome assembly GCF_016161935.1 of Mauremys reevesii. Lineage (NCBI taxonomy): Eukaryota > Metazoa > Chordata > Testudines > Geoemydidae > Mauremys > Mauremys reevesii. The sequence continues at coordinate 62,462,089 of NC_052630.1, forward strand.
GTGGTATCCAATGCAAAGTTTGTCATGTTGGATGTCTTCGGAAGGCTCATGATCCACTGAGCCTGGTTGTTATAGTGATGTTATAGTAATTGTTACAGTAAGGTTATAGTAAGTTTATAGGTTATAATTTCATGTATAAAGTTATGAGGCTGAAAATGTGTCCTTGTGGCTTAAAGCAAGCCCGTGCAAAAAATCTCCAAGAACAGAGAGGCAGTTCACATCTCATCAGGGCATGGATGGGACAAACCCAGCCCAGCCTCACAGGAGCAATGGACACTGGCTCAGGCCTTGGCTACACTTGCAAGTTAGAGCGCATTTAATCAGCCCCAGGTTCCCTAACTCCTGAGGTGTCCACACTGGCAAGGCACGTAGAACACCTGGACTCCATGGCTGGAGTACCCCTGGTAACCCACCTCCATGAGAAGCATAAAGCTTGCTATGCTCCGGCTGTAGTGCCACGGTGCCAGTATCCTTGGTCTATTAATGCGCTCTGATCGGCCTCCAGAAGTATCCCACAATGCCTGTTCTAGCCACTCTCGTCATCACTTTGAACTCTACTGCCCTTCCCTCAGGTGATCAACCATCAGACCCCCCCCCTCCTTTAAATTATCTGGGAATTTTAAAATTCCCCTTCCTGTTTTCTCAGCAAGGCGTGGAGTGCTCTCAGTGCATCTTTCCAGGTGACCATGTCTTCATGCGCCAGGCTATCCCCAGTATGCAGCAATGGTGAGGTGCTGGACCTCATAGTATTTGAGGGAAGGAAGCTGTCCAGTCCCAGCTGCGCTTCAGACGTAGGAATTACATCAAGGGCCATGATGGAAAGGGGCTGCCCCCACGACCTGCCATTTCTACAAAGAGATGGATGTGATACTTGGGGGCAACCCCACCTCCACTCCGAAGAGCACCGTGAACACTTCAGAGGCCATAGCAGCACAGAGTTCAACAAGGCAGGAGGAGGAAAGCAGGAGTGAGTGTGCTTAGGAGGAGGGGGGCCCAGAGCCAGAGGACGTCCCGGCATCCTTAGATGCATGCAGCCAGGAGCTGTTTTCAAGCCAGGAGGAAGGTAGCCAGATACAGTGGACGGTGCTTGGGCAAGAACAAACAGCAGAGGAGGTGCCCAGTAAGTGGGTTTTATTTTGGGAAGGTGGTTGTTCGGTGCGGGCTCTTAGGGTGAGGAGAGTTGCAGAAAGAAGGATTAGGTGCATGCCTAGATGCAGAATAGGGCGTTGATGTGCTCTTTCACATCATGGTAATTGGCCTCAGTGATCTCATCAAAGGTCTCATGCAGAAGCTGGGCAATCTGCTTGTGCAGGTTCCTTGGCAGAACTACCATGCTCCTTGTTCCAGTAAGGCTAACATGTCTGCACCACTGTGCCATGAGGGGCGGGGGGATCATTGCTGCACACAGGGCATAAGGACCAGGGCGGAAGCCGCACTGTAGTAAAAGACCCTCCCTTGCTTCCCAGGTCACCCTCAGCAGCGACATATATTCCGGGACGAACTCATCCTATGGAAAATGTGGGGACAGTGTTCAATATAGAGGACCCCTGCAGCTGTTGGCTCTCCCCGAGGCACAGAACCCCAGAGGACAGTATGGCCCTGAAACAATCAGTCCCCCTTGCCCCTGTGCTTACTCACATTTTGGGGCTCCTGTGGGTTATGTGCATTCGCTTTGGAATGGTCACTTTCTGCTATTGTGTACACCGTACTTGTCTTTAAGTACGGACGAATCATTGCTCTGTCTAGTATGAACAATGCTGCCTCTGTTAAGTGTTGCAGTTTGGTTTTACAGATGGAACCTTGAGATCCCAGCAATCCTTGTATCAACGGCTGAAAGACTGCAAAGAATCAGGAAGCGGCCGTGAAGAACCAAAGAGGACCTTATTGAAAATCAAAAAGTACAGCATGTGTGGGAGACTGAAAGGAGGCTCCACCAGCAGAATGTGGATCACCGACACCAAAGCACGGAGCAGCTCCTAAGCATTATGGAGTGTCATGCGGACTTGATATAGGTGCTCGTAGCACTGCAGATGGAGCAATTCCACACCCTAGCCCTTGTCCTAAAACTCTTTCCCTTGTGCCCCCATGTCACTGTCAACCCACTTCCCCCAACATCCGGTTTCTTATTGCCACCAGCTGCCTCCAACACCTGTAGCTTCACCACCCAGCCCTGCAAACTGTGACCCTTACCCACCAGGGGCGGCGAGTTATATGGGCCCGTGGGGCCCAGGCCCCACCAATAATCCAGGAGCTGGGCTCAGCCCCACAAATGTTTGGGCCCCAGGCCGTGTGCTGGGGGTCCCCCCTTTGCAACACCCTGCGTCTCACTCACCGCAGCGGCTGCAGCAGCTCCCGGGAGGGGCCTCAGGAGCGACTGGACTCCCAGCCCATTGGCTGGGAGCCCCAGCCAATGGGAGCTGCCGGGGGCGGTGCCGGAGCTGCCTGGCTGCGCCTCCACAGCAGGGAGGGGGAGCGAGCCACAGGCAGCGGCTGAGCCCTGGGCAGCCATTGTGAGCAGCAGCCAGACACAGACGGTGAGCTGTGGGGGCGGGCAGGCAGGCAGACACACGTTGGTGGGGACAAACACACACAGCCAGGGGGTTGGGGGACAGACAGACAGACACAGCCTGTGAGCTGTGGGGGCAGCCAGACACACACACACACACACACAGCCGGGGAGGGGGGGGGTTGTGGGACAGACACACACAGCGGGGAGCAGACAGACAGACACAGCCGGGGTGGGGGGGTTGGTGGGGACAAACAGACGGACACAGCCAGGGGAGATGTGGGGACAGACAGATGGAGCCGTGGGTGGGAAAGGAGCAGCAATGGGCACCCCGGGGCTGGTATAAAATACACAGGATGGGGGGGGGCTTCCTGAGGGGACTATAGCAACACCCCCCGCAAAGCAGACCCAGGTTGCAGCTGGCTCTGCCCATCACAGCCCCGTGCCCCACAGAGACCCACACAACCCTCTGCCCCCTCGAGAGACTCCCAATGACCCCTGTGCAGGGCCGCCCAGAGGGGGGGGGGCAAGAGGGGCAATTTGCCCCAGGCCCCGCGTCCCGCAGGGGCCCCCACGAGTGTTTTCCGGGGCCCCTGGAGTGTTTCCCGTCTTCCCGCGGCTCCGGTTGAGCTCCCGCAGGCCAGGTCCAACGGAGCCCGGGACGAGTGGACCTGCCGCAGGCATGACTGCGGAGGGGGCGCTCGTCCCGCGGCTCGGCTGGACCTCCCGCAGGCATGACTGCGGCAGGTCAACCGGTCCGCTCGTCCCGGGCTCCGGAGCTCAACCGGAGCCAAATGCCGCCCCCCAGGGAAAGGGCCGCCCCACGCGCCTGCTTGGCGCGCTGGGGTCTAGAGCCGCCCCTGAGCGGGGGCCCTCCGCCGCCGAAGACCCCGGGCCCCCGGAATTCTCTGGGCGGCCCTGCCCCTGTGCCCCTGTCACTCCTCCAAAGAGCCCTCCCCTTTGTGCCAGCCCACTCCTCCCCACTGCCTCCCCTCCTCCAAAGCTCCCTACAATCTCCCCTTTTGCCTTCCGCCCCCCAGCCCAGCCCATTCCATGGGCCGGGAGGCTCCCAGTCTAGTAGCTAGCAGGGCCCATGGGAGCTGCACCTGAGGCAGGGGCAGCCCCATCCCCAGTGAGGCTATGGTGAGGGGTGGCAGCAGGGGAGGCCATACGTGATGGCAACCTCCCCCCTCGGTACCCACCATAGGGGAGCCAAGTGGGCCTTCTGGACCTGAGAGGGACCCTAGGAGCATGTGCAGTGAACTGCGGGGGAGAGGAGGGGTCCCTCCCCTGGAGCTTGCTGCTGCCAGGGAGGGTGGAGGGGAGTCCTCTTTGGCCCTAGCCCTGGAGCAGCCTGTCTGCACCCCAAGTTCCTTATCCCTAGCCCTGCCCCAGAGTCCTCACCTGACCGGAAAAACGCAACTTAAATTTGGTGGTCAGTTTAGAGTATCATAGAATATCAGGGTTGGAAGGGGCCTCAGGAGGTCATAAGGTCCAACCCAATTCCCAACTAAATCATCCCAGCCAGGACTTTGTCAAGCCGGGCCTTAAAAACCTCTAAGGAAGGAGATTCCACCACCTCCCTAGGTAACCCATTCCAGTGTTTCACCACCCTCCTAGTGAAAAAGTTTCTCTTAATATCCAACCTAAACCTCCCCCACTTCAACTTGAGATCATTACTCCTTGTTCTGTCCTCTGCTACCACTGAGAACAGTCTAGATCCATCCTCTTTGTAACCCCCTATCAGGTAGTTGAAAGCAGCTATCAAATCCTCCCTTATTCTTCTCTTCTGCAGACTAAACCATCCCAGTTCCCTCAGCCTCTCCTCAGAAGTCATGTGCTCCAGCCCCCTAATCATTTTTGTTGCCCTCCACTGGATTTTCCAATTTTTCCACATCCTTCTTGCAATGTGGGGCCCAAAACTGCACGTAGTACTCTAGATGAGACCTCACCAATGTTGAATAGAGGAGAATGATCATGTCCCTCGATCTGCTGGCAATGCCCCTACTTATACAGCCCAAAATGATGTTAGCCTTCTTGACAAAGGCCAGAGGAGGGAGTGTTAGTGCCTGTGTGGACTTCTGAGAAGTGCATGGGGTGGAAGGAGATGCTGGGATGCTCTGGAACCACTCCTTCAAAGCCAGTCAGGACTCTGGGGGAGCCTCCTCTCTGAGCAGACTGTCTCCAGGGCAAGAAGCTTACACCTTCCTGGGTCTGACCTCAGAGCATTCAGCATGCCCTTCCACACCATGCACTTTCCGCAGTGAGTCCGCCCAGGCGGGGTCCTGGGGCAGCCAGAGGTCCCTGCACCCCAACTCGGCAGTCAGATGTGACTCTCAGCCAGACTGTAAAACAGAAGGTTTATTAGATGATGGGAACACAGTTTAAACAGAGCTTGTTGGTACAGAAAAGAGAACCCCTCGGTCAGGTCCATCTTTCGGGTTGGGGAGCCCAGAACCAAGTTCTGAGTCTCTCCCCATTTCCCCAGCCAGCTCCAAACTGACACTCCCTCCTCTGGCCTCTGTCTCTCTTCCGGACAAGGAGGCCACCTGATCTCTTTGTCCCCAACACCTTCAGTTGGCATCTTGCAGGGGAAACTGAGGCACCCACACAGTATTCAGAGAAAATATTAAGAACATTCCCACTTCATCACAACAGGTACAACAAAATATAATACTGTATATTGAAGTAGGCAAGTGCTGCTTCTGACTTTCCACTTTTAATTGACCCTTGTAATCTTGTGGCGCTGACGCGTTGTAGCTTCATTTTATATCGGCTTACAGGGCGGGAGCGGGGGGGGGCACCACCATTTTGGGCCCCACCAAAAATTATACAAACCTGCCGCCTATGTTACCCACTGCATTCAGCCCCCCATCACCATGCAGTATAGCCATCCTGAAGTGCAGCACTCATTGCACGGCACTCCAGACAGGAAGGCTAAATATGATAACAGGACATATCCAAATCTGTGATTGTCCCATTCCCCACCCTGGTCTCTTCCCTTCTTCCACACAGCACAGATGTGTCATGCCCTTTCTGTTTCCCCAGCAGTTGTTTCTTTTCAATAAATATTTTTTTTGGCTTTGAAATCATTCCCTATTGCATTAATTAAAAGATACCATAGCCCAGGAAAGCAACAGGCACTGCAAGTCAGTGCATCATATGTAGCAAACACAGATGCCTACTAGCATTGGAACGACTGAACTTCACTCCCGTGCAGGGCACCAAACATTACTGCTGGCTTTCAGCATCAACTTGCTCCTTCAAGGTGTCCCTAATCCTTACAGCCCTGCGCTGGGCCCCTCTAATAGCCCTGGTCTCTGGCTATTCAAATTCAGCCTCCAGGTGTTGAACCTCCATGGTCTGTTCCTGAGTGAAGCTTTCACCCTTCACAAATGTTATGGAAGGTACAGCACGCGGATATAACCATGGGGTTGTTGTCATTGGCCAGGTCCAGCTTCCCATACAGACAGCACGAGCAGCCCTTTAAATGGCCAAAAGCACACTAAACAGTCATTCTGCACTGACTCAGCCTTGTGTTGAACTGCTCCTTGCTGCTATCAAGATTCCCTGTGTAGGGTTTCATGAGCCATGGCATTAAAGGGTAACGGGGTCTCCAAGAATCACAATGGGCATTTCGACTTCCCCTATGGTGATCTTCTGGTCTGGGAAGAAAGTCTTGGCTTGCAACTTCCTGAACAGGCCTGTGTTCCAAAAGATGCATGTGTCATGCACCTTTCTGGACCAGCCTGCCGTAATGTCCATGAAATGCCCACGGTGATCCACAAGCGCCTGGAGAACCATAGAGAAATACTCCTTCCGATTCATGTACTCGGAGGCTAGGTGGTCTGGTGCCAGAATTGGAATGTGTGTCCCATCTATCACCCCTCTACAGTTAGGGAAACCCATTTGTGCAAATCCTGCCACAATGTCACACATGTTGTTCAGAGTCACGGTTCTTCTCAGCAGGATACAATTAATGGCCCTGCAAACTTGCATCAACACGATTCCAGTGGTCAACTTTCCCACTCCAAACTGATTAGTGACTGATCGGTAGCTGTCTGGAGTTGCCAGATTCAAGATTGCTATAGCCACCCGCTTCTCCACCGGGAGGGCAGCTCTCAATCTCATGTCCTTGCACCACAGGGTAGGGGCAAGCTCAGCACAGTCGCATGAAAGTGTCTTTCCTCATCCAAAAGTTCTGCAGCCACTGCTCTTCATCCCAGACTTGCAGGACGATGTGATCCCACCACTCTGTGCTTGTTTACCAAGCCCAAAAGCGGCATTCTGCTGTGGTGAGCATGTCTGTGCATGCCACAAGCAATCTCATGTCGTATGCATTATGCAAGTTGACGTCATCGTTGGACTCCTCACTGTCACTTTGTACCTTAAGGAGTAACTCGACTGTAATTCGGGACGTGCTGGTGAGACCCATCAGCATATTCCTCACAAATTCAGGATCCATTCCCACAGACCGAAAGGGAAAACCGAGCATGCAGTACAAAAAATGTTGAAAGATGGTGCCAAATGTGGACGGAAGCACATGGATGGCTGGGATGTGAAGCGATGCATCACGGGGCATTGGGACAGGACCCAGAATGCCCTGCACCCCCCCTTCCCACAAGCCTCAGCACCAGAATGGGAAAAGGTGCTCTGTGGGATAGCTGCCCATATTGCACTGCTCCCAATGCCGCTGCAAGTGCCACAAATGTGGCCACACCTCTGCGCTTGCAGCTAACAGTATGAACACATGGCAGTGCTTTCCCTGCTGCTGTCTCAGAGGGCTGGTTTAACTCCCTGCGCTCTACATCTGCAAGTGTAGCCATGCCCTTAGGTTGCAACCAAAGGATGTTAGACCCTCGAGGGAGTCACGCTCTTCCTTTGGTCAGTTTGGGACCGCGATGAGATAATGCTCACCTGACTCTGAATGTGGGGGACAAAGCCAAGAGGGAAGAAAGGACTTGATAAAAGGGAGAGACATTTTGCCATGCTCTTCTTCTCTCTTACACCTACATCTACGGACACCACCACCAAGCGACTGAAATGCTGATCAAAGGGGAGCGCCTGACTGAAAAATAACCAGCCAGCCTGTGGTAAGAAGCATCTAAGTTTTTAAGGACATTGAAAGTGTTAAGATCAGCTTAGAATGTATTTTGCTTTTATTTCATTTGACCAAATCTAACTTGTTATGATTTGATTTATAATCACTTAATCTACCTTTGTAGTTAATAAATCTGTTTATTCTACCTGAACCAGTGAGTTTGGTTTGAAGCATGCCAGACTGCCCTTAGGAGAACAAGCCTGGTACATATCAATGTCTTTGTTAAATTGACGAACTTATATAAACTTGCAGCATCCAGCAGGTGTTACTGGACACTGCAAAACAGAGATTCCTAGGGTTGCATCTGGGACCGGAGATATTGGCTAGTGTCATTTGCTTGCAAGTAGCTAGGAGCAGCTTACATGCCAGAGGCTGTGCGTGAATAGCCCAGGAGTGGGAGTTCTCACAGCAGAGCATGGTAAGGTTGGCTCCCAGAGTCAAGGATTGGAGTGGCCTAGCAGATCACTGGTCCAGACAACACCAGAGGGGAACATCACAATCTCCTAAATAAGTTTTCCCTTAAAAAAAAATCTTAATTTAGGAACATCCCTGTAGTCTATATAAATACACAAAGAAACGTCAATCCTGAAAATATGGTAGATTTCTTTCAGGACTTGACATGTTAATAGTTATTTTAAAGACCATTATAATATTATTTTTAAATGAAGAAAAGAGACGTTTCAATACAATCTATTGATTTGGTTCAGAAAAAAAAAACAACACTTTTATTGAGTTCAGAGAAGGACAGAAAATAGATAAATGTCGGTAATAGCTGAGCAAAATTTTGTCATACTTTCTTAGCCAAAAAATGCTTTTTGGTCAACCCAAAACAATTCTGTAATTGACCCCATTAGTTTCAGCTCAGAAAAAGGCTTTTAGGTCCACCTTCAGAAGGAGTGTTCCCTTTAGGCCAGCGGTCCCCAACCTTTTTGGCACCAGGGACCGGTTTCGTAGAAAAAAAAATTTCCGCGGACCTGTGGGATGGTTTTGGGACGATTCAAGCGCATTACATTTATTTTTGTACTTTTATTTCTATTATTATTGTAATATATAATGAAATAATTATACAACTGACCATAATGCAGAATTAGTGGGAGCCCTGCCCCCTATCTGACCCCCACCCACTTCCTGCCCCCCCGACTGCCTGCCCCCCTCAGAATCCCCGACCCATCCTGCTCCTTGTCCCTTCACGATCCCTCAGAGACCCCCACCACCCTGGGACCCCACCCCTGCTCCCTGTCCCCTGACTGCCCCAACCCCTATCCCCCCCCCCGCTGAGTCCTGACAGACCCCCCCCGGAACACCCACAATCCAACCCCCATTCCCTGCCCCCTGACCGCCCCCAACCTCTGCCCCCTCTCTGTGCCCAGACAGTCCCCAGGACTCCCTGCCCCTTAGCCAACCCCCCTGGCCCCAGCCTCTTACCCCCGGCTCCCTCCTCACCCGGAGCCTCAGCGTCTCGCCCGACAGCTGCAGCGTGTCTCCGGCGGGGCCTGAGCTCCGTCCCGCTCAGAGCCGCGTGGTGAGGGGGCGGGGCTGGGAGCTCCACGCCGAGCGGAGGCAGCTGAGCTCAGCCCGGAGCTCACAGCCCCGCCCCCTCATCACGCGGTTCTGAGGGGGCGGGGCTCAGGGGCCCCACTGGAGACACACCGCTTGATGTGCTAGGGGTCGGTTCACGGCCCGGTTCCTAACAGGCCGCTCGGGGGTTGGGGACCCCTGCTTTAGGCCAATGTTGTAGAATTTGCCAGGGAAGTGAGTGTGACACTCTGTACCTTAGGTGAGCACCCTGCACTCCCATGTTCAGCCTTATAATATGATTGTGTGGTATCTAATGCAAAATTTGTCACAACAGGCATCTTCGGAAAGCTCATGATGCACTGAGCATTGTTGTCATAGTAATGTTATAGGTTGTAATATCATGTATATCGTTATGAGGCTGAAAATGTGTCCTCATGGCTTAAAACAAGCCCAGGCAAAACTCTCCAGGGGCAGAGGGGCAGTTCACACCTTATCAGGGCATGTATGGGACAAACCCAGCCCAGCCTCACAGGAACAAAAGACACTGGCCTAGGTAGCAACAAAAGATCTGTTGGGCTCTCGAGTGAGTCACCCCCCTTCCCTTGGTCAGTTTGGGACTGCGATGAGGTCATGCTCACCTGACCCTGAAGGGGTGGGGGGCACAGCGAAGAGGGAAGAAAGAACATGATAAAAGGGAGAGACATCTGCCATGCTCGCTCTCTCTCTTCCACCTCCAGCTACAGACACCACCACTAAGTGACTGAAGCGCTGATCAAAGGGGAGAGCCTGGCTGAAGGGCAACCAGCCAGCCTGTGGTGAGAAGCATCTAAGTTTGTAAGGGCACTAAAAGTGTTAAGATCGGCTTAGAATGCGTTTTGCTTTTATTTCATTTGACCAAATCTGACTTCTTGTGCTTTGACTTATAATCACTTAAAATCTATCCTTTGTAGTTAATAAATTTGTTGGTTTAGTCTACCTAACGCAGTGTATTTGGTTTGAAGCATGTCAGAGACTCCTCTTGGGATAACAAGCCTGATACATATAAATTTCTTTGTTAAATTGACAAACTCATATAAACTTGCAGCGTCCAGTGGGCATAGCTGGACACTGCAAGATGGAGGTTCCTAGGGTTGTGTCTGGGACTGGAAATATTGGCTCGTGTTATTCGGTTGCACAATGTACAATCCAAGCAGTGGCTGGCCAAAAGTGCTCACTCACATAGCTGGGAGCAGCTTACATGCCAGAGGCTGTGCATGAATAGCCCGGGAGTGGGGGTTCTCACAGAGAGCAGGGTAAGGCTGGCTCCCAGAGAAGAACATTGAAGTGACCTGGCAGATCCTCGGTCTGGATAACACCAGGGGAGCATCACAGTGGGAGACCCGTGTTTGAATCCCTACTCCAGACCCAGGGACTTGAGCTCAGCTCTCATCCAGCTGACCATACTAACTACAGATTATACGGCTATAGATTATTTGGCAGTGGGTTGCTTTCAATCAGGGCCGACTCCAGACCCCAGCGCGCCAAGCGCGCGCTTGGGGCGGTATTTTGCCGGGAGGGCAGCAGGCGGCTCCGGCGGACCTCCCGCAGGCATGACTGCGGAGGGTGCGCTGGTCCCGCGGCTCCGGTGGAGCATCCTCAGGCATGCCTGTGAGAGGTCCACCAGAGCCGCGGGACCAGCGGACCCTCCACAGGCACGTCTGCAAGAGGTCCCCCGGAGCCGCGGGACCGGCGACCGCCAAAGCGCACCACGCGGCGCACCGTCCTGCTTGTGGCAGTGGAATGCCTAGAGCCGCCCCTGCTTTCAATCTCTCCTGTTGAAGTTGTTCCACTTTGCATAAATACTTATGCATTCATTGGGCTAATGAGAATGACTCTGTAGCTTGGTGATTAAGGCATTCCCATGGGAGGGAAGAGATATGGATTCAAATCTTCTCTCCACATGATTCAGAGAATCCACATCAGAGAGGCCAAGGGTAGCAGTGGGACTGGCAGAGATCCCGGTCTCAGAGGTAACTAGAGGGGGAACTGAGAACCCAAAGCCCTGGAAGAAGGTTTAAATTAGAAACCCTGAGAGGACTTGGACCTGCAGGGCCAAAGGAGACTGTATTTCATAAATGCTTAATAAATTGGACCCCAGGAAGGGCAATATTACTTCTAGTGCTCGGTGTTGTGGACCAGTGATTGGGAGAACTAGGAAGGCACTGAGGGCAGGGTGAGCATGCGGAGTGTGCTCTGAGACAGGACCCTACCACAGTACCCAACTGACACCCGTGAGATCTGGATTCCATTCCTGGTTCTGTCATGAACTTCCTATATGACCATTGGCACGTTGCTGATTTTTCAGAAAAGCTCAGCTCCCCTTTGGGAACCTAAATAATAGCTATTTTTTCAGAAGTGCTCAGCACTCAGCAGCTCCCATGTGAAAGTTATGACCAGATTTTCAAAAAGGTTTGGTATGTGCTGTGTATTATTTTATGAAAATTATATGTTCATCTATTTGATTCTTATTGTATTGTTGAATACGTGATTACCACGGGTTAATTGCAGTAGCAGTTCTCTTTAAGATGGAGGAAGGAAGACTAAGCATTGTATAGCATCATTCATCTATACTTAAAAGGATATTACAGGTGTCAATCTCTTTTGAAGTTTACTTCTGACCATGCTGAATTCAACACTCCTTGCTTGATATATAGGCCTGGAAATGGTTAAAAACCTAAGCCAATAAAGCTCAGAAAAGGGAAGAAGATGTGCCGGGAAATCAACTGAACCCCAGGTCCCAGAAGTGGGGTGTTGGGATAAGCTAAGCTTACATAAGTTGTTAGGTAAAACAGATGTCTGTGGACTGTAATAAAACGCCTTTTCTTGTTATGTGTTGATTCCTGCTGTTGCGATTAAGCAATACCTTGCTTAGAAAAGGCTGTTCTTTGTCACGGTATTCACAGAGTGGTCACAGCCCCCAAGGGAAGTCTTGCAGGGCTGGAACCCAATTGGGCCTGTGGAAGAATCACAGTTGTATAGAGGGTGCTGTGCTCTGGGGCCCAGTGGGAGACTCAGAGGATTCTGCCCCAGAGAGGTGAAGACTGAGAGCCTGTCACCTGGAAGGGCTGCACTCGGAGAGAGACTTAGTAGAGTCAAGAGTGTAGATAGCTCTGAACAGTAACATTGAACTTTTTCTGAAAATCTGTCTTTTCTGGGTTCATAGATTATAAGGCCAGAAGGAATCACTGTGATCATCTTGTCTGACCTCCTGTGTAACACAGGCCATAGAACTTCCCTGAATTAATTCCTGTTTGAGGTAGGTCTCTCTGAGCTTAATTTTCCTGTTTGACTGACTTTCCATCCTTTATGTGTCTTGTCTGTTTGGACTTATGAGGTCTTCTGGGCAGGGGCTCTCTTATTTTCTGTTTGTACAGTGCTCAGCGGGGCCCTGATCTCAGCTGAGATCCCTGTTACTGTAATGTAGATAATAAATCATAATTGTACTCTCTATTTTAGGGTTTTCTATATAATCCATCACTGTACTACTTCCCTTGAGTTCAAACCCCGAGTCCCATGACACTACTCACATGAATAAACAGTATTCTTTGTAAGTAATAGTGTTGTTGAATCAGGCCTAGTACTAGGAAGTATTTAATAGTGGGAAAGAAAGCAACACTCTATAGTGTAAGCTTACTACCTCACACTTAACTAATGAAATCATGACAATTGATAGGTTTACTGATTGCCACACCACATCTGCTGCAGGATAGGGGGGCAAGAGCAAATTACCAACGGCCTGATTTTGCAGCTCTAACTCATTTTAATTAGTACTTACAAACAGAAGTAGGTCCATTAAAACCACAAATATGTTAATGCGTCTTGTATATTGACTCTCCTGCAGAGTGTTTGACACTATGAATCCTTTTATAATACTTTAAAAGTGGCACATGGAACAGAACAGTATATTTAAGATGTTCACATTCTGTATTGCTACTTTTTTAAGTGGGTTTACATTCATCAACTCCACCATGTCAGTGGAAACCAATCTGTCAATATCTTGAAGGAACAAAGTACAACCACACTAGTGTATGCCAGAAGATATTATTATCATTAGAGTTAAAGTCAGGCGGCAACTAAAAATAATGAATGTCAGCACTTCCAGTGGAAAAACTGATTTTCGGCCAAAAGCAAAATACAAAAAGAAAATACTGAACTTTACATTTTCTGTCAGGAGTACAGAATGTGTAAATGAGAAAGAATGTTCAAATTGAGCCATTAGAAAGCTATTCTACAGATGTTTGCCTGTAATCAAGGCATCTACATTAGCCAAAAAATATTCAGAGAAAAAATAGCCTCCTCTGAGATGTATCAGTCTTGAGACTGCTATTTGAAATTCTTCAGGAGGTTAACTGAGGCCATGGTCCTAAGGACTAAAGGAAAGCAAGGGAATTGAAAACCAAATACCAGCATGTCACTGGGGACAGGATCCCCTCCCACATAGTGCTATCAAGTATGTGAGGGAAGATGAGAGCCAAGAATTGTTACCACCTCTTCTTCTGACTGTCTACATTGTTCTGTGTTCCCATGTTTGTTTCATGCACATGAGACCACACACTAGCCAAGCCCACCTGCAAGAGTCTGTATGCTACAGAGCTACACATGCACCATACTCTGTATACTGTGATGGAGCAAGGCCGGATGGCTACAGGAAAGTATTGAGGAGCAGGTATGTTAGCTCCAGGCTACGCAAATCCCTAGTACCATGGGAACCAAAATGGCAGTTGCTCCAGGCTAATTAAGGCACCTGGGGCCAATTAAGAACTTTCTAGAAGGTACCGGAGAGAGCTACATTGATTGGAGCACCTGCAGCCAATCAGAACAGGCTAATCAAGGCACCTGGGGCCAATTAAGAACTTTCTAGAAGGTACCGGAGAGAGCTACATTGATTGGAGCACCTGCAGCCAATCAGGACAGGTTAATCAAGGCACCTGGTATAAAAAGGGGAGCTCACTCCAGTCTAGGGAGGAGGAGCCAGAGGAAAGAAGTGCGCATGAGGAGCTGGGAGCAAGAGACACAAGGAAATAAGAACTGAGAGGGGGTACTACTGGAGGATTGAGGAAAACACCATACAATCAAGCAGCATCAGACACCAGGAGGATCCTGTGGTGAGGATAAAGAAGGTGTTTGAAGGAGGCTATGGGGAAGTAGCCCAGGGAGCTGTAGCTGTCAAGCAGCGGTTACACGTAGCACTATAGAGACTGCTGCAATTCACAGGGCCCTGGGCTGGAACCCGGAGTAGAGGGCGGGCCCGGGTTCCCCCCTAGCCCCGCTACTCCTAATCAGACATAGGAGTAGTTAATCCAGACTATGGGTTTCATCCAAGGGGAAAACCACTGAGGGGAAGAAATCCGCCAATAAGCGCAGGACCTACTAGAGGAGAGGAGGAACTTTGCCACAATACCTACATCCACACTGGCACTAGAGCTACACAGGTTGAGCACAAGGATTTCTGGGATCTACCCAAGGTTCTTAGTGCCTCACCAACTGGAGCTGCTCCAGTAATTTATTTGTGGGAGATCTTGTCTGTCCTTCCCGGTCCGCTATGAGGAAGTGGTTTTAGTCTGCCATATCTAGCTGAGGCACTTCCTGCTCCTCATTTTGTCCATTCCAACTGGGGGAAAAGCCATGGATCCATTAGATGAATTTCTCCAGCTTGCAGGGGAATAGTTTATGCAGTGGAGTAGATGCTTGGCAAGACACTGCATGACATTTCAGGAGCACTCTCTGAACTGTAGAAGAAGGCTGTGGCAGTTGGAGGGCAGCTCTCTCATGGCAGACTGGACAGAAATGATGAATGCTACAATGGCTGTGGATTCCCCATGTGCAGATGAGCACTTTTGATACAGAACAACTAGCATATCATAGTGGACCACATCATTATGCAGACTTAGAATCACCAGCAGCAACACCAGAATATTTGCACGTGGAAGACGACTTTTATGGAGGTGTGTGAGGAGCTTGCCTTGACCCTTCAATGCCAGAACACTTGACAGTGGGAGGCCCTAGCAGTATAGGTTTCAAATTGCCCTTGCTAACCAGTTTGTTGTTGGCAAGTCAACTGCTGGGGTTGTGGTAGTGGAGGTTTGTGAGGTCATTAGCAGTGATTTCGCCATGGGTGGTGGAAGTAAGAAATTTGCCTTGAAATAATTGCTGGCTTTCAGAGTGCTGTTCCCAAACTGCATTGTGGCTACTCATGTGCCCATAGTTTGTCTGCTAGAAGGAGACAATGAATATGTCAGCCACAAAAGTACCACTCAATTGAACTGCAGGACTTGATTGGCCACAGAGGCAGGTTCATGATCACCATCCTGAGCAGTATGGGAAAAGTGCATGATGTCTGGTTCCTGAGGAGGTCAGATGTCAACTTACTGGGAAAAACAGGGACTTTATTCCCTCCTAAATCTGTCAGAGCCCACCAGGGCTGTGTCCAGGCAGGCCAGGGAAAGGGGACTATGGCATGCCTTGTATGCTCCCAACTTTGGAATACAGGGCGATGAGAACGGGATATGATGTGTAATGGGGCCTGCAATGGTTTGAACTGTTTTGTAATCAGTTTTTAATAAATTTGTACTGTAGTACACTACAACTGTTAATTTGTTATAGGTTTTATGTGACTGTAGGTTTTATAGGGTTAATGTGATTTTTAGGTTTTATGGGATTGTGAGATTTTTCAGCATTATCAAAAACTTACCACACCACTTCTTGGTTCTTCTTTCCTTTGCAAGCATCCACACAGTGACCTATTGTACAACTAAACCAATTTATTAAACAAATCAATCAAAGTAAATGAAAATACGTTCCTTACTCTGACCTTGGGTGCTGTTTTTGGCCTCTGACCGCTCTGCCTCATCCACCCAAACCTTGGTAGTAACATAAGGAACCGTTCGGTCAGCAGAGTATTGCAACCGATCCAGATCCCAACTCTATCACAGATAGCTGTGATTTGCAGCTCTTGAGAGAATTGTTGGCCAAAATGAGCCTGCAAATTCCAGAGGTTCCAAAATTGAAGTGGGACTTAAAGTAATTTTTGTGATCTTCTGGGGTATACAAGGACTTTAATGTAAATGTTCAAAGGGATGTCTGCTTATTCTATTTGCGACTTAGAACTCCCAATATGACTCACTAACCAGCTCACAGATCACTGAATTATTTCAATAGTCAATGATACATTTTATAAAAGTACAGAATTAAAGCCATAATGAACCCAGTTCTGCTCTGTTAAACTACTGTCAGTCTGCAGCAGCACCACTGAAATGAACTGCATTATTCCAGATTAACATCAGAGTAACAAAAAATATAATTGGCCTTTATAATAATTAATCTATTTTTATCACTAGTATGACAATAAAAATATATCATTGAAATAAGCTAACCTTTACTGTGATGAATAAAAAGGGGTCCTATTATATTAGGTCATTTATTGCTTTAAACAAAAATAACTAAGAAACTGGACAAAAACATCAGTGTGTGTGTGTGTAAATAGGTTTGTGTAAGAAACTGCAATAGCAAAAGATCCAGCAGCTGATTACAGCAATTGTCTGTGCATAATATTTAGTAATGAACACAAGTGTAGTTGTAGGTAGCAGTAGGTTTATAGTAATTCCCTCTAGTTAAGGGGGTTTGCACAAAAAAAGTCCCTTCTGTCTGAAGATGGACCAATGCTGTAGGTTCCAGCTATGAACGAGAATTCTAATTATTGGTTTCCCAGGCTAAGTTTCATTCCTGAAAGATTTCTCTCATGACATATTGAATTAAGATTTCCTAAAACAGTGTTATTAGCTAATATAATTTGACTTTGCATTAGAAATTCCTTTCACCATCTGCCAATCATTACCCTATAAATTGCTGCACATAAAGAATGCAGGTTGCAATGAACTCTGGCTGCTGTTCTTGCATTTTCCCCCATTGAGTGAGTGCTGGTCTGGAAATAATCAGCTTAGCGGAATTTTATTATTGATCTTGATTACTGAGAAATTACAGTACACCCTGGCTATAACACCCTTCATAATTACGAACCTTTGTCTAAAATGAACCTGGTTCCTGGATCCCAACTACAATACTGTTAATAAAATAAAACAGGATGTTGGACATGCGTGCACAATTTTTATCCAATGTCATACATTTTTGCTGTGCTTCCAAAATGGATGTGTCATGAAAGTCGCATTGTGACGTCAAAACAAAAGTGTCACAAAAATATGAGCTGTGCCTCCCAAAGCGAAAATCAGTTTCTGTTGCCATGAAACTAGAAATGATTGACTGTTTGAAAAAAGGAGCAACATGGGCAGATCTCTGTCATACGCATGGGCTGTCAAAAAGCACAATTGGAACATCCCGCCCCCCAAAAAGAGAAAAATCTCCAAGCATTTGTCCATAAAGTTGATACTGACAAAGGACTAATTGTGAAAGAAATTAAGAAAATTGGTGATGATGCACTAGAATAAACAGTCTTGTGGTTCCAGCAGCACAGAAGTTGTGGTAATCCTGTATCTGGACCAATCATTTGTGAAAAAGCAAACATCCTGGAAAATCAAATTAATCCTGAAACAATATTCAAAATATCTGATGGATGGCTGTGGAGAGTTCAAGAAAGGCATGGCATTCAGGCAAAAGCACTGAAAATTGTTGGTGAGTCCCATTCATGTGATGCCAAGGCAGTAGTCAGCTTTCTCCTAAAGCTAAAGCAACTTTTGTTAGAAGGAAATTATATGCTCGAGCACATAACAGGGTTGTTTTGGAAATGTGTGCCTGACAGGACATAGTCCTAGAGTGCAGCAGATACACTGAAGGGATATAAAGTGCCAAAGGAAAGAGTGATGTTTCTATTCTGTACAAATGCAAGTTGATGTCACAAAATGACCCTGCTTTGGACTGGCAAGTCATGACAGCCACAATGCTTTCATCATGTTAATTTGAAGTAACTTCCAAAGAACTCCAGAAAAGCCTGGATGATGGCGGAAAATTTTAAACAGTGTTTTTTTGAGGACTTTCTCCCTGGTGTTAAGAAGCATCAACACATCAAGATAGAGTCCTGTTTCTCCTGGAAAACTGCCCAGCACACCCCCTGCAGTCCAGTTAGCGACATGCTATGAAAACATTTTAGTTGTGTACCCACCTAAGAACACCACATCAAAAGTCCAGCTACTAGATGGTGGAATAATTGCTGCATTTAAGAAGCTGTACAGAAAAAGGCTACTGAGGGAAATCCTAGTCACAAGGAATGCATGTTATGTGACTTTTTCGACATCCTTCACTCTGAGATATGATATATCTTTCAGCTGATGCATGGTCAGGTCATTTGGAAAATATCAAAAACATTTTGAACAATTGTTAGGACCCTCTCTGCCAACTGTCAATCAAGATGCAGAAGTGCTCCAACTGGAAAATGACAACAATAAGCAACTTCTGTCGGATGTTCAGACACTTAATTTGCTGAATGGAGTATTGGATCCTGAAGCTGCCGTGAATGACTGGCTTCATGTGGATGATGAGTGTGCAGTGACCGCTATGCTGACAGATGAAGACATTGTTGACAAAGTATTGAGGAGCTCACATACCCAGGAAAATGAAATTGAGGCGGCAGATGAGCTAACGCCCCCTGCCCCACTTGCATCTGAGACAGTAAAGGGGTTAGAGACTGCTCTTATATGGATGGAAACACAGGATGTTGAGGCAGTAAAAATCCTGGAACTCCATTAAATGCTGATATTGGCTTGTACAGCTTCCATGCGAATGGCTTAACAAAGAACAATTGTTGTTGTTTGTTGTTTGTTTTTGGTATATATATATATATTTTTACAAGTGAGAGTTAAATCAATGTTTTGAATTTTTTTAATTTTTTTAATTGGAACAAAACTGAAAATTTGATGCACTTTTAAATATTTCATGATTGGTTTTGAATGTTCCCTTTTGATTTGTGTTTTTTTTTGTATTGAATTAATGCAGAATATTGGGTGCATGTCACAAATAGTTATTATTATTTTATTAATTAATTTAGCTAATGCCTTTATCCAAGACAACTTCATTAACATACTCCAACACTATATTGCTTTGTTTTGATTATCCTTTTGCTATAATGGCTCCCTGGTTGTAAAGAACAAAAGGCTTGGATCCCAACAGGTTACCTATAGCAAGGGTGTACTCTATATTGAGCACTGACTTAGATATAGAAGAACTTATTTCATGGCTGGGGTGAATGTAATAGCTGCAGGGCACAGTACTTTTTTGTGGTGTTGGCATTAGAGTTAGGGAGCCAGATCCTCAAATGGTGTAAATCAATGTAGCTCCACAGAAGTTCCACTTTGCTAATTGGCACCATCTGAGGATCTGATCCAGGATGTCCTTTAGGAAGAATGGCCCTGATCTTACAAGGAGCTTCACATGATTTGCCCCCCTGGATCTCCCTGAAGAATTAGAACCTGTATTTGTTTTCTTGTAAACTCTTGTTAATTGTTTTTGTTTTGTTTTTATTTTGTGGATGATACTTTTTGTAAGTGGAGTTGAATTACACTGACATTCTTCTCAGTATTAATGTATTATGGTGTCTGGAATATTTTAACTGTCAGTTACATTTTACTGAAACATTATATTGAGTGTGTTGGATTTGTGTGTGTGTGTATTATATAGAAAAAATATTTTAAACTCTAGAACAGAACTCTGATCCTTCATATTTCAGTAGGTTTGCTGTCTTAAGTTTTTAATGTTTACTCTGTGGTTCTGTGAAGTCATAAAAGCCTTATTAAATAGGACAGTTAGAAAATACCCTCCCACACACACACACAGGTAGCAACAAAAAAGCTATCAAAATCATCTGCTGATTCTGTGCGATATTAGACATTCATTAGAAAGTCATTGGACAGCATAATAGTGTGGCATACAGATTGCTTACATTTCCAAAGTGAAATGTTTCATATAGATCTATTTATGAGTAGGCCTGTTAGAATTCAATTTTTATCTATTGAAGCTATTAAAATAATATCAATGCTTATTTTTAAGCAGTGTTTTCAATTTTTATTGATTTAAATTTTCACATTTGTGGTAAATTATTGGAGGAGGGTCAGATAATTACTTAATGACAGTTGATCTGGAGTTTCAAAAAGTTAAAGCTTTATAACCATTTAAATTCAAATAGTCAACATAACATATCAAATATAGAATGCAATATCCTCAAATAAAACTCTAATAACTTCCCAAACAGAATTTTTCTTAGTTTGTCTGTCTGTAAATTTCAATAATTATTGATGAAAATATTTTTTTCATGTGCTTGTGTGTCAGTTCGGTGAATTCTATTTTCTGATATTGACTGATAAAAATCTAACCCTTCCAAGCCTATTTATGATCTTTCATGTATGTATTAGTGTCCTATGTACATTCCCATTGAAACTGAACTCTCCCAGGTCTCAGTGCATCATGACAAAATAAATGTGCAAGTTGCTCTTTCCAAGACCTAGAGCCGTTTATGAAGCCTACACAATATTTCAGAATAATTACAGTTCCAAAAGCAGAGGCCTTAAATGTGGTGACTTTTCAATATGGTTTCAATTCCACAGAACACTTAATGTAGTTGATTTAAAATCATCTTATCTGCTAATATGTGTTTACCGACTCAGGCCCGTGGTGGAAGGGAAGGGAAGTATAGCACAGATATTTTATGGCCCCTACCCTGCCTACAGATCCTCAGAGGGGCAGGAGTCTGTCTCTGGAGAGCCTGTATATCCCCCATCACAGAGAGGATGGACAAGGCACTATTGTACTCTGGCTATTGTAAGCTGATTTATTGGTGCCCTATTGTTGGTTGGTTATTATTGGCTAGCTATAACCAGCTGGCATAATTTAGAACAGCTCTAAGGCTACTCTAAACTATGGTCAGGCTACAGCCATGTAGAATTGGCACAAGGGTCAAGAATTCCCTCCAATTCCATCATATAAATTCATAGCGGGTGCAATTTAGAATCTGGGACTCTGATACACACGTCTCTCCCCTCTTTCTGTAAATCAAAATAAACAGTGAAACATTTGCTGTCTGTTTTTAAAGAGTATTAACAATTCTGTGCAGTAGTGGAGATGAGAGGCAAAACAGGATCTTTTTTAAAAATGTGTTGCATTTGTAGAGAAAAGGAAGACATGTAATTACTCTTCTCCTAAATGCAGCCAATGCATTAGTGTGGGCTGCACAAGAACCATGCATATAAACATAGTGCTTGCACAATACCGTGTCAAGCTTCAGATCAGACTACTGCATTTTGGTCCCAATCCTCTTCCCATACGAGTTATTTGGAGTTTTGCCATTGACTTCAATGGAAGCAGGAGCAGACCATTAAAAAGGCACTCAACATTCTTCTTATTCCTAGTCAGATGATTTATTTTAGAACAGAATCAGAAACGATATTTCTGGGCTAGCATAAAAAAAGTTCCCTCTGTTCAAAAAACATCAGAGGAATAAAATCAATCAGAAATAAGTAAATTAGGGAGATATAGTCTAAACAAAAGTACTATATAAGATAGGTGCACAATGTTACCTGGGGTTCTTTCAACCCAAAGCTCTTGGTAACTTTTACTCTGTGCAAGGTGATGTCAGGAAATAAAACAGGGGAGACATAGCCGTCTGGCCGATAGATGGCTGGCACAAACAGGACAACACAAGAGTGCTTTCACTTAAAGCTAAACTTTACTTAGTCTCAAGCACTTACACATGTCTGCAACAGGTTAGTAAAACACCTCCAACCCTCGATAATTACCAAAGCTGAGTGTGGCTCTCAAGTGCCACAGCGGCAGCCCGTCCACCAGTGGGGAACACAAGATGCATCCAGAGGGTGAGTCCAGTCCCGAAGAGTCCCAATACCTCAAACTTTTCCCCCTTATTTTATACATTAGTAACACAGTGACATGTCCCTTAAAGAAAACTTGTTACGCAAACAGTTTCAATGGTCAAGCAAGAGGTTTTCTTCTGATCATTGAGGAACCAGGTGTGGGTTTTTTTCCAGAGTTTGCAGCCTTGAGGCCCTAAAAGACACATTCCTGAGGGCACATCCTGCTCTTCTAAAATGCATATATCAGCAACCTCAACCTTATCAGGAAGGACGCGGGGTCACGCTGCCCTTCCTGTGGCACTCAAAACTCCCTCCCCTCCTGCCTTGGTTAAGCTAAGCCTGCTGCATGGCTACTTTACAGCCTGCTGACTTGGCTGCTTTTTGTAATAAGCCATAGTGGTTTCTGGCACTTTACTGGTTTGCCAAAATCTCCCCGTACAGACAACTGGTTAGAAAACTGTACTCAGAGTAGTTTTCAGTGGTTTACAGTCAAGTTGGAAGGGCATATTGTGTCAAGTCCCACAGATATGTTGAGTGTGGATCTATTCAATATCTACATACAATATTTGGATAATGCCATAGTGAGTACACTTATAAAATTTTGCAGATGATTCCAAGCTGGGAGGGATTGTGTGTCCTTTGGAGGACAGGATAATAATCCAAAATGATCTTGAGAAACTGGAGAAATAGTCTGAATTAAATAGGATGACATTCAATATGGACAACTGCACAATACTACAGTTAGGAAGGAACAATGGCAAAAATACAAAATGGGAAATGATTGCCTAGGAAGGAGTACCACAGGAGCTGACATTATAGTGGTTAATAAACTAAATATGAGTTGTGGGGGGGGGAAGGAGCAAACATCATCCTACAATGTATTGTAAGCAAGACACAAAAATAATTCTTCTACTCTACTCAGCACTGGTGTCCAGTTCTGAGTGCCACATATCATGGAAGATGTGGAGAAATTGGAGAAAGTAAAGAGGAGAGCAACAAAAATGATTAAAGGTCTAGAAAATGTGACCTATGAGGAAAGATGGGGAACAATTAGGTTTGTTTAGTCTGGATAAGAGAATACAGTTCTGAGGAGAGAGCATAACAATCTTCAAGTATGTAAAAAGTTGCTATAAAGAGGAAGGTGATAATTAGTTCTCCTTAAACATTAACTCTATGAAACATAATAGAGCAGTGCTTAAAATGGCAATGGCAAATCTACACAAATTTCATAGACTTTGAGAAGGCTTTTGATAGCGTTCACAGGACCAGCCTATGGCGCATTCTGGGGGCATATGGAATTCCTTTCTGTATAATCAACATCCTCAAAAGGTTCTATTTCAACTGTACATGCAGTGTTAATCGGAGTGAGCTCAGTTTTGAAGTCAAAACGGCAGTATGTCAGGGGTGTGTCATGTCTGCAATCCTCTTCAGCATTACCATCGACTGGGTAATGCAGCGTACAACAGAAGACATGCCAAAAGGCACTAAATGGACTCTCTTCTCATCCCTTGAAGACCTGGACTTCGCAGATGATCTCACTCTCCTATCACACACCCAACACCATATTCAAGAAAAAACAACTCAACTCAATGCATTCACCCAGCAAATTGGACTGAAAATCAACCTCAATAAGACAGATATCATGACCTTTAATATTGCCTCACCATCACCAGTACAGATAGAGGATTATGTTCTCACCAATGTAGAAACATTCACGTACTTGGGCATCACCATCAGCCAGGACAGTGGAACTAGCCAGGACATCCGGAACAAAAATCAGTAAAGCCAGGAACACCTTCAGGAGCTTAAATATAGTCTGAAAATCATCAAAATACAACTCCGAAACCAAACTCAAGATTTATCAGAGCTGCGTACTTTCAACATTACTTCATAGTTCAAAATGCTAGGGAATGAGAAGGTATGACAAACCCAAACTGTCTTTGTTCCATACAATCTGCCTCAGAAAAATCTTCTGTATCTTTTGGCCCAGAACAATCTCAAACCAAGTTCTATTGAAACAGTGCAACCAAGAAGATTTGGGCACCATCATTGCCAGGAGGCATTGGAGTTGGATTGGTCATGTGCTTTGGATGGAAACTGAATCCATCACCAGAGTAGCAATAAGATGGACTCTGAAGGCAAGTGAAAACAAGGCTGCCCGAAAACAACATAGTGAAGACCTGTGGAAGCCAAGCTGAAAAACTTGGGGCACAGTTGGGGAACCACTGAAAAACTTGCCTGAAACATACAGGAGTGGAGGAGCTTTATCACTGCCCAATAATGCCAGAGGCATTAGGAACATGATGATGATGATGATGATGATGAACCATTAAGGACAGGGGAAGAAGTAATGAGCTTCAATTGCAGCAAGAGAGATTTCAGTTAGACATTTGGAAAGAATTTCCAACTATAAGGGTAGTTAAGGACTGGAACAAATTAGCTAGGGAGGTTGTGGAATCTCTGTCATTGGAGATTTTTAATAACAGGTTAGGCAAACTCCTGTTAGGGATTGTGTGGATAATCCTTAGCTCTGCCTCAGTTGAGAGGACTGGATTAGATGACCAATTATTTCAGTCCTACATTTCTATGATTATATAAATGCAAAAGGGAAGATCTGTCAGTCTGTAATAATCCTAACTGATCATGTGTAGAATTTTCATTTCTACTGGAAAGTCTACACAGATATCCCAAATGTATATCTTATGGAAAAATCCTATAGAATGTTGGTGGAGAAAGCTGTCCTTTTATACAATTTTTCAACCAACACATTCCATAAAGGGTATAATTATATCTGTTAAATTCTATAGGTTGTTATGAGAGTCACTGTTCTAGATCCCTATAGGATCTTATTGGCAGCATCCCCACTGATTTGTATATGGAAGGGACATTTGGGAAATTGTTTACAATTAGAAAAACAAAGACACTTTTTAAAAATCAAGTGCCCAATCCTGCAATTAGCTCCAGGGAGGCAGCTCCTGAAAGGAGTCGCTTGGAAATAATGATGTTCAACCTGAGTAGCATTTGCAGGATCTAGCCCTGTATGAGGAAAGAAAATATACTCTAGAAAGCTAGGCAGAGGAACTGGATCCTGTACTTAGTGTAAAAGAAACATTGTATTGGTGTTATGTTAAATGTTAGTTAATATGGATGCAAAGGAGTCAATGTGAGCTATTCACAGTTATAAATACTGCAAGGGAGATTTTCAAAAGCACAGATGGGAGTTAGGCACCCAACTCCCATCGAGTTTCATTAGCTCATTAGGAGTTAGGTGTCTCTCCAACCTTTGTAGTAAGTATTTGCAGGATTAGGCCCTAAATGAAACCATATCAAATGTACTGTATAGAAACAAAGCTCCAGAGACACATTAAAATCAACCCTTTTTCAAGCTATATCTTTTTCTGATTATTGAATTACGGTATAAGTAGTAGTAATAATTGTGGTTACATGTACAATGGCATCATTATTAGATAGCATGGTGCTTACCATTAACTCTTGTGACTAAAACTTGCACCTCATTTTGAAGTGCTGAGAAAAGAAGCGGCACCACGAACGGGGACAGACAGTGAGAAAAGGGGTGCTTGGAGTGGTAATATAGGAGAATTCATTGACTTCAAATGGGAGAACTACCATGAGTACCTACTCACCAATGTGAGCAAGGTGTTCACAAACTGATCTTTTATAATAAGCATCACTGTTAGCCTGAATATTAAAGAATTTGTAGTGTGCTTATTGCAGGACTGTACAGGAAAGTACATGCACTTCATTATCCACTGAAATACAGCCACCTCTGAGATTGAATGCAGCAGCAATGATGTTCCAGAAGTATGAAAAAATGAAGAGGAAATAAAGAATAATTTCCCCACTTAAATTAGAAGGGGGACTTTGGTAAGAAGTATATAATTATTTAGGTTGAATTTGGCCAGCTGTCTGGACACCAGTACTAAGATCTCAACCTTTGCAAAATGTGCCAGGAGATCTTTGATTAGTCCAAGCGGTTTGGATCTTGGTTTTATGTCTCTTCTATTTCAGAAAAGCAACAATTTCTATTAATAAAAAATATAACCGGGTCTATCAGCCCTGTGGGAACCCTTCAAAATCATAATGCTAAATACCAGTGTAACCAAAAGGCCAATGGCGGTATCTCCTTTTGACAAGAGTACTTACTCTGCATAATAGCACAATGGAGACAGTGATAACAAAATGGACTTGATTCCTGATACAAGATTTTGCATGAATAAAATATAATCCATTGCTAGATTCTTTTGATGTTGCCTATAGGAAATAAAATGTTGAATCTTTAATGAAAGTGAAAGACTGTCCACTTATGCTGAAATGGCATATGGTATTAAAATTAATTCAAGTTCTGTTACAGCTGCAAAAGGCATATTACATTTAAAACATGGAAGTATATGCTAATCAAATCCAGATAAGAACTTGCCCGGATAAGGAGTTGCATTTCCAGGGGTGTCAAAGCATCATTTGCTTTGAAATAAGATGCAACAGTTTCAAAGATTTTTAATTAAAATAAAGAAACGTGCTGAGAAGTAGACCAGGCCCATATGATGAATATAACGATAAATAGGGACCCTCTTCTAGAACTCCAAAATTAAGTGGGATGACAGAAGTGCATCTCTCATCTTGAAACTGAATAAGCTCAATGAATAGGAGACCTCTTTCTAGAGCTTGGAGAACTACCAAGACAAGCTAATCACAACAGCCCACTGCATATGTTTGTGGTCAGTTGTACCATAGTTGATTTTTTTTTAAGTTCAATATGAAATGTCTTCCTTAATTTCTTAAGTGTGGATACTTTAACCTCCCTTTCCATATACACTGTGGAGACTTTCTGAAGTGTTCCAATTTGGCCCTTCTTTGGATTTCACAAAGAGATCTTGTTGAAACCATGACTTAGAGAAACCAATATTCATATTGTGTCTTAGAGGAAGCCTCATTAGCCTTGAGATAGGAAGAGAGAGAGAAACTCAGGTAATGCATTATAAACTGTAATTAGTTCAGCAGATTGTAATCTCTTTTTAATAGTTTGCAATTAAGTTTCTTCATTATATAGAAGGTGGAGCTAAGGGAGAATGTCTAGAATGCATCATGCACTAAAGGGTCCAATATTAAATTGAACAACAGTGAACTTGAGTGCTTGTCAGTTCATAGTTAATGAGGATACTGTGTCTCAGTGTTTGCTTCATTTATAAAAACAAATTCCTGACAAGGATTTAATTTTGTGTTTCCAGTGGGAATTCCTGCCATAAATGTAGAAAGTGATTACCTAATCTGAAGGTTTTGGTTAACAAAAAATGAGTCAATAAACATGAAAAGCAGGTATTGAGTATGTCTACTATTGTTGAGGTACTTTCACAGCTAGATAACATGGGCTCCTAGAACTCATGTGCCCTCCACAGTTCAGTGGAACAATTGAAATGGGCCTAATCCGAAACCCTCTGAGGTCAACTGAAAGACTCCCATTGCATTCAATGGATTTTAGATCAGGTCCCAGTGCAGCAGCGCACTTAAGTATGTGATTAACTTTAAATATATAAAGAGTCCCTAAGCAGATGGCTAGGTACCACAGAGCATGAAACCTTTCTTTTTAATTTAATATGTCTGAGATTTGGGCCAAACAGGCTCTATTAGTAAAACCAAATAGAGAAGCCGCTCTCCAAAACCCATCACATGAATACAGTGTCATCTTGCAGCCGGTGCAGGCCAACTGTACATTTTCTTTTTTGTCTCTCTTAAGGGCTGCTGGCTGAAAAATGAGTTAAGTTAGGCTGAAATAAGAATTTTCATCCTTTAGTGACAAAATGTAACTGATTATTCTCAGGCTTGCTTTTTGCAAGCTGGTTTTACGTTATAGGATAGAAGCTAATGATAGGGATCTGAAGTAATATTACTTTGGGTTAGTGGTGCATTTTACACTCATTTGCTTTCTAGAACAGATGTAAAACCTCTGTATAAAGCAATATAACATCCAAAAATTCTACCTTTATAAATAATAAGGTTCCAAAATCAAGCACTGAAATGTTAGGAAATGTCCCTGTTAAGATTACCTCTGCAATACTAATTTGACCCCATTGTGTGTATTCATTAAAATCCTGGCTTTAATTTCATGATCATCTGCTATTTTTTCCTAAATTGCTACTTACACCACCTAGTTGTATTTTCTTCTCATTATTTCTACACTATGATGGCATGGCATTTCTTCTGCTGATCATAGATGATGAAGGGGGAAGGAATAAATACCAAATCAGACATTTTTGTTATTTCCAAGATACTTTCCCCACATTAGCAATTGTTCTCTTTTTTAAAATCTGGTCTGATATGAACTTAGGTTTGGACCAGCAAATTCTATTATAACCAGACTTTTGTTATATTATCATTATTTTTAAGATGCAGAGCCACTACCAATACAAAACAACATTCCCTTGCCCTTGAAGGAAGGGTCTGAGGAAATTCCTTAGTTAGGTTCCTTTAACACTGATTTATGCCATAGGTGTTCCAGTCCTGTAGTCTTTTCACAAGCAGAGCTCCCACTGGGATGAACTGGCATTCTGGTTGTGAAAGACATGCAGGGTCAGGTCTAAATTCCACATACATTTGTGTGGGTACCTGAACTTAATTCTATCAGCAGTGTTTAGGTTGTATTGCTTTCTTTTAAAATAGTTATTGATATAGACTGGCTGGTGCAGAAGCTGGCTGGGCTGAGGGGCAAAATAAATCTGCACAACAAAGTTTAGTCCTATTGTAAAAACAATGAACTCTGCCTGAAAGAAACAAACACATATGAAAGGCTTCCCTCAGCTGCACCCTAAATAGCCAAAGGAATACAGATTTGTGCAGTCTGACCCTTCACTTTTTTTTAAATTATTTATATCATCACTTAACACCTGTGCAAAGTGAGTGCAAAACCCAGTCAGAACAGCAGTGTTTTATGCACGTTTAGTGTAGGTGTGAATGACAACACAAGGGGCAAGGCAATGAAGACTCAGGCACAAGGGACTAGAGTCACAAAGGGAGTTAGGCATTGTGATACTGTGGATCTTTTAGGCACCTAGAAAATAACAGAAACAACACTGTGATTCCCAAAGGCTGAGCTCAGCGCATAGGCTCCCTATACAATGAATGTGGGGGAGACAGGTGCCTTGGAATGTGATTCACAAAAGTGGGCACTTAGTGAGTTTAGGCACCTACAGGGTTTTGCAGGAGTTTTGTGGATTGCAGTGGAACCGAAATTGGGACTTAGGCACCTAAACCCCAGAATTTTATGTGCCTAAATCTGGTGTTCAGGTGCCCAAGTGCTTTTGTGAATTTAGCCTTAGGTCTTGCTCAACCCTAAATTTATATCAAGGCTCCTAGGGGAGCAAGCTAGAAGTTTACCTTGATAAGCCAGAAGGTGGTTTCTGAGGAGGATGTTCAGAATCCTACTTGCTTTAAGTGTGTCTGAGGCCCCTGGCTAATCCAGGAAGGATTTTAATTCCCAGTAAACCTGGCAATACACAGGATCTGTTATTTCTTCTTAAGCTCTTTTACCATGGTCTGGCCTGTCTTGCTTTTTAGACAATTTTCCAACAAATTTAGGTTCAGAGAATGCCAAAAGTTACAGTCTGGTATTTCCTACTTTAACATGGCTCCATTGAAGGCAGCAACAAAATATGGTCGGAGAGCTGAAATTGTCTGTGGTAGGTCTGAGGCCAAAGGCCAATATTGTAAGATGCAGTTGAATACTAGGCAGGGAGTTCTTCTGTTTACTTTCTAATTATATTAAATTATTTCACTTTCTCATTAGACTTACTAACCCTAGAGAGAGAAATTTTGCTAACTGCAGCTCTCTCTTTTTCTGATGAGTCAGTCCACCATTTACAGATTTTTAAGAGCAAAAATCTCCATTATCAAACAGCCAGCATATGTAGCAGAGTATGCAGAGCAGTGGTATCTATCATATATTTATGATCCTGCAAGTTCATACAAGTCCATACATGCGAGTATATCCCTACACCTGTACTATGGTCCACTGACTTCATGGTGGCTCTGTGTGGTTGCAGAGGTCTGTCCCCATAGAGGAGCTTAAAGGGTTGGGGTTTGCAAGTGTACATTAGGAATAACTCAAATAAACCAGGAGGGGAGTTTTAAGGTGTATTGTTCAATTTGGGTACAAAAGGGCCTTTTAACACCTTTCTGACACATTTATGTGAAATATCTAGCTTTTTTCAAACTTATCAAAGTCCGTGTAGCTCAGTCTGTACTAAGTTAGTGTTATTACATCTGAAAGAATGACTAAATAAGTCCTTATAGAAATCCTCTCATTGTAATCTAGCTGTTGCAGGGTGACTGGCCTTTTTGAGAGACAGCAAGGTTCAGTGTACCTGTGACAGATTACTTGCTGCACAAGTTGTCCTAAGGGATGCCACTTGGGCCTTATAAAGGGAGAGACAGCAGGAAGGGAGTGTTGGCAGATGCCTACAGACATGCAGAAAGTAAGAAGGCTCTTGCAGAGGGCATATACCAGTGGGAAATATTGCTTGTGGAGAAGTCCAAATCCCAGGCAAGAAGTGCTGGGAGAACAGAAAGATGGACTCTCAGGGAGGAGGGGCTATGCCCAGCCTGGGACTGGAGCATAAGAGTGTTCGAACTCTGAAGAGAAGATAGACACTCAGGCAGGAGGGCTGGACACAGTTTGAAACTATTCTGAAGACAGTAGGTTTGAGGTGTCGGAGAAAAACATAGTTCTCACTCTCTGGGAGCAAAGTCAGATACTTTATTTCTCAAGCAATTGCACAGAGGGAGACAGTGCACTAGGACACAGGGTTTCCCCCTCCTAGGCAGGTCTCTCTACAGGTAAACAATTACAACAAGCATTTATACCTTTTGTTACATACAATAATAAGCAACAGCTGCATTTTGTTTATACTTAGGTCATCTTGATATCTTATATTTCTCACTTATTTAGACTCTAGTCTACATTCCATATTTATCTACACAAGATCACGACAACTTCTCACAGTGTTCTTTCCCACTCGCCTCACACAATCCTTGCTTCTACAAATCTCGCATTATTAGGGTTATAGCTAGCCTGACTCTTGCTAACAGAGACTGTAATGCATTGAAATCCCCTTCAAATCCCTATCAGTTCTTGCTCTAATTCCACAGAGGTCTATTTTAAAAGACTGTGCAGAACTTTATAACTTGGGTCTTACAAGGGAAATGTGTGAATATCTGGAATGAGTGCACTTTTTAAGGGGCCCCAAACAGAAGATGAAACTGAGGTAGGGTACTGCAGAGCTAACCCTGGCCATTAGAGGGCACTATAGGACAGACATTCCCTTTGGCACTGGCTCAGACACTAAGGGATTGTCTTCACTACTGCTCTAAATTGGCACCGCTGCAGTACATCTGATGATGACACAGTCCATTGATGGGAGAGCAGTCTCCTGTTGATGTAATTACTGTACCTCAATGAGAGGCGGAAGCTGTGTCAGCAGGAGATTGTCTTTAAGTCGATGTAAGATACGTTGTTCGGGGGGGGTTAGTTTTTCATCAACTTAAGTGGTAGTGTGAACAAGCCCTGAAAGAAATCAGAATTGGTGTTCATCAAGAATATAATTGAGAGAACTACTGTGCGCATGGGAGATGAGTAGATACATTTTCCATGGAAAGTTAATGAGAAAAGATTTCGTTTCATAATTATGAAACAAATGTAAAATCAGTGACTTAAAATATTCTATAATTTATTCTGAATGCTAAAGCAAGAAAAAAAACATAAATGGTTTCAAAGCTCCAAAACGTCTGCTGACCATGTTGAAACCACATAAAAGTCTATCCATGTTGCTTTGGGGTTTTACATCATATCTGCATATTTGTTGGGGGTGGGGGAAGGTGATAAAGAAGGTAAGAATTATTCTGTATGTGGATTTCATAGCTAACACTGCTGTGTGTATTTTAAATGATGCTTTTGATTGCAAGAGCACTTTATCAAAGAAGGCAACCAGGAAGCAGACTGGATTACTCTTGGCATAGAAAGTAATCTTGAAAAACTGCACAGATGTCCCCCCCAAAAGAGACAGACTAGATGACTATCCTATCTCAGATTGCATCTCTGGAATGAACATTTTATCAAATATACAGGCTATGGGTGATTTATTTGGAGATATGGAAATTGTTTATGGATTATATTGAGGGGTCAAGAATTGAAGTTTGACAAGAAGCAATCCTATATTTGTTGAAAGGACTCTTTTATATGATAAAGGTTTTTTTCTTTAGATGAACATTTTACTTTCTGGTCACTTCTTTTTTTTTTTTTTTTTTCCTATATGGCACATTTGTGTTGGTAGGGTTGGAAGGTTAAGGATTCGGTAATAACTGGGGTCTGAGTGTGTTTGTACATATGAGCCAATGATATAGGCCAAATCTATAACTCTCACCAGTGTTAATTGCAACCAGACACACATCATGCATTGTACATGTCATTAGCAGTGGTGAGGAAGAGCGGCGCTGGCCACCTCATTGCCAGTCAAGTTTGGCCCCAGGAGCTCTGCCTCATAATGGGGGAGCAGCAGGGTCAAAACTGAGTGAGTGGCCTTGTGACGTAATGCATGGGGGTCTCAGCACTGCTCAGGTTGGCTCCATCAATCCCACCATCATGATGGGGAGGGAGAGTGGGGACAGCCAAGCCAAAACTGAGTGAGAGACATTGTGACCTGGTGTGTATTCTATGACTATATGTTGCACTAGTTAAGATATCAAATCTCAAAAATTGAAGGACTGAAAAGGGGAAGATTTGGGTTGTTGGGACTCTTGAAATAGCAGGCCATTCAAATATCCCTGATGGTTGGTTAGCTGGTTGCTTGGTTTATTTATGTATTTGTTTTAACTCTTTTTGTGGCCCTCCTTGAGATCCCAATTTTGCTCCCATTGAATTCATTAGCAAAATGTGTGCAGGATTGGGCCTGTATTGTTTAGGTACTTTACTGGGACCAATAGAGAAATCTTCTGTTCACTGCAACCATTCATTGTTTCCTTTCATTAGCTAAGGCCCCAGTCCTTCACCATTAGTGTTAATGAATTCATTAAAAGCAGCAAAGAGTCCTGTGGCACCTTATAGACTAACAGACATATTGGAGCATGAGCTTTTGTGGGTGAATACCCACTTCATTGGATGCATGTAGTGGGAATTTATTGAATTTATTGCCATTGACTTCAGCATCAGCAGGATCAGCATCAAATTATTTTTAGATGGTATCTATTCCAATTAATGCTGTGACTGGAGTTATTACTGGATAGTGAATTCAGTAGTAATATTAAGTGTCTCTGTTGCTATCAGTCCGTCACTACTTAGGCTACACACACCCATGAATTGGGCTTGAAGGTGTTGAACTAAAGGAGACTCTCACACCCAAAATTTAATTAACAAAGGCAATTGAGGAAGCATCTACTGGAGTGAGTAGAGTTGTTGTATGGATTTGTCTTGTTGAAACTTTTGTCACTGCCTGTGTGCTGAGCATGTGTTGTCAGCTATGCTTTGATTTAGTCTACATGTCTGTGCACGTGTACACACGGGACCAGATCCTCAGATCTAGTATAGCTCTGACTTCAGTGGAGCTGCATCAGTAGAGATACATCAGTTTGCATCAGTTCTTAGACTAGTTCAAAAAAAAACAGAGTGAGGTCAAAGTAGAATAATGAATCCCTGGCACTTAAAAGGAAAAAATTGAAAAGACAAGATTGGGAGAAGTGGAAATTCTGTCTCGCCCATCTCTTGGAAATCTCCCTTTAGAGAACCCTGAAACAAAACCATCAAGGTCTGTTACTGAAGAAATAATAAAGGGCTTGCAGTCCGATTCCTTTAACTGTTTAATTTTCTGTAAAATTGGACTTTCCAAAATACTTAGACCCATGACCCAAAAATTAAATGTAGCAAAAGGTAATTTTGATTCTAACAGTCTCAATGCTGCCTGCCCTACCAAACAAATTATTTTAATTAAAACAGCAGTTCCCGTCTTACTGATGAAAACAAAACTAACTCTCTCACCAGGGAATGGATGAATATCAATAATATACAACCACTATTCCTAAATCCTTACTCACCAATTCAGGGTGTGCCTAACTTCATTTTACAAAGGTTCCTTCATAGCCCTACACTCTGAATGACATGGTAAGGTTTGGACTAAACTATTTAAATACTGGTAACTGTATTATTATTTTGTTATAACTTTTTGGTTTTTTTTTATTTAACTTAAAAAGCAGGTTGTTTTATTTTTCACACTTGCCTATGCTGGAATATAGCTGGCTGAAAAATGTAAGGAAACAGAGCAATGTGTATAGTGGCATTCCCATTACCCCAACTTTTGAAACTTTCAAATCATTTTCCTTCCATATGTTTAAGAAAGGAACAATTTTCAGGAACATTTTGATCAAATTTTCTTTGATTTATTTTTTCTTGTGGTTACTTCCCTCAACATTCTCACATACCATGGAACTCTTCTTTTTCCATCTTGCCCTTAAAAATAGGAAATAAAAAAAAATGGAGATGGGAAGGAAAAATGAAATAAAAAAATGACTAAGAGACAGAAGAAGGAAAGACGAGGGGGAGCAAGGGAGAGGAAAAAGAGAATGTTGAAAACATATTTTATTAAAATTCCAGTTTATAAAAGTCCAAAAATTGTGAAAATGTTTAAAACAGATCTAGTTTATATAATATTTTTTTTTGTTTTTGTTTTAGGCCAGAAGGCACCATTAGATCACATACTCCGAAAAGCCATAGAATTTCATCTAGTTCCTCCTTAGCTCAGTAAGCATATCTTCCAAAAAAGGCACCCAGTCTTGGTTTGAAGATGTTAAGTGATAGAGAATCCACCACTTCCCTTGATAGTTTGGTTTTGCTGGTGGGGTTAATAGAAGCCATACTAGCACAAAAGGCAAAGACACAGTGCAATATGTGGCTTCATCTCTGGAAGGTACAGACTGCTTTCTCTAGTGTGGCTAACCAGCTCCCCCATACTGTGTGAAAGGGGCTGGACAATAGTTTCCTCTCCTCTACCCGCCATTTAAGATGCTTTGTACCTCTGGGAGAACTAGAAAGGAGTAGTTCTTGTTCTTCCTCAGCTACACAGAGGCTATTGTTTCTGGCTTTCATGTGAAAAAGAAATAAAAAGAGGGAGAAAGGTTCT
This sequence comes from Mauremys reevesii, assembly GCF_016161935.1. Lineage (NCBI taxonomy): Eukaryota > Metazoa > Chordata > Testudines > Geoemydidae > Mauremys > Mauremys reevesii. Next base: position 62,497,234 of record NC_052630.1, read on the forward strand.
TTGTGACTCCTCATACCCTTCACTCCACCATCTCCAGATAGTATTTGGCCATTTGATAAAACAAACCCTTTCAATTCAGTGGGCAAGTTCTGACCATTTCAAGTGTGCTGAATTCTTTAGAAAGGTGCACGATCCAGGCAACAGCTGGGTGTCTGGGTCTCTACTGCAAATCTGGTGCCATTCATGACTGAGCCCTAGATTTATGTTTTGGTAGGCTATTTAACAATAATACTTAGCAAACAAAATCTAGAAAATCACAGAAGCATACACTTAAAGGGAAACATGTTTCCCTTTTGAAGATTTTCTCAAACAGGTCATTGGCTGTAGGCTGTACTAGGTTTGTTGGACAGATACTTTAGAATAAAAACTCTCTTGTTGATAATGGAAAATTTGAAAGCGCAGTATAAAGTGAAGACACTAGAATTGTGAAAAAAATCTTTGTGTATTAAGGTATAAGTTTAAAGTTAAGAGAGAAGGTTCAATATCAATATAATTTAGTACTGAACGCAGTAAGCCAACAATAATTGGAAGTAACTAAACTTAAAAACTATAGAGAAGCAAAACATGTTGTCACCTAAATTGTAAACTCATTGGAAAAATAAGGTTTCAAAGTGTATTAATATAACCAAACCTTTTGACAGGTGTTTGTTCTGTGATTGCAGAGCAGTGATAGTGACATGGCCTCTATTTTGTCTTAGAGCTGTGTCCATGTGTACATTGTCTTCAACTTGTGCGAAAGCATCACTCATCTGGTGCCACTATCCTCAACTCTGTGTGATGCTTCTAGTCAGATACGTATGCAATTGCATTGTAAGAAATACTCTATAAACCCATTAATGTGATTTTTTTTTATTAGCAGCTTCTGGTGCTCAAGGGCTGTGTCATCAATCAACTTATGTGAATTTCACTCTGCCTCAGCCTTGTGCTGGTTCATTTTATCAATAGTAGATACAATTCAAACAGCCTATAAAAGCTACAGTTGATTGCTCCAAACAGAATATAGAGAGAGCTCAGCAAAGATTTAGTAACAAAAGCTAAAGCTTGCTGTAACCTTTTTGGGGGGTTTACTATCAAAATGAAATTGAACTCCAGTTAACTGAAGTTTGCAAATCTTCTAAAAATATGGGCTGTGTCATGGAAGAAGATGGAGTAAGTTTGGCTTTCTTCCTATGGAAAGTCCTCACACCAAATAACAGAAAATACATCTTCACAGGAGGACCATAGGTTAATACCATTGGGCTGTTGGATGGCCACTTACCTCCTGCCCCTCCTGGGCACTTTACAGGCCACCAGCAAGCTGCTTTCCTCATCTTCCATCTTTTGGGGAAGAAGGTAAGCTAAATTGTCCCACCAATCCCCTCTTCCTCTTTCTGCCATGCTCCAATCTTCTCACAGATCCTTCATTCCCTCCAGTAAACCATAGTTCCCTCTACATCACCCAATGAAAGATCCTCTCTTCAAACCTGCCACTATCCAACATGTTCAGCCAGAACTAGTAACAAGTACTCCATTTTTCTTACCCATCTTCCTGCACTCGGTGTGCTCCTTCCAGCAGACAGTGACTATTTCCCTTTTGCCATTTGTATATGATGGATATTCAGTCTGGCATAGCACTGGTTTATTTAACTAAAATATCCTTTCATAAATCATGTTTATGCAATGCAGTTGTTGGCTTACTGTAGCCAGTACTAAACTTATATTTATCAAGTCACAGGCAGCCTTAAGAACTCATTAAGATGCACTGACTTTCTCCAGGACTGATACAATTCCATAGACTCCATTCCAGGCTCTGAATTCTCTCTGCTGCTAAAATGAAAAGTTTCCCCTTTGAATAATAAAATACCCTAGCTGACATTGCTTTCATGCCGTAACAGAATTATATTTTGATGTGATTGGGGGGGGGGGGCTGGGAACTGTAGCAGAAAAGTCTAGTTAAAAATATAAATTTGATTTGCTTTCTGGAGCAAACCAACATGTCCCAGTGTCTCTCTCTGCAACCCCTCTGTTCCAAATAAGCCATTTTCTTTTGGATTATGTTTTTTTTTTTAAATTGGTCATTCCTGATCAGAAAACCAACCAAGGAATCAGGAAATATTAGAATTTGTAATTTTGCAACAATAAAGTATTGGCTGATCCTGGCTTGAGATCTGAGATAAAACACTTTGCTCTGCAGCAGCTTTGGAATCCAGAAGGTGAACAGCCCCTAAATTCAGTCTTGCATTTCCAATTTTTTTCAGTTTTGCATTGTCTCAAGCACTTTAGGAAAGTGTGTAGAGTCAAGGGAAGTTAAAATGACTTTACATGTCTGTCCTAGTGCAGGATCCAAAGTGCTTTTTTGCCTGTTGAGGTGAATGGAAGACCTCTGTGTAAACAGACCATTCTGTAACACTTAATTATGTACATATTAAATGGGGGAGGGGGGAAATCTGATCCTGATGCAAGCAGGTGTGACTTTTATTGACCAGAGCCATTCAAGCCCACAAACACAGATGCCACAACCCTAACTTGGGGGAACTAAAAATGTGCCAGAGATTCTCGATATTCATTTAAAAACAGCTAACATCTAGCCTTTTTCCATGTAAAGATATCCCTGAAGTATAAATCCATGTAAACTGATCACTAGGGTTGAAAAATTGTCATTGATCTTTCCTAAAATTAACTCCCCTCACAGCCACCCACCCTGGACTGGGCTTTGGGGACCAGAAAAAGACTTTGCCATCAGTTTCCTGATTTGTAAGTAGGAGCTAATAAAACTTCCCTGCCTCATAAGGGGGTGAGCAGAAGTGTGGACATAGCCTGGAGACTTGGTCAGTAGCTATCTGCACATGAAGGCAATACAGCTGAGCTGGCTATAGACTTGCCACTGGTGGTAGCTCTCAGCTTCTAGCACACATAGACTTGACTTTGTTAGGGGAAGGATGGCTGGAATGGGATGCTCCCCAGAAGGTATCATGGAGGGCATGATGGCATTGCTATTGTATGACAAGCCTGGGAGTTTTCCCTGGGCTCATCCAGTCTGTAGACGGTTTTACCAGAACAGCACGTTGGTGGCTCCTTCAGATAGCCATGCTGCTAGGACTTAGAATAACCAGCAAAAAACTGTAAACTGGACAAGAACTGGGCTTGAAAACTGACATCTTCAATTCTCAGGGATGCTGGTTACCCTATTTCTTAATAAAAACACAATCTGTGATGTTCATTCATATGATCACAGAAAAGGGAGTGATTGTGGTCAACAAGATTCCACTAATGTTGGGGAGAGAAGGGGAAGCTTGGACAGGTGTTAGACATTTTGATCAGGTGATTGGTGGCAAAATGTTTTGCAGGACTGGGAGAAAAAAAAAGTCCTCCATTGCTTTATACGTCAATCAGAGTCCAATTACATCAGAGCTGAGTGGGGACCTATGTATCAGTCATAGTTAGTGATGGGTGAACCCCCAAATGACCAGGAATTTGGTTCAGTTGGGCTGCTTATTCAAAAGCTATCTTTGCTCTGCTAATCAGGCTGCTAATCTCATGAGTTCATGCTCTCCCACAAAACGTTTACTTTTACTTTACATAAATTCTGTCTCATAAGGATCCTCTTTCTTATTGCAGTTAACTAAAAAAATTAATTGTGATTAATCACAGATTTAATTGCACTGTTAAAAAATAGAATGCCTATTGAAATGTATTAAATTTTTTGGATGTTTTTCTACATTTTCAAATATATTGATTTCAATTACAACACAGTATACAAAGTAGACAGTTCTCAATTTATATTGCTAATTTTATTACAAATATTTGCACTGTAAAAAGGCAAACAAAAGAAATCGTATTTTTTCAATTGACTTCAAACAAGTTCCGTAGTGTAATCTCTTTATGGTGAAAGTGCAATTTACAAATGTAGATTTTTTTTGTTACAATAACTCAAAACCAAAACAATGTAAAACTTTAGAGCCTACAAGTGCACTCAGTCCTACTTCTCATTCAGCCAATCACTAAGATAAACAATTGTGTTTTTATTTGTGGGAGATAATGCTGCCTGCATCTTATTTACCTGAAAGTGAGAACAGGCATTCACATGGCACATTTGTAGCCAGCATTACAAGGTATTTATGTGCCAGGTATGCCCCTTCAGGCTTTGGCCACCATTCCAGAGGACATGCTTCCATGCTGAAGATACTCAGTAAAAAATAACGTGTTAATTAAATTTGTGACTGAACTCCTTGGGGGAGAATTGTATGTCTCCTGCTCTGTTTTACTCACATTCTGCCATATAGTTCATATTATAAGAACATAAGAACGGCCGTACCAAAGACCCATCTAGCCCAGACCAAAGGCCCATCTAGCCCAGTATCCCGTCTACTGACAGTGGCCAATGCCAGGTGCCCCAGAGGGAGTGGACCTAAAAGGAAATGATCAAGTGATCTCTCTCCTGTCATCCATCTCCATCCTCCGACAAACAGAGGCTAGGGACACCATTCCTTACACATCCTGGCTAATAGCCATTAATGGACTTAACCATCATGAATTTATCCAGTTCTCTTTTAAACGCTGTTATTGTCCTAGCCTTCACAACCTCCTCCGGTAAGGAGGTCCACAAGTTGCGTGAAGAACTTCCTTGTATTTGTTTTAAACCTGCTGCCTATTAATTTTATTTGGTGACCCCTAGTTCTTGTATTAGTGGATAAGGAAAAGTTATTTACTTATTCCCATATCTCCACATCACTCATGATTTTATATACCTCTATCATATCCCTCCTTAGTCTCGTCTTTTCCAAGCTGAAGAGTCCTAGCCTCTTTAATCTCTCCTCATATGGGACCCTCTCCAAACCCCTAATCATTTTAGAAGCCCTTTTCTGAACCTTTTCTAGTGCCAATGTATTTTTTTTGAGATGAGGAGACCACATCTGTACACAGTATTCTAAATGTGGGCGTACCATGCATTTATATAAGGGCAATAATATATTCTCAGTCTTATTCTCTATCCCCTTTTTAATGATTCCTAACATCCTGTTTGCTTTTTTGACCGCCTCTGCACACTGCATGGACATCTTCAGAGAACTATCCACGAGGACTCCAAGATCTTTTTCCTGACTTGCTGCAGCTAAATTAGCCCCCATCATATTGTATGTATAGTTAGGGTTATTTTTTCCAATCTACATTACTTTATATTTATCCACATTAAATTTCATTTGCCATTTTGTTGCCCAATCACTTAGTTTTGTGAGATCTTTTTGAAGTTCGTCACAGTCTGCTTTGGTCTTAACTATCTTGAGCAGTTTAGTATCATCTGCAAACTTTGCCACCTCACTGTTTACCCCTTTCTCCAGATCATTTATGAATAAGTTGAATAGGATTGGTCTGAGGACTGACCCTTGGGGAACACCACTAGTTACCCCTCTCCATTCTGAGAATTTACCATTAATTCCTACCCTTTGTTCCCTATCTTTTAACCAGTTCTCAATCCATGAAAGGACCTTCCCTGTTATCCCATGACAGCTTAATTTACGTAAGAGCCTTTGGTGAGAGACCTTGTCAAAGGCTTTCTGGAAATCTAAATACACTACATCCACTGGATCCCCCTATTCCACATGTTTATTGACCCTTCAAAGATCTCTAATAGATTAGTAAGACACAATTTCCCTTTACAGAAACCATGTTGACTATTGCTCAACAGTTTATGTTTTTTTATGTGTCTGACAATTTTATTCTTAACTATTGTTTCAACTAATTTGCTCAGTACCGACATTAGACTTACCGGTCTGTAATTGCTGGGATCACCTCTAGAGCCCTCAGTCTCAGATGATGACCCAGCTCATGTTGTTCATTTTAAGAGCACTTTCACTGCAGAGTTGACAAAACACAAAGAAAGTACCAATGTGAGATTTCTAAAGATAGCTACGTCACTCGACCCAAAGTTTAACAATCTGAAATGCCTTCCAAAATCTGAGAGGGACAAGGTGTGGAGCATGCTTTCAGAAGTCTTTAAAGAGCAACATTCAGATGCAGAAACTACAGAACCAGAACCACCAAAAAAAAAATCAACCTTCTGCTGGTGGCATCTAACTCAAATAATGAAAATGAACATGTGTCAGTCTGCACTGCTTTGTATGGTTTTCAAGCAGAACCCATTATTAGCATGGACACGTCCTCTGGAATGGTGGATGAAGCATGAAGGGACATATGAATCTTTGGAGCATCTGGAACATAAATATCTTGTGACACCATGTGCCATGTGAATGCCTGTTCTCACCTTCAGATGATATTGTAAACAAGAAGCAGGCAGCATTATCTCCTGCAAATGTAAACAAACTTGTTTGGCTGAGCGATTGGCTGAACAAGAAGTAGGACTGAAAGGACTTGTAGTCTCTAAAGTTTTACATTATTTTGTTTTTGAACACATATTTTTTTATATAATTCTACATTTGTAAGTGCAACTTTCATAATAAAGAGATTGCACTACAATACTTGCATTAAGTGAATTGAAAAATACTATTACTTTTGTTTTTTACAGTGCAAATATTTTAAATAAAAAATAAATATAAAGTGAGCACTGTACACTTTGTATTCTGTGTTGTAATTGAAATACATGTATTAGAAAATGTAGAAAATATCTGAAACTATTTAAATAAATGACATTCTGTTATTGTTTAACAGTGCGATTAATCGTGATTAATTTTTTAAATCATTTGACAGCCCTATTTAAAATTACTTTCGTATTTCAAAATGCACATTAGGTAAAAGTTCTATTTTCAAAAATTTATTTCACTTAGACTTAGACTCTTAAATCAGCTAAGTGCTTCTGAACATTTTACCTGATGTGACTAAGCTAGCCATAAACTCTGTTTCATTTTTGAGAGTGTCTCAGTAATCTTTTCTGTAGTTGCAAAAGAAAAGCTCTCAAAAGAATATTTTTCATCTTGCCACAGTGAAGCCTGTAAGAGTCTTGTACCTATTACCCAAATAAGTGAAAAAACTGCTATGCAACTCAGTTCACAAAAATATTAGTGATAGTGACACATAGCACAGATTATCTGAGGGCCTTGTCTCACTTTCAAGTTTTTGGGAAAAGGGGTTTTCACAAAACAAATAGAAACTGTACATTTCAAATGTACTGAGTTGGGATCAATTCATATTGCTCCTTAGTGTTTTTTCCTCCTTCTTTTTGAAGGCGCCTTTAAAGGATGTTTCTATAATTTCTCTTTAAAAAGATTGCAAGGCAGAGGAAAAAATTCTATGTTAGGCATATAAAGACTGAATTATTCCCCCGGTTTGCTTATTTGTTTTCTTTTCCTTTTTTTAAATGTCATTTTCTGATCAGAGAGTTTCAAAGCTATTCAAGAATCCTAACATCTGGATTCTTATCCAAACTGAACATCTAACTACTGATATTTTTTCCTAAACCATATAACAACTCCATTCAAGATGAGCACAAAGGATTATGACACATACAATAGTGATGGCCGCCATAGAAATGCCTTAGTGAGTTATGAATGCCATTCATTTTTGTAGTGTTATGCGGAAGTAAAGCTCTGAAAAATGTTTAACCCAAACTGGAATCTTTTAATTGAGTCCTTCTCATCCGTGAATTTTGATAGTTGAAACAAAATTGAACATAGTTGCAAACTTGCTCCTATTTATATTTTTGTTTTGATAAACCCTTTGTTTTGTTTTTATATTCTTGGGTCTGATCTAGAGAAGAAACAAATTTGTGTATAGAAGATTCAAAATTTTCATATGCAAATTATGTAGCTAGAACCATAATTGCTGGATTGCCCCATACAAGTTCTAGTTTTTGTACGTACATTATAATTGTGGGCACAAAATGGCAGGAGCAAATGTAGAGTTAATTTGACTTTCAGAAGGAAAAAGACTTTTCTGATACCATTCTAGAATATTCTCTCACTCTGTTTCAGTTCTTGGGCATAGTTAATGCTCTTTTACACTGAAAACATGGATCATTTGATTCAAAACTGTGAGACTCCCTAAACTATCTTTTGCTATAGCTAGGATTCTATGTACTTTCTATCTCTTTTAGACAAAACACATTGTGTTAGTTCCTTGAATACTCCAACATAAATTGTGTACTTTTCTATGGAGTCTTCACAGCCATGTGCTGCTTAAATTTGGGGGCCCATTCATTACCTTTAGGTCTATAGGCCTCCAACCATGGATCTTGCATTTCTCCCAAGGAAGTGGGAGTTATCAGTTGCTTCTGAGGCCCAGTCCCAAGAGACATACATCATACATGGGGACAAGACGTGTGTGTGTGTGTGTGTATATATACACATCATTCTTCTGTCATGGTAAATCTCCTAAAATGTTTCTATAGATAAATCTATATTACTTTTTTGTTTACCTTTCCCTATGTTGGGGAACACCTCCCCCTTTGAGTGGTGTCCCTTTGGAAGCTACTAGCTGAAGAGATGCTGGCAACAGATGGGTAGACGTATTGCTAGGAGCAATAACAGAAAGCCCTGGTTCCAGTACTGAGCACAGAACCCTGTGACTTGAAGGGGTATCTTGAGATCTGTGCAATTTTGTGGCCCAAATCAAATGGGGATGGGGATTGTGGTAAATAACAGCCCCATTATGAAAAAAAAATTGAAGGCAACTCTAGGAGGCAGATCAGGCAGCGTTCCTCCCCCAATTCCCTTTGATTAGCATTTCTTCTTTCAAACCACATTTATAAAAAACTTAAAGGTGGCTTAAATCCTACTTTGACTTGGCTCAAATTATCTGTCAAATAAACAAGGCACAAAATATTCTAGCATGTTGTACATATTATATTGTATGAGGGAAGTAGTGTAAATATCACGGATCACTTTGAATTTAAGAAAACAATACTTTCATAAGGAAATTGCTTTTGCACATGATTGACGTTTACCCTGACTAGCAATTAAAAGAGACTATCAATCACTGATATTTTTAAAAAGAGATTTCAGTTAACTCAGGAGTGATTAAGCAAAATAAATTGCTGCTTTAACGCTAGTGACACTGAAAACCAATTTCAGAAGTGGTTTTAAAAATATAACTTCCACAATTTTTTTTTACAGTTCTTCCTTTAAGTAATAATCAAATGCAGTAATGTGATGATAAAGAAGCAGATGTTAGAGGAAAATATCGAAACATATTCAACTATCTACCAGAGAAGCTGAAATTGTATAAGGTTTGATTTTAATGCTTTTAAAACCTCAGGTTTTAAATGTGAGATCCTTAACTGGTGTACATTGACATAGCTCCACTGAAATCAACAGAACTATATTTATTTACCCCAGCTGTGGATTGGGTCCTGAATCTTTAAGAGAAAAATACTTATACAAGGTGGATATCAATTATATCTAATTCTGAATGAATGTCCCATTGAGATGTGATTGTACCTACATAAATACCAAAAGTAGGCATCACAATTCATGTTATGACAATGAATATCAGAGGAAGCAGTAATGATTTGTGCTACTTTATAAATGCTTCTTTCCTTTTTGCTGGAAGGAAAGGAAATCCACACACAGCACCAGGTGCTCCATTGTTTTATTAGAAGAGTTCTAGATGCTTCAATATATTTTCAGTTACTGACTGATTCTATCAGCAGTATTGAGTTCCCTGGTTACAACTGTATGGTAGGTTCAACAGGATACACTATTATAGCTGCAAAATCTTTCACTATAGTGATTGGGTGCAGGAACTCTACCTGATTTCCAGTAAGGAAGGAGTTAAATCCCTGCTCAGATCTCATACTAAGAGCTAAGGGGAAGTAATGAGGCAAGGCTGGGGACTCAGAGTACAGTAGGACTCTCAGATGGCAGGAAGAAACTGTAAAAACAGCTACTTAGTAGGGGTGGAAGGTAGAAGCCTTTGAGAAAGGAGAGCTCTGATGGCCATGCTATTGGCTATACGTTGTTTCTGGTTCCACAGAACCATTTCCTTTTGATTTTCTTATTTGTAATTTATGCACTCTCAAGCCTCCAGCGTGAACTCTTTATATTGCTTTTTTGGTTGCTGAACCAGATGATCCACTGTATCAGTTTACAACAATGGGAGACTTGCAGGTGTGCAGAATTTGACACTTATGTTCCTTTCCCCTGAACTTCATTAAGCATCTGCAGGAACAGACAGAAGCCTCCCCCTTTAAGAAAGGGCTCTGGTGCAGAGGTGATTAAGGAGCCCCTGTGAGCCTGTTCAACACCAGTGAGGTGCACTTGCAAGTCTTGTTCCACCTGGAGGGGTGAAGGGAGCTTAAAAGGGAAAACCAGCTACAAGAAGGGCTTGTGAAGAAGAAGAGGGCTGTCCTGCCTCAGGCAGCAGAGACAGGCTCACTGAGAGGGAGTCAGTGGCAGGCCTCACCGCTCCCAAAGCTGCATGACCCAGCCTCAAAGCAATATGCCCCTAGAGGAGGGGCTGGAGGTAGACGTCATTTTAAATCAAGCTCAAAGGGCTGACCCAGGAAGACTTCCTGATATCCAGATCACCTTTGCCTTTCTTTGGTTTCCTATGGACTCCCCTTAAAAGGGAAGGAAGAGGGGAGAGGATTTTCTTTTATTTGAAGAACCCCCCCGAGGTGTGTGTGGGGGAGAAAGACATAAGGGATTGGAACTGGGATCTGGAAGGGACCGGAGGAAGCCTCTGTCCCCTACAAGGGCTCACAAAATTGGGGGCCCCTGTTTCAAAATAATGTCCTGCTCCCATTGCAAAAGCTTCTTTTATGCTGTTAAATTATCCACTGACATTTAGATGAGGTATAAACCACAAATGACCATACATGGTGAATACATTTTTAATAATATGATGATTAGTAAATTTACTAGCTGGCTATAGGACTCCATGTGCAATGGGGTTTCTGTACAGTGTATTAAGACGAGGAGAGCCTATATTGATGCAGTTCCCTAAACCATCTATGTAACTGACAAAGCAAAATACCCTCAGGCTGCTCATGCACCTCAACAAACAATTCACAACATTTATGCTGCAAATGAGATGTGAAATATTTTTTTCTTTATCATACTGGTAGACACGATAGGCATTGTCTGTTTAAAGGCAGCACAGTCTATATGCCATAGTCTAGACCTCAGTATTGCTTGCATGCAGTGAGTTCTACTGCTATTTGAAATGTAAAAGTTGAAAGAAATGTAACAGGAGAAATGAAAGCTTGGTAAACAGCTCTCAAAGGGGAGAATGAAATAGGAGTCCTGTCATTGTGCTGTTTTAGATGAGCCCAAGTCATGTAATTCAGTTGCAGATATTAACGTTGAATTCCCCTAGAGTTTGGAGATGATAAGCTCTGGTGTTTTGCTTTGTAAAATATCAAGGTGAAATAACTATTTTACTCTACTTTATGATAAAATATTAATTTCACCTTTTATTAAGAAAAATAACAGTCCTTGGAGAGTACAATTTTACAAGGCTGTCAACACAAGCTGACGAAAATATATGCGGTCTTTATTTTCTCGATGTACACATTAATTCTCTCTTATATCTGTCTATTTTTCTGTCATCTGTTGATCCAACTAGTATTTTAATATGCCTACCACTGTAATTCTTGGATAATCCTTTTAGCTTTCAACATCTTTGATACAGAGCAGTATCAAAACAGACCTCACCACCTCTCCCAAACTCAAAAGCCTGGGTTGTGTTGTGTCAGTACTTGGTTGAGAGAACTACAAGGAATATTGAATTGCTGTAGTGCATGATGCCAGTGATCCAGCTGATATTACTCCCCTGTAGGAGAGAGCACTCAACCAGTATTCTAGGATGGTGCTAGGACTGTTGTGTTCTGGAGCTGCAATCTTTCAGAGGAGTTATAAAGCTGAGGTCCTGACTTCTTGTCATGAGAAATCCCATCTTTTGCTGTAAACATTGTATGGATGTTTTTCAGATGTCCTGGCCAACTGGTAATTTGAGTAATAATTATTTTGTATTCTGCCACCCTGAAATCCCCTGCACTTTTGGCTGGATAGGATATTCTCATTGTGTTTTCAACTGTTCTGTAGGTTACTCTGTGCTATATGATATTACACAGCTGTTTCATTTCCGTGCTGGATGAATTGATCCCTATGTCTAATCTGTAAAACCCACTGGGATTCTGTAGGATGAAAGATGCTATAAATGTCAGATATTAAAACTACATAGTTTTATAGCAGTTTTATATTACACTAATGTATCAGTTATACTTCTGCATCACACAGTATAATGGGAGTATGCTGCTTTTTAACATTTGTATATACACAATATTGACTACTTCCTTTACAATAATGGAACTTCTAATTTTTAAAACTTTACCGCGTGATCTCATTATATTGTACAAAATAGAATACCTTAAGGGTGAAACTTACTTGGATTGGTAACTGGTTAAAAGATAGGAAACAAAGGGTAGGTATAAATGGTCAGTTTTCAGAGGTAAATAGTGGTGTCCCCCCCGAGGTCTATTCTGAGCCCAGTCCTATTCAACATATTCATAAATGATCTAGAAAAAGGGGTAAACAGTAAGGTGACAAAAATTGCAGATGATACAAAATTACTAAAGATAGTTAAGACACAAGCAGACTGCGAAGAACTGCAAAAGGATCTTTCAAAACTGGGTGACTGGGCAACAAAATGGCAGATGAAATGTAATGTTGATAAATGAAAAGTAATGCACATTGGAAAGCATAATCCAAACTATACCTATACAATGATGGGGTCTAATTTAACTGTTATCACTCAAGAAAGAGATCTTGGAGTCATTGTGGATAGTTCTCTGAAAACATCCACTCAATGTGCAGTGGCAGTCAAAAAAGTGAACAGAATGCTAGGAATAATTAAGAAAGGGATAGATAATAGGACAGAAAATATCATGTTGCCTCTATATAAATTCATGGTATGCTCACATCTTGAATACTCTGTGCACATGTGGTTGCCCTATCTCAAAAAAAAATATATTGGAATTGGAAAAGATTCAGAAAAGGGCAACAAAAATGATTAGGGATATGGAAGGGCTTCCATATGAGGAGAGATTAATAAGACTGGGACTTTTCAGTTTGGAAAAGAGATTGCTAAGGGGAGATATGATTGAGATATATACAATCATGACTGGTGTAGAGAAAGTAGATAAGGAAGTGTTTATGACTTCTCATAACATAAGAACTAGGGGTCACCAAATGAAATTAATAGGCAGCAGGTTTAAAACAAATAAAAGGAAGTATTTCTTCACACAACACACAATCAATCTATGGAACTCCTTGCCAGAGGATGTTGTGAAGGCCAAGATCATAACAGGGTTCAAAAAAGCTAGATAAATTCATGGAGGATAGGTCCATCACCGGCTATTAGCCAGGATGGGCAGGGATGGTGTCCCTAGCCTCTGTTTGCCAGAAACTGGGAATGAGCAACGGGATGGATCACTTGATCATTACCTGTTCTGTTCATTTCCTCTGGGGCACCTGGCACTGGCCACTGTTGGAAGACAGGATACTGGGCTAGATGGACCTTTGGTTTGACTCAGTTGGGCCATTCTTATATTCTTACTTTTCTGTTGAGACCTGTTAATCTACTGAAAATGTGGAAAGGGTCTGCTCAGCAAAACTGCTCTTCAGTACTTGAATTGCACTTTCACCTGTGTAATCTGGGTGCATATTGACATTAATTTTAAAAAAAAATCTGTATGCCATGAAATGGGGCAAAACCAAATCCTCTGGATTTTAGAGCCTTATCATTAACTTTGCGCTTAAAAGTAAGATGAAATTATTTGAAAGTCAATTCTGATTGAAGAATGGTAGTGTGAGGGCTAAAAATAACTTATAGATTATCCAGACATTCTTCTGACAGTGAGAAACCCTGCTTTGCTCAAACTAGCATTTTGAAAATAGCAGTGTGGGTGTGGCAGCACAGGCAGGATCTCAGATAAGCACTTGAGTACAATCCTGCCCCAACTCCCTGTATAGGTGCTCAGGTGGCTAGTCTGTGATACCACCTATGCTGCCATGACTACTCTCATTTTTAAGTGCCAGCTCAAGCAGAGTTAGTGCTTATCTATCTAGTTGATTTGGGAATCACACCTCACAGCTGCTGTGACTTATACTGTCTTTCTTTTGGTCTTACCATTTTTCAAGAGTCTTTCCTTTAAATCAGATGGATACTGCAACAGTGTGTCTACCATTAAACAGTCAATACCCCACATAGATATTTTCTACAGTAAATATAGGAGACAACTGCTATCTAAGATAAAAAAAGTGTAGTGATTGTTAGCAATTACTTCATTATTATTGGCAATCTCTGTAGATGAGTGAATAGTGCCTAAGGGCATAAAATGCATAGTATGAATACAGGTTCTCTAATGCATCATTGGTATTATAATGGTACTTGGAACTGTCTGGATTTCACCTGTCACTTTGTGGACGAGGCAGTAGCAAGGAGTACAAAGGAAAGGCCCATGTGTTTAGAACAGAAGAAAGGCCCCAATTCAGCCAAGCACTTAACCTGTGTGCTTACTTTCCACTAATATCAATGGGATTTAAGAATGGGCTTGTGTGATTTACTGTTTCAGGGTCTAAGTGCTTTATTAGTTTTTCGTGGTGGGGAAGTTGGTTGAGTCAGAAGGTTCTTGGTTTTTGTGATGAAGTGGCAGACAACTTCAAGCACTTGAAGTAGCTGATGGGTCAAATTACCAAGTGACTTAGGATCATGTCCTGCTTTCAAAAGTAACTTAGGCACCTTTGGAAATTTTACCTGATCTCTAAAATGCCTCTAGATTTTTCTTATATAATCTGAAAAATAATTTCATTTCAAACACATCAAGCTGCAGCTTTGAAAACACCTAGATCTTTGACACTCAGTGTGATGATGCTTCAACACCTTCCCAGATAGCACCTTCCTGTGTGATTGCCTACTTGCTGTTGACCATTCCAAACTGAGAACCTACTTATAGAAAATGTGAGAGTTTAGAACTATGCTCCCAAAATTGTGTTATTTTACAACATGTGCTCCCTCTAGTTGATTTATTTTTTTTAAACAGAATGTCAGCAGACCACTGAATTTCCACAATGGGCTATAATTATCACGCTACTTTTGGAACTGGAAAATCTGCAATTGCTGATGTCAGATCATTTAAAAAATAAAAAATTATCTCCAACAGAATCCAGCACTGTAATTTAGTTTCTGCTGATGACATAAACCGCATGAGCAGTTTGTGAATGGCAGCAGAACAATTAGACTGAATTACATTTTAAAGGACCCATTCAAAATAATAGAAAAGAAAAAAAACCTTATGCTTTTGTACTTCAAATAATGTATTTTTTATGGAGGAGGGTGAGTCATAAGGGTCTTCATCACAAAAGCACTGTGCCCTAGACTGGTACACAAAGCATTAAAAGTCATTCATATCCTAACATAAATTTAAAAAATAGATCTGTATAAAAAGATCTGTACACAGTTTCTATGCTGAAAGAGTTGAAGTGCCCTATTTGCTAAAGTATAAGTTGTCACTGTTTCACTGAGCATACATGCCATCATTGCAGAAAGTGTCATAAGGCAATGCACCATTTTTGGGTATCCCTTGGAACTGATTGTAGGGTGATAGTACAGAAATCTTAAACCTAAGGAACTTGAACATTGCACAGAATCAACATTAGAAAATATTGATTAGACTGATAAGGAATATCAGTATTGGTATAATTTCTTCCCAGCATCTTCTGTCAAATGTATGTTACTTACTGTCATCAGCATGTCCTGAGCTATGCATTATAGTTAAAATCATTTTAATTATGTATCTGTGAACATCAAAAGTAAACAGACATGGCTGAAGAATGCTAAGCTGTCTGAAAACAATTCTATTAAATGCTGTTGTTTCTACTTTGTAATGTGGTGCAAACTTCTGATTTGTCCCACATAACAAGAACTAAATCAGTAGACATGTTGATTGGACAGCAATTACAGGAAAATTTCTCAAATGCCGGTGTTGATGGACAGAAAGATTGTGTGTGAAGGCCATAGTCTTTTACAGTCCTATTTATCTTAATACTGATCATTATCCTATTCAGTAAAGGGAAAAATGACTCTAATATCCAAATATGATTGATAAAATATTGGGAAAGATTTGTTCTGTAGCGCTCTTTCATCAAAGATAAGATGCTTTCAGGGATCTTTGAGTTGTCCAAAAACTTGATATTATTCAGTTAGGACTTCATCCAAACCCCACTGATGTAAACTGGAATCTCTTCATTGGTTTCATTGGTCTTTGGTTCAGGCCTTTGAGATGGTTCTTACATCTTAAATGAACACCTTCCCATTAGCGGTTGATGTAAAACTTTATCAATAAATGGATGTTAGTTCATGTTAAATCACACTGGAATTCCTATTGGATTGCATTGCATAGCGTAGTACAGCCACATCAGTGCCAAAAGAATTCAGCATGTTTAATATAATTACATTTTTCATTCATGTCAGCTACTCAGCAATGACAAATGCTTCTGGATTTGTGAATAGAAATGTGCCATAATTGTTTGAACACTAGAAACTGACTCAGTATAGTATTAATTATTGGTCACAATGTCTATTTTTGAGATCACATTTCCTTTTGAGTACAAAGTTTAAGTAACATCTGTTGATGAAGAGGTATGGATGATATTTGTGGATGTGACGCCCGTCACACTGATTTTTGTTTCCCCAAGCAATGCCTCTTTGGACATGTTAGCTCAGTTCAGTGAGGGTCCAGAACTATGGGTTAAAACATATCTATGGCTATGGATAGAAGAATGACACTTATTTTTTTTGCACAATGTGGATGTGTAGATATTCCCATTACCCTGTCATAATAACAGAACATCTGTATTCTAGAATAAAAAATCGTACTAGATATACAGTAGGTCATTTTATGCAGAAAGTGATCATTTTAACTGTACATGTTTCATTGGTCTAATGTGATACAGTTAACAAAAAAGGCAGGTACGCAGAATTTCAGAGAACTGGAAAATGTGGCTTGAACAGAATCCTTCATCTCTCTTTAGTCCACAGTGAAGTGTTACAATGAAGATTGACTTTCAATTCCCTCACTTTCCTCTCCTTAGAATTAACAAAGTTTCATTCAGAGCAAAACTTCTATGTCAGACAGCTTATACTTCTCAGACTGAAAAGTCCATTATGAGAATATTTGAAAACTTTGCAGTAGTAAATCTGAGCACGTTCATTCTGTTTGTAACTTCTGTCATTTTCTCCCTTTAGGCATCACTAACTAATTGTAACTAATATTATGATGTAAGACAGTAACGTTCATGGTATCATAACAAAAAAAAATCCTGTTTCCCACTAAATTATTAATCTTTAAGAACATCTAGAAAAAATGTAGTCTGAGAGGATGGGCTCTCAAGAAATATGTTATTGCAGGAGGACAGAAAAAAAGTCATGGCCTTAAAATATAGATCTGAGCTTTAATTTAAATTTGGATTGAATTTAAAAAAAAGTAAATATTTCCTTGGTGATTGTGCAGTGTGGGTTTTGTTGTTGTTTTTGGATTATTCACAGATCTGTGGGAAACTGCCCAGTAGTTAGACTATAATTCAGTAGATTCCTGCAGATGTAGATCAATAGAGCTGAAGTCACTGTGGATTTTGTTTACATGGCAACTCCAGGATTGGAAGTTAAGGACTTGCTCCCATCAATGTCAATGACAAAACTCCCATTTGCTTCAGAGGCTCAGGATCAGGCTTTATCATAGGGGCTAAGTCCAGTGATATCAATGGAAGTTATTCTGTTTGGCCTTCATTAACTTTAGATCAGGCCTTCTAGGGTTATATTTTCAAAAACACCTAGGGAGTTAGACACCCAATTTCCATTGCAAGTTGGTAAGAATTGGGTGCCTTACTCCCTTTTTCTTTGAAAGTCTCACTCTTAAATTTCTATTCCCCATTCCCCATGCCAGATACACCTCCTGTTGCAATCAATTACTGTTGTATGTGTTTATATAAGGGCAGAACTTGATATCTAACAGCCATTTCATATAGACGTGTAGGGGACATGTAAACGTGCAGCTGATGTCTCAAATGATTTACATTCAGCAAGGAGAGCTTTCCTTTTGCATACATTGTATCAGACTACTGAAGTATTAAAAAAAATGTGTGGGGTGGGGGCAGGGAGAGAGGCCTGAACTACCATCATAGCATTCTTCCTATTTGAGTCCTGCTTCAGTCAAAATAAGCACAGACTATCTGCCCTGCATGTTTCAGTTCTGATAGGAAATGTAGTTAATGCTGGCAAAAGAAACAGAGAGAAAGCGAATTCTCATCCATCATTTTAACACATTTCACTATTACTGAACAGAGATAAGGGATTCTTGTCACGCTACAATTTCCAGTCTTCTGAAGTACTTTCTTCTATTTCTTTTTCTGGCCCCATAAATGTTTGCAAAAGAATTTATAACTGAAATATCTGTGAAGTCACCTCTATGATGTAGTTCCTGAGATTGTTTTATTTGATGTCCCATAAATGACAGGGAATGTTTATTTTAAACTTGTCTTTTAAAAGTTAACATTGCCTCCCCATTTGATTGTAAGACCTTTGCATTTTCAATGATTTTGTATAATTTTTCATGTAAATAGGAGCTGTGGCAAGCTATGTACACTCTGTTATGAAAACTCTGCTGTTTGCTGGCTCATGGAGACTGGCAGTTATAAAGCCAGAAGATATCAACTGCGCTGTCCTTAACATTGGTGCTTCACTATTTTATGCTTCATTGTGGTAAGCTAAATTACAGCACAAAGCATAGTACTCTTTATTTCCCACTTACGTGTAATGGGGGGAAAATGTTCATTTCAAAAATAAGAAACAGGTAATTAATTACTAAGCAAAGACTATGAGCAATACATTTTTCTATGCTTTGTAGATAATTAAGGTCTTGATTCTGCAGCTATCACACTCACTCACAAACTTCCCTTCACTTCTTTTACTAATATTTTATTACAAGCATTTGTTTGGGACTTATTAATTCAAAGTTGTTATCATCATTACAATAATGTATTTAATAGGGAAGCCTGACATGCTACATAGCTTGGTGCTAAGAATTTTGGAAAATCAACAGTCTGCCCAAGAAAAGAACATACAAAGTACAGTAGAGAGAATATTTTAAGCGTAAAATTGCACTGCAAAATATCATCCCTGGTAAATTCTGTTTTTTTTCTTAATTACCAAAGAGTGGGTCAGATTTAATAGTGTTGCTCAGACTCAATTTAGAGGAAACAATTGTTCCATCATCTGAATCTATGGACAGATATATAGAATGGTATGTGAAAAGCACATATTCGTGTTTTGACGTGCTTGTTACCCAGTAATGAAAGTCAACCAGTCAAAGCAAAAAACACAGAACTCTCATTAATACTAGATAGGAGTTATGCACCTTCAGAAGTGAGTATACTGAAGTGTGATTGATTTTTCTGCAGGCAATATATTCTCTTTAGTATAAATATTCTTATCTATCATATTTACAATCAAGACAGAATGTTCTTCCTTTACTGTCTATTCATTTAGTTTGGATTTACAAAATATATTGATACGGGCCAATGAGAGAGGACTTTGATATATTAATATGATGAGCACTGACATTTCCTTTAGCTGTCTGAAATTGTACACAAGTAGTTTGGTCAATACTACAAAATCAGAAGGATTGTGAGGCGCTGTAGAAACAAAATGTCTACACTCCAGTCACAGATGGACTTTATACCTTTATACAAGTCCAGCAGCCTCCACTCTGCTTGCCTGCTATGTGCTCCCAGCTCAGTCAGTGCTGAGACCTCCTGCTTGAACTAGGAAGTTCTCCAAACATGCTGCACTTTGTAGTCCACAACTTGTAGTTCCCACAGCTGCTGTTGAAGCCTTGGGAACTACCACCTTGGGCTTCAGATGTATAAAAATAAAATATTCTCCAGAGCATTTAAATTTATCTTGGATTATGTACATCAGAGTTGTAGAAGATAAGTAGTGTGTGTATATATATTCAGAACAATTAAGATTACACATCCAATTGAAGTTTCAGAAACTAGACAAAGTAGTTTGGCTCATTTCTGTAAGCCTTCTGAGACAGTAATTGGGAGCTCAAAGGGGAATTCTTATTTATTTCAAAACAACACTTTATAATAATTTCATTGCCACAGTATAATACCTTACCTTACTGCTTGATAAACTATTTTGTGATGCAAAATTGGACAAAGTTCAATTTCAGTAGGACAAATAAGTGTCTTCTGTATGCTTGACTTGATATAAAATAGCAAGGAAAAGCAGAACCTTTCCCCCGGCTCCCACTGAAATCTGCTTAAAATCACATTCAGCACAAATTTATTTCCAGCAGATACTGTGACCATGCAGGCTTTGTGGTCCCTTATTGTTCGATAATTATGATCCCTTATTTTTCTGTAGGATACAAATATCTCTTGTTCCTTGCCTACATATCTGCTGCCCCTGTTCTCTGCCATAGATAATATAGTCATAACTGTTTGACCAGATGCTGAATATGATCATTTGTATGAAGAGATGAAATATATAGAAAGAGAAACGGTCAACAGAATGGCAACATCAATTATTAGAGGCATAAGAATATTTTTTTGTATAGGAAAAGATTAAACCAATTAGAGATCACTTAGTTCAGATGATGAAAGAAGGGGATACACAAGAAATTGAACCTTTTTGGCAGAGACCAATTATGGGAAATATCCGCCCAAAATGTGATTTCTTTTCCAGGAAGGTTATGAGTATATGAAATACTGTCTTAACACACATACAGGCAGGGCCTCAACCAGCTGCAGATCAGGTCTGGGAAGACTCAGATGAAGGGATTTATTCCAGCACTCAGATGTCCACCTCCCTTGGAGTGCAGACCCAAAGATATATTATGAAATTCACCCCTCTCTCAATGTGAAGAGAGGTGTGTACACTTCTTACTCCACCACCCCCGTTAGAAATTACAGAAACTGGGTTTAATAATAAAACAAATTTTATTAACTATAAAAGGCAGATTCTAAATGATAAAAGGGGTAACAGAACAAAGCAGATTACTAAACTAGTTTCATTAAAGAAATTGGTTACAAATAGTATTTCTCACCCTAGATATTGTTGCAGGCAGTTTGTAAAGTTTCTGTGGTTTAGAGTTCCAGTTATATTCCCTTTCAGAATGGACCCTTGTCTCAGTCTGGACTCCCCCCAGCCTTTAGTCTTTCTTCTTGGGCAGACAGGTCATGGAGAGGAGAAGTCCTGTTTGCCTTCCTCCCCACCCTTAAATAAGATTTAAAAAAGGTGGGAATCCTTTGTTTCCCACACTTGACCCCCTCCGCCCCATTTCCTTACCGTGGAAAATTACAAGAAGTCCCAGGTAATGTTTTAGTATCAGGTGACAAGACCACCTGATTCTGTGGGATCACTGCATCCATGAGTCGGTGGCAGTATGGAGTGTCCACAGGAAGGCCAAGCTTTTCACAGTCCATTGTCCCTGCTGGTCATAGAATCATAGAATATCAGGGTTGGAAGGGACCTCAGGAGGTCATCTAGTCCAACCCCCCGCTCACAGCAGGACCAATTCCCAACTAAATCATCCCAGCCAGGGCTTTGTCAAGCCTGACCTTAAAAACCTCTAAGGAAGGAGATTCCACCACCTCCCTAGGTAACCCATTCCAGTGCTTCACCACTCTCTGAGTGAAAAAGTTTTTCCTAATATCCAACCTAAACTTCCCCCACTGCAACTTGAGACCATTACTCCTTGTTCTGTCATCAGGTACCACTGAGAACAGTCTAGATCCATCCTCTTTGGAACCCCCTTCATTCTTCTCTTCTGCAGACTAAACAATACCAGTTCCCTCAGCCTCTCCTCATAAGTCATGTGCTCCAGCCCGCTAATCATTTTTGTTGCCCATTTTTGTTGATGGGCCATCTGCCCTGTCTGACTTTTCCATTGTTGTACCTGAAGTGCTAGAATGTATGTCACCCAAAGTAGCATAGTTGAAATACAGGGTACGTCCAGACTACCCGCCGTATCGGCGGGTAGCGATCGATTTATTGGGGATCTATTTATCACGTCTCATCTAGACAATCTCCGAACGCGCTCCCCGTTGACTCCGGAACTCCACCGGAGCGAGCGGCGGTAGTGGAGTCGACGGGGAAGCCACGGACGTTGAGCCCGTATTCCCATAGCTGAAGTTGGGTATCTTACATCGACCCTCCCCCCCCCCCCCCCGCCAGTGTAGACCAGGCCACAGATACATAGTCAATATTACTTACTTCAGATACAGAAATGATAAAGACATACAAATTGGATAATCACATTCAGTAAATCATAACCAATGATTTCCAGTTTCACCTCACATGAGCCATCTTGCATAAAGTATGTCTCAGTTATGTTATATTCATATAATAGATTATTAGAACCACATTTAGGGGAGAACTGACATGTAACCAGTGTATTATGCTTAGTTTGTATGCTCCGTTTTATTTTCTTAGTAATCTGCCTTGTTCTGTCTGCTAACTCTAACTTCTTAAAATACACCAGTTAATAAATGTATTTCTGGTTTACAGTATAACCCAGGTTATGTGATCTCTCCCCTGTTAGAAGGGGATGCGAGAAGCTGTGCATACCCTCCACCACATTGAGGGAAGAGGTTAATTTCATAATTTTGTGTTTGTACTCCAATGAGAGGGTGGACATCCGGGTGCTGTGGCAAGCCTCTTAAGCTGAGAATCCCCAGAGTGGATCTTTGTCTTTCTGTGCAGCTGGATGTGGCTGTGCCTGTGTTCTTGGCTGGAAAAGACAGGGGAGCCTAGCCCAGAAAGATGAGGTAAAAGGGGGCCCAGGCTGGCAGAATAGTCTGACTCTGTGGCGTCCCAGCACACCAGGTGACATCCCAGGGGGTCTAACCCATCACAGCAGGTTCTCATACAAATTTATGACTTGGCTATACATTTTTTTTCAGTCCTTCTTGCTAGACAGCCCTACTCAGGAAGCAATTAGGACTAAAGAGAAGTTATGAAGCATTGTTTCTTTGCCACCTCAGAGTATGGCACAATGTTGCTGGGAACATTAAAACTTTAATGAATTTCATCTGCATGGACATTTTATAATAGTCTGAATCTTAATAACTGCAAGTCATTGCAAAGGGCTTATTACAGAAAACACCACAGCTCTTCAGGAGAGCAACTGTCAGTGAGACCAGTGACGTGTTAATAGATTCTTTTGCTGACTTAACTGGAGTAGCCCCAAAGAATTATCTCAAAGGATACTACCATATTGAAGAAGTGCATATATGACTAACCCTGTCTTCTCTAATTAGCCCACTTGGGGCCTGATTCTGTTCTCTCTTACTTCAGTGGAGATCAGTGATGCTACATTGGTGTAAAATTAGTGTAAACAACAACAGATAGCATTAAGTGGGATTAAAACTATGTCAAAGAGGGGAAAGCAAGATGAGATAGGAAAAAGGCATGTTTGGCTTTCTCCTCACATAGAGCAAGGGTAAAGCAGGGACCCAATCATGACTTAGGCACACTTCAGTCCCTGCTTTCGTCCCATAGTGCGACTATGTGCTGCCCTTTACTAAGACTGGATTGCAAGATATCAATCTTAACCCATAGTAAAACTCTGTAGCAAAGTTGAATTCAAGACTGTAATTGTTTCAGTGCATTGCACTGTGCATGTTCATTTCCACTTACAGTAAACATCTATCTATCTGATCTATGGTGTGGTCAGATGTTTGGCTTTGTGCGTGTGTTCTTTCTGCGTGCTGCACTGGCTCAGGTCAGATAGACCATACAGCAGTCTGTGATCGAACTGCCCAGTAACAACAGCCCCATTTAGTAGTGAAGGCACTGGGTCAGGTTTATTGCCGACGAAGCATGGTGCTAATACTCCAGTTCAATGGTTACAGGTCACACTAACACATGTATGCCCATGAGAATGGACCATCTCAGTCAGAGGCGGGACTTTCCACTGCCCACTAGGCCAGCCGAATGGTTAAAGCGAGGTATCCCAACATTTATAGACTAAGACCATGTTAGATAAACAACTTATGTATCATCTTACGCAGTTTATGACGTTTGTTACCTCCCTTTGTACTTTTACCCAGTTTCAGACAAAACATTTCTGTTCACCACCTGTCTTTGTACTATTACTCCTAATGTTTTAGATAATATATCATATTCATCCCTTTTGTCATACCATTTTATCGTGTGCTAGGCGAAGGTATTCTTGTGCTGGACTGTGGGAATGTGGTTACATATTCAGTGTGTTTTAGCAATGCTAGCAATAGTGGTGCTGAGTTCGTGTACCAGATACTGACTTGCTGGCCAGCATCTGCTTTTGACAAGGCCTGATTGTTGCTCCTAGCATAACTTTTGCTGATTTTGTTTCAGGCCTCAGGCCTTACACCAGGTCCATGCTTCAGGCTCTCCCTTTCTACTATGGCACAAGGTTAAATTATACCAAATTTATCACTGTGGTGTCCAAGTCCCATCCTATGAATTTGCTCTATTTAAAAGACATTTTTTTAAATAAAAATATCTATACTGTACTTGCATATTATTAAAAAAAACATGAATATTAAAGAGAACAAGAAATCTACTGCATTGCAGACCAAAAATATTGGGCTAAGAGGAGGACATGGTTTACTGTACAGTACAAATGTATTTTCTCTTTTCTGTTCATGATTCACTGGGGCTTTTGTGTGCTGAAACTGTATACCTGCACTCTAAACTAGGATGAGCAGGGTCTAAAAATACATTCACACACAATAAAAATCCTATAAATAAAATACAATTCCCTGGCTGTGTAAAGTTTTACTACAGCATTGTGTTACTATTTATTATTTAGATGGCATTTCTATTCTAAACTCCTCCTATTCTTGGTTGTTTACAACTTTCCCAAAGAAATCATCCTTTATCTGAACTTGAATATTAGTTATGATTTTTTTGTTTTCAAATGCTCTTTTGTATTCAGATAACTCAAAAATGGCTTGGATATAAAACCTCACATGTATTATCTTCATAGTCCTGAATGAGATAAGGGCGTTGGCATCTGGCAGGCAGGATGGACAAAGTCTGCCAACTATTTTGCAGGTTGAGTGAGGCAGGAAACGTTTAGAGAGAAGAGGAGACAAAAAAATGTACCCAATGGAGAACAAGCTGTACTTTCCTGTTCTTTATTGGTAATGAAAAATAAATGTATTTTAATCTATCAGTAAATCATCTTAACCCAGGTAAGTGGGTGACCAGAATTTTTCCAAGGATGTATTTCTTACACACCAACCAGGTGGTCCATGTGTAGAGTTTGTGTCTAGTCACTGTTAGATGTCACCAACCTCCATCGTGAAGGAAGAATGCTTGCTTAAGCTTTATTGAAGATATTTAAAATTGAACAAGGTCTGGATGTCTGCTACACCTGAGTTGTACCCTCATGCAAGCCATGATACCAGTTCATAGATTAAGGTATTTAGGTGTTGCTGCACTCACCATTGAGATAATTTAGTCTGATCACCTAGATAACACAAACCACAGAGCATCACCCAGTAACTTCTGCATCTAGCCCATAACATCTGTTTGAGCTACAGCTTTCAGAAAGACATCCAGTCTTAACTTAAGGATTTCAAGTGATGGAGGTTCCATCACATTCTTTGGTAATTTGTTCCAATTGTAATTATTCTCCCATAAAATACTAGTGTGTTATTTTTAGTCTGAATTTGTCCACCTTCAGCTGCCAGCCGCTGGATCCCATTATGCCACATTTTGCTAGAATAGCCATCTACTATCAGGTCTCTTCCCCATGTAGGTACTTGTAGATCTCCGAATCTTCTCTAGGATAAATATAGATTGACCTTCTTAAGTCTCTCACTATAAGGTATCATTTCCTAACCTTGACACATGCTTGTAGTTCTTTTATGATCACTTACACATTTGTCAATAACCTGTTTGAAGTGTGAACACCAGAACTGGACATGAGTATTCCATTTAATGGTGTCACTAATGCTGCATACAGAGGTAATATCTCTTCCTTACTCCTACTTGATATTTCCCTACTTATGCATCTCAGGCCTGGTCTACACTAGGACTTTAATTCGAATTTAGCAGCGTTAATTCGAATTAACCGCGCACCCGTCCACACCAGGAAGCCATTTAATTCGACCTAGAGGGCTCTTTAGTTCGAATTCTGTACTACTCCCCGACGAGGGGAGTAGCGCTAAATTCGACATGGCTATGTCGAATTAGGCTAGGTGTGGATGCAAATCGAACTTAGTAGCTCCGGGAGCTATCCCACAGTGCACCACTCTGTTGACGCTCTGGACAGCAGTCCGAGCTTGGATGCTCTGACCAGCCACACAGGAAACGACCCGGGAAAATTTGAATTCCTTTTCCTGTCTGGCCAGTTTGAATCTCATGTCCTGGTTGGACATCGGGGCGAGCTCAGCAGCACCAGCAACGATGCAGAGCTCTCCAGCAGAGGAGTCCAGGCAATCCCAGAATAGAAAGAGGTCCCCAGCATGGACTGACCGGGAAGTCTTGGATCTGATCGGTGTGTGGGGCGATGAGTCTGTGCTTTCGGAGCTGCGCTCCAACAAACGGAATGCGAAGACCTACGAGAAGGTCTCCAAAGCCATGACAGACAGAGGATACAGCCGGGATGCAATGCAGTGCCGCGTGAAAGTCAAGGACCTGAGACAAGGCTACCATAAAATCAAAGCGGCAAACGGACGCTCCGGAGCCCAGCCCCAGACATGCCGCTTCTACGAGGCACTGCATGCCATTCTCGGTGGGTCTGCCACCACTGCCCCACCAGTGTGCGTGGACTCTGACGAAGGGATAGTGTCGACGGCCAGTTCCTCGTCGATGTTCGCAGATGGGGAAGATGAGGAAGGAGATGAGGAGGGGGAGGCAGTCGACAGCGCTTACAATGCTGATTTCCCCGACAGCCAGGATCTCTTCATCACCCTCACTGAGATCCCCTACCAACCCTCCGCAGCCGTTACCACGGACCCTGAATCAGGAGAAGGATCAGTGGGTAAGTGCTTTAAACATGTTAACATTTATTTCTTAAAAGAACAGGAAAATAGACTAGGCGAACAGAAGGTCTATATACAGGGGAATGGAACAGGCATCTTCCGCGGAGATCTCCAGGAAGCTCTCCTGGAGGTAGTCGAAAAGCCTATGGAGGAGGTTCCTGGGAGAGCTGGCTTATTGGGTGCTCCGAGGTAGCACACTTTTCCACGCCACGCTCTCAGCTAGTACTCCGGGACCAGTGCCTTGACGAGCATCACAGCATAGGGCCCTGGCTTGTGCTGGCTTTCATTCAGCATGCGCTCTCTCTCTCTCTCTGTGACACCCTCCTCAGGGTGATCTCGCGCGCAGACTCCTGCATGTAAGTAGAGTAATTTGTGTACTATTAGTATTGGTAGTGCTTCACTGTTCCTTAGAACAACAAGAAGCGTCACTTAAGAGCCACGTGGTGGAGGCTACAGAGTGGCAGCATACAGGGATCTTTTCCAAGGGAAAACCGTGAGGGGGTGGAACAGGGGCAGAGTTTTAGCTTTCAGAATTGCCTGCAGCAAGAGGACAGAGCTGGACATTGACTTTTAAGCAGCCAAAAGCCTTTGGCTTAGCATGCCTGGCTGCTCCACGGATTCAGCTTTCCTGCCCCGCTTGTCTGGTCTGCAGTTCAATACCCCAGGCAATGAAAGCTAATGCAGAGAAATCGAACTTTCCCTGAGTGAGTGCGCATGAGATAGGTGCCGTCCATGGTCAGACAATGAGTAGACTGTTTCATTTTTGAGAAAATGTATTTTTGTAAGCAATTCACTCCCTTTTCCCCATCACACAGCTGCAACAGTATCCCGACCTGCTCCACCATGCCCCTCGCAGAGGCTGGCGCAGATTAGGCGGCGTAAGAAAAGGACACGGGACGAGATGTTTGCTGAACTTATGGGCTGCTCCAGAGCAGAGGCAGACCAGCAGAGCCAGTGGAGGGAGAACCTCACACAGCAGCAGCACCCACACAGCGAACGGGAGGACCAGCAGGCGACTCAAACACCGCTTGTACTACTGAGGGAGCAAACGGACACGCTCAGGCGCCTTGTCGATGTTCTGCAGGACCACAGGCAGGAGGACAGAGCCCCCCTGCACTGTGTCTGCAACCGCCCTCCCCCGCCACACACTCCAATACCCACCTCACCCAGAATAACAAGAAGGAGGGGCACCAAGGGCCGTGAAAACTGTCACTGAACCACAGCGGACTGCTAAATTACCCAAAAGTTCACAGTCCCTAGATTTTGAAAAGTTCTTACCTTTACTGTGTTGTTGAGTATTAAAATTAGTTTGCTGTTAATTACTGTTTCTGTCATGTTTGTTTGCTGAAGACTTTCTGTGAAGGGGGGAGAGGGGTTTGGTAATTGCATAGGACATTCACCATGAACAGGATACAGACATGGGGGCAGGATCAACAGCAGGTTACTCACTGAGTGCAGTCACTAGGCACCCTGGTCAGTCTGTGAGGTGTTTTTAATGTTCTGCTCATAGGCAGCAGGTGCCCTGCTCCAGGTATACTTGGAGGTGGGTCTCTCCCCCGGCCCTGTCTTGATCGGGCCCTGGCCCACGCGGGTCTCCCCCCGCCCCGTCAATTCCCTGCCTGGAGCAGGTCCCAGCGCCCACCTGCCACCCCTCCCCCGGCGTGTCGTCTCCCCCCCCCCCCCCACGCTGCATCCCTACCTGACAGTGGAGCGGCTACCGGCAGAAATGCTGTCTGCTGCCCCAGGGTCCTAGCGCATGTAGGGTCCACAAATGGCAAGGCAGGTTGCCCTCACCCTGTCCTTCTACCATAGCCCTGAGCCTCTACAATGCCCCAAACCCTCAGCCCCAGCCACAGCACGCAACACCCTACGCCTCCCCCCCTTCCCACACACCTCTCACCCCTTCCTACGCCTCCACCCCCAGCCCAGAGGCTGCACCCAAACTCCGTCCCAAAGCCTACACCCCTCAGCCCTTCCTGCACACCCACCTGTAACCGTCCTCCCCCCAGAGACCGCTGTAGGAGCAGTAGCCTATCATTCCTAGAGTCTAGAAGCGGCCTCTACATCACTGCACACCCTACCCACCACAGTCCACGTCCCTGTTTCAACCCTTTAACGCAAAATCATTATTAAAGAAAAGGTTTTTAAATAACAATGCTCCATTAACTTTATTTTTACACGTGTGTTGGAAGGGGGCAAAGGGGGTGAACGGGGTATGAAACTGCAGAGGAGAGTCAACAGTAACTGGGTAAAGAAACAGGGGCAGGTTCAGCTTCTCTGTAAAGCAACTGGACAGTCATAGGTTACCCTGCTCTCTGAGGAACCTAGCTTTCAAAGCCTCCCGGATGCACAGTGCTTCCCGCTGGGATCTTCTAATGGCACGGGTGTCTGGCTGAGCGTAATCAGCGATTTGCCTCAACCTCCCATCTCGCCATAAAGGTCTCCCCCTTGCTCTCACAGAGATTGTGGAGCACACAGCAAGCTGCAATAACAATGGGGATAGTGTTTTCGCTGAGATCCGAGCGAGTCAGTAAGCTCCGCCATCTCCCCTTGAGACGTCCGAAAGCACACTCCACCACCATTCTGCACTTGCTCAGCCGGTAGTTGAAGAGTTCCTTCTGACTGTCCAAGGTGCCTGTATAGGGCTTCATGAGCCAGGGCATTAGCGGGTAGGCTGGGTCCCCGAGGATCACTGTAGGCATCTGCACATCCCCAACAGTTATTTTGTGGTCCGGGAAGAAACTACCTGCCTGGAGGTGTTTAAACAGACCAGAGTTCCTGAACACACGCGCGTCATGAACCTTGCCCAGCCACCCGACGTTGATGTTGGTAAAGCGTCCCCTATGGTCCACCAGTGCTTTCAGCACCATTGAAAAGTAGCCCTTTTGGTTAATGTACTGGCTGGCCTGGTGGTCCGGTCCCAGGATAGGGATGTGAGTCCCATCTATAGCCCCACCGCAGTTTGGGAATCCCATCGCGGCGAAGCCAGCTATGACGACCTGGACGTTTCCCAGCGTCACTACCTTTGAGAGCAGGAGTTCAACGATTGTGTTGGCTACTTGCATCACAGCAACCCCCACGGTAGATTTGCCCACGCCAAAGTGGTTCGCTACTGACCGGTAGCTGTCTGGCGTGGCAAGTTTCCAGAGGGCTATGGCCACTCGCTTCTGCACACTCAGGGCTGCTCGCATGCGGGTGTCCTTGCGCTTCAGGGCAGGGGACAGCAAGTCACACAGTTCAAGGAAAGTGCCCTTACGCATGAAAGTGCCTGAAGTTTCGCAGCCACTCTGTTTCATCCCAGACCTGCAGCACTGTGCGGTCCCACCAGTCCGTGCTTGTTTCCCGGGCCCAGAATTGCCATCCCATAGCATGAACATGACCCATTGCCACCATGATCTCCACGGCACGGCGTCCCGTGCTTTCTGAGAGGACTGTGCCAGTCTGAGACTTCATGTCCTCACCGCGCTACCATTGCCTCCTCGCCCGATTTCTCAGCATCTGACTGTTGAAGAGGTGTACGATAAGGTGCGAGGAGTTGACAACGGCCATAAGTGCAGCGATGATCGCAGCAGGCTCCATGATCTCAGTGGAGTGCTGTGGCATCCGCGCTGTCACTTATAACAGGAAAAGTGCGTGACCTGATTTCCTGCCGGCGGGAGTGACAGTTGAATGCTGACAGTTACCAAGGACCACCCTCGACACAGTTTTCCCCCCAGCAGGCATTGGGGGCTATACCCAGAATTCCAATGGGCAGCAGGGAGTGCGGGGACTGTGGGATAGCTTCCCACAGTGCACCGCTTCCAAATTCAACGCTGGCCCCGTTACTGTGGACTCACACAGTTGAATTAGTGTATTTAGTGTGGATACACAAATTCGACTTCATAAGGTCGATTCCATAAATTCGACTTAAGTTGATTCGAAATAGTCTTGTAGTGTAGACATACCCTAAGGCTTGTGTTTGCCCTCTTCCCTAGAACATTGCACTGGGAGCTCATGGTCATATATACACGTGGCACATTCAGTTTGCTATCTACCATTACCCCAAATCCTTTTCAGTGTCACTGTTTTCCAAGATGTCTTCCATCTTTTAAGTGTGATCTATATATTTTTTCTTAAATGTAGATATGATCTTGCATTTGGCTGTGTTAACACACATTTTATTCAGATGAGACCACTTTATTTAAGCAATCCAGGTTGGTCTGTATAATTGACCTATCCCCACCAATTTTTCTGTCACCCAAAGGGTGATGATTCTCGATTTACTATTAGTTTTTTAGATCAATTAGCTTATTTTTAATATGTATAGTATGAGATCTACATTGATTTTATAGTGCTTTTGTATCAGAATGTCATGGAGCATTAAAAGTCAAATGTCTTACAGAAGTCCTCGTATATATTATATCAACACAGTAACGCAGTTACTTTCTCTTCCATCGGGTTGATAAAATTATTCCTTGACTGTAAGCTGTGAGGAAATCATTCTAATTCTTTTAAAATATAGAATGGAAATATGTATTAAATACTTTCACCTTATCTATATCATGATTGACAGTTTCACCATTCTTTTCTACTACTGGACCTACAGCAATGGTAGGATTTTTTTTCTGATACACTTAATAAATTCCTCTTATTATCCTTAACCCCACTGCCAATGATAGATTTCACTTGCTTTAATGATTGTCTCCATTTTTAACTGCCAGTTGGTGCTCATTGCTATCAACTTTCCCATTTTTCCTTGTTATACATAAATATAAATGTTGAATTGCAACTTTTATCATTTCAATCAGGATTTTTTTCTTCAAAGCAGTCATCTTATGCAACTACAAAATTATGTCACCTGGGGAGTATGGGGAGGCATCTAATAAATCATTCTTAAACAATTGCCAATTTTTTACATTTTCATTTTTTTCCCTTCCACTCAGTTTTGCTCATTGTTGGTTTTGTTTTGTTTTAGGAAATTGGCCCTTTTAAAAGCATCAAGTATATATGTTTGGGACTCTATTTTCTTTACACATAACAAATGAATTAGGTCTTGATCACTTTCACCTATGCAACCTTGAATGTTTAGTTCAGCGATCAATTAATCTTCCTCCACCAGAATGAGGTCTAATGTAGAAATACTTCAAGTTGGCTGCAATACTTTAGTTACCTATATTTTTTAGAAACTCCAAGAATGTTTTACTAAGAGCAATGTGAGACCTCCAGCATATATTCTCCAAGACTGAAATTCTTCATGATAATCCATTTTTTCTTTGTACACATTATAGAGAGATGTTTAAGGAGATGCTCATCCTGTTTCCTTGTCTGATTTATGGTCTGTTAGAGACTCTCATGAACACCCTAACTTGCAATGCATCAGTTAGAATATTGATCCATAAGCATTCCAGGTCAAGTCCTTCTGAATTATGAATATCTCTAATGCAGGTAAGGCTATCTTTATTGTAGAGTTCACCCCTTCTTCCCCTTCTGCCCAATCTCTCTCTCCTAAATAGGATGTATCCAGTAATTTTAACATTCCAATTATGTGACTCATCCTGTTAGATTTCAATAATACAATTATATCAAATTTATCTTCATAAAAGAGCATTTGTAGTTCCTTTCTTTATTTCCTTGGCTCCTGGCATGGGTATATAGACACTTGATTTTTTCTCCTTACCTTTCTTGATTGATATTGATCACTGTTGTCTCCTTCATTGTCTTGAAAAGTTTTGCCCCTCAAAACCAGTGGGTCCCCTGAGATTTTTACAAAGGGATCCCATTGTTCTCATTTATATAGAGAGCTTTGTATGTTTATGGATGTCATATCCAGTGAAAACTATTCAAAAAGTATTCAAGTACATTGATTTGCATAAGAAAACAAAGTTGCTATGTTGGTATTTGCAGTGCTATTTATTTGTGCACATGAAGTGAAGGTCACTAATACTCAAGTGAATATATGTTTGAACATATGTTCATGCTAGTATGTTCAGATAGCCATCATGAAATGGCCTTGATTTACCTTCTCTGGTTTATAAACATTGTGGTCACTTGACCAGGGAGCAGAAACAATACCACGAGACAACGTTGACCAACAGCTCACTTTGCAAATGCTGCCAAGTTTATTACTGAATTCACTGTGACTACTCATAATAGTAAGCAGTAAGGGTAGGATCAGACTGAAGTGACACTATTAATAACAAATAGGTGCTGGTCAGTGTGAAGAGTTTGTGAATAAGTCATAATCTGAAAAATGGTCATATAAAGTATTAGAATAATTTCTAATATTAATAGATTTGTTAATACCAACACCTCTTTGCTGATAATTTGCAAAAAGAAAAATTGACTAAAGTCATGAAATTAATTACACAAATGAATAATTTGCCCTGGTCTCACAGATATTTATACAAGGGAATATGCTCAGGAGTGAACAACTTAGTTGGTGTGAATGGATTGATTATAGGAGGGTGAAAACAATATTATGTTTACAAGTTAAAATGATAGTTGAGTTCAGGGGGCTTCACATGCATAATTAAGTGCAGATTTAATCTTAGTGGGACTCTTATGGGCCTAATGGAATTAAATTTCTGCTGGATAGTGCCTTTACCAAGCAAGACTTTCCTTTTAGTGCCACTCTGTACCTTGGGCACTGTAGATCACAATAAAAAAGCAATGTAAGAACAAATTCTGCTCCAGTTGCAGAGTGGCAAATGAAGAGTGACCCTATAGAAAACCATAATTAAGTGCTATTGATGTTTATAGTGAGTGTACAGTAATTGCTCTTTCATGCCAATACATTATTTAACACAGAAAAAAGAGACATTAATAATGGAGCACTCCATCACAACATCAATTAGTACAATTAACTAAAAATAATCTATTCATAAATAAAATAAATTATTCTTGATAAAGGGGTAGATATCTAACAAAAGCATTTGCACTTCCAGTCTTTTACAGTATATAAAGAGAATCTTTCATCATATTTTATGAAATCATCAGTAGACCGCAGAAGCAGATCAAGGAAGGCTTGCAAATTTGGCACATAAAAAAAGTTAGGAATTCATCACTTGTTTCAATAAGTTAACACAGCTGCATTTTTCATTGTTATTACAAAAACCTCTTTCTGTTCCTATTGTATATAGACTATCAATATCCAAGCAATTTTTATCTTAGAATTTGGGAGGGTGAGGCATCTTACCCATTTACAGATTTCACAGCTATCTATTCGTACATAAGAACATCCATACTGGGTCAGACCAAAGGTTCATCCAGTCCAGTATCCTGTCTACCGACAGTGGCCAATGCCAGGTGCCTCTGAGGGAGTGAACCTAACAGGTAATGATCAAGTGAGCTCTCTCCTGCCATCCATCTCCATCCTCTGACAAACATAGGCTAGGGACACCATTCCTTACCCATCCTGGCTAATAGCCATTAATGGACCACCATAAATTCATCTAGTTCTCTTTTAAACCACGTTCTAGTCCTAGCCTTCACAACCTCCTCAGGCAAGGAGTTCCACAGCTTGACTGTGCACTGTGTGAAGAAGAACTTCCTTTTATTCGTTTTAAACCTGCTGCCCATTAATTTCATTTGGTGACCCCTAGTTCTTATATTATGGTAACAAGTAAATAACTTTTCCTTATTCAGTTTCTCCACACGACTCATGATTTTATATACCTCTATCATATCCCCCCTTAGTCCCCAAACTGAAGAGTCCTAGCCTCCTTAATCTCTCCTCATTTGGGACCTGTTCCACACCCCTAGTCATTATAGTTGCCCTTTTCTGAACTTTTTCTAATGCCAGTATATCTTTTTTGAGATGAGGCAACCACATCTGTACGCAGTATTCAAGATGTGGGTATACCATGGATTTATATAAGGGCAATAAGATATTCTCCATCTTATTCTCTATCCCCTTTTTAATGATTCCTAACATCCTGTTTGCTTTTTTGACCGCCTCTGCACACTGCATGGACATCTTCAGAGAACTATCCACGATCTTTCTTGATTAGTTGTAGCTAAATTAGCTGCCATCATATTGTATGTATAGTTGTGTTTTTTTTCCATTACTTTACATGTATCCACATTACCATTTTGTTGCCCAATTACTTAGTTTTGTGAGATCTTTCTGAAGTTCTTCACAGTCTGCTTTGGTCTTAACTATCTTGAGCAGTTTAATATCATCTGCAAATTTTGCCACCTCACTGTTTACCCCTTTCTCCAGATCATTTATGAATAAGTTTAATAAGATTGGTCCTAGGACTGACCCTTAGGGAACACCACTAGTTACCACTCCCCATTCTGAAAATTTACCATTTATTCCTACCCTTTGTTCCCTGTCTTTTAACCAGTTCTCAATCCATGAAAAGATCTTTCCTCTTATCCCATGACAACTTAATTTACATAAGAGCCTTTGGTGAGGAACCTTGTCAAAGGCTTTATGGAAATCTAAGTATGCTATGTCCACTGGATCCCCCTTGTCCACATGTTTGTTGACCCCTTCAAAGAACTCTAATAGATTAGTAAGACACGATTTCCCTTTACAGAAACCATTTTGACTTTTGCCCAACAAGTTATGTTCTTCTATGTGTCTGACAATTTTATTCTATATTGTTGTTTCAACTAATTTGCCCAGTACTGTCGTTAGACTTACCGGTCTGTAATTGCTGAGATCACCTCTAGAGCCTTTTTTAAATATTGGCATTACATTAGCTATCTTCCAGTCACTGGGTACGGAGGCCAATTTAAAGGACAGGTTACAAACCATAGTTAATAGTTCCACAATTTCACATTTGAGTTCTTTCAGAACTCTTGGGTGAATGCCATCTGGTCCCAGTGACTTGTTACTGTTAAGTTTATCAGTTAGTTCCAAAACCTCCTCTAGTGATACTTCAAACTGTGACCGTTTCTCAGATTTGTCACCTACAAAGGACGGCTCAGGTTTGGGAATCTCCCTAACATCTTCAGCCGTGAAGACTGAAGCAAAGAATTCATTTAGTTTCTCTGCAATTACTTTATCGTCTTTAAGTGCTCCTTTTGTATCTCGATCGTCCAGGGGCCCCACTGGTTGTTTAGCAGGCTTCCTGCTTCTGATGTACTTAAAAAAAACATTTTATTGTTACCTTTTGAGTTTTGGCTAGCTGTTCTTCAAACTCCTTTTTGGCATTTCTTATTACATTTTTATACTTAATTTGGCAGTGTTTATGTTCCTTTCTATTTACCTCACTAGGATTTGACTTCCCCTTTTTAAAAGATGCCTTTTTTACCTCTCACTGCTTCTTTTACATGGTTGTTAAGCCACGGTGGCTCTTTTTTAGTTCTTTGACTGTGTTTTTTAATTTGGGGTATACATTTAAGTTGAGCCTCTATTATGGTGTCTTTAAAAAGTGTCCATGCAGCTTGCAGGAGTTTCACTCTAGTCACTGTACCTTTTAATTTCTGTTTAACTAATCTCCTCATTTTTGCTTAGTTCCCCTTTCTGAAATTAAATGTAACAGTGTTGGGCTGTTGAGGTGTTCTTCCCACCACAGGAATGTTAAATGCTGTTATATTATGGTCACTATTTCCAAGCGGTCCTGTTATAATTACCTCTTGGACCAGACCCTGCGCTCCACTAAATTGAAAATTGCCTCTCTCCTTGTGGGTTCCTGTACCAGCTGCTCCAAGGAGCAGTCATTTAAAGTATCGAGAAATTTTGTCTCTGCATTTTGTCTTGAGGTGACATGTACCCAGTCAGTACTGGGATAATTGAAATCCCCCACTATTATCAAATTCTTTATTTTGATAGCCTCTCTAATCTCCCTTAGCATTTCATCGTCACTATCACTGTCCTGGTCATATGGTCGATAATATATCCCTACTGTTATATTCTTATTAGAGCATGGAATTACTATCCATAGAGATTCTATGGAACAACATGTGGATTCATTTAAGATTTTTACTTCATCTGATTCTACATTTTCTTTCACATATAGTGCCACTTCCCCCGCCCTCCCCCACCCCCGCACAACCTGTTCTGTCCTTCCAGTATATTTTGTACATCAGAATAATTGTATCCCATTGACTGTCCGCACTCCACCAGGTTTCTGTGATGCCTATTATATCAATATCCTCCTTTCACACGAGACACTCTAGTTCACCTATCTTATTATTTAGGCTTTTAGCATTTGTATACAAGCACTTTAAAAACTTGTCACTGTTTATTTGTCTTCCCTTTTCTGATGTGCTAGATTCTTTTTTATGTGAATATTTCTCGTATGATCTGCCCCATACTTTATCCTCTTCCATCCTCTCCTCCTGACTAGAACCTAGAGAATCTCTATCACTAGATTTTCCTCTAAGAGAAGTCTCTGTCCGATCCACATGCTCCTCGGCAGCAATCGGCTTTCCCTCATCTCTTAACATTAAAAAGGTTGCAGAGCAGATTTTAAACTAAGTGCCAGTGGTCTGGATCCACTTTGGTTTAGGTGGAGCCCATCCTTCCTGTATAGGCTCTCCCTATCCCAAAAGTTTTCCCAGTTCCTAACAAATCTAAACCCCTCCTCTCTACACCATCGTCTCATCCACGCATTGAGACTCTGAAGCTCTGCCTGCCTACCTGGCTCTGCACATGTTTGTTGCATGTTTGTGGAAGAAACTCTGATGCCTTTGATCATATCTGTAATCATGTTCGTTAGTTAATATGACAAGGTACATACTGTAGGCCAAACATAACTGGGGGTGGAGGGGTGGGAATAAAACTGGTTCAGGTTTGCATGGAACAGCAATTTTTTTCTTTACAGATGGAAAGCAGATTTTTAATAAAAGGCTTTTTGACAGCTAAAGTGTTTCTTGTGCAAATCATTCTGCCTGTTAAATATTTCACCTTGATACATAACTGAGGTGCTTTGCATAAAACAGGTGTTTTTTTTCTTCCTGTTTGTTTTCCTTTTGCAAGTGCAGGTTCCTCCAGGACATTGAGGATTGTAAAAAATCCATGCTATGACTTTTTAAACTCCTGATACCTTTCACTCCTACACCTTCAGATAAATTCACCATCAGAACGGTATCCATATAGCTAGGTGATAGAATACATGGGGACAAACTTTGCCTTATTTACAATGTAATCTCATTAGAATTAAATGAAAATTATTTTGTCCATGTAGCTCTATGTCAACAATTATTGCCCCACCATTAGCTGGGCAAAAATGGTTGCTTGCACACAGTGTAGATGAAATATGCATACGGATACACATTTCCTATGTGAAATGAGAGGTGTCTACCTCCCTTGACATCAGGAGTCTGGTCTCTCCTCCATTTGCATTTCAGTATATTATAGCACAAAACACTGTATGTTGCAAATTTATATTACCATAGCATCTAGGGCCCCCAATCAAGAATGGGTTCCCATTAGGCTATGCACTGTACATACACATTGTAAGAGAAGCTACCTACCCTGAAGAGCTTACAGTCTAAATAGACAAAGTGGAGAAAAGGTGAGCTAAAGGAAAAAGTATTACCCTTATTTTACCGATAAAGGCACAGGGAGATTAAGGCATGTCTACGTGGGGAAATAGGTACTAGCTATTGTGGAATAGTTATGAGGCACTAGCTCCCCATGTGGATATTCATACTCTGCAGTAAGAATGCTTGTGTAGTTGAGTTACTCCACCTCTCTCATCAAGTTGAGATTAGAGTTGGTGTTCAAGCTAACAACCCTTAGATGAAGCCCTGAACTAGATTGAAGGGCACTACTGTTAAATGGCAAGATTTCTATTGACTTCAGTTAGCTTTGGATCAGGCCCTTATGCACTGATTCAATAAAGCAGTTAATCACAGAGAAGGCCCTCCACTCTGGAATTCCTTCCCACCCTTGCTGTGACCTTCAGGAGATGCTGAAAAACCTGTTTGTTTGTTTTTTAGGAGGAGTAGACTGGATGCATGTAAATTGGTTGAAAGAGGAGAATTTCCATTTTAGCCGGCAGTGAAAAGGTTGCTAATGGTATGACTCAATATTGTGTATTTCTTAAAAATTCAATTGCACAAATGCCTACTACCTTGGATAAGCACATGTTTGAGTTGAAATAAAGTGTTAAATAATGTGTGATTTTTTTAATCCTAAAATCAAGTACTTAAATCCATGTTTGGGCACTTAAATAAAAGAATCCCACTTTTTCAGAGGCATTGAGCAGATGATAGGTTTGATCAGCAACTCTGAAAATCAGACCATTTTTTTTTAGTCCCTGAATATGGATTTGGATATTTAACCTTAGGCACCCAAATTGGAAAACTTTGGGTTATCTTTAAAATTTTGGTTATTTTACAAGGAAAAGTGTGAATTATCTGGGTTCATTTTTAAATAAGCATGATAGCTCAACTAGAATCTAAAGCAATTATAGTTGCAATAAGTTCTCTTTTTAAGTTCAGTGACAATTTTGATAAGCTTCTGTATCTTTAGTGGTTTCCCATCCTGAAGGGAAAAATAAAATCTCTCCCTTGTAACTTTTCTGCTAATAGGAATAAGAGCAGAGGAACCAAAATTTTGGTACTTTAATCCAAACTAATCTCAACAAAGAATCCTTTCCAGGCAAATGGGAGGAAGGAGGGAGGTCTTACCACCAGCCAGCCATTTCTTTCAAATAAATATGCCATGTCGTCCATTTTACAATTATGCCATAGCCAGAGTAGTTAGATATTTATGAGCACTTGTCTTTGTCTTGACTGGTTTTGGTTTACATGAAAGTGTAAGCACAAACCAAATGAATACATACCAGGCATATGGAAAGCTATTTGGCTTAAACAGACTTTGTAAAATGCCTTTCCTCTTTTCACAAAAGGCTAGATTGTGACTTAGACTACATAGCTCTGCAAGGGAATAAGGAGTGAGATCACCCTACACCAGCCTTACATCCTTGTTCAGGCTACCTAGACCTTAAATCCAGACTCTATGACCCCACTTATTTCTTTCCCATTAGACCACAGGGAGGGGCAGGGAATGGATAGTGCAGCTAAACTGACATCACAAAGGGTTATAATTTACTGCTGGTGCAAGCCAGCAGCAAATAATTAACCCCCACAGAGCAATAGAAAGGCACCAAGAGAGTGTCTCTCTGAGGCACAAGTCCTCCTGGGGCTAATCCAGGAGTGAGATAGTTTCCACAATACTTGTCAGTGAGGGCTATGCCTCAAGGCACAATCTGACCCAAATAATGTGTGTTTATGGGTAGGGACATTGTTTAAAACGTAATGGTCCTGGACTGGTGATGTAAGAAGCATTCTAAATGGTTTAAGCTGCTGTACATAGTGGATCCAGAATATGAATACCGTACTTATGGACTATGCCATGTGAACTTGTGGCAGGACATGTTTTCAAGCCATTTACTTCTGTGGCTAAATCCAGTTTTAGGAACATCTAATGGCAGTTAATTCTGTTGCTAGCTTAATTTTCATCACGCTATTCCTCTTTCAAATAGTATTTGTAGGATGGCTAACTAGAGCAAACTCATTTAAAATGTTTTAGGAGCCAGGTCATCTACTAAATGGTGAAGGGTAAGAGGCAGGCAGAGGGTGCATGCAGGCAACTCTGGGGTGAAAAGAGCTGTGTTGGAGACATGATACGTAAGCTCCCCTGTGAATTTCTAGCCTCCAGAAGTATGCTTTGGTATACAGCTCATACTAATTATGGACACATGCTGATCATTTGGGGCTAGATTGTAGCATCTAGCCACATTCTTGTGTGTATATATGTGATCCCCCTCCTGTCCCCGGGAGAGACTCTGGCTTAGGAGTGTGCTCTCGTCTCCCTGGCTGACTAGCTCTCTGGCACAGCGTAGAGGAGGAGAGGCTCTGGATAAACCTTCTTAGGTGTGATTTGTCCTCCTGGGGACACATGCTGCTTTGAACACAGGGTCAGTAATTGTCTTTAAGCAGGATATGCTGGGAGAGGAAAGATCTTTAAAGGTCTTTAAACCCCTTTCCACACCTTCATTATGCTGTATATTTTCCCCTAGCTATCTTATCTGCACCTGAAGTCAAATTGTGGGATTGCATGTGCAGTCAGCATTACTCTACAACACGGCCAAAAGCAGCTGAACTGGCCTAGACATCTGAGTGTTGGCTTTTTCTCCTACTCCTTGATCCATCCTTGAATATTTTTAACTTCCACTTGCTACTTTTAGCCAAATCTTCTTTAAAACAATTGTTGAAGTCACACTTTAGATCATACAATGGGTGATGCTGTGGGAATGAAGTGACTCCAACACCCCAGCCAGCTCATCATCTCATTTCGCAGACTTAAGCCCTTCTGTCCGGCAGCCCAAATCCTTCTACCTTGCTACAGATCCTATTATGTTGGTAACTGTGTGGAATGTGTTGGCACTAAGTGGTTGTTATAAAGATCATTTCTGTACAGGGGACACCTTCTTCTGGTACTTGCGAATTCTGAAACATGGCTTTCAATCACCCATAAATCTATGAATGTTGGGGGCTGGGGTGAGGGGAGGAAGAGACATCAAAATTTATTTCTTACATCTAAAATGTCCAGTTTCATAAACTCATGATGAGAGGTGGTAGAAATTGGAGAAGATTATAAGCTTTTGGGGGCTTTTGTTTGTTTGTTGTGGGTTTGTATTGCCTCTAACACAATGGAATCTTGGTCCCAGATGGAAGCTTCTAGGTGCTGCTGCAATAGAAATATTAAATAATTCTAGACACAAATATCATGTTTAATTCAGGACTAGATTTGGAGTCAGTCTTCAGGACCCTGCAAGGGTAGAAGAGGGAATGAAAACATGTTGTACTCCCACCTAGAATACCTTGATCTTGTGTCCAGGCTGCAGAAATAAGCAGGAAGAAGTGGGTATTCACCCACGAAAGCTCATGCTGCAAAAGTCTGTTAGTCTATAACGTGCCACTGGATTCTTTGCTGCTTAAGCAGGACTATGTGGTGGTTAAGGAAAGGGTGGATCCTTTCTCTGTTTGCTAGCCAGCACAGCTTATGGTGTTCGGGAAATAGTTATTTGGGCCCAGATCCACAGAAGGACATAGGCATTGAGATACTCAGCATTGAAATATCTAACTTATTAGGTGCCTAGAAAATCACTGGAACATCACTGATCCACAAAACCTGAGTTTGATTGAACAGGAGTGCTGGAGCATCTCTCTTTAATTATTTACCCAAAGTGGAACAGCTTCAACAGGAGAGACTGAAGGTGGAGATATCTCAGTGGATGGAGCACATTTTTGAGAGGTGAGAGATCCCTGTTCAAATTCTTTCCCCCCTTCCAATAGAGGTGAGGAATTGAAACTGGGTCTTACACATGCTAGGTGAGTGCTCTAACTACTGGGCTAGAAGTTATAAGGTGGGCAGCAGCAGAGACACTCACCATCTGTAAGTGGCCTTTGAGCATGCCTCCTGGATTGGGCCCCACACGCGAGTTAGGCATTCGGCCACCTATCTTCCCCTCATTTGTGGATCACTCTGGGGCTTAGGTGGGAGACAGGCATCTGGATGCCTAGAGTGAAGCAGCAGTGTGTGCCTAGAGGCAAAAACTTCAGTGCCAGGGGAACTTTTACCTGAAGATGTAGGTGCTGAGTGAGTTCAGGTGCCTACAGGGTTCAGTGGGAGTTTTGTGGGTTGCAGTGGAGCCTAAACCCCAGACTTAGGTGCCTAAACCCC
This sequence comes from Mauremys reevesii, assembly GCF_016161935.1. Classification (NCBI taxonomy): domain Eukaryota; kingdom Metazoa; phylum Chordata; order Testudines; family Geoemydidae; genus Mauremys; species Mauremys reevesii. The sequence continues at coordinate 62,539,837 of NC_052630.1, forward strand.
AAGCCCAGGCACCTATGTACCTCTGTGATTTGGGGCCTTACTGCTGGTATAGGACAAGAGTAAGGATGATTGCATAAGACAGTAGTGTGAAATCCTGGATCCACTGGCATTTCATCATGGAATTAAAAGTAAAATCCTGGCCCCATAAATTCCTACTCCCTGTGGAGTGAACTCAGGTGAGAGGGAATTATGGCTTTCTGAATATCATGGGATGTTCCTGTGGATGCATAAATGTTACCTTCCCCTATGGGCTGTGTTCTTGTAACAGAATCCAGCCCAGAATGATATTTAAGATGCTATATCACATTAATGGATTTCATATTGTTTGTAGAAAGCAGAGTAAATTTTAAAAAGGGTCTGCTTGCTCATCCTTCTTTGCACTCCTGTCTTACTGTAATCCTTTTTTTCTGCCTGTTTCCTAGATCTTCTTATAGCTAAGTGCAAAAGAAGAAAATATCAAGTTTCTCAGCTCAGTTCCTGTTCCTGCGTTTTGGTGCAACACAGCTACCCTGAGTGTGATACACTACAGACGAACCAAGCAGGAAGGACACCCATTATAGCAAAAGGGAAGTTGAAAGCCTTGAATGTCAAATAATAGAAAATTGTCTCTATTTTAATCACTTTCTAACTGAAGAGTGAGGATAATTTCAACGTACATTTTCTAAAAAGTTTCACTGTTCCAATTAGACCTCTTTGGGAAGTGCTAATTATTATCCTTTAAAGGAGGGAGAAAAGCTCTCTCAGATTGTCATCACTAACCTTGGTTAGTCCTTAAGATAAAATAACTGTTAAAGAAATGTTTTAGACGTTGGTTTCATACAAAATTCATTCTACTCCTAATTGGTAGTCTTTAATAATTTATAAGTATTTGCTAATTTTAGTGTCTTTTTTTTCTAATTTTTACTGACAAGAGCCAGGGATCAGAGTCTGAAGGTAGGCTCCCCTCATCAGTCCGAGGACCAGAATTTTCTCCCCCTTTGCCAGAGCTGCCCTCGTCCTCTGTATAGAAGGCTTAAACATTAAGCCACCTTCTAGGGAAGTATCATTCCCTGGAAGTATTGAGTAATAGGCATCTCTTTATTGGGATGACTCATCTGCCTAAAGTCAAGAGTGTCTCCTTCATCAGGGGGCCTATTAATTAATGGACAGATTCTGAAACCCCTTGCTTGCAGCATGAATAAACCACTCACTGATGTGAGTATGGGGTTCAGACCCTGGCTCAAAGAGGCAAATTCTACCCTGATTTAACCCTGTGAAATTCCTTTGAAGTTGGAATGGAAATGCATGGAATATAAGGGTACGTCTTCACTACCCGCCATATCGGCGGGTAGCAATCGATTTCTTGGAGTTCGATATATCGCGTCTAATCTAGACGCGATATATCGAACTCCGAACGCGCACCCGTCAACTCCGGAACTCCACCACCACAAACGGCGGTGGCGGAGTCGACGGGGGAGTCGCGGACGTCGATCCCGCGCCGTGAGGATGGGTAAGTAATTCGAACTAAGGTACTTTGACTTCAGCTACGCTATTCGCGTAGCTGAAGTTGCGTACCTTAGATTGAACCCCCCCCCAGTGTAGACCAGGCCTAAGTCAGGGAAGAAAGGCCCTGATACTGCAAGCAGCTGTGTGTGGGGTGGACCTCTGTGCTTGTGTGGAATCCCATTGACATCACTGGGGATGTACAAAGGCACCGGGGCTGCCTGGTCTGAGCAGTTTGCAGCAGTGTGATCTTCTTGCACACTTCCAAATCTGTTTCCTATATATCAATATTACTTGCAAATGAATTGGGGCATTTTTGACACATCCTTTTGCAAGGAAAAAACAGGTTCTTCCTCATCTGAATGACTAATGTGTTTGTGAAACTTGGGGATTCATGTTGAGCCCTGAATGTGCCAGCACTGGGAAGAATTGGGACTGTGTGTGAGTCTACGCACTCCCCTAACTTCTGTCATCATGATACAAAGATGTGGTTGTGGTAGGGTTTCTTAATGTTTTTAAAGGGTAGTCAGAAAATACAAAAAACAAACAAACAAAAATCCATTGTATGCAATGAAAGCTCTCTAAATAAAACCAGCCAAATTAATCCATATTTACTTTCTTTGCTATTTAATTTAGGCAACATCACATCAATAACAAGATTTCAGCCATATGTGGCCTTAAACATTGACAGTATTGTGATATTGCCTAAATTAAATAGCAAAGTCAGTAAACTTTGATTAGTCCAGCTGACTTTATTAAAAGGAGGTGTTTCTGTGTGTGGCTGTCCATCTATCCTAAATTGGTATGTTTTGTTTTTGTTCATTTGTTTCCAAAACACTTCCTATATTCTTTTCCAAAGAGTCTGCCTGCTTTTCCTTAGTCTCCTTGTCACGAGTAGATATTCTCATCAAGCACTATAAATGTGAGATTGCCTCATTTCTTTCCATTTGTTTAGACTTAATGGTCATTTGCGGAGAGCATACAGACATTAATGTCTTTCCAAGATGTATACTTTCTATTAGAATAACTTAAAAGGGGGGAATTGAGAAATATGTACATAAGAAATTGAACACCTTTAATCTCTTGGTCACTAGTTGAACTCCAGCTCAGTACAGTTGTGAATGAATATTATTTCTATCAGTGGCCAACAAGCCAAAAGGGGCTGTGTGAGTTCAGTTTCTATTGGACAGGTGCAATTTACTTGACAATGTATGTCTTGTCTACAGTCTCAGAAGAGAAGCTAAAGACAGAATGGGCATCTTTTCTCCTCAGAGGTGCAATTCAGGATTTATGCACGCTGGCAGGTCAGCATGGGTAAGCTTATGCTGCTGTTCTACCTATTCTATCCATAAATAAAATTACAGTCTCAGCATTTTCAACACAGTTCACAACTGTAAAGTTTCCTATATAAATTTGTATATATATTATATTTTTCCCATTAGTGAATATTTCATTAATGCATAAATTGTAAAGAACCAGGTTAAAGATGTGGGGGGTTTGCTTCCTTAAAATGTTTAAAACAAATGAGAGAAGAAGGGTGATCTTGTAGTTACAGTACTGGGTCTGAAGAGAACTGGATTTCATTTCCTAACAGGGAACTTGAGTGATTTTTGGGGAGTCACTTATCTCTCCATACCTCGTTTCTCCATCTTAAAAATCAAGAAAATACTTCTTTCTTCAAGTAGATGTATCCCATGTATGTGTGTGCATGCCCAGCACATTGGAACCAAAGACATTTGCCTACTGGTACCCATAGGGGGTGGGAGTGGGGTGAGAGTGGCGCTCATGTCTCATGGCCCATCCCTCCCTCAATTTCTTCTGTGGCTGGAGTTGGAGCTCTGTGTGGTCTTAACCTCACAACTTCTCAATTAGTTTTGTTTAGTTTTTTCCCTTGTTGTATGCAGTTCGTAGTACCCTTAGTGTTAGTTAGAATAGTGTTAGTTGTAGTAGCTTGTTTCCTTGTGATGCCCTCCTGGGGTTTAAACATTGTCCTTCATGTGGGGGAGCGATCCCCAACAGCAATCCCCTGTCTCTGAGGCCCCCATCTGTGTCTCAGTGAGGCCCACGTCAAAGAGCATTGTGTGATCTGCAGATCATTTGAGAAATGGACTCAAGTGGCTTGGGACCTTCAGCTGAAGCAGCACCTCTTTGAATAAGCCTTGCAGCCTGCTTTGGTCTAGGGAACTCATCAATTCAGAGATAATCCTTGTGTTCTAAGAGTGCTGCTATTTCACATTCCAGAGAAGGTGCCTCTGCAAAGAAATGGAGGAGGCATTCCCGGTTGACTGTGCCAAGGAAAAGGTTGCATAAGACCAATCAAAACTGCTCCAGATCTCGGGGTGACTTCCGCTTTCCCCAAGAAAAACATGGTCTGGCACGGAGTTGGTGGCGGCACATGGGATGGTGCAGGTACCTCTAACCATTCCCTTGTACCGAGTAGGGAGGTTAGAAACTCTGTATCATTGACTCCAGTTCTGGCCTCTGGGCACCTGTTGAGTTAAGTACCAATGAGGGAGATGCCAGTGCCAACTGTTTCTATGTCAGTGGCATACTGGGCAGCTACACACTTCTTTGTCTTGATCCTGGCCTCTCCTTCGGTACAGGACTTTGCCTAAGCTGCATCATATATAGCCCTGGCAATTGAACAAGCTGCTGAATCCTTGGGTCTGTTGGGATGGCACCCTAATATTCCACTTCCACACGTTATGGAAGCAGGTCTGGTACTGAGATTGGTATGGGAGACCTAGGACTGGGAATTTCCTTGACACTGTACAGTCTGCATCACAAATGCTTCCATGATGGCTTTCACCATCCTTGATGTTGGTATTGTCAGACACTCCAGGACTGACACCACTTTCGGCACCAGTATGCTTGGTACCAAGAGTACTGCTTCCATCGGCAGCGCTGCTTCTTGGTTCATTCTCTTCTGCTCTTGAGGGCTCCCTGTCTGATGCTTTTCACTTCAGCTTGCAATTGGCTCTCCTCTACACCTTTCCCCTGATCCTGCCATCCTCAAGCCTAAGGCAGATGATCGGGCCAAGCTCATTCTCATTGTCCCGGCATGCCTGAGACAGTGCTGGTTCTCCAAACTTCTAATATTGTCTCTTCAGCCTCCCATTCTGCTTCCTCCCCATCTTGACTTATTCACTCAGAACCAAGGCTTCACTTTGCATCCTGTGCTCAGCTCCCTACACCTCATGGTGTGGCTTCTGCATGGCTGAAGGAGGAGATAGAACAATGTTCAATGGCTCCCAATAAGTCTTCCTTAACAGAAAAAAATCCTCCACAAGGATGACCTATTCAGCAAAACCGAAGTGATTTTGGGTGTGGTCATTAGCTGCAGAATCCAACCAATGCTGGCCTTTATCCAAGATATTTTGGAATACCTGCTGCACCTTCAGTCATTGGGACTTGCATTTAGTTCACTGAAAGTGCATCTGGCAGCAATATTGGCATTTTATCCCCCACATTCAGGGAACATCGATCTTCTCCATGCTATGGAATCAAGATTCTTAAAAGGGATCCTTATCTACATCCCCTGGCTTTGGTAGAGCAGTCCTGCAGTCCTTGTACAGGTAGACTCTGAATCCCGCCTCCAAGGGACTACTGCTAAGTGAAATACATGACTGACTGCAACTACCTGAAGAAGAAGAAGCAGTTACTTAGTGTGACTGTGGTTCTTTGAGAGGTGATGCAGACATGTATTCCATGATCCACCCTCTGTTCCTTCTGCATTGGAGTCTCGTTTCCGGGCATTTGTGCAAAGGAACGGAGGGAGGACGAGGTGGTGCTGCCTCATGTATTTAGGGCAGGGGCAATGGCCACGAGGTGCAAGTGCTGCCTCTGTACTGGTATTGCTAGGTAAATTTCTCTTGCTCTAGTGCTCTGGGTGCACACACACGTAAGTGGAACACACATGTATATCATATCTTGAAGAACCAGTTACAGTAAGTGACTGTTTCTTCTCCCATCCTTCCTTGTCTAGATTAAAAGGTCTTTGAGACAAGGATTCTCTTGATATATGTTTGTACAGTACCTTGCACCAGTCATAGTTAGGGTCCGATAGCTGCAAATGGAACATAAATAAAAATAGTAAATTAAAAAAACCAAAATCTTGCAGTACATAGAATCCAAAAAGGATTATGTTAATACTATTTGAAAATGGAGATGTGCTGCAGAAAATTAATGTGCTATAGAACTGACTTCAGTTTTTCCATTTCCCTTAATTTTTGTGAATGCCAGACATATCAAAACTTCTTTGTCCAAGAGTTGCTAAAATGACAGGATGCAAAATGCATTACACACAAAAGATTCTAGATACTAACTCATGTGCCTGCAAATTAACATATACATTTCAACACATTTAATTTCTCCTCACTTCAGGAAATTCCAAGTGAGAAGAAAAAATACAGTTTAATGTCCCTATAGAGCCAGGATGCTTGCATGATGATAATTTTTTTTGAAAGGTTGCTGCAAAGGAATTTCCATGTTTCATTTAACAACCTTCTCTTAAAACTTAGTTTAACCAATTTCTAATTTATCTGCACTTTTACAACTTCCCAGTATAGTAAATTATATTTCAAGATTCAAAACTGATAAATAAAATGTGTCTTTCTAGAGGAATTAGAGAAGGTAAAAAGATGTTAAGAAAAATTAAATCAATTAACTATTGCACTTGTGTGAGAGGTATATAGCTATACAATGAAAGTAGCTCACTGATAAATGAAGGCATAATACAAGGATGTTCCATAATCTAGAGTTCCGTGCTAAAAATGCCTTGACTGCAGCTCTCAGAGGTTTCTTGTACTCTAATAGTTTCTGTGTCCATGACAAGTACAGGTGTCCTGGGGAGTTACAGATGGAGAGAGCATCTCAAAGCTAATCTGTACCCACACCACTGAGACCCTTGAATATTAAAACCAGGACCTTAGATGGACCCAGAGGTGAAAAGCAAAACAGCAGATGGTTAATAATGCTGTTGTCATTAGCTGGAGTTACTGTGTGGTGGTACCTAAAAAGACTCACAGATTCTAACTTTTATCTACCTTCCTTGATCTGGACATTCTGAAATAGTTTTCCTGTTGTCCCCTCTTGCCCTCCTACATCCATTGGATAGTCAGGCACAATCTGACCCATTATGGGTAATATGGCAAGTAGCGAAGTAACCTTATTTAAGGCAAAATTGGCAACTTTAAGGGTGACCACTATATCTGATCATGAAGTAGAAACAACCTTGACTATAATTAAGTGGGTATGCACATACAATATCATTATGTTCAGCATGATCTTCTCCAGCCTGTCAAATTCTTTAATGTTGTCTATATTAGTAGAACATGCTTGGCTTGATTTCTGGTTTAAATTTGGTAGTACAGGCAATGCAAGAAGAAGGAATTCAGACTCTGACAACCAAAAGAGAGTGGTGTGAACTTGCAAAACCAGCTTTATTTATGTGATCATATATGAGCATGCTGTACTGCAAAAAAAAGCCTTTCAAAGGAACTGGTGTCTTATGAATTTGCAGTAAAGAGAATTGGAGAAGTTATTTGCTGCAGTAATATCTTTTTTGCTCACATTAGTAAAGGCTCTAGTAATCCCATTTTGCTTTCATGACTAAGTAGGGAGTTCATATTACCAGCTGCATTTATGATTCACATTTCTTTTTAAATTTTCAATTTCATCAACATTAATGCAGTAAAAAGAAAATAGACAAACTAGAGACAGACAGTGTGTCTGTCTGTAGTGGTGGCGATAAGCACACCCACAAGGGAAGAAAAAGTTTGTTGCTTTCTTTGAATGTTTGTTTTCATTAACTCTCAAAATAACACTTTAAAGTTCACATCACCAAATGAAATGATGTTCCTTAACAGAGAAAGTACAAGAGACAGAAGAATTTGTGAGTGAAAGATAGAGATTCTATCCCTGATTATGGCCCCTATGTTTTTCTCCCATATAAAAACACTTAGGAAGAAATAAAGTTTTTGTAGAACTCCTCAGGTCAATAGTATAGGTTTATTTTCCCTTATGCACCATCGGATCAACATGCAAATGATACAATTGGTGTTAGGGGCGATGCCTGTTAAAGTTTTGAACTGGAAAGAGAAAGAAGTGTCTCTCTATAAACAGCTAAAATTGGTTGAAAGACTAATTCCTAATATATTATTGTCATTAGAAATATGTTCACTTTTAAATACATGAGATGGTACTTGGCCCTGTTATTTCAGGATTTATGTATAGCTCCAATACATAGTACTTGTTAATCAGTATAAACAGAGAAGTGATAAACTATAGTTATCTCATTTAATGTATATAAAACGAGCATTTTCATTCAATCATATATATGGGAAGAATTTCTTTGGCCCCTCTACAATATGCGTCAAATTGATAAAGCATAATAAAGAGAATTTTCAGAGAGGTAAAGAATTCAATTCTCACTTGACACTAGCAACAGAAATGCAGAAAATTTACAGTGTTTTTTATGCCAAATTTTGCATCCTTATGTTGAGTTTGTAAAGGTCAAATAACATTTGGAAATATTTGTAGAAATCATGGTTATTAGCTAAAAGTCCAAAAGAAAAGAAATTTAGTATATATTTTTCTGTTGCTTTGGATGATTTCAGGATTATACTAACATACTCTTATTTATGTTAGTCTCATCTTAAAATAAAATAAAATAAGATATAGAGAAGGGGACCAGACCTGTAAAAGTATTTAGGAGCCTAAAGATGAAGATGGGTAACTAGTGGAATATTCCAAAGTGCATATGTGACTAACTCCAATCAAATAAATGAGCTTTAGGCACCTTGGCACTTCTGAAAATCACCACCCTGCACTTTAAGCAGGGAGGGGTTTGTCTGGCTGGCCGGGAGAAGAAGGCAATGCTTTCTGGCTTGGGGGGAGGAGAGGAGATGTAAAACTGCTGGAAGAGCAGTTGGCATGGTGGATGATTCACCCAGGGCTGGCTCCAGGTTTTATGCTGCCCCAAGCAGCGAGGGAGCTCGGGAAAACAGGCTGGTTACCCCCCGGCCCAGAGACAGGGAAGGGCAGGCAGAGGCAAATTACACAGAAAGGGGACAGTGGAAAGAAGAGGAACTAGCATCCCCTGCCCAGATACTTCCACCCACAGGCAGGCTGGAAGCTGCAATTGGGGAGGGTGAATTTGCAAGCGATGCTAGTCAGCTTCTGAAACAATCAATTTGCATGGGGGAGGGGAGAAGGGGAGAAGGAGGCAAGGAAATTTAATTGTTTCATGTACTAGCCATGCTGCAAGTGGATGTGTGAGGCTGCAGTTCTTTCTGGCTGTGAGCAGATTGCTGCTCAGGTGCCTGTACCTTTGCTTAAAAGGGGACAAGCAGACTCAGTGCAGCGCAGTTCCAGTGGAGCCCAAGGGCAGGAAGGGAACCCAAGGCAGACAGTATTGCAGCAGGGGCAAGGGGGGCTCACAAGTACGGGGTGCAAATGCCCAGGGTGGTTTGTTTAATAACCCAAGGCATAACCCAGGGCAGCCTCATGGACTGAGGAAGGGAAATGACCGAAGGGAAGCATCCACGCATGCAGGTGGGCAGGCTGTGTGCATTAATGGGGTAGTCAGCAGAGCTGTGCGGCAAATGGTCAGTAAAATGGTTTCTGAGGTTTTCTCCACAGCATTACAGTGCTTCCAAAGGGCACAAGGTCACCCATAACCAGAATGTTCTCTTCCACGGAAGGCAAGGGATGGTGGTAATGCTGATCCCAGGGGTGAGTGTGATCTGAACCACGCAGAGGTTGGGGGGCATGGGTGGCAGAGGTGGTATCAGGCCATGCTCAACCAGTCACTCAGTGACTTCACCTTAGGGGGACAGGAGCAGGGCCGGTGCAAGGATGTTTCACGCCCTAGGTGAAATTTCCACCTTGTGCCCTCCCCCATCCCCGAGCCCCCGCCCTGAGGCGCCCTTCCCCCGCGGCAGCTCCCTCCCTCTGCCCTGAGGCGCTCCCCCATGGCAGCTCCCCACCCCCCACTCTCCGCCCTGAGGCACCCCTCCCACCCCAGCTCACCCCTGCTCTGCCTCCTCCCCGAGCACACCATCGCTGCTTCACTTCTCCCGCCTCCCAGGCTTGCAGTGCCAATCAGCTTAGGCGCCACAGGCCTGAGAGGCGAGAGAAGTGAAGCAGCCACGGCATGCTTGGGGAGGAGGTGGGGCAGGGGTGAGTTGGGACGGGGAGTTCCCCTGCATGCCGTCCCCCCCCCATTTGCTACAGGCGGCCCTCCCTGGGCTCCCCTGCTCCAGCTCCCTCTGCCTAAACGCTGGTGGCGATCGGGGCCGCCGAAGATCCGGCCGCTGCGGTCACTGCCAAAGAAAATACCGCCTCCCAAATCCTAGCGCCCTAGGTGACAACCTAGGTCACCTAAATGGTTGCACCGGCCCTGGACAGGAGTCAGCCTATTGGGGAAATAAATACTCTGGGCCCAGCACTGGGAGGTCCAGAAGCCGCACCTTCAGTGGGGGCACTAATGGTATGACACGTGTGCTGCAACCTAATTTGCATTTACTACAGCAGCTTCAGGCAGCCAGGTGTGCTGAGTCTGCATGGGGTCACAGGGCAGGCCCAACATGGGTTCAAGTTTGGGCAGCAGGATGGGGCAGGCCCCCAGCAAGGGTTGCAAAGCTCATGTTGGAAATGAAACACATGGGCACTCATCGGCCATCAGGGCAGGTAACCTCATGGGACAGAGTAGATACTCCCGGGGGGGGGGATCTATGGGGGAGCAGGGCTCTGTGGAACTCCCTCCATGCAGTCCTGAGTACGGTTATGCCAGGGTGGCTGACCAGATGGGAAGTCACCTACTCAGTACAACTAAATATAAAATCCTGAGAGGCGAATACATGGATATATTATCCCTAATGCACTGGGAGGTGTTGACAGACAGTAAACATGGGCAAGGCAAGCAAAATAGCGATCTGCCCAAGAGGCCAAGGGTGCCTAAAACATGAGAAAATTGGGAAGCTGCCTTCTTCATCTATGCAAGTGTTATAGTACAGGCCTACCCACAGAGGAGCCCTGCCTTGGTTAAGTATATGGCTATAATTAGGCGAGCACATAAGCTGTTTGGGGGCATGTCTGGTTTAATTATAATTATCAGTTTCAATTAAGAGCAGCAACACAAACTGGGATAAGGTGGCATCACACACTGTGGTTGCAGTGGATGACACTAAGGGTGCCAGGGGTTCGTTCGTACCGCAACAAGTTCAGGACGGGCCCCAGGCACGTAATAGTATTTGCTGGCCATTTAATGATGGTGGTTGTTTTTGCAACCCCTGTAGATACAGGCATGTTTGCAAGATGACTACTGCCGGCAATTATATTTCAACAAGGCTATGCCCAGGGGCTGTTCAGTATCCTGTGCAGCTTTTCAGAAATTCAGTACGATGTTGCGCTGGGCAGTGGTGCGGTCAGCGGGACTAAACCAAGTAGTGCATTATTTGGATCATATTTTTGTTCGCAGATGGATACATTTCAAGCCCTGGCTAAATAGTTGGGGGTACCCCTAGCAAAGGAGAAAACATAAGGGTCTTCCACTACATTGACCTACCTAGACATTCAGCGGGACACCGAGGAGGGCGTATCCCGGCTCCCTCAGGATAAACTTCAGGAGCTAATGGGGTTGCTCCAGAGAGCACTGGGGGCTATAATAATAATAATAATAAAAAGCTCAAGCTGCAAGAACTGCAATCCATTCTGGGGCACCTGAACTTTGCTTGCAGGATTGTTGCCCCATTTTGTGCACTGCGGGCAGCAACAATGGCTGGCAGAGCCAGGCCACACCATTACATACCAGTCACTAGACATATTAAGGAACACTTCAGGGTATGGAAAGTTTTCTGAGTTGATTTAATGGGGTATCATTGTGGAGGAAGCAATGGTTATTACAAAGAGGGTTAAAAATCCACTCAGATGTGACAGGGAGTGCAGGTTTTGGGGTGTTTTATCAAGGCAAATAGTGTGCACAAAATGGCCTGCCACCTGGACACAAAATGGGGTTGTGCGTGACATGACCTTCTTGGAATTTTTCCCCATTTTCATTGCAGTGGTCATTTGGGGATGGGAGCTGCCTAATATAAGGGTGTGCTTCTGCTGCGACACCACGGCAGTGGTACAGGTTATCTGTAGAACATCCAGATCACACAGGGTTATGAAGTTGGTAAAGGCGTTTGTTCTACCATGCTTAACCGTCAACATCTGTTTTTCTTCCAAGCACATGCCGGGCATGGATAATGGCATAGCAGACACCTTGTCTCATTTCCAGTTTAACAGATTTCATGAGCTTGCAACAGGGGTTAGCAGTGAACCTGAGCTATCTGAAACCCCGGGATGTGATGTGATCGGCAGAATGGAAATTTTGGCTCCAGCTTAGAAGTTGTTTATTTCGTTTTCTTTTCAGGAGTCTTGTCAATTCAAGGATCCAGAGAAGGGGTTGCCTATGCGGCCCTCCATGGAGGGCGGTTCTTTCAGTACCGGGTCAAGGACAATGCAGTTGCTGGTGCCCCATAATGATCAGACATGGGACAATGGATCCTTTATCCCCAGTAGGGCTACTAGGAAAAGGTCATTTAGAGATGTCTGGGAACCCGGATGGGTGTGGGCAGAAGGCAGCCAAGTTAATGGCTGGTGCCTCCTTGTGGTGGATGTTAAGTGCAAGTGCTCCATAAATTAAGTCACAAAAGAACAGAAAATGGCTTGGAAAAGGAATTAAGGAGAGGTGCTTGGTAATTGAGCAAGCTGGGGGCAGTTGGGGACTACTATGATTTGTACAGCAGGGAGCCAACCCCCACATCATTATAGTCCACCTTAACCCCTCCTACGAGGGGGATGGTCAGTAAGGTCACTGCAAGAGAATTTCTGGAGGGACCTGGATGAAAAAGGAGAGGGGTGGGAGTGGAACTGTAGAATTGGCAAGTTACCAGCAGTGAATCTGCTGGAGGGACATAAATTTTGCACCTGCACTGTACACATTTTATCCATCGAGTTAGTTAGTCCCAGACATCTGACTAATAATAAAGTTGTGGCCTGATTGAACCCATATCTAATGTCTCCTGTCATTCTTTTGGCATAGCCAGACAATCCTGATACATGTGTATTTGCATCTTCAGGATCCATTTAAATAATTTTAACAATCTGGCCCAAGAAAGGGAAGAGTATAAGCCAATTACTAGCTACAATCATGATGAAGCTGTCCTTCACTATGAAGTGTGACAAAGTCAGACTTGACAGCTGTAAGAGAGTGGTGGAAGGAGGACATGTCAGGTGTAGAATGGTGAAAACTCTTTTCCCTAGGAACTGAAAAGAGGTTCTCAGGTTAATAAGACACCTGAGTCCAATTAAAAGCTGCCAGTAACCTTTAAAAAAAGCCCTCATTTGGTGAGAGAAAGAGAGAGGGGGGAGGCAAGAGGGATGAGGAACAAGCTGTAGCAGGTTAGGGACAGCAGGAGAAAAGGTTTATCCTAGATAGAAGATGGTTCCCATCTTTATAGGGGAATTAATCAAGTTAACTTCTGTTTGGGGAAAGACTAGCAGCCAGAAACCAGTGTAAAAAGGTAACACTTCAGGGAGGAGGTAAGGAAGTGTATTTCTTTGGAGTTGTGAGTTTATTTTTGCTTAAGAGAACTACTCGGGCCTACCCTGAGGGTCACCTTGTAAATATTGAAAAAATAAACCAAAGTGAAGAACTAAAAAGTTCCAGAGCAGGACTGATTTACTCCAGGCCCCACCATCAGAGGGAGAACTTCTGAGGCTGACCAGATGAAGGAGGTGCCTTGCCACAATACTGATGCCCAGTTAACTACATCATGAAGTTTTTATACCTTCCTTGACGCTTTCATCAGTGGCCACTACTGGAGTAGGGGTTTACAGCTGTGTAATTTGCACATTCAAATATCCAATTGACTTCTCTGGAAGTTTTAGATGCATAAAGAATTCAGGACTAGGTCTCAAAATGGGCACTTACTGTTTTCTAGTTAGGCAATTCTTATTTTCTTGCATATTATTGTTCTTCATTTCCTTCTTAGTGCATCTCATTCTCTATTCTGATCATTGTAGCAAACTACAGTGAGTTGTCACTGATGGTGCCTAGACCTTTTTCTGACAGTTTTCAGTAAATGCAGAATCTGAACCTAAAATGGCAATTGAGCCAACTGATTGCACACAATATTCCAGTATTAAAAAACGTATTAAGTAAGACTTTTTATGAAAGCCTGTAACACTTGGGGTGATTGTTAAATGTCTGCATTAGCACTATATGAGAATTATGGATATTCACTGATATGCTTCAAAGTTTGTGACCAAACACAGGGAAAAATAGGTTTTCTCCTAGACAGAGGTATCTACTTGTCTCCAATGTAAATTAAGAATTATGGAAGCCTCATTTACATGCCCATCAGCTAGGGGATAGAAAGTCAACAAGAAGGGAAGAACTGCCTTTCTTCCTTTTCAAACAGGATAGATGAACTTTCAGAATGTAAGCAAAAACAGAAAACCATTTTGGTATCTATGACTGTCCACATCCAAAAGGCCAGAGCTCTTGTACCTCTGATAAAACTGAATCTTTCAACAAAAGTGGTTGAAGTCTCTGGGAACTGATTATAGGTGAAAAATGTGCTTAGGCAAGGACTGAAACTTGCTGAAGTTCAGTTTTAGTCTTAGAATAATATTTTTCCTTTTGTTTGTTACTCCTTACACTTGTTATCACTTACGTGAATGACTTTTGTTTAATTAACTTCTTCGGTGCACTGATTGAAGGGAAGGGTGTATTAACCCCATTTAAGCAAACAGGCTGCAATGTATTATATTGTCTGTTTAAAAGAGCAACAAATTCACTTATATGAGTGTTCAGAAAGGGGGCTGGATGCTGCTGGGAGACATCTCTGGGGAACTCAGGAGTTGGGGTTCACTGTTAGTTACCTGCAAGGCAAGGCTTGGACTGGCAGAGTCTAAGGCAGGCTAGCTTATGTTCCAGGGAGTTGTCACATAGTTTAGCAGTAGCAAAACTTGACTAACTTAAATAAGATAGGGAACTAAATAAACACCATCTGAAACTGGTAAATAAAAATATATCTATAATATTCAGTATTTAACTTAATGTTTGCTGTTTACACCAGAGATTCTTCATCTTCTTTCCCAAACATAATGTACATCTCTACAAAGAGTACAGTGGATATTAACTGAGGTATACTCCTGGGACTTCTAAATACGTCTAAACACTATGAGTGAAATGCTGACTTCACTGAAGTCAATGATAAAACTCCAATTGTCTTCAGTGAGGCCAACAGTTCATTCCAAGAATGTATTTGTACTTCAGTAGAAAAGGTTGTATACACTTCAAGTTATTTGTTCATTCATTCATGTGTGCATAGGAGCTTGCATGCAAGAGACACTTCATCATTGGGTACATACTCACCCAGTTATAGAGCTTGGCATAAATTTCCCATGCTGTTACAATTACAAAAATTTGGGGAGTGGGAGTAAATTAGAAATGCAAATACATGCACATATTTGCATGCTCATTTCCACAGTGGACCTTTTGAAAGTCAGCCCACAAGTTTGGGTCAAAAACCAGGTCAACAACATGCTGAAAAAAGAAAGAAAATAGAACAGGTAAAGTGAATCCTGCTTTTTATTGGTAGGAGTCAAGCTTGTAGAAAAGAGAGCAGTGTTGTGCACTTTAAAAAGGAGCAGTGGGCATCTTAGATGAGTATGTGCTCCAAATGGCAGTGTGTGTAGTGGCCAATTGGTGATGGCCAGTAGAACAAACAGAATGTGTATATAGATATGCATACACATCTACACAATTTAATATTTAGAGAGAGAGAGAGAATTTCAATTAAACCATGTTGTCAACCCTCACATATTGCCTTTGCAAGAACATTTGAGTGCTCTAGCGTAAGTACCCACTGCATGCATAAGAGCAAATTTTGAGTTCAAATATTCAACTATTTCCCATAGTCTAACTGCAAATTGTGCTATTTTGCTTAGTGGTATATGTATCACTAAGAAGAGGACTATGTGACTTAGGTAATTTAACAGCACAACACAAATTCCAAATATTTGCAAAATATATATATATTCAGGAGCTATTCAGGGAGGACAAACCATTACTTGACAAAAATAACTGGGGTAAAAAGTTAACAAATCAGAGAATTGTGTACTCTTCTAACAAACAGAAAAGGCTGTGAAGTTCAATGAATAGATTACTTTTTATGAGTTATTTACTCAGCCCTACCATCCTTATCCACAACCCCTTCTGGTGAATAGGCATAGGTTAGATAACCTAGTCCTACTTTAGCACTATGAGGATTAGGTAAGAAGCCTACCCTACTACTCCTCGGGGACCGGGGTGACGTGAGGTGGCAGAGTTAAAAGAAATTTCTGCAAAAGTGAAGATGATCTTTCACTTTTGCAGCATCACAATACAGGCAGGGTATGTCCCTTATTATGGAAAAATAGGTTTTTTTCTTTCAATTTGGTGACCCTATTACAATTCAAACCATAACAAAGTTCACAGTCAGAAGACCATAACAGGTACACTATGCATATGACTGCAGAAGCATAGACCTTGTATGAGACACTGTTCATATTAATATGTGAATAAATTTGAAAATCCATGTGTTTTTTGTTATGTGCACAAAGCAGTGAACTACAGTTGTACATTGTCTTTAATGCTCTGTCTATGCCCCCTTTCCTCGTGACACGACACTCAATCTTCATTATATTTAGAGTCTGTACGATAAAACCTGTCCCTCACTACAGCCAAGCAGTATATTGCTACAGCACATTAATTGCAAACTACTGTTCTAGTGCCTATATTCCCAGCAGCAAGTGAGAGTATGGAATTACTTTCTATATTTTGCTGAATTATAAAAAAGGTGATTGAAACATGTTCATTTGTCTGATTGCAGTCTGTCTTCTCCAGCGAATGTTTCAAGTGGTAGATGCAGAGGTTGTTACAATGCCATGGGTCATGGAAACACTATTTTTACCACTGTACTACTACCATGCTTTTTCATTTTCTGTTTCAAGGAAGCAAGCTATTGCAGACTAAAGATATTTTTATTTCACTTACATTTCCTTATATGATTACTTAATTTAGATAATCAACAGCTTTATAAATGGTAATAGAAATATACATAAATGATTATGTATTATGACAGTTTTTTAAATGAAGTTACAAATGCATATCCAAATAAATAAAAAACTGTGCATGCTAAACATTTTAAGCATCTAATATACCTAGTAGCAATTACTGTGTATCAGAGATTATTTAGCAATAGTTATGAAAGAGCCTTAAAGGGTTTGGGGTTTGTGCATGGTTCAGATGCTTATCAGGAGTCTGGTCTTCAATGGTTGTTTGATCGAGGCCTCATGCTTATTTAGACTACTCAAACTCCTTGGTTAAAATGACGGAGTTGTAATGATTGGTTTCACTCCTATTCCCAATTTCTCTACATAGCAGTCAGAATAACTGCAGCCCTTCATGAAGGAGCAGGGTATTTGTAGTACAGACTCATTTACAATGAGTCATGTTCCTTTTATGGATGAATCCTATTAGACTAATATGGAAATCTGAGAGAAGAAAATAACTCATGAGATTTCTAGCAATTCTACTTCAATTCCCAGAGAGAAATACCATAAGAAGACACTCTGTTGCAATATTGTGTCACATAGAATTCTGGCCACAAAAAGAATCCAGAAGTGCTAAAGTGCAAGGAATGAAGAGAATTACAAAATAATTTCAAAATCTTAAATTAATGCAGAGTAAATTAGAGTTCAGTTCTTGAACTGGTCACAAATTTAATAGTTTATAAAGCCAGAAGGCTTTATCCAGTCTAGTTACCAATGTGATCATCCAGTCTGACTGCTTTCAAAACACAGGAATTAATTCAAGGAAGTCCTATTGTCTAATTGAACTACATCAAAACATCCAATCTTAATTTAAAAAATTCCCCCAATGGAGAATCCACCACAGCTCTCGATAAATTGTTCCACTGGTGAATTACCTTCACTGTTTAAAAACATGGAACTTATTTCTAAGGTTAAACCTATCCAGCTTCAACTTTCAGCTCTTAACTGTTGTTATACTTAAATAAGCTAGATTGAAGAGCTGTCTGTTCCTGTTGTAACTACTTACAGACTGTGATCAAGTTACACCTTAACAGTCTCTTTGATAAGCTAATTAGATTGAGCTCCTTGGGTCTTTCAATATGAGGCATGATTTCCAATCCTTTAATCATTCTTGTAGCTGTTCTCTGAAACCTGTCCAATTTTTCAACATCCTTCAAATGTGAACACCAGAACTGCACATAGCATTCCAGGAGCAGTCATAGAATCATAGAATATCAGGGTTGGAAGGGACCTCAGAAGGTCATCTAGTCCAACCTCCTGCTCAAAGCAGGCCCAATCCCCAGACAGATTTTTGCCCCAGATTCCTAAATGGCCCTCTCAAGGATTAAACTCACAACCCTGGGGTTAGCAGGCCAATGCTCAAACCACTGAGCTATCCCTCCCCCCCAAAAAGGTCATTGAGTCTAGCCCGCTGCCTTCACTAGCAGAACCAAGTACTGATTTTGCCCCAGATCTGAAAGTGCCCCCCTCAAGGATTGAGCTCACAACCCTAGGTTTAGCAATCCAATTTAACTCTCCAGTCTTGGAGAGAGATGGACTTGGCTGCCAGATAGAGAAAAGAGTACCTTGGACAGCGCAGTGCTGGGGAAGGGTAGGAGGAGCTGGGGAAGCTCCAGCCTTGCAACCACCCCAGGCAGAGGTCTTGCTTTCAGTGCTGGAGGAGGTACTAGGGCTGTGGGAAAGCAGTCAGGGAAAGAAGAGATAGCAGGTCCAACCCTGTTGCTGATGATGAGTGGCCACTTTAGACTACAGTTTGCCTTTGAGGAACAGGGCTAGATTAAGACTGGCAGTGGGTCACTAAGGTGAGGTGGGTTTAGAGGATAGGGGTTCCCCAGGGAGGGGAGGACCCCTGAGTGTGAGGGCACTGCTGCGAGGCAGTACACCATAGAAGGGGCACTGCGGGCAGGGAGGAATGCGGGGCCTGCAGTACAGTGGTGGAGATTGAAAGGAAGCAAGTACCGGTGGGGGGAGACAGCCAGCAAGAGGTGTTCCAGAGCTGGAAGAGCTAATCCCTGAGGTAACCAGCAGGAGGCGCCACGGCGCTGAGCGCCAGCTGTGCTACACTTTATCTCTGTCACCAACAAAATTTGATTCAATAAAAGATATTATCTCGCCCACTTGTGTCTCTAATAACTAATAATCCTTCCATTTTTCCAGATCTGTTTAGAATTCAGTAGGCTTGGGTGACTGTAGTTGCTTGGATAGTGAATGTGATATCATCTGCATATCCAAAAGTCCATGACTGGGTTGATGGCAGATCAGTGAGATTAATATTAGAGTGATGGTGCCAAGACAGACTCCAGTGGCAGCCCATTAGTAGGTGAGGTCTACTGGTCTGTTCCATTAGAAACAAAACTTGTAGTTAGTGAGCATAACTATCAGTTGGTGGTAGTGTTCTGCAATGAAATTTATGTCACTTTGAAAAGCAGGCCATCATATTCCACTGAATCATATGCCAAGCACAGATCCACAAAGGCCACTGCTGTTATGAGCCCAAGTTGAATGCTGGCTTTGATATGGGTCCTTAGCACGATTACCTGATTGCAGATGCTTCATCCTCATATGAACCTGGATTGCTCTTTAGGAATGTAGTTCTCAAAGATGGGTGTAAGTCTCTGGAGTAGCATCTGTGATGCTGACAGGCTAGATGCCAGCACATGCCAGAGTCTCAAGGCAATTCACTTTTGTATGATCATCAAAGAAATGTTGAGCATAGTAATTCACTTGAATGTTAATTTAGTTCACTGGAAATGTGACAGATATTGTTTTCACTTATTTATAACCTTTTGATTGCTATTCATTACATTAAGTATATCCCTGTACTTGATTAACCCTAGGTCAGTATTACGATAAGAAACTTCATGAAAACTAATGAAGGATTGTTGTGGGCTATTACATTGCAATTTACATAGTGTATATCATGGTAATTAAGTTTACCCATCAAACACAATTGGAGCCTTGGCAGTGTAAATCAAGAAGACTGCTAACTTCAAAACAATGGGAATTCACAAACTCAATCAGCATTCCTCACGCACAGCCAACAAAGTACAGAACTTGTCAGCTAGGTTTTTGTGTGTAAAAAAGATATAAAAGATGGATTCAAAGAAAGATCCTTCATTTCTGGACTGTTTGTATTCTAACAGAGTGGAATAACTAAGTAAGAAGGCAGAGATCCCCAGCATTATCCTGGGTAACCCTGAACATCTTTGGAGACTGGCAGATGACTACATCTCTGCTATCATTTTGCACTTACTAAACTTAGACCCATTGATGTATTTTACCTGCTTTAACCTCTCAATAACTCTCATTACTTTTTCTTGGCTAATAAGCTTTTAGTTAGTTTACTAGAGAAATTAGTTGTCAGCATTGTCTTTGCTGTGAGATCGAGAGTATCCATTGATAAGTGACTGACCTTTTGGGGTTGGGAGTAACCTGAAGTGATGTGATTGTTTTGGTTTTAATAACCTTTTATCACTAAGTTCAGTTTGTATGGGCAGGAAGAAGGTTGGAGAGTCATAGGTGACTGTTTGTGATTCCATGGTAAGGCTAAGATAGTGATCCAGGAGTGCATGTTTGTTACTGGGTTGGTGAAATCCAATTACAGAATATATTATTTTGCCTAGGATTGATGTCATGCTGACAGATGTACAATACCCAGGTCATGCTGTTTACCATTTAAAAAAATAATGGCACAACATGAGCTTTCTTCCAGTCCTCTAGAATGTCCCAGTGTTCCAAGATGCATTGAAAATCAACTTTAATGGTCCAAAGAGATTCTTTTAAAGCGCTTGAATGCAGGTTATCAGACCTGTTGATCTGAACATGTCTAACTTTAGTTGCTGCTGTTTAACATCTTCCTGAGTTAGTGCTGGAAGGGAAAGTATGTCATCATTATCATGTGATACGAATACATCATCTGACTTGTTGCCAAATATAGAACAGAAATATTTATTGAGTCCATTACATTAGGCTTCATAGGTAGAAAGGGAATTTTCCCCTAATTTAGCAATACAACTTTGATAATGAACTCTCTGATATCTATAAAGAAAGAGAGGGGTCTGACGAAGTGGGTATTCACACACGAAAGCTCATGCTCCAATACTTCTGTTAGCCTATAAGGTGCCACAGGACTCTTTGTCGCTTTTTGTAAAGAAAGAGGTATATTTAGATGTTCTGTATGCGTACACTTCTAAATGATCATAAGAAAAGACCTACATTTTAAAATGTATCAGTGTGAATCTGAGAGAGAGATCTCTGGCTTGATTCTAGGATGAATATTGCAAGAGATTTTTTAATGTGTTTAAATATATTAATTGGCTTACATTGTTAAAATCAGATAAAATAATTAGTAGCATTTCAGAAATTTCTATATTAATGTATTAGATAAACAATTACAGATGTTTTCATTCCCACTAGTTTTACAAAGAAATGTTGTTATGGAAACACCAGAAACAGAGGAAATAAAGGACTTACAGGTACAGAAGGTTTCCATAATATGACTAAGGACCTGGTCCTTAGTCCATTAAAGTCAAGAATCTCATTGACTTCAGTGGGCTTTGGATCTGATTCTAAATCCCTAGCACGTTTCTGGCTACCTATTTTCTGAGTCCCTGAGCCATAGGTATAAGGATATGACTACGATGAATGCCATAGAAATTACTTGATGGATGGGTTACAAAGATTTTTGTCATCAAGTACATGCTTTTGATTCCCCCTGATTTCATTGGAATCTGCACAGGTGTATTGCTGAAGTCTGAATATGTCCCTAAATGAATGAATTTTCCCAAAAAATAGGAGTAAAATCTGCTTCACAGAGGTAGAATGAAAAACCCAGCATTACAAAAGTGAGAGGGGTTTGGTTTGGCTTGGTTTCAAATTACCTTATAGCTTATCCCACAATGAGTGAGTCTCAGTCAAAATGTATGAAACTTGGCAAGTCTTAACATACATTTTCACATACTAAGAGAGCATGAGGCCAATACAAAGGCAGTTTTTATTTAGATTTCATGGAAGTGGCTTGCTTGCCAAAGATTTGAACTCTGACTAACAAGCCTATTCATGGTCCTGAGCTTGCACCCTGCGGTTTATTCATTATGCTCACATCTGGCTCACTTTACTCCTTCCTGCTGTTGAGTTTCTTTGATTGCTTCATTTGGCCGTGAAATCAGGATGCAGCTGCAGGCATCGTCCCTGAGTACTCTGGTCCTGCAATAAAAATGGTCAGTTAAAATCAGCATGAATAAGTGGCACTTGGTCTACAGAAACAGTGAATGGGGGAATGGATTTGTAGCTTGTCTGACTCTTTTATTTAGAATTTTATGTTGAGGAAAACATCTTACATCAATGATTGATAAATTTCTGTGGGCTCAGTTAGGGCTTTGCTACAAGTCATGAAAAAATAGCAGCAGGTAGTGGTGCTGTCGCAGGAATAGACCAACAGTAGAGAGAAGGGACTAATCTATATCCAGATTGCTTCCTGTGCACTTGTATTGTGCAGCACAGTTAGAAGAGGGGGACAGAACCAAAACTCTTCTAAATCCCTTCTCCTCCGTCCCCTAACCCCCAGAAGGGGGTGCCTTCCTATTCTTGGTTCCTCTGTGAAGGAAGGTGGTGAGGCAAGTTGCAATCTTGGGGGAGGGATAGCTCAGTGGTTTGAGCATTGGCCTGCTAAACCCAGGGTTGTGAGTTCAATCCTTGAGGAGGCTACTTAGGGATCTGGGGCAAAAATTGGTCCTGCTAGTGAAGGCAGGGGGCTGGACTCAATGACCGTTCAAGGTCCCTTCCCATTCTAGGAGATTGGTATACCTCCAATTAAAAAAAAAATCTCCTTCTCATTACATAGAAACAAAAACCAAATTACAATGACCACAATATTTAATGTAATAATTTTGTGTTTGTGGTTCAACTAAACATCTCTAGTTAAGGCAGTCAATATTTGACAAGACGGCAATGCAAATATCCACATTACACCACTGTGTAACTTCTCATTTTTAAATGAGAGCAAAACTGCCACAAAACATTTCCTTTTAAAACTCGAAACATAGTCAGACAATATAAAACTATTTTAAACCAAACACTCAAATAATGGGAAATAATGACAAATATCCATGCTCCAGTCTTTACAGAAACAAAACTATTCATTTTTAGGAAGTAAGGGATCAGCTGTAGCATCATTGTATGTAGTGCTCAGCTTAACAGATCCACCATGAAGTAATTACTTTTCTTTTATGTTCATTTAAAAATTCAGCCCCTTCATGCTCAAGATATACATATTATCTTCTCTTCAACAATAGTATGGAATTTGGCTGGAAAAACTACTAGAGCCTTCTGGTCAGTGAAATATTTTCTGACCAGAGATTCAGGTTTGGCCATGAAAAACACTCTGAAAATTCCTTGGGGTGAAGGAATCTTTATGTGGCATAAAGCCACTGTTGTGGTTCTATATCTCCACTGTGAAGGATGTATCTGAGAGAAAGAATATGTAATTAATGTGCCCTGCTAGTCCCCAGCTGTTCAACTGGTCCTTAGGCACATAATAGAATAGCCCATGATCTGACGACATTGATACCAATTTTGCCTGCACTGAGTATGGTTATGTCATGGCCAAAGATCTGGACCATTGTCTTTACACCCATATTAAAATTCATAGATAAAGGACCGGAGACATCCCTTCACTGTTTCCATCTTGATAAGACAGTCATCTTGAAGGTCTGCTGGTTCAAGGAAAGTAGAGATATTCACTACCTTGTTCAGGAAATCATGCAGAACACCAGTCGTGCAATCTCATTCACATGCTACTTTGTAGTTGGTTGGTTGAAGTCAACCAGCCTGCTCTTATGTCAGGCACTCTCACAGATTCAACTGTGGTAGCAATAAAGTCATTGGGAGACCAATTGGTCAAAAAATGCTTTCACCGTGCAGTGGACTATTCCTAGACATGATGGATAATTCTGTCTTTCATGGTCACATTTTTTAGAGAGTAGCAGATATTGTTGCTGGCATTGGATCAAATAGTTGCTTCCCACAGTTCCTGAATTCCTTGATTTACTGTATTTTCAGACACAGAGTCAATCACTGTTCACTTTATAACAAGTGGAAGCAAAAGAAGGTATCTTCTCCCTTGAAAAGGTTTCACAGAAACACTGAACAGAATCAGTTATGTTCAGTGATTTATTACAACTCTGCCTAGTCATAAGAGGATCAATCAGCTGCTTTTTATGGTATGTCTGCAGAAGAGCTGGATATGTCTACACAGCAGTGTGGGTGGATGGAATCATCCTGTGGGCACGAAATACATGCCTTACACACACACACATGACATGCATTGCGTGCCCACAAGATGATTCCATCCAGCCCCCAAGTACACATGAATGATGTCATGTTGTATACCGAAACAGCAACCTCCGCACGATGTGACCTCATACACACCAGAGGTTAAATTCTCTGGTTCAACTTTGTATTGTAAGGCTGCCTTGCTGCTAGGAAGTTTCAATGCAGTGTCATTGTCCACTGTGAGACCAGTCAATGGCTACAGAGAAAGTTAAGCTTACTTTTCTGGGAATGAGGAAAGAGGCTTGTGGGAGTTTTGCCATTTACTTCAATGGGGTAAGGATTTCACCCTCTGTGTTTTTCACTGGGAGAATTGCCAAAACTGAGCTCAAATTCCATTTGTGTAAAACTATCGTTGGGAGAAAGATGTAAGGATGCAGACTTAAGATGATCTTTTGTAGTCTATTTTTATTTTCTTTTTGCAAATATCTGGGGTTTTCAAAGGTACATAAGGAAGTGAGTCACTCAACTACTATTAGAGGGGTAGCCGTGTTAGTCTGGATCTGTAAAAGCAGCAAAGAATCCTGTGGCACCTTATAGACTAACAGACGTTTTGCAGCATGAGCTTTCGTGGGTGAATACCCACTTCTTCAGACTTGCATCTGAAGAAGTGGGTATTCACCCACAAAAGCTCATGCTGCAAAACGTCTGTTAGTCTATAAGGTGCCACAGGATTCTTTGCTGCTTCAACTACTATTGAAAATTCAGTGCGGTCTGAGTGCCTAATATCCCTAAACTCCCTTGAAAATCTCACCTATAGTTCCTATTAGTATTGGATGAAATTGAGCCCCAGGTGGAGACCCAGTACAAGATTTATGCACCACATAAGCCCTATTTTGAATGAGGTAAATATAATTTTGAAGAACTTTTAATAAAAATACGTTTGGTATTTCAAACCTGCCCTTCTGGTGACTTGATCCTGTTCATTTGAGTGAGAATTATTTGAGAGCAGTAATAGCTAAATACCAAACTTCAGTAATCATCTTGTGTTCGAGGTAAGCAAATATTACTTGTTAACAATACATTAATTAAATAGATTACTTGGCAGCAAGGTTCTTTCCTTCAATCAATGTATTCACTTGGCTAGATTTAATCTTCTACTTTCCATTATTTCAGTTACAGTTAATTAATGTTTGGCACACCATGTGCTCAACCCAGGAGCTGTCAAACCACATCGTTTACTATTGCTCATGCAATGCATTCACCTTTTAAAGAAAAGAGGACTTAGGAGCGAACTACTAACTCCCCTTTCACCAGGAATACAGATGAACTAGATTCCAGATATAGTCTTGGTTCAGTCAATTTAAATCCACTTGTGCTCACTGAAAATTTAAAATCTATGGACAAATTTAAAAGTTTTTTGTTACTTTAAATTTGTGTTCCAACTGAGACTAAGATGTCCTGAAGCTAGGAAAATTGTGTTTGTGCTGTGATGTCATCTCCACCTCTAGTGCAGATGTAAAGGACTAAAACTTGCCTCTAGGGTATAAACACATGCACCACAAATGCAATGATCAAACATATCTCTTTCTCTCAGAAGACTAATTCCTATATTTGCTGCACAAAAATCTGTCAGAAATTCTTTGTTAGCTCTTGCAGAAAGTACATATGTGCATTTGCTATTTTGAAGGCAGTAGAAACTTCTGAAAAACTTCTACATATCGCTCCATTCCCCCCTCCCCCCGTTGATATGTACCTTGTTTTTCTGAGCAGCATCCTTTGTAAAGAGGCTGAATGACAAGAAGGGAAAGGGAACACTTGATGCAATGCCTTAATCATAATAAAAGCTTTTCAGGGGAGAGAAAGGTAAAAGACATAGTTGAGAGCCAATGCTCACCAAAGAACAGAAGTAAACTCCAAAACTACTTATATTTCAGCAATCCAAACTATTCCTAAAGCTAATTATTAATTAATCGCATCACAGCAATGAAAATATGAGTATTCATAGTAATTATTCAGGAGTTCTCATTTAAAATGCATAAGACTCACTGTTAGCAAGTAAAAATACCAAGGGCCATATTGAGACATCCTGGCAAACTGAACAAGTCAGGGGGCAAGGAGGTAGGGTAGGAATTTGCAAAGGCATAACGGTTATCTTTGCACTCTGTGCCTTATGGGGCACTGCATGCAAAGCCAGTCTCCTGGTGTGAGTTATAGTAGCCTTAGGGCTTCTCTAATTATGCAGGCTGCAAATGGCCCAAATATCCATTAGGGTTGGTAACATATCCTGTCCATAACATTTTCTTCCGGCCACAAGCACTATGCTAAAGAGCTTTTTGCCAGTGCCAGACCATGAAAAAAATTACCTTCTGCTGGGGTGATCTTCCCAATGCCAAAATTGCCAGCTGTATGGACAGATCCCACTTATAGTGGGTGCAAAGCAGAACTGCACTGGATTTGTACAGAAGGGAAGATCTTAATCCTGCAGATGGATCAGGTTTTTATTATTGTAGTATCTGACTGCCTCCCCTGTAAAATCAATGAGAATAGCAAAGTCCCTAGTGGACTTAATAGAGTCTCCACACTTTTCCTTTTCAGGGTAAAAGATTTTTGACCAAAGAGGTATAGCAAAATTTCCTAAAGATGTCAGAATCTGGATTTGCTGGATCTCCTCTGGAAACTTGTTCCACAGTCGGATCCTGTTGAGTGAGAATGCTTTAACCCGAGCTCTCATGCACTTTGCCCTTGGCTTTGTGACCTGCACCATTGTTGAGCAGCACAGTTGTCACAATGGTTCATAGACCAACAATGTTTAATGTAGCTGTTGCTTCATGCATTAATTGATTTGAACGTTGGGACCAAAATTTTCAACTGTTACAAGGAGCTGATTAGGAGGTAGTGGAGAGACTTCAGCACAGACCTGATGTGCTTATGGAGGCCTAAACCACAGAGAAGGCAGGCAGCCACATTTAGTACCAGCTGGGGCTTGTGCATCTTCTTTACATTTAGCTTTTGATACAATGAGTTACTAGTCCAGAGATGACAAATGCATAGATCCTAGTGGCTAGGTCCTTATGTGGGAGGAAGGGATGAAATTTTTTAGCAATCTGGAGATGAAAAAGACATTTTTGATGCTATATGGTCATCCTAGCTTAGTGAGGAGTCAAACAAGACTTCAAGGTTTCACACCATTTTGCCAATATAGGCTATATACTTTCCGTGGAAGGTGGAGAGAAGGCCTGGAAAGTTCTTCAAAGTGTTTGCCCTTTACAACTATTATCACTTCTGTCTTTCCTGGATTCAGCTTGAGACAGCTGTTCTTCATCCTACTAGTGGCAATTGCTGCATTCATTGAGACTGATATATATAGTTTGGTGTCGTTGGCATATTGTTGGCAGCTGAACTCATGGCATCTGACTGCCTCTCCCAGTTTTCTAATGTAGATACTGAAGAAAAGTAGGGATAACAGGTGATGGCCTTCAGAAAAGAGGAACACTCATCACCACCAATGTCCAAGTTCTGCTGTAGAGGAATGATTGGAGCCACTGTAGGGCTGGGCCATCTACTTTGGCCAGGTCATATAAGAAGGTCAGCACTAGACCTTGTGGTCTTCTATGACAAAAACTGAAGAAGGGTTAATTAGTATGGGCAGCAGAGAGAGATTGTCTGTGTTCATGTGCACAAGAAAGTGATCTTTTAGTGCCACTAGTACTTCTCTGTCCCATGCCATGGTCTGAACCCTGACCGTGAGGCATCCGGGATGTTGGCTGATGTCACATGTTGTTGTTCTCTTGACTCTCCTTCACTAAGCATAGCTCTTGCTCTCCTTATCACATAGCAAAACCACAGTCCATCAAGGACAAAGGAGAAATATCATTTTACTTGACATGTCACTTTTGTGTAAGTGAGAGGGGAATTAGGCCCATATTGTTTGTTTACGTAGGCAATGGAAAAGGTAGCATTAAAGTAACTGAGGTGCTGGTAATTGTATATTCTCATGGTATAATGGTTTGGAAATGCTGTTTAAATTCCAAACATCCTATATTCAGAGACTATGAGAATGAAATCTATTTTGATGCCCTAGCAATATGAAAAGCAAAGACTCCCTTTAATTCCAACACACTTTAGATCAGGCCCTTGTGCAAAGGGAAATGTTGATTATGTGGCAACCTATTCATTATGGCTGTTGGGGAAAAAAAACTAAAAATGCAAACACTTACTGTAAAAAATTCAAATGTGGTAAAAATCCTGGTTTTTGAATATATACAGCTCTAATTTTCATGTAAATTAAAGGTGTTCTAACTATTGCCCCCAAAGCTTCCTTTTAAAATGCCATTCTAAGATTATATGAAGCTGTGGTTGGAAAAGTTGAAATACTTTCTAAAGCCTCCTCCTTTTATGGAACCCTTTGTTTCATAAAAAGGCCAAAGTATCATCTGAATAAGAATCACAATTTTTTCAAGTATAGCAAATCTGCTCCATACATTTTGAAATAAAACCATTCAATATCCACTGTAAATAAGATCACATCTTGGCTATGAAGAAGGGTCATCCCAGCCATCAAAACAATCAGAGCAAAATAAATTCCCCATAGTTTTAAATAGCCATCTAATGAAAGTGCTAGAAGTAAAAGTGCTTCTAACAATAACTGTCAGTGTGCTAAAGGGACCACTGATTCCATGCTTCATTTCACAAGGGATCATATTAGATTCCTTAAATTTTCAAGAGTGTTTAGTCTGTCACTGACTGTCGTCGTTATCTGCACCCAAAGAGGTGTGCCACCAAATAATGTTTTGTTTTGCTACCTTGTAAACATGTAATTCTTGAAAGCCCTGATGACAATAAAACACCTATTGCTTTTACAGGTTTATAAGGAAAACATGAACAAGCCAACACTAATACCTAGTGCATATAAAGTACTTTATAGTTATTTCCTATTTCAGTATCTCTCTTTTTCTGAGCATGCTGTCTGTTCTGATATTGATTTTTTTTCAAACTGCATCATGAAACTGACTTTAATAATCCAGTTTAGATGATGTGTTTCTGATAGAATTCCTAGAATCAAACTCATCCAATTTCTTTTTAATGATAGTTTTCCTCTGGGGTGTTAGCTGGTGAGGTTGTGCAATATGTTTTAGAAAATGCATTGCTTGCTCAGGGAGCTGGTTTATTCATACGGCAATAACCAAACAGGTTTTATTGTCAAGCATTGCGTGAAATTCATTTGTGGTACCTCTGCAAATTTCCTTTTGTACAGAGAATGAAAATGTGTCTTGCTGAAAGATCATGACTCAGTGGAGGTGGTAATTACACTGCTTCTGACAAGTTAGCATTAAAATTATGCTCCACTACCTGAAACTATATAATTTTCATTTTATCTCATTGTCATGACCAGAGTTGTTCAGTAAATTAGGGAGATGATGACATAAGGAATCTGCTGAATTTGCAAATGTTCAGAAAACTCATAAGGTCTCTCCCTTTCCATTGACCAGAGCATATTCATATTAGATAACAGCTCTTCCATTCAAAATCAGAGCAGGATGGCCGCTCTGAATACTTAATTCATTTTTATTGGTGATTTCCATATTGTGGCATTGCTACACATCATCTTTTACGATCATGTGACAAAATATACACATTTTTGCACCTCATCAGAATTTTTGCAGATCTGTTAGGAAAGGTCATTTGAGAAAATCTCTGGTAAGCTTGATTAGTTGGTATCTCAGTACCCACAGAGCTCAGGTTATTACAGGACATAATACTATCCAGTCTTTCTTTTTCCATACTGCAGGTAATATCAGCAATTCTAATCTAGTTGATACTCTTGCAGCTCATCACATTTTGGATGTAGCAGTTTCAACCAGAACTCACTTCTCATGAATGAAATACTGTGCCTTGTTACTACAAAACCAAAGTATTTTATATTTACAACGGGGCTCCAGTAACAGCAACAATCTTAGGCTACACTAAGTGAGTCATCCTCGCCTTAATACACTCATGAATCCCTGGATCAAAGGGTGCAAAGGCCTCATAGAAAGGGCCTCATTCTGATTTCACTAACATTACTGTTGCATCTGTGTAATCCCATTGAATCAAATGGAGCTATTTTTGTTTAAGTGAGATCAGAAATGCCACCTTTAGCAAAAGTCCATATACATTTTTGGCATGTGTGTGCAGCTCACTGGATTTTGTTTGTTTCATTTTTGATGGGAGTTTTTGTGAAAATTTATTCTTAAACAGGTAGCTATTTCAGAAGGTTACCTGAATAATTCACATGAAATATTCTAACAGTAGAATAAGGACAGTTTGATTTTAATAAAGATATGAGCAGTGTGTCCACTGAATGCTTTGTTTTAGCTTTGTTTTAATACATGAAAATATTTAAGAAATGTGGAGTAGAGTGATTTTTTTCCTCCTAAAGACCACTTTTGATTTTCTGTACTATACAATTATAGAAAATCAACACTTTATATAGAGTGTTTTACCACTGACTGCCGTACATACAGATACAGAAATTCAAGTCAGTATTTGTTTAAAAAGACATTCAAATTTAATTTACATTGCTTTTACAAATGAGTGTTAACATTAAAATGTCATTAATCAACATGCTGTTTGTACAATAAACTTTGAAAACCAGCCACCCTAATTTATTCATTTCACAAACTCAGTTCTTTGCATGGTAAACCATCCTCATTATGTAACAGTTATTTGAAACACTGAGCAACTTCCACATGAATTCTGAAAAATGGGTAAAATTCTGTTCTGGAGAAGTCACACTATATGATCAGAGTGGTCCCTTCCTTCTGGTTTTAAAATCTACGAATCTATGAAATTGCTGTCTCCTGAAGGGTGTTGAGTCCTCCCTTACTCCCACCCCACCCCACCCTCAGCTTCTTTGAAGTGACTAGGAACCGAGGATGCTCAGTACTTTGCAGGAAGCGTTCAGTGCCTTGTATAAAAACCTTCAGGCATCTACCATCTTGCAGAATCAGGCCCTATGGAAGGATGACAAATTTAAGTTGCATTCCTCTTCCACTGAAGTCTATGGCTTCAGTGATGTCCAATGAAATCCTCAAAGTCTTTCCATCTATAAATAAGGATGGTTATCCAATGAATTATTTCCTGGAATAGTTTACTAATTTAGAGTTTGTTCCACAAACTCTCATTGGCTTCAGTATGAGTTTTTCTCATGGTAAAGCTTCAGAACTTGGTGTTTTGAACTAACCTCCTGATCTTACTCCCACAAAAGTCAGTAACATTATCAGGGCCTAAATCAGGTTTCTTCTACTTTGATTACATGTTGAGTAACTGATTAGGCCTAAGAAAGAAGGCAGCACAATTGCTATTCAAAAAGATAATAAAAATACCTACAGCTGGACCATCAGAATTTGCATATTCTGAAGATTTCAAGTCTCCTTCCGGACTGCTCTCAGAATCAATTTTTCTATACTCCAGAAATTATTTCTTCTTTCTTTAAAATAATTAAGTTTCTCGCCTTTTTGGTTGTGAAAGCAGGTGCACTGTTGTCTTTTGGAGTCTGCTGCTGGGTAGATAAACAATAGTATTGTCACAAAGCCACCAGTCTTAGACTGTCCAAAAAATCTGCATGTTGCACGAAGTTAGCTCTTTCGCTCAACTCCTACACCCTGATGTATGAATACTCTTTTCTGAATAGTGCAGAAATAGAGTTTAGGCCTTAGGAGATAGTAGTCTGTGATATCATGCAAGTTAATGGACTGGGGCCAGGTTTTAATATGTGTAATGCAGACCAAATCAGAGAATATATTTAAATAATAATACTTTAACATTCAAATATATTTATAGATAGTCAGTAGGCGGATTTTTGGGGGAACATAAAAGTTCACAAGAAATGGTATTACATTCTATCTCTTTCTCCAATATGAACATGACTGAAGCATTAAAAAAAATTACAGAGGTAGTACTATGCCATCTTCCTGTTAATGAAAAAGGTGAATGCTTTCCTAGCATGCACTCCTTACATGCCTGAAATCTAGAACATAAGAATGTCCATACTGGGTCAGACCAAAGGTCCATCTAGCCCAGTATCTGTCTACCAACAGTGGCCAATACCAGGTGCCCCAGAGGGAGTGAACCTAACAGGCAATGATCAAGTGATCTCTCTCCTGCCATCCATCTCCATCCTCTGACAAACAGAGGCTAGGGACACCATTCCTTACCCATCTTGGCTAATAGCCATTTATGGACTTCACCACCATGAATTTATCCAGTTCTCTTTTAAACACTGTTATAGTCCTAGCCTTCACAACCTCCTCAGGTAAGGAGTTCCACAAGCTGACTGTGCGCTATGTGAAGAAGAACTTCCTTTTATTTGTTTTAAACCTGCTGCCTATTAATTTCATTTGGTAACCTCTAGTTCTTGTATTATGGGAATAAGTAAATAACTTTTCCTTATCCACTTTCTCCACATCACTTATGATTTTATATATCTTTATCATATTCTCCCTTAGTCTTCTCTTTTCCAAGCTGAAGAGTTCTAGCCTCTTTAATCTTTCCTCATATGGGACCCCCTAAATCTATGCTTAAACATCTCCCAGCTACAGTGATAGCAGGCCCAGAAGCTCCAGCCCCAAAGAAAAGGATTGAAGAGAAATTTCAGGCCTTCCAACTAAGATATTCTGATACAAGAACTCAGTATCTCCTTTTAGGAGACACCTGTCTCTGGTGTTACCTGGTGCATAGTAGCACCTCCCTTGATCATGACTGTGGCCAATGTGAGGACATCTACTCCTATGATCCATAGCCTGGTTAACATGTAGACCTTGTGAGATGAGCTGCTTGAAATTACTTGGAGTGCAGGTGCAAGACGCAGGAAAAATTCTCTATATCTGCAGAACTACTATTTGTCCAAATGACAGAGCACTTGCCAATCCGTGTTACATGATTCTTAAGCAGGACAGCTTTCCTAATAATGATTTTCAGCCATGAGGTCCAAGTGACCATATAACATCCAACCCAACCAACCCCATTGAACAATCCAAGTCCTTCTCTGGAGGTGCCACTATTGTCTGTTTCCTAGGATAAGTGATTAGGTAGCTATCTCTTATCTATAAATCATTAGGCAGATATCTAGCTATCTCCCAATCAAATACTAGAAACAACACTAATGTTAAAAGTTGTGGTTTGTTACAAATGTCGTTTTCCTCTGAGTGCTGTTCTTAAAATCTCCTGGTTAACTCATCAGCCCTAGTAAGAAAGATATGTTTCTCAAATGAATTACTATTTCTGTTTAAATATTTAAACACATCTCTTTAAATATTTTAATGGAATTGTTATGTAATAGATATTTATATTTAAATAAGATGTTTTACCATCAGCTAATACCATTTGAATCTCTTTTTCTCTATGTATGTGCCCACATGCACATAGAGCTTACATGAACTTAAAGTAATGTAATATTAAAGTTATGAATTTAAATGGTTTAAAGTTAAGAGAATGAGAAAATAAGGCCGCAGACTAAGGGGAAAAAAATGAGGTTAACTTCTGCACACGGCACAGCCTTTATGCTTCTTGGAAAGTATTTAAATGTTCGTTGGGGTCAGAGGCTGTCACTATATGCTTATAGTGCCTAGCACAATGGGACCCAACCTTGTTGTAGCCCTTAGGTGCTACTGCAATAGTAATGTTACAAATAATAATAATTATATTTGTAATAGGTAACACAAGAATTTATGAGCAACTGAAAATAGCGTGATAGTAAAATGCCTGGTATAACCTTAACTGCATGCTGTAATATGCGAGAGTGACCAGATAGCAAGTGTAAAAAATAGGGCCAGGGAGTGAGGAGTAATAGGTGCCTATATAAGACAAAATCCTGAATATTGGGACTGTCCCTATAAAATTGGGACATCTGGTCACCCTAAATATAACAAATATTTTAGAGGCATCAGTTGGAGCTTCCAAGTTAGTACTGAATTTAGCTTTGTATATATCTATGCAATGGGCAGAAACCGACTGGCCAAAATATACCACATTTAGTGCAGAACCTGAAAGGAGCTCTATGTGGATGAACCTCTATGAAAGTAATCAGGGGTCCAACTGAAGTCTTGATCTGTACATTGTTCACTAGCAGTTGTTCCAGCTAATTGAAACGTGAGATGATTTGGACACCCAGGAATGATGGAATGTTTCTGTTCCATGATAGGATGAGCACAACTCTGGTGTGACTATTT
Organism: Mauremys reevesii; assembly: GCF_016161935.1. NCBI lineage: Eukaryota > Metazoa > Chordata > Testudines > Geoemydidae > Mauremys > Mauremys reevesii. Next base: position 62,573,949 of record NC_052630.1, read on the forward strand.
GTGATTACAAAATTGACATTCATTTTCTTCAATAAGTGCTCAAAATTGACTGATTCTGCACTTATTCCTGCTAGCGGACTCAGTTGCATATAAAAGGGGTCCACATGTGATTTTAAAGTTCAAATGACTCTTCATAGCCTTCTTTGTAGCATTCGTCTAGCTTTCCTTGCACTTTACCATGGCAGAGCAAACAACTGAGTACAGAGTATGACACATCTGCAGAAACCCCTGAGTCTCAAACACCCACAATGAATTCAGTTAGTCACTCCAGGAAAGTTAGCACAGCCAGAGTCGAACTGCAGATAAATAAAGCTTTTGTTACCTTAGACAAAGTGACAAAATAAGTAACACTAGGATTTAGGCACTACCTGAAGAGGCGAGACACAAGAAAATTGAGTGGCAAGCATTCTATTTTAAAGGCTCAGTAATAGGTCATATCCCTGCAGTTCAGTTTATTGTAAACAATTCTGATGTCTCACTAGGAGACAGTATGCTCCTGTTAAACTACCTGGCAATATTCCTTGTGTAGCATAGAGAGAGGTGCCTCACCAAAGGAAATGCTATACTGTTTGTTTCAAGTGTATATGATGTGTAATTTTTAAAGTCCTTAAAAGCTAATATGCAGACTGTGCTGACTAGCCATAGCCCTATAGGGACCCTTGTAGAAGTGCCCCAGTGGGAGCTCTGAATGGCCTGGCACCTCAGGGATAATAATCTCTCTCATATAGCATGTTTTATCCCTAGATTTCAAAGCACTTTACAGAGGTGGTTAGTATCGTTATCCTCATTTTACAGATTGGGAAACAGAGGCACAGAGAGGGGAAATGACTTACACAAGGTCACCCAGAAGGTCAGTGGTAGAGACAGGAATAGAACTCAGTCTCCTGAGACTCAGCCCAGTGCTGTCCATTGGACAACAACATCTCATTACATTTCTCAGAAGCGTGGCTGTGCCACTCTATAAAAGTTTGTAGTATATGTTCCCCTCCTGTCAGCTTTGCCTTCTATCTACCCTCCATCTCCTGAGATGTTAGCAAGGAGCAGCCCATGCTCTCAGGCCACAGAGCTGTCCCCTGCAAAAAACATATAAGAGAGGGGACGGGTTCTACATAACAGAGAATGCAACCAGTCACAATCTAGCCTTATAGCTGTTGGCTAACCCAAGGTTATTTTTCTTTCTGTCAGCACAGTATGTGGGCTGAAATTTCCCAGGGAGGGGAAAGGAAGATTGTGGGGATGGGCACAACATAATTACCCAAATACTGTGGACAGACATGTTGTTTTGTTTAAGATAAGGATTTATAGGGTACATAGCACATAATCAGAGTCAAGTGATAAAGAGTTGTAAGCAAGATGATTCCAGGTTAAATGAGGAGAAAGGAAAAGGAGATACTGTACTAGTGGGAAACAGGCCCATACGCTATAGATTGTGAGTGCCAAATTGAGGGGGCCGTCTGGGGTAGCGAGAAATAGTAACAAGTTACACACAACATGGAGACATTTTTCTGCAAAGGGAAATAATAGTCTTCCCTGTTTAAACTTTGTGTAAATATTTTTTTTCGAGTGGTTTGGGCCTTTCTCTATCATCCCAGCTTCTTTCACACGTCTGGATCACTTGCTTTGGAAGCACACCTTCCTTTTTGTGACTGTTAATTGTTGTTGTTACTCTATGTATTTATATTATGGTAGTGCCTAGGGGCCCCATCAAGACCTTTCTACCCCCATTGCATCTGTGAAGAAATGCTCAGCCTCCCTCCAAAACCCTGTCAAATACAAACTTGGATCTGGATTTCATGGCTGAATTTCTCCTACAAGGGTCCCTATAGGGCTAAGGCTAGTAAGAACAGTCTGCCATTTCATTAGCCATACCAAAACTCCAAATATGAATCCCACTGAACTCTGAGGTTTTAAAATCTAGATCTTATTTTTGCAGCTCAGGTTCATCATTAATATTTATTTCTGGAACAGTTTATAAAGTTTTCATTTGACATTTATGATTATCGTGTATTTGCTTGCTAAGATGAAGGACTCAGATATATCCCAATTCTGCAAAGAAAATGTATTTCTCTGGGATCAGTGTTCTGTTGTTGCATCAGAGCTAAAGGCTAATTTTGATGCATTTTGGCAAAGGCCTTTATTACTGCTTTAATTCCCCCATTAGAACTCTAGGAAAGCAAATAAGCATGTTCTTAACTTGAATCATGTGAGTAGTTGCAATTAAAGTTGATGAGACTGCTCATGTGCTTAAAGTTAATTGTGTTTAAGTACTTTGCTGGATTGAGGTCTTAAGTGGGATTGTTCTGTTGTTCCATAGTTTGCCTGGCCTTTTTGAGGGTGTTCAGGAAAGCGGAGGAGAATGCGACTTCATCTGGCCTTGCCTTCTGTCAGGTCTCATGGTAAAAGATGAATTTGTTAAAACTTATTCATATAAGTCATAGGCTCTATCCACCTCAGTAAGCCAGTCTGAGATCTATATCTGGGCAGTCTATTCTCACAAACCATGGAGATTCGGTAATTTAGCTCTCTAATCTGATTCTTCTATATAATATTTTGTTAAACCATAACCTATCAACTTCAATGATCCAACTCAACTGTTGAAAATCATGGCAGCTTTTGATAAGACCTATATGGGCAAGATTTTCAGATTGTAAGATGTTCACCATATTGGGACTTGCACCAAATATTCTTATCAGAAATACGTAAATGCAAATACAACAGTACTATGAGGACTCATACCTTAAAGCACCCCAGAGAGATTAAAGACTATTATGGGGCTACATACATTTTTTAAAGTGATTTTCAAATGTGCTAGTGGGGTGCTGTGAACCACATCATTCAGATTTCATCTGAGATCAGGATTTGTTTCAAATCATTCCATGCAGCTTTAGTACCTATGTGTATGCACTACAACTGAAAACAAGCTCTCTTGGTAGATGACATTTTAAAGAATCTGACATTTAGTCAAGGTGACCACAAGCTGCTAACTTTTGAAAAATCAATAATGCAAATAGTGGTCTGTTAGAAATACCAGTGTGAAGTCAGCTTTAAAAAAGCTCATTTTACTTGCATCATTGCCTCTTACTATGGAGAAGGAAAAAAGTCACTGGTTTAATTAATGTCTATGCTTTGTGACACTGAAGTGACTGCTTATATAGGCAATCTGCCAGTAAGGGCTGTTATTTTGCTCTGTTAATATAGGAGAACGAATGGTCTAATTTTAAGCTTGCCTACTTGTCTTTTGTTAGCAACAAAACTGTCTGTAAAAGAGAGATGAAAGCAAGGAAAAGGATTTTGAAAAACAGTACCTGAGTCATGTATCAGCGGGCATACTTGTTAATGTGGTTATGGAACCATTTTCTGTACACAGCAATTTGAGAGCTGGGATATTTTTGTTTCCAGAAGTTAGATAACTTAGATGAGGAAAAAGTAACTGGGACAACACATTTTCACATTTTGTATTTACAGATTGTATCAAACTCATATTTATATACAGAGAGATTATTTGAATACCAATTTGTACTTTCCTTTAATACTATATGTGCACTGCTGTGGCATTAATGTTGGTCCATGCTATCATGCCAATGTGGTTAGGGTGGAGTAGGGTGATGTGGAAATTACTAACTGTTTATAATGCTCTATATGCAACCATTTAGATCAGAGGTGGGCAAACTGTGGCCCGTGGGACTGTCCTGCCAGGCCCTTGAGCTCCTGTCCCCTCCCCCACAGTCCCCTCTCCCTTGCAGCCATACCGCTGCATGGGCAGCACTCTGGGCAGCGGAGTTGCGCACTCCTGCTGAGCAGCGCGGCAGCGTGTCTGGCTCCGGCTGGGTGGTGTGGCTGCCAGACATGCTGCTCTGAGCGGCATGGTAAGGGGGCCAGGGCCAGGGATGGGGTGTTGGATATGGGGCGGGTGTCCCTAGGGCCAGTCAGGGGACAAGGAGTGGTTGAATGGGGCGGAGGTTCTGGGGGGGTGGTCAGGGGATGGGGAATGTGTGTGTGTGTGGTGGGGTTGAATAAGTGTAGGAGTCTCAGGGGGCAGGAGTGTGGATAGGGGTTGGGATGGGGAACTGGGGGGTCTGTCAAGAGGCGGGGGTGTGTATAGGGGTCAGAGCAGTCAGGGGACTGGGAGCAGGGGCGTTAGATAGGAGGTGGGGTCCTGGGAAGGGGTGGTTAGGGGACAAGGAGTGCGGGAGTTGGATGGGTTGGGGATTCTGAGGGGGGCAGCCAGGGGGCGGGAAGTGGGAGGGGTCAGATAGGGGGCAGGGGCCAGGCTGTTTGGGGAGGCACAGCCTTCCCCACCAGGCCCTCCATACGGTTTTGCAACCCCAATGTGGCCCTCAGATCAAAACGTTTGCCCACCCTTGGTTTAGACTGCATAAAGTATATCAATGGGCATCCTCCGATAGCTCTTGACTCTTTTTTTTTTTTGTGCATTATTGGAGTGGAAGAATTATGAATTGCAGGCATTACACAAGACTTCTTAAGAAAGACAAATTTCAAACTGAGCTTTCTGAAAGTTCAGTATGCCAAGGATGCTCTTTACTTATGGAACAATCAGTTGAAATAGAGAGCAAGTATGTCAGTCCACAGTTGAAATTACACCTGATTATGCATAATAAATTACTATGAACATTTTGTGTTACGTTGGTGCACAAAATCTCCAATCAGGATCAGAGGCCCCATTGTGCTAGCTACTGTGCAAACAAATAACAAGTTACAGCTCCTGCCCTGATGAGACTGCAATCCAAAAAGTCAAGACATATGGAGGCCAGGGGAAAGGATTATACATATGCAAATACAAAATATATGTGTATGTGACGGGAGAACTAACAAAACATGTGCATAACATCATTGTGTGTTTGATATCTCTCTTTTCCCCTTTAAGTGTACTACCCCTTAAAGGGTCAGCCTGGAGCTCATAAACAGAAAAGCTGGGGTGCAATTTAAGGAGACTCCCTGCTTGGCACAGGTGAGCTAATCAAACAGTAAGAGGAAGCTACGTGAGGGAGGAATAATGGCACAGTGAAGGGCTAATGATCTCTTCCAGCTGTGTAAGGCTAGCCTAGCCAGGCACAGATGCATTGTTTTTTATTTTTATTTTGGGAGATCTGCACCTGGGTCCTGAGCTAAGAACTTTTGATCTGTTAGTCCATGTGTTCCTTCCCTGGGTCTTCCTTAAAGGACATGTATGTCTTTTGATTAGCTTATTTTGGCTTCTCATTGCCCTGATCTGTGAAAATAGTTTGGTTGACACCAAGGTAAAGGGAAGGTAAAGTGGGACTCACCTGCAGTGCCAAACTGGGCCAAAAGGGTGGCCCATCCCTTTACACTTCCTGTCCTTCATATGTTTTGACTTTTTGGATTGTATATTATTCAGAAGGCTCCTAACCCAACATAGCTGTTCACATCAGGGTTTGGCTGCTAGTTCCAAAGGACATGATTGAGCAAAGTTCTAAAACACAAATGAAACTCTGAGTACATCAGAAGTCCAATTGACTTCAATGGGGTTACTCTCATAGGCACATGCTTAAACACCTTGTTGAATTGAGATCTGAGGGGTCTGGAGAGTGGTAGAATGTATACTGTATGCATAGCACATTGGAAGCATCGTGAACTCAGATCTGTATTAGAAACACTGTTCCTTGTAACATGATCATCATATACTGTGACTTAAGATGAGCTGTGAAGTAAGTGCCAGTTATGGAATTTGAAGCTGTTTAGTAAGGGCATAGACCTTTCCACACAATTTAGCTAAAATACAAATCAATGTGAATAAATCACTAAATTTTGTTATTTATGACACCCTTACCTCTCCGCTGAAGTCCAGTACTTTTTAAGTCAGTGGGGTTGCATGATTGTTACTGATTGGTCAGTAGTCTGGACTCTTTTTATCCCTGAACTAACTGTGCATCATAGTATATGAGCAAAGTTTTAGGTATATTGGGAAAAGAAACCTGCCATATAGATCATTCAAGGTCAACAAAGGTGACGGGGACTGGTTCTGACCTTACCCTGGGGGTAAATAAGGACTAATTTCCACTGAAGTCAAGAGAATTACATTAGTGTAAAACCTGTGTAAGTGAAACTAGAAAAAAGCCCCAAGGATCAGAATATGGCTTGTAAGGATGAACAGGAAAAAAAATTAAGAATAAAGATAGAGAGGCAGAACTCTTTGATCTTCTAGGGTGGTAGGTTTCAACCTTTTTTCATTCACAAACCCCTAATAAATTTCAAATGGAGGTGCGGATTCCTTTGGAGATCTTAGACATAGTCTGAGCACCCTCCAGGAGTCTATGGACCACACAATGAAAACCACTGTTCTAGGGGAAAGTATTTAAAAATCATTTCTAAAATAGTTGATAAAAATTGTAATGAACTCCTGTAAATAGGAGCTGTGTGTTGTTCGTACTGCATATTTATTGATTGCAGCAGGTGAGGAACTTTGTGGAAAGTGTGATATAGGAATGTTCCAGTGGAGTGCTGATGAACTGGAACACTTGGCAGTTTTGTGGCAATACAATGGATGCTGATCTGCCTTCAAATCTAATTGCTCTCAAGCTGACTTTGGGCCTGGATGCTGCACCAGGAGAATCCTTGGTTGCTCTAACTAGCTATGTGGAGTTTGTTTGGTACTCTGATGTGTGTGTTTTAATATTGGAAGAGATGAATAGGAAATGCTGAGGACATCTGAATTGTCCTAGAAAAGTTTTTGTCTTAAGGGAAACCTCTTCTGAATGAGAGTTCCTGAAAGGATGAAAAAGAGAAGCAAGGTACATTCCCCCAAAGTCTGAAAAGACACACACAGTGTCTCCAAGGTGATGCAAGCATCTGTTAGAGACTATTAGAGACAGTTTTGGAAGGGAAGATTTGCTCAGACTCTGTGGTTTTGGTTGTGAAAGGGTTAGCTCTGATATTTGCTGTATTCATATTTAAGGTTTGGGAATGTTGGGATCTAATGCGTAGGTTTGGTACAAATATATATATTTTGTATATGTATGTACAAAGGGTCTGATTCTGATCTCATGTATGCTGTTTTAAACTCATATAACCTCACTGATTTCAACAGAGTCAGAATTAGCCCAAAGAGCTTTGTCACATTTTATAATGTTTATATTAAAACAAGAGTTCAGCTATATTTCTGTGTGGTTGATGGGGAGACTTTTGGAAGCCTCTTTGTCCCTGTGAAAGAGTAGCAGAATGGAGAAAGGTCACTGGTGGCCTCCTACCTCTAACTGCAGTGAGAGCAGCATCCATCTGACTGAAAAAAAGCCCACCTTCTCATCCTTCTGATGTCCTTGCTTTCTTTTGTTATATGCAGTGGACCCTTTTTTGAGACTGAGATGGAGAGAGGATAACAAAGGCCCTATTGTGCAAACATCTGAGAGCTATTAGACATTTATCAGAGACGAGAATAACTATGTACTAAGTAAAAGACAGTTGCCTCCTGCTCCTTTATGTACATAACTATCTTGTACCATTTACTGAGTCAAGACATCTATGACAACGTTTTCTAAAGCAGCTATATGACTTATGAGTTTAAGTCTCATTGTAAGCCCATGCGATGTAAATTCTTAAATATCTAAGCCTCTGAAAATGGGACTTAGGAGCTTGAGTCACTTAGGCACTTTAGAAATTGTTGCTGCTAAAAGCACCCCCCCAACACTTTTTTTTTTTCATTTTTTGAGCATCATATCTGAGGAGAAGGATTAGTTTGTAGTGTACTACTGAAGTACAGTTATTTATTTAGATATGCTTTTGTATGTTTTGTGTTTCATTTTGGGTCTAACATGGCTCCCAAAATCCATAAACTGCTGAATGTATCTTTTTATTTCTTTGTCTCCCAATGTTGTTGATATTCAACACTGGTACTTAGGGTATTTGAACAGTCTGGAGTTCTGAGCTATTTTAGGAACATTCAGATTTACTTTTTCTTGGATTCTGAGTGCCTTGCTATCCCAAGTAACATGGGGATGCTTTTATAATGTAATTTATCCGTAGTATTCATGAATGGAATCATGTAGGATGGAGGAAATATCTTTGGATGTTTGATAAAATATGTGAATACAAAAGCTGATGGCAAGCTGAAAATCTATTTTGTCCATTTTAATACATTCTGTGGCCTTTGTCTGTCATGAGTGGTCCATTGTTAGTAGTTTATTATTAACACATTGTATTATGTATGTATATAAATCAGCAGTCTGGAGTGTATAGAATTCAAGTTTTATACCAGACATATCATTATGGTATCTGAGAGCCATTCAGAGTTTAAAATAAGTATAATGGGTCAAGACATCTGCAGATGTAAATCAGTGTAGCTTCATTGACATCAGTGGAGCTCTGACAATTTAGACGGGTTGAGGATCTGGCAGTGGCTTATATCAGTCAAGTGGGATTCCTTTCCAATCCTCACAGAAAAAAGACTTCTTGGTTTATTTTATTGCTGTTTGAGGAACAAGGTGAGCTTTGTATTTGGGTCAGAAAAGGGCAAGGTTTGTAGCAGTTCTTAGTTGAGGTCTAGAATTTTGAATCAGCCTCCAAGAACAATCTGTCTCCTGCACAAATGAGCTTCACTCTTGCTGTAGACAATTCTACAGAGCCTGAGGAGTAGCATGACTGAGGATGGCAAAGGTACCATGGAGACAGATCTATCTGGGGCTCAAACTACTTAGCACCTTGCAAATAATGACTGAGGTGAGATTTTAAAGGTATTTAGGCACCTACAGAAGGAGGTAGAGGCCTAGTGGGATTTTCAAAAGCCTAACTCACATTGATTTTCCTAAGTCCTTAAACTTGAAGCAAGTGCTTACTAGGAAGCTTGTGCAGTGAACGAAGCATAGGGACAATGTGTTATTGGACATAATATATTCATATTGTAATTAATAGAAATCAGAAGCTAGGAATTGTAGAAAATTGATAACAGAAGCAAAGCATACATGGAGAAATCTACGGCCAGCAGAGTCGAGGACAATATGAAGGAGTTTTTTAACTATATTGAAATGATAGAATTATCAATAATAATGGAAAAACGGCAGAAGCATTCAACAAATATGTGTCTGGGGGAAAAACAGATGGTAACACTCTTTCCTTTACACTAGTTTCTCAGGAGGATGTTAAACAGCAGCTACTAAAGTCAGAGATTTTTAAATTGGCAGGTCAAAGAACTTTAAAAGACCTAAGTGAGGAGCTTGCTGGACTCTGATTTTCAATGTCTTGGAACACTGGGAAAGTTCTAGAAGACTGGAAGAAAGTCAATGATATGCCAGAATTTAAAAAGGGTGAATTAGATGATCCAGGGACTTATCAGTCTGATGTTGATCCTGGGTAAGTTAATGGAGCAGATGATATGGGATTAATAAAGAATGAGAGGAGGGTCATATAATGCCAATAACATAAATTTATGGGAAATAAAACCTGCTAAACTTACTTGATTCTTTTAAATGAGATTACAAGTTTGGTTGATAACGGTAATAGTGTTGATATAATATACCGAGACTAAAATGTTTTGATTTAGTGCTGCACAGCATGTTCATTAAAAAACCTAGAACAATATAAAATCAACATAGCATACGTTAATTGGATTAAAAGATGGCTAGTTGATAGGTATCAAAATGTAATTGTAAATGGGGGAATCATCATCAAATGGGTGTTTTTTATGAGGTGCTGCAGGGACTGGGCAACTGTAATTAAGGCTACATTTTAGTCATGGGTATTTTTAGTAACAAAAGTTCATGGTCCATGACCTGTCAATTACTTTTACTAAAAATACCTGTGACTAAAACTTGGGTGGGGGGCTGTGAGTGCTCGGGGTGGGGGGTGGTCCAGGGGCACCACGGGTGCTGGGGGAAGTGGCTCGGGACCCTGCTGGTGCTGGGTGGGGACAGCAGCGCATGGCCCAGGACCCCCACTGGTGCTGGAGGCGGGGGGAGGGTTGGCAGAGTTGACAGGGGCTTCCTACCCGGCTCCATGTCCCTGCAGCTCCTAGGCAGTGGAGGGACCAGGGACTCTGCACGCTGCTCCTGACAAAAGCACCGGCTACTGCAGCTCCCATTGGCTGTGGTTCCTGGCCACTGGGAGCTGCGGGGATGGGGCCTGTGGGCACAGAGCCAATGCCACCCCAGCCCCTCCACCATCGAGGAGCTGCAGGGCCATGCCAGTGGGAGCAAGGAAGCCCCCAACCCCTGAGGTAAGTGCCCCCCTGCTCCTAGCCCTGAGCCACCTCCCACACACCCAAACTACTGCTGCTGGCTCAGAGGCTGCCCGGCTTGGGCAGCCTCTGAGCCAGCACCAGCCGTTGTAGCAGTCATGGAGGTCATGGAAAGTCACTGAATCCATGACTGCCATGACAGACTCACAGCCTTAACTGTAATATTTTTATCAATGACCTGGAAGAAAACAAAATTCCTACTGATAAAGTTTGCAGATGACCCAAATTGGTGGAGTTGCAAATAATGAAGAGGACAGGTCACTGATACAGAGCCATCTTCATTGGTTGGTAAGCTGTGTGCAAGCAGCCAGTGTAGACCATATTTATAGCATGGGGAACTCTATCCTGGGAAGCAGTGATTTCTGAAAAAGATTTGGGGTCATAGTGGATGATCAGCTGAGCATGAACTCAGAGTTATGCTGTGGCCAAAAGGTCTAATGTGATCCTTGGATACATAAATGTGAGAATATCAAATAGGAGTAGAGTTATTTTACCACTGTATTTGGCACTGATACCACCACTGCTGGCATGCTGTGTCCAGATGTGAGGTCCACAATTCAAGAAGGATGTTAATAATCTGGAGAGGATTCAGAGAGAGGCTGTGAGAATGGTTTAAAGATTAGAAAACAGCCTTATAGTGATAGACTCAAGAAGTTTAAGCTACATTTCTACCTCGATATAACGCTGTCCTCGGGAGCCAAAAAATCTTACTGCATTATAGGTAAAACTGCATTATATTGAACTTGCTTTGATCCACCGGAGTGTGCAGCCCCACCACCCCCGTGTCCCCTCCCAGAGCACTGCTTTACCGTGTTATGTCCGAATTCATGTTATATCGGGTTGTGTTATATCGAGGTAGAGGTGTATTTAGCTTAACAAAGAAAAAGTTAAGTGGTGGCTTGATCATGCTATATAAGTACCTTCATGGGGAAAAATATTTAATAGTGGGTTCTTCAGTCTAGTAGAGAAAAGCAGAACACAATCCAGTGGCTAGAAGTTGAAGCTAGAAAAATTCAGACTGGAAGGAAATAAGGTGTAACATTTTTAACAGTGAGAGTAATTAACTATTGGAACAGTTTACCAAAGGTCATATTGGATACTCTGGTTTCAGAGTAGCAGCCGTGTTAGTCTGTATCCACAAAAAGAACAGGAGTACTTGTGGCACCTTAGAGACTAACAAATCTATTTCAGCATGAGCTTTCATGAGCTACAGCTCACTTCTTCGGATGCTGAAATAAATTTGTTAGTCTCTAAGGTGCCACAAGTACTCCTATTGGATTCTCTATCACTTTCAATTTTTAAATCAAGACTGGCTGCTTTTCTGAAAGCTATGCTCTAGGAATTATTTTGGGGAAGTTCTAACTGCTCTAGCCTGTGCTATACAGGATGGCAGGCTAGTTAGTTGATCAGAGTGGTCCCTTCTGGCCTTGGAATCTATGAATATTGCTATGGAGAGGAGCCAGTATATGCTGCTCTAGTCACAGTTCTGAGGACTGATGCTTTAAGCCCAGTAAATTTCATTGATGTAATCTAGAGGAGAGGTGATGACAACTGATTAATAACAAGGAGAGAATTATATAAGAATGAATAAATGAAAATGAATAAATACACAGGTAATTAATGTGAGCAACATAAAGATCTATGTTTATATATGAATGAAATAGGTTGTATACACACACAATTCCCACAGTTTGTGTAAATAACCATGAGATGGTTTGGGTGGAATGTACAGAAGCATTCAGTGTTAGTTTAGCCCTACTCCCACTAAAGTCAATGTAACTTTTACTACTGATATCAGTGGGAGTGAACTCAGGCACCTGTTGAGTGTTTCTGAAAATCCTTTGGGCAGGAAATATTATATATTTCCCCCATTAAAATCTTGTTATGTAGTTAAAACATATAATGGCTATTGTGACAGTGAACCCTGTACATGCATTTTGTATTCAGATGCCCCCCCAGGTTACTCAAACCCAACTTACGCAAATCCGAATTTACAGAAAAAATTCTGTAAGTTAGAAATAGGAAGAGGGGGTCTGGGGGGGGGCGTAATTATCGGGTATACATTTCTGACTTATGCAAAATTCGAGTTATGCAAGGTGTTCTGAATGGAATGCTTGCGTAAGTTGGGGAGCGTCTGTCTATAAAATATGAGTGAGTGTGTGTGTGTGTATATATATATATTATATAGAGAGAAATTGTCTGTAAAGAAGAGATTATGATACCCCTGATGTTACATTACCTGAAGGAATGAGGTGAGACCCACCTTGTCAAAATAACCCAGTCAATTGTAATGCAGCCTCCGGGACTGATAGCTAGAGCTGGTAACACACAGGTCTATCCGCCCCACCCTCTACTCCCCCCCCCCCAAAACAAATTTATTTTCATTTTAATTTCCATTTCCCCAACAATTCTCTCAAACCACACCCACTTACAACCCAGCTAATTGAGGAGGGGAAGCCTACTACAATAATATAAAAAGTTGAAAGCATGACTAAAGATAGCACTAGAACCACGAGATCGGTACAGTCTTTTGAACAATTTTTCATTGTTGCTTGTGATATAACTTAAACATATAGAAGATTTTAATGAGAAAAAAATCTTAAGATTATATACTGTGCTAAAGGTCTCATAGAAACATTGCTAACTCTGAGCATTCAAAATAGTTTATGGCCAAAATATCATGAGATTTTTAAAAAAATAGATACTGGGTCTTTTTAAGCAACAAAGAATCCTGTGGCACCTTATAGACTAACAGACGTTTTGCAGCATGAGCTTTCGTGGGTGAATACCCACTTCCTCGGATGCAAGGGAAGTGGGTGAATACCCACTTCCTTCCTTGCATCCAAGGGAAGTGGGTGAATACCCACTTCCTTCCTTGCATCCGAGGAAGTGGGTATTCACCCACGAAAGCTCATGCTGCAAAACGTCTGTTAGTCTATAAGGTGCCACAGGATTCTTTGTTGCTTTTACAGATCCAGACTAACACGGCTACCCCTCTGATACTTGGGTCTCTTTATTTGCTTTCTGCCTTTAGGGTGCACTCAGATAACATTTTAAAGGTTTTCTCAGCAACCATGATGATAGAAACTTCCTTTAAAACAAAGAAACCAACAAAATCAAAATTTAGATTATCTGACTTCATATTCTCAATCCATGACATAAACTCAGTTGATTAATTTAGGTAATACTGAGCCTGAGCAGTCTTCTCAAGTGCACTGATGTCTTTTGGGAACTCTTGTCACAGCTCATAATTACACTGGGTAAGATCGAATGTGAGTTCCGCAGTGGTGGGCACCCTGAAGGTGCCTCAGCTTGTCACACTAAATAAGACAACTCCAACACCACCACGTTAATGCCCATCTATATTTGCAGAGATGGGCTAAAATTAGAGTATTCTGAAAACTACATGGTAGTGAAAGTTTAAACTCCTCCCTTCCTCCCCAACAGACACTTAAAAAAAATCTAGGACACCAGGTTGGCAGAAATATTTTATCAAACTAATTTAATCAAAGTCTAAATTAAAGGAGAAAAATTGTACCAAAATAAATAATAAAATTAGTTTGTTTTACAGTTAAACTACTGATTCTAGCAATAAAGAAACTAGGACTGATTCTCATTTCTGCTCCAGTGCTTTTGAGTTTATTATACTCAAAGGAGCCCAGATTCCAGTCATGGCTATCCAAAGGTGAATTTCCCTAGAGGATAGCAATTCCCCATTGATAAAAATCCAGCAGAAGACAGGACTTACACCATTATCTTTACCCTCCCGTCCCACTTCAGCAAGTGGACATTTCAGGATGAGGGAGAGTAGAGAGAGGGCATGTTTTAAGATGTATTATCTCCCTACCCCATGATGAGATTGACACCTTTGCCTATTTAGCCCACAGTTTTGCTAGCCTCTTTTGCTTCCATATAATACTGAAATCTTGTGTGTTGTCCTATATCAAGCCTAGGTCTATATCTGCATTTATGCTTTCCAAGTTTCTCTCACCCATTTCATATTAATGTTCCAGATATTGGCATTTACTGCTTATATTAATAAATGTTCATAGGTCTATTTGCATTATTTCTCTCTTCACGGGTATTTGCGATTTCTCCCAATTTCAGGGTAAGTTTTAGGCCTCAGTCTCCATGGGTGGGTTTCCATTCACATGTGTAAAATTTGTGTTTGTGCATGAAGATGCATTTGAATATGCAAATTGGGTAATTAGGTGTGCAACTGAAGGAGTTAGAAGTGCATGTGGAAGTCAAAGTCCTGGATGCACCAAACTGCATGTAGTAACCACTTTTTAATAATTTAGGCCAAAATATAGCATTGGTAAATAATAAATGTAACTCTGATAGTTAGCACTACGTGATTTAGTAATGAAATAGAAAGCTACCTGCTGATTACAAATTACTACATATTAGCCCTGTAGTGTTCAACTTTTAATTATGAAAACTTAAATTAAAAAAACCCATGCCTTGAATATGTGATCATTAATAAATCATTTATAGTCTTTGTAGAGCAGTTTATTCCGAATTATAGGTTATAGTGAATATGCAGTTTAGGAGTTAGTTTTTAAACAAAAACATCATTTCAATAAAAAATACCCTGCTTTTACTGTGCCTGGAATGTATTGTCTCCCCGCGCCCCACCTTTTGGACAGCTTTCTTTGCTCATTGCCCTAAATAATAAGTGGCAAGGCAAGACTTGAAGTTTAGTTAGGCCTGTATGGTGCAATTTTATATTTCACTATCAATGACTCTTTTTTAAGCTGTCATCTGGAAAGAGATAGATGAGAGCAGAGGAGAAGCGAGTACATTGTTTGGTGTTTTTATCTAAACACCCCAGTTATTAATTCTGTATTTTGCAATCAATGCTTTCAATCATGAAGTTTCCTGGCTCTGCTTGCTGCATCATCAACACAGTCATTCTCCTTCTGTCAAGCTCAGCTTCAGTAAAACTGATTTTTAGTTACTGTTTCTTATAACACATTCCAGTCCAAAGGAGAAAATGTCATCCCTTCAGAACTGGAGGAAACCATAACAAATGTTGTCATCTTTTATCAATGGTAACAACAGGTGAAATAAAAAAAATAGCACTGGTTTGTTTGGGGATTCTGTCGTGCATGTTGTAATTGTCTTTGACAGGCTAAACCTCAGGCTGGTACTGACCTTCTTCTTTTACTCCTAGAAAATAAATAGCTGCAGCCTCTGTTGTTGCTACTGTGTTTGTAGGACAACTCATGGGGCCTTTTTTTCTGTAAAACTAAAAAAATCAATGGGCAAATTCAATCTTGGAGTTGTTTCATTAATTTGGCCCTGTGTGCTAGAAAATCAAAGGAAGATGCTAATATTGGCCATGAATCTAATAACATCTCTGGCATCTACACCTACATGGAGCCCCATTATAGTCTAACAAGCTTCTAAAGGAAAAAGGTCTTATTTGAAACACTGGTCTTTGAGACTCCTTTTGTATATTAAACCCCATTTTGTATATTAAAAAATCGAAGAACCTTACTTTATGAGTGGTCCCACTGAATGGGATTACTTGTGGGATTACTTGTGTGAGTCAAGGCTTGCTCCCAAGCGCAAGGGCTTACTACATGGAGTCGCTGAGCTACAACAGAGTTTGCTTGGAAAGTATTCCCAGATTGGGCAGACCCCAGAGCATAGACTGTTCCTTTGTGTTGCACAATGACTAGGGCTTGTCTACACTGCGACGTTGTCAACAAAACGTTTGTCTTCACGGGTACTTAAAAAAGCCCCCATGTGAAAGACAAAAGTTTTGCCGACACTAGCGGCAGTGTGTGCCGACAAAGCTAAAACCGCTCGCGGGGCTGGAAGTATTTTGTTGGCAAAAGTGCCGACAAAATACTGACAGAATGTTCACACATGATGACTTTTAGCGACAAGGCTGTGTTGACACAGCCTTTCACTAGAAGCTGCATAGTGTAGACAAGCTGTAAGATTTGGACTTAAAGAGTAGAAGTGCAGTCCTACTACCATTAAAGTCAATGGAAATATTCCTGCTCACCTCAGTGGGAGTTAGATTGGGTTTATAGGCATGTCATTTATTTACAGGAATGGAAAATATCTATTCATTTTCCCTCTGATAAATCTGTCTCTATGCTTACAGTAATGTATGCAAAATGTATGTAAAACATAGAGCAGCCAGCCCATTTGATTTACTATGCAGTTCTTTTTTATTTATTTATTTTAAATAACTGATTTTATGCACAAATCAAGTTTTACTGGGCAAATTTAATTATTGCCTTAGCAATTTAGCTTCAAACACACATCTCCTTTTTTAAAAACAGAAATTCTACCTGCTCTAGGCAAAAAAAAATAGCTAGATTCTATTTAAAGCAGATGAACTGTGACAGCTGTAAAGTTAATATGAGGCTGGAGAAATGCCCTTCACAGATTTGTGTGAACAGATGAGCAGTTACAGCTAGTTTAGAAATCCTGTTTTCACCCTGATCCTCGTGACCTTTAGGAACATCACTTGCAATGAAATCATTACTCAGAGGACTTGAACCTTCTTTACGGATAGTAATTTTAAGGGGACTGCAGCATAGATTACCTCACCTCATTGTTCCACATGTTTAGAAGCTTGGCCATATTCTGCACTGGCTTATACAAATATTAATACTTCTATTACAGGAGCCCTTGGGGACACAATCTCAATTAGGTTTTCTGTTGTGGCACTGAATAAATGCATGGGAGACAGTCCCTGCCTGAAAGTGTTCACAATCTAAATATGCAAGACTGGCAAAAGACATGTTTCATTATCCCCATTTTACAGATGCGGGACAGGGGAACAGAAACGAGTCCAGCACCACATAGGGAGTCTGCCAAAGTTAGGCACTGAACGCAACTCTCACAAGTCCTACTCCAGTCTTTAACTACAAATCTATCTTTCTTTTTAGGGTTCTTGTCTAATTCTGCTAAAAATCAATGAGACCAGAGTGGAGGTTCACTGCAGGGTTTGGCCCTTGCAATGGAGTGCTTTGCATAATCGCTGATGGAGAAGGTGTGTGAGATGAGTGGGTTTATTAAGCTTTTCCTTATGCTAATTCAGCTTTGTCTAACCACGAATGTCTGGAATCTGTTAAGCTCACTTAAAACCACAGCTCACATATTGTCTTACGCAACTGTAATATTATGCTAAATACAGTATAGTCAAATCTCCTTCCTAATATATTTAAAAAAAAATCCAATTAACTTGTCAGCCCTAAAGTGTTTGTAGCATATTGTGCCTTTGTTAAAATTCATGCCATGCCACAATGGGGGGAAAAGATTAGACTGCTTCTGCTGGTTTTAGTTTGTTGTCCAGATTTTACTGTTTGTATTGTATTTCTTCACTGTAGCTGCATCAAATGTACATACATAATCTCAGTGGCTATAGAATGCTTGTCCAGGCTAAGAGATTTAGGCATTTAAACAAGAGGGTAAAAAAGACAGGGAGCAATATAACCTTGACAATTGCCTTTTGAATTTTCTAACTCTGTGTCTTTGGCAAATTTGAATAGTGCTCTGATTTGTAGATTCCGCATTAAAATACAAAACAAAGAAAGTTATTGGCAGAACTTCTTGGAAAGAAAAATCCCTTCAAATAAGTTTAGAGGGATAGGAGCTTTTATGCTTCTTTATGGACAGATTCTGATGCCTTTACTCACTCAGAGTCTTACTACTTGAACTGTACTGTTGATTTCTGAGCCTCATTGACTCAAGGAGTAAGATATTATTCAGTGTAAATATCCAGTCCTTAGAGAGAGAGAGAGAGATTGTAAATTCCTTCAGGAAGGGACTGTAATTCATGATATGTATAGTGCCTAGCTCAGAGGGGCCCTAATCTCATTGGCCCATAGGTGCTTTTACAATATAAATGTTACATAGTAATAATAATATTGAGAGATTGCAGAGAGAGAAATTACAGGTCACGTCTAAGAAGTATATTTATCTAAATATTACATGCCATAATAAAATAACTAATCCTTCTTTTCTGATGTAAAAATGGTAAGGAAGCACCATCCAGAGACACATAAAATATCTTTTCCTAGTGCTACTATTGAGACAACTGTAATACTTACTTCTACTTATGCAATAGCTATCCTCACATTCTCCACTCTCAGCTATGATGATGATATAAAAATTATTAATAAGAAATAACCATCAGGAACCAAAATTGGAGAGCCATCTTTTCAATTGAAGCAGCATCTAAAATAAAAAAAGGAAGAACCGGATAGTACTCAGCCACACTAGAGCTATTAATACAGCAGATCACTGCTCCAAAGAGAGAAGAAAAGTTACCTGGGGTACACAATCACAGCTGGAGACTTGGATGGGTTGGTGACATTTTGAGGATTTCTTTTCTTTTTTGAAATGAGAAAAAAAATCACATACTGAGAAGGATTGTAGGAAGCATTTGAAGATATTCTTTATGCACCAATGAATGGGGCTTCTTCTATGATGTTGAAATGGATTCAAAATCTCTGCTGTGACAATATTTTTGTAACTTTGGGTTTTCAGCCTAAAAGGAGAAAATACACCTGAGTATAGGGAATAATAAAACTTTGAATAATAAAATCCAAAGCCCTCAGATGCACCATATTTAGTAAGATGTATAACTGGTAAAATTGTCTAATATCTTATAACATTTATATGCCCTTTACCATTACTTTGAAAGGATGTAAAATCCTATAACTTGTTCATTAGTGTTTTTATCTGAGAATTTACAAAGTAGCTGAGATTCTCCCCCTCCCCCGCCTGAAAAAAAAAGTTTGTTATAAAAAATGAAGCAAAGAGTTTTGGGTGATGAAATATAGAGGACCTTACAGATATAACTATTGATAGACCAAGTAAGGGGATATTTGGGAAACCAGAATATATACATACTAGCCAGTCTAACAATACATACTCTAGGTTACTGAAGGAATTAGCAAATTTGCTAGCTAAACAACTGCCATGTTTTTAAAGAATCACCTAAAACCAAGAGTTACTAAAATCCTGAGGAAAACTTGGTACTGATCTTCAAAAGGGAAAAGAATTGTGTCCCTGGAAACTACCCAAGGGCATAAATCTTGCCCCTGAAGTGCTCAAGGGAAACCCTCTAACACACTACTCTCTACTACTCTTGCAAACAGTAATAGCAGTTACTAAGAGAGATCATATTGATATAGGAAGGGATTTTCAAAAGCACTTCGCAATGGCAAATTCTGCACTCATTGAAATCAATGGGAGTTTTACCATTGACTTTAAAAGGAGCAGAGTTAAGCCAGTGGGTTCCATCCATTATGTTTTAACAGCATTAGCACTGACATTAATTATGGAGCCAACCTATGGCCTCATATTCTGGCTATATCACCCACAAATTAACATTGTGTTTTTACCGTCTTCTAATTTTCTGTGGAAACAATCTTTTGTCATTGTTCTGCTGTATTGAGCCTTTTAGTGTATAGGCTGCTTTCAAACAACACTCTTCTGAATATTAAAAAAGTTACTGTATAACCTTCAGTGCAAGCTGGCTTGTTATGCACCAGTAGTGGTAGTGACAAACTGAATTTGTGTCAGCTAATCTGTAAAGAACTGTGTTTGAGCAATTTCAGCAAGACAGTAAATATGTACCAGTGAGCTTGCAGAGAAGTGGTGATGCATCAGTAAGTCTGTGGCAAACTGGTTATGGGTCCAGAAAGTCTGCACAGAATTGGCCATGCATCAGCAAGTCTTCAGAGAACAATGAGTCTGCTGAGGATAAAGTGGATATGTACCATTGAGACACTTAGGTAATAATTGGAGATATACCAATCTCCTAGAACTAGAAGGGACCTTGAAAGGTCATCAAGTCCAGCCCCCTGCCTTCACTAGCAGGACCAATTTTTGCCCCAGATCCCTAAGTGGCCCCCTCAAGGATTGAACTCACATCCCTGGGTTTAGCAAGCCAATGCTCAAACCACTGAGCTATCTCTCCTGCCCCACTTAGAAGAATATAATGTATTTGAGGGATTATACAGATAATAGTTTATACTAATCCTTTCACTATTCAGGTCACAGTCATTTTTTTAATTGTTTGGGTACCTTAAATTATATTCATGTATTCTTATTACTTATTGTTTCTTTAGATTTAAATAATTCAAAATTCCCATAGAGAAAGATCAAGGCACCCTGGAAAATAATTAGATTTACTGTCCCAAATGGTGACCACCTAGCACAGAAAAATTAATCATATATAAATAATGAATTAACTCAGCCAGCCAATAAACCACCCCTTTGCCCTACCGAGAAACATTCCCTCACCTTTCTCCTAAAACCTTGTCAATGTGCTTAGATGACCATCAAGTTTGAGCTATTTTGGACCAAGGTGGGGAGAAAATACCAGAGCTGGAGCCCTCCCAGAGAATAGTCTTACTGTCATAGTTGAATTTGTTGTTCCTGTAATTTAAAGAGAGCTACAGCAATATTCCAAACTTGGCCACTCCTCGCTCCCTCTTCCAGGAAAAAAAACCCACAAAAAACACAGACCAGTTTTGCTCCCTCACTGAAACAGAACATGGGGATTTTCAAAAGCATTTAGACACCTGATTCCCACTGGACTTCTAACTGCACCTTTATGTGTCTAAATACATTGAAAACCTAGCCCTTAGTTAAGAGAATTACTTGTTTGAATAAGGTTCCTTGTTGTGTATTTGGTTGTCATGGTTTTTGTTCCTATGGCAACTGAGTTAGATTATTAGGGGATAGCCCAGCCAGCTTCGGCCGGTTGGGTGAGCTCTGTGTCTGTAAATAAAATGGCATTTTTGTTAGCTGTCTGCTGTCTGGCCTCAAGTGATTTCTTCCTAAACCGGCTGCCCCCAAGGATATAACAAGTGGTGACGATGGATGGGATTCCGGTGCTGCTCCAGTAACAAAAGGAAGTAGAAGTCAAGGTAAAGAACAAACAAACAAAAAACCTGCTTGTTTGCACTGATTGTGAAAGTGAAACTAAAAATCATGGCTACTCTGACCAGGCCACTGGAACCTTTTGATGAGAATATAGAGCAATGGCCTGTGTATACTGAGCGTTTTGAACTTTTTGTTATTGCAAATGACATTACAGAAGCGAAGAAGGTGCCAATATTTTTAAGTGTTGTAGGGGCTAAAACCTACTCCCTGCTACGCAGCTTACTACACCCTGTTAAGCCAGAGACTAAATCTTACAGTGACATTGTGGAAATCCTGGGGTCCCATTTTTCCCCAAAACCACTGGTAATTGCTGAAAGATATAGGTTCCACAAAAGAGACCAAAAGGAAGATGAAACAGTTGTACAATTTGTAGCAATTTTAAAAAAGCTAGCAGAACACTGTGAATTTAAGGAGATGTTAAATGATGCCCTGCGTGACAGGTTAGTGTGTAGCCTCTACAGTGAAGCTATACGGAAGCGCCTACTGACAGAGGCTCAGCTTACATTACAGAAGGCTGTTGATATTGCTGTCTCCATGGAACTGGCTACAAGGGAGGCGCAATACATCGGTGCATCCCCTAGGGTGCAAAAAGTGTCACAAGAACTGACCCACAAAACTGTGCAGAGTCAAGAATGTTACCACTGTGGTAAGCCGGGTCACCAGGCATCAGAATGCTGGTGTAAGGACCTGGTGTGTCGACACTGTGGCAAAAAGGGACACATTGAGTATGTCTGTAAACAAAAGAAAAAGAGGCCTGTGGTCTGGCCGACAAAAAGAGGAACCCTGCATACCCTAGAGCAGACCCAGGATGATCAAGATGACACCTCATTGCAAGAGGAAGTGCCACTGCATGTTTTGTCTTTGGCAGTGGGCTCACATGAATACTGGGTAACCCCATTGTTGGATGACAAACCTATACGCATGGAACTGGACACCGGTGCAGCCGTCTCGCTGGTCTCCGAGACTGTGTATAAAGAAAAGCTACAGCATCTTCCGCTTAAGGCAACAAAAACTGTTCTGAAGACGTATACAGAAGAAGCTGTGCCCATGTTGGGCACTATTGATGTTAAGGTGGAGCTCAATGGACAGGCTGCTAAATTGCCACTGTTTGTGGTGAGAGGTAACTACCCAGCCTTAATGGTAGGTCTTGGCTTGGGAAGATTCAACTGAACTGGGCAGAAGTGCACTGGATGAGTAAAGAAGAAACCAGTCTAACTAAGGAAACATGCTGCTGTTTTTGGAGATGATTTGGGAAATATGAAGGGAATCACTGTGATATTGAACATTAAACCTGACAGTCCACCAAAATATCTGAAAGCCCGAACTGTGCCATATGCCATCAGGCCAAAAGTTGAAGCAGACCTGGAGCATCTGGTCACCAATGGAGTCCTAATACCAGTTACCCATAGCTCATGGGCCACTCCTATCATTCCAATAGTGAAGAAAGATGGCTCTCTCTGGATTTGTGGTGATTTTAAAGTAATTGTCAACCCAGTGTTTTGTGCAGAGCAATACCCGCTTCCCCGCATCGATGACCTCTTCGCAGGCCTGGCTGGGTGACAAAAGTTCAGTAAGATTGATCTGAGTCAAGCATATTTACAGATGCACGTTGATGAAAAGTCCCCAGAGCTGTTGACTATTGTGACTCATAAGGGGCTTTAGCGATACTGTCGCCTACCGTTTGGAATAATGTCTGCTCCCGCCCTGTTCCAGAGGGCTATGGACCAGCTCTTGTGTGGCTTGTCTGGAGTTCAGTGCTATCTGGATGATATCCTGGTCACTGGAAGAAATGAAGAGGATCACTTAAAGAATTTAGAGGCTACCCTACAAAGACTGGAAGAGTATGGCCTACGAGTTCGCAAAGACAAGTGTGAATTCTTCAAGCCCTCTGTTAAATATTTGGGACACATCATTGATTCTGCAGGTCTTCATAAGGCCCCGGCAAAAGTTAAAGCTATTGTGGAGGCTCCCCCACCTCGAAATGTAAGCCAGCTGCGCTCGTTTCTAGGACTACTGAACTATTATGGAAAGTTCATCTCACAGTTAGCCACACTGCTAAAACCATTTCATGAGCTCCTTGGGCAGAACAAGGCCTGGAAGTGGACTGAAGCCTGTGATGTTGCATTTAACAAAGCTAAGGAAGCATTGCTAAATTCTTAAGTTCTAACACACTTTGATCCATCCTTACCCCTACAATTGGCCTGCGATGCCTCCCCTTATGGAGTGGGAGCAGTCGTGTCACACATTATGCCTTCGGGAGAAGAGAGACCTATTGCTTTTGCTTCACGCACTCTAAGCAAAGCAGAAACTAACTACGCCCAAATCGAACGTGAGGCATTAGGAATTGTTTTTGGAATTCGGAAGTTTCATCAGTACCTGTTTGGGTGAAAGATTACTCTTCTCACAGACCATCGACCTCTGACATCAATTTTTGGACCCTACACAGGCATTCCCCCATTAGCTGCTACTCGTATGCAATTTGGGCATTGTTAATTTCAGCACACATATATGAAATCAAATATCAGAAATCTACTCTGCACGGCAATGCAGATGGCCTCTCAAGGTTGCCTTTGCCGGTCAAACATCAAGATAGTGCCCAAAAGGAAATCTTCTACTTTGAACAGGTAGAGAATACACCCATCACTGCTACTCAGATAAAGAAGGCAACTCGCGTTGAGCCAGTATTGTCCCAAGTTATGGACCTGGTGATGCATGGAAAATCTCGACAAACCTCTCCGGTCTCACTCGACCTTGTTACCTACATGTCCAGGAGGACGGAGTTATCGGTCCAATCTGGTTGTTTGTTGTGGGGGAGATGTGTCATTATTCCACCACCACTGGGATCACAGATGTTAGAACAGCTACATTCCAGTCACTGTGGAATAGTGCACATGAAGGAAATTGCACAAAGCTATTTTTGGTGGCCTGGATTGGACAGTGCTATTGAAGAGAAGGCAAAAGCTTGTATGTCATGTCAGGGTGTGAGGAATGCACCCGAGTGGGCACCCCTACACCCATGGGACTGGCCTGAAAACCCGTTGCAACGTATTCACATTGACTTCGCTGGCACCCTTGAAGGAAGCATGTTCTTGGTGGCAGTAGATGCCCATTCTAAATGGCCAGAAGTCTGTATAATGCAGTCCACTACTGCAGAGAGTACTATCCAAAAACTACGAGGACTCTTTAGTCATTTTGGCCTGTCAGAACAACTTATGAGCGACAACGGACCACAGTTCGTCTCTCAGGAGTTTCAAAATTTTATGAAGGCAAATGGGATACACCACATCACGTCAGCACCATATCATCCATCCACCAACGGATTAGCTGAAAGATTTGTGCAGACAATGAAACACGCTTTGAAATCAGCAAGGGGACAACACTCCATTCAAAAGCGTCTGGATACCTTCTTACTTTCCTACAGAAACACACCTCATGCTACGACCCAGGCATCCCCGGCCTTTCTAATGATGGGACGACAGCTGCACACTTGCTTTGATCTGCTGAAACCTTCTGAACCCCGACAAATTGTGCAACATCAGCAGCAATATCAAGTCATCAGACGGGCACCCAGAGCAAAAGACCGAACCTTTAGTCCGGGATAGCCAGTTTTGGCTCGGAATTATACTTCCAGAGCTAAATGGGTCCCTGCTACAATCATCACTCAAACAGGACCTGTTTCCTACACAGTCCGGACTGCAGAGGATCTTACCTGGTGGCGACATGTAGGTCAGCTGTTGCCAGGTCATGCCAGTCCTCAGGACACATCTGCAGTTGAGTGGTCTGACTTCACCTCTTCTGGTGAGACACCGAATCACCTGTTCCTGACTGTTCTCCTCCATTACTGCCGGCAGCTGAGATACCCCTTTGCCCAGCACGAGCTGATACCACCTCCTCACCTGTTTGTGCTGCGGACCCTTAGCCCATGGTACTTTCAGGTGCAACAACACCAGAAGTTTGCCGTAATCCACCTAGAGACAGAAGGCCTCCTCATCGGCTGGATCTTTAGCTAGGGCGAATCCACGGTTATGGGGCAAAATAATCCCCAGGGTTTAGCCGGGAATGGAGGCAGTCTACCCTCCTTCTCTAGTCTAGTGTGTGTTTTATTTAGGGGATGTTCTTATTCCGGGGGAGGAATATGTTGTGTATTTGGTTGTCATGGTTTTTGTTCCTATGGCAACTGAGTTAGATTATTAGGGGATAGCCCAGCCAGCTTTGGCCAGTTGGGTGAGCTCTGTGTCTGTAAATAAAATGGTAGTTTTGTTAGCTGTCTGCTGTCTGGCCTCAAGTGATTTCTTCCTAAACCGGCTGCCCCCAAGGATATAACATTCCTCGCAAGGAAAGATTCAAAGGATTGGACCTTTAGATCCATCTAAGAGTGAAAGAGACATAGAAAATTATGTGAACATTCTTTGCAAAGCACTGCATCTGCCCCAACTTGAGTTTCTACAGCATTATTGCTAGGGTCAGCAAACTGGTTTGTTTAAAAGAAGAATCGATCAGGCCATTTGCCTGAAGCATAAAAATATTATTTTTCAAACAAAAGTGAAGTCTGCCTATTTAAAATTTCTCACACCCAAACTCCTCACTGTTCCATCTAAGAGCAGAAGTGGAGGAGCCAAAATGCAAAGGAAAGCTACCCTGTAGCATTTCTGTTCCGTGCAGCAACAAAAAACTGTGAAGGTCTCACAAGAGAATCTGGTATTCAGCACATTTCCAGCCCAGTGACAGATTGAAGGGGTGAAGCTAGATTTCTGAGAAGGATTTTCACATAATGTCCCCCAACTAACCTTCTGAAACTTTTCAGGTTTATCCAGCACTAAAAATCAAGCAGAACACAAATAAACAAATGCATTTAAAAGTTCTTAGAAGCCCTATACCAAACAAAACAGGAAAAACCTTATTTTAAACTTATGCAGAGTTTAACAGCCCTTTCAAAAGGTGCTTATCAAGTGCAAAAGCCTTCAAAAGTTTTAGCTGGTGTTAAGCTTTGTATAGTTAAAACAATAAATTAAAAGTTCAAAACAGCTGCTGGATGCAGTGTCTCAAAGGGAATTTTCCGAAATATTTTTTATTTCTACAGGTGACTCAGTTTTGCCTTTGTGCTTTGCATTGTTTTATACAGAGTGTAAAGAGTTAAACTGCTTTTGAGGGCAGCGCAGGAGACACGTTGTTTCTGTCCTGTAACTTTGGGTGGTATGAATAAGTCCTTAAGAGCTGTCTGAAACTGACTCATATAAATGGAGGATCTGGAAAGACAATGGGAACCCCAAGGACTGAACAGTTGACACCTATCCATGGGAAACTCCAGCAGGCAGAACATGTGAACTCAGCATGGGTCTGCAGAAGAAAGACGAGGGACTAAGAGGTGAGAAGAGACTAGAATAAGAGCTGGCCTTAAGAGACAGACAGGAACTCAACTGAGACTGACAAAGAGCTGGAGAGGAAACCAAGATGGTTTCTTCAGTAGCATGGCTCAAGGGAGCCGTGGCTTGGCCAGTATGAACCATGTCTTAACCTTTGATTCTTCATGTTAACCTGAGGACTTCCTGATGCTGTGTTCCAGTTGACTAATACACTCTTCTCTATTTTGAAAAGGCTGCCTGGTGTCACTGCAAATACTTGCTGAGGTGCATTGATCCTCAAATTGGGGAAACAGTGGGATCCCTTTGGGGTCTGGCACACTGAATGGGTTCTTTCAAAGGACTGTGTAAAAGCTGGGTCATAGCATAGATCCATCACTATTGAAAACCATAGTTGATAAGCAGCTAGAGGTTTAAGCCCTGGTCTACACTGGGGGGAGATCGATCTAAGATACGCAACTTCAGCTTCGAGAATAGCGTAGCTGAAGTCGATGTATCTGAGATCGACTTAGATTGACTTACTTTGCATCCTCGCAGCACGGGATCAACGTCTGCCGTGCCCCGTTGACTCCGATTCCTTCTCTTGCCCTGGTGGAGTTCCGGAATTGACGGGGAGAGCGTTCGGGGATCGATTTATCGCGTCTAGATGAGACATGATACATTGCTCCCCAATAGATTGATCACTACCTGCCGATACGGCAGGTAGTATAGACAAAGCCTAAGTCAAGTGTGCTTTGTACTTGGCTTTGTATGTGCCTGCTAGTTAGAAATCCAATAATGATCACTACTGACAGATTTAGATTGGGCTTTTGTTTTGGTTTTGGGTTTTTTTATTTATAAATGTTATCCTCAAAACACAATCATGACTAAGTTGTTTTCTTTTACTTTAAATTTAGAAATGAGAAATTGCTGACTACAGGTGAGTCTGACTGAAAACTGTGGGCATCTGACCAGTTTTTACAATGTAGTTTGTGGTTTTTAGTACACACACAAATTCCATGAATTTTAAAGGACAGATCATATCTGGGTTAGACTTAGTCCAAACACTGCATTTAGATATGCTTTCTCTCCATCACATTTGTGGCTATTATTATCAGAGAGAACTCAAGACTCAGCAACTGTGGACAATGGTGGAAGTCTGAACAGCTGAATTAATAGCTTTATTATAAATTGTGTGTGTGGGTATACATGTTGCTACTGCTTGGGCCTCTCAAAGGGAGAGGGTGGCTCCTCCTCATATGGAGATTAAGCAGGATAATAGAAGTCAATGAGAATCCTTCACAAAAGTTATGTTGTCTATATTATTTATATATATATATATAGGTAGAGAAAGCTATTGTTAAAGACAATCTTAATCCTGAATCACCCAGTTTGAATAAAGAGAGGCTGTCTCAAATATCTTTAATATTCTGAATGAAAAATTGATGCCTATCTGCCAGGCAGTTACTCTAGTTATGTAAATTATTAGGAGGCAAACTGAGTTTATCCCAGGCTGCTAAGCAGTATGATTCTTCTGAAGCAGTAGACTAATGTCAATCCACACTTTTTTCTCATAATAAATTATGTCTATAAAAAGGGTTGCATTAAAAAAAAATTCAGGCAAATAAGGGAAGAAAGGCTAATCATACTGCTAGTGGAAGCAATGACATTATAGTACTGACAAATTATAATATCCGTTATGCTAATTCATTTGTGCAATGCTTGTAATTGTGAATCCTCACACACTCTTCTGGAAACAATGTCAAGTCATTTAAAATTGTTTGATCTATTCAGAGCATCCCTAGGTCCCATCAACATCAGTGGAGCTGCAGATACACAATACTCCTGAAAATCAGGCCATTAGCTTTTCTCTGTCTGTTGCAGTTTACTAGTCTATGAAATAGGCAACACAAACATTCCCTGTGCAGATGGACTCAGACTTCCCTGGAAGGCATTGGAAGATTTAATAGTGTAGGGGAGACCTACATTACTATTTGAGTCACTTCTAGGTTACAGTATTCAAGTATTTACTTCTGGCAGTGCCTGGATCTCTCTTTGTTCCTTACTTCTGCCTGCACCACAACAGGAAATGATGTTAGAGTTGGGTGGAGCCTATCACAAAAGACAGCAGGAAGAAAGGGAAAGGGAAAAGCAGGGAATAACCTTGGAATAGCCCCCAGAACAGAACTGAACTGAGAGAAGAGGAAACAGAACAAGCAAGGCCATACTTGTCTGTCTGCCTCTCTTGTAGAAATACACATGTACACACCTGGCATGCCTCATTGGGACAGCTGTGATCATTTCCAGGGCCATGTGCAATTACATTTATCATGCAAGTTTGATTGCCTTGCCTGTCCAGCTTCCCCTTCGATAGTCATGTAAATCTGACTGACACCTATTGGACAGAGGCTGAGATGAAAAACTTGGCCCCTGAATACGGTCCAAAGATGGCATCCAAGTAGGAATCTGTCTCACTACTTACATGGCCTCCAGCGCCATGGTATGCCAGCACCTTTCCCTCTCCCAGTAGCTAGGGGTGGGAATGGCTTTTCACTTGTATATTGACAGTGGAGGCGCTATCTTTAGCATTAGTCTTTAGTTTGTGTGTTTAGTCCCCTGGCTCTTGGGTTTCTAGTAAAATTTACCAAGCTCCATATATGAGTGGATGTTTGCATTGCGATGGGAACATGGGTAAATGCAGAGGTTGACAGGATGGGGTGGGGGGCAAGATGAAAGAGAGAGATTTGGAGAGACAAATACGATACCGAGAGAATTTGAGGAAGAGAAAGGAGAGACTGACTATGTGGAGGAGGTAGCGAAAACAATTTAGGGTGAGAAAGAGATATAAAAGAACGTATGGAAGAAGAGAAAAGGAAAAGAGAAAACACACACTTTGAAAACAACTGAGGCAAAGGCACACCAGGATCTATTCCAGGAAAGGTAAGAAAGAAAAAAAAGTGCAATCAGAAAGGGGAAGATGGTTTACCAAAACTAGATGCGATGATAGACAATAGATTGTAATTAATGACCAAATACAGAACACCGATATTTTAATCCTTAAATTATAAGGGATGTGATTGCACAGTCTTTCTTTTTTGGTTTGGATTTTTTTGCTCTGGCTAGTAGGTTTTTGGGTAGATATTCTAAACGCTGGTAATGAGGCAGTGGCCAAGATTTGCAAAAGTGACTAATGATTTAGGATGCCTCCCTTTTTGAGACACCCTATGGGTTTTCTGAAAATCTGTCAGTTCATTCTCTGAAAATCAAGCCCCGTTGAGGCATCTTAAGTTGAGCATCCAGAATGGAGGCACTCAAAATCACTAGGCACTTTTGAAATTATTGAGCACAGCACACTGCACTTTCTGAATGGCTCACTATTTTCTTTTAGGCTATCAAAAACAGAGCTGGTGTTCAGTGAGGCATCAGTAAAATCTGCTCCAAGAGGAATATGCAGGAAGTGTATTACTTCAAACCTTTTCTTCTGCATTGTTAATATATTTGATAATACACGTTCCTGCCCCTTTTCTTCGGGTTTGAAAGTCCTTTGCCTGGTTACCATTATCAATACAATGAAGCTCAAAGTGTGAAGGAAGGAGGTGTTAACATCTATGAGGCCTCCCCACAAACACCAGTACATCAGATTGCAGTGCACCTTTACAAGGAGCCTTTTATAACAATGCATTGCAAAGTGCTGTATAGAAAACAACCTTTGGAGCTAGTTAAACAAAATTAAAAACTGAGAGCGGGGGGAAATAGTTCTTTAGTCTACTTCTATACACAGATATGAAATGAGCTGCTGCTACAACAAATGTTTAGCTCAGCAATTCCTTTCAAGTGCAATTTATGGAGACTTTGACACCTACTGGCTACTATTTATATTTGGGGATAATTAATAAACTAAGCTACAGAGAACAAAGGCTGTAGAGGGTTTCTGAGTTCGTCAAATAAGTAAGGAAGAGCAAGGTCACGTAGGGAGTTACACATTAGAATAATCATTTTTAAATCAGTTTGAAACTTTACGAGAAGCCAGTGCTGAGACTGAAAAAAGGGAAATGTGGTCAAGGCTTCTCTTTGTGCTGGTGATTAATCTTGCTGTTGGCATTTTGTGCTCACTGAAGTTTTCTCAAAACATGTCCTGGAAGAAACATCAACAAGAAATCACACTAGGCAGTCCATACAATGACAAACACAGAAGAGCATAGCAGTCTGCATGTGGAGGAAGAAAAGGTTTTGAATCTTATTTTCTCAGATGGCAAATTTTATTACAGCTGGATTCAAGTGTGATTCAAAAGATAGTTTGGGAGTCCCCAATAAATCCCCAGGTGCTCACTGACTGTTAATGATGACTAAAGAAAGCAAAGAAATGGCCAACGGATGTTTGTCCTCTGACAGAAGAACCTCTCCATAATGGAACCATTCGCTACTGAGGACGAAGGAGCTGCAGGCAAGTGGTGAAAATAGCTATTCAAGGGTTAATACAAAAGTTGTTATACTTTGATTAAAGACCCTTTCAATTAAACTACTAATAAAAAGTAGCTGCAGGATTCATGTTACAGATCTGGTTTCCCCCATCTGTCCTTATGTTACAAAAAGAAAACCATAGTATAATTCAGATTCTCCTCTGGATGCAGGAGAAGGGAGTGAGTAGCACTTGCTAGCAGACACTAAAGTGAGATGGGTGATGGGTGTGACTGTTTAAAAACACCCACAGCTGATTTCACCTAAAATTATTAGCAGTGAAATAATTACTAATGCTGTCATTTAAAATGTCAACACTCAACTTCATATTTACTGTCACATGAATGGTGCAGTTCACACTTCTGAAGCTAGTGTTTTAGGCTGTGTGTAGACTCAGGAATATAACACTGTTTTATTCATGTCAATGCTGAGCACATGTGTGTGTTCAATGGAAGGTCTGTGATTACTCAGAGCTAGTAGCAGGCACACTCTTGTCACTGAGGGTTAACACAGACAACCTGCTGTCGCTGCTGCAGCCTAACTATAGTAACTGTCTCTGTTAGTTGAGGTGGTGGGGGGGAAGATGGCTAGTGGAATGTACATAATTACGATCACTTGTTTCTCCCCATGCCTGCCCCAAATTCCTCCTTTGCGACACCTTCCTCAGAGCACAGTTATTCATTGTGCAGGATGTATGCACGCTTTTGAGGAAATCCTTGCATCCTGGCCCCTTGCACACTGGGATTGTAGCAGTTCCTGCTCTGTGTGGGGCTCTTCATATCTGCAGAAGAGGGGATACAATTTGCTCACTATTTTTAATTCATATTTGTTCCACACTACAGAAGTCTCCCTATTTTTGTGCAGAATGCTGACACTCAGATAGCTTTAAAGTAACTCTTGTCTTCTCTGTATTCAAGAAAAGACCTTGTGTAGGTGCAGCATCTCATTCAGAGGAGAGTCTTTTGGAAGCAGCTAATATTGAGTTACCAGTACATTTTCCTCAGCTACATAACTGTTAACTGAAAGAGTTTGCGAGGTCATTGTGCCAACATGACACAAAACCCAATTGTGCAAATAGCTCACTTTTGCAGCATACTTGGTCATAGGGGAAACTTGCCATTTTGATGCAAGTCTGTTTAAAATTGAGAGAGTAACTACAATTTTAGTATCATGAGAGGAAGAGGCTGTCCATCATTGTGATGTTCCTTGCATGTGGTGTGCTCTTTCTTATGTAATATTAGCACTAAGCTTTGGTAGAGTACATCTGCTTCCCCCAACAGATAGCTCAGTGATACCAGTACTCAGCATTCGTGTCCTTAGGCTACTCCAACCCTTGAATGTTGATTCAACTAGAGGGACAGAACTGTGCTAAGGCAGCACTGCGGATCTTTATATAGATTGGAGTGACACTTGATTTTCCACTTTGGGCAAACTTTTTAGGGTTTATTCAGTTATTAGCAGATGTCAGAAACAAAATGCAATAACTGAAATCTATCGATTTAATATACAAACAAAAGCAAGCTCCCCCTTAAACTTCAGAACAGTTTCCCTCATAAACTTGGTGTCATTTTAATATTATCCAAATATTTAACTAAATTCTACATCTCATTGGCCAAATTCTTCAATCCTTGCCCATTCTCAGTAGCACGGAGGACTCTATCCAATGTCCACTGAGTTTTTTTCCATTGAGCATTAGATCATCCCCTTACTGATGTGACTAGTCCAATTGACTGAAAATGCTACTCACTGTATGGGCTGTACAATTGGGCCCAATATAAAGAGATGTTATGCATTAGCACCACATTGTTTAGGGGGAGGAAGAGTCCTGTGAGACAATCACTCTGTACTAGTATCAGAGGGGTATAGGGGATGCAGAGACGTTCTTGGTGCTATGATTCTATCTGAAGTGTTAGCCAGTGGCACCATAACAATGGACATTGCTTTAAATTAATCCCAGATTAGTTTTTACTAGAGAGAGTCTGGATGTGACACCTTACAAATTTTGGGAAAGTTATTTAAATCCTGTAATTTGTCACTAGGTCCCATTTCCAGTTTCTACTTAATTTTTATTGCGCCTGTTTCTTAAATAAGTCAGTTGATATGTTTAAATGTGGCAAAATACACATTTGTTTTTTTCATTTATGTTTCTTAATGAAGTAGAAAATTGATTTCACATTATTGCCAGGTACATCCTAGAGCATTGCTATGGCTTCCTTATATTTGTTCAGCGGTGGTCATAAAAATTGGATATTGCTTTTAAGTGAGGCATTCTTCCATAACTTTCCACCACTAGTGCACAGTGCTCATATTATAGAAAACTTAAATGACCATTTCTGTTCCAGCTGAGATAGTAACATCAAAATTAAAAAAGGGGGCAAGGGATATTATTTTGCCTTAGCAGTCTTTAATAAGTAACAGACAATTGTTTTCCATAATGATCCCTTGAGGCAAATAAAGAATAAAGGGATAAAGCACAATTTTTTGCCATGCATGGCTATCTGTGCTAACTGTATGATACTAGGGGAAATGTTACATGGTTTAATGAAGTAAGAAAAAAAGGCAATTAAATAATGGAACAGAAAATAGTGGCAGAAGAAGCTGTGTTAGATGCAGTGCTGATTTATAAGAAGCAGAAAAATATGCAGGAAGGCTTAGAGCAAGGGGGGACACACAAGTGTAAATAGTTTTAATTGAAAAAAGTGTTTTTTTGTAACTTGCAATCTCTCTCAGATTATACAGCACAGTAAATGACCTCATAACTACTGAAGGCAAATATTACCTATCTTGTTATACCCCATTGAGCAGGTCTGTGATGAAAAAGAGTGAGGGCACCAAAATTACTAGCACAGCAATACTTTGGCTTCAAAGTGAGTTTCAGCATGCAACCAGTCAAGGCCATCTTTTGGAGCTATAAGAGGTTTGGCTTCCTTACTGTAATCTTGCAAAGGTAACTGGCAGCACACTCCTACATCACACTCCTACATCAGCTGTAGATATTAATTCAAGAAAAATCTCCAGGTTCTGATTGGATTTACTTCATTTCATTTCATTGCCTGATCAGTTTCCTGCTCAGTGACAAATATTCTTAAGTTCCATACAACTATAAATATGTACCCATCTCATAACTGGCAGATTTTTGCCAAGATGAGACAACCATCCCCTTTTACCATCTCAAGAAGACCTATTTATGCCACTGGTATGTGTTGCATTAAAAATTCTGGGAGATACTTTGTCAGACCCTGACCACGAAGGTTTCAATGTTATAGAGATTGATGTAGCTACATGCATTCCAGATAGCCAGTACATGTTTCTCCACCTTTTGCATGGAGGGAGATACTGTGGAAAAGAACCTTGTGAAACAATCAGTGAAGTTCAGGTTGCTTAGTGAAGCTCAAGATGTCATATATGGTGTGAGTGGTGGAAGAAATGGACAACAAAACATGTTGATATTGGGTGCACCCTCCATTAGACAACGTCAAAACAACTTGTTTGGCTTTTCCATAATGCCAAGGAAGCAATATGACAGTAAAGGTGAAGATGCATTGCTCTTCCAGAAAGTAAGGATGATCTTGCAATATTTTTACCTGAACAACTAATACAAGCATCACATAATAAAGCCATTATTCTGGCTGGTGGCTTTCAGGATGAGACCAAAGTATGGTGCTTGACAGCAACAGTTGACACCAGTCAGCTGTGTGTGCTTATCAGGAAGAAGCAGACATAAGAATGTTTTTACATTTTGTCCACAGTGATGTGGACTGTGCAATTGATGCAGCCAGGCACGCTGGTGTGCTTGTTCTTTTGCTGGCTCACTACAGCAAAATGACATTTGCTGCTTTGGATGAAAGCTGGTACATCAAAGGAACCAAAGTACTTTCCCGTTCTGGCCATTTGAAGGAGAAACAACAATATGGATTCACTGTTCTGAAAACTCTACTCTCATTTCATGTCCTGATTGGTTGTGATGCCACCCCCTTTAATGCTGACATAGCAAGACGATCACATGGGGGAAAAAATCAATGACACCATCAGCTTCTAATACACCTTGGACAAGGTGACCTGCACTTGGAAAAGGTGAAAAGTGCAGAAGAGTTTTTGTAAGATGTATGGCTTTCCAGATGTCCACAGCACTGAAATAAACACATGCCATTTTGTTCACACTCTTGCAGTCATGTGAAGCTCTACCCCTAACATGTGATGCTCTTTTCTTCCATATACAGAGAGCTGATTACGAGGCACTAGTCTGGAGACAGGCCCACTGCCCAAATCCAGGTGCAGGATAGCATGAGTCATTTATACAGGAGCATGCAAATATAGAGAACTGGAACATGTTGTGTCAATGTACCTGACACAGTTGTCTTAATAATTGACTTAAGATGTTGGTTCAATATGCTACTGTATACCAAAGTTTCTTGCAATAGTACAACATTAACATGTGCTTAAATTGTGTACATTAAAACTTTTAATATTTAGTCATGAAAATATTTTCACTTGTTTTAAAAGCAGGCATTTTCAGACGTGTTGTACGGTAATTCTCACAGTTAAATCAGCTTGTATAGTTTTGATTCAAGATGCTAGTGTTCCAGTTATATGGGTAATGTAAAGATGCTCGTTTATGGTTGTATAATATATTAAAATATGATAACACCTCTTGCAAATATGAAACAAATTCAATACTTTTACAAAAAGATTGTGCATATTATTTGATCTCTTTTATTATATCCTACAGCTCATTAAGATTCAACTGAAGTACATTAATCCTAAATGAAAAAGAAAGAAAGAATTACACATCAGTGAATTCCGTGTATTACTTTGTTCTCTTTGTAGTGGCCTCTATACATAACATACAGATTGGAAACAACCATATTTGAATTCAGCACACCCTAATTATCTTAAATTTAAGTTTTGTTACCAACTGGTAACCAAAATATCTTACAATTTACTTCTGAAAACCTGACCAGCCTATTTAGCTAGATCTTTATTTGAGACTCTCATAACCATGTCCAGGGGCGGCTCTAGAAATTCCGCCGGTCCCGCAGCCAGGGCAGAAGTGCCTGTGGACGGTCCCGTGGTCCTGCAGCTCCGGTGGAGCATCCACAGGCATGCCTGCGGGAGCTCCGTCCGAGTCAAGCGGAGCCGCAGGAAGAGGGGACCCTCCGCAGTCATTCCTGTGGGAGGTCCGCTCGTCCCAGGGCTCCGTGGACCT
Source organism: Mauremys reevesii (assembly GCF_016161935.1). NCBI lineage: Eukaryota > Metazoa > Chordata > Testudines > Geoemydidae > Mauremys > Mauremys reevesii. The sequence continues at coordinate 62,610,082 of NC_052630.1, forward strand.
CCTGCAGGCATGACTGCAGAAGGTCCGCCGGAGTCAAATGCCACCCTGCCAGGACAATGCCGCCCCACGCGCCTGCTTGGCGCGCTGGGGTCTGGAGCCGGCCCTGACCATGTCCTTGGCTACGCAGGTGCTCTCACCTCCTCCTACTTTCCTTCTTGCTACCTCTGCTCCTTCCTGTTCTGTGTCTTAACTGGTCCCCTTTATCCCCTCAATCTTGTTTTTTCACTTCTTTCCTATTATTCCCTACCCTATACTTGGTGAGGTCTCCCTTATTGTACACCAGGGCCTCGGTTCTGCTAAGTACTTGAGCATATTGTATTGTGTACATGCACATGTTCAAGTTCCATTTACTTTATTAGGACTTCAGGACTTAGTTCATTGCTTTGCTGGCTAAGGATGACCTTAAGCACATACTAAAGTCAAGCATGTGCTTCAGTGTTTTGATAAATAGGTCCCCAAGTGCCCTCTCTCTGTCTTCAAATCCCATCTTAAGACCCACTTCTTTTTCATGATAAAAATATCACAATTAATAATACTAAAAATGAGTTCTACTGGTTTTCACACAGTTTACATCCTTTTCTTAAAATATGAACAGAATAACTCCTCTCATTCAGGACACCAGTAGCTACAACTTCATTTTCTTATGGTATATCAGGCAAAGAATGTACACAGATTAGTAGAGAATTTTTTTCATCTGTGGGAGTGATCCAAAGCCCAATGAAGCGTAAAAGAGAGTTGGATCAAGTCCCAGGTCTCTGAATTTCTCTATTCTCACTCATACATGTATTCATTCTTTGTTACAGTGGTTTTATATTGTCTCTTCCAGTTGCCTTTGGTTGTTTCTGAGGAAAATTAAGTCTATAAAAACCTCCAAAATCACTACAATGACATTCCCCCACTTCCACCCCACCAAGTGCTCAGCAAAACATCCAAAAATCCAGCATTCAAATAACCATAGGAGTGTTCAACTAGAGCTCAAATTATGACTTACTTAAATTAGTTGAATGCTTACTTCCGAGGCATCTTACACTGATGAGCAACTACCTGGCTCCTGGCTGCTGATGGGTTAAGAGATACCCATCTGTGTGACAAATTCAATCTGGGTTTTTTTTGTAAACCTTATTACACATCGCATTACAAAAACCTCTGGCATTCTACCTCACTTTCCCAACTTCTACAACAAAATAGAAGTATTTTGCTGAGTATTTTTATTCATTTAGCAGTTACTTGTGTCAACACTATATGTGCCCCCAGAATGCACTATTATTTATAGAAGACTTGCAGAGAACCTGGATATTTCAAAACTTTAAATGTTATTAATCAATCCTGATACTTTAGTACTCAGTATCCAATTTGGCATTCTAACTTCTGAAAGACTTGGAGCTGAAAGTTTTGGGCAAGTTCCTTGGCTGGTGCAAATTAGCATAGCTCTGATGTAAATGGAGTCATGTCAACTTACACCAGCCAGGATCTGGGCCTTTAAGTTCTGAGACATTATATTCTATAAGCTTTTAGTGCTTCATAATTTTTAAATTAAAATGCATTGTGACTTAAAGTCCATCTTTAAAGAAAAACAGGATGGACACGGTTAATTGGCTAAAGTAATTCTGGGATATATCAGGTAGGGAAGATGTATTCAAGACATTGGGGAAATGAGAGAAATGATTTAGGATTACTTGGTCAAGTGCTGATTATGTACACATTACTCTCTGAATTCCAGGGTGCTTGAGACTACATTTGAAAGTAAAACTGTGAAACAAAAATATTTCAGTCTGTGATTAATTGGGCATTTTCTGGAAGTGTGATGTTGTGACCGAGGAGATAAACCAAATGATTAAATTGACTTTACTTTGACTAGATCCTCAAACATATTGTTTTTGTTTGGATACAAGAGTGAGCTGGGTTTATGCTGTTCAGGTTTTCCTGGAGTTACTCAGAGACCTTTGAGTGAAAAACTTTGCTCTTTCTCATTTGACCTAGAGAGAAGAGTATCCTATAAATTTTATCCTGATTGAGAACTGTGCTGGTGAGCATTGTCCTTGAACAGCTATGATTTGTATTTTGTCTTTCCTATCTTTAATAGCATCTAATATTTAAATATTCAGATGGGAAATATGCCAGTGTTCATGAGGAAATTATTTTTATTTGAATGTATTTTGTTGTGTGGTTTGACTTTGTTGTCAGAATCTGCAAAACCAAATGCTAATATTTTAAATATCTCTTGTGCACTGTCAGGCATGCTCACAAAATAGGCAATATCTACTCTCACAACAATAGAACTTGAAGCCCAAAAGCAAGTCAGAAAAATAACTGAGTTTATCAAGAGAGTAGCTGAACTTCATGTATGTGAGGTAAATATTCTAGGTTTTCCTACAGAACTTCATCCACACACCTCTCCAGAGGGATACTGAGACACAGTACATTCAACCAGTGAACTACATAGCTAAAAATATCACTTCATCATTGCAAAATATGGATAAGGTATATCACTCTTCCTAACAGACATTTTCAAATTAGCCTTATCATATGTGTTGCATATACCATGCTACTCAAGATAATTATGTCTAATCAAAGAGCTTGGTGGTACAAAAGAACTGTGTGCGCATTGTAACTTATATTCAAGGAATGTGTCATAGTCAGAGAGAGCTTGTCTATATGGCATGCAGTGTGAAATAAAGGGGCATGAATTGCAGAGTACTCTGATGTGTTATGCTCTAACTGCTCCATATAGACCCTTCTGGAATGAAGGAAAAGATACCTAATGCACATTAATGCTCATTCCTACCCAGTTACCCTTGTATCGAGCCTCTGAATGTACTGCTTCTTATACCAATATCTGGTCCTAGAGAGAACTTATTGGGAAGAGCTGATTTCTGTTCCTGCTCTGAGTCAAACAACTTAGCACAGAGAGAAGCAGCACAGATACTTGAAGGACTGTCTGTTCTCTTCTTACAAAATGTTACAGGGAAGACTCCTCTTGAGACCCACAAAGCAGGTAAATGGATTTTAAAAAGCCATTCCGGAGTGTTGGGGGAATTCTGGCTGAGCCACAATGGTGATATAAACAAATATAGAAAATGTCCCTTAAAAACTGGGGATAGAAGACAGAGAGAAATATTTTAAAACTAAACATAGCTTCAAACAATTCTACCTATTAAAAAACCATTAAACCTGGAAAAGCAAAGAAGCATATCAGGAACAGCTGTTCTCAGGAAGTATTCTGTGGTAGGAACTATTATTGGAAATTGAAGGTCAACTGGAACAATTGTGTTCACTTGATTTTTTTTCTTATAGAATGAATAGGGCTTTATTCTTTCTAAACTGATCAAACAAAAACACTTGGGAATACACACTTGATTCAAAGTCAGTGTGACTACAATTTTTATGATTGATGGCCACACAGTACATGACTTAAAATGCAATCCATATCACATGCCTCCCTATGGATATCCACTTCATCCAAGTAAAGTGAAAAATGTGATTCTTGTCATCCAATTTGAAAAGGATGGAAATGGATCTTTTCTTTAAAATATAATTTTGTATCTTAAACAAAAATATTTATCCCATAAGAGACTTGTATGTTATTGATTGCATAACAGTAGTTGACCAAGATGCTGCCTTTGGCTTTGCTTTGCAAAGAGCCTAAAGGAGTTAGGCACCCAACTCCCATTGACTCTCATACATTGAATACATTTTAATGGATTTGACTGCCTAACTCCCTTAAGTTCATATAAAAATCCCAGGCTTAGCAAACAATAATATTCTCTAGAGTGGGAAGTGAAGACTTCTTCAGACCAAAATGTAGTTTTGTTTCGTTATTTAAAGTATGATCCTATGGGTCAATTTGAACCTGTAATATTCGAGTATGCTTCATTGGTGTATTCTAAAACATGACAGATTTCAGAAGACCATCATATAGGATACAATTTTCTAAGTGACTCAGAAGCCCATGTCCCATTTTCAAAAATAACCCATGTGCTTAAGTCACTTAGATACTTTTGAAAATGTTAACCATAAACTGGGATATTAAATTCCTAAAGAGTCTGAAGTTCTTCTTAAAATAAACATAATCTTGACCCCATTGAAGTTAGAAGGGAACTTTGCCACTCACTTTAAAGGGGCCAAGATTCCATCTAAGTATAAAAGAGCAGACTCTGATCAGTAAATTAAGTTATTTCATTGACTTACTGAAGTGCTTTTCCTATGATCTTCTGGATTTGCTCCCTTTTCTCACAATTCTGACTCTCCAACAGACAAGGATGAGGGGAAAAATACACATTTTAAAAAAACAACAGTGACCCACAATTCCTTTACCTTTTTATCTTTATCTTCATACTAGCTTTCCACACAGCCTGTCTCTCCATTGATCACTGGTGTTTTCTCAGTCCAGAGCAAAGCATTTCAGTTGATAATTGCTCATGAGAAGTAAACATGTTCTAAAAGGTGATATTCCCTAGAACAATTAGAAACCTCTCCTATGTAGCTCCAGTTTCCCACACAAGAGCTTAATATAAATAAGAAGCATTTGTATAGCACTGTGATACCCCTGCCTGATGAACATTTAATGTACAGTGTTTCCATAAAAATTACGTATAATAAAGTTCTTTGAATTTGACTTTATATAAGAGATGAAAAGTTAAGCCTTCTGGGCTTCTTTCTTTGACTCAGAATCTGCTTCCAAAAGATAGAACTAAAAATTCATTTCAGTTGCTTTCCTTATTTTACTAAAAGGATTATTTCAATCTGCCATGTTCTTGTAGATAATATTTTCAAAAGTGGCCTCCTTCCTAAATTTTACACACAAAATGGTGCATACTCATTTGTGTGTGCAAACTGGCATTTGTGTATGAATCTCTAGTAAAGCCATTGCAAAGTTAGTCTATTAATTGTATACACTCATATTTAAAGTTTGCATTTATGAATGTCATACACATACACATTTACTAAGATGTTCACATTTCTACATTTAGTTTAAAAATGCTTTTATAATTGTCTGAATCTTATATATAGAATCAAAATAAATGCTGATACACCAATTTATACCAGCTAAGGAGCTGGCCCATAAAACATTTCAATAAAGCTCTAAGTACAGGTAACTTTTTTTTAAAGGTATAGTAAATTATTTCTCTCCATGATCTGTTTGTCTATTTTTTTTTCCTTTCACACTGTAATATTCAGAGAGAGAGCTCCTGGCTGGTCATATTTACTTTAAACAATATGATATTCAGTTACTTTCATAAACAATTAACTTCATTTGATTTTCCCAAAGTGTTTTATTTTAAGTGAATATATTACTCCTAAAAGATGCCAGATTGACAGCCGTAGAGAATGAAGTCTTCAATCATTAGGACGGGTATAGACAAGAAGCAACAGTACAAGCTTTCTCACATAATACCACTAATATACCTCAATTCAAGCTGGGTAGGATCACTTGTAGTGACATGAGTAGCTCATTCTCCATGCCAGTTGACACCAAATATACCCGTTGTGATAGGGATTTTTCTGTGATGAGGACACATCTAGATTTCAGACTAAAATCCTCTCTTTCTGTCATCTCCTTATGGATGCCCAGCTGTCACCTTAAACTCATTACCCACCAAGGCTTCCCCTTTCCCTCTTTTCTTAATCTCCATGGACAACACTGCTCTCCTCTTGGACCCTCTGTCTTGCACCTTGGACCTCCTCTTCAATTCTGCCTTCTCCAGCTTCTCATATCCAGGCTGTATCTGACTCTTGCTGACTTTTCCTATGTAACATCTCTAACATATGGCCTTTCTTCTCCTTCCATACAGCTAAAACTCTCATTCAAGATATCATCTTGCATCTTGTTACTGTAACATCATCTCTTCTGCCTTTGACAAACCTCATCTGCTCAATTAATATCCATTCAAAATGCTACTGCAAAGATTGCTTTCCTAGCTCATGACTTTGACAATGTGTGCACAATGGGTTCTGTTCCATGACTCAGGCTCCCAGGTTCTACCACAATATGAATAATAACAAAAATAATGTTTTATGAGTAACTGGGCTAATATTCAACTCACTGAATAGCCCTTAGGTTGAACTGACTTTAAACTATCTTGGGGTGAATTTCAACGGGAAACCAGCTGTGTATCTGATGGCTTTACTAATCTGTTGACCAATCTTATTCTCCCCAGGGGAATAAAGAAATCAAACTTAAAACAATGCCATAATAAAAATGTGTTTTGTATCATTAAATCATATTTCTCAAAAAAAAAATTACAGATTTCAAACCTTATGAAATCTCTCTTATTCTTTAGTGTTGGAAGATTGAAATTGTAATAAATTTTCATATCAGCTTATTTTATCCATCATTTTATATACTTTTTGATCAGTTATATATTTATATGCTTGCTGCTGCCCCTCTCTCTGATTGTGGCAAGTGACTATGAGAACATAATATCTATAATCAAGATTTCTGCAGTGCCTGCCTTTTCTCTATCAGCTGCAACTCCAGGTGATGGCTATCTTTAAATCTTATACTTCACTCTCTATATATCATTGTAACAGTAAAAATGGGCAGGGAGGTTCTAGCTGTTTATTCTTTGGTTTGACCTGTTCTATTAATTTAGGTGGAATAAATGGATCCAACGAGTCAACATGACCCTGACATGTAAAGAGTGTTAAACAAAGTTTGGGGTTTGGTATACAGAGACATCAGCCTACTTGGTACCATGACAAACACATCATTAAACATCCTTATATTAAAATATACAAGGGAAAACAAAGCATGGGGTGGAAGGTTAAAGAATTATGAATTTAAAGTAGGAAGTGAGACTTTCATTTTAACAACAGACTTTGCTGCCTGTCTCTCTAGTTGAAGAGAGTCTTCAGATGGAAAATGTCATTTTGGGAAAAAGAGAAAAAATTAGTTGAGATGGGATGGAGCTGGAGCTGTTGCCATTACTGCTGTTGTGAAAGTCTGATCCCATTTCCTAAAACACAAAACAAGACAAACACACACAAGAGTGAAGAGAGAAAAGGGTAGCAAAGATAGAAAATGCAGCTTCTTTCTCTGGTATTGATTCCCTTGCCACATCACTGGAAAAACACAGGTGCAGCTCTCTTATCTGCTTCTCTGAGACCTGGCAACCTTGTAACTACAACAGGCTATTTAGGGTATTACTTTTAGCTGTGGCTCTGGTCACAGATTCTTGTTAGACAGAAAAAAAAGGAGAGGGATAGGAAAAAGAACAAATGAGATGTGGAACAACAATGACACAAGAGGGGTAGGGGAAGTGACAACATCTCGCATCCCAGGTGGTGGCTGGGATTTAGCCAGAGCTGATGGAGATGGCAACATCATCTGGATCCCTCTTTCCAGGCTAGTTGGGTCAAGGCATCTCTTAGGATCAGGGCAACCAAGGCCCAATGGCTTAAAGATAGATCCTGGGTTCCCAGGAGATGGTGAGGGTGGCAGCCATCATGTAAAACTCATTGGAACAGTTTTTTGATTTTTTTCTCTCTGCACCCTTCCTCCCTCTCCCCGCCCCCAAAAAGGCAGTTGATGAGAATAATAGCTGATCTTCTTTCTTTTGGTCACCAATTCAGCCTAATTTTTGACACACCGATTTGGTCCAGCTATTTCTGGTCCAACATTTCTCTTGTTTTCTAAGCATTATCTTAACACAGTTCTTTAATTCTATGAGGAGGCCTTTTTGTTTGTACTTATTTGCTTTTGGGGCTAGTTTACACTAAAGCTGTAAGCCAACTTAAGTTATGCTACTTCAGTTATATAAGTTATGTACCTGAAGTCGACGTAACTTAGGTCAACTTACAGCAGTGTTTACACTGTGCTATGTCAATGGGAGACGCTTAGGGAGACCATATGTCCCGTTTTGTCTGGGACACTCCCTTTTTTAAACCCTGTCCTAACCAGCCCAACTTTTTTCCAAAAGGAGGCATTTGTCCCATTTCCTCTTGTTGACATAATCAGTTGGCAAGAGAAAATAGGACAAATACCGACTTTTTTTTAAAAAGTGGGGTGCAGTATGGAGGGGGCGAATGGAGATACCAGCCCCTCCACATGGGGGAGGCAGGGCTGGGGGGGGGGAGAGCAGCATGAGGGTCCCCGCAGGGTTCCAGAGACCAGGCAACAACCTTTCGTGGGGGTGGAATGTCCCCCACAGGGTTTTAGCAATGGCTTACACCCTGGTGTGAGGAGGGGGACAGGCTTCCAGTGATGGGTAATAGCATGGGGGGCCCCTGCAAGCTTCCAGTGATGGGCAACAGCATTGGGGAAGATCACTGGTGAGCAGCTGGGGGTGACCAGTTTTCTCTTTGGGAAATATGATCACCCTAGAAACATATCCCACCAACTTACCTTCCGCCTCTTGGGGAGGTGGAGTACAGACATCTACGGGAGAGCGCTCTGCCATGCACTTAGCTTGTCTTCACCACACTTGCTAAATCGACACCGCTGCATCAAGCACATAAGTGCTGATTTAGCCATAGTATAGACGAGCCCTATGTCTCTTATTTACACCTTTTCCCACCAGCATACACTATAGGTTATTGTGATACTTTATGAACTTTTACTAACTTCTTACAGTGGAGCTTAGGATAAATTTTTAGGCCCATTTATTATAAAAGAACCTTCCATAACTGGTACAAAGGATTCCCTGGTAGAGGGCACCCACTTTTCATGTAGCTTCAACTGCCTGTTTGCCAGAGCTGAAGCCTTTTGAGATTTGGGACATGATGACAGGTATTTTTTTAAATATATTGTTTTTTGTTTGTTTTTGTTTATGCTTCTGTTTTTTGCTTTAATTCTTGACAAAATGCCCATATGTTTGCTAAAATTGTAATAGGTCATACATTGTGGTTGAGGACACCCTTGAGTCCCCACCAGACCATGATTTGGGCTTCTTACAGTGTCCTTCCCATGCTTGTGGCATACAATGGATTCTCCAAGCATACAAACAAATAGGTTCCTTTCCCTCTTCCTATTCTGGGAGATGGCAAATCAGAATAAAAGAAGATGTCAAAGGTGGACAGTCTCTTAGTCCCTTTCAGGTTCAGCATATATACAGGTGTTAGAGTCCTTGATCAGGGTTAGTGTCTTCCTCCAGTCTGTCGGTTTGGTAAGTCCTGCTTTATACCTGGGAGACACAGTCTCAGGGGCAGCAGGGTCTGCAATTGTCTTTCCGTTTGCTCATCTATCCCTGAAGTCAGTTGTCAGCACCCACTTCCTGTGGCAGGCTTTCCCTTTTTAAGTGTCCTCCCTCCAGGCAGAGCAGGCATTACAGATGTGTCTGATTAGGACTGGCCGAGCCCGTAAGAACTCATTAGCCTACTCTCTATTAGAGTGAGGGTGTGCTCTTTCACACAGTAACAATCTACTTTCAAGATATCCATTGGGGATAGTTTTTGAAAGTTTACAAATAAGTATGTAGCTTCTACAGTGATAGTCTATTTCAGAATGTTCACAAATGCCACAGCCTTGTATTATATGCTCCTTCTGAAGAACCTTAAAAGAAAAATTATCTGTGAAGTTCTTTTCACTCGTCTACTACTACTACATCTGTGACTCAGATATATTGAATGAATCATGAGGGGAGAGGGCTTTTCTGGTGCTAATTTATACCCACAGTGGTCTTTTTGAAAATGATGCTATTCATTCATTTTTAAAACTTCGAGTCATTCAAATTACACTAAAGAATTCCCTCTCCATTAGGAAAGTACAGATACTGAACAACCAAAATACAGAGGGTTACTGCTGGTTTACACCAGCTGAGGAGCTGTCCTAGGAAGTGTGAAATTAAAATGAGTTTACTGTAATAGTTTAATTGAATGTCACTACTGAAGGCAACTGGGTATTTCCATTAAAGAGAACAAAAATACCATGCTTCTATTGCAAAGTTGAACCTTGGTAGGTAAAGCTCTGACCTGGATTGTTGTTATATATTTTTTCCACTACACTCCAGAATTCAGGATATGTACCATACAATGATATAGCAAGCTGTCAATAAGGAGTCAACTGAAAAAAAAAAGATGAATAGTCTTTATTTCTGTTTTGAATACATTAAGTTAAATGCATCCTTTCATAAAGAGTTACTTGCTAACTGAGAAGCCTTGTGGATTTTTTGGTATTTTTTCAATCCAATGTCACAATGTAAGAATGTAAGGAGAACCTTTTTTATAATCCCTTTTGGTAAATTATGTTTTCAACTCAAGTAGAGGTATGTAAGCATGTTTGAACTTCAAACAAAAACTAGTGATTTTTGGCTCTTTATATAGGCTTTTATTTAAAAAAAATCAGTTCTCCCCATTATTATGTGTCAGAAAAATAGGCATTAAATGAAACCACCTTTTTCTATTTATAAAATATTGAACATTTTAGGAGGCTAGATGGCTCAGTGGATTAGTAGCGGGAACCTGGTAAAATTAGGATGTTATTTCTAATCCAGTCCAGGTTGACAGTGATTGTATTAACATCTCATTGCTATTCAGTGGTGCTTATGAAATGACTGGAGTTAATGATCCCAGTCCAGTTCCTAATGGTCATGTGTCATCTTCATTCATATGTTTCTGACTGTAGGTTGACTTCTTTAGAAAGGTGGGTTATACACTGAAAATAGACTAGAATTCATTCTATTCTCCTCTGTTAAGTTATTCTACAGACTAGGATTCAGCTTTGTTTCTAGCTTCCAAAATGGTGTGCTTGGGCATTAATTGTTTCTATGTCCCTAATGAACATAGTTGTTTTGTTAGGTCACAGATGGAAAGGTGATATCAAAGAGAGCCTGGTCCAAGAGAATTAAGGACTCTGAAGACTAGGCTCAAGGTCTTTGAACAAAATAAGCAATGGCCAGGCAGCTTGTGGATAGCATACATCACAGCTGTAGTGCACCATCGAAGGCTAGTCCCACTCTAGAGGCAGGCTGCTGCATTGTGTACAAGCCTTAGGCAAAGGAACTTGTTTTGACAAGAGAATGTTACACAATAGACTTCCCTTGAGGGAATGAACACATGGATCACAATAGCTAGAGTCTTGTTTGGAAGACATGGACATAGGTCGAGGAAGGTGTTTATTGCTAATGGACCTATTGATTTATAAAAGGAGCAAAGATCTGTATTGTGGCAGATTCTCCATTATACCCATGCCCCTCCCCCATTTGCATATAGTACTTTCCCATAGCCAATTGACTTGAAGCCCCAGCATAGCCACTTGGGAGCCCACCTACACAGGAAAATTTGCACAGGGGAACTGCTCTGTTTCTGCTACACAGGGATTCTCCACCCTCTGATAAATGGTGGGGGGCTGGATATCAGCCTGAAAAGAACAAAGCCATCTTTGGAGGAAATATGCAATTGAGGGAAGGGTGACTGAAACTGAAACGGTAGCAATGGTAGCATCAGCTTGGTACCTAAACCACTCATCTAGAAAAAGTCAAATACCTATGTTGAATAAATATGTAAATGAAATTAGAGGGAGCCTAATAAGTTGCTACAATGATTGCCCAATTGTTTTTGTTGTGTGGAGGAATTGTTCATGTTGCTAATATATTCAAGTTATATTAATCTATGCATCTGAAGTTTGTTGCAAATGTATTCTAATCAGTGTTATTAGAATGAAGAGTGTTGCAATTTTTCCTGTTTCTTAGTAATTAGAGTATCTTTTAATAGGATAAAATCAATTCCAAGTAATCATCCTAAATGCAACTTCAGCGACTATTTTTCTGAGAAGATGTTTATGATGATTGCAACCTCCACTGATCCATTTACTCTGATATCAACAGAAGAAAACCAAACATGTATTAAATAATATAAATACTGACTCACAATGATAAAACATCACTTTGACTGTAGCTTAAATCTAAACAAGGGGCCACATCCTGGCCTATTGGACAAATTTTGCAATACTTTGCAGGTGCAAAGATGCTCTCAAGCCATCTAAAATGACAACAGGGGGTCTCCCGAGCCTAGCAGGAATCTCAGTGGAACAGAATGACCATAGCAGTACCTATGTTACTACATTCCCCGTTTCTGGCAGGGGAAGCATGACTGAGGAAAGGAGCTGTGGTCAGAATGTCCTTGTGCACTATTAGACACAGCTGCCATAATGGCTTCTTGGGACTGCTGGCATGTAGTACAAATTAGAATAATTCACAGGCTCCTCAGATTTGTTCCTGTAGACTGGGTAAGCACAGAACAGCTCTAGGATCATGGGAATATACAGTTGTTTTTCTTCAGTTACTCTGAGTTTTTTTTTTTCAGTTGTGGCTAAAGATCTGAACTAAAGACGCTCTGGCATAGATTTAAGAAAGTATTTAAGAATATGTACATTTAAGCATGTTGTTACTATTATCATCACTCATTTTTGTATTACCCTGGCACCTAGGAGCTGTAGGTGGATCAGGACGAACAACCACAGACCAGACCCCCATTAGGTGAGGTGGTGTACAAACACAGAAGAAAAAGATGGTCTCTGCCCTGAGACACTTACAACCTAAGTCTAAGACAGGAGACAACTGATCAATACAGGGCGATGGGGGAGTACAGGTAAACACTGAGACAATATTGGTCAGCATGAGAGACAGTGGTCTTTGCACACCAAAAGCCTAACCATCGTTAGGTATTTTGTAGGCATCACAGAAAAGGAGAATTTTTGAGGAGGGTTTTGTAAGTAGATAACAAGGTGTCCTCTGCAGATACTTATGGGCAGTTCTTCTCAAGTGTGAGCAGCAGCATGGGAGAAAGCACAAAGGTGTTTAAGAAGTGGAGAGCGAAGGCTGGCACCATGGCTGATCAGAGGTGAACAGTGATAGCTTATTAGTGAAGGAGAGATGATAGGTAGGGTGTGGATTGACTGTGAAGATCCTTGGAAGCAACTACAAGCAGTTTATATTTGACCATGTCACCCTTCTCGTTGAATTCCTCCACTGGCTCCCCTTTTTCTGTGATGGGCTAGGAAAATGATCTTTACAGCTGTATTTGGAATGAGACAAGATTGCATTTGTCAAGCCAGAGAAAGAGATGTTGCAGTAATCAAACTGAGAGTTTTAGTTGTGTGGATGAATAGGAAAGGCTGTATCTTACAGATGTTATGAAGATGCAGAAACAATCTTCAAGATTTATATGTAGCCTGGATGGGAAGCTTTAGAGAGAGGTCCAAGCCAAAGTTGGTGCCCAGGGTATGAGCCTGAGTGACAGACAGGATGGTGTGTTGTCCACAGTGATCAAGAAATAAGGTAGAGGTGACTGCTTGAGGTGAAGGGAAGATTAGGAGGTCTGTTTTAGCCATATTTAGCTGGATAAGATGGCTTGGTCATCACAAGGAGATATCAGCAGACCTGTTGACTTCAGTGAGATTACCTACATGCTTAAGGACCATCCTGAATCAGGCACTTCAGGAAAAAAAAAGGATATAAACATGTATGATGTTGACAGCAGCACTGGCTTTGAGTTTTGTTCTGGTACTCTACTATTTACAAAAATGTGTATTGTGGTGTATCGAGATGATGCTTTCTTGTGTTTATATAGAAATGTGTTGAAACAAGTAGGCCCAAAAATCTGTTTCTTAAAAATAAGCTTGACAATAGTCAAGTGAGGCCTGATAAAATATGAGGAAAGTGAAGTGAGAATTCAGAAGCAAGCTGGAGATGAGTTAGGGCATAAACTTGTTGAGTGGTATTAGTTTTATATTTGATTTTATGGACATGGGCCGATATCCCCTTTTAAACCCCAAACCAGACCTAGCTAACAGAAAGAAAAATAGGGATCTTAGCTGAAAACACCAAGGCTGTGCTAATTAAAACTATCTTCCCTGTATCTCTATGTAAAAATTTACAAGGACAACTTGCTAATTGTACTAGCACATCCCCAGACAGAAAGCCTGTTCTAGGAAGTGATAAGAGCTGTCATAGAAACAACTGTACTCTAGAATTGGTCTTGCAGAAACCCCTACTCCTCCTTTTATTATCTTACTTGTTTTTCTACTATTGTATCAAAGAACTTAAGTAGATTGATTGAAGTCTGTCACATCTGGAGAATAGAATTGTAAAATAAAAATGTTAAGGAAGAGGAGATAGTAAAATAGATTCTCCATTATACCCATGCCCCTCCCCCACTTGCATATAGTACTTTCCCATAGACAAATGGCCAAAGAATGCGTAGCATGGAGATATCCAGATGACCCCGCAGGGCAAGCCGGAATCCACCCAAGTGCCCCCCCCGGATGGAGGGCTGAAGACTCGAAGAACAAGATAACACTTAGCTGTCAGGAATGTGCCATATGCTGATTGATTATCACTTCAAACAAACATCAGCATGATGAAGTGATTCCCATAGACTTGTATAAGGACAAAATACTATAAGAACAGAACCAAAAGCCTAGAGACTTTGAGTCTGGTTCCACAACCACCCTCCAGGAGCATCGGATGCGCATCTGACAACAACTCGGCTCCACTCTTGTATCAAGGCTACCTGGCCAGTAATTTGGTGTGAGCAACCTCTAGGCTGGTAACCATAGCAACTTAAGTTTGCAGACCGTGTGTGTGTGTGGATGTATGGGTAAAGGATTGTAGTTATAGATGATTGCGTTCTGCTTTCCTTCATGATTTACTTTCCATTTTGTATTTACAATAAACATTGCTCTTTTGCCTTATCCCCTTTACAAGATCCTGTTGGTCTTTATTGGTATAACAATCCCAGGTCATGAGGTACATAAGTTTTGCTCCTAACTGGTTTTTGCAAGTATTTTAGATAAAAATGTTAATATTTTGGAAAATGCTATCTATATTGGTTGTTATAGGAATGGAACTTATGCAGATATTAATTAAGATGATGCTTAATGTTAAATAGCCAATGGGTAAGTAGACAATATTTAATTATGGTAAAAAGGTAAAATTAATGGATTTAATAATTAAGGGACATTATTATAATTGATTATAAAAAGCACACTGATTTTTAGATATTCGTGCCCATCCAAGTAGGGTACCATTAGAGAAAGAAAGGATTGACCTGTTCCCCTCGTTCAAGGATTGATCACCCCTGGATGCATCATTGCATCTTAAAATGTGAGTATTAGTGCAGTGTATGATTATGTTGCAATGCTGGTTTGCTTAATTAACTATTTTATATTATATATATATATGTATATATACACATATATATTTAATTTTATCACTCATTCTCTCATTCACAGTCTTCCCCTAAATTAAATTATGTATCACCACCTTGGAGGCTTGAACCTTAACAAATTCAGTTTGGTTTTATTCCTTATATTTAAATTACTAATTGGGAATTCACAAATTACATGTTACAGTATCACCAAATGCCACCTTCCTCAAAATAAATTGTTAGAACTGGCTTAAAAAAGCAGCTGTACTGACTTCAGACAGTGCCTTTGAGTCTTCTCAATGTATAGGCAATATGGAGCTCTCTGGTTAATGTTTCCCCTCTTTTTTTCTTTAAATGAGAACTCTAAATGCAAATGCTAACACTCAGGGACATTAGGAACAAGTCTGAAAAGTGTGGAGTGTCTCTTCAACATGCAGAGCTCCCTCAGCTCCATTGAGTCATCTATGTGAAGTTCCTGTGTCTCTGCACTATGTTAGGGCTCAACAGGGCCTATGTTCATTATATGTTTCTGACTTCTGCTGCCAATTTCCCCAAATGTGGTTCATTGAGAAGCAGATCCCCCAAGCAAAACAATGATGATGACATCTCTGATATCTTACAGTGGAAATTCCTGCAGGGATTCCTTGGAAGATGATTCCGTAGTCTAGAGTAGTTGACCTCCAAGCTTCTCCTTTCTTCTTCTGTAAACTGCCCCCTCACAATCTGCAGAGTCCAATTGCTGTGGTGTCCCACAGAGCTGTGACAGAAGTGGGGGATGAAGTCATAAGGGTGGCACTTTCCTACTTCTCTCTCTTAAGCACATTTTGATAGATCTGAGGCCATTCAGTTCGAAGAAGGAAATGGAATAAGCAACCTCCAGTCATTTATTTCAGATAGTCCTCAGTCTGAATAAGAGTCCAGATTCTCTGCTGAAGTTGTGTCCATGTACACAGCTGAAGATCTGGACCAAGGACAAGAATATTTACAGGAATATTTTTTCCTTCTTAACAAGTTTCTATTTGGATTTGTTTTGACTCACTAAGCGCCAGATATTTCAATCTTCACTCATGCAAACTACACTGACTGCAGGGTCAGGCCACATTCAAAATGATGTAGGTTTGGGAAAGCAGGAATATTAAGTTTTACCCCTAAATTAATTAAATTGTTTAGTATTTTCCAAAAAATGGAGGGTAATTAAGGAAAGGGAGTTTCTCCTTTATCAATGCCTTCACAATTGCTTCAGTAAAGGGTAAAATCCCTTATTGATTTTGATTAGCCTCATTTTCATTTGCACTTGGATTCCTTCCTTTAGTCATGCAGGAAAGTGGTGACATAAATTAAACTGCTACATTTAATGAAAATTGCTGGAAGATTCTTGGAATTAATTCCAATAGGACCTAGGCACAACTAAAAAACCCTGTACGTACATAGTACATATCTAGCACTTGCTGGTTTTTCTATTTGTACCTTCTTAAGAAAGCACAAGAATACAGGACCATATCGACAGAACTACAATTTACACCAGGTAAAGATCAGGCCTCGCTTATTCTTAAAAGGTTATACATTAAAATACAAGAAAAATCACTTTGTATGATTGAATTGTTAATGTTTTAAAGAAACTTTTGGAAACACATTACAAAATGTGCTAATACCAAATTTAAGTGATGACTTGTTGATAATGTGAGAATCAATGGTCTTGTCAAAATGGCTATATATTAATGTGCATTAATTAGACTAAACTGTTTTTGTTTCTTTATAATACTGCAATTTGAACTTTGCATTTATAGTCAGATTTTCAGAAGTGATAAGCTCCCTTTGAAGCCAGGGTATCGATATGTTCTTGTGATGGCATACATAATCTAATTGATTAATCATGGCTTAACAGGAGCCTGAGTCCAGTTAGAGCATTGGGTGACACCTGGAGAGATATTAGGCAGAACTGGTGATCAAACCCAGATGGGGAGGCAATGGTCTTCATAAAGAAAGGAGGGCAGGGAAGAAGGTCAGGGAGAACACCCAGGTGAGAGGTAGCTGGGAAGAGTTTGCATTCTTGGGCTAACGCCTGAGAGAAGTCTTATCAGTCTGAAGTAAGTGTGGAGTCAAAACTAGAGGCTCCTGAGTCAGGGAAAACCTGGGAAGCTGGGGGTAGTGAAACCCGGGGAAGAGGAGTACTGTTGTGAACCAGGAGGAAGCCAGAGGCTGTAATTCCAAAAGGCAGTGAATGTAAAGCCTAAGTGGCATTTGGAATGAAGTTTTGAAGGGCTATAAGTAATGAGATTAGAACTCTGCAATCACTTTCTTAGCACTAAATAGTGGAGAGACCAGTATCAAACAGGAAGGTTCCTTCACGATGAGGATGAAGCCTGGGGATGGAAGGAACCCAGAAGAGACAGGACTGGAGCAAGCTCCTGTGCCATTAACCAGGATAGGAATCAGACCTCCTGAGAGAAACCCTGGGAGAGGTGTCTCATTACAGAGAACTCAGGAAAAGGGGTTGGGGCAAAGGCTACAGGAAAGATTAATGGTGGGAAGGAGCCCAGTGTGGCAGTGGCAAGGTCTCCTACAGAACTGGCCTTGGCTGCTTGTCCTAGAGTCCTTGGACAAGTACCCAGTGCAGAGGGAGGGCTTGGGTTCCTCTATTAGCCACTGAACAGTTGGTATGAAGCCCCATAACATAAGTGGATAAGGACCATTCATAACCTTGATAGAAGAGTGTAATGATCACTGGGCCAAGTCAGGGACTGGAGACCCCATAGATGGTCTTGAAATTGTGTTGGATTTTCTGTTACTCCAGAAGGAGTGGGACTAAAATGTGATGTGACCAAAGGGCTGAGTCATGAAGAGGTGGACCACAACAGGAACTAAAGCAATCAAGTGCAAGGAGCACTGGAAGAGGAGAGCCTGGTACACCATGCCCAGGTGCGAGGGGGTGCACCAGCCGTGAGTCCTCTCTTCTACAGTTCTGTGAAATAACAAAATGTATTTTGCAGGCTATTTCATGCAAGAACATTTTCATTATTATTCAATAATATATTTCAGCTCAGTTTTATTGTATAAATTTATTTGTTTCAAAATTAACATTGATAGCATTTCGGTAAATACTCAACAAAAAACCTACAAAATCTCCACCCTTTCATTATTTCTCTTCTCACGCTCTCTCATCCAATGCTATATACATTAATAAGGATGATGCTACAACTAATTTTGGTTGGAATTTCTATCCCAAATGATCTATATCAGTTATCATTCAAAATTACTCAGAGAAGATGAGCTGTTGATGTAGTTGTGCTGATCCCAGAATATCTTCAGAAGAGCTCTGTGTAATCTGAAAGCTTGTGCCTTTCACCACCAGAAGTTAGTCCAATAAAAGTTATCACCTCATCTACCTTGTCTCCTAAGAGAGTAGAATACAATGAACATTTATTTTCCTTATCAGTCTATCTCTGCCTTGATGGACTCAAATGTCATTATCCGTTTAAAAATGATGAATTTCAGAGATCAGGTGAATTAAAAATGATACAGAAAAAACAACTGCCTTAAATATGTAAAAATGTGTCAATGCCAAGATTAATGATTTAGTGCTCAAGGCTTCTGTTATGTGTCTAGAAAGAATCTCAAAGAAAAACAGTAAGACTTTAAGTACATATCCTACTTTTGATCCACATGCAGGATGAGGGCAATATATGGCTGTAAAGGTTTACTTCTGATAACACTGGATTAGGGTTGACCAGGATCCAGATAATTAAACCAGATGAATAATTCAAGTGAAACAATATGCTCAGGCTATCAAGCTATATGTTAGTGACGATTACTATGCTTGAATTTGAGTTACATTTCATATTAAGGGTACTATCATTACATTGAAGCTACATTGTAATTGTTTTGCAATTACATTGTAGTTATGCTTTTATATCTGCAATTCATATAACTGGAACTTTTGTTGACACCCATACTCATGGTGAGCAGCACTAGGTTTGCTTTTGCTGGGTGGTTTAAATGTTTCTAAAATGCCCAAGTCCCATTATTCAGCATGAATAAAGCTATCATTATCTGAGCCATAGTTTTGCTCAATTTCTCTGATAATCAAGACTTGATCTCTGTAATTTATGAGCTGTATAATGCAAATGGCATGTCTTTAGGTAAAGCCCTACATATTGAGTTAATATGTCACTTAGTATCCATCAGCAAGCTGCATATGGATTGTTTTGTATGTTTTCCCCCATCTAAAAACAAATTAAGAAAGTAGAATGGTAATGCTCCATTAATATTGCACAGTTATGCACCCAAAAATCCAATAATGTGAAAGCTAAATTTGAAAGTGCAACTTTAACTCTCTCCCCATTGCCTTTAGGCAGTCTGTAAGTCTTTAGCTGCATAATTACAGGTCATCTTAGATGCAAAACTGTAGAAAATCTATGCTAATATTTTGTATGTGACTTCTCTTTTTAAGGATCTTGTTAATGTACACTAAGGCTGGTCTACACTACGGGGTTAGGTCAAATTTAGCCATGTTAGGTCGATTTAAAAATGACTGCGTCCACTCAACCAACCCCATTGCGTCAACCTAAAGGGCTCTTAAAATCGACTTCTGTACTCCTCCCTGATGAGGGGAGTGGCACTAAAATCGACTTTGCTTGGTCAAATTTGGGGTAGTGTAGATGCAAATTGAAGGTATTGGCCTCCGGGAGCTATCCCAGAGTGCTCCATTGTGACTGCTCTGGACAGCACTTTGAACTCTGATGCACTAGCCAGGTACACAAGAAAATCCGTTCTCCCTGGCAGCCAGGACCTTTTCATCACCCTGGAGCCAATACCCTCCCAAGATGGGATCCCCAACCCTGAAGCCGGAGAAGGCACCTCTGGTGAGTGCACATTTGTAACTTCAGTACAGGGTTTAAAAGCAATAGTGTTTAATGTTTGATTTGCCCTGAAGAACTGGGATGCATTCGCAGCCAGTACAGCTACTGGAAAGGTCTGTTCATATGTCTGGGGATGGAGTGGGAATCCTCCAGAGACATCTCCATGAAGCTCTCCTGGAGGTATTCTGAAAGCCTTTGCAGAAGGTTTCTGGGGAGGGCTGCCTTATTTCGTCTTGCATGGTAGGACACTTTACCATGCCAAGCCAGTATTCTGGAATCATTGCAGCACAAAGCATGGCAGCAAATGGTCCTGGGTTTTGGTCGCATTCAAGCAACATTCAGTCTATATCTTTGTGTGTTACCCTCAGGAGAGTGATATAATTCATGGTCACCTGGTTGAAATAGGGGAATTTTTGTAAGGGAACAGTAAAAGGACCCCGTTCATGCTGGCTGTTTGCGCTTGGCTAAAAGGGATCATCCCAGAGAATATCCACGCGGTGGCGGGGGAGAGGTGAAGGGATGATTCCGGAGAATAGCCACATGGTGAGGGGAGGGGAGAAGGTATCATCTCAGAGAATAGCCACACAGTGGGGTGGGAGTAGGTGTGTGCTGCACATCCACGCAAAAAACGCAGCCCCTCCTTTTGAATGTGAAACCCAACCCTTTGCTTGCTCTGGGAAAGAAGGGCGCTGAAGTTTGATAACATTCCCACATGTTATGAAGGTGCAAGAAGCCAATCCCACATAACAAAAGGCGTACCATGGCTTCCTGGAAACTGAATTCTGTTGCCCAGCCGTGTGTGATGTGTCACCATACCGGCAGGCGTTCAATATAAAAGTCAAAATGTGACCTTGTACCTAAAGCACGTGTGCTGTCTGCTGTGAATTGCTTGATTCACTGTGAGTCTCCCTTTTGTTCTCAGAAATGTATCATCTTAAATTTTACTCTCCCTTTTTATCTCTCCCCAGGTGCAAATGTTTCTACACTCCCCCTATCATCTCCGTCCCTGAGGTTATCGCAGATTAGAAGGCGAAAAAAACGCACTCTCAGTTATATGTTTTCCGAGCTCATGCAATCTTCCCACACTGATAGGGCACAGCTTAATGCATGGAGGCATTCAGTGGCAGAGACCAGGAAATACTTAAGTGAGCGTGAAGAGCAGAGGCAGGATGTGATGCTGAGGCTAATGGGGGAGCAAATGGACATAATGGAGTGTCTGTTGGGGGAGCAAATGGACGTGATGAAGTGTCTGTTGGAGCTGCAGGAAAGCCAACAAGAGCACAGGCCCCACTGTATAACTGCATGCCCTCATCCCCAAGTTCCATATCCGCCTCACCCAGATGCCCAAGAATGTGGGAGAGGCTCCGGGCACCCAGCCTCTCCACTCCAGAGGATGGCCCAAGCAACAGAAGGCTGTCATTCAAACAGTTTGATTTTTAGTGTGGCTACAATAAACAATGTGGTCTTGTCCCTCCCTCCTCTCCCACCTCTCCCAGGCTTCCTTGTCCGATATCTCTTTTTTAAAAAAAATTAATAAAGAAAGAATGCATGTTTCAAAACAATAGTTACTTTATTTTGAAGGGGGGAGGGTGGTTGGCTTACAGGAAATTAAAATCAACAAAGGGAGTGAGTTTTCATCCAGGAGAAACACATTCAACTGTCACACACAAGCCTGGCCAGTCATGAAGCTGGTTTTCAAAGCCTCTCTGATGCGCAGCACGCCTTGCTGTGCTCTTCTAATCCCCCTGGTGTCTGGCTGCTCAAAAGTGGACACCAGGCGATTTGCCTCAACCTCCCACCCCACCATAAATGTCTCTCCCTTACTCTCACAGATATTATGGATCACACAGCAAGCAGCAATAACAATGGGAATGTTCGTTGCACTGAGGTCTGACCTACTCGGCAAACAGCTCCAGTGAGCTTTTAAATGTCCAAAGGCACATTCTACCACCATTCTGCACTTGCTCAGCCTATAGTTGAACTGCTCTTTACAACTGTCCAGACTGCCTGTGTATGGCTTCATGAGCCATGGGATCAAGGGGTAGGCTGGGTCCCCAAGGATAACTATAGGCATTTCAACATCCCCAACAGTAATTTTCTGGTCTGGGAAGTAAGTCCCTTCTTGCAGCTGCTCAAACAGCCTGGAGTTCCTAATTATGCAATTGTCATGCACCTTTCCTAGCCATCCCATGCTGATGTTGGTGAAACGTCCCTTGTGATCCACCAGTGCTTGCAGCACCCTTGAGAAGTACCCCTTGTGGTTTATGTACTGGTTGGCAAGGTGGTCCAGTGCCAAGATGGGGATATGCGTTCCGTCTATTGCCCCACCACAGTTAGGGGACCCCATTGCAGCAGCACCATCCAGTTTGACCTGCACATTTCGCAGAGTCATGACCCTTGATAACAGAACGTCAATGATTGCATTGGCTACTTGGATCACAGCAACCCCCACAGTAGACCTGCTCACTCCAAATTGACTCCCAACTGACTGGTAGCAGTCAGACATTGCAAGCTTCCTTAGGGCTATCTCCACTCGCTTCTCAACTGTCAGGGCAGCTCTCATCTTGGTATTCCTGTGCTTCAGGGTGGGGGAAAGAAACTCACAGAGTTCCAGGAAAGTGGCCTTACGCATGCGAAAGTTTCGCAGCCACTGGGAATCATCCCATACTCACAACACTATGCGGTCCCACCAGTCTGTGCTTGTTTGCTAGGCCCAGAATTGGCATTCCACTGAATCAACCAGCCCCACTGCCACCATGATGTCCCAATTGCCACAGCCCATGCTTTCAGGAACATCTGTGTCCATGTCCTCATCAAAATCCTCTTCATGCTGGCGTCTCTTAGCCCAGTTCTGCATATATTCCAGGATAATGCACGAGTTGTTTACAGTGCTCACAACAGCAGTGGTGATGGTGAGCTGAGTGGGTTCCATGCTTGCTTTGATATGGCATCTGCATGGGTAACCCAGGAAAAAAGGTGCGGAATGAATGTCTGCTGTTGCTTTCACGGAGGGAGGGGCTACTGATGACATGTACCCAAAACCACCCGTGACAATGTTTTTGCCCCATCAGGCATTGGGAGCTTAAACCAGAATTCCAATGGGCAGCGGAGACTGTGGGAATTGTGGGATAGCTACCCACAGTGCACTGCTGTGTAAGTCGATGCTAGCCACGGTAGTGTGGATGCACTTCGCCAACTTAATGCACTTAGTGTGGACATACGCATTCGACTGTATAAAATCAATTTCTAAAAATCGACTTCTATAAAATCGACCTAATTTCATAGTGTAAACATACCCTAAGGGACATAGCTGATGCACTGAACCCGCTTTTACAATAAATTGCACAGATCAAGTCTTAGGCTATGTCTACACTACAAAGTTAAGTTGACTTTTTGAAATGAGGCTCTCACAGCTGGGTGTGTGTCCACCTGTGATTGTGAAATATGTCCCTAAAGGTGGAGTGCATTGGGTACTGTGATGGCCCGGGAACATGTCAGTTTTTCATTGATAGCTTCTCTCCATGCTCTCTACTCGCTGTCAGCAGCATCAGATGGTTGCAGCACCTCCCTGAGCATGTCTTCCTTACTCCTCTGGGTTTGTCTCCTTATCAGATGGAGCCACTCAGCCGGTGTACGGGAAGAGACCCTCAAGGCCAAATCTGCATAATGTAAAGAAACAATAGACAGCGGTCCTTGATTCATGCAAGTTACAGACACCACTTTCTCACTTTCCCTTGGCAAGCACGCAGCATGGTGAGAGCCCTAACCATGGTGAGTTCAGCCTGGGGGTTGGGGGGAATGGACAAGATGGGACAAAGGGTTGGGAAGTTCAGAGGGAGATCACTACAAGCATCTAGGGACGCTATTCTGAATGCTGGCACCATTTTCCAGAGGCGGGGGGAGGGGATAGAAGCTGATACCTTGCTTCTGAGGGTAACCATGAATGCAAGGGTGTAGCTCCTGCATGCATGTGGCAGCAGACCAGGTCCACATGCTCCTCGTCTGTGTGCTGCTTTAGTGCCTGCAGAAGTAATTGCCAATTGACGCAGCAAAGTTTCCTACCATGGGGGAAGAAACAAGGCAGCTCTCCCAAGGAACCTTTGACAGAGGATTGCAGAGTACCTGCTGGAAAGTTTCCTAGCGACCTCTAAGGAGAATTCCTGGGATATCCCACTGTGCACTGACAAACTTTTCCACAGGGCCCCCCCTGTCTAACTGCACACGGGAACAAGAAGCAGATGCAAACAGTCCTGGCATTGATTATTTCTATCCCTCTTCCCTGGGGGGACAAATAAAAAGCTCTACCTCATGTCTCCCTGCAGTATCAAATCATCTCCCTGAAGTATCAAATCACAAAGAGTACTTACTGGAGCTTCCCTCCCCTGCATCAGGTGCGCCTCAGCTAGAGTGCTGGGACTGGCTAGACCCCTCCGGTGTTGAAAAGCAGTCCTGGCTCGCCACACCAAAGGTTGAATCTGTCACCTGTCCCCCATCCTCCTCCAACTCCACTTCCTTGTCCACCACTTTGTCCTTCAGGTTGACTCTTCTGGACCCTGTATCCACAGGGCTCTTGGCAGTGGAGGTGGGGTCGCTGCCTAGGAAGGCATGCCGCTCCTTGGAGAAGTGGCATGTCTTTGGCAATGCACCAGACTGATGATTGGCCTCACTTGCCTTCTGGTATGCCTGTCTCAGCTCCTTGATCTTAGCTCAGCATTGCTGCATGCCCCTTTTGTGCCCCTTCTCCTTCATGCCACGAGCAATCTGCTCAGACATAGCAAAGTTCCTATGGCTGGTGCAAAGCGGTGACTGCACACCCTCTTCTCCCCATAGACCCAACAGATCCAGCAACTCCGGTATACTCCAGGTGGGAGCACATTTGCTTCAGGGAGCCGCCATGATCAGCTGGGCAGATGCTATGTGAGTTCTCCATGCTGAGCAAACACAAAGAGGAATTTCAAAAATTTCCCAGTGCTTTAAAGGGGAAGGGGTACATGCCTGTGTACCTCACTGAGGGCAGCAGAGATCAAAATGGTCACCACAGCAGTCATAATGGGCATTGTAGGACACACCTAGAGACAACTTAGTGTGCCGTAAGCAACACAGTGTCTACATAGATACTGCGTCACTCTAACTTCATTGCAAAAAGTTCTATGTGTCTCATCCAGGTGGTTTTATTATGTTGGAGTAGCTGGTGAGTTGAATTGGTGGGAGGAGCATTGCGGTGTGTTTGCCTCCATTGTTTTGTTGATGAAAGCTGACTTTTGTTGACAAAACTGTGTAATTTAGACATGGCCTTAGTTATCATGTGGATTTGCAGTAGCCCAATCTGAAGACAAAGAATGCACGGGTTACTTTACATTCTTGTCCAGGAGGAAGGGAAAATGTCCCTAGGAAGCTAAAGGTGAAAGATGGCATTTTTTTTCACTATCAGGTGCTAGCTGACTTTCTATGCATAGTAATGAGTAGAGCATGACTCTGAGGCTTCACCAGCGTCAGAGCCAATATGGCAAGTCTTGTGACCAAAGAATGCGAGAGCACTGTTCAAACTTGAACAACTAGATTACAGGACTGAATTCCAAACCGATCAGTCAGATTAGCATTTATATGCCCAAATACCCATTTTACGCCCTTAAATGTGAAATTGAATGCTTGCCTCAAGCCAACCTCCATTGAAATCACTGGCAGAATTTTCAGGTAGTATTGTAATGATCAGTGTATTCAGTACCTCCACCAACAGATGGTGCAGTTGCTCAGGCAAGATACTGACACTGATATACAGCTTTGGTTCTCATGGAAACTTCCTGGCACTGAGGCTTGCAAGAAGTAAATCAGCACATTTTAATTAGCTTTTGCGGCTAAGTTTAATTGTTTTTAAAATGCTTGCAATGCTTTTGCAATTTAAATGACTCCAATTTCAAATATTTCATTGAAACATTTTAGAATTATTTCACTTCCTGGGGAAAAAAAAAAGTCTGATTCATTTTTATTTTTCAATCTTCAACCAGTGTGGTCTCTCATTAACAGAGTTTTTGCATGTGTGGGTTTTTATAGATTTGGCAATGTGATGTGTGTTTTGCTTAATGTATTATTATTTATATTTTTAGACAGTTTCTTTGGAAGAAATTTCACTGTTTTGTTTTATTGTTTCAGTCTCTTTGCTGAAGTGATCTGAGGTGTTTTTGGTTGTGTTTTGTGAGGGGTAAGTTACGTTTGAAGGTTACTTCAGACAGATGGATGTGCTGTGAAGAGTTTCATGCCAAAATACCATGTGCTTTGGTCAGAAGAGGACATCACATTTTTCCAGCTATTGACCTCTTGAGGAAGCAGGGCACCATGTAGTCTGACGAACTAATGGGGCTACTTTAATGTTTAGAATTTACAATAAACAGTGCCCCAGTTCTCAAGGTTTTTGCAAAAAACTATTATTCTTGTCTCTCAGTAATAAACAAAAGCTATTCCCTCGGCTTTGAGAAGAAAAACAAAGGCAATCCTTCTTCCTTCAGGGTACTGGAAACACTCTATTTCCTTGCTTTTGGGGGAGTTCAACCAATGCTGGCCCTGTGCTTCAGGGAGTAAAAGCAAAGATGTCTCTCTTCTTTAAGGGAAATTAAATAAAGTAGTATATCACATTCCTTTCTTTCACAAAAGGTAAATGAAGTGAATCTCTGGCCTCACCAGGATCAAAGCATATGTTCTCCCTTTTTGGCAGGGAGCCCTTACAGTCTAATCCCAGGAGAGATGGCCACCTTAAGAGGAAAAGCTATGCTTGTCCCATATAGAACAAAAACCAGCACCAAGCCAGCCCCAACTTCAAATCTGCTCTTAATACAAGTGCCAGCTTGTAAATAGTAACACCATGCATCTGTGGGTCGCAACTGACAATACAAAATTCAGGACAAACTGCTGAGAAATAGGGCAGACAAACCCCAAAACTGGTGGTTATTCTTCCATAAGATATATCAAACCAGCAACAAAAGTAAACTTCTGTTTCACCACACTGGCTAACAAGAAGTCAGAAAAACAGTCTCCTTAGGCATTCCAGACCTTGTAACACCACCAGAAACACTAGACTTAATGATGAGTGGTTATAAAAATAATTTCATTAAACAAAAGAGTTCTTCTGATCCCAAAGGACCAGCCACACACCTAGGTCAATTTATAACTCAGATATTACCCAATAAACATTGTTGTCAATATTTTAGTATCTAAAATCTAAGGGTTTATTTATAAAAAGAAAGAAAGGTGAGAGTTAAAATTGCAAAGTTCTTGGTTCAGGCTTGTAGCAGTGAAGGAATAAACTGCAGGCTTGTTAAGTCTCTGCTAGTTTCCAAATCATTCGAAGATCCTCAGTCCCTTGGTTAGAATGCTCCCATTAATACAAGTTCAAGGTCCAGAGTTTTGAGTAGAAAAGACGCAAAGCGGACCTGTTTCCAGGGCCTTATATAGCTTCTGCCAAGTGAAGGGAAATCTATTGTTCTCACTGTGGAAAACTGCAGGTAACAAGATGGTGTTTGGAGTCACATTTCCATGCATGATTTCGCTTACTCATAGCAGAGGCCATCAGAGAAAAGTCCATGGCCCATTGTGAGTTAAGGGTTCCTCGATGAGCCATTTAACTTGAATAGTCCCTTCAAGATGTGCAGGCTAAATACCTTGTGGGCATTACCACAGGAACAAACATATTTGAAATACAGGTATAGAGCCAATACTCATAACTTCAAATACAAAAATGATAGATGCATACAAATAGCATAATCAATCATAACTTTTCCACAGACACCTTACTTGACTTGTACAAGATTTGTTGCAATTATATAACAGTGGTAGCAACAATGATCTACATGACCATATTTTATCAGATAGCGTCATACATACCATCTTGCTTTCCTCCAGCTCCTTCTTTTGCTCCATGGAGAGATGTCTGCTTTCATGAAGAACCTTTCACAGTAATCAAGGTTCCACTTTCTTGCCATCCGAAGAAATGCCCAGAAATAACAAATGGTCTTACTCGGTCAACACCAGCATGAAAGGCAATCTGTAGGTCATTATCCACTATTACCTACTCTTCTCTATCCCCACTCAACTAGCCCCTGATCCAAAAGAGTATTTAAACACACACCTATCTTGCACTGAAGTCAAGGGAACATAAGCGCAAGCTTAAAGTTAACAACATGCTTAATTACTTTAGTGCATTGGGTTCCTGCTGCTTGCTGTATCCCCTTTCTCATCAGTGCTATCAACAAGGGGCTTTATCTGGCTTACATCCTCTGGAGGGTGATCTCACCTCATTGAAAAATAGTATATATTTCTAGACTCAGCTTCCTCAGTGGCAACAAAGATTCTTCCAAGGTGAGCATTCCCACTCCTCACTGTGTGCACACAGCCGGCTAGCCAGTCCATCCCTGGCCTGGAAGTGTTTTCTGGCTAGAACAGCCCTGCTGCCTCTCCTGGTTGTGATGCTGAGAGTAATGTGCAATTTCTCCATCACCTTATTGCTGCTGCACCTATTTTCAATTTTCCTCCTGCACCTCTCCAGCAACCTCACTCCTGCCCTTCTCTTACCCTTCGCACCCATAGCATGCAGCAGAAGCCATTCTAGTGTGAATATTCCTGCAACTATTTACATGCAAAGATTTTTCTGTGTATGTGTGCGCGTGTGCACACACTTTTTTTGTACAAAATTTTGCAAAATATCTGAATACTTACAAGTGGTGAGGAAACAAGGACCTGTGAAAACCAGCAAAGTGTATTTGTCTTTTCTATAAAAGTATGTATTTGAATTAGCAATGGCATTTATAGGCGATAAGGAATAGATACACTTAAAGCTGCTGAAGACAAGAAAAAATGCACAGCCTCCTAACATGCACACAGTTCACTGCAGGCAGTTCCAATTCTGATATCCTGAAAGAAACTGCAAAACGCAGTGAGAGACACGTTCAGGTCATGACTTCAGATCTCTCCTGTTCCTGTCTATGGGCCTTGAGATAACCTGAAATATCCTTGAAATCATTCCAGAAGTACACCGAAGACAATAGAAAAGAAACATACACGTAGCATATTGGAAACCAACTCACAAAGAGACTTGCTTTCCTCTTTAATATTTGTCCCTTACCGTGTAACCTGGTATAGCTTCTATAACAAAAACAATTTGAATACATTTTCTTCTTATCTATTAGGTATAAAGCAACCTGGGGGGACAAAACAGAAAATATCAAGTTAAAATATGCAGACCTCTGGGTTTACTGTGTAACTGGCAAGCAAAAATAAGAAGGAAAAGTAAATGAAGTTTCAGATTGTGACTCAAAAACACATAGTTGACTTAGTGATATATGAATATTTCAAAAAGACAGAAAACATACTGAGAATTTTCCCTGTTCACTTACAAAGAGATTGTAGCACAGTGGCATATCTTTCCCATTACTTCAGCAGTGCAATATCAGCACTATTGACTTTTTATTTTCTCTGAAAAATGGGTAATGATGTCAAGCACATCTACCAAAGGGAGTGTGAAATCTGCATTGAACATTTGATGCATAGAAATTTAAAGTAGAACAAAGGTTAAAAAGTCATGAACTGGGTCAAAGCAGACCTGTTTGTGTTCACTGAACTAATTACAAGTGGGGGTTCAGATTCAAAGAACTGAGATGTTACAATGTCGTATCATCATGATATAGCTACAGAAGAGTCCATTGCCCAGGACTTCAGTTCCTCAGCTTAGATGCCAAAAGGGCATGAATTTTTTAGGTGCTAACAGGGAATGTCTTGCAGGCTGACTGTTCTCTCTAATTTTTCTCTGGTCACACTGCAGGCACACAGCTGGATGACCATGGCAGTGAGGAAAGTAAATGTTCTCACCTTAAGAAGGCATCTTCTGCAACCACCTTGGAAGCTGGTTCTCATTTCCAGCCTGTGCTGAAGTTCCAGCTTCCTACAATATGGGTTCATTGCAACATTTCATTCCTTTGAATTTGAGAAGGTAATGACCATCTGCAAGGAATCTTGGAACATGGGGGATCCATGTGGCTGACTTTATTTTATCAGCCATGCTTAATATATAGGCTGTACTGGTTTAGCATCATGACCAAAGAAGGACTTAAGCTACAAAGTTGAGATCTGAATATGGAGTTTAGCTTTCCAAGTAGTCAGGGTATACTTGGATCTTGGGGAGTAGGGGTGTTAATTGAGGCTCATCTCTGTAGGTAACAATTAGTTTATGATATTACCTATGGTTCAGGGTTCTCTGAACTTTAATTTAAATCTCAAAACTACTTTTGGTTCTCTTTCCCTTAAAGAAATAGCTTTAATTTTTTTTAAATGCATGGCCATTGGTATCACATTACAATAACATATTTTTAAAAGCTCATTCCTTTATAACTTTGTTATGAAAATGATTACTAAAACCACAATATGAAAAGATTTTGGGGTGAGTAGGGGAGCAGAAAAAGGGTATAAAAGAAGTTTTGCTCAGCTGTATGCTATCCTGGTTATAGTGAGCTTGAGAGTTGTCATTTGGCAGAGAGCTTCCTTCCATAGCAGAGCCTTCTGTCACAGATATGTCAGTCCACGTTGCATCTTGCAGCTCCAGTGAAGCAACAATCCAATAAACAATTTTAGGGAATTGAAATGAGAAATTTCAGATTCTGTGCTCAAGATAGGTCTGCCTAGGGTATTTATTAAATTGAACCTTATTTTTCCACTGCTTTTCATTGTATATTTTTAATGCAGTCCTGTTTATCATCAGTACTGTAATATGTGTGGTGTGTGACGTGCATGCTTCTCTGACTTTAAACTGACTTCAACTATTCCGTTTTATTTTTCCTTCACATGTGTTTCTGAAATGCACAGTTGTGTGGGCTCAGAGAAAATAAGGCCTTGATCCTGCATACTCTTATGTGTGGACTTAGATGTACTCACGCGAGTAAAAGTAAGTATATGTGCAAGTGTTTGTAGGATTAGGGCTTAAATGTATTTTGTTTGGCAAAGCATGAGTTACAACATACCTCCTCATTATCTGGAATGTAGGTCAATGACGTGGTTTATTTCTGTACTTTATGTGTATCTCGTGATTTAAATGTGGATCTAATGTGTTTTATATACGTTCTCCAAAATAATTAAGATTGGGACTCTCATGCATAAAACAGATGTAAAACACATCATGTCATATCATCTGCACAGACTTTACATGTGATTTAAATTTTAAACACACTTGAATAAGTCTCCGAGGCATGAATACTTGACTTGATCTATGTATTATTATTACACACAAAAAATGTGAAATTATCCCTTATTTTTTCTGCTTACAAATTAGTTGTGAGGATACCATGATTTCTGCAAATGTATTAATTACTGTTAATGATCTGCAGGATATTTTGAATAAGAAATTTTCAGCCTTTCAGTTCATGAACTGCTCATTTTGATTATTTGCTATTCATTATTTTATGCAGTATAATTGGTGACTGAAGAGATACGGTATTGCTTCTACTTCCTAGATAATAGAAACTTTTCAAACAGGTGATAATGCACAGAGAATAATGCACATGAATAATAAATAGCTAATACATTTATTAGCACATTAATACCCTTGTTTGCTTGCATATACAAGTATGCATATTAATAGGGCCCTACCAAATTCACAACCATGAAAAACATGTTACGGACTGTGAAATCTGGTCTCCCCCTGTGAAATCTGTTTCACAGGGGGAGACCAGCATTTTTCAAATTGGGGGTCCTGACCCAAAAGGGAGTTGCAGAGGGGGGTCACAAGGTTATTTTAGGAGGCTAGAGGGTGGCAGCTGTTGGCTGGGCACCCAGCTCTGAAGGCAACACCCCACCAGCAGCAGCACAGAAGTAATGGTAGCAGTATCACAACCCCCCCTACAATAACCTTGCGAACCCCCACAACTCCTTTTTGGGTCAGGATCCCTAAAATTACAACACTGTGAAATTTCAGAATTAAATAGCTGAAATCATGAAATTTATGATTTTTAAACTACTATGACTGTGAAACTGACCAAAATGGACCATGAATTTGGTAGGACCCTACCTATTACCAACCATTCCCCTAACAGTCATGAATACAAAGATTATTATTATTTAGCTGTATTAAAGTACAGCTAGAGGCCCCATTTATGCCAGGTTGTACAAACTGTGGTCAGGGCACTATACAAACATAATGAAAAAAAAAAGTCCTCATCCCCAAAAGCTCACAATCTAAGTGTGAGGTGAGCGACAGTAGTTGGATAAAACAAACAGATGAGGGGTACAATGAGGGGTACTATTATACACAGTGCTCACTGCACAACTACATGGATGTTTATAGTGATCAAGTAATAAGTTGGTCCTGAACATAGAAGAATTGTACATCAGGTCAGAATATGAAGGATTGTTTGCAAACATGTCTTTGTAGTATTTGAGCCACTGTAATATACTTACATGTGGCCATCTCCTGCCTTGGCAGCTGTAGCGAGGGGAGATACAGATGCTTCCTTCTGCTACAGAATTGTTTCCAGCCAGGTTAGATGTTATCATGGTGGGCTCTGATAAGGGAGTAATGTATCTCAGTAGGGGGTCTGGGGTTCTTCCTCAGGGTCAAAGTGTACCCCAGATGTACTCAAGAATCACTGATCAGACCTGATAGCTATCCACACAGCTACAAAAAGTATTTTCTCCCTCTATGCTAACAGTGTCCTTATGATCAAATCTCAGGGCCTCTAGTCCGTCCTCCTCCTCCTTGTCCTCTCTGCTGCTTGTGAAAGAATTCCTTCTACTATCATTTACAACACACTGTACTTCCTTGGTTTCGTGATTCCGTCTTCTCTTGGTTCTCTTCTCCCTTCAATGACTGTTTCTTTAGCATCTCAAAGAGCAATTACAGCAGGGCTGGCTTGGTGGTCATACTACCATCCTATATTACACTCATTCTCTGTAACCTCCCTGGTAGAGTTGGAGGGTGCAAGAGCAGAGTTAACGTTCTATTAACTATACACTTTTGGGATTGCTTAAGAGGAACAGCATAAAAGCTCATTGACATTTTTTCATCTAAACACTTATTCCAATGAAAAAAAATGGCTTTTAAACCAAAATAAGTTTTCTGTGGAAAAAATGTTGCAGGAAATTAAAAACAAACAAACAAAAAAACCCTAGATTTCTTAGATATTTTCTAGGAAAATAATGGCATTTTAACCATCTCTAAATAAAAGGTTGAGCTGAGCAACTGTTCTCCTGGCTCCCTTCCCCTCTACCATGGGTACACAAAATGATTTTGCAGAGGAACTCGTCTCTGTTACACAAAGTATAGGAACTTCCCATTTAGCTGATTTCCGTGCCCCCCCCCCCGCCGCCGCCATATGTCCGGAAACCTTTCAGTGCAATTACCATATTGTCTTCAACTATCACTGTATCGCAAAGTTGATCATAAGACATATTTTTTCTGTCTGTTTCTTATGAAACTGAATTCTGGGCCTCGTATGATGTCTGCAATCATGTTGAAAAGTCATGCTATAGTCTTAAAACTTATTTGTCATAGCCTCACTGGACTGCATTCTGATCTAAGATTTCACTGGCTAAAATCACGAGTTAGTCCACTGAAACCAATATATTTTTATGAGACTGGAATTAGGCTCACTGTTGGCCTTTGGCCAAGTCAGTCCTGTCTAGTTAATAATATTAAAGTTGAGACACAGAACAACAGAAGCCAGAGCATTTAGTAAGTCTGAAGCTTTATCCTTATGACTAATGTCATGTGGGGACCACCCTGCCTGCAAAATCACTGTCTTTTTTTTAAAGAAAAACTAACATCCACCTGGAAAAAGTGCATGTAGCCACAGAGTACATGGAAAAATAAACCTATAAAATTACAGTGTGTGCTCCTTGGTAGCTCGTTGGCTTTGAAACTCATTCCCTACCTTGGTTCAAAGAAGACTGAATATGTAGACCTTCAGGCCATGCTACAAAGCCCATTTTTTGAGCAAGCCTTTAGCGATGGCTAAGATGACTGGAAGCAGGTTGCCTTTGAGTATTTGAAAAGAGGGAGATTTAGACTGATTTTTTAATGTTTTTTTCAACCTGGAAATTATATGTTTGGGGGAATGTGCTGCTGTTCTGAGTCTGTAACGAGCTGGTAGTGTACTTAAAACTGATGGCAAGATCAACTAGAGCCCAGGATAAGCCTTCTTTTACATGTGTCTATTGAAATCTGTATAAATAAAGTAAATACAAATAAATTCAATTGGTGGTGTAGAAATGCTAAAGCAGATCTACTTAAAGGAATATTTTGAAGATCTAATGCTGCTAAATACTAATTAGAGTTGGTCAGAATAAGTCCAGTGAGACAGTGCTTCATTGAAATGCACCAAATCAGCAAAATCAAAATGTTTTGCAGAGTGGAGTTGATTTCGCTGGTGCTCCAATGGAACCCAGAGAGGGAGTCTGATGGAACCCAGGTATTACTCCAGGAGAAACGTGGCAGGTTACATGTCTTGCTCCTCAGAAATCCACCTCATGTAGGGTCCCGGGGAGGCCAGGCTTCCAGTTTTCCTCAGTTCTGGGACTACCCCCACATGGACTGCCTTGGGGCTAGGACCCCGGGGCTTTCACATTCTTCTTTGCATGGAATTTTGAAAATGTTGGCTTTTAGTCCTAAGCAGTAGGAAAGCAAATTCTGAAACATCAAAATCCTCCACAAAATGAGATTATGTCTCATAATCAGTTGTAATATTAATGCAGATGCGTGTGCGGTACAGTACAGGCACTGTTTACAACTATAGTTAAAGAATAGATATTGTTTAAAGGTTCACATTTGTATCAGGAGTGCACTTCCCTAGTTTTGGCCAGTATACAATGTGATACTGGAGGAAGGTGATTTCAGTGAGCAGAGTTCACAGTAGTGTTCACTGGCAGTGTTAATTGGCTCTATAGTAGTGTTGATCTTGCTGATTTAAGGTCTGTCTTGTCAGGACATTTGTGTTTCATTTATTGAAGGAGACAGTAGACAGAAACTGCAATTTCAGTATTGTCTTGTGGATTGTTCCTTGTAAACAAAACTTCAGAAGGTAAATTGCAGATAATCCTCAGCCTTCTATATGCAAAAGCATTAGTCCCAGTATTGGGCTAATGAGATAGCATAGTCCAGTGACTCAAGCATATGAATGTGAATGATGAAATGAGTTCAATTCTCAGCACTGTCTCTGTCTCAATGGATCTGTTTCTGATCTCATTTACAACAATTTAAATGGGGAGCAACTCCATTAAAGCCAATAGATTTACACTGGTGTGAAAATAAAATTAAGGTTGTTATGTAGTCTTGGGGAGAGTCATATCAAACTCAGTTCTTTAGAAGTTGAGGGTTCACAGCACCTTGATGAATCAATGCATTGATTCCCCCTTGCCTCCATTTTTTTTTTCATTTTTTTAAAGCAATATGATGCTGACTTTTTAAAGTACTTTGAGATCAACAGATTGAAAATGCCATATAAATGCTAAGAGTTATTACATTATTATTGCTTTATCCATAAATTGTGCAAGACTAGCACTAGTTGGAAAATAGAAT
This sequence comes from Mauremys reevesii, assembly GCF_016161935.1. Classification (NCBI taxonomy): domain Eukaryota; kingdom Metazoa; phylum Chordata; order Testudines; family Geoemydidae; genus Mauremys; species Mauremys reevesii. The sequence continues at coordinate 62,645,572 of NC_052630.1, forward strand.
TTCTGTCCTGTGGGAAATTCTGGTATTTTGACATTTGTTTTCATCCCAGATAATGACAAAGTCAAAGTACTTAAATCCGGGGGAGAGCAAAATGTTTAAAATAATTTCAATTCCAAAATGATAAAATATTTCATTTCAATTATATGATTGAAGTGAAACTTTTGACATTTCAAAATACTGAAATATCAACTTGGACCAAAACATTTTGTTTGGAAATGTTGATTTGAAACAAAATATTTTGTTTTAAATTGACATTTCAATTTAAAGCAACAATTTGAAACAAAAGCTTGCAGTTTGAATCAACATTGTGAAACAAAAGAAAGCATTCCGGTTTGAAATGACCTTTCAGAAAAAAATAATTTAAAAAAAATGCTGACATTTACATTTACGCAAGGAAAGTAAGAACAATTTAAATGAAAACACCATTTCTGACAAACTTTTTAGCTTTTATTTTTTGGTCAGGTCTGTTCAAGATTAATCACCTGTAAAATATCATTTAAAAGTCTGATGCTGTGTGGGTGAAATTTTGAGCTGACTTACCTTGTTCAATAAGTTACATGGGGTCCAAATTAGCACAGAATGTGACACTGCTTTAGGAGCACAAAAATAAGGGGAAATTAGCTTTCCCCTTATTTTTGGATCTTTAACTTAGCTGTTTTTAAGTTAGAATTCTTTGTTTTTTACCATTGTTTACAAAATCTTAAAATAAAAAACAGACTCCATAACAGTCCTGGCTTTTATGGTATGAACTGCATAGCTGTACTCTGCAGAATAATTTTATTTTAAATAAAGTGCATTGTGGCAACAGCACTAGTAGGTGGCAAGTTTTAGAGTGTTCTAGAAATACCTTTCTGGATACTACCACATAAAAGGCTGTTACTGGGACACACTCTTACTTGAGATATGCTAGTTCATACTAATACTATCCCAGAAAAACATTTCCGACCTCAGATAGAAGTCAAATAGGACTCTGGGGGATGTGGCCAAGAGGATCCTTTCACTTTGAGAATTTTCATAAAGTATTAATTGTCTTCAGGCTTTCACCTAAATTTCACTTTATGTAAAGTTTTACAGACACATGCACGGGACCTGTTTCCTCCTCTCACATATCTGAGAAAATAGGGAGTAACTCAATGTATTTACAGCAGTGTAAAGCTGGTGTAAGTGACCTGGTTTGTGTGGCCTCATTTTAGAAGGAGAGCAAAGGAAGCTACTCTAAGTGACAGTAACATTGCCAGTAATGAAGACCAGTAGAATTAGCATGGGAATGGAAACTCCAGCTCACTGCCACACAATGCATTTGAACAGTGCCAAACATCATTGCCTTCAATGTAGCAAATTAAGTGTAAATACTGGGAAACTGCCTGTTAGAGAGTGTCTAATAAAAATGACTATCCTGCTTCAGATGCTAGTTTTTAAGAGGGAGGGAAGAGTCATGGTTGGTTTGATATAGAGTGCCTGTATTGAGATCACCATATATTTCCTCTAATGAGTTGGCATGGGGTGAAGCAGGGCTTCTGATGTTCTACCACTGACATATTATACCCATTCAATCAGTATGTCAAACCCTCTATTTGGCTTACCAGGGTATCCTGAAATGCTGGCTCCATGATCAAATAAACACAGCTACCCATCACAATGACAGATAGTCATTTGAACAATGGTAGCAGCTACGTTTTGTTGCAGCTTTAGGGGTAAGATGCAGTAATAATGGAAGTAAAAAATAAGCAAACTGTACCTTTGGGTTATGCGGTTTGCAAAAACAATTCCTTAAAGAAAACAAAGGTTCTTGCCACATGAATAATATTAAACATTTATAAAACGCATGAGACTTTCAGAGCACTGTGTGCACACAATCACTATTTTTCATGACATAGTTTGAGTATTATGAACCAAATTTTACAGACAATAAAACTATAGCAGTGAGTTTAAGCAACTTGCCCAAGTCCACACAATGAGTGAGTGTTTGAGGTGGAAATAGAACTCAGAAGTCCCTGACTGAAATTCTAGCACCATTAAAGTCAATAAGAGTTTGGCCTTTGACTTCAATGGAGCCAGGATTTTACCCCCTCTCCCTCCCTACACCCTAGTAGACCCCATAGCCTCTCAAGATTAGAAGGTTTATTGAAAATCTAAAAAGCAATGAATGGGGATGTAGAGTAAGATAAGTATATAAAGGGTTAAATTAGCTTGGATAAAGAATATATATGCTTTGATTGTGTAAAGAACTGATGCTTAGCAGTTGTGGGCAGGCCTTGAAAGATAGGGTGCCTAACTGGAAATACTGGACCCGGAGTGTGGCTGATAAGATAGGACAATCTTTGAAGAAAAAGCCCTAGTTATCAAAGGTGGTTCTAAACTGGTTTTACTAAAGAACCGAATTCAAGAAGCAGTGAC